>NC_138970.1:71965000-73317500 GCF_055761805.1 Camellia sinensis | reverse complement strand
ATGTAATGAGTCCAAATAGAGTCTAATGTCAAGATTTTAATGGAATAAATAATTTTATTATTTTTTTCCCTCTCTCTTTATCATATTTTAATTGAATAATTTCACCCTAATTTATTTTCTTTAATTTTGTTTGCCCTAATTTTTTTGCCCTATCTCTTTATCATAATTTAATTGAATAATTTTGCCTTAGTTTTTTCTCCCAGTTTTTCCGAATAATTTGTGTTTTGTTATCAAATAATTACTGAATTGTGATTTGTGTAGATTATGATTGTGTTATCAGATATTATATTACAATAATATAATTATTTTATTATCAAATCTTAGAAAATTATGTTGTTTGTATCGATTATTGCTAAACTATTAAACAAGAAGACCCTATTTTATCTTTTTTGAGTCTTTATAATGATTTTTTCATATCTTTAATGTATGAAAATAAATTTTAATGACTATATGTGTAAAGAAACTTTTTGTAGCTATTAAATAATAATAAAAAATTATTCGTAACTTATTATTTTATCCATGTTTTGTTTTATAAATAATATATATATAGGGGTCTCACTTTCAAAGTCCCGATTAAGGCCCTATAAATCTCAGGATTGGCCCTGCTTCTGACCTAGAAATAGAAGAGGATGACGGAAGTGGTTGTTCGTCGGTGATGGCAATCGACAGAGAGGGAGGTGGGTGTCAAACTCCAACAGCGTTGTAGAGGCGTCGAATCTGTGAACCAGTGTGAGAGTGAAAGAGCAAGGGAGATGAGGAGACGAAGAAAGATAGGGGGTTTGGTTTGGTTTGTCCCCTTTCACTGTGTAAATCATATATATATATATATATACATGGGCACTTTAGTCATTTTGAGAGTTTGTCCTTATGGACAATGGATTTTAGAGTGTGGATCTTTGAATAGAGAAAACCCAAAATTGGATTTCTGGACTGAATGACCTTTCTTTTTTTAATTTGTTTTTTTATATGTCAAATAATTTCCTTTTTAACTCTTGCACGATTGAATTTTTTTGAGAAAATAAAAAATCACACAAATAGAATTAAAATAATTTTAATTCAAAAAGAAGAATACCTCTTGCCATGATGTTCAAGCCTTTGAGTCTTTATCCTTGAATGATCAAATTTTGAATGTATACACAAAATCCACTCACTGAACACTTTTACAGAACCATATGGGAAAAGTGGAAGGAGCAGAGTTCCAAGCCTATCTATATGGTTCTGTAAAAATGTTTAGAATTAAAATTAATCCTTCCACTTTTCCCGTATGGTTCTGTAAAAGTGTTCAGTGAGTGGATTTTGTTTATACATTCAAGATTTGATCATTCAAGGATAGAGACTCAAAGGCTTGAACATCATGACAAGAGGTATTCTTCTTTCTGAATTAAAATTATTTTAATTCTCACAATTGGTATCAGAGCCGACCCATGCACACAACCATGTGGGCCACTTATATAAAATTGAAAACTGAAAACTGAATGTTAAAATTTAAATACTAAAAACTAAATGATACATTTATTAAATTGAAAAGTTAATTGTTAAAAAATTAAATGTTGAATAAAAGGTCAAATTTAAAATTTATTATTTTTAAATTGTAATATTTAATTTTTATATTATAATGATAGCGGTGATAATGACAATAATAATAAAAGTAAAGACATAATGACTGTGGTAATGGTACGTAATCTCGTCAAAAAAAAATAAGCAACTCGCCCAGAGTCCGGATCCTCTCTAGCCAAAGACTTCCTCCGGTCCTCCGATCAAGGGCCACGATTTGGCCACGCGGCTTGATGAAGATCTACGGCTCAGATAAAATAAAAAAATAAAAAAAAATTGAATTTCGTTCATTTCGACCCAGTATAAAGCTTCCCTCAACACAGCCACAAAAAAAATTTGAATTTCTTCAGCTTCGGTGAACGGCGACGGCATGTTGTGACCGACAACGGCGAATCGAAGTCGGCGGTGAACATCGGTGGGCTCTCCCTCTCTCCCTCTGTCTTACTCCGAACATTTGGACTGCGATTTGAGCCGTGATTGGAGCTGCGAACCATAGTTAAAGGTAAAAAAAAAAAAAAAAATTGTTGATGTCTGTTTAGATTGAAAAAATCTGAAGCACCATGACCTCAAAAATTTGTTGATGTCCTCAAAAATTTGTTGATGTCTATTTAGATTGAAAAAATCTGAAGCACCAGAGATGAAGGAAATCTGAGATGGAGAGACCACCATTTTAAGTTGAAATGTTTAGTGAAATTGAAAAAATCTGAAGCACCATTTTAGTTAAATGTCTGCTTAGACTGAAAAAATCTGAAGCACCATAAAAAATCTCCCGTCCTTCGACCACCATTTTAGGTTAAATGTCTGCTTTGATTGTGGATTGGCCAGTTCTTAGTTGTTTGGACTGCCTTATAATTGTTGATTTATTTGATCTTCAAATTAGTAAAGGAGATGGCAATGCATATTTGACTTGAAGGATTATGTTCCCACTGAACTGTGTATTAAAGATCATTAGCTTTGTGCTGGGTCGAAATGAACGAAATTCAAAATTTTTTATTTTTATTTTTATTTTATCTAAGCAGTAGATCTTCATTAAGCCACATTGTCAAATCGTGGCCCTTGACCAGAGGATTGGAGGGAGTCTTTAGCTGGAGAGGATCCGGACTCACTCGGCTGCGCCTTTCACGGGCCCACCTATAGATATTATATTATATTTCAAAAACCAATTAACCTCAAATATTCACAATTTTTGAAGATTTGGGTTGCCATAAAAAATTAAAAAAAAGCATGTTTTCGCCTTGACAGCAGAAACCATTGGCCAGAAGCTACTAGACAATCCTAACATCAGTGTTCTTGACACACAATCCAAAATTCAGGTCAAAATCCAAATACACAAACCCATGGCAACCAAACACTCTCTCTGGTTTTTTCAACAACGGTTATGGTTCTTCCAATAATTTTGATTTTGATTTTGATTTTGATTTTGATATTGATTTGGTTAATAATTTTTTATTTTGATTTTGATGACTATTAGTGGTTGTGGGTTGAACAGTAATTGTACAGTGTTGCCGGTTTTTGTTGCAAAGTGTAGCCAGTGTTTGTTGCAGAGCGAAGGAAGAAGTATAGGATGAATGGCAGGAGTGAAGTACAATAGTCACATGCTTTCCCATGTCTATTTTCTGTCAAAAATGTTAACAGAAGTTGATGGTCGAACCAACACAATTCAAAATTTAAGATTAAAATCGAGTTAATTAAAATTATAAAGATTAATATGACACAAAATCTAAAATATAGAGACCATTGAAATAATAGGTTGGTTTAATAATGATATCAAAATTATCGTCATATTTGACTTTTGAAAAAATACAAACTAATTTAATGAAAATAAAAATTGCGAATTATACTAACAGTCCCTATAGTTTGAGGCTCGTGTCATTTTGATCTATGACTTTTCAATTATGACACATTTGATTCTAAATTTTGAATCTTGTTTCCAATAAGGACAATTGAAGATATCATTACTCAATTTCAAGGGTAAAGTTGTCAATTTCATAATATATAAATTAACTTGACAAAAATAAATGTCAAAAAATATTTTTGAATTTTTAAAAATAATTTCTACCTACCAAAGTTAAAATTACGTAAAATTGATAAATCTTTTAGACATTTATTTATTTATTTATTTTACCAAATTAATTTTTATTATGGGTTTGTATGATGATAATATAATGGGTGGTTGTTAGACTTTAAATAAATAAATAAATGAATTTCTAAAAAATATCAATTTTAAATAATTTTATCTTTAATAGGTAGAAATAATTTTTAAAAATTCAAAAATATTTTTTTTGACATTTATTTTTGTCAAATTAGTTTATATTTTATCAAATTGACGATTTTGCTCTTAAAATTGAGCAATGGTATCTTCAATTGTTCTTATTTGGAACAAGATTCAAAATTCAATGTCAAATGTGTCACAATTGAAAAGTCAGAGATCAAAAAGACACAAGGCCCAAACTGTAAGGACCGTTAGTGTAATTTGCCCAAATAAAAATAATCACCCATTACATTATCATCATCCAATCATAGCATAGAAATTAATTTTAGTAAAAAATAAATAAATAAATAAATATGTAAAAGATTTATTAATTTTACATAATTTTATCTTTGGTAGATAGAAATAATTTTAAAAAATTTAAAAATATTTTTTTGACATTTATTTTTGTCAAATTAGTTTATATTTTATCAAATTGATGACTTTGCTCTTGAAATTAAACAATGGTATCTTTAATTATCCTTATTTGAAACAAGATTCATAATTTAGAGTCGAATGTATCACAATTAAAAAGTTAGGAATCAAAGTAACACAAATCGCAAACTATAAGTACCATTAGTGTAATTTGTCCTTCCCTCGTATTAATTAATAATATAATATTTTTGTTTTGTATATATAATACAGGTAATTTGGTAGTTAATCAATGAAGGATTTGTTTAGAAAGTATATTAGCTACATTTTTCTAATTAATTTTTGGCTAATGTTTCTGTTTGGGAAGTCAAATTTTAGTCTAATTTAGGTTAAAATTTATAAAAAGGCAAAACAGACTAAAATAATCAATAAGACAAAATGTCACATCAAATTCATAATTATTTCACTTTTTTTCTCACAAATATTACATCCAACTACAAAAAAATCAAATCATCTTTCCAAACACAAAAATTTTAACCTACTAAAATGACTAAAAACTAAAATAACTTACTAAAATAATAACTTTCCAAACATCCACAATATGTCAAGCAATTATGTAGAAGCATACCAATGAGTAAAAGAACATAAGTCAGAATCGTGTTGATGGTGTTTGTATCGTAACATATTGGATTCTCAACACGATCCTAGAAAATGTTAGTGAGACTTGCCTGAAATGCAAAAAACAATAACGAAAAAAAAGTTAATTATATCACGACTTCTGAACTATCAGCGAATTTCGATTCGTTCCCTTATTTATGAATCTGTTGTTAGAAAATGATTTTGAAAAAATCTTATTTTTTATTAACTTTGAGCATTAATTAAGGTATGACCTAAACATTACTTTTAATATTTCTAATTGGATTCGTGTTTACTACCGCGTAGTGAATAACATCGTGTATTTGGTTGTTTAAAACCATTTCCGAATGAATGAGAATTCAAGGCGCATTTTCAGGTTCATGAATATGGCTTTAGGTAGGTTTCCTATACATTTATGAAATGTGTTTGTCCTACATTGGAAAGGCTTGAGAATTTATATGGATATATAAACTCTAGCTTGCAATACTTGAGATGGGCCCCAAAAGGTACCCAAGTTTTGTGGAAGGGTGATGTTACAGATAAAGTGGGTTAGACCGATTGGATCCAAAACAAAAAAGCACGCGCGCCGCTGCTGTTCGTCCGTCCGTCCGGACGCGGATGCGTGGTGTGAGGTTGGGCTAGGCTTGTCCGACCCAATACTTATCTTTTTGGATAACAAACATTTGTATTTATTTATTTAATTTTGAATTTTGATTTCAAAATTCAAAATAAATCTATCCAATTTTTTTCCTCCACCTTAACAGGTTCATACCTGTTGAAATTCCACCCAAACAGATTTGTTTCTGTTTAAATCTGTCCAAACAGGTTTTCTACCTATTGAATCTATCTGAACAGGTTTTCTATTTGTTGACATCTGTTCTGAAAACCACCAATTCTCCTATATATAGCCTATCATTCCAGCAATTCAATCGATCCGATTTTTCCTAAGCATTTCGTCTTTCTTCTTCCCTTTCCATCCTTTTGTTTTCTGCATCTGTCTGCCATTTAGTTTCTAAGAAAAAGAAAGAGAGAGTTACAGCTTTGTTTGGTTCGCCAGACTTGATTTTGTAGTGTTGCAAATCAAGTAATAGTTGTTGCATCCTGAGAAGTAGACGCCATTAAATCTCAAAGCACCGAAGTGAGAACAAAATCTACTTTAAGAAGATTGTGTTTAATACAAGCCTCGACTTATAATTTATGTAAGCAATTAATTCGAAATTTAATTTATTTAATTATTTTCTGAATTATATAATTTTATTTTGTTGTTTATTTTATTTATACATTTATTTACACATACACAACCACTGGGGGTAACAATCTTAAAGTAGATTTTTTGTTTTATTTTTATTTTTATTTGTATGTTAGATAGATGAATATTTTTTATCAGGAAATTAAATAGTAGTCATATATTGTTTAATTTTTTAAATAGTAGTAATATACTATTTAATGATTTCTTTGATAACATAGTAGTTATATACTGTTTATCTATAGCGATCCAGGCTTAGACTCGATCCATTTATTCCTTTTGAATCCAAGAAACCATATTCGTGATGGTCATTCATTTCTCTTTATATTTGGTTTTGGCTTCGGGGGTCGACACAGCCCTTGTTGGGGTCAACACTGCTCTCTTATCTTTGTTTTGTTAATCTCCAAGGGTCGACACCTGTGTTGGAAGGGTCAACACCATCTTGCTGCTATGCTCTTGGAATAGCTACTGAAATTTAGGGTCAACACCAGCATTGGTGGTGTCGACACTTGTCTTTTGTTGTTGGCCTCAAGGGTCGACACCAATCTGGGATGGATTGACCCTTGTATATATCAAAATCTAGGTTTGGTTGCTGAAAATTAGTGTCGATACCTTAGGTTCAAGAGTCGACACCTTTTTTGTTGCCAGCATTGTTTTTCTTCAATTCTGAGAAGGGTCGACCCCTGTGAGTCTTTTTTCAGATTTTAGTTTGGTTTTGGGCCTTACTTCTTGGGGATTTTGTCTTGTTCTTTTAGGTTGACTTTGGGACTTTATTTTACTTTAACCTAGTACTATAAATAGGACCCTCACTTAATCTTTTCTTCACTTTTTCTTATCTTTTCCCTCTCTAAACCATGAGTCCCTCTTTCTGTCTCCAAACTCATTTTTCGCTCAAGATCTTCAAAACTACTCACCTAGAAGCATCCCCTCACCATGCTCCTTTGAGATTAAGTGTAGAGCTTGTCGAGGGTTTCGTTTTGATCGGAGCAAATCGTTGTTTCGTCACCGTCAACTTTTGGGCTTTTCTTTCTTCTTCCTCTTCTAAGTTTGAGGTAGGGATTCTCTGTACCCTTCTATGGTTCTTAACTTTGTTATTCGATATTTTTAAAACAATATTGTGTTTTTTGGAGATTTTGAGCAAATCTAAGGTTTTGGTTGGAAATCAAAAAGAGGGGTTTTCAAATGGTTTGCTGGAAGTGTTTGTAGAAATGTGTTTATTGTTGATAAATGATGAAGTGATAGGTTTTTACCTTTGGAAATGATTCGTAAAGGAAAATGGGATTTTACCTTAGAAATCTCAAATGTTGATCTTGTAAAAAAAATGGCAATGATGTTGGATTTTATGAAATTGGAATAATGTCCTTCTCTACTCAAAAATGATTTTGAAAGAAAACGAGGTTTTGTTTTAAAATCATGGGTTTGACTTGTGTTGGAAAAATATTGAAGAATGATGTTGGTTTTGTAATATCGCTCACGTCTTGATGATGGTGATAAAGGATATTGATGATGATGGTGGAGTTGAATATGTTATATTGCTCACATCTTGGAAATGATAATAATGTATATTGTTATTGGAATTTTTCTATTTATTAAAGATATCTATTTTGGGCTATCGATGAAAGATAGCTATGAGTGTTATAGAAATTGCATGAGAATTAGGTGAACCAAAATTAATTTCTCATCTATGTGCATTGAACATTGTTTCTTATTTAATACATTGAAAATGTATATCATTTTGAGAAAAAGTGGTGAACGTGGGAAAGAGGTGTGTATCACCAAATCAAGTTGGCCTGTGTGTCTATGGTGAAAGTCTTGAAAAACGCGCGTATACATGGGTGCTAGTTCCCGCAGACGAAATATTTGTAAAATGGCAATAGCAGCGCTTGTATATGCTACTTTTACATGGGTGTCGTTTGACGGTTTCCTGCGAACGAAATATCTGTGAAAGGTTGTACCGATTCAGAATTTCCTTTGTCTTCTATTGTAAAGAATATGAATTGAGAATTATGGTATAAACAAGAGCATGACATGGTTTTGAGAAAAAAAATGTAAAACATTTTGACATGAGCATTGCATATGCATTTCACCCTTATATCTTTGTTAAGATTCATATATTGTGTTGGATTATTTCTATTGGGCTTTGGCTCACTCTATATAAGAAAACCTTTTTCAGGTATTGGTGAGATGCCTCCTCCAAGGCAGTAACCTGGGAGGATTGGAGCAAGAGCTTCATTTTGTTTACTATGTTGTAATTAGTTTGTGTAAGCCCAGGCCTTTATCTGTATTGGATATAGATCCATTTTGATGTAACCAAGCACAGTCTTAGATGGTTGTAGCCTTCAGGGCATTTCAGTTATTTGTATAACTTCTATTTCACTTTTTGATGTTGGCACATGGTATAGATTCAAGGTTAGGTCTTATGTATGTATATTCGCATGTGTCACTCCTTTGTACAACTGAGTCTTATGTATTGGAAGGACTTTCCACTCTGATTTAGATTGTTATTTACTTATTGTCATGAATGATTTATTGTAATTTATTTCGGGGCGTTACGTTATCATTGAAATTTTGTTACAAAATATTTTTCTGTATATTTTGTGTGTAAATTCTATTCTGTATAAATTTGTGATTAGTGTATTATTACTTTGTCAGAAACATGACTACTAAAACAAACAGTACTGAGACTGTTCATACTCCGACCCCCAGACCTGTTGTGCCAGTGATGACTCTGGCAATACTGGTAAATCATGGGGAGAAATCAGAAAAATTCAATGGAAATGATTTTAAAATATGGCAACAAAAGATGATGTTTTTCTTACGACATTGAATTTGGCTCGCTTCACTCATAAAAAAGCTTCGGCATTGAACGAGAGAGAAACTGACTGGCAAGTGGTTGCCGCAGTCAATGCACATGGTGATTTTCTATGTTGGAATTATATTTCAATGGGTTAGACAATACACTGTACATTGTGTATAGTGTCAAAAGCACTGCAAAAGAACTGTGGGAATCTCTAGATCATAAATATAAAACAGAGGATGCCAGTACAAAGAAATTTATTATCTGCCGTTTTCTGAATTCTAAAATGATAGATTCCAAGACGGTTATTAGCCATATTCAAGATCTCCAATTAATTCTCCATGACATATATGCGGAATTGATGATTCGCAGTGAATCTTTCCAAGTAGCGGTGATCATTGAAAAATTGTCACTATCTTGGAAAGAATGCAAGAATTATCTGAAGCATAAGCGCAAGGAAATAAAATTGGAGAAACTGATAGTGCGGCTCATAATTGAGGAAGGAAATCGTGGTTTCGACAAGAAGTCAGGAAACCATATCATGCAGGCTAAAACAAATGTTGTGGAACATCGACAAGGGTCAAAATTTAACAACAAAAAGCGGAAGCATGATGTCAATGGTCCCAAACAAGGATCTATTAGCAAAATCAACAAAGGGATCAACAACGGGTTAAACAAGAGGTTCAAAGGCAAGTGTTTTGTGTGCAGCAAAGATGGATATCGTGCTAAGGATTGTCACGTTTGAAAGGACGAAGGGAGTTTAAGTAAAAAGCCAACACAAGCCAACATAGCCGAAGATTTTTATCTTTCCAATGGAGTGGCATACATCAATCTTGCTGCAGTAGTATCTGAAGCAAATTTGGTAGGCAATCCCAAGGAGTGGTGTGTGGATACTAGAGCAACCCGCCATATCTGTGTAGATAAGAAAATGTTCACAACCTACAAAGTGGTGGAAAATAGGGAACAGTTTTTTATGGGAAACTCCTCTGCATTAACTATGGAAGGACAAGGAAAGATTGTGCTGAAAATGACCTTGGGGAAAAAACTCACGCTCAACAATGTACTCCATGTGCTAGAGATCGAAAAAATTTGATTTCTAGGTCATTGTTGATCAAGAATGGGTTTAGATTAGTCTTTAAATCTGACAAGGTTGTGCTCTCCAAGAGTGGAATGTATGTGGGGCGAGATTACATGAGTGACAGGCTTTTTAAGTTCAATGTATTACTGTTGTACCAAATTTGGCTATTAATAATAAGAACACATCTTCTGTTTATATTGTTGAGTCTTCTTTTTTATGGCATGGTAGATTAGGATATGCTAATTTTAATTATTTGCGTAGACTTGTGTTTTTAGAATATTTGCCAAACTTAGAGTTTGATCCTAATCATAAATGTGAGATTTGTATTAAGGCAAAACTCACTAAGGTATCATTTAATAAAGTAGAAAGAAGTACTGAATCTTTAAGTTTAATTCACATAGATATCTGTTTTTTTAAATTTGTTCAAACTAGAGGAGGTAAAAAGTATTTTATTACTTTTATTGATGATTGCACTCAATATTGCTATGTTTACTTATTGAGAAGTAAAAATGAAGCGTTAGAAGCTTTTAAACAATATAAACTTAAGATTGAAAATCAACTTGGCTAAATTATTAAGGTAATGAAGAGTGACAGAGGTGGTGAGTATGATGCACCATTTGAGGAATTTTGTTCTGAACATGGTATTATTCACCAAACCACTGCACCATATTCTCCTCAGTCAAATAGAGTTGTTAAGAGAAAGAATTGAACTCTTAAAGAGATAATGAAAGCCATGTTGATTAGTTCAGGGTTACCTCAGAACTTGTGGGGGGAGGCGTTTTTGTTTGCTAACTTTATCCTTTATAGGGTACCCCACAAGAAAATCAGGCAAACACCATATGAAGTATGGAAAGGTCAACAACCTACCTACAATTACCTCAAAATGTGAGGGTGTTTGGCCAAGGTAGCAGTCCCTAGTCCCAAAACGACTACTATAAGACCAAAAACCGTTGATTGTGTGTTCATTGGTTATGCAAATAATAGTAGTGCATATAAATTCTTAGTTCATAAATTTGAAAATCCTAATATGCATGTAAATACTATTATTGAGTCTAGGAATGCGTCATTTTTCGAACACATTTGTCCTTACAAGGAAACGGAAGAGACAAGTTCAAATAAAAGAACTTTTGATACTGCTATGGGTGGTGTAGACGCGCCAATGGGGTGTCTACAAGTGGTAGTGAAGACCAAAATGATAATGAAACAGATGAACCTAGACGTAGCAAGAGGACTAGGGTCTCTAAATCATTTGGTCCAAATTTTCTAACATACCTGTTAGAAAATGAGCCTCAAAACTTCAAGGAAACAATGTATATGGAAATCTATTCTAACATACCGATTGCAGCATTGTATAATCTGGGGATACATCAAATGGATGTTAAAACAATCCTTTTAAATGGTGAATTAGATGGAAATCTATATGGAATAACTGGAAGGGTTTCAAATTCCCGACCAAGAGAAAAAAGTTTGTAAACTTATCAAATCCCTTAATGGATTAAAACAAACTCCAAAACAATGGCCTGAAAAATTTGATCACACTATACTTTTAGATGGCTTTAAGATAAACAAATGTGACAAATGCGTCTATGTTAAAAGCACAGACAAAGGCTATGTCATAGTTTGTCTTTATGTGTGGATGACATGCTCATTATTGGAAGCAATAAAGACATAATTAAATCCACAAAGAAAATGTTGAACAAAAAGTTCGACATAAAAGATCTGGGAGTAACAGATGTAATTCTAGAAATAAAAATTACTAAAATATCTGAAGGATATGTTTTATCTCAGTCTTATTATGTTGAGAAGATTCTGGAGAAATTTGGAAAGCATGACGACCGTCCTGCTAAAACACCTGTTGACATTAGTCTTCATTTGTCAAAAAATACAAGTGCAAGCATATCACAATTAGAGTACTCTCGGATAATCGGAAGCTTGATGTACTTAATGAATTGCACTAGGCCGGATATAGCCTATGCTGTAAGCAAATTGAGTAGGTACACAAGTAATCAAGGATCCGATCATTGGAAAATGATAATTAGGGTACTTAGGTATCTAAGACATACCAAGAATTATGGCTTACATTATACCAAATATCCAGCAGTGCTCGAGAAGTATGCAAATTGGATATCGGATACTAAAGACTTAAAATCCACTAATGGATACGTCTTTACCCTGGGAGGTGCTGCTGTCTCTTGGAAATCCTCTAAGCAGACATGCAATAGCAAGGTCGACAATAGAATCTAAGTTTATCACATTAAATAAAACATGAGAGGAAATAGAGTGGCTTCGTAATTTCTTAGAAGAAATACCAATGTGGCCTAAACCTATGACAGCTATATACATTCACTGTGATAGTAAAACAACAATAGGATAGGCACAAAATCATATTTATGATAGTAAGTCTCGACATATTCGTCAAAGACATAATACCGTTAGGCATTTGCTCTCACATGAAATAATTTCCATAGAATACGTAAAGTCAAGAGAGAATATTGCGGATCCATTGACTAAAGGGCTAGCTAGAGAACAAGTGCACCATTTATCGAGGGGGATGGGATTAAAGCCTATTATTTAAAAGTCACCATAATGGCAACCCAACCTAGTTAACTGGGGATCTCAAGATCTAGGTTCAAAGGGACAACCGAATTATGGATAACTTTTCGTATCACTAAGGAGGTTTTCTCATACCCATTTCTATAATAAGAAGAGTGATACCTGCAGCGTTAGGAGGATGAGCTTTGGTTTTAATGATTCTTATGGCTTGGACATCCAAGTGGGGTATAGTAAAATACTCTTAATAAGAAGTCACCTATATGAGTGTGAACTGGGCCGGTTCGGTGAGAATTGAGAAGGCTAAATTCTCTACAGCACTCATGAATTACCAGGTGTTGTTCAGGGCCAAAATGAACACAATTGTGAGAACCAAACCGTGTCTACGAATACACTATGTGTAGTCTATTGTCTTGGCTTACACAAACAGCTAAACAGTTCAAGGCATCGCGTCCACTGGTTGTATGCTTTCATTAGAGGAGGTTCAAAGCCAAAAACTACCTATCCCGATGTGGTATATTTTCTTAATGTACTCTTTCTTTGTCTGCATTTTGTTGCATGTTCATTATCATGAATTCCTTTCATGTGGGGGATTGTTGAAAAATGGCTTTGAAAAAACCTTATTTTTTGCTAACTTTGAGCAATAAATAAGGTAGGACCCAAGCCTTGTTTTTAACATTTCTAATTGGATTCGTGTTTAATGTCGCGTAGTGAATAACATTGTGTATTTGGTTGCTCAAAACTATTTTCAGATGAATGAGAATTTAACGTGCATTTTTGGGTTCATGGATATAGCTTTAGGTGAGTTTCCTATACATTTGTGAAATGTGCTTGTCCCACATTGGAAAGGCTTAAGAATTTATATGGGTATATAAACTCTAGCTTGCCATACTTGGATGGGCTCCAAAGGGTACCCAAGTTTTGTGGAAGGGTGATGTTATAGGTAAAGTGGGCTAGACCCATTGGACCCAAAACAAAAAAACACGTGCGCGCCGCCGCCGCCGCAGTTGTCCAGCAGGTCAGTCGAGCTGGGCTTGGAAGCGGGTGCATGGTGTGAGGTGTGAGGTTGGACTTGTCCGACCCAATACTTACCTTTTTAGGTAAAAAATATTTGTATTTTATTTAATTAATTAATTTTGAATTTCGGTTTCAAAATTCAAAATAAATCGGTCCAAATTTTTTTCCTCCACCTTAATAGGTTCATACCTGTTAGAATCCACCCGAACAAGTTCATACCTGTTGAAATTCTACCCAAATAGATTTGTTTCTATTCAAATCTGTCCAAACAGGTTTTCTACCTATTGAATCTATCGACAGAACACTGTAAGTAATATCTTAATTGTTGAAGGGTTGAATGTTTTATTGCAAATAGCTAACTTTGGAGGTCTTATAAAAGGGGTTGCTATAGGCTATGGTGATTCAATGTCAACTGTATCACATTTTCAATTTGCTGATGACACAATAATTTTTTGTGAGGCAGATTAGAAGGAAGTTTTGACATTAAGAAGAATTTTGAGATGCTTCCAGTTAGTCTCTGATTTGAAGATTAATTTCTCCAAAAGTCTTGTGAGTGGAATTAGTGTGCCTACTCAGTTGGTGGAGGAGTTTGCTAGCAGACTTCGTTGCAAAAGTAAAAGCTTGCATTTTTCTTACCTTGGCTTGCCTTTAGGTACCAATCTAAGATTAAAGAAAGCTTAGAGACCAGTTATTGATAAGGTTAAGGCAAAATTGGCATCTTGGAAAATAAAACTGCTCTCATTTGGGGGGAGATTAACTCTCATTAAATTAGTCTTGCCTTGTCTCCCCACTTATTACCTTTCTATTTTTAAGATGCCCAGTTCTGTGTCTAAAGTTGTTGAAGGATTGCAAGCATCTTTTTTGTGGGAAGGATTCAATTTGAAAAAGAAGATTCATCTGGTAAAATGGGATGAGGTGTCTAAAACTAAAGATCATAGTGGGCTTGGGATTAGAAAAATTCGAGATGTAAATGAATGTTTATTGGCTAAATGGTGGTGAAGGAGAAACATTAAACCACGATAGATATAAGCCAAATGGTGAGAGGTGGATGCCTGTTTTTAATGATACTGCGAATCTTTATATAATATAGGGGGGTGTTCTTAGTATTTCTCAATCAAATTCTAACCTTCTAAACCTATTCCTGGAGAACACTCAGCTTGTGGTTGGGGATGGGTCTAGAGTGAGTTGCTGGTTTGATCGGTGGCTTGGAAATCATTGTGTAAAGATTAACTTCCCTAGACTCTTTAGCTTGTCAAATGAGAAGGATATTTCTCTAAAGCTATTGGTTGAAAGAAAAGACAATTCGAGTGGTTGAAACCTTACTTTTCGAAAAGCATTATTTGCTTGGGAGGCAAAGGATTTGGATAGACTTTACACCATGCTGAACCAGACTCAGATTCGCACCTTTAATAGGGATGATCAATGGAAGTAGTTTGCATGCTCATCAGGTAAGTTTAGCACTTCATCTTTTTATAATCTGACACTGTCTTCTGGCTCTGTGGGGGTAACTAAAATGCTGTGGTTTAATGTTTCTCCTCTAAAAGTTCAATTCCTCGGATAGTTGGCCTGGAAAGGGAAGTTAAAGACTCCAGTTTTTCTTCACAGAATTGGTGTTTTGGACCATAATGCTTTGGTCAGTTGTATGTTCTGTAGATCTCATTTGGAAATAGCGTCTCATGTCATGCTCTGGTGCCTATTTATTTGGCAAATTTGGTCTGATCTTCTGAATTGGTGGGGCATGCAGTGGGTTGTACCTGCTACTATGGATGGTCTTTTTCAATGGTGAAGTGGTTTTAAGTGGAGAAAGCTTGTGAACAAAATCTGGAGAGCAATGCATTTGGCAATTATATGGTCAACATGTGTGATAACCCTGTTCTCTATGATGTTAATTAATCTTAATTATGATCGTGATTACGTACCTGATATGATTTTGAGTGCCAATCATATGATTATATGTGATTTTGACTTTCTATTTATTCACTGTATGATTTTCTGCTTTAAGATTAAATTGAAGGCCGTAAAGGCAACATAAACTAAAATTAACTGTGTCATTGTGATTAGCACGATTTTTAGAACTTACGGTGAGATTTAATTAAAAATTGATACGGATCAAAATAATTAGATTAAATTAATTGAATTAGGCACATTGAACTTCTAATTAGATTAAAAATTGTTGCCTTAGACCCATTGGACCCAAAACAAAAAAACACGCGCGCGCGCCGCCGCTGCCGTCCAGTAGGTCGGTCAGGCTAGGCTTGGGAGCGGGTGCGTAGTGGGAGGTGTGAGGTTGGGCTTGTCCAACCCAATACTTATTTTTTTGGGCCAAAAACATTTGTATTTTATTTATTTAAGTAATTTTGAATTTCGATTTCAAAATTCAAAATAAATTGGACCAAATTTTTTCCCTCCACCTTAACATGTTCATGCCTGTTAGAATCTACCCGAACAAGTTCATACCTATTGAAATTCTACCCAAATAGATTTGTTTCTATTCAAATCTGTCCAAACAGGTTTTCTATCTATTGACACCTGTTCTGAAAAGCCACCAGTTCTCCTATATACAGCATGTCATTCCAGAAATCCAATCGATCCAATTTACCCTGAGCATTTCGTCTTTCTTCTTCCCTTTCCATCTTTCTATTTTCTGCATCTGTTTGCCATTTAGTTTCTAAGAAAAAGAAAGAGAGAGTTACAGCATTGTTTGGTTCGCCAAACTTGATTTTGTAGTGCTACAAATCAAGTAGTAGTCGTTGCATCTTGGGAAATAAATGCCGTTAAATCTCAAAGCACCGGAGCGATGGTAAAATTTACTTTAAGGAGATTGTGTCCAACACAAGCCTCGACTTATAATTTCTGTAAGCAATTAATTCAGAATTTAATTATTTTCTGAATTATTTAATTTAATTTTGTTATTTATTTTATTTATACATTTATTTACACACACACAACCACTGGGGGTAGCATCTGTATATATTGATTCAGTTTATAAAAATCGTACAAATGTTACTTTGAAAGTGGTCTAAAATGGTGAAAATGAGACACTTTTAAAATTAAAGGGGTTAATATGTACAGATTTAAACATCCCAACAGAGATATTTATATTTGATCCTTGCTAGTGTCTATTTTATTTAATTGATCCTTGTGATTCGTAAATAATTACATATATATTTTAAGTTTATTCTATAATGGTAAGTTCAATGTGGCCTTAGAAAAGTTCCACGTCATCATTAAAAATGACAAATGAAAAAAAAAAATTAAAATGAAGTTGAGATAAATGGCCTCAAGTCTATTTGAGGACGAAAATTTCAATGGAGGCATTTTTATAATTTTTCTACAGTATAATTTTTGTTTTTTGATACTGTAATATTATCTAACTTTCATAACATTAATATTCAAAACAATTTTATTTTGGGCACACTATTTTTGAAATTATTGGGTCAATAAGTCCAAACTTAAATCTTTTAGAACTAAAAGCGCAATATTGTCCAAAATGACATGCAATTTGTTCAAAATCTTAACAATTTGTTCAAAAACTTAATTATATGTTTATATGTTTAAATGTCACATATCTGTACATGTGTCACTTATATGTCCAACTATTTCTTTAAATGCACTTATATGTATACGTGTCACTTATCTATAAAACTATCTGTTTAAATATCTCACTATCTATACATATGTCACCTATCTATTCATATATCTATTCAATATCATCTATATGTTCAATCCATTGCCACTTTCTGCCGCGGCTGTCATTTACCAGTGACTTTTTAACAATTTTTTTGACAATGTTTCAACGGGCGTCCGTACAAAATAAGTTACTTATTGGACCTAATGTTTAACACACTCCTCAACTTGAAGTTACTAGTAATTTTTCCTTTTATTTACTCTAATTTAATTTTTTTTTTAAATTGACAATCATCGAATATTCCTAACCTTCACAATTAAAATAAATTTGATAATTAATAAATCAAATCATGTAAGATTTTATTATGAAAAATAAAAACACAAAATGCTATAAATAAATAAATAAATGTTATAATTTTGTAATGAAGTGAAGTACGAGATTCCTTTAACCGTCAATATATAAGGTTTTTCACCACAAATAAAGAAGAGGGGGGAAGCGCAAGGAGATGAGTTGTCGTTAGTTTAATCTGCTTGAGAAGAAAGAGTGACACAAATTTACTTCTTAAATATATATATATATATATATATAATGACAAAGAACTACATGTTCTTTTTGTTTTATTTCATTACAGAGAAAAAGACAATTTTGTAATTACACTTTTCTTTGGGGAGAAGGGAGAGAAAGGGTTAAAATGAACTTTTACTATCTTGTATTTAATGAGAAAGATTCTTTTATTCTCTTTTTGATTTGATATAAAGTGGTATTTTGTAATGATGCTTTGCAGTTTTATTTTTTATTATTTGCAAACATAATTTTTTATTTAATGTAAATTTGAATTAAGTTAATTAATTATAGTTTTTAGAAAATATTTATTATTGAATTGCATTTTTTTTTATTATAAGTTCAATTGAAAGACAATACAAACGTATGTAATTGGATACATGCAATTGCCTCATATGATAAAAATTGAATAATGCTAATAATAACATATATACTGAAATAGGTCCATTGAAATAAGTCTCTCCAAATATAACATTTTATTATTCTAATGTGTTAAAATATGATATTGATGTAATTGAAATGTCCATGTCAACTAAAGAATTTATATCTTGTAAGTTAATTTTTAAAAGTGAATTATTCGTAAGAAATTATGTCATTTGATACAAGAGCAACACATTATCATTCAACCTTACATAGTATACAATGATTAAAAATCAATCTAAAGTAAGTGGGGTAACTTACTTCTTGAAACAACCTTATCAAGCACCAGCTCATCCAACACCATCAAATACAAAACATGCAATTGTCCCCTCTTTGGAGAACTTTATGTGCAACTTCAAATCAATATTGATATTATCGAACACTAAAACATAAAAACTCTTTTATGTGACTTGTCTTTGTAGAAACCTAATAATTATATTCTCCACCTTTTCTTGCTAAATTTTCTTCTTTTTTTTTTTCTTTTTTGATAAATCACAAATTTTTATCTTTCATTTTAGTATACACTTTGAAATGGTGGTGTTAGGAGTTTAACTTGTCCTATAGATTAGTAAAATGAGAGTTTTAGATCCTTTTTTTTCTTGTAAGTTGATTTTCAATAATGAGTTGTACTTAATGATTTTTTATTATTTGATACGAGAGTGAACACCAAAATAAATTTGAGATCGTATGCGAATTAGTTGTCATTGTAAGTACGTTAGTACAATAGAGATTGAAAAATAACCTAATCCAAGTGGAGTAGCCTACTTCTTGAAACAACCCTATCGCGAACAACCTATTGTTCTAATACCATAGCATAAAAAACATGCAATTGTCCCCACTTTGGCGAAAACTATGTGTTACTTCAAATCAAAACTCTTATGATCAAATGTAACTACTAAAATCAGAAACTCTTTTATGTGACAACTCTTGTAGAAGAAACCGAATAATTATACACTCTAACCTATTCATGCTTAAAGTATCTTCTTATCAAAACGTAAACACCCTTCTTGCAATCCCATTTTTGAATTCATTATCAATAAAAAATAAAGAGGAAAAGTGATTTAGCATAACTTTCAGAAGGACAATCATATGGTATACATTTATTTTCAGATAAACTATCAATACGTCATAATAGTTAGGGAATGGGGGGTCCAAGACCATTTCGTTTCTTGAATGCATGGACTTTGCATCATTAGTTCCAATCAGTTGTGAAGAAGTCTTGGAAGGAGCTTGGTGTGTCAAGTTGGGCTGGGTTTGTGATCCAAGCAAAAGTCAGAAATCTCAGAATGACTTTAAAAAAATGGAATGCTAAGGTCTTTGGAAATGTCAATCTTTCTTTGAAGTCAGCCGAGGAGAAGCTTCTTAGTCTTGACTTGTTGGCAAAATCCAGAGATCTTGATGACTCTGAAGTTGTTTGCAGGAGAGACCTTAGAAATGAGGTGTGGGCTTTAAAAAAGAAGATTGAATGGATATGGTTACAGAAATCCATACTGGACTGGTGTATGAAGGAGGATAGGAATACAAGATTCTTTCATATAATGGCATCAAAGAGGCAAAATAGGAACTTGTAAAATTCAATTTCAGTGGGAGGGGTGCTACATGAGGAAACAAGAAGAGTGAAACAAGAAATATTTTTGCACTTTAAAAAGATGTTCTCTGAAGATTGGAAGATAAGACCAAAATTGCTTGGGCATTTCAACTCTATAGGTCATGATGGGGCAGTTAAAGGTCTTGAAGCTAGGTTTTCTGAAGAAGAAGTGTGGGCTGCCAAAAGATGTTGTGATAGTAATAAGGCCCCTAGGCCAGATGGGCTTAATCTAGAATGATTTCAAAAATGTTGGAAGATACTTAAGGCTAACGTTCTACAATTCTTTAAGGAATTCTATGACAATGGGAAGTTGGCTAATGGGGTTAACAATTCTTTCAATACATTGATCCCAAAAGTTAATGCCCCAGTTACCATTTCTGATTACAGGGCAATCAGTTTGATAGGGTTTTTGTACAAAATCCTTGCTAAAGTCTTGACAAATAGGCTGAAGTTAGTGGTTCCTAGATTGATTGGGGAAGCTCAATCTGCTTTCCTTAGGGGTACAAACATCATGGATGGGATTTTAATTGCAAACGAAGTTGTTAACTAGTAGAAGAAGAATAGGGTAAAAGGCCAGATTCTTAAGCTTGATTTTGAAAAAGCGTATGACTCAGTCAGTTGAGAGTGCCTTCTGTCTATGATGAGTGTGTTTGGTTTTGGTGCTAAGTGGAGAAATTGGATTAAAGAATGCTTGAATTCATTTAGAGTTTCAGTTCTGGTGAATGGCTCTCCAATGACTGAGTTCATCCCTGAAAAAGGTCTTAGGCAAGGGGATCCCTTGTCACCTTTCCTATTCAATCTAGTTGTTGAAGGGTTAAATGTTTTATTGCAAATGGCTAACTTTGGAGGTCTTATAAAAGGGGCTGTTATAGGCTATGGTGATTCAATGTCAACTGTATCACATCTTCAATTCGCTGATGACACAATAATTTTTTGAGAGGTAAATTAGGAGGAAGTTTTGACATTAAGAAGAATTTTGAGATGCTTCCAGTTAGTCTGTGGTTTGAAGATTAATTTCTCCAAAAGTCTTGTGAGTGGAATTAGTGTGCTTGCTAAATTGGTGGAGGAGTTTGCTAGCAGACTTCATTGCAAAAGTAAAACTTGCATTTTCCTTACCTTGGCTTGCCTTTAGATGCCAATCCAAGATTAAGGAAAGCTTGGAGACCAGTTATTGATAAGGTTAAGGCAAAATTGGCATCTTGGAAAAGAAAGCTGCTCTCATTTGGGGGGAGATTAACTCTCATTAAATCAATCTTGTCTTGTCTTCCCACTTATTACCTTTCTATTTTTAAGATGCCTAGTTCTGTATCTAAAGTTGTTGAAGGCTTGCAAGTATCTTTTTTTTGGGGAGGATTCGACTTGAAAAAGAAGATTCATCTGGTAAAATGGGATGAGGTGTTTAAAACTAAAGATCACGGTGGGCTTGGGATTAGGAAAATTCGAGATGTGAATGAATGTTAATTGGCTAAATGGTAGTGGAGGAGAAACATTAAACCACGGTAGATATAAGCCAAATGGTGAGAGGTGGATGCTTGTCTTTAATGATACTGCTAATCTTTCTATAATATGGAGGGGGGTATTTTTAGTATTTCTCAATCAAATCCTAACATTCTGAACCTATTCCTGGAGAACACTCAGCTTGTGGTTGGAGATAGGTCTAGAGTGAGTTTCTGGTTTGATCGTTGGCTTGGAAATCATTGTGTAAAGATTAATTTCCCCAGACTCTTTAGCTTGTCAAATGAGAAGGATATTTCTCTGAAGCTATTGGTTGAAAGAAAAGACAATTCGAGTGGTTGGAACCTTACTTTCCAAAAAGCTTTATTTGCTTGGGAGGCAGAGGATTTGGATAGACTTTACACCATGCTGAACCAGTCTCAGATTCATATCTTTAATATGTATAATCAATGGAAGTGGTTGGCATGCTCATCAGGTAAGTTTAGCACTTCATCTTTTATAATCTGACACTGTCTTCTGGCTCTGTGGGGGTACATAAAATGCTATGGTTTAATGTTTCTCCTCCAAAATTTCAATTCCTCAGATGGTTGGCCTGGAAAGGAAAGTTAAAGACTTCAGTTTTCCTTCACAGAATTGGTATTTTGGACCATAATGCTTTGGTCAATTGTGTGTTCTGTAGATCTCATTTGGAAACAGCGTCTCATGTCATGCTCTGGTGCCCATTTATTTGGAAAATTTGGTCTAATCTTTTGAATTGGTGGGGGATGCAGTGGGTTGTACCTGCTACTATGGATGATTTTTTTTAAATGGTGGAGTGGTTTTAAGTGGAGAAAGCTTGTGAACAAAATCTGGAGAGCAATGTCTTTAGCAATTATGTGGTCAACATGTGTGATAACCCTGTTTTCTATTGTATTAATTAATCTTAAGTGTGATCGTGATTACGTACCTGATATGATTTTGAGTGCCAATCATATGATTATATATGATTTTGACTTTCTATCTATTCACCGTAGGAAAATCTGTCTGATTTTCTGCTTTAAGATTAAATTGAAGGCCGTAAAGGCGACAGAAACTGAAATTGACTGTGTCATTGTGATTAGCATGATTTTTAGAACCTACGGAGAGATTTAATTAAAAATTGTTTCGGATCAAAATAATTAAATTAAATTAATTGAATTAGGCACAATTAATTAGCCTTAATCAAGTTTGATTAAGCAAGTCTATATAAGAGCTTAATTACACTCATATTCATTTTTCTTTTGAGTCATTTCCATAACTTGGTTGAAACTACACTCTAGAGAGAGAGAGAGAGAGAGAGAGAGACGGTTGTAGAGAGAGAGGACGCACAAACTTGAAGGTTTGAACTAAAGGCTTGCAAATTTGGAAGCTAAGCTCAAGAATTAACCATAATTGGAAGGGTTGAAGCTTCTAGGTGAGTAATTGAACTTAAATTCCTGAGTTTAAGTTCATAAAATGAGAATCAAAGTATATATGAAGTTAAATAAATGAATTAAGCTTAATTGGATGAATTGGAGATCATTAGATGCATGCATGGAAGAATTGGTCATAATTTTGTATATTTGAATGTAAAACATGTTGATCATATTATATTGAGGATTGTTTGACACATGCATGTAAGAATTTCCATGCATTGAAGCTTAATTTCAAGCCATGAAGCTTGTGTGCAAAATACAAAACATAAAATGTGTATATATAAAGTTTATAGTTTGAAATTTGTTAAATCCATGGAATTTTGAACTATGGTTATGAGTTATATTTAAAT
This sequence comes from Camellia sinensis, assembly GCF_055761805.1. NCBI lineage: Eukaryota > Viridiplantae > Streptophyta > Magnoliopsida > Ericales > Theaceae > Camellia > Camellia sinensis. The sequence continues at coordinate 73,294,567 of NC_138970.1, read as the reverse complement.
ATATGTTTTTGGGAGTGTGCTTGCATATTTGAGTGTATTATACGTGAATTGGACCTTTGGAATTGCGTTTTGGACTTCAAATAGAATTCTAAAAATTTCAGAATTTGACATGTCCGTTCAAGTAAAGAAAGTTTCGCTCGAGCATGAAAATTAAGCTCCCAAAAGTTTTGTAGGGATTTGCACAGTGGCTCGAGCGGAAAACCTTGCGCTCGAGCGAACCCTATTTCGTAAGACTCCTCGTTCGAACATCAGAAGTCTCGCTTGAGCATAAAATTCATGCAACAAATACTTTTACAGAGTTTTACAGGTCGCTCGAGCGGAGAGCCCTGTTTCAAAAATTTTGAAAAGTTGTTTTATGTTTCGTTTTCCGTTCTCTTTCATTTCTAAGCACTCTTAGGCATGTATTGAGCACTATAAATGAACTAAAATGATAAGAAAGAGGCCTAAGAGAAATAAATAAGTTAAGAACAGATTGAATTGTTTGTGACCCAATGTGTTATGAAATGTGTAGGGTCAAGCACGAGGGCAAATCTATTGACGGAACACTGTGAGTAATATCTTAGTAAAGATATGTTCAAGTATGTTATTTTCCAAATGCTACTTTTGTATAAGCCTTATGGTTTGTTGATATGAATTATGAATGAGTATTCTAAATGCTTGTTTTTTGCATAAGGTCGTTTGAACACGAATATGATCATGATCACGAACATGAAACGCGCATAAATGTGAATGTAAGAATGAATTAGGCCCGAGGCCGTTTGATAATAATGAATTGGGCCCAAGGCCGTTTGATATGTTGGGCCAGAGGCCGTTTGATATGTTTGGACCTGAGGCCGTTTGATATATTTGATAGAAACATGAATGGGCCTAAGGCCGTTTGATGTGTTGGACGAGAATGTCTTCTATTAGAGAATTTCATTCATATAACCTCTATACTTGGGTATCATTTACTATGTTTTCGCTCACTCTTTATTTATATGTATGTAGGTGAGCATCGGGATGTTCAACCCCAGCCTTTGTGAAGTTTGAGAAAGGAACCCGAGTTTTGTGGAGTCAGCCCAGGTGCCTCACGCAAGAGGCTTGTTTTTGTTCTTCGTTTCTTCTTTTGCTACTTTTGTTGATCATGATAGAACATGTATGTACTTAAGCCTCCAGTTCGGCTGACTATACGTTTATATGATCCTGGATGTACAAGATGTTTATTTTGGTTCATGGTGTAGGTTATTATTACGTATATGGAAATGTTTTGTTATGCCATGTAAGCACCGCTCTGTGGACAAAATACTTTTAAGGCTGCTTCTATTTTGGACCCTCTATTATTATAATATCTATGATCTTTTCAGAGGCCGTAGGTAATCTTATGATTATTGGCCCATTATGACCATAACCTACAGGGACGAGTTCGGGTCATGACATAGTGATATCAGAGCATGAGTTAATAACTCAGACACTTGTCCAAATGAGCAGTAAGTGTCTAGAAAAGATCTAGGATACATTCATGTGATAAGTATGAACTTAAAGGCATTGGGAATATGCATAAATGTTTTGAAACGAATGATTGTGTGTTATATGCATTGCGTTTTACTTACATGGTGAGTTGTCTGAATATGTATGCTCTTTTGTATATACATACTTGTGTACATTTTGTATAAAGAATAATGTAAGTCTAATAAGATAATGGTGAGAACAAGGGTTGATGAAGTAGAGGAGTCCTCCACTGCCAGAATGGATAGGATGGAAAGACTAATACAGAAAATGGCAGAAACGTTGTGGCAACAACAACGGTGGCAACAGTCGCACCCTCTACCTCCACCTGCGGTACAGTCGGTACAAGACTTGCAAAATGATGATCGAACAATAACCCTCACCAAAGAGTTTAAGAAAATGAAACCGCCATAATTTCACGGAGGATTGGATCCATTGAAGGCTAAAGCGTAGGTTCTTGGCATGGAGAAGTTGTTTCAGGTGTTTCCATGTCTAGAAACATAGAAAGTGTTGCTAGCCACCTTTACGCTAGAATATGAAGCGAGAAGGTGGCGGATGTTGATGCGCGAGAACCATAAAGATATTGGGTGGGCACGGTTTTTAGAAATTTCCCACGACAAATATTTCCCACAATGTGTGTGTGACAGAAAAGTGTCAGAATTTATGGAACTTAAGCAAAACAGCATGACAGTAGCCGAGTACAAGGCCAAGTTTACTGAATTGGCCAAATTTGCACCATACATGGTCAATACCGACTATAAGAAAGCGAGAAAATTTGAGGGGGGATGACATTTTGGAGAAGGTGAATGTACTAAAGCTCAAAACCTACGTTGATGTACTAGATCGGGCCATAATACCATAAACTAACATAACTAGGCTGAGTAAACCATCAACTGATTGGAAATGTAAAAAGCAGGGCTTCTTTTCAAAGAAAAGACTTTCAACGAAACAGAATACGGGATCCTCAAGTACTTTAAACTCCTGTAGAGATACGTCCCCAATATGTAGTCAATGTGGTAAGAGGCATCGCGAGGTTTGCTACCGACTTTCAGGGGCCTGCTTCAAGTGCAGTAAAATGGGACATATGCCAAAGGATTGTAACCAAACCAGCGAAAAAGTGGCTGCTAGTTCAACTGAATCTGTCCCAAAATCAAGAAATACTACGAGACCTACTACGACCAGAGATACCATGAGGTAGGAGAGAGTCTTTGCACTCATTCTGGGTGATACACGGAACACAGATACCATCGTCTCAGGTACTATCTCTATATGTAATCAGGATGCTTTTGTGTTAATTGACTCCGAATCAACACACTCCATTGTAACTTATACATTTGCATCTAGATTGAGTAGACCTCTAGAATCATTGCCATATTTGTTATGTGTAACTGTTCCATCCGGGAAATTTGTGTTATGTACATCTGTGTGTCGGTTTTGTGATATGCGTATTGGAAGTGCTACCTTGTATGTAGATTTGTTACCCTTGGACTTTAGACATTTTGATGTAATTCTAGGTATGGACTAGTTATCTAAATATCATACCACCATCGATTGTGTAACAAAACAAGTTGTGTTTAGACCACCAGGGCAAGAAGAAATTATGTTTGTGGGTAACGAGGTAGTTCCTCCACCTAATTTGATATCTGTAATGAAAGCATGTAAACTGATCAAGAAAAGGTGTCAGGGTGATTTGTGTTGTGTATTGTCTAAACAATCTATGAATGTTAAATTGAGCAGTATCCCTATTCTTAGCAAGTTTCTAGATATATTCCCAGATGAATTCCCAGATGAATTACTAGGAGAATTGGTTGACAGGAAGATAGAGTTTACTATTGATGTTATGCCAGGCACTCAGCCTATCTCAAAAACCCTTACAGAATGTCTACTGCCGAAATGAAAGAATTGAAAGATTAATTGCAAGACTTACTAAACAAAGGGTTTATTCGACTAAATACTTCACCATGGGGTGCACCGGTATTATTTGTGAAAAAAAAGATAGAACCTTGCGCTTGTGTATTGACTACCGTGAACTGAACAAGATAACAATAAAGAATAAATACCCTTTACCCCATATTGACGACTTGTTTGATCAGTTGCAGGGATCACAAGTATTTTCCAAAATTGATTTGAGATCTGGGTACCACCAGTTGAAGGTAAAAGCAGAAGATGTTGAGAAAACTGTGTTCCGGACAATGTATGGACAATATGAATTTCTTGTTATGCTATTTGGAGTGATTAATGCCCCTGCAGCATTTATCGATCTGATGAACCGAATTTTCAAGACTTACCTTGATGTTTGTTGTAGTTTTTATTGATAATATTTTGATATATTCAAAAAGTAGACTTGAACATGAACACCATTTGAAAATTGTCTTGCAAACACTTAGGGAAAAGAAATTATTTGCTAAACTAAAGAAATGTGAGTTTTTGCTGGATGAGGTTGCTTTCTTAGGGCATGTTATCAACAAAGAGGAGATTTCTGTAGACCCACAGAAGATAGAGGCAAATGTGAACTTGTCTACCCCAACAAATATAATGGAAGTCCGTAGTTTCATGGGTTTAGCAGGATACTACAAAAGGTTTGTGAAAGATTTTTCGAAAATAGCGATGCCACTTACTCAACTCACACGCAATGGACAACCGTTTGAATGGACTGATGAAAGGGAGTCTGATTTCTAGGAATTGAAGTCAAGGCTAACCACTACTCTAGTTTTGGCATTGCCCTCAGGTATGGAAAACTTTGTGATATATAGTGATGCTTTTTACAAAGGTTTGGGTTGTGTACTAATGGAGAACGGAAGGATGATTGCTTATACCTCCCGACAGTTGAGACCACATGAAAAGAACTACCCAACACATAACTTGGAGCTAGCCGCAGTTATGTTTGCCTTGAAAATTTGGCGGCATTACCTGTATAAGTTGAAATGTGAAGTCTATACTGATCACAAAAGCTTAAAGTATTTCTTTACTCAAAAAGAGCTGAATATGCGGCAGAGAAGATGGCTTGAGCTGATAAAAGATTACGACCTTTAGATTCAATATCACCTCGGAAAAGCCAATACAGTTGCCGATGCATTAAGTAAAAAATCAACGGGGAACTTAGCTTGTCTATACACTGACGAAAGAGAAATCTTGCAAGATCCGGAGAAAACCGAAATTGAAATTGTGTTACATGAACAAGCGGGGTTGATAGCTACTATTTCAGCTGAGCCAGCAATAGTTAATGAAGTCAAGCAAAGACAAAGAGATGATGAATTCCTCAAGAAAATAATTAAAGAGTTTGAAGCAAATCTGAAACTGAAATTTAGCATTGACAGTGAAGTGTTGAGATTTCAAAACTGAATGTGTGTCCCAAACATTCCTGAATTAAAGGAAAGAATCCTCGATGAAGCTCATAAGTCGGTGTTTGCTATGCATCTGGGTAACAACAAAATGTATCGGGACTTAAAGCAGAGCTATTGGTGGCCCAATATGAAGAGGGAAATTGTAGAATATGTGTCCAAGTGCCTTCAATGTCAACAAGTTATAGATGAATATCAAAAACCAGGCAGTCTACTTCAACCTCTCCCTATTCCAGAATGGAAGTAGGAGTACGTGACCATGGACTTCGTTGTTGGCTTACCTTGGACTCCTAGAGGTATGGATTCTATTTGGGTTATAATTGATAGACTGACTAAATCTGCACACTTTTTACCTGTGAAGACTACTTTTGATGCTTATAGATTAGCCATTATATATGTTGATGAGATTGTTTGTTTATATGGAGTTCTGGTATCTATTGTATCGGATAGAGATCCGAAATTTATATCTAGATTACAGAAAAGCCTGCAAAGAGCAATAGGAATATAATTGAGATTTAGTACTGAGTTCCATCCACAAATAGACTGGCAATCAAAACGGACCATACAGACTTTGGAATACATGCTCAGAATGTGTGCTTTAGATTTTCAGGGGAGTTGAAAAGATTATTTGCCACTAGCTAAATTTGCATACAATAACAATTTCCACTCCAGCATCGGTATGGCACCATACGAAGCTTTGTATGGCAGAAAGTGTACGGCAGAAAGTGTAGGTCGCCAATTTGTTAGATGGAAGTCGGGGATAGGGCTCTACTTGGACCCGAAATTGTGCAAGACACTTCTGAGAAAATTAAAATCAACCAATAAAGGCTCAAGACAGCACAGTGTTAGCAAAAGAATTATGAGGAAGTTCGAAGAAGACCTCTTGAGTATGAGGTTGGCGACCATGTATTTATTCGCGTGGTTCCGATGAAGGGCTAGCCGAGATTTGGTAAGAAAGGTAAATTGTCACCTCGTTACATTGGGCCATTTCAAATTCTGGAAAGGCTTGGTCCAGGTTCTTATAGAGTTGCTTTGCCACTGGGATTCAAACAAATGCACAATGTATTTCATGTATCGATGTTGAGGGGTTATCTCCGAGATTCGTTTTATGTAATTGACTACCATCGGATAGCACTTGATGAGAATATGAAATACGAAGAATAGCCAGAGCGAATCATTGACCGACAAGTGAAACAGTTGAGGAACAAGTCCATCCCAATGGTGAAGGTAGAATGGAAATAACACTATGGGAAGGACACTACATGGGAAAAGGAGGATGAGATACGGCTACGCTATCCACATTTTTTTTCGGACAGAGGTACAATAAGTTTGGAGGACCAAACTTCCTAAATGAGGGAAGATTATGATAACCCTGTTCTCTATTATGTTAATTAATCTTAATTATGATCGTGATTATGTGCCTGATATGATTTTGAGTGCCAATCATATGATTATATGTGATTTTAACTTTCCATCTGCTCACAGTGGGAAAATCTGTCTGATTTTCTGATATAAGATTAAATTAAAGGCCGTAAAGGCGACAAAAACTAAAATTGACTGTGTCATTGTGATTAGCACGATTTTTAGAACCTACGGTGAGATTTAATTAAAATTTGATTCGGATCAAAATAATTAGATTAAATTGATTGAATTAGGCACAATTAATTAGCCTTAATCAAGTTTGATTAAGCAAGCCAATATAAAAGCTTAATTACACTCATATTCATTTTTGTTTTGAGCTCATTTCCATAAGTTAGCTAAAAATACACTCTAGAGAGAGAGAGAGAGACGATTGTAGAGAGAGAGAGAGAGCACAAACTTGAAGGTTTGAACTAAAGGCTTTCATATTTGGAAGCAAGACTAAAGAATTAACCATAATTGGAAGGGTTGAAGCTTCTAGGTGAGTAATTGAACTCTAATTCATGAGTTTAAGTTCATAAAATGAGAATTCAAAGTATATATGAAGTTAGATACATGAATTAAGCTTAATTGGATGAATTGGATATCGTTAGATGCATGCATGTAAGAATCGATCATAATTTTGTATATTTGAATGTAATGCATGTTGATCATATTATATTGAGGATTGTTTGACACAAGCCTGTAAGAATTTCCATGCATTGAAGCTTAATTTCAAGCCTTGAAGCCTGTGTGCAAGATACAAAACATAGTTTGAAATTTGTTAAATCCATGGAATTTTGAACTATGATTGTGAGTTATTTTTAAATATATGTTTTTGGGAGTGTGCTTGCATATTTGAGTGTATTATACATAAATTGGACCTTTGGAATTGCGTTTTGGACTTCAAACAGAATTCTGAAAATTCCAGAATTTGACATGTCCGCTCGAGCGAAGAAAGTCTCACTCGAGCATGAAAATTAAGCTCCCAAAAGTTTTGCAGGGATTTGCACAGTGGCTCGAGCGGCAAACCTTGTGCTCGAGCGAACCCTGTTTCGCAAGGCTCCTCGTTCGTGCGTCAAAAGTCTCGCTGGAGCATAAAATTCATGTAACAAGTGCTTTTACAGAGTTTTATAAGCCGCTCAAGTGACCAAAGCTACGCTCGAGCGGAGAGCCTTGTTTCAGAAATTTTGAAAAGTTGTTTTATGTTCCGTTTTCCGTTCTCTTTCATTTCTAAGCACTCTTAGGCATGTATTGAGCATTATAAATGAACTAAAAGGATAAGAAAGAGGCCTAAGAGAAATAAATAAGTTAAGAACGGATTGAATTGTTTGTGACCCAATGTGTTATGAAATGTATAAGGTCAAGCACGAGGGCAAATCCATCGACAGAACACTGTGAGTGATATCTTAGTAAAAATATGTTCAAGTATGATATTTTCCAAAGGCTACTTTTGTATAAGCCTTATGGATTTGCTGATATGAATTATGAATAAGTATTCTAAATGTCTGTCCTTTGCATAAGGTCGTTTGAATACGAATATGATCATGATCACGAATATGAAACGCGTATAAATGCGAATGTAAGAATGAATTGGGCCCGAGGCCGTTTGATAAGTTGGGCTAGAGGCCGTTTGATATGTTTAGGCCTGAGGCCGTTTGATATATTTGATAGAAACATGAATGGTTTTAAGGCTGTTTGATGTGTTGGACGAGAATATCTTCTATTAGAGAATTTCATTCATATAACCTCTTTACTTGGGTATTATTTACTGGGCTTTCGCTCATTCTTTATTTATATGTATATAGGTGAGCATTGGGACGTTCAACCCCAGCCCTAGTGAAGTTTGAGAAAGAAACCTGAGTTTTGTGGAGTCAAGGCTTGTTTTTGTTCTTCGTTTCTTCTTTTGCTACTTTTGTTAATCATGATAGAACATGTGTGTACTTAAGCCTCCAGTTCGGCTGACTTTATGTTTGTATGATCCTGGATGTACAAGACGTTTATTTTGGTTCATGGTGTGGGTTATTATTACATATATGGAAATGTTTTGTTATGCCATGTAAGCACTGCTCCATGGACAAAATATTTTTAAGGCTGCTTCCGTTTTGGCCCCTCTACTATTATACTATATGTTTGATCTTTTCAGAGGTCGTAGGTAATCCTATGATTACTGGTCGATTATGACCTTAACTTATAGGGACGGGTTCTGGTCATGACAACATGGAGGTATAAAAATGATGTTGTGTTCAATGGGAAGCAAGCTATGTTGGGAGAGATTTGCGACTTGATTAACTTGAGAAGTATTTTCTGGGTAAAAGCTCACACAAATGAGTGCCCTTACACAGTGTAGGACTTTATGTCCAACTTACAAATATCAGATACTATTGGGGTGAGGGAGGGTCGTAGTAGTGTTTATTACTGGGTGTTGGTTGTCTTGTTATTGGGTTGGGTTTTTTGTTTCTTTGTTCGGTTTCTCGCCAAACTTGTAGTGCTAGCACATAATTGGGTGTTCAAGCCGGTACCAACTTAGTTGGGATGGGTTTGTAATGCTATAATGCTTGTTACACTTGTCCTTTATTAATGTTTTGATGTTTTGCTATAATGGCCTTCTTTCATCAATAAAGTTTCATTTTGCTGATCAAAAAAAAAAAAAAAAATTGAAAGTTAGTCCTAATAAAATTGTCGCTAAAAATAATTTCTTGTGACTTTTGTTGCACATGTCGCTAAAAATTGATAACTAGTGACCTTTTTGTCATGATTATTATTAATTGTTGCTAAAATTTACAATTAGTGACATTTTTATGTGACAAATTTCTCAAATTGTTAATAAAAGTTAAAAATTAGTAATTTTTTTGTGACAATTTTTTTAAATTGTTGCTAAAACTTATAATTAGTGACTTTTTTATGACAAATTTTTCAAGTTGTTGCTGAAAATTAACAGTTAGTGACATTTTTTAAAATTGTTTGATGAAAAACGCCATTAATTATCATAGGACATATTGGACAATAAGTTCACTTATTAGGATTTACACGTAAGTCTTCTTTTTTTCTTTTCTTTTTTAAATGTATGTCATATATCTTTTTATATCTCTATGGTCAATTTTTGTTATTTTAAGGATATTTTTTATGCCATCTTGTGGTTTGAAGTAGTTGAGAAACTGTTTATATATCAAATCAAAGTGAGTTATAAATTTGATGGTGTTTGATTATGAGTGATCTTTCGTTAGGATTCATAAGTGTTTGTTTTCAGTTCTAAACCTAGTAGTGTTTGGTTATACCTGTGGTAGTGTTGGTTATGAATCAAATTAATAACTCTAATTCACTTTTTTTAAATCTACCAAATAAAAGTGATAATGGAAAATTCTATTGATTTAAGTTTCTCTCAAGTTTATCTCTCAACATGAGAGAACTTGAGAGGCCCGCAAAGCCAGCCACATGTTTCGTTTTGATAATTCAAATTGTTCATATTTTAAGACTCGTTAAATAGAGCATTCACGCAATATGTTTAAATCAAATTTGTATTAAAAAAAATGGATGGTTATTCTTGAAATTATATTTGTCATTCATTTTTTTAGAACAAATATGATTCAAACATATAACTACAGATATCCAATCATCTTGATTTTTTATCTGAATATTCTACTCAACAAATCCAAAAAAAATGAACTGTTCAGATCACCGCAATCGATTCCAAAATATGTCTACCAGGCTCAAACATTCTCTCAAACTGAGATGACAACTTCAGAGAAGCCAAACCCAATTCTATAATACACATGACATTGTGATATCTTGTTATGACTTATTGTGATGTTAGTTATGACTTGGTTATGACTTATTGTGATATTGATTGTGACATTAATTTAGTTATGATTCAAAAAGTCTTTAGTTGTAAGTTATATGATGTTTAGTTATGACTTCTTCTTTTTTATAATTATGATTGAAAAAGATTTAGTTATAAGTCATAACTTTACATATGGTACACACCCTCAAAAGGGTGTGTATCATAGCATAACCCCAGTGATAATACATATGGTATGTGCCTTTTCAAACAATGTTACTATTAGCATCCCAATTAATACTTTGGACTCCCTATGTTTTTCATTTTTGTATTACAATAATAACTTCAAATGAAATTATTAAAATAGGATATGAATTATTTTAGGACAACTCATTTCACAATTAAACACACCCACCACTAAATGATAACATAGGGTTTATGAGAGTACTCACTTTCATCACCACACACACACTTCAAAACCCTCAAAACCTACACACCTTCAAAATCCTCCAACGGCAACTATTCGATCATACATACTTTTCTAGCAATGACAATGAGTAAAAATTTTTTTGGCAACCCTAATACCATGAGACTAATGGAGTATCACAATGTAAGCTCAGGGAGAAATCAAAACTTAGACGATGTTCGAAGCTCAAAAAAGATTGTCCTTAGAATGACAAGTTTTTTCAAAAACACCCACAAAAAAAAAAATTTGATGAAAATAGTTCAAATTTTTTTTTGATACTGAACTCTTAAACATATGCCAAAAATATAGTAACGCAACCAAATTAAAGGCTAAACATTATTCATATGTTTGGCACTTTGGATACGAAATTTTTCATTCATATATTCAATACTTTGGATGTAATCTTAATGCATACTTATGTTTTGGTTATGCAATGAAGTTTAATTTTATTTGTTAATCAAACTGGTTGATGCATACTTATCCATATTTGTTAAATTTTCAAGGGTCAAACGTGTTTACAGGCACAAGACTTTACGTTGTTATAATGTTTGGTAATATAGGTTCGAACATGTACAAATTGTTCGGTAATGCAAGTCCGAACATAAAATTTGTTCAGCAACACATATCCAAACATGGCAGTAGAGAAAGTTCGACGATAAAAGATCGGTTGTGATAGAGATCAATGGAGGAGAGATCAACAACGCAACTCTCTTGACAATGAGAGAAAGATTGGTAAGTTCAACGTTGAGAAGAAGATTGGTGAGTTGAACTGTAAAAAGTTTTGAGAGATGAATGGTTGTGCTAAGGGGTGTGCATTTTGATGGCTGTAATGTTTTTAAAATGATAATTTGAATGTTATTTGGAAGGTTCTTAGAAATTTTTAAGATTTTAAATTTTGTAAATAAAGGTCCAAAAAAAATGAAGAGTCCAAAGTATTAATTAAGGTGTTAATAGCAACTCCCATTTTCAATGGCTTTGTATAAAACTCTTTCCCCCTCTTAGAAAGCTCTTAGGCTACTCTTTTGGGAGCTTTCACGGGACCCAATTCGATAATTTAAATTGTTTATATTATAAGATTTATTTTTTCAAAAGATAAGAGAGCAATTATATTATGAACGATAATTATATTATTAAGTAGATTACTAGGTCATAATAATTAGAAAGTTAATAAAAGCCGAGCCCAACAATCATTAATAATCACACAACCCCAATAACAGTAGGGAAATAAATCAACCACTACAAATATATCAAACTCCTCTCTGTGGGAGTTGAACCCTAGACCTCACACTACAAATGGTGCTATACAACCACTAGACCTAATGTCTTGGTTCATATTATAGGATTTGCCAAGAAGATTATCGTTATAAAAAATTAAATTGATCAAATAATTGTAAAAACATTGTTCGGTTACATTTGTTATAAAATAAAAAGAAATAGAATGCAATAATATTTTTACAATTATTCAATTAATCTAACTTTTTATAAAGATAATTTTCTCAATAAACTCTGCAATATAAATTATTCGAATTATCGAAATAAATGGCATAATAAGTCCTAGAGGACTCAATACGACCTCCAATTTGAGAGCTATGTACTTTATCTAAAACTAAAAGAGCTATGTACTTTGGCTTATTTTGATAAATAGGTTAGAGGTTAAATTTTTTTTTTTTCAAAAAAAACGCGTAAAAAAAATAAAAAATAAAAAATGATGTAACTCAAAAAAATAAATAAAAAAATAAATAAATAACTCTATAAGATTGACTTGTAACTGTATTGTCAAAACAGGCCAATTGTGAAGTAGGATTTGTCATGGTCAATTTACTGGATTGTTTGTCGATAAAAAAATACCACGTACGTTGTGTCCTAATCATTATGGAGTGGATATTAATCATTACAACTAAGATCCTAGTAATTAAGCAAACAATTTAATTTAAATTAATTTTTTTAGACAAATTATAATAATAGTTTTTATATTTTTGAGTTTAAATCATTTTAGTCTTTGTAAATTTAATTGGTTCGATTTTAATTCTAAATTTATGATTTTTTCTCAATTCCGTTCATTTAATTACAATTATTGGTGTTTCTTGATAAATAAATAAATAAAATGTGCATATGAATGGCGTGCATTGGGGTTTTATAGGTAAAATTATAAATTTATTCAACTCAGTGACCATTTTTAAAAAAAAATCCTAATCAGCATAATCAATTAGACTAAATTAACACCACAAAGATATCAAACTCTTCTCTATAGGAGTTGAATCTTACACCTCACACCACAAATGGTACTATATAACTACTATGCCAAATGTCTTGGTTCATATTATAGGATTTGCTGAGAAGATTATTGCTATAAAAAATTAAATTGATCAAATAATTTTAAAAGCATTGTTAGATTACATTTGTTATAAAATAAAAAGAAATAAAATGTAATAATATTTTTACAATTATTCAACTAATCTAACTTTTTGCGAAGATAATTTTCTCAATAAACTTGGCAATATAAATTATTTAAATTATCAAAATAAATCCCACCTACGAAGACTCAATAGCATCCTCCAATTTAAAAGCTATTTACTTTATCCAAAATTAAAAGAGCTATGTACTTTATCAAAATTGTGATGTGGTATTAGTCATGGCCAATTTATTGGATTGTTTGTCAATAAAAAAATATCGCGTATGTGGTGTCCTATGCATATGGATCGGATCTTAGTCACTCCAACTAGGACCTTAGTAATTAAGCAAACAATTTAGTTTAAATTATTTTTTTGTTAGACAAATTATATTAGTAGTTTTTATATTTTTGCATTTATGTCATTTTAGTCTGTTTAATTTTAACTGGTTCGATTTTAACTTTGAATTTATAATTTTTTTTTCTCAATTTCGTTCATTTAATTACAATTGTCAGTATTTTTTGATATTAAAAAAAATGTGCATATAAAAATGGAATGCATTGTGGTTTTGTAGGTAAAATTGCAAATTTGTTCAACTAAGTGACTATTTTTCTTAAAAAATTCTAATCGATATTATCAATTAGATTAAATTGACATTTTCTAAAATTGAAGGACAAAATTATACTAATTAAAATTATAAGAATCATAATCACATAAGAGATAAATACAGGGCCTACCACTATAATTTGTCCCTTTTTTCAGAATCGTCTAATATGAAATAACCTAAAAATTGGAGAGAAAAAATTTGATACTCAAAATTGACAAACATGTACTAAATTTGAAAATAGGTCAAAAAAAATCAGCTTATAAACTAGAAACAAAAGAAGTAAAATTTTTCATTAAAATAAATCTGTGTTTTGACTCTCTTTTTGGACTTAATTTAGACAAAAGTTGATTTTTTTTTTAAAGTTGATTTTTTTTTTTTTTTTTTACTTTTTAGTGTGTAGCAAATGACAAAATTGACTTGGGAAAATGCTATAATGTGCATTCTTAAAATGTGCACATCGTAAAAAAAATTATGATTTTTGTGGTGGGAGTGACAATTTATAGTAAAAATTATAAATAGCAAAATTATAGTATACACCTCTAAAATTATTTGGAATCGTAGCCTAACAATTTTTTAAAAGAATAATCCAAATTATACGATTTGGACCAGTCCAAAATGGTTTACCAATTTCATCAAATTTTTGGACAACTTACATAGGTAGTCAGTATATTTTGCCCTTTATATTATTGCAGTCTCTATACTTTCAATTAGTTTAATTTTAAGGGTATGGCTTCTGTCCAGTCCGGGATCAGACTGGACCGTGCTGTTAGACCCGTGGGGGCCCACCACGAGTCCCGTTTTGATAATCTGAACCGTCAACGTGTAGAACTCGTCGAGTACTATATGCCTGTAAAAAATCACATTGATCGGATATCGATAGCTATATGATCAAATCAGTTTCGTATTAAAAAATTGGACGGTGAACAAATTAACGGTTGAAAAAAAAACTGTTTTGATCACATAGCTATCGATATCCGATCAACGTGATTTTTTACAAGCATATAGTACTCGACAATTTCTATACATTGAACGGTTCAGATTATCAAAATGAGACCCGTGATGGGCCCTCACGGGCCCAACAGCACTGTTCAGTCCGATCCCGGATGGACAGAAGCCATACCCTAATTTTAACTCTTAATTTTAGATTTTGAATCAATTTGATCCAATTAATAATTTCTTTGATGTTTTTGATATAAAATAATTTTTAAATTGGTTGAGGTTAACTCAATATAAGTTGACTAAGTTTATAATTTTTCTTTAAAAATATGATGCTTACTACTTATTGTTGGAAAATTGGTTTTATAAGGCTTATTTTGGGTCAACTTTGAGCCCAAAATTGAGTGGGCCCCAAACGTCTTTTGGGGTGGGTCCGAAAAAGTGACATGTTCCTTGTCGTACGGCAAGTCACATGGTGAAGACGGTTCGTCAAAACCATTTATGAGTGAATGAGAAGTTGACGTCGTTTTCGGGTTCGTTGAATGGACAATTAAAGAAGTAAATATGGGTTTCTTTGAATTGGGTTGTCCCATATTGAAACTTTAAGAGAGTTTTTGTGTGTATATAAGCTCTAGATTACAACACTTAGGTTGGGCCCCAAGGGGCACCCCAAGTTTGTAGAAGGGAGGAGTTATGGACAAATGAAACCTTAACCCAAACCACCACATGCGCGCGCTGCCGCCGAGCCATACCGGGTGCGGTCGTGGATCGAGTCAGTTCTTATATTAATTTTTTAGACAAAATTCATTTGAAGTTTTCCTAAAAATTATTGCGAAAAATTAATTCAAATTTGTTATCCAAAAATTGTGCCTCCAAATTCCACTAATTCCTAACTGTTAACAGGTTTTTTTTAAACTACCGGACAGAGTCAAAGCTGTCCAAACGGGTTTATTCAAATCTGTTGGGATTTCGGACAGATTCAAATTCAAAACTGCCCAAGTAGTTTCAGTAGTTTCTGAACAGGTATAGAACTGCAACAGTTACCATATCTGTTCAGTTTCTAGTTTGTATTTGTTGGCAGATTTCACACCTGTTCGGACATGACTTTTTTGCCTATAAATACCTACTTTTCCAGCAGTGTTAGGGAATCCAAAACAGTCTGAAAATTCATTTTTTGTTGTCCAATTTTCTGCACTATTGCATGTATTCTTCATATTAGTTTTTAGGAATTTTTATAGAGAGTATAGAACACAAGGTTGTAGTTCGCCGAAAAAATTTGTTTGGAATGCTACTACAAATTTGGGAAGATCATTGTATCCTGGGAGATAAACGTCATTAATCCGTAAACACCGAAGCGGGCGAATCTGTCTTAAAGACAGAGTGTCACACACTCGACTTGGTCTTTTAATTATTAATTCGGTTCGATAAATAAATTCGGTACGCTATTTATTTTATTTGTTCAATTTTGTTTCAATTTATTTATTGTACATAGAAGATTGTTCCAACAATCTTAAGACATATTCGAATTATTCTGTTTACAGAATTTTTCGTTTATTTCATTTCTTCTTTCTTCTTCTTACAGAAATTATTTTATGTGATTTTACAAAATAATATCTAGTTGGAAAACAAATAGTAGTAATATATTGTTTGATAGATAGTAGTAATATACTGTCTATTTTCTTTGACAACTAGTAGTAATATACTAGTGTCATTAACAATTCAGAATATTTATTTGTGAAGGTTGTCAGAAATTAATTTTGGTAATTTCTGAGTATTCATTAATTAAAAAATTATGTTTTAATTTTTTTTTAATTATTGAAGTGTTACAGAAATTTAATTTTCTGTGTGAAATTAATTTGGTTAAATAATTTTTTTTTATTTTCAACTTAATTGAAAAATAAAGTTACATTCTTGTTTATTTTATTTTTACAGAATTTAATTATGTGAATTTTGATTAATTTTCTGTGTAGTACAAATTCTAATTATAATTTTGTTTTATAATTTAGAATTCATGGCACTGAAACAAATGCTCAAACAAGTACTGGAATGATGGCTGCAATTGTGCCAACCCCCTCTCATGTTGTGACAGTATCGGTAAATAACGGTGAGAAGCCAGAGAAGTTCTCTGGAACTGATTTTAAAGGATGGCAACAGAAAATGTTGCACTATCTTACAACTCTGAACCTGGTTCGTTTTCTCCATGAGAATGCTCCTACTCTGAACGAGGATGAAACTGACCGGCAAGTGGTTGTTGCGGTCGATGCCTGAAAACATGATAATTTCCTTTGCCGAAACTACATCTTGAACGGACTTAATAACACATTATATAATGTCTACAGTCCTATCAAGATAGCAAAGGAGCTTTGGGAGTCTTTGGAGAAAAAGTATAAAACAGAAGATGCCGGTTCAAAAAAATTTGTGGTTGGCAAATTCCTGGACTTTATAATGGTTGATTCTAAAACTGTGATCAGCCAAGTTCAAGATCTCCAACTCATTCTGCATGACATTCACGCAGAAGGCATGTCTCTCAGTGAATCCTTCCAAGTTGCAGCCTTAATTGAGAAATTACCACAAGGTTGGAAGGATTTCAAGAACTACCTCAAACACAAGCGCAAGGAATTGTCTTTAGAAGAATTAATTGTGCGTTTGAGGATTGAGGAGAACAACCGCAATTCAAAGAAGCGGGCTAGTAAGCATCTTATGGAGTTTAAGGCAAATGCGGTGAACATGCTCCAAAAGCAAAGAAACGGAAGTTTTCTAGAGAAAGTTTATCACAAGGCTCTAAAGAAGGGGAAATTAAAAAGTACAAGTTTAATGACAAGTGTTACATCTGTGACAAAGAGGGACATCGATCCAAAGATTGCCGTAGCAAAGGCAAAAGCAAAAGAAGAACAAGCAAGAAGCCTGCTCAAGCCCATATGACCGAAGTGGACAATATTTCTAATGGTGTAGATGACATCAATCTTTCTGCAGTTGTTTCCAAGGCAAATTTTGTCAGAAATCCTAAAGAATGGTGGGTGGACACTGGTGCTACTCGCCACATTTGTGCCAACAAAAAGGTATTCACATCTTATTCTATAGTGGACAACGGTGAACAACTTTTTATGGACAACTTCTCAACTTCCAAAGTTGAAGAACAAGGGAAGATTGTTCTGAAGATGACATCTGGAAAGGAACTCACTCTCAACAATGTGCTGCATGTACCGGACATTCGCAAGAATCTTGTTTCTGGATCTTTGTTGAGTAAGAATGGGTTTAGGCTAGTGTTTGAGAGTGATAAATTTGTACTTAATAAGAATGTGATGTATATAGGAAAAGGTTACATGTCTGATGGCCTTTTCAAGATGAATTTAATGACCGTTATACCCTCAGTTATTAATAAAAATACATCTTCTTCTTACTTGCTTGAGTCTTCAAATTTATGGCATGTTAGACTTAGACATGTTAATTATGGATCTTTGCATAGATTAATTAATATGGAATGTTTACCTAAATTTGACATTGATTCAAATCATAAATGTGAAATTTGCATTGAGGCAAAATTATCCAAAACTTCTTTTTATTCAATTGAAAGAAGTACAAAACCACTTGAATTAATTCATAGTGACATTTGTGATTTTAAATCAATTCAAACTAGAGGTGGGAAAAAAATATTTTATCACTTTTATAGATGACTATACTATATATAGTTATGTTTATTTAATTCGAACCAAGGAAGAAGCTTTGGAAACTTTCATTCAATATAAGAATGAAGTTGAAAATCAATTTGGTAAGAAAATCAAAAAACTTAGAAGTGATAGAGGTGGTGAATATGAATCACCTTTTGGTGAATTTTGTGAAAAACATGGAATAATTCATCAAACCACCGCTCCTTACTTACCTCAGCAAAATGGAATTGCTAAAAGGAAAAATAAGATTTTAAAAGAAATGATGAATGCCATGTTAATAAGTTCCGGATTACCTCAGAACTTATGGGGAGAAGCAATACTTTCTGGAAATTATATTTTAAATAAAGTATCCCGAAAGAAAATGAATCAAACATCTTATGAAATGTGACATGGGAGAGTACCATCCTACAAATACTTAAAAGTGTAGGGGTGTTTGGCTAAAGTGGCTATTCTTAGTCCTAAAAGACTAAGATAGGTCCTAAAACCGTTGATTGCATTTTCATTGGTTATGCCAAGAGTAGTAGTGCATATTGGTTTTTGATTCATAAATCAGAACATTCTGAAATGCATATAAATACTATTATTAAACATGTGTTTGTAGGATGGTAATAAGAAAAGTCTTATTTTTCTTAAGAAGCATCTTTCTTTGAACATGTGTTTCTGAATAAGATTGGACAAGAGGCTAGTAATAAGAAAAGATCTTTTGATGCTATTACTAGTAATGACCAAGAACAAGATCAAGAACAAGAGCAAGATCAAATTGATGAGGAGGAACCTAGGCGTAATAAACGTGCTAGAATCTCAAAATTTTTTGGTCCAGATTTTCTAACTTATTTGTTAGAGAATGAGCCTTTAACTTTTAAAGAAGCTATATCCAGTCCTGAAGCTCCTTTATGGAAAAAAAAGCTGTAAATAGTGAAGTTGAATCCATCTTGTAAAATCACACTTGGGAATTAGTAAACTTACCACCAGGTTGTAAACCTCTTGGGTACAAGTGGATTTTCAAAAGAAAAATGAAAGCAGATGGATCAATTGACAAATACAAGGCAAGACTTGTGGTCAAAGGATTTAGACAAAAAGAAGGTCTTGATTACTTTGATACATACTCACCAGTTACTAGAATAACATCCATTAGAATGCTAATTACTATTGCATCATTGTACAATCTAGAAATTCATCAAATGGATATGAAAACTGCTTTATTAAATAGTGAGTTAAATGAAAAAATTTACATGGAACAACCAGAAGGTTTTTCTATTCCAGGAAAAGAAAAGAAAGTGTGTAAATTGGTTAAATCATTATATGGTTTAAAACAAGCGCCAAAAGCAATGGCATGAGAAATTTGACAAGGTAATGATGTCAAATGGATTTAAAATTAATGAGTGTGACAAATGTGTTTATATTAAAAACACAGATGTCATTGTATGTCTTTATGTAGATGATATGCTCATCATAGGTAGTAATAATGATATGATTAAGACTACCAAGAAAATGTTGAATAAACATTTTGACATGAAAGACATGGGCATTGCTGATGTAATTATATTGGTATGAAAATTACCAAAACATCAGAAGATTATGCTTTGTCACAATCTCATTACATTGAGAAAATACTTGACAAATTTAGCAAAGATGATGATCATCTTGCTAGAACACATGTGGATGTTAATTTGTTTCTTTCTAAGAATGTACATGAAAGTATTTCTCAATTAGAGTATGTCCAAATTATTGGAAGCTTAATGTACTTGATGAATTGCACTCGCCCAGATATAGCTTATGTAGTAAGTAAATTAAGTAGATATACGAGTAATCCAGGAGTAGAACACTGGAAAGCTATTATAAGGGTTCTTAGATATCTCCGATTTACTTGTAACATTGGGCTTAATTATACTAGATATCCAACAGTACTTGAAGGATACTATGATGCAAATTGGATCGGATATGTGGGAGCCAGAAAAAAATATATATCAGTTTATGGAGGTTAACCTAAACAAGGCCTACAATGGGTCCAGCCTAAACAAATACCACACCCCCCTCATCTACATAAAGGGGGGGGCATCCCAGAAGAATGGTATGTTCTTTTTCCCTACACTACACACCAAGCACTCTACACTTTCTACACTTTCATTCTGCTTAACAGGTGATTGACTTCACCATCGGAATGCCTCCGGTCGACAACCCCAGTTGGGTGGCACCGATCATGCTCATCTTTGCAGGTATACAATAACCAAGTTCATCTCTTCGTTGGATCTCTACAATCCATGTGAGAGGATATTTCATGGTCTCACAATTGGCGCCGTCTGTGGGAACGACTGAATGAGATCAACGAAGAACACAACAAACATGTTACTGTAAGTAAACACTCTACAACACTTTGATGGTTATCACGAGCCACAACTAAGCTTTGAATTTTCTCTCTGATGAAACTTATTATAAAATTACTGTAAAATCGATTCTTGAATTGTATACATATATCTGTGTGTACTGACAAACTCTATGGAATCTCTTTCCTTTTTCATGGTAAATCTTGATGAAAAGTGTTATAATAAAATAGTGCTCATGGATTTACTTTTGCATCTTCATTTTCTCTCTCTAAAAATGGGTTTCAGATTACGTTTGTGGGAGCTTCTTTTTGGCATTATCAAAAAGGTTGCTCAGACAAACCCATCCCAAGATTGTTTATTTAGTTTTTGCCTCAAAGAAGTTTATTTTATAATTAATTCTTGAGATATACATATGTCTATACTAGCAATTTTTATGGAATCCACAGTTGGGTCTTTACTTTCTCTCTCTAAAAGTTTATTAATCAGGATATTCGGCACCGCTATCTTCTTAGCAGGATCGAAATGAGATCGGAGTAAGCTATTAAAACTAAAAGGCTCATTTAATTTGGCACTTTATTTGGCTTGTCTATCAACCAACTCAGCAACAGTAACTCTTTATTGGGTTGTTTGTCAACTCTCTTGTTATTCTAAATCTCATTTCTGAATTTATGCTTATAGATTTGGTCCACTATATATTGATGCTCATAGATTTGGTCCAAACATTTGTTTAATATCTATCTCGACATTCTGAGAAGAGTAGTCAGCACATATTATGTGGATCTGCTTTTACATTTTCATTCTCTTTAAAAATGGATTTCATACTTTTCTTGGTGACAACATCTTTTCAGCATTACAAATGGGACTGCTCAGCCAAATTCACATGTAGTCTACCATTTATCTATTTATTCTTTGTTTCTCAACACTTACCTTGCACTTGATTGTTAACGTAGCTGTGTACCTATGTTAAAAACAAAATTGGTCTTCACTTTTTTACTTTTTCTTTCTCTAGATGAAACTAACATAAACAGGGCTGTGAGTTATTATAAAACAATTTTTAAGATTTTTACTTCATAATTTGTGCTAGTCTGAGGCAATCTCTCTCTCTCTCTCTCTCTCTCTCTCTCTCTCTCTATATATATATATATACATAAGAATTCATTTGTCATGAACGACTCATTTTGATGTCGACCAAAATCTCGGCAAAACTGAACAAGTTGCATGCGTAAAGAAGTCCTGCCGACAGCCTGGTTGACACTAGAATCACAAGTATTCCAACAAAGGTTGTTTAGCAAACCATGTTCGACAGCTCTTCCACCTTTCTCAGTATCACTACACTCCCCAAATTGCCCCATCATTGCAACACAACTCAGCATCTCTTCAACCCAGTCTAGCCGCGGCGAACCTTGCAGAAGGCTACTTGGCATGACCACGCATAGATCTTTGCACTAAACCATTCCGAAGGCTACTCCGCATGACCACACATGGATCTTTGTACTAAACCATTCTGCGTTCACCGGCCGTTCCAATTACCTGTCCCTTTGTACGACGCCTTTTTGAACAACAATGCCGAGAAGACAACACCAAACACGCACCGCCAAACGCACGTAAAACTGGCACTTACGTATCTTATCTGCTCGGCAACGCTGCCATCTCCATACCACGACTTAAAGGCAACGTGCACCTCATGATTACAGTGGGTCTTTATTTCATCTATTAGCAAGGTTTTTGGCAAAATAAAGCACCAAGAAATTACCCACTAGGATCGGGCCCCTCCACTTCGTTGAATGCAACAAGTTCGGCGCTAACGGAATTATAAGGGCCGACCCATACTTCAAACCAAACCCAAATTTTCGTCACCTCGACATCGAGTTTTCTAAAAATGATGGTATTATTTACTCGGCGTCACCATGGGCCCATCAACTTGCCAGTTCATCTCTACCTTCGCAGTTCGGCGCTAGCACTCCAATTAAATTATTCAGCAACATCAAATAGCCAATCGACCACGTTGTAAAAATAAAGAGACCAAGGTATAAAGAAATATTTTCAGCATAAGCAAAGAGCCAATGACTGATCATTGCCAACCAAGCTCTCGGCAAAGACAAAGAAGACAAGGCGACCAAATTATTTCGGCAAGAGTTATTCGGTATTTAAGCCATTGCATGTGCACTTCGTCAGTGTTGAAATTCATAGCAAATTTCCCGGCAAAGCGACAAAGTAGCTCCGTGGTGCCATACTTCGTACAAAGGCTATTCGGCAATTCTTCAACCCTCTCAACATCACTCCAGCTCGGCTCAGTGGATCTGGTCACGAATACGGCCCAAATATTATGCATTGTGCATATGCAATAACCGTACATCTTGTTTTTAGTACACTTTAGGCAGTCCAACGGCATCCAAGACATGGCAGATTGCAGTGAATGAGTGACGAAATGAATACTAGGCTGCAAGACGAATCCAACATTACAAAAATGAGACGAATCGGACTTACAACGAGGAAGCTACAACCGTTCAAAGTCGGGGGCTTGAATTTAAACATCTCTACTCATGTGCCGTCGAAACTGTAATTTTCGAAGTCATCGTAATCCCATTTTGTGTCCACAAATGTGAAGTACTCATTGAGACAAATCCAACACAAAAAATCACGTCGAAATCGGAGCTAAAACGTAGTCATACGAGCCGGTCAAAGATTCGCCCACAAAGTCGACGGTTTTGCTGAAGAAGATGATCTAGCAAAACCATGTAAGAGAAGTTGTTCAGTGTTTCGTGGAGCAAAACTCTCAACCGATCTGCGCTGTTAGATCCATTTTGGCTAAAACGGTACTATCCTGAGTCCGATTACAATGATCCAATAGTCGTTTCCAACTATTTCATGTTTTCTAAATACATCCGTACAGTCCAATTTTACAAATTCTGAGTCTCGTATTGGGATCGATAGGCCAGCCAATTGGGAACATTAAATGATAATTCATCGGTCAAATCGTGTCTGATCAACGTGTAATTTTGACAACAGGCTCCTAGAGTTAGGCCATAATCATCCATCTTCACCGATCACTCACCCCAACTTGAATTTCTTTTATATTTGGCTATCACAACTATGCATATTCGGAAACCACCAACGAACCAACTTACATCCACAGGCCCAACGAACGATTCAGCAACTTATTGACTTATTCAGCTCATTGCTTACTCAACAACACTACCCGGCCGCAAGACCTGGCCGCCCATATGTCAGCATCGGACAATCCTGCCCCGTTATCTATGTTATTCGGCTCAAAACATTATATGTCAACTTATTCGGCAATAGAATTCATCGGCATTATGAACGTTGCATGCATATGATCAACTCGGCTTATAACTTAGCAAAAATTACACCATAACATTTCTTATTCAGTACATTCTTTGACAAGTTTACAATATTATTCCGCAATAATATTCGGCAACTTTGTGACTTATTTGGCACTAATAAGTTGGCATAGAACTAGCATATCGGCTTGCTGAAATCCACATCTGAACATACCACAGGATTCGCATCGGCTCAAAGAGTCCAAACCCACCAACCCGAGAAGTCAAGAAGCAACCAAAGTATTCCGGAAATTGCGATACGGCTCACATTTTTCGACAAATGAAGTTTTCGAAGCAGTCAAACTCAAGTTTTGCCCATACCAACGTGAAGTACTCATTGAGACGAGTCCAACGCAACAAATCGCGTCAAAATTGGAGTTCAAATGAAGCCGTATGGGCCGCTCAAAGTTTGCCCAGAAAATGAATTCTTTTGCTAGAGAAGACGATCCAGCAAGATATAAAGAAAAAATCATGTGCTTCGCGGTTGCATCACACCCTGTTGATTTGAGTCGTTAGATCCATTTTGGCTATAATTACGCCATCAGGAGTCTAATCATAGCGATCCAATAGTCCTTTCCAGCTATCTGATGCATTCCGGGTCCATCCGTACAATCATAATTTGCAAATTCAGCTCCAAAATATATATATATATATAATAAAAATAATAAATTTGCAGATTTTATTCCAAAATTGCAAATTGAGCGCAATGGCTCACTTCGCATATCACTAAGCACCCTACTTTGTCTCGACTTCATTCCAATTTCGCCACGGCACCAAACAGGGGCACGGAATCCGTTTCAAATTGTTATTGGCCTACTCGACAATTTTGGCCCAAGTCAATTTTATTCCTTCCGAATAAGCAATCTTATTCAAAAGCAATGGGGCAAATATAGGTTGGACAAGAATCTCAACTTTAACAAATTGTCAACCATTGCCAACCAAGTTCTTAGCAAATCCAACTCCGAAGTGATGCCGATACACCGCGAAGCTAAGAAAAATCGCCAACTAAAAGATCAGCACAGTCACCGACCCAAGTGTAACTGACCAACTTTTCGACACAATCACATTATATATGAAAGACACCGATGTTTTGACACTAGTTACTCGGCAGTGTATCACCTTTACTTGGCAAGATTATTTGGCACCATTATTAATTCAACATTATGCATGAACATTATTCGGCCGTGCATCAACTCCTTTCAGCTAAACAACATTATTTGCCAACTTTATGCATTGTCAACTTTATGCAACAACATTGGCCACAGTATTCGGCAACTTTATTCGCCTAACAACATAATTCGGCAAAACAATTACATGCAAAATCAACGGTTAAATCCTATCCGATCGGTACGCAATTTCAACAGCAGGACCTTGGGGTGAGGAAATAATCATCCATCTTCCCCGATCATTCGTTGCATTACCTTGGCCATTTATTTCCCATTGGGACATCTTAGTCATTTTTCCTCTTTTCCATTGGGGCATATCAGCCGATCATTATCTCGGCACCTCTGCTATATATGCATACTCGGCTAACTTGGTCCAAACATTACGACGACATTTACTTAAGTTACAAACTCCCGCTCCTCTTCACATAGCTCGAAGCAAGCGCTAGTTTTGGGGCAATACATTACACACTTGGTAGTTGGCAGTTTGCATATTTTTGCGCGCCATCATTTTTACCAAAGCTGAATTTTCCCTGAAACATAGGGCAATAGGGCAAGTCTACCTTAGACCAAACGCAAACTCTGCAACTCGGCAGTTAAATAGATGGCCCAATATCTACTTGGCAATTCCATACAAGCGGAGCAATATTATTGGTGGTTAACACGTCCACCTTATTCGGTACAGGATGCATTATTCAAAGTCCTTGTCATATTGGCACTTGGTTGCCACTTAAAATAAGTAAAAGTCTCCGACTACCGCGCAATCTTTGCACTCGGCATAGAGCGCCGTTAGCAAAGGCCTACACCCATGCTCGGGGGTCAGAATACCGCGGCCTACACTCATACTTGGGGGTCAGAATACCGCGGCCTACACCGATACCCGGGGGTTAGAATACCGCGGTCTATCGTTATGATTTGTTTGTATTCCTTTCTGGGTTTTAGCTCACCCCCCTCATCCTATGATCGACTTATATACATTTATACATACATTCAAGACATACGTACATTTATACATACATTCAAGACATACGTACATTTATACATACATTCATGCATACATTCAAGCACACATGCAGTTATTCATTCATACATTTTATTCATTTATCCAAAGTGTTCTTTATCAAAACACCTAACAGATATTTAAACAGCGTAACTTGGCAAGAAAAAAAAACTCTCATTCCTTCTACCGCAGACAATGAAAGTTTTGGGGCAATTGTGGGAGCCAGAAAAAAATATATATCAGTTTATGGGGGTTAACCTAAACAAGGCCTACAATGGGTCCAGCCCAAACAAATGCCATACCCTCCATCTATATAAAAGGGGGGCATCCCAGAAGAATATTATGTTCCTTTTCCCTACACTACACACTAAGCACTCTACACTTTCTATACTTTCATTCTGCTTAACAGGTGACTAACTTCGCCATCGGAGTGCCTTTGGCCGGCAACCCCGGTTGGGTGGCGCCGATCATGCTCATCTTTGCAGGTATACAAGAACCAAGTTCATCTCTTTGTTGGATCTCTACAATCCATGTGAAAGGATATTTCATGGTCTCACAGGATATTAGAGACTCAAAGTCCACCAGTGGGTATGTCTTTACTCTTGGTGGAGCAGCTGTAACTTGGAAATCTTCCAAACAGACTTGCATAGCTAGGTCTACTATGGAATCAGAATTCATAGCTTTAGATAAAGCTGGGGAAGAAGTAGAATGTCTTTGTCACTTCCTTGAAGATATTCTAATATGGCCAAAATCAGTGCCTGCTATATGCATACATTGTGATAGTCAATCAACAATAGGTATAGCACAGAGTCATATGTATAACGGTAAGTCCCGACACATTCGTCGTCGACATAACACCGTGAGACAACTACTCTCTAATGAAATTATTTCCATTGAATATGTGAAGTCTAAAGACAACATAGCGGATCCACTAACCAAAGGGTTAACAAGAGAGCTAGTTGAAAATTCATCGAGGGGAATGGGACTAAAGCCTATTAAATAAGAGTTACCACAACGGCAACCCAACCTAGTTGACTGGAGATTCCAACATCTAGGTTCAAAGGGACAATCGAGTTGTGAATGACTCAGAAGGATCACTGGGGAGTCCAACTCCTACCCATTTCTAGGATGAAATAGTGATGTCTGCAACGGTTTAGGTTAAATAATACTTTTAATGATTCTTATATCTAGGTAAACCTAGTGGAGTATGGCAGGATACTCTTCATAAGAATCACCTATGTGAGTGTAAACTGGGTCGTTTCTACAAGATTTGTGAAGGGCAATAATTCTCTAGAGCACTCATGAAAGACCAGGTTATTCAAGGCCAAAATAAACACAATAGTGAGAACTAAACTATGTCTGGGGATATACTATGTGAGTTCAATTGTCTTGGTTTACACAAACGACTGAAAAGTTCAAGACATCATATTCATTGGTTAGCTAGTAAATCCGATAGTGTCCCACAAAGGAAAATTCAAAGCTAAAAGCTACCTATCCTTTGCAGAATATTTTCAATTTCTGTACTCTTTGTAATTAGATCATGTTGTCACATTTTCTCTCCGTCAAATTCCATTCACGTGGGGGATTGTTGGAAAATTGGTTTTATAAGGCTTATTTTGGGCCAACTTTGAGTCCAAAATTGAGTGAGCCCCAAACGTCTTTTGGGGTGGGTCCGAAAAAGTGACGTGTTCCTTGCCACACGACAAGTCACACGGTGAAGACGATTCGTCAAAACCATTTATGAGTGAATGAGAAGTTGAAGTCATTTTCGGGTTCGTGGAATAGACAATTAAAGAAGTAAATATGGGTTTCTTTGAATTGGGTTGTCCCACATTGAAACTTTAATAGAGCTTTTGTGTGTATATAAGCTCTAGATTACAACACTTAGGTTGGGCCCTAAGGGGCACCCCAAGTTTGCAGAAGGGAGGAGTTATGGACAAATGAAACCTTAGCCCAAACCACTACACACACGCGCGCACCGCCGCCGTTCGCCTGGCCGGCCGTGCCGAGCCTGAGTGTGGGTCGGGTCGGTTCTTATAGTAATTTTTTGGACAAAATTCATTTGAATTTTTCATAAAAATTATTGCGGGAAATTAATTCAAATTTGGTGTCTAAAAATTGTGCCTCCAAATTCCACTAATTCCTAACTGTTAACAAGTTTTTTTTTTAAATTGCCGGACAGAGTCAAAGCTATCCAAACAAGTTTCTTCAAATCTGTTGGAATTTCAGACATATTCAAATTCAAAACTGCCCAGGCAGTTTCAGCAGTTTCTGAACAGTTATATAACTGTAGCAGTTACCATATCTGTTCAGTTTCTAGTTTGTATCTGTTGGTAGATTTCACATCTGTTCGGACATAACTTTTTTACCTATAAATATCCACTTTATTGCGGGAAATTAATTCAAATTTGGTGTCTAAAAATTGTGCCTCCAAATTCCACTAATTCCTAACTGTTAACAGGTTTTTTTTTTTTTTAAACTGCCAGACAGAGTCAAAGTTGTCCAAACAGGTTTCTTCAAATCTGTTGGAATTTCAGACATATTCAAATTCAAAACTGCCCAGGCAGTTTCAGTAGTTTCTGAACAGTTATATAACTGTAGAAGTTACCATATCTGTTCAGTTTCTAGTTTGTTTCTGTTGGTAGATTTCACATCTATTCAGACATAACTTTTTTACCTATAAATATCTACTTTTCCAGCAGTGTTGAAGGATCTAAAACTGTCTGAAAATTCATTT
The DNA here is from genome assembly GCF_055761805.1 of Camellia sinensis. Lineage (NCBI taxonomy): Eukaryota > Viridiplantae > Streptophyta > Magnoliopsida > Ericales > Theaceae > Camellia > Camellia sinensis. The sequence goes on along the minus strand of NC_138970.1, from coordinate 73,265,933 downwards.
TCTGCTATCCTATTTTCTGTACTATTGCATATATTCTTCATATTAGTTTTTAGAAATTTTTATAGAGAGTATAGAACACAAGGTTCTAGTTCGCCGGACAAATTTGTTTGGAGTGCTACTACAAATTTGTGAAGATTATTGTATCTTAAGAGATAGACGCCATTAGTCCGTAAGCACTGAAATTGGGCGAATCTATCTTAAGGACAGAGTGTCACACACTCGACTTGGCCTTTTAATTATTAATTTGGTTCGATAAATAAATTCGGTACATCATTTATTTTATTTGTTTAATTTTGTTTGAATTTATTTATTGTACATAGAAGATTGTTCCAACACTTATATGTACTTTTTTCATTAAAAAAATGGCATAAGAGTTGAAGTCAATTTAACCAAATTAGGACAATCATAAATTCATAATCCAAATCAAGTCAATTGAAATTACAAAAACCAAAATGGCACAAGAATCAAAGTAGACTCTTGTCGTAATTTGCCCCAATTTTTTTGAACACCCTTAGCAATTAAGACGCAAAAGTTCCTTTTTCATTTTAGTATAGTTAGCCCATTGGGGAAATTTATGATCATAACTTGTTACATAACGATACAAAAATGATTTGGAGCTTTAAAAAGAGAGCTCTAGTATAGTGAGCTTCACTTGTGATGTGATGTGTGTCTCTGTTTTACTTTTTTATTTTATGTTTTTCCTTGCCAACTTTGTAGAACTCTATTTTTAGAGCTCTGTATCATTACCCCATAATGACAAAGTAAGAGTTTGGCCATATGAAACATAGTTCTAAAAACCGGCCAATACGCTACGTATCGGCCAATACGTATCGAAAAAATGGGGCACCGCGACGGATACAGGCCGGTACACTGTTGAGATTGCAAATCGCAGGAGAATCGGCCGAGTCTCGGTTCGTATCGGTCTATAACCATTACACAAACCGTTACACAAGCCGTGACAGACCGATACTTACCGGTTCGGACCGGTACGGGAAAGAAAGCTGAAAAACCTGTGAAATGATTTTTAAAATTTCATCGTCACGACACCTGATTCCTGATACGTACCGATCGATACTATCGATACTGATACTCCACAATCGATACCGTTACATTACCCAATACCGCAATTTAGAACCATGATGTGAAATAAACTTTTGGGACACCCTCCCCTTCGCTAACCGATTTTCAAGAATAATTTCTGTCAAATAATTTGATATTAAAATCCATTACGCCAAATATGAGATCAGATCTAATTTATACAAGTACATTGTCGCTCTACCTACATTTTAGTACAATATGATTAACAAACAATTTAATGCAAGTGGGATAGCTTACCTCTTGAAATAACCTTATCAAGAACAACGTATTATTCCAACACCATAACATAGACAACATGCAATTGTCCCAACTTCGTAGAAATTTATGTGTAACTTCAAATCAATATTAATATGATCAAATGTAAACACTACACAATGAAAGTGTCTTATGTGACAACTCTTATAGAAACCTAATAATTATATACTCTTACCTCCTCATGCTAAAGTGCGTCTTTGTATCAAAACGTAAACACCCTTCTTACCATCCCCTTTTTGAATTCATCAATAATAAAAAAATAATGAGAGAAAAGCCATTTAGTAGCTTTTAGGGGCATGAACTTTAATCCAAAATTATAAGAAATCTTCCGTAATCAATTTATTGGATTGTTTGTCAATCAAAAATATCGCCCACGTTCTGTCCTAGTCGTATAAAGAAGATCTTATCATTTCAATTAATCTTTGTTAGTATGTAGTTAAGCACAATCTAATGTAAATTGTTTAATTTTTTAAGGTTGTCTAATTTAAAATGAAGTGAAAAGGGGGGGGGGGGGGTGTGGAGGAAACACATTGATACTCAAAATTAAAATTCACTAAAAATGAAAAGTAAGTCGAAAAAAATGAGAAATCTATGTAGTGTGCACTAGTAAATAAGTGGATATTGTAAAAAATGTTACATCACTTTGTGATGTTAAAAATTTGATACTACTCAAAATTGAAAAATATTCACTAAAAATAAAAAATTAATCCAAAAACATGAGAAATCAATGGTGTGCATCCGTAAAAAAAGGTATACTATAAGAAATGTTACGTCACTTTGTGGTGTTAGTTTTGATACTTTATGAGAATTACGAACCATTGTGAGTATGTTATAAATGATATGAATATTACTAAACATTTGTGAAGTGTAACGTTAGCATCTTCCCCTTCTTACTGTCCCATATTTTGAACTCATCAACAGTAAATAAATAAATAAATAAAGACAGAAACCAATTTAATATCTTTTAGGAGCTATGTACTATAATCCGAAACGGTTAAAAACCTTCTTAATCAATTTATTTTACCGTCTGTCAATCAAAACAGTAGCATAGTAATTAAGCAAACAATCTAATCTAAATCTGCTTTCTAACAACAATAAAACATAGAAATTAGTTATCAAGATAACTTACCATATAACTTAAAATTAACATTTTATATGAATCACAACCTAAATACCTCAACTCATGTAAGACGCGTTGTTGCTCCATTTTTGAACTCTTAGACGATGAAAACAAAAGAGGAAAGAAAAATAGTTGCTTTAATCATGGGAACCATGGGCAGCTGAACCACGATTAGTGTTCTCAAGACTCCATCACGTAAAGGAAAAACATAGAAAGTGACTCATCAAATGTTGCATATGATGGTGTGAAATGTGCACCGTGTGAAATGTTCCGTGCTCTCTTCTAGCTCCTTCCCAAAAAAAAAATAAATAAATAAAAAGAAAGAAAGTCCAACTAACTAATTTACTAACTAGCTAAATCCATTGTTTTGCACCACTATAAATTCCCTAATGGGATCGGCAAAAACAATCAAGAGTTATCAAAAATTTCCAAGAGTGAACTTTACAATAATCCATAGTATTGATCATGTTGCTTAAGATCTCAATGGGAAAGCTACAAAGCATTCTTTCTCTCTCAAAATGCATGAGTCCACACGTGAGAGATGATTTTGAGGAAGAGCTCGAAGCAGTGGCAACATTAGCAGAGGATGTGAAGGAAGGTCATTTTGCGGTTTTCGCGGTGAAAGGAGGGGTCCCAAAGAGGTTCATTGTTGAATTGAGCTGCCTAGCTGACCCTGCATTCTTGTGTTTGTTAGAGAAGGCTAAAGAGGAATATGGGTTCATGCAAAAGGGTCCTCTTTCGGTCCCTTGTTGGCCCGAGGAGTTACAAAAGATACTCATAAGAATTAGTACTACCAAGGCAATAAACTAAAAAAAAAAGTTATACACAGGTCAGTCAGTGCATGAGACGTCCACAACATTAAAGTCCAGGGAGGATCAGACGTATTTATATCCAACGTGCAAAAATGCTGTTTCTGTGGTTCGGAAACTAAAATTATTTGTGTAATTATTCTTTTAAGTAGGTTTTCCAAGTTGATTGTTCTTGCTTTCTTGGAGCTTAGTTATTAAACTTCTTGTACTCTACTTGTTTGATCTTTATTGCATCATAACTTTTAAGCATTTGATTTAATTCTACCATTCTAGATATTTTACACGGGCGGAATTTGAACACAAAGTTTAGTTTGGCTTAAAATTTAGTGTTGATGAGATTTCACCCTATCAACAAGAGAGATATAATATTGAACTTTTTATTATGTTGATAGGTTAGTAAATTAAATTATAATGCACTGATCGGAGTCGCTCCATCATTTCAAATCTTAAACTTTTGACATTCTTATTGTTTTAAGGAATAATTGTATGGATTATTGAGCCAATTGTCATGTTCGGTTTGGTTTTTAGAAAAAAAAATTAAAAACGTAAAACTTAATGGGGGATGCATCAATAAATCCCAAATTAATAACTTATACACTGTTTAGTCTTAAAAGTTTTCTTATAGACTGAAAGGTCCCATTACAATGTTTCAAACATCAGATTAATGTTTCGAACATTAGATTTCGAACATCAGATTAATGTTTCGAACATTAGATTTCGAACATCAGATTAATGTTTCAAACATTAGATTGATGTGCAAATGGGACTAAATGGTGCATAAGAAAACTTTTAGGACTAAATGGTTCAACTTTTCAGAAACTAGGACTTATGGGTAAATTTTCCAAACTTAATTTAGTGAAAGAAATTTAAAAAAAAATAAAATAAAAATACTTATAATTTTATCTTTTGAGAGATCAGAAATAATTTTTAAAAATTTAAATTAATAAGTTTGATATTTATTTTGAGAGCCGCTATTCTTACTCCACTTTGTTCCAAATGCATTCTCTTCTTTGTCTTTTATTCTACATAGTTACCATTAAGGGTAAACTACCAAATTACTTTTGATTAGCTTCTCACCAATCTCGCGTTAAGTGATCGCAAATGATTGTGCTTCCTTTGTGGTGTCAACCTAGTTGAGATTGTTGAGGTTAGCTATGATGTATTATGCACTTCTCTACTTTGTTAATATAATTTTGCATGTTTTGTGCTTTTTTCATCAATAAAGTTTTATTTTGCTGATAAAAAAAAAAGAAAAAAAGGTAAACTACCAGTAAGTCCTAATTTTTAGACTTAATTCCCATTGAAAATAAGTCTTAATAAAATCATTGATAGAAATAATTTTTTTGTAACGATTTTTTACTTGTGTTGCTAAAAATTGATAATTAGTAATTTTTTTTTGTCACGATTTTCATAAACTGCAGCTAAACTTATAATTAGTGACGTTTTTCTATAACGAAAATTTTAAACTGTCACTGAAAGTTATAAATTAGTGACCCGTTTGTTTAGGATTTTATCACACAATGAACTTGAGCTTGATTGAGGTTAGTGAAATTCATTGTGTGATAAAAGATGGTTTGTAGTGGTGGGAATTTGCACGACGCAATAACACTAAAATGGCATACGAAATTAATAAGTTAGGGTTGATCATTTCTGGACACAAATACGTATATGAGACGGTCCAATAACAACAATATTAAACAAGTCGGATTAATATCAAATCTGTATAATACAAAATTAATACGGATAATTCGTATAATGAAAAAATAGTTATATATTTAATATTATTTCCACTTAAGAGTATGATGACATTTTTTTAATCTCTTACATAATTACATCTAATTTATTAAAAAGTATATAAAATACGATTTTAAATTTAATATAAGTTTTTGCTTTTAATTAAAATTAATGTATTTTTTGTCTATTATTTGAGTTAATCTAATAAAAAAATACAATAATAAAATAAACTTTTATAAATTAAAAAAATAAAATAAAGTTGAAATCAAATATTTTTATAAAATTTTCATGTAATAGAGATTAGTTTCATTAAATTTAACTTGTGAATAAATTTTAAATTTTTTTTTTCATACATTGGATATTTTTAGTTAATAGTGAAATTTTTTGACCTAACACGCTAACACGACACAAATTTGATACAGATCGAAAATGACACGACACAATAACATGAAATAATAAACAGGTCGAATTAGTTTTAAGATAATTCTGATACAAATCTCGAAATGACACGACATAAATACAGTCTAACATGACACGAGGCCCACCCCTAATGATTTGGGACCAAAGGAATAAAAATTCAACAATGTTATGAATATTTACACATTTACTAATAATCTTACTAACACACTCACATGTTTTGATAAGATCAACCATTACTTAGTATGAGACCTACTTCAACTTGTAAGTGTGTTAATAAGATTGTTAGTAAAATTATTCAATTTGTTTGGTTCCAGTTTTCAGAAAATAGTTTTAAGAAAATTCTAGGTTGCGTTTGATAGAGTTTTGTAAATATAATTTAAGAGTATGAGTTGTATTTTGAATTTGTGAGTTGTAGAATTATGATTTGAGTGTAGAAAATTTGTTTGGTTATGGTTTTTGAATAGAGTGTTGAATTGAGTTTTGAATTGAGTGTGGAATTGAGTCTTGAAAGTTTGATTTGACATGTAAAGTAAGAAAATTTGTTTGATTATGAGTTTTGGAAAGAGTTTCAAAACTTAATTCAAATTATTATAACTCATAACAAAACACACTACTTTCACACTATTGAAAATTCTGATCAACACACATAACCAAACTCTTATTAAAATTCAATTTAAAAAATTATTATTAACAGAAAATAACATTAATCAATTTTTTAATTGAAAATACTACAAAGAAAATAATTTTTTTTCAATATAAATTTTCAAAAAATTTAAATCATAAATATTTAAATAATCTAAAAAATTTAATAAGTAAAAAATTAAAATAAATATTCAAAAAATTTAAATCGTAAAAATTTAAATAATTTAAATATTCAAAAAAATTAAATAATTTAAAATGTTAATATTTTAAATTTAAAAACAACTTTACACTTAAATTGTAACTAAACACATAAAACAAAACTCAATTAAAAAATTATTTTTGAAACTCATAACCAAACACATAACTCGAAACTCCATATTACTTTCACAACTCTACACTCAAATCGTAACCAAATACATAACAAAAAAAATTAAAATATTTAAAAATATTTTTATAAAATAGAGTTTGAATTTATTTTTATAAAATATTTTAAAATTTAAAAAATTAAAATCGCAATATTTTGAAATTAAAATATTTAAAAATATTCAAAAAATAAAAAAATTTAAAAAATCATAACATATTTAAATATTAAAATATTTAAAAAATTAAAATATTGATTTGAATTGAATTTTGAATAGAGTTTTGAATTATGTGTTTGGTTATGAGTTTTGAAAAGTAATGATTATGTTTTGAATTGAGTTTTGAGAAATGAGTGTAGAATTATGATTTGAAAGCTCCAAACAAACAACATACTCAAATCAATTGGTAAAACTATATTTTCAGATGCTTACCAAACGGAGCGCTACTTTTTTATTTTTCATATTTAATGATTTCAATGAATTCTTTTAATATTTTAAGCAAATTTTTTAAAAAAAATTTAGACACACCTAACATAAACACACTTAAAAAATATAATATTTGTGAATTGTTTTAAAAAAAATACATTAAATACCAAAAAATATAAAAAAATACAAAAATTTAGTATATTTTCGGATTTTTGTGTATTTATTAATTTTTTAAAATATATTTTTCACAAATATTTTACATTTAGATACATCTAAATAAAATATATCTAAAAAAGTAAAAAAAATTACTTAAAATTTAAAAAATATTCACTAAAATTAAAAAAACGTGAAAAAATAAAAAAATTAATTTTAAAAAAATTAAATTTAAAAAATTGAAACTAAACACAGTGATTAATATCCCGTCATTTTTCATAAAAATCATGTGCGTGCGCGTTATACGCACAACTCCTGAACTCCACTATTGGGAAACCAATGCATGATCTTAATACCTACGAAGAAAAATGATGTATGAATCCTACGAAATTGGATTGTAAACTTATTTGTAAAATAAATAATTTAGACATTATTAACGAGTTGTTAAGATGCTTAAAATTATTATACATTTTCTATATAAATACATGTTATAAATAATGTGTAATTTTAAATTTTGAATTGTTTTAGAAATTAGGTATTTTAATCAGTTTTTAACTTTTTACAAAAAAAAAAAAAAAAACATATAAAATATAAATAAAATAATTGATTCTTTGTAGCAGGGTGTTGGGGTGCCCTGGTGGAATTTTTTCTGAGTATTTTTTTATAATTTGAATCGTTCATGTTGTAGGTTTCGTTAGGTAAATTATTCATTCGAAAAATTAAATTGATTGAACATTTATCAATCTGTGCATACCGAATCTCATTCTAGACGAAAGTGGATCGAAGCTCCGCAGCTGAATGGACTATCCTGGAACTGAGGACCTGCAATACAAAACACCCTTAGAGCTGCCCAGCCAGGGTTGGCCAGAAAACCCCTCCGGCGTGGGAATGAGTGGTCGGAGAAGATGATGGGCTCTTTCCAAGTGTAGAGAGAGGAAAAGAAAGAATGTATCTAGTTATGTTTAAGTGAGTTGGGTCTTTATGAGATTAGATTGGATACCTTCAATGTGAAGAGAGTGATACTTATATAGAAGACTTCGCTTGTTGCCTAAGATGGTTTCATGGAGCTTTGGTGCTTCAAGACTTCTCTTAACATTGCTCAAGGTAAGGGACCTCAAGATAGTGGACAATGGATGCATGTGCTTATTGTAACCATGCATATAACAGATCACATTCCTTGTGCTAACAGTTTCCTTGTTTCTATGGGAGGGGACCAGTTGAGGTGGCAGGCTGTACATGCATGTGTTAATAGCTTCCGCGTTTCTTTGAGAGGTTCCCTTAACGTGGTACCATTATGTCTCGGCCCGGCCTTTCGTAAGACTGCTTGTAGAGATGGGCTGGCCATTTGGATATTTGTGTGTGGGCTCGGCCTACTTTTGGTTCTGAAGATAGGCTCAGCCCATCAGTCTGGTCTATGGATTAAGTCTAGCAGCTCGGCCTAACCTAGCATTGCGGCTGAATAGGCCTTTCCACTACAAGTTGGGCCCAAGTGCTTGAGGAGTTAGCAAGATCGTTATTCATAGAGATAGGCTTAATCAGCTGGCCCACACAATTGTCTAACCCAATATGGTTTGGGTTTAGTGGATTGGACTGGCCCAAGGCTTGGATCCGACTCGTTTTATATTCTGCCCCTTCATTTGCCTCCTAGCTCGTCCCAAGGTTCCCTTTGGGAGAAGCTACGGTTCAATGTTCAAACCATCGCGTTGTTTTACTTCTGCTCTAACGGTAGTTCAATCCTAATGCACACGCTCTGTATGCTTCCTTTCATTACAACACGTGGCAGCATGGTATTAGTGTGTAGAGATAATGTGCCGACTCTGCATAGAGGGACGTAATTCGTACCATCACGCTAGTTGAGGGTCATAAATACCCTAAGGCTGTCTTTTTACCCTCTTTCCTTGCTCCAAAGTTTCGAATTCCCCAAAACTCTTGCATTCTCTCTTGTTGGTTTTGAAGGTGTCCCATTTTGACGCTCGCCGCTATTTCCATTGGTTCCAGATGCTATCTTCTTTCTTTGATTTCACACTTAGTGTTGTGATAACCTTAGTCTGTATTATGCTAGTTAATCTTAATTGTGATTATGACTATGTGTTTAATCCGATTTTGAGTGCCATTTATATGAATATATGTGGTTTTGAATTTCTATCTGTTCACCGTAGGAAAATCTGTTTGATTATGTGCTTTAGAATTTGAATTGAAGGCCTTATCGGCTGCGAAACCCGAAATTGATTACGCGATTGTGATTGGCATAATTTTTAGAATCTACGGTGAAATTTAATTGAAAATTGATTCGAATCAGATTAATTAGATTAAATTAATGATATAGTGCCAAATTATTTAATATTGATAAAAGTAATTAAGGGAACTTATATAAAAGGAGTACTATACACTCAACTCCTCTCTTTTTATTCATTTTGGCTGAAATTACTCTAAGGAGAGAGAGAAAGGGTCGGCTAGAGAGGGGAAGAGGAAGAATTATGCAAGTCTGGCTCAAGGCTTGAGAATTGGAGGTTGAACTCAATAATTAACCATAGTTTGGAAGATTTGAGCCTCTAAGTGAGTAAATTCATGGATTTTAGTTTGTAACTTTGTGAATTCAAAGTTGAATGATGATAAAGAACATGAATTGAGTTGGTTTTGATGAATTGGAAGTCAATGTACACATGTATGTAGGAAATTGCCATAATTTGTGTGTTTGAGTTTGAAACACATGATCCATGTTGAATCTTTGATTGAAGTTCATGCTTTTGATCATCTTTTCATCATTTAAATTGAGAATGAGAGCTATATCTCACATGCATGTACAATTCATAAGAGCATGGGTTTTGAATGCATGAAATTGTTATGTTGGAAATAAGTTTGGTGTAAATTGGGACATGCATGTGATTAATTCATGAAATTGAGCTTCATAATGTACTGAATTTGGTGTTGGATCATGTTAGTACAAGTATATGTGAAGTTTGAGCCATAATATGTAAGATATGTTGATTTGAATGCAAGTTGGAAGCTCAAGAACAATTCTGGATTTTCCAGAATTTGGGATGTCCGCTCGAACGGGGAAGGCACTGCTCGAGCGGGAAATACGAGCTCCCATAACTTTTTGCAGACATGGATGTCCACTCGAACAGGTAAGTTCACGCTCGAGCGGGGAGCTATGTAGAATTAGCTACAGCTCGAGCGCCCAAATTCACGCTCAAGCGTAAAAACGAGGCAACCAGTACTTTTGCAGACTTAATGGGTCCGCTCGAGCGAGCAAGTCTACGCTCGAGCGAGGACCCTTGTTTTTGAAATTTTTTAAATGTGTTATGTGTCTCGTTTTCCGTTCTCTTTCACTTCTAAGTACTCTTAGGCATGCATTGAGCATTATGAATGAATTAAAAGAATAAAAAAGAAGCCTAAAGAGGAATATGTGAATTAAGAACGGATTGAATTGTTTGTGACCCATTGTGTTCATGGAATGTGTAGGGTCGAGCTCTAGGGCAAATCATCCACCCGATCACTATGAGTAATATCTTAATAAAGATATCTGAAGTATGTTGTTTGTCCAATTGTTTACTTCTATGTAAGTCTTATAAGTTCGTTAATTTGAATGGTGGACAATGTTTGCTATGCCGAATGAATGGGCCAAAGGCTAGTCTGACACGAATGAAAGAATGAATGGGCTAAAGGCCAGTCTGACATGAATGAAAGAATGAATGGGCTAAAGGTCAGTGTGACATGAATGATAGAATGAATGGGCCAAAGGCCAGTCTGATAGGAATGATAGAATGAATGGGCCAGAGGCCAGTCTGACATGAATGAAAGAATGAATGGGCCAGAGGCCAGTCTGACATGAATGATAGAATGAATGGGCCAAAGGCCAGTCTAACATGAATGATAGAATGACTAGGCCGAAGGCCAATCTGACACGAATGAAAGAATGAATGGGCCAAAGGCCAGTCTGACATGAATGATAGAATGAATGGGCCAAAGGCCAATCCGACATGAATGAAAGAATAAATGGGCCAAAGGCCGTTTGACATGAATGGATTGGGCCCGAGGCCATCTGATGTGTTTGGAACCGCACTTACTTGATATATATATATATATATACATATATACTAGATAGAAAAGTGAATTGGGCCCAAGGTCGTTTGGTGCATGTCGTTCTAATTACTATTCGTTTGGTGCATGGCGAGAACTTTGGCTTACGACTGTATATAGTTTTGATTGGCTAACTTAGACTTGAATGATCCTGTATGTACAGAACCTTGTGTTATTACTTGTTCTGATATGAGTTATTAATATGTATATGCATGGATTGTTATGACGTGCCATGTAAGCATAGCTCTATGGACAAAAGTTTGAATTTGCTTCCGTTTGGCCCATTTACTTTGATGAGTTAGGTCTTTTTTGGTTCGAGGCCGTAGGTAATCCCTTAATTATTGGTCGGTTATGTCCTTAACCCATAGGGGCAGGTTCGGGTCATAACAGAGTGGTATCAGAGCACGAGTTAATAACTCACACACTTGTCCAAATGAGCAATAAGCATCTAAAAGAGATCTAGGATGCATTCATGTGATAAGTATGAATCTAAAAGCATCGAGAATACGCTTAAATGTTTTAATGTGAACGATTGTGTGCTATAAGTTTGTGATTTGCTTGCGTTGCAAATTATTTGAATATGTATGCTCTTTATTATATGCATACCTGTGAATCTTTTGTATGAAGTATAATGCAAGTCTAATCAGATGCTGAGAACAAGAGGTGATGAGATAGAGGAGTCCTCTACTGCCAGAATGGATAGGATGGAAAGACTGATTCAGGAAATGGCAGAAACATTGAGCCAACAACAAGAGTGGCAACAAGAGTGGCAGCAACCACATCCTCCACCTCCACCTCCGGCACCACCTCTGCCAGACTTACAGAATGATGACCGAATAATAGCTCTCACCAAAGAGTTTAAGAAAATGAAACCGCCACAGTTCTATGGTGGATTAGATCCGTTGAAAGCCGAAGCATGGGTCATCGGCATCGAAGAGCTATTTGAAGTGTTCCCTTGTTCGGAGACACAAAAAGTACTTCTAGCCACCTTTATGCTAGAAGATGAGGCAAGAAGATGGTGGATGTTAATGCGCGAGAATCATAAAGATGTTGATTTGACCAAATTTCTGGAAATTTTCTATGATATACTTCCCTCAGTGTGTCCGGGACAGGAAAGTATCGGAGTTCATGGAACTTAAACAAGACAGCATGATGGTAGTGGAGTATGAGGCCAAATTCACTGAGTTGGCCAGGTTTGCACCACATGTGATTGATACTGATTATAAGAATGCGAGACATTTTGAAGGTGGGCTTCAAAGCGACATTTTAGAAAGGGTGAATGTCTTGAAGCTGGAAACCTATATTGGGGTGCTAGACAGGGCCATAATATTAGAAGCTAACATAGCTAGACAGGCTAAGACAACAACTGACTGGAAAGGCAACAAAAGGCAAGGCTTCTTCTCAAAGAAGAAATTTTTGAAAAAGAAAAACTCATTCTGTTTTACATCCTCCTGTTGTTTACACTTTTATTTTACTCTCTTTGCCACCAATCTTCACTGTAACTATCACCTCACCCTGATCTTGTGTGTGCATGCATGTGTATTTTTGTGTCTCTTTTTGTATTTTTTAACTTGATTTGTTTCTTTATTCATGGAAAAATGGAGAAAAAAAGCAACTTAACAGCCAGTACACTTACTAAAAGTTGCATGTTGTATACACATTTTTGGATGATTAGTTTAGGGGCCATCAAAAGTTTACTGCATTTTGTGCTCCATACTTGTTTATGCTTGAGAAATTCAAATTATTAGCTCAACGTAGCAAACCTCAAAGTTGTGGACTTGGTGCTGACCCCTTCTGTAAAGAGTTTGTAAACGATAACTTTTGTATCCAAAGTAATCACCATCATTCCCTTTGGAGTCATGATTAGCTTTGTTTATGCTATTGCTGCTTTTTTATTATTTTTCACTGCACCTTTGTGTTTTAAGTTTCTATTGATGTTGAAAGCTGCACAGAGACTTACCGTATTTGTATTGTTTTGAAATTCTGAGCGTTTACTTGTGATTTTGTATATGAAATTTCAGCCCTTGTCAGAAACTGAACAATTCTTCATTGGCAGCCTCATTAGCCAATAGTGGCAGCCCATTGCAAAAGAGGGAAAAGCTCTATGTTCTTGCTGTTGGGTATTGCAGAAGTGGTGAATATGGAAGGAGCAGGCAGCTTGCAGAACAATGTTTAGAGGTTTGTTTTCCCTTTCCTGTATTTTATCAGAGTTTGTACCTAGTATTTCAATTTTCTTTTTAGGTTCTTTTTCATACCTACATGATTTTACTTTGTGTTATGTGTGATTGATTATCTTTCAGATTATAATTTCAAAGAAATGATACAAACAAAAAAAAATAATAATATAATAATTTGAAAGAAATGACATGACTTGCATTTCCTGTTACTAGTTTTGATAATTTGATGTTTTTCGCAATGACTTTTTATCGTGGGAAGTAATTCTATCTGAAGGGCGGTTCATCATTGAAATGCTATGACAGAGTTATATTTTGATTTGCCTAGTCTCCAGCTCATTTTAAATTCCTTCATCTACTCAAACAATCTTCAAATCACCCAATCATTGAATACTACCATAACATAGACAATGTACTTTTTCTTTTCTTTTTTTCTGGCTTGTTAAGTTCTTTTTATATTTTGACTTTAATTTAACAGAGTCTATACTTATAGAAAATTGCATGTGCATGGGAAATCACATAGGTATTTCATGTGTTGCAGATTGCACCTAATTGGGTGCAAGCTTTGACCCTCAAGAAGACTGTTGATGATCAAATCACTAAAGGTGATGACTTATCTTTATCAAATTTTCAGATCTTAAAGAAACTGAAAATACACTTCTTTTTTGTTGTTGTTGGTGTGCAGATGGTGTTATTGGAATTGGCATCACTGCAACAGATGTAGGACTTGTGGCTGGCGGGATTGCTGCATCTTTAGCTCGAAAATATTGATTAATTCAATATTGATTGCAGAATAACATACTACCAAAATTGTCTTGGATCAATTTCTGTTTCTTTTTCTTTTATTTATTTATTTATTATTAATTTTTTTTTTTATATTGACAAGCGTGATTGTAGAAAGTAGGAATCGAACACTACTACTGCAATCCGACCTGCTGGCAGCTTGTTATTGTTTTGGTGAATTAGATTGATAATTTCATATAGATGAGAATTAGATTGATAATTCATTGTTGATTGAAATTTACTTCATTCATTAATCTTAGGCCAAGTTTGGCAATTGCAAAATAATCCATCTTTTTATCTTTTTTCCATCACATCATCTCTCTACTTTTCTGCACATCTTTTCGTAAAAAGACAAAAAATACACTTATTTAGATCATCCCAAACAACCCCTTATTATAAATAAATTTTAGTACGACTGCAGTGATGTAGAATGCATTTCGTGGTTGTCATAATTTTTATTTATTTTTACTGAAATCAAGGAGGGATAGTTTTCTCATTGTTGTTTTGGAGGATGCCTTGGAAATTCATGTTGCTGGTTTGAAGCTCGGTTTCTGCGAAAGATCAAGTTAGTTTGACATTTTTTTGGGCTGCTTTCCTTCTTCTTTGTTCATTTTTTTTTTTTCTTCCTTTGAAGAGAATGCTTTGGCTTCTTTTGGAAATATGACAAAAAAGCCAGTTTATTAATTTATTAACTTATTTACATTACATCATCCCTTTTTTTCTTTTCTTTTTTTGTACATTTTTTCCCAAAAAAACACCAAAAAAATCAATAAGTTAAATTTTTTTCCAACTTTCCAAAACAAGCCAAAGTAAGGAATTCCTACAATTCTATGGGTTTATAATTGTGCTCCAATTACTGCTGTTAAATTTATCATGGATACATTATTCTAGAATAAAGATTTTGGCAGCTTCTCTCGGTTGCTTTGCCTACATACAGTTGGGTATACTGGGACCTTATAAAAGTCAAATTTTATAAATAAAAAAAAACAAAAGTGAACTTATTTTTTAATTTACAAAACTTATGTGAAAATTTTTCTATTTTTAAAAAAGTTTTAGGATTGTCTAATCTAGATAGACCTAAAAAGTAAATATCTTTTGACTCAAAATTGAAAAAGTTCACAAAAGGCAAATATAAGCCTAAAAAATAACACAATTCACAAGCTGCAATATACATTAACAAGCACACACATACTAGAAATTCCCACCTACAGCATCAATGTCGACATAATAAAAGAACATGAAGATCATAGACCTATTAACTTCTACCAACCAAAGTTTTAGCATGGGTTAACACAGATGATATATAGTCAGACAGAAAATCCTGAAATGAAACACGCACCACCAAACACAGCGATAAGTGACATGAGACTGTAATTTCATCACTGTAACTAACTTTCACCATTTGCCCCTTCTCCCATCCGTAATACCGTGCAATTGCATCTTTTTGTAGCATCCAAGGAATCTAAGGGAAAACACAAAATAAGGTCAGTCAAATTCATTGGAAGGATTACACATCACTATGTTGAACACTATGAACATCACTATGTTCTAGCATCACATATATAATATGTGTGCGTGTAAAGTACAGACAATGTATGCTAAACACGAAAATATGGACAAGGTGTCTTTCCTCAACCAGAGCCAATATTTGTCACAAGCTGTGTGCCAGATATACCAGATGAGCCTTAAACAATAAAACCTAGATGACCCTCTATCCTTGATTTCACTATTGCTGAGTAGGATATGATGACTCCATTTGGGATCAAGTCAAACATTGACATTTGGTTTGAGGGTAGTACAAGGGTCATGGCCACATCCCAGTGTATACAAACAACTCTCTTATATTATGACATCTGGATTGAGTAATTTTCAGACTAATTACTCATATCCTCCAACCAAGGTTATCTTCCCAACATCCAACTTGACATGGTTAACATATTCGAGAAATTTACATTTGATGTTAAATACATCTTATATTATGCATGTGTAAATACATTGAAAAACTCCTACGACATTAATGAGCAATGGCTACTTCTAAGCAGCAGTAGCTAACTATTTCAGACACCAGTATGTTATGAATCAAAGATCAACTACGAAACACCAATGTATTTATTACATGTTAAGAAAATGCAGTTTTATAAAAATAAAAGTGATAATAGAACCCACAAGGAGAATATGAGTTTTCAACAGCTAAGCAATAAAAATAAAAACAAAAAACTTCCTCAGATAGCAACATCCTTTTTTAGCATTTTCAAGTTTAAACTAGCAAAACTATCACAAATTAATAACTAACCTGCTTTTCTTCCAAACTAAACTTCTTCAAGAGGTTCTGCTTCTCCTTAACACATGCTTTGTAATGTTAACAAGCAAGTCGGTAATCTAAAGACAGAACGGTAAGACATTAAAGGCATGAAATAGAATTTAATCACAAAAGTAAGCCAAATGATTTAAAAACGGGCAGCTTTATAGAAGGATTGTTAGAAAAATAATCAAAACTAAAATACTAATTTGACAGAGTGCTCTCTCTGTCTTGCTTCCTCCTCCAACTCTCCTCTTGTAAGCCAAATATACTCCCAAAAGACAACTCGACATCCTCCTCCTTGAGGATGAATTTGTTTTCTTTTCTATACTCCCAAATCCCACTAAAATTACTCAAAACTTTAATCATTGCAATACATTCCTAAGGATCCAGTCAAACCTCACACAAATTTGTTTTGGCCAATAAGGATTCCACTCAAATTAATCATCACCAACAACAATTCCCTTACTTGGAAGATCTTGCTTGTTTGCAAATAGCAGCAGCACAGCATCCCTCAATTCATCCTCATTCAACATTCTGTGCAGCTCATCCCTTGCTTCAACCACACGATCTTGGTCGTTACTATCAACCACAAATACAAGTCCTTGCGTGTTTTGGAAGTAATGTCTCCACAAAGGTCGGATCTTGTCCTGGCCACCAACATCCCAAACAGTAAAGCTAATGTTCTTATACTCCAGAGTCTCCAATAGTAGGAATTGTAGTGACTATCTCTCCCAGCTTAAGCTTGTAAAGAATGGTCATCTTACCAGCTGCATCAAGACCCACCATCAATATGCGCATCTCTTTCTTTGCAAACAGCCGACTGAAAAGCTTGGTGAAAGACAGCCCCATCTGTGTCTGAGGAAGGAAGCGAATTGGGGTGTGGGGATAAGAGAAAAGCAGATCTGTGTAACTTATTCTGGGTCTCTCTCAACTTTGTCTCAAACTCTCTCTCTCTCCCTCCCTCCTCAGAATGGCAATGGGTCTGTCCTCCACTTTAGACCTCAACTCAACAAACAACAGCGGGAGAGACCAACAACAATTCCCTTATTACTCATCAAAGATGAAATATTTCTAAATGGCTTGAGGGTCTCAATGCCTAAAATATTGAACCCAACAGTTTTCCCCCACAGAAAATGCATGACATATATGTCCCTTCTAAAGGAAATCCTTCAAGTCAACTGTGCTTGTAGCTAATATTCATCCATATTGGCTTAATTGTTGGTAGGTCAGTTATACTTAATGGTCACAAATCAAGCATTAAAATACGACACGATACTCTGGAATGCCAAAATTCCCAGCTCAACATAGTAACAGTAACATAAAGAATGGGGGAAAAAAAATGCAAAACTTCGATAATACCATAAAACTTGCTTGGAATATTTCAACTTTGAAGGAGAAAAGATCCACAGCCTTCTGAGCTTGATTTGTCATTTGATTTTGCACTACTAAAATCAGCCGAGTCACAGTTTCTCTGTTCATTATCTGAGCTGCAATGCTGCGAATGGTATTAACTTTTACCGCAGTTGGTTCACAGAAAAATGATAAGAACCTGCAACCAGGATGATGAAATATTTCATTACGTTCAATCAAAAAGTATTCTTTCAATTGATAATACATAACAGCATACATAAAAATATAAAGCTACAGGATAGATGACAGGATAAAAAGCAACTGTTCCTGCTGTTTTAACTCACTACTCATTAATGACTTTCATATGTTGTTGGGCATTTAAACCCCAAAGTTTTATCTTTAGATTCACAAACTGGACTTTGCTTTGGTTTCACCAATGAACAACAGGAAACACCATATCATACCGTGCTCCTTCCCCATATGTTTTGTGATTGAATTTGGGAATTACAAGATAGACTGTGTTGAGATTTCAACAAAAACAATAAATTATTCATCTGTGAATATTCTATCAAGTTCATACATCAAATGATCATTCTCAGTGGCAAATATAGTTCACAAAATAAGCGTAGAAGATTATTATGACCTAATATTCCTTTCATAGCCTCAAATAAAGTTGAAGTTCTCATCTGAGTTGCATGAAAACTGTATTTCACTCATTGTACACCCCACTCCTAGCCATTTCTTCTCATTCCAATTTCCAACTCATAATATGTTCTCTTTGAACACAACCTAAGAACGATGTTTGGATCGAGTGATTTGATAAGAAATGATTCGAAAGAAAACTTTTTACAATGTTGGGTTTACAAATTAGGTAATAAATGGTAAAAAAAAATGTGAGAAATAAAGATAAAGAGCTCTCTTACCATCATGCCACTTTCATTTCCCCCTTTTTTGGTGAAATTTAGTGAGAAAGCAAATTGATTGGGGAGAGCTTCTATTTCCACACACTATTCTCCCTCTGTTCAAACATTTTGTCAATCTTTTTTAATTACAATTATCTTACATCAAAACTACCGTATTACCCTTTTCTTCTCCATTCAAAATCGTAATCTCCAAACCCTAGCAACCGCCTGCCACCGCTCCAACCACATCCACAGCTGCCGGCCACCTGCCCCATCGATTGGTTGCATAATTTTTATAATACCAAAATTACCCATCAAAATACAAATTAAAAAAAGAAAAAGAAATAAAGAATCACCCATATTCCTATTTCACATGCTTTTACCTTTTCTACTCATTCATTTAGAAACAATGCATTCAAAACATTTCATATCTATTTATTTTCTGGGAAACCAAACAGAAAGGGGGGGTTTGGAAATTCGCGGACCTTGTTGGCGGGGTCGGAGCGGAGAGAGGCGAAGATCCGAAGGCGATCGGCGTCGGGGTTTTGGCCGTGAATGGAGCGAAAGTCCTGAAGAGAGAGCTCGATATCGGAGGAGGACACAGCGTAGCCTCGGTCTCTGAGCATTTCGAGCAGAGTCCTTCGTGCAAGGTAGTATCTGTGACTCTCTTTGCTACCTTCGTCTACGAAGCTACTCAGACATGGTCCGTAAACTTTTCCATTCATATCCATGTCCACTGCATCTCCATCCATCTCTCTCTCTCTAGAATTAGTGCAAGGTTCTGAGACTGAGCAATGTGATAAAAGGACTCTGGTTTTTAATTTGGGGCAAGAAAAATGCTTGGGAGCAAGTTAGTGCTCCCACTAATTAGGTGGCAGTGGGTCTCGTCATTAATGATATGATATTTTGGTTTTGGAATTGTATTTTTTTTATTTTTTTTTACTTTTTTAATGCATTAGTGTTATTAGTGGTGATATTTTTAGTGGGATGAATAATTGTTGTTTGGGGTAAATTACACTTTCAAGTATGATGTTGGTTTTTTTTTTTTTTTTTTGTCCTTCAAAAATGGAAATCTCATTTTATCCCCAAAACCTTTCTTAATTATTTTTAATATTTTAATTTGTATCAATTGTATTCCTAAATTTAACATATAATTTTGTCTCATATTCTAATTGTTGTTTAAAAAAATATACCAAAAATACTTATGTCAGTCTCACATTTTACATTTAAAAATTTTATTTTGTTTCTTGTTTAAATGAACGACAAAACACTTGAAATATGCGTATCACAAATCAAAATAGGTCCAAGTTTTTCACTACTTATGGGGCATGTTTGTTTTCAAATTGGGTGAGATTGTTAGTGTAGAGACTATCTGTAGCGACTCTAATTTTTCATTAGTCAATATTTATTTATTGTTACTTTATTTTTTGTTTGGCTTTATTAATTGTGTAGATCTATAAGAATTTAATGTGACATTTAATTAATTTAATGTGATAGTCAATTATATATAAGTAATTCAAATATTTATATATATTATATATATATATAAGTGTTTTATATATTAATAAAATATATATCATATTTAGTTATGTTTTAATTATGTTGTATTTCTATTATATAATATATCAATTAGGTTAGAATAGGACTAGGTAATAAAAAATAAAAAAAAAAAGGGGAGAAAAAAAAAGAAACAGAGCAGCAGAGAGAGAGAGATTGTGTGAGTCCATTAGAGAAAGAGAGTGAAAAGAGTGGTGAGGTAGAGAAAAAAAAAAAAGAAAAAGAAAAGATTAGGGTTCCGTTTGGCACAACTTTCAAATTATAGTTTTACTCATTAATTTGAGTGTATTGTTTGTTTTGAACTTTCAAATTATAATTTTACACCCATTTCTCAAAACTCAATTCAAAATATAATCATTATTTTTTAAAACTCCTAACCAAACACATAATTCAAAACTCTTTTCAAAATTCAATTCAAATCAATATTTTAATTTTTTAAATATTTTAATTATTTAAATATTTTAAAAATATTTTAATTTTGTTAAGATTTTAAATATTTTAATATTTAAATATGTTACGATTTTTTTATTTTTTGAATATTTTTAAATATTTTAATTTCAAAATATTATGATTTTAATTTTTTTAATTAAAAATAAATTCAAACTCTATTTTATAAAAATATTTTTAAATATTTTAATTCTTTTTGTTATGTATTTGGTTTCGATTTAAGTGTAGAATTGTGAAAGTAGTATAGAATTTCGAGTTATGTGTTTGATTATGAGTTTTAAAACTAATTTTTTAATTGAGTTTTGTTTTATGTGTTTGGTTACGATTTGAGTGTAAAATTGTTTTTAAATTTAAAATATTAACATTTTAAATTATTTAAATTTTTTTAATATTTAAATTATTTAAATTTTTACGATTTAAATTTTTTGAATATTTATTTTAATTTTTTACGTATTAAACTTTTTAGATTATTTAAATTATTTAAATATTTATGATTTAAATTTTTTGAATATTTATTTTGAAAAAAAATTATTTCCTTTGTAGTATTTTCAATTAAAAAATTGAATAATGTTATTTTCTGTTAATAATAAATTTTTTTAATTGAATTTTAAAAAGAGTTTGGTTATAAGTGTTAAACAGAATTTTCAATAGTGTGAAAGTAGTGTATTTTGTTATGAGGTATAACAATTTGAATTAAGTTTTGAAAATTCTTTTCAAAACTCATAACCAAACAAATTTTCTCACTTCACATGTCAATTCAAACTTTCAAAACTCAATTCCACACTCAATACAAAACTCAATTCAACACTCTATTCAAAAACCATAACTAAACAAATTTTCTACACTCAAATCATAATTCCACAACTCACAAACTCAAAATACAACTCATACTCTCAAATCATATTTACAAAACTCTACCAAATGCAACCTAGAGTTTTATTTTGGCGGCTCTATTAATTCTCTAAGTTATTCTTTGATCTTCAAAAAAAATGTTGTGAGTACAAAATCCGCGTTTCTTAATTGATATTTAATTCGTTGTTTTTAGTTATTTATTTTTATTTATTTGATGTTGAATTGATTTTATATTTGCATGTAGATGATTGATCGATTTTAATTATTTTGATTAGTTGTGTATGTAAGGTTTAGGATTTTTAGATGATTGATTGATTTTAATTATTTTTTTTAGTAGTGTATGTAAGGTTTAAGGTTTTTAGTTGATTGATTGATTTTAATTATTTTGATTAATTGTGTATGTCAGGTTTATGGTTTTTATATGGATTTATTTTATGGTTATAATCACACTTATGGTTATATGAGATTAAAATTAATTAAGAATCTATAGATAAATCCTTATACTTCACCATGACTCCATGGATTGTTGTTTTATTTGAGTGTTGGCGAGAAAGAGTGTATAAAAAAAAGTGAGGATTATGAGATTTATTTGAATGCCTTAGGTTTGGCATTGTTATGTTTGTTCTCATTAGTGAGATGTTTTGTATATATATATTGTTGCCTCGTTCTCACGAGTAGACGAGTGCTTTGATTTACGCACGTATGTATGTGCTAACCATCCGAGGAGTGTGGGTCAAACTCAGGACGATATTCCCGTGCAAGCTTGGCTTCGGAGCGGTGTTAGGTATACAGGAGGCACATGGGATATATGTGTAGGCCGGAAGTGAAGGGCCGAAGTGGTGGAGTTAAGGTACAAATAATTTAATTATGAGTTTATTAATATAGTGTGAATTGTATTTATTTGTACATGTTAAAAAATAGTAAACGATCTCGATAAATTATGAAATTTGAGTAGAAGCATGTATACATGATTCTAGACAACTTTTTTGTTTTAACTTTTTATTAAAAAGATTAATTAGAACTTATAATCGGATGATCTTGGTTATTGTAGTTTTGATTCATTTTAGCAATGAAAATTTTAGAGGCTGTTTTAACCCACGGAACGAGCTCATTTTTATTGGTTTCGCATAAAATTAAGTAAAACATTATTATGAACACTTTTTGTGTTTTGAACTTTTCCGAAAAAAATCATCTTAGGGTAGTTTCTTTTCATTTTTAGCTTCAGATTTTTCGATTGAATTCCTTCTAGATTCTTCTATCAAGTTCTTATCTCAACCTGTTTAGTTTCTTTTAAATTTGTTGGCGCTATTTTTTAGGAAATTTGATTCTGTACAACTTTTGTTCTTTGAGTTTTGGTCAATTCGAATTATTTAAGCATAAAACAGTGCATTTTTATACTTCTTCAACAAGTTGCTTATGATTAAATTATAATAACTTTATTTTTTTGCAGGATGGTGGGTCTTACTAAATTTTTTATGCAGGGCTGACCAACCATATTTTTATTTCTATTTTATTTATTTTATAATCAATTTATATTTCGTTGTGTACGGGAAAGAAACTAAATGCCACTGTATCTCAAGAAACTATCCATTCATCTCGGTGCGGTTAGAACTACTTGTCTTGTCCCGTAATAAGAATTAATTGTATTTTTGTTTGTGTCTGGTCGACACATGAGTATTAAATCTTGTACTTATACCAGTATACATGTATATTGACCCGTTTTGTCTTTTGGCAACTCGGGTGCGTTCTGTTTGAGCGCAGCCGAGCTTCCTTTACAGGATTAGTTGAGGTTATGGTGGTGACAAGAAATAACTATGATCGTAGAACATGTTATTTAGACTTCTTTTGTTTTCTTGAGCTTAGGGTTGATATTAGTTAATGTATTTATTTTATTTTTTTTAATGACCTTGGTATTTGATAATTTGGCATGGTTTGTTACTTTACATTATTTAAGTTGTTTTGACTAGTTGTTGCTACCTTAATGTTGGCGTATTGGTTAGTTATGAAATTATGGTGGATGGTTTGGTTGGCGTTTAGTTTTTTTTTTGTTTCACCCCTAGGATTTGGATGATGGAATATTAATTGGGATTTAATCCTAATTTAATATTTAATTGTCCAAATTTTGGAGCGTGACACTATTAGTAAAGAGACTATTAGTAATGAAGAAATTAAGAAAAATAGTGATATATTTTAGTGAAGGGCTTAACTATATGAAATACTATATATATCCTTTGGTGTTTTTGATATATTTTAATATTAAAAATTATATTTTATAAATATTTTTTGTATTATTTTAATATATACAATGACATAATACCACCCAAAAAAAAAAAAAAAAACTACACAAATACACGGCATTCAACATGGGCAAAATAATATTTTTTCAAACTAATACACTTACTAGTTTTGAAACCCAACCTTTGTAGGCATCGGCTAATCCTCTCATCCAAGACCTATCATAGTCCTAAGGGCCTGTTTGTTTTCCGATCTAGGAGTATGGATTGGACTGTTAGTAATGAATAGTAAATCAATATCATGTTTGTCTTGGAAATGAAGGTCTAGATTGAGAGTCTCTTCGAACTACGGAAAGTCTTGGACGAGCAAATTGACAGTTTGGGTAATGAAATGTTATTTAGAAATAGTCTATTCGGATTAGAGTGTTACAGGTCGTCAAGGGGACGACTGGGCAGTCAACTGGCCAAGTGCAATTTTTTTTTTTTTTTTTTACATGTGTGGCCGCACATTTTGAACATTAATAACTTTTTTTTTTTTTGGTTAAGTAAAAACCATGATTTTTATTTGTTTTATTATTTTATATAAAAATAAGTTCACAATTTCCACACTAACAACCATCATCAAAACAAATATAATTTTACTTAATCCCCTCACTAACAATTCCATCTATCCTAGCTCTGAAAACGAATGGGCCTTAAGGGACTATGAATCTCCTTCCTTATTTTGCAAACAAACACCATTACAATGGGTCTCACATCCATCCTAATTCAATCCCCACCTTTATCCTCCAAAACAAATGACCTGTTGAGAGTTTAATAAAAACGTGTTTGGACATTTAATTGATAGTATTTTGGCCTCTTTTGGCAACAAGCTTAAAAACCAGCTTATTAGCTTATTTAGATCATATTATCTCTTTACTTTTTGTAAGTTTTTTCATAATAAATAAAAAAGTTAACTTAGGGTTCGTTTGGGAAGTGGGTTGGCTTTTTGACTTTTTGGCTATTTTAGCCCAGGGCTAAAAAGCCTCGTTTGGGAAGGCTTTTTTGGCTTTTTTGACTTTTTGTGAGAGAAAGAATATAATGATTATGGATTGAATGTGATATTTTGTCTTATTGGGCTAAAAAATCTATTTTGTCTTTTTGTGACTAAAATAACCCCCAACCCAACCCAACCCAACCCAACCCTTATTCCCAAATGAAGCCAAATAAGTCATAACCCTTTCCATGAATAGATGTGTTAAAATGTAGTTCACACACTATTCAATGCTTGCTTGACATGAAGCTAACCAGTTTTTGTCCGTTCTGTAAACAATAGTTAAAAAATGGACTATGTTGGATTAATGTATAAAGTTTAGAACTGCAATTGATATAAATTAAAATTTAGAGACCAAATTAAAATCGATGATATATGTTAGGGCCATTTATCGAATTTACAATTTTACTTTTACAATTTCAGTTTAATTACCAACTACCCAACACTACTACAAAAGACAGATTTAGCAACTAACTTTTTAGTCGCTAAAGGTTCAATTTTGGTTGCCAAAACCTTTTGCCAACTAATATTTTTGGTCACCACCTTTGTCGTTGAAAGATAGTCAGGGAAAGAAATTGGCGATTAAAAAAATTTTAGTCGCCAAAAGCACACAATTGGCGACTAATAATTTAGTTGCCAAAAACGTTTCAACTAAATTTAGCATGACATTTTCAGCGACTAATATTTTTGGTCGCCAAAACCTAAGCTGTTTAGCTACCAAAACTTTAGTCGCCTAAGGTTTAATATTTTTTGTTTGGCTACTAATATTATAGTCGCCTAAAGTAATTTTCAGCGACTAATATTTTTGTCGCCAAAGCTTAAATTGCTTAGCTACTAACACCTTCGTCGCCTAAGGTCCAATATTTTTTATTTTGGCTACTAATAGTTTGGTCGCCAAAAGTGTTTTTCCTTTTTTTTTTGGGTAAACTATCAATAGGTCCCAATAGTTAGACTTAATTTCCATCAAGTCCTATAAAAAATAAGTCTTGGTAAAATTGTCGCTAAAAATAATTTTTTTGTGATAGTTTTTTATATATGTCGCTAAAAATTGACAATTAGTGACTTTTTTTTTGTCATGATTTTTATAAATTGTTGCTATAACTTATAATTAGTGATTTTTATAAATTGTTGCTAGAAATGGGGTAAACCCCCATTTCTTTCTCCCTTTTGCTTAACCGCTTACGATGGTTAGTCTTAGGGCATATTTCGATTAGCATACCTTATGCTAAACATGCGTGCATTCATTCATTTCATCTTGCATGCACCGGGCTCGGCGCATCATACTAAACTACATTGGTGGTGTTTGGGAAGCAAGTTCCCAAATTTTTTTCTCATTTTTTCCACTAAAAGACAAAAGTTTTGCAAAACCAAAAAAAACACATCCAAACAAAATATCACATCTAACCCCATAATCATTTCACTTTTTCTCTCCCAAACATCACATCCAACCACATAAAAACCCAACTATCTTCCCAAACACCAAAAATTTTTTATCTCATAAAAACCTACATCTACTAAAATCTACATAAAAACTCACTTCCCAAACACCATCATTGTATTTCAATTTCAATTTGAATACATGTATCAATTATTGCATTTCATATGCCATCTTAGAATAGCCGAGCCTATCTGAGTTGCATTTTTGCATGTGTTGCATTAGCCATTTTAACATGAATTAGGATAACGTATGATTTCTAACTAGTTCTCTGTTTTGGCTCGGAGTACACTGTGAGTGTTTACGCTTTAGCATCCTTACATGAGTGTGAGTGTTGCCATGTTTAGCATGCTTGCCATGAGGCTAACTGCTTAAGTGATTAACTGCTTGAATGTCTGTGGGTGAAGGTTGGATTGCTTGAATTGGAACAAGTCATCGAAATGCGAGTTTTAAGCCCACTTAAGGGTGGCAAAATCTACGACTTAGCCTATTTGCGAGTATCAAACTTCAAATCATTTTCACAAATGAACATGCAATGTTTTGTTCCAACTTAGGCGATCTAATCTATACTTGTATATTGTGCGCATCACATAGTAATTCTTGGTTAATAACAGGAATAAGAACACATGTGTTTTCAAAAACAACATATCATCCTTAGTAAAGGCTGATCTTTTGATCGGGCGAGCGGGGGTGCTCATTGCATGACCTTCCCCTCTCATACCCAAGTTCCCGAGCCGAGGCAACTTTGGTGATGACGGACACATGGCATTAGGCATGAGTTAGGGTTTCCTAAATTTTTTCAAAATAAAATATTTAGGTGGCGACTCTATATCTAGCAAAGCAGTCCATGTTTGGCACTTCTTTATAAAAATCAGTTTTCCAAAACGATTTGTCGAATTTGGACTCTTTGGTGATTTATCAGTCTCACATTGCACTTTGTGAGATTAGATTCAGAACCGTGACACGAGTTCGAACTGTAGTAGCTAAGAACAAAGCAATTCGCGTCCTCGCGACACGGAGACTGGAGTTCTCGGGGCAGTCTACAGTTAATTTAGAATTTGAGAATCGAAAATTGGTTTGATTGTGAATTAAATTCCGTACATGCGTTCCTAAAAGCTTTATAGCTTTAATTTTATGTTTTATAAAACAAAAGAAGAAAAAGTTTGAAATCATTGATTTAGTAGTAATTGATTAAGAAGCCAAATAAGAAATCAGTCGGTCTAAAAAAGAAGGCTTTTGTAAAGAAAGAATATGTAAAATGAGAATCCGGTTCATTTGAATAAAGAAAGAATAAGCATAGTAGAACTTTAGATTACTTAAATAGCGAAAAGACAAGAAAAGTTAAGTTTGATCAAGGAAGTGATACTGTGTTTCAATGTGTATCTGTTATGTGTTTGTGTAGGTCACACGCTATGGTCTGTCTACTCTATCTCTGGAGCTGTTTGTGACTAACACTGTTGTAAAGATATGTTTAAGTAAAAGCATTTATTTTCTGCATTACACTATTCTTTGTTCTGAAATGGTTCTTCTACATAATGAATGATGATTCTATTTGTGACGCCCCAAAAAATTAGGAACATTAGATAATATATTAACCATTAAATACAGGGTTTATCTAAAGTTATAAGAGTAGGAAACGTCACTAATGAGTCCTTTGGATAACAACCAAGCAAGATCCCAGGAAGGTCAGAGAAGTCAAAATAGCCTCCCTTCAAAGTCCAACCACCTTAGATAGCAAAGCTACATTTTTGACAGATCTTGACAAGGTATTAACATAAGTCCTACATGAGTTGACGGGGTATAAGGATAGGTTACAAATGTTATATATATATATATATATACAAATTACAAAATCATGACTTAAATACAACATGTGATCTATCACTTACAATTTCAAAACACGTTTAACATAACTAGTTCCTAACTCTCATAAAATAGCCATACGTCCTCAAATACTTCAAGTTTGCCTTCGACTAGCCTAATAGTCTTCAATACCTGGCATGAAACACTGTGAGCTTTGAATGTCCAGTAAACGCACACACACCCCGTCCCTTTTTCCCAATCCAATACACCATCATATTTATAGAAAACAAGTAGTTAAACATGATATTCAAGTCAATAACAACAATTTCAATAATAAAGAAAAGGAACATGTCATTCAAATAGATAACAAAGGTCATAATGTTAGTGGTTAGTATTCTAGAAATCCCCCAAAGAGCTCCCCTTTTGCTGCTTTGTTGCAGAACTAACCTCGAATGCCTACCAACGGTTATATACCATGTAGTACTAACCGCAGGGCCTCAAAAGGGACAACGAAAAAAAAAGAGGTTTTATCTCCTAAATCCAACCTTATCATTCCAAAAAAGTTTTATCTTCCTGAATGTCCCATCCGGACCCAACCTTATCTCACCAATCAAACTATCGCAAAGAGTTCGAATACGTCCGTTCCATTCTAGGGTTTACGCGACAACCGCTTGCGCAAGACTTAACCTTCAATTAGTGAGCACGTCCCATCAATCCATACATTCTCTTTATTATTCAAGTGATTGAAAACCCAATACCATCCTAATTAAGTTTTTCGTTTGGATCAATGTTTTAAGTCAAGTTAGAACAAACTCAACAAGATAGTAATAACCACGTAAGCATCAGCATCATTAAAATGAAGAAGATAAGGAACATAACCGTAACACATGAAATACCATACCAAGACATGATCATAAACTAATAAGCATATTCATGTACACAAGGGCATAAAATACCCCTGCAAAACTAAATTTCCAGATTCAGTGTCATTTAAAGATTAAAAGCAAAAGGGCTATTTTAGATTTTTACCAAACTCGGCCTTCCTATGATTCGTAGAGAATTTAATCTAGTTTTCAGAACATATTTTAGAAATGTGATAGCTTTTCTAGATTTTTAGTTAAGAAATACTCCAGCGTTGTCTAGATTCGTCGACCGTTACGAAAATCAAATTTTCTTTCAAACCGATCACTGTTTTTAAATGAAACCAATTTTAATTGAAAGATAACTCTTTAAGGAAGATGTGACATAAAACTGTGGTCCAAAAGATTTTTATACATTTTTCTAGAATTTTCGTAAGTTCGCTGTAAAATAGATTTTTCTGGCACAGTTCTTGCAACAAGAAAGTTGGTGAGAAAAGAGGTCAACTAGGGGAAATTTTCCATTTCTCTTGTGATGAAAACTTGCTAAATAATGCGTATTAAACTCAGAAATTTAAGATGAAGGTGTGCCTTTGGAAATTTTGAGAGTTTGATATGGAAAATGGTAGTCTTATATTGATTAAGAGAAATACAAGAAGGGTAGAATTAAGGCTCAACTCCTTTCATTTTTAACATGAGAAGACTATCAAACACATCTGAAATGAATGTTTAAAACTTCTAAGAGCATGTATTTGAAAAAGGAAAATAAAAGAGAGAGTTGTGTTATGGCTTACTTAATTCTTATGGAACTAGTTTTGCAAGACTTCCTCTCTTTCTCTTCTTTCTCCCTCCCACAAACTCACTCTCCACTCCACTCCCTCTCTCTATGACATGCGAGTGTGTGGGTGTGGTGTTTGATGTTCAAATAGATGGAGGATGGTGGTGTATTTATGGGAAAAATGGTGTGAATTGTCTAAAATGTCCTTTGGTTGAAATGTAATGGAATTGAGTTGTATTTAGTTCAAATGAAATGGAATAGTGGATAATTAGGACCTTAATTATGTATTTAATTATGATCTAGTTAGGCTTAAGTCTAATTTAATTCATTCTAGTTACAAGTACATTAGATATATACATGTATATATATAGAATTAGTACCAAAGTCATAATTATTTTCATGATTTAAGGGATTTGCCTCTAAAGTACAACGATTATAGCCTAGGAGGTATGATAGCTGGCCATGTGCTCAAGATTTGGGGGAGTTTCCTATTTATTTTGTGTACAAATTTCATAGATATTGTGTACAAAAAGATTTGATGAATAAGAGGTACAAATATATATATGTACAATGGTACTAACTTGGGGCAAATTCGTGATTAAAATAAAATATGAGGGCTAAGGCCTTAATTTATGAATTGGAACATTTATTTTAGAGTAGAATTTAACTATGTTAGGTTTAGAGAATCTAATTCGGTCTTGAATTTCTTGTTTCGAATAAAAAGGCTATCAACCGACGAGCATGATAAAAACCGAAAAAACCTAGGGTTTTCTAGTGGTAATTCTACGTTTATGGAGTCAATTAATTAGTATTAGGGTATTAGAATGATTTCTAAGTTATCAAAATCGATCAGGGTTTGCGAGTTTTCAGTTGGTGCATGTATTTTGATCCTAGAGTTAAAATTTTAATTAATTAAGAAATTGAGCGATTTCAAAGAAATAATTTAAAAGTAAGAGACCTAATAGGGTTTACAAAAGTTAGGGGTCTCACACTATTTTCTTGAACTGTGTTTGTGGCATCCTCAGTACCTGTTTACTATCATTATTATATAGATCTCTGTCAGTTCCACTTCTTGGCACTCATGTTTACTGTATTGATGACCATCATATATGAATGTTCGGTCTTCATGATCATTTGTTCGGTCTTCATGACCGCCGGTATTGTTTTGTTGTTGGATGTACCAGTTATAACTACTATGCTTTTAGTATGAAATATGGATCTGCTAAGCATAATATTCTGATTTTTTGTTTATTACTAAAATTGGTCGATTTGGATTACAGTAAGGACATCATTCATAACCTCTTTACATTGTTGTTATTCACTGGACTTTTATATATGTATGTAGGTGATCAGGCGTGTGACCAGGCCTAGAGCTTCTACCTGGCCTCTGTCTTGTCAACCAACCTATGTGCCTCCCGTGGAGGTTCTGGATATGTCAAATGCCGAGGCTATGTGATAAAAAATTTAAGTTTTTGGCTATTTTGTATATAGGGCTAAGTCCCTTTTGCCTTCTCTATATATGTGTTGATGCATGACTGATGTGATAATATATGTATATAAAAAAGAAAAAGTTTAAATGTTGTTTGTCTCATGTAAGTCTGCACAGCTCAATGGACAATGCATGTTTGTATTTTGTTTCCGCTAGCCCTTAATATTATGTATTAAATTAAGAGGCCTTCGGTAATCTTAGGATTATTGACCGGTCATGATACTAAACCTATAGAGGGCGGGTTTGGGTCGTGACACCGAGGCCAAGGCCCAAGCCCAGGGGTAATTGGTCCTTGGGAGGACTGGTGCGCCAGGCCAATGGGCTTAGACCTGGCCTAGGGCTTGGGCGGGCCTGATTGTTTTTTTTTTTGTTTTTTAAAATTTTTTTCTACCGAAATTTTATTATTTTCCATTAGAATATATAGTAGGCCTTGGGCAGGCCAGGCCCCAAGTGGGCATTAAGCGGGCCGATGGACTAGGCCATGGGCCAAGCCAAGTTGGTCGAACCCATGGGCCGAGCTTCAAAATGATGGCCCAGGCCCTGGCCCAGGGGCTTGGGTTGGGCTCGAGCCTGGGCCCAAGCAGGCCTAAACGAGCAGAGCCTATCCCAAGCCGCCTATGGACCGCGGGCCATTTTTACACTCCTAATTACCTTCAGGCACATCAAAGAATCAAATAAATCAAATTCACAATTAGTTTAACCGACTCATCTTGTAGAACTAATGTGCAGGCAACTTATTGAACCCGAAGCTTTCCATACTAAACAAAAAAGAAACAATTGGCATATTCATGTTCAGTACCCGCATCATTCAGCCATGGACCTTAAGATAGTGGGGGATCCGATTCAGGCCTTACTATCATGATCAGGGGCGGAGCCACCTAAGGCCTAGGGGGGTCACGTGCCCCCCCTAAACTCTTAATAATTAAAAGATTACCCATATAGATAAAGATTATGTATTATGTATCCTTTATAAAATTATAATAGTGACCCTCTATAAATTATGTAAAACTTTTTGCTTTTTTAAAATTTTAAAAATTCTCTATTTTATTATTTTGATTATTCTTGTACACTTTTAATTGATAGGTCAATGTAAGAATTGAATAATTCATTTCTTATTATGAGATTTGTTTAATTGCTTATTTCTCTTTATCACTACAAAAAAATTAAGATTTTAGAGACCAAAATTTAGGGACAAAATTATTTTTTTGGGACCAAATATTTTTGTTGTGAAAAGTGTCGTTATTATATTTTTAGCAATGAAAATTAGACATTAGTGATAAATTATTATCCTTATAGGACCAAATTTTTTGTCTCAAAGAATAAACCATTTTGACACCAAATTATTGTCCCTAAAAGTCTATTTATTAGAAACATTTTCAAAATTTTGTTGCGAAAAGCCTTATTTTTTACTTTTCAGGATGACTTTTTAGCAACTATCCTTATGAGAATAGAAATTGGTCCCTAAATATTTTTTGTAACAAAATTTTCACTTTTAAAGACCAAAACATTTGGTCTCTAAAACTCTTATATGTTGTAGTGCATTGTGGGACACTTTTTTTTGATTGGATAGGATTGAACTTATTGATTATTGGGTTCATAGAATTTAGTTATTGATTGTGGATTTATAAGTCACATTAATGTAAATCTCAAGATAATTGTAATAAAAATAAAATAAAAATGTATAAATTTAATAATATCTCGTTGTTACTTGTTATGAGAAATTTTTTTTTAATGTTGTGATTAATGTATGCCCTCTTTACATTGAATTTCTAGCTCCGCCACTGATCATGATTGCTTATCATACATAGCATTCAAGTCTACGTGGACTGGTAGGATACTGGTACTTTCTAAAATAAACATTGACGACACAACCATTTCTTTGCTTCACAACTTGGTTACTTATGAACACTGCCTTGATACCTCAGTTTAATTACTTATGTGTGACAAATTATATATGCTCTCTAGATTCGATCATTGATTCTATTAACGATGTTAAGGAGTTGAAATATGTAGGTATCTATAGACGCGGCCTTGGGCTTCATGCTATAGTTCGGACTTAATGTCACGGTTCTTAATCTGATCTCGCAAAGTGAAATGCAAGATTGATAAATCACCAAAGAGTCCAAATCCGGCAAATCGTTTTGGAACACTAATTTTTAAGAAAGAAATGCCAAACATGGACTGCTTTTCCAGATACAGAGTCGCCACCTAAATATTTTATTTTGGAGAAATTTAGGAAACCCTGACTCGTGCCTAAGGCCACGTGTCCATCATCACCAAAGTTGTCTCGGTTCGGGAACTTGGGTACGATTGGGGAAGGTCATGCAATGAGCACCCCCGCTCGCCCGATCAAAGATCGGCCTGTACTAAACATGATATCTTGTTTTTGAAAACACATGTGTTCTTATTCTGATTAATTAGCTAGTCTTACTACGTGATGTGCACAACAAACAAGTATAGACTAGATCGCCTAATTTAGAACGAAGCATCGCATATCCGTTTGTTTGGAAAATGGTTTGAAGTTTGCTACTCGCAAGTAGGCTAAAACACGGATTTCAATGAATTATTCCAATTCAAGCAATCCAACCTTCACCCACAGGCATTCAGGCAGTTATATCACATAAGCAATTAGCCTCATGGCAAGCATGCTATCATGGCAACACTCACACACGTGCAAGATGCTAAAGCATAAACACTTACAGTGTACTCCGAGGCAAAACAAAGAAACTAGTTAGAAATCATGAATGATCCTAGTTTATGTTTAAAATGGCTAATGCATCGCATGCAAAGTGCAACTAGAATAGGCTCGGCTAATCTAAAATGGCATATGAGATGTGACAATTCGATACATGTATTCAACTTGGAATTGAAATACAATGCAGTTAGTATGATGTGCCGAGCCCGGTGCATGCAATACAAATGAATGGTGCAAACATGCATAGCATAAAGATACTAATTGAAATATGCCCTAGAACTAACCACTGAAAGCAGGTAAGTAAAAGGGAGAAAGAAGTGGGGGTTAGAAGACATGCATCACACACACGCACACTTATTACATAATTGCACCCTCTCGACGGAGGGACCAAAAGAATAATACAAATCATCTAATTAACTAACTAGCAAGCTAATTAATTAATTACACAACCAAATCGAAATAAATAACTATTCTAAGTTATTAAAACACTGAAATGGCCTCAAGATGACGGATGAATGCATGCTCGGACGGCTTCGCTCGGAAATCCATTGCCATGCTTCATATTGCCTCTGTTTGTACTGCTCTGTACCTCTGAAAATTGTTCCAACTTCTGTGACACTTCTGAACCATCTTGTGTACACTGTGGGAGGTCATCGACCAAGAGATGATGCCATCGACCAAGATATGAAGGTCATCGACCAAATATAAGGCTCTCGGCCAAGTGTTTGTTTCCGATCGGCACTGAATATGGTCGATCTACCATTTCTTCCTGTGAAAAGCTTCTGTTGCTGCAGCAGAGGACAAACAGAGCATGACAATACATTTACAAGACAATGTCTGCACAACTACGCCCCTTATCATGTTTAAGACTCAAAGGTGTATAGTTCTCGACCCTCGGACCACCAATCACGCATTTCAATGCACGATGGCCAAAGGAGCCAAGTGTGCAATTCAATATCAAATGAAATGCACGAAAGAACACATAAGGGGGCCCAACCTCTATCATGCTTGATCAAGAGATAAGGGATGCACACATAATGCAATGTAAACATGCAAGCATGATGCGAACAACTCAAGCATGCAACAAGTATGCAATTAGATCATGCAATGCAACTAATGTGCAATAGGCATACTACCTAAACATGTGAAGATACATGGCATGCAACAACATGCAAAATGAAGCAAGCATGCAACAACATGCAAGACAAGCATGCAACAACATGCAAAAATGGACTTAAACTAAAGTGGACAGCTCTTAAACATGCCCAAATCAGTGGCCAAAATGCTATGAAAATGAAGACAAAGGTACATACAAACATGCATGCCAATTGGCCTATCACCTAAGCATAGGATGCAAGGACCAAAGCCAAAATAAGGTAGAACAAAGGGCCGAAAGCATGATGCATGCAAGGTTACAAAAGAGGTATTACACTACACCTATTAAAACCAAACATGGCCTGACTTAAGCAATGAAAAACAAAGTTATGGCATGGTAAAACAAGACCAAAAACCCACTTAGATGGCATCCCAAAGACCTAAACATGATGGCACACACAATGACCCATTCATGAGGCATAAAACATCAACTCTTTAAAGTATTAAAGGAGTGACAAGTGCAAGTGTTTGAGCATGAAACATGGACTGAAATAGTATAACAAATGATGCCAAATCATTGAAATGGTTCAAGTAAAGCATGCTAGTAACTTGGACACTTAAGGCTAACAAGCTAGAATGCCTTATGGCTATACAAAGCATGGCATATATGGTCAAAACAACTCAAATCAGAGCTTAAGCATGTTACAACAAGGCTAAAAGTTTCATAGAGTTGAGCCAAAATCATGCTAGAAACATGGCTTAAAGTATGATGCATGTTAAGGCAAATGAAAGGATTGCAAGGCAAGTACATGAAACATACATGGTATGTCCAAACCAAGTCAAAATAATGTTATATCATGGCAAAACAAAGCCTAATACATACTGAAATGAAGCTAAACAAGCCAAGCAAACATGCTACTAATATAAGTCATTTATACTAGCATTCAAGACAATAAGGAGAGGGGATGACCCTCTCCTATTTAGGACTCCAAAACTACCTTCCCACCATTGAAAATACTCTGGATTTTAGTAGTAGGAAGGTCATGCAAAGCCAAGAACAAGGGCCAAAAGGGATGGCCTAAAACAAGGCCTAACAAGGCCTAAGAGGGGGGAAACAACCCTAAACCAAAAAGTGATCTTAAACAAAGATCTAAAGCATAAAAAATAAGAACTTATTGTAGTTTAGAGTTAAGCTTAAAAAAATAAGAAAGAAGGTCTAAAAGCTTAAGCAAGAAAGGGGTATTAAAAGCAAGAATGCTCACCCTTGAAGAATACTTTCAAGAACAAGGCTCCAGCAACTTTTCCAAGCTTAAACCACTCCAAGAACTTTGAAATCAACCTCAAGGGACCTCATCTCCAAGAGTATGGTGTTCTAGTGTGTGTTTGTGTACAATAGTAAGACAATACTACACTTTTGAGTACAAAACAAGACTAAACAAAGAAGAATAGATGCAAAAGTATAGCTATCCCTCAAGACTTAATTTTCTGAACCCTTGAGGAGGGAGGAGATGGTTCTCTCTTATAGAGAACCAAAAGTAAATCTTCTTGAGGAAGCTAAGCAAAGGGGCAAATCCCTCCATACACGTGTATGAAGGGGGTGAATTGTGCGTGCCAGGTGTGACAGCTGGCATAAAATATCTGCATAAAGCAGATGAATAGGGTTCGGCCAGAAAACATGGCTGATCGACCAACATAAGTGCTGATCGACCAAAAGGAGTGTCGATCGGCCAAAACTTTTGGCCGATGGTAAGAAAACAAGGCCGATGGCTCCAAGGCTTGGCCGATGGGTCTAGGGGATGGCAAACAAGCCACCCTCTTCCTTCAGAAGCAAAAACAAAACAGACAAGCTGAGAGATCTTGAGGCAAGGCGTGCGACCGAGGCCTCCGGGAACTCAAAACGAACACAGGCATGGATGATCATCGAGTATTCAAACGATGACGTCCAAGTCTTGAGGACGGTCAAAAATGGGGTGTCTACAGTATCATCACCAATTTTCTCAGGAATGATGAAGAAGTTGTGAAAGTAATGGCAGCTGGGTTGGTCCTAGATTATAGAAATACAAGTTATTTTTGCTTCATGTCAAGTATCAAAGAATACCACAGCCACAAAGGGAAGACCTGGATAGCATCTTGGATTGCGGAAGTGATGCGTGGCCATTTTAGAAGCCCCTGGACTGCCATTGTTGTCCTTGCTGCACTGTATGCTCATTTTTTTGACTACCATTCAAACATATTTCACTGCCTTCCCTCATACTTAAGTGCCAAGAATCTATATGCTTCAATTTGAAGCCTTCAAAGCAATGGAGGATAAAATGTAAGTTCTTTTGATTTCTTTCTTGTTTATAGTAGATATTTCATTCTACATAATAAATAAATAAATAAGATTTTCTTGACTTATTAAGCATATGTTTCCCAAATCATGATAGGTAACTGAAATGTTCGAATGCTCCTCGGAAATGTCTTCTTACTTTAGGTAAGTCTCAACTTGTGTGCCAGTATCTCCTTCAACATACAATTTTTCTTCTGACACAAAAACTAATCATAAGACTAGATACATAGATATGGAGCTGAAATAAAGGTGGGATTCACCTCATTTGAGAGAGTTGCACATGATTCTGTAATCAATTTCTGTATTTCTAGATTTTTTTTTCTTCAACAAATATCGGTTTTAGTAATGAAAAATTTAATTCATATAAAAAAATTACAACAAGAATGATGTAAGAATTTTCTATTTATATATCATCACTACTTTATTTGTTGTCATCCCTAACAACATGTATCGACACCTAGAAAATATGTATTAATGTTTTCTTCAATTTCCTTAAAACTTCATATGTGAAATGTAACTATAATATATATTGAGAAAGTAGTATATATGGCTTCTATGCCATGTGACCATTTCCTTCATTGATTGACATGTGGTAAAAAGTGAGTCCGAAGTTTGTTATAGTTGAACACTTAGCACCTCAGGTCAAGCACAAAGCGACTCATTCACTCCCACTTTTACAATATACAATCAATGAATGAAACAATATATCACATTATCTCGATCACATGACAAATTCGTTAGATAAAATACTTTCTCATGTAATATGATGGGTTCCTCCTTTTTTAAAACATAATGGCCACATATACACATAACATTTATCATATGAATACTGATTGAAGGCAAAGTAAAAAGGGTGAAGTAATGCTAGTGATAAATAGCATTCCTCAAAATAAAATAATGGATAAGTAAAGATTGAAAAGTGGGGCAAAACATATTAATAGTAAACACTATTGTTATTTAAGTTCAATTATTAATAAGAATGGTAAGGTTGAAAATGATGTGATACTTATAATCAAAGAAAATTGACTTAAGTAGAGGAGTGCATATGCCATATCATATATAGAATCTGACTTTTTCAGGATTCAAAGTAAATCTTAAATGTGGGGCCTTTCGTATATATATATATATATATTTAAAAAAAAATTGATCAAAAGATTATATATCAAATTTTGTTTTTAATTTTTGCATTTAATAGTGCTCACAAAAAGACTATTAAAATTTACTTAAATATATAACAAAATTTATAATAATAAAAAAGACTAAAATATAAGTTGGAGTACCAAATAAAAAGTAACCAAGTTTTCTATTATTTGTTTCTTTTTCCTTTTTTTTTTTTTACCCCTTTCATGTACAAAATTATACTTTTTAGGAATAGTGACATGTTTGATATAGTTTATCAAAAATTATTAACATCATCATAATGCTACCTTCATCTTCAATCATCACAAATCAAATAATCAATAAAAGGAAACATAAAAAATAATAAAAATAGCAATCGTAATAGACAATATATATACATATAATCAATGATCAAATAAATATTTAATCAAATAAAAATAAGAATTCATCTCTATTACAGAGTTTGTATGTTGAAACCCAACTTTATATTACCAATTTAAGACTTTCCATCATAGTTGAACAAATAAAAAATAGAAAAAAAAATTAAAAAATCAATACATAAAAAGCTAAGAAATATGATAGTTCTTCAATTAGTTTTAAAAAAATAAATAGATAAATACTTCTAATACTTGTTGCTGACAGAAACCAACTGGTAAAAACTTTGGTTTTATTATATGTTTGTAATTATATTTCAAATGTATACAAAATATAAATTGAGGCCTCAAAATGTTGGGTCTTTTTATTCAAATTGGGCCTCTTCTTGTAAGAAACTTTAGATCTTTCTAATTCAAATGGGCCATTTGTTTTTGGACCAGTACAATACTTACTATAGTTTGGGACCTTTTTTTTGGGCATTTTTTGGGGGCCTAAAGTGGCTGGTTTGTAGGCTTTGCCCCCAAAGCCGGCCCTGATCATGTATGATCTACGAGTACCTACAAAATTGAAAAGAAAAAAATTATACAACTACTATAATACCAATGATATTTTACAGGACAAAATATTGAGCGACTAAAAAAAATAACAAGTTCATAAATGAATGAAACAGAGATGTGGATACTTAGGCCTCGTTTGGGAAGTGACTATTTTAGTAGGCTATTTGGCTATTTGGCTATTTTAGTAGGTTATTTTAGTTTTGTGTTTCGGAAGATGAGATGAATTTTTAGTTGAGTTGTTGTATTGGAAAGTGTGTTGAAATGATGTTTAAATTTAAAATGACAGATTTATCCCTAACTTTTTATTTTTAAAATTGATATAAAGGGGCAAAATGGTAATTTTGCCCTTGATGTAACACTGTCCAGCTGTGACACACTGTCCGGGCAGCAGCCTTTTTTTTTTTTTTTTTTTTTTTTTGAAAATCAGAAAAAAAAGATGCTACATTAGGGGCTTTTGGGCTAATTTTTCAAAAGAGGCTATAATAGCCTAAACCTCTGATTGCCAAACACCCCCTTAGTTGAATGTGTGGTAATAAGAGTAATACCAATTGAGTTCAAGTTGGAAAAAAAATATTAGTATAAGAATATTTGTTCATTTACCATCAAAACCAACAATCTAGTAAAATATGTTAGAATATATTCAAGCTGCTTTGCTTTTCGTACTCTCTCTCTCTCTCTCTCATGCACACACTTAATTGTTATTTCAATGACATTTTTATTTAATATTGAAGGTGTTTGATGTTTGAAGTTTAAGACATGTTGGGATGGCAATGCTTTCAGTAGGGAATAAATGACTGTGGTTGTGGCATTGCCTTAATATCAGGGTGCTCTATTTTACTCTGCTCAGAGTGGCATTTCTGCTGTAGCTTTTCATTTGAAGTTACTGTCTTGGTGTGTTTATTTGTTTGGTGACTTTTAGTGTGGCATTGTTCTATAGTAAGGGTACTTGGTTTGTACTTATTGTTGCATTGTGTCGTATTGTTTTGTTTGTATCGTGCTAGCCGAGTTTATCTTGATATGAGATTAGGAGAAAGGTGTATTCTTGGTGTTTTTCTGGAGATTGAGTTGATGTTCACTTAAAATGTTTATTAATAAAATTTTGATTTTGTTGATAAAATAAAAATGAAAATGAAAAAACACAAATTTTTCTTCAAGGGTATTTTTTATCACTCCACAAGTATTTTATTTTTTATTTCACTCAATTTCACAAATTTTTCCCCAAGGGTATTTTTGATCACTCATAATGGTGTCTGAATTTTTTATTTTTTTTTACCTGAGTTTTTTGGTACCTAACATTAATGTTACTGAGATATATATAGTAAGGTATCTATATTCACCAGTATCAAACACTTTCATAAAAAATTCTATGACAAATGTTTCATATGAATTTGAATTGGTCATTCGAATTTGGATCATGGTTCAAAATAACAGTATTAGGAGAGGTGTCAATAGCTATCTCAGTGTAATAGTATTAAGATGCATATCCACAATCGGGTGTCGTGGTTATGAACTTTTTGAAATCATCAGCCTCAAACAGGAACTTCATTTTAGCGGAATTGGTGCATTAGCTGTCAATCGGCCATGTCAATAGTAAATCAGCTATGAGCCAATACATATTGTTGGGAATGGCAAATATGTATTGGGTCAATCGGCTGAGTTTTTATTTTAGAACAAAAACTCGTTGGGTACATATCGGTCCATGTTTAAATTCATGCTCCAGATTTGGACAACTAGCTGCTATACTGATCATGGAATTTCAACACACGTTAAAATTAACATCTTTAATCTGATCATAAGTAATGTAGATGGAAGAGGTTGATAAAATAGGAACCAAAATATCTGTTTTCAAAACAGTAATATATCTTTTTGGTATGAGTGTGAAAAACATGTTGTTAGATTTACATAAAACAAAAGAAAAAAAACAAAAACCAAGGGACATGATTTCTTTTATAGAGTAACATGAACACCAAATTTGGAATATATGTGAAACAAGCTTGTGACTTTTTTTTTTTTTTTGATTAGCAAAAAAGCCTAATTAATAAAAAAACACAATACATGCATAATTTACATCAACAAAGCGGGGAAGTACACTAAGCATCAAATCTAACCTTAACAATCCTAACTAGGTTGGCACAGCAAAGAAAGCACAATCATTTGCTAGCACTAGCCCCAAGATTGGTGAGAAACCAATCAGAAGCAACCAAAGCAAGAAAAAGAGAAAAACAGAACAACTACGCAACCAACAGTGCGACAACAACCAATGCATCAGCAGCAATCAAATACAATCAAGCAACCAATGCAGCAGCAGCAGCAACAGCAGATTAGCGGCACCAACACCATACAGCAGAAGACTACTAGACCAGCAGCAATCAACCCCACTCAAGACACCAGCAGCAATAGCATTACACCTCTCCTCCTTATATTTGCAAAGGCTAGAGCAACCTCCTATAGCAGTGAAACGATCCCACCACGTATAATAATTAGCACTTAATTAATTAAGAAGATTTGAAATTTAATTACTAATTATTCCAATTCAATCTGGGATTTACGAAAATTATGGAGATTGATTCATATATGATTCTATTAAAGATTTATTTTGAAATTAGAAATTAAGAGTCCAAATGGCTTAAGGAAGTAAAATTGAGAAGTTGAATCAATTTGATTTTAATTATGGACCCATTTGGGAGTTTAATTAAATATTCGATTTAGTTTAGTAAAATTGAGATTCGATTAATTAGGTCCTAATTGGAGTTAATTAAGTTAATTAAATTATGAAGATTGAGAATTGTGATTATTACGAATTAAATTTATTTATGGGGTGTCCAATTTGAATATGTAATTTACTTGACGGAAATTTGGAGCCTTTTGGAGGTTTGATTAAAAATCTAATTCAGAATGATAAAAATTAAATATAATTAATTAGGCCTTAATTGAAGCTAATTTGACTAATTAAATTATGTGGAACTTGTGATTAGATATGATTAATTAAATTATGATCAAGATTATCTCAAATGATATGGTGATTAATTAAGCTAATGGATAATCGGTGTAATGATCTAATCAAGTTAATTAAATAGGATGAGAGAATTGGAGTATTCTAGAAATATGAGAGATGAGAAAGAGAGCTTATTACCTATATATGCACTGTAGTCAACTCTGCTGGAGCAAAACCGTGGGCCTAAACCAAAAAAAAAAAAAAAAAAGTGTGAGAAAAGAAAGTGGAATAAAGGAAATGAGTGTAAGCTATACATCATCTATGTTTATGCTTTTGACTGTAGCAAGAATAGCCGAGTGAGAGGGAGAGAAAACCGTGTGTGAGAGAGAAAAGAGAGCTCAACTTTTAAAGAAGGAAATCCAAAGTTGTGCTGGAAATTGTAAAGGAAGAAGAAGACTCGAGGGGAAATCATCAATGATCTTTGAAATTAGAGCTTGAGGTATGAAAATTATACTTAATCTATGTAGAATCTTCATATCACACTTGAAATTAAGAAAGTTATGAATCAATCTCATGGATTTTGTAAGAAGTTGATTTAGGTCCATGAGCATAGATAATAAATTTAGAAATTAATAATTTGAGTGTGATTTTGTAGTCATGCATGAGATTCAGTTTCATTGTTCCATGCATGAGCAAATTTATAAGTTTTAGTACTCTCATCTTGGATTTTGAAGAATTTGAGATAATCAACTCATGTTTTGAAGATAAATGAGGTTTTGATTTTAAATCCCTAACACACGCATGTAATGTAATTTAAGAGTTTAACTCAAATTAAACATATTATGGAACATTTATGATTTAAGTAAATAAGTTTGGAAAGTAGTTAGTTTGAATTTGAATTTGGATTTGATATGAGAAAAATTAATAGAGATCTAAATTAGAGCAATTTAAGATTTTAATTATCGATTGAGCTTGACTATGTAGAATTGGTTGGATTTTGATATATGTTTCATGCATGCAAATGATTTTCTAAGGAGTTTATAACTTTAATTTCATGTTTTGAAGGAAAATAGAAAGAGCTTGAAGTCAATTTTATATAATTAA
Organism: Camellia sinensis; assembly: GCF_055761805.1. Lineage (NCBI taxonomy): Eukaryota > Viridiplantae > Streptophyta > Magnoliopsida > Ericales > Theaceae > Camellia > Camellia sinensis. The sequence continues at coordinate 73,222,629 of NC_138970.1, read as the reverse complement.
AAAGAAAATGAGAAGTTGGAGTTATGTTCAAGATTATGAAAATTAACTTAGAAATTAATTATTTTGGGTTTGATTTTGAATATCTTATAGGAATTTGAGCCTTATTTTTATATGCATGTAATTTGGAGAAATTAAGGAATTAATTCATGAACGTGGTTAAGGTTAATCAATATAGAAACAATTGTAATTCTTCAATTGAGCTTCGGTTTGGAAACCTTGATATATATGAGATGTAAATTTACATGTATCATAGATTTCTTGGAATTGATTTCATGTTTTGATGAGATAAGAACTAAGCTTTGGAAAATTATGAATTTATGAACAAATGAATTCAATTTGCAAATTAAAGGAGTTTGATGTAAATGATTTAAAATTGATCATATTTTCTTGATTATTTAAGAATTGTATGTTTTTAGATAGGCCATATATGAACCCAAGTCTTGAAATTATTTTGAGAGCTCAATTTAAGTTTTAGAATTTGTGAGCTTGGAGTTGGGCTTGATATGAGGAGCATTAGTTGAGTTGAATTTGAGATTCAAATATTGTAAAATTGGCCCTTATATTCATGTTAAAAGTTATATAGTGGAAATATGAGTTATATGATATTAATTACATTGGTTTGAACCAAGTTTTGAAGCTTAAGCAGAATCTAGAAAAAAAACCAGAATTTGACATGTTTGCTTGAGCGTGGAGAGTCTCGCTCGAGCGTACCCTGTTTTACTAGACTCCCCGCTCGAGCGTCAAAAGTCTTGCTCGAGCGTAATTTGCAAGCAACTAGTACTTTTGCAGACCAAAGGGGTCCACTCGAGCGGCCGAAGCTACGCTCGAGCGGAGGGACCTGTTTCAGAAATTTTGAAAAGATGTTTTATGCTTCGTCTTCCGTTCTCTTTCATTTCAAAGCACTCTTAGACATGCATTAAACATTGCAGATGAATTAGAGAACATGAAAAGAGCCTAAGAATGTTAAACAAGTTAAAGAATGGAATGAATTGTAATATGACCCAATGTGTTATGAATTATGTAGGGTCAAACGCAGGGACAAATCAAGCACCAGAACACTGTGAGTAATAACATAGTAAAGCTATGTTCAACTTTATTTATTTTCTGTATGATGAAATAAGATTTGTTTTCTGAAATGCTATGTTTTGTACAATGAATGATTGTCCAATTTCTTATATGTATTCGTGGCATCCTTAGCATCATGTGATATGTGTTAGTTGTTACCCGATATCGGAGGTTCCATTATGGAACTTAATATGTCTGTACTCTGTTACCCGTACCGGAGGCTCCATCATGGGGCTCAACATGCTTATTCTCTGTTACCCGGATCCGGAGGTTCCTTATGGAACTGGTTATTCATAACCACCATGTGTCTGCATCTGTTCTGTATCTGCTCTGTTAGCGCTAATGGATGTACCACGTATGATTAAGCATGAATTATGATTTATGTATATGATCTAAACAAGAATATGAATATGAATCTGTTATGAATCTGAATTATGATTTCTGAATCTATATGGACTTCATTCATTAAAACCATTTACTCTGTTATTATTCGTTGGGCTCTAGCTCACCGTATTATTTATTTATGTAGGTGATCAGGCGCGTGACCAAGCTTAGAGGCATCTGCTTGAAATCTGTTTTTGTCAACCAACCTATGTGCCTCTCGTGGAGGTTCCGGATATGTTAAGTGACTATGGCTATGCGATTTAAAGTTTAAGTTTTGCTTTCTTGTTTGATTAAACAAGTCTTGTGTATTTTGTAAATCAGGCTAAGTCCCTTTCTGCCTAATCTATATATATATTATGACGTGAGGATGATGTGTATAAATGTACATAAAAAGTTTAAAATTTTTCTGTCTCATATAAGTTTGCATAGCTCAATGGACATTGTATATTTGTTATTTGCTTCCGCTAGCCCCTAATATTATGTTAATTTGTCTTAGAGGCCTTCGGTAATCCCAGGATTACTGGCTGGTTACGATGCTAAACCTATAGGGGCGGGTTTGGGTCGTGACAAGTAGCATGCCAACCACCAGCATACATCAACATCAAGACACCGGTAACCCCTACCAAGACACCAGTAGTAATAACATTACAACTCCCCTCCCAATATCTGCACAGACCAGACCAGCCTCCTATAGTAGCATGCCAACCAACAACATACATCAGCAGGCCTCTGCGCTATAGCATATAGAAGGCCAAACAACAACATACATCAACAGCATATAGCAATATACCTATGTCATGCAACCTCTCACCAATAACACCAACAGCAGGCCAGCAGCAAGAGCAACCCAAAAACCAATCCTCAACCCAAAACAGAACACCATCAGCAGCCTATTTACACCAATAGAACACAGCAGCAGGAGCAACCCACATGTTTGGACTCTTAACAGATAGTAGGTAAGAGTAATGAGTATCTTCAAATTTTTTATATGACTTTACCCTAATTTGCTCTACAATGTAAACAATATAAACCCCCATTCAACTATGAACTCCACCCAGCAAAACACCCCAACATCAACCATAGCCTTATCCCAAAACAGAACACCAATAGCAACCCCTCTATACCAATAGAACATAGCAGCAGGAGCAACCCAGAACACCTGTTTGGAACTCTTTGCAGATAGTAAATAAGAGTAATGGGCATCTACAATTTCTTTATATGACTTAACCCCAATTTGCTCACCAATGTAGACAATATAAACCCCCATTTAGCTATGAACTCCACCCAACAGCAACCATAACAGCAGCAGCTCTAATTTGCTCACCAATGAAGACAATAAAACCCCTATTTAGATATGAACTCCATCGAGCAGCAACCTGTAGACTTGACTTTCTTTGTGCCCCCCCTTTCAGAGTGGCTCGAATTGGTCCTACAGTTCGGACTCCTGCCACGGTTCTGAATCTAATCTCACAAAGTGCAATGTGAGACTGATAAACACCTATCAAAGAGTCCAATCCAGCAAATCATTTTGGAAAATTAGATTTTGAATCAAATAATGCCAAAACTGGACTACTTTGAGAGATTACAGAGTTGCCACATAAATATTTTATTTTGAAAAATTTAGGAAACCCTGACTCGTGCCAAAGGCCACGTATCCGTCATCACCAAAGTTGCCTCGGCTCGGGAACTTGGGTACGAGAAGGGAAGGTCCTGAAATGAGCACCCCTGCTCGCCCGATCAAAGATCGACCTCTACTAAGCATGATATGTTTTTTTATAAACACGTGTTCTTATTCCGGTTATTAGTTAACTTACTATGTGATGCGTACAACATACAAGTATAGACTAAAATTGCAAAAATTGGAACAAAACAACTCATGTTTGTTTTTCGAAAATGGTTTGAAAGTGCCGCCCTCAGGTGGGCTAAAACGCGGATTTGCCATCAAACATGATGGGCTTGAAACATGATTTTGCCACTTCGCAAAGTGGGCTTAAAACTCACATTTGATGAATTGTTCCAATTCAAGTAATAAAGCCTTCATCCGATACATTGCATTCACATACTGTATCTGATTTCTACATGTACTCGCTTTGCACACCATACTTGCATCTGATACAAATACTATGCCTGATATATTCAAACTGTCTTTTCAGGTCACACCTCTTCAGATAGGACCATCAGAGCCTTCTCCAGCAGCAGGGAGAGAGATTCCGGCACTCGACCGAGGGAGATGTCGGGAGACTGTCATGCATGATGACGATGACGAGACTAGTGAGGATGAGGAGCCAGCGAGTCCCCAGTCAGAGTCATCCAAGGGTGAAGGGGACGGCACCAGCTCAAGTTCTGAGGGCGGTGGTGATGCTGAGGAGGGCTCCGAGGATGGGAGCGAAGGCAGCTCTGGTTCAGGCTCCGGCTTAGAGTCAGACAACGGCACCGACAGTGATAGCTCTGAGTCTGCACAGCCGAGGAAGAGGACGAAGAGAGCCTCTTGATCCTGAGACGGGTGGCATCGCTTCAGATGTTTTTCTTCTTTTTGTTTTGCTTTGTTTCTCTTTTTTGCTAGTAGTGTTAGCACATTGTACAACCTTATGCAATTTTATTTTCTTTAAAACTTGTACTCTTTTTGTAAAAAGAAACCATGATTGGAATGAAAATAGCCCCTTTTGATTTGAAACGTGTTGTATTTTATATTCTAAGCATCGCATCACACCATTTTACACAAAAACGGGATTGATGAAAATAGAATATTTGTTTATCATCTTAACAATTGCCTAGTTTGGTAGTGAACCAACTAAAACATAACAAACAAAATAAGACAACTTAAAGAACAACTCGATAAGCAAAACAACAACAACTCGATAAACAAAATAAATACAACTCGATAAGAAAATTACAACAACTCAATAAACAGAATAAATACAACTTGATAAGCTAATTGCAACAACTTGATAAACAAATTGCAACAAATTTGAGAGAAACCCAACAAAACGAACAAAACACAGCAACATAACGCATCTGGAGTAGAACAAAGCACAAGTTCTTAGCATTCTCACCACACAGGAAGGCCAAAGGCATGCTGCTGGAGACAAACAAAGGCTGCCAGCCACTTATTGTCGGCCACAAAAGGTGGCCGGTCGGCTACCTTAACTGGCCGGTCGGCCAGTAATGCAGAGAACCTGCAGATTGCTGCCACCTGTCTTCCACTCAGTGCCTTATCTTCTACAAAAGCTCCAGCTTTGTGGTTTCTTCATTTCAGCTCTGTTTTTGCTTCAAATGGAACCATTTTTCACTGAAAAACTCTCCGATTGGATTGCAACTTTAGATGGCTCGGAAAAGCTGAATTTCTGGGGTTTCGAGATAAATGCACTATTCTCGCTGAGCCATACCCCCGCTGTGTTTTCCATTCCTCCATGCCGAGGCTAGATGTTGGAATCTGGTTACGCATGTTTTTAGCTTCGGGGGACAAGAGATATGCCCTACAATTGAAGAGTTCCAAGCTTTGATGGAATCCCGGCATGACAAGGAAATCTTGCCCCAGTCTCGTTTTGCCCACATCCAGGCTTCAGAAAGGATGTGTGGGCTCACTTTGCATGATGCTCGATCTTTGGTTCACAATAGGGAGTTGGACATCCCCAATCTCATTTATTGGTTTTCTGATGCCGGCGACCGTGGTGACCGTCTTGGGCAAAGCTTTCGGCAACATGCCCTCTACTTGTGTATGTTGGCCTATTTTCTGCTTGCCCCTGGCTTTGGAGGGTTTAGCATTCATTTGATTGAAGTTGCCCAAGGCTTGAAAGAGGCAAAAGCTGCATTGGCCTAACACTAGCCGAGACTTTGATGGGTTTGGATGCTTTCCACCGCCAGGACACAACCAAGTTTGCAGGAAGTCCACTACTGTTGCAGGTAATGTTTCCCACCCTTCTCACATGTGTGTCTCACATCACTCCGCCCTCAGGCTCTGTTTTTCTCTCGAAACCCTTTCTTACTTTTCTCTCCATGTACACCTCTCTATTCTTTAATCTCTCTTATTTTTCATCTCTCCCCAGGTATGGCTGATGGATAGGTTGAAAGTAGTGGACGCTTGCCCTAAATATTTAGCACGTAGCTATTTCTTCGGCCCATGGCTCGTTGACTTCCCAAATGAGGGATGGTGGTGCCATTGGATGTGCAACAGGTCCGCTGTCGACATTACTTGGCATTGCCCCTGGTTTGATTTGCTTGAGATGAGTTACAGCACATCCCGGCAGCCTGACATTCAGTTGGTTGGCTTGACACATTGTGTCTTTTACTTCCCATTCCGATTCCGGCGCCAGTTCGGACAGGACCAGACTTGCCTGGAAGAGGGGATAGAGTACCCAGCTTCATTTCCAATTTGAGGCACACAGCTAGCTTGGTATTCCACTACATGGAGGACAAGAGAACCTTTTGCCCCCGCTCCCAGTTTCAGTTGTGCCCTTTCTGGTGAGTGCATAGCTTGGCATGAAGATGAGGCACAAACCGAGCCTATTGTGGCATCTGAAGCTTCCACAAGCTCTGGGAGGGGACGCAGGAACACCTGACTATGCCCCAAGTTTATTGCTTTAATCTGTACTTTCAAGTTTTCTTTTTGAATGTAATAAAAAATAACTTCAATTTGTATCAAAAGTCGGAGAACTCCGTATTGAAATCAATGAAATTGAAGGTTGTGGGTACTGAAAATTTTCCGTTTGGTCCAAAAATGATCTAAGTTGTAAAATGATTAATTTGAACAAAATCAACTTTTATTAAAACTTTTCAAAATCATTTTCGATATGGATCACAACTGGACACGCCCGGAAACTATCCTTGAGATGTACAACCCCAAATCCAATAACTGAAAAGTTGCCCCTTGTTTGAATAGCACGGCACTGGAAATCACAACCGAACTCTTGGATGTGGAATAAACAAAGATAACCAACATCATCACATGGACACAGTTGATTTGGAAATGTGTTTATGGCTGGAATTCAGAATGAAGTTGCCTACGTATCCCGAAGATGGGAATCAAGCCTTACGTAGTTCGGTTCAGGTTCACTCGGGTTTTTACCCTCTCATTTTGCGCTCTAACTTTTGCCAAGGCCGCCCTTTCTGGGTTTTCAACCTTGCGAGCTTAGTTTTTCTTATTTCAAATTTTCTGTGCTCTAACTTTTGCCTAGGTCGCCCTTTCGGGTTTTTGGCCTAGCGAGCCACTCAAGGGTAGTATTTCTTCAACTTGTCCATGTTGATTGGTTGGGAGAATTCAAGGCCAGCTAGGTCCATAAGAACGACAGCTCCACCCGACCAAATGGATTTGATGATGTAAGGACCAGTCCAATTAGGTCCGAACTTGCCCCTAGGGTGCTCATGGATGGGAGCTCGGTTATCTTTGAGCACCAAATCCCCCTGTTTCATATTCTTGGAGTTAACCTTCTTGTTGAAAGCCCTGGCAATTTTGCGTTGATAGCCTTGGGTGTGGTACAGTGCTTTCAGCCTCCTCTCATCGAACAACATAAGTTCCTCGAACCTACTTTGCTGCCAATCTATTTTCGTTATTTGGCACTCAGCCATTACCCGCAGCGATGGAACTTCAACTTCGATCAGTAGAATAGCCTCCATCCCATAAACCAAAGAATATGGAGTTGCCCCAGTAGAAGTTCAAATTGATGTTCGGTAGCCCCAAAGAGCAAATGACAGCTTATTTGGCCAGTCCCTATAGGTTTCCACCATCTTTTGTAGAATATGCTTGACGTTCTTGTTGGCGGCCTCAATAGCACCATCGGTTTGTAGCCAATATGTGGATGACTTATGAAAAGCCACGTTGTATTTCTTCAACAAGTCGATCACTTCCTTCTTGAAGTGGGAACCATTGTTCGAGATAATCTCATTCGGGACCCCATAACGACAGATAATGTTATTCCTGATGAACTTTGCTACGTGTGATGCTTTCAGCACTGCGTAAGATTGGGCCTTGACCCACTTTGTAAAGTAATCTATCGCCACCAGGATATACTCATGCCCGTTCGACTCCTTCAAAGTAACTGCCCCAATAACATCAATCCCCAGACTAAAAATGGCCATGGCGAAGTCATGTTGTACAGCTTCGATGGCGGGATGTTCATATGGTTTGCATGGATCTAGCATTTGTGGCATCGCCGAACAAAACCACTACAATCCTCCTCCATGGTTGACCAATAGTAACTCTGTCTGAGAATTTTCCAAGCTAGCATAACTTCGCTTATGTGCGGTCTGCACTCTTCTCCGCGGATGGCCTCCATTAGGCGCTTTGACTCTTCAGCATCGACACATAGTTTGCGCATTCCCAGATGGCCCCGTTTGTACAATTTACCCCCGCAGATGATAAATTGAGCAGCCATTCGCCGTATTGCCCTCTTATCTTTGGCATTTGCCCCTAGTGGATAAGCTTCATTTTCCAAGAAGTTCCAAATGTCATGGTACCAGGGATTCTGATCTTGTACTTCATCTATTGCGGCAATTAGCTCGTAGGATGGCACATACCTCTGTTCAATGATGATTGGACGCATCCGGACTCCCAAAAGGATGTCTATCATGGAAGATAGAGTTGATAAAGAATCAGTGAACCTGTTGTTCTCTCTTAACAGATGGGTGAAGGTTAACTTCTCAAACCTGGGAATTAGAATGTCCAGGGTTTTGGTGATAGATTTTCTTCATTTCTTCTTTAACCTTCCAGTCTCCTTTCGCTTGAGGCACAACCACGTTTGAGTTCCCAATGACGTCCAACCTTTTTACCCCTAGTTCCAGGGTGGCTTCCAAGCCAGCGATACATGCCTCGTACTCTGCCTCATTGTTTGATACTTTGAACCGAAGTTTGAAAGCCAAAGGTATGTGGGAATTGTCGAGCGCTATCAGCAACACCCTTATCCCATACCCGTACTGGTTAGATGCTCTGTCAAAGTACAGTGTCCAAATCTCTTCTTCGCGCTGCAGAATGGCCTCATTCGGGAACAGAAACTCTACTGCTTCATCTCCCTCCAGTGGGTGATCGGCTAGGAACTCCGTTACCGCTCTTTCTTTTGCAGACTTGCGAGTCATGTACTTCAAATCAAATTCAGAGAGAATGAGCAACCAACAGGCTAGCCTACCCGTAAGTGCTTGTTTCTCGAAGAGATATTTGATGGGATCTAATCTCGAAACTAGAATTATAGAGTGGGCTAACAAGTAGTGCCTCAACTTCCTGGTAGCCCATACCAAGGCCAAACAAGCCTTCTCAAGCAGAGTGTAACGGGTCTCATATTCCAGCATTTTCTTGCTCAGGTAATAGATGGCCTTCTCCACCTTATCCTCAGATTCCTGCGCAAGCATGCATCCCATTATCATGTCGGTTATTGACAGATACAAAATCAATGGCTTCCCCGGCTCTGGTGGTGACAACACGGGTGGGTTTTGTAGATATTTCTTGATCTGTTCGAAAGCAACTTGGCATCGGTCATCCCATTGGAACTTCTTTCCTTTCTTTAGGAGACCAAATAGTGGTTCACAACTCAAGGTTAATTTTGCAATAAACCGTCTTATGAATTGTACTTTACTCAGAAAGCCTCGTACATCCTTTTCAGTCCTTGGTGGTGGCATTTCTAGTATCGCCTTGATTTTGGAAGGATCGACTTCGATGCCCCTTTGTGTAATCAAGAACCCCAGCATTTTTCCTGCTGTAACACCAAAAGTACATGTATGAGGATTCAATCGCAACCGATACTCTCTGATTTGTTGGAAAAATTTCTTTAAAGCGGTGTAATGGCCCTCTCTTTCCTTAGACTTGACAATCATGTCGTCCACATACACCTCAACCTCCTTGTGGATCATATTGTGCAAGATCGTAGTTGTAGCCCATTGATAAGTAGCCCCAGCATTCTTCAAATCGAACGACATCACCCTATAACAGTAGGTTCCCCACGTGGTGGTGAAGGCAGTCTTCTTCCTGTCCTCGGGTGCCATCAAAATATGGTTGTACCTGAAAAACCCATCCATGAAGGAAAGCAGCGCATGCCTAGTGGTGAAGTCCACCAATTAGTCGATATGCAGCAGAGGAAAGTCGTCCTTCAGACTGGCTTTGTTCAGATCTCTGAAGTCCACACATACTCAAATTCTGCCATCTTTCTTCGGCACCAGAACTATGTTGGCCAACCAAGTAGGATATTCAGATACTAATAGGAACCCTGCATCAATCTGCTTAATGACCTCTTCCTTGATTTTCAGAGTCCAATTCGGGCAGATTCTCCAAAGCTTCTGCTTGACGGGTCGAGCCTCAGGGTCAAGAGGGATCCAGTGCTGTACAATCTCAGGGTCGATTCCAAGCATGTCTTCGTAGGACCATGTGAAAACATCTTTGAAATCTTTTAATAAAGCGACTAAGGGCTCGCATTCCTCCGAAGACAACGCGGACTCGATCTGGACCAGACGCGGATCCTTCTCAATACCAACATTAATTGAGGTGATTTCATCAACCAAAGGTTTTACAAACCTCTCCTACTCTCGATTAATCATATGTTTCAAAACTGAAGGAATTTCTTCCTCATTGTTTTCATCAAAGTTTTGAAAGTCCTGATTAACGCAATAAACGAGCTGCATAGAAAAGTACTCAAAAACCATGGTATCATTCTCATTAACAACTTCTAGTTCATCTGATTCTTCGGTTACAACCGACTCAAAGGAAAATGAAAAAGGCAACCTGGACAAAACAACGACATCCGGGTTATCAACCCCAAGAATACCGAACTCTGACTCAGAAGAACTAGAATCTGATTCCGACTCCACAGACTCTGTGGAATCAAATTCTGGTTCACTACCTGACTTAGAACTGCTTGACGAAAACCTTCCTCGTACTGCTAAACGAGGGAGGGTGCGATAGATGCATCCAAAATGCCAGAAGAAGGGCCCACAGCCGTTTGATCTCTAATCATGGAAACAGAGAAGTCATCCCCCAAGCACTCCGGTGTGATCTGAGGATCTGAGAGGAGACAAGCCAGCACTGTTCCTATCTCGAGTTTTGTGCCGTCAAACTCATCCTCTTTGCACTGTTCAGCCACAACTGGTGGGTCAGTCTGCTCTTCCGCAACTTCATTCCCTTGCAACTGTAAGTCGAAAAAGATCTCGAAGCCGGGCAAACGCTTCTCTAAATTCAGCCATGGCTCCGGAAAGTCGCAAAATGGGAAATTTTCACCCTCTCGAACAAAGCAGCCATTCAGGGTTCCTTAGATAGGTCTGTGCACCAGCTCGTAGTGCTTCCCGGCTTGCTTAGCCTTGGCACTTCCGGCCATTTCCTTCCCCTTCCTTGCCTAATCCTCTTTGGTAGGCGTGTAACCTAAACCAAAGGTATAAGGGTTGTGTGGCACTTCGGCCAATGCAGCGATGCCCTTCCGGCCACTTCTTTCTAATCCCATTCTGGGCATGTGTTAAAGCTTATTCATAAGGTAGACAAATTGCGCACGGACATACAGCCCCTCATCAACAGCCGGCATATCTTGCACTACCCGGGCCTCAGCCAAGGTGAATCCCGATAAAAAGACATCCTCCTCGCTGTGCATAATTTCCAAGACCAGTGTAGAAACCTCTGGCGGCAGATGTATGGAAGAGTTCCCAAAAACAATTACTACCCCCTTCCCATAGGGGTACTTCAGCATCTGATGTAAAGTGCAAGAGACAGCTTTCACTTGGTGCAGCTACGACCGTCCAAGGAGTAAATTAAAGGTGGCTGGAACATCCAAGACATGGAACTCAGTGTCCTGTTGCGCCGGGCCAACCTGAGTTCTGATCCGTACTGTCCCCATCACTTCTCGACTAGTATTGTTATAAGCCCGAATCACCTGGGCTGTTGGTGCGAAATCTGCCGGCTTCAAACCGATAGCATAGGCCGTACGTGACGGACACATATTAATTGCAGATCCCATATCAACCAAGACAACTTGTATCTATTTCTCCTTACACTCCACAGAGATGTATAACGGCTTGTTATGTTCAAAGCCCTCAGGCAGTAATTCTTTATCTGTGAATGTCAAGGTCAGTGAAGCGCCACTCGGGAACACCAGTCCCACTAACTGCTCGGGGGTTGTATCGATAGAAAGCTTAGCCTTGTCCATTGTTGATAGGACGGCTTGTCTATGCACCTGTGAGGCCATGAGCAATCCCCAAATGGAGATGTCTGCTTGAATTTTCTTCAGCTGCTTTAGTACAACTTCCTTCTCTAGCAATTTATCTTTCTGTTTCTCTGCTTCCTTGTCTTTCCCTGATGCCTTTGGCTGGTCTAAGTGTGGGGGCTTAAAGTACCTCCCACTCCGAGTCATGTGGTCCACTTCTTCGATGTACCAAGTGTCATCTGGTTGATTCTGACCCCAGTTCTCATCAGTATGGGCAAGACGCTAAGCATCGTCTTTCCACAACATCCCTTCAGCAACCGATAAACAACTGTCCGATTCCACCGTAATTGTCCCCGTATTCATAACACATTCTGTCCCCGTAGGACTCTTGGCTTTTCTAGCCTTCTGATCAGTCTCAATTCTCTCATGTTCGAACCGCTTCAACGTGGCCTCTTGTTCTGAATCAGTAGTACACAAACTGCCCAATTCCCGAGCAAAATTCTCAATACTGATGCTCTCCGGTAACTTTCCCTTGTTGTCGACCGTTTTGGCCGTTGCAGACGTTCCTGTTTCTGACTGTCCCTGTTTTGGTAGAGACCCCTCATCAACATTCGACTCGTCACTAAGCCACCCTGTATTATCTGTTGCTCTGTTCCCATCAAACCAACCGATCTGCACATCTCCCAGATCCCGTTCATCAAAGAACTACAGGTTGTTAATATGCTCCTCAAGTTCAGCCAAATCATCCAGCCCCTGGCTCGGCTCGTCCTCCCGGATACATTTACCTCCATTCTCATCGGCAATTCCACCATCGACTTGGCCTGGCCGGTTGGCACAATGTAACAACAAGGGTTATATGTTTCCTCGGTTAAGCTCTCGGAGCCCTCGGGCATGCCTTCTTCTACCTCAGCCACCACCACGGGTTCTGGTTGGGATAGGGACATGCTTATCATGCACAAGTTTGTGCTTTCTGTGATGAACAACGCCGGCTTAGGCAGATGGAGGGGAGTGATATATATGCTGGGGTCATATGGGACGGCCATTGTTTGGATTAGGTTTACTTGCCTGGGTGGAGGAGGGGGTTGGTTATGTAGTGGGAGAGGATTTGTAGTGACGTTTGGCTTCTATGGAGGCGCTATCACTTTATTGTCAATGAGATCTTGAATCTCATGATGGAGTCTAAAGCAAAGGTCGGTGTCGTGGCCATGCTGCTGGTGAAAAGTGCAATACTTGGCCAGGTTATGTGTAGGAGGGAGGAGATTTGGCAATGGGTGTGGTTTTAGGGGCTTCAGATGCCCTTTTCTAACTAGGACCCCCAAAGGCCTTGGATAGAGACATATAAAGTGGGGTGAAAACCCTCTGGCCCCGGGGTGGGTACTTTGCAGGTTGTATGGTGGCTCCAGATGTGCCGGTAAAGGGTGTGGCTGTTTTTGGCATGGTGGTGACCATACCGACGTCTGAGGTTCTTGCAGCTGCATTGCTACTCGTAGCTGCATTTGAATTGCGTGTAAACACCCTCTTGGGCTGCTCCTTCTCATAGTCAATCAGACCCTGTTTCATAGCATCTTCTATCTGTACCCCTATCTCATGCAGATCAACAAAGGTAAGTAGGGGTAAGATAATCATCTTCTACATCAGCTTCGGTTGCAGATTCTGCACAACCATTCTTATCTGGTCTTTTTCAGCTGGCCTGGTGGTCATCATGGAGGCCTTGGCCCTCCACCTAGTGACAAAATCAAAAAAGCCCTCCTTCGGCTCTTGCTGAGTGGCCTCGAGATCACGAGTTATGACCTCGATTTGGGTGTTGTAAGAATATTGGGCGACAAAGGCCTCGGCTATCTCTTCCCAACTCTTTTTCACGGAATCCTCCAATTTAGCATACTAGATGGCCACAATACCTGACAGGGTCCGACCAAAGAAGGATATCTTCTGCAATCTAGTCAAGCCCATCGGGCGGAAAATATCTGAAAATAACCTCAAGTGAACCATAGGATCGCTCGAGCCATCGAAGCAGTCTATGTGAGGCATTTTAAATCTACCCGACAATGTCACTGCCGCATCTGTGTAGCCGTCCTCTATATCTGGGATCGAGTTGACTCCCTAGGCTCGTTTGAACAACTTCTCAAGCTTACTTACTTTCAAAGTTGTAAGATCGACCTCAAACTCGAACGGTGTATCTATTAGGTAGGCCGGTGCATTGGAAGTCTGTGGTAGGACTGGCCCTGCTGGAGTGTCCGTATTCTCCTGGACAGTAGCTGTATCCCCGGGTATTGGAACCCTAGGTGGGGGTGGGTGCGAAGCAGAAGTTGTTGCTTGTTGTGGTTGCTGCTATTGCTGTTGAAGCTTAGTAATTAGTTCAGCTTGCTAGGCTATAAACTTTGTTTGGCGAGCGGTAACCTTCGCTTGGCAAGCAATATCCCGCTGCATGGCCTCGATAGTTTGCTCAAATTGACGTATCATTTCCTCCATACTGTCTGAGGGGTATTGATTTGTCTGAACAGGTGTATACACTCTTTCTGAGGTGGAAGCAGAAAACTGAGCCCTACTACGCACAGGTGAAGCAGATAATGACCGTTGAATTGGCGACTGTTGAACCGGTAATCTATGCCTAACTTTCCTCCATCTCGTAACCGAGGGTAATGAAGCAAACACTGGTTGTCCTCCAATAAGATCCTCAGATCGGTAAAGCCTTCTACCTCTGGTCCAGAGTGCTTGGGGGGAAACTGCCTCGTCGGAAGCAATTGTGAAATACTACCTTGCAAAAAGAAAAATAAAGCAAAAAAGGAAACAACAATCAGCAAACGGACAACACTTCGGCTTAGATAAAGACAACACACAGTTGAAATCATAAGCTGGACAATCTGTACTCAAACACTGATTTCTGCCCCTAAATTTCTACCTAAAAACTGATATTCTCAAACTGATTCCTTGACTTGCAACTGATACATGCATTCTTGTAGAGACACACCCTAACAGTATATAGCAAGCAAGTGAAAGCCAAAACACCACTATGGTGGGGTAAGGTTTTCCTGTCCTAATTTCGTCAGGAACTAGGGGTTCACTACGCACGCATGCGGTTTCAAACAATCCTGCATTCGGGTGAGCAACCTGTCCTAGTTTGGAACAGTCTCTAAGGCTTCCGATATGCAACTAGGTCGATTGGTCAAACAGGGTGCCTCAGCAAGACCACCTAATATACCTCTCGCTCCTAACACCGAGAAGTGAAAGGATGATCAAATGGTACAGCGGTAGTCCAGATCCAAGGTTTGTGTTCCATCGTGGCAGAGCCCACAACCGGTTAACCTTATGGCACGCTTTTCCAAGTTAGCCTCCGGCAAACCATTCAGGAATAGCAGATAGCAAACACTGTGACTTAGGCGCACCAATGCAAATGCAATGCAAAAAAAAACACATAAATGTAGATAAAATAACATATCATGAGTTGGAGTCAAGCTCTCTAAATCCCAAGTAGAGTCGCCAGAAACTGTAGACTCGACTTTCTTCGCGCCCCTCCCTTTCGGAGTGGCTCGAATTGGTCCTACAGTTCGGACTCCTGTCACGGTTCTGAATCTTTTCTCACAAAGTGCAATGTGAGACTGATAAACACCTATCAAAGAGTCCAATCCAGCAAATCATTTTGAAAAATTAGATTTTGAATCAAATAATGCCAAAACTGGACTACTTTGCCGGATTATAGAGTTGCCACATAAATATTTTTTTTTGAAAAATTTAGGAAATCCTGACTCGTGCCAAAGGCCACGTATCCGTCATCACCAAAGTTGCCTCGGTTCGGGAACTTGGGTACGAGAAGGGAAGGTTCTGAAATGAGCACCCCCGCTCACCCGATCAAAGATCGGCCTTTACTAAGCATGATATGTTGTTTTATAAACACATATGTTCTTATTCCGGTTATTAGCTAACTTACTATGTGATGCGCACAGCATACAAGTATAGACTAAAATTGCAAGAATTGGAACAAAACAACTCATGTTTGTTTTTCGAAAATGGTTTGAAAGTGCCACCCCCAAGTGGGCTAAAACGCGGATTTTCCATCAAACATGATGGGCTTGAAACATGATTTTGCACTTCGCAAAGTGGGCTTAAAACTCACATTTGATAAATTGTTCCAATTCAAGTAATAAAGCCTTCATCCACAGGTATTCATGCAGTTAATCAAATAAGCACATAGCCTCATGGCTAGCATGCTAAACATGGCAACACTCACACTCATGCAAGTATGCTAAAGCGTAAAACTTATAGGGTACTCCAAGCCAAAACAGAAAATTAGTTAGAAAAATGCATGACTCCTAACTATACAAAATGCCTAATGCAACTCATGCAATAATGCAACTAAATAGGCTCGGCTATCTAAGATGGCATATGAATGCAACAATTTGATAACATGCTTTGAACCATGCATTCAAATAGGTATTGAAATACAATGCAGTTTGAATGATGCACCAAGCCCAGTGCATGCAATGAATGATGCAAACATGCAAGTAGAAGGTATGCTAATTGAAAATTATCCTTAATCTAACCATCGAAAGCGGATAAATAAAAGGGAGAAAGATGTGGGGTTGGAAGACATGCACACACACACGCACACTTATTACAACATTGCGCCCTCTCGAAGGAGGGTCCAAATGAATAAGCTAAGCTACGTTAAGCTAAGCTAATTATTACAAACCAACTAATTAACTATTCTAGCTAATTAATTATTACAACACAATTGAATAACTAGCTATGCTAAGCTAATTAAAATATTACAAAATAGATTAAACTAATTAATTACAACACATATAATAATCAGCTACAACAAGCTAATAAAAGCAATAAAGTGGCCTCGCAGGCGAGGGAGACATGCATGCTCGGTTGGCTTCTTCCCGAAAATCCATCGCCTTGCCATCGGTTGCCTCTGTTTGCACTTGCTGTAATCTCTGAACACTGTACAAACTTCCAAATTGCCTCTACTCCAACACATGAACGCATTGGACAACCTTTGAACTGGTGGCCGGTCGGCTATTGCAGGTGGCCGGTTAGCCACTGCTTTTTCCAACCTTCTGGCTTTGCTGCAATAGAGAACAACAGAGACAAAGTAATGTATTTTTCAGGGAATATCTATACTGTCACCCTCCTTATCATTTCTCAAGCTCAAAGGAGTATGGTACTTGCCTCTCAAGCCACCAATCAAGCATTTCCATGCATGATGGCCAAAGAACCAAGCTTGTACAAGCTTAATAAATGCCCACATAAGACTCGAAAGGCCGCCACCCTATTATGCATGATCAAGGGTGACGGTGACCAAGATATGTGACACGTTTCATCACGTTGAGTATGAAATATCCTACATTTCTTGTGTTTGGATTAACGTCCGATCCAAACACATTCAATCCAAACAACATGCTTATCTTAGTCATGTTTTACTTGATCCAATTTTGTTTACACATTTTAGCGTTACCAAGCCATTCTTTAGTTGGTTAAGTCAAATGTGAAAGTCCTCTAATGAGAGAGGGGTCAACCAAAGGATGGTTTAAGACATGAGAGAGACCATGCCTTTGGCTAGAAGGAACCCTCAAAAGAGAGTTAAAGCCATTGAGCACAAGCTCTATCTCAAGCTTAAACACAAGCATAAGGTCAACCAACTCAAATAAAGCATGTTAGAGACCTTAAAACGCAAAGCTAGTGAAGCTAATTACACTACAACCATGCAAGACTAAGCTCATATGACCAAGACCACCCAAAATAGAGTTAAAGAATGCTAAATCAATGACTAAAACATACTGAGATCAAGTCATAAGAAGGTAGAAAAACATGCTCACTTGCTAGGCCAACTACACATGCAAACACGACATAAGGATGGGAGGCCACCCCCTCCTCTTTTGGACCTCAAAACCAACTTTTTACCACTGAAATTCCCCTGGAATTCCGTGGTTAAAAGGCCAAGAAAAGGGTGTTTCAAAAGCTTTGAAAGATGGCTCAAAAGGCTTTACAAGCCAAAGAGCAAAGGGAGGAAACCACCCCCTAACTAAACAAGGCTCAAACCACCATTTTAAATCCTTAAAAATAGAGTTTTTTGGAGGTTAAAACCAGCCTCAAAGTAGCATGTAAAGATGAACAAACAATGAACTAAAGCAATGCTTAAAAGGGACAAGTCCTTACCCTTGAAGCACAACAACAAACAACAAAAGTTCTGAGCTAAAAACCACTTTTAAAAGCTCAAACAAGGCCTCCAAGAGCCTCATCTCCAAGGTGAAGGTGTTTGGTCAAGGGTCTTAGTGCAAATGTGTAGAAAAAGCTCACTTTCAAACACAAAACAAGAGCAGAGAGAGGATTCTAGAGAGAGAGAGAGAGAGGAAATTTTGCTCATAAATTTTCTAACCCCTCAAATGGGGGAGGGACCTCTCCTTATATAGAAATGCAAGCTAAAACTTGCTTCCATCCATGTATGGAGGATGCATTCAGTGATCAACAGCTAGCAAAGAAAATATCTAAAAAAGGAGAAAAATGGCCGTCGGCCACCTCCCCTAGCCGACCGACCACTTCAAGTGGCCGGCAAGGAGGAAAAGTGGCCGACAAGTGCCAAAAGTGGCCGACAAGGCCTTCTCCCCCTCCAGGAAAGAGGCATCAAAGTTTGGTTCAAAAACAAGCACAAAACAAAGAGGGTTTAGAGGCCCAGAGACAAGGGGTTCCGCCGAGAACTTCGGACACCCAAAACGAGCACAACATGCATAATTATCGCACGCACAAACAATGACGTCTGAGTCTTAAAGTCGGTCAAAAATGGGGTGTCTACACTACCATAGCATCAATAACACACCAAGAGCATCCCTATACATCAGCAACCATAACAGTAACATCCAAATCAGGCTCAATGTAATGCATGTCTTACCTAATCCAAATTGGCCACCATATCATGCATTGAGTATTGGAACTCACTAGAGGATGCTATAACCCACAATGCAACTCTAGTTTTAATTAGCTCACAAACCTCGTCCAATATAGGTTGTTTTTCATTCAAAATACACTCATTTCGTAGCTTCCACACAGACCACATAACTGCCAAAGGAATTACCCCCTAGATTTTTTGTTCAATCTTTCTTCATTTGTACCCTCTCCACCAATCCAATACCCTTTTTCGACTTTTCAGGTATCACCCAAATCAAACCCCACCAATTCAGCAAATTTGTCCATATCCTCCAAACAAAAGGGCACTGTACCAGAACATGACACCCTGATTCTACCTCACAGCTACAAAAAAACACTGTTCGATCGAGCCTCATTACTAAGACACTCCATTCTTTGGAGGAAAGCTCTTGATTTGATTCTACCCTTCCAAGCGAACCAACTAAAAAACTGAACTTTTGGTGGAGAAATATTATTCCAAAGTAGCCTTGATGTCCCCAAGCTCTGCCCCACACAACTTCTATTATAAATTGAATTAACTGTGAACAAACTTGAAGATGAAGCCTTCCAAGCCAATGAATTAGTTTTTTCTGATAAAGATGGGTCATGTGGAAGCAAAAAGGACTATAATCTTACCAACTCATCCTCCTTCCAAACTCTTAGATTCCTTCTGAAACTCAGCTTCCATTCAAATCACTTCTTTTTTTTTTTTTTTTTCCATCATCTGCTTAAGAGTGGTCTCTTTTTCTACTGATAACTCAAATAATCTAGGAAAATCCTCCTTCAAGCATTTGTTGGTAGCCCAACTATCCTCCCAAAATCTAACTCTCATTCCATTCCCTACTTGAGCACTGAACACTGCTACCAGAAATTGGTCTCCACCTTCTTCCAGAGCTGCCATATTTGCTAATCAAGATGTCTTTCCACAACACACGTTCCTCTCCACCAAATCTCCACCACCGTTTGGCTAGTAAACAATCATTGATTTCCTTCAAATCCCAAGTGCTTTGATTTGGTAACCTCCTTCCATTTTACCAGATGGAGCTTCTTTTTGAGTTCTGAACCTCCCCACAAAAACCTGGCCTGAATTTTGTCCAGTAACTTTGATACACTTGTAGGCAATTTAAACAAAAAGAGGTAGTACACTGGTAAAGAAGATATCACTGCTTTGATCAGTGTTAACCTACCTCCAAATAATAGTAATTTCCTTTTCCAAGAAGCCAACCTAGACTTGAATTTATTGATTACCGTCAACCATGTGCTTTTCCTCTTTGGGCTGGCACCCAGTGGTAAACCAAGATACATGAAAGGTAACTTTTGGATCATACAATTCAATTTTCCTGCGAACACATTTACATCAGCCTCTTATACACCTGCTCCACAAACTGTACTTTTATGAAAATTGATTTTCAATCCAGAAAACACTTCAAAACACCTCAAGATTCTGTTTACATTCAAAATATCATTCTCTTCTGCCTCACAAAACACAATTGTATCATCTGCAAATTGTAAATGAGTGACATTAACCTCCCTTAGGCCAATCACAACACCTTTGATTAACTCCAATGCTTTAGCTCTTTGAAATAATATATTCAAACCCTTAGTCACTATATTAAAAAGAAGGAGAGACAACGGATCCCCTTGTTTGAGTCCTTTTTCTGGCAAAATTCATTAGTCAAAGAACCATTATCAAGAACTGAAACAGTAGCTGATTGTATACACGCCTTCATCTACCTAATCCACTTATCTTGGAAGCCAAAGCTTGACATCATATCAAAGAGATACTCCCAATTTATGGTATCATATGCTTTTTCAAAATCCAGTTTCAAAAGTGCCCCCTTCTTTTTTTTTTCTTCTTCCACCAATCCACTACTTCATTGGATACTAAAATCCCATCTAAAATGTTCCTCCCCCCAATGAAAGCGGCCTGAGATTCTCCAATTGTTTTAGGCAATGCCTTCTTAAGTCTAGAAGCTAGAACCTTAGACAGAATTTTGTACAAAGATCCAATAAGGCTAATTGGTCTATAATCTGAAACCCCACATGGATTCCCATACTTAGGTATCAGTGTGATGAAAGAACTATTAATACCTTTTGCTAAGCATCCATTATCATAGAATTTCTTGAAGCATTGCAAGATATCCTTCTTAAACACTTTCCAACACTTCTGAAAGCAAGACAAGTTGAAACCATCAGGTCTTGGTGCCTTATTTCCATCACTCTCTCTAACAGCTCTCCAAATCTCCTCATCTGAAAATGGAGTGACCAGCCTATTAGAATCATTATCTTGACCAATGGACTTGAAGACACCTTGGAGCTTAGGTCGAAATTTCCACTCTTCAGAGAACCTGCTTCTAAAGTGTTGAGTTACCTCATGCTTGACATTTTGTGGATCCTCATGAATCTCCCCATCCATTTTAATTAAATTCAGCAGACTTCTATTTTGCCTGCTTGTAGCTATGACATGAAAGAATCTTGTATTCTTGTCTCCTTTTAAACTCCAATTAACACTAGACTTCTGCCTTCACAACCATTCTTCTCTCCTACTTAATGGCCATACTTCCTTTCGAACTTCTCTCCTTCTTTTAACCTCATTCTCCACAAGACTTCTAGATTCAACCACTAGATCAATGGCATGAAGCTCCTCCTCCGCTGCTTACAATGAATGAGTAACATTGCCAAAGACCTCCATATTCCATTTTTTAAAAACAGAACGTAGAACCTTTAGCTTATTCATAATGGAAAAACCTACCCAGCCAGTAATTATAGAATCATCCCAGGACTTCTTCACAACTTCTCCAAATTCAGATGTAGGGTCCAAGCGGTTATGAAGCGGAGTGGCCTTGGACCCCAATCCATACCATCCTCAACTAGTAACAAGGGGCAATGATCTGAAACACTTCTCTCTAAACCCCATAACTTTAACTTCAACCTTTCTACCTACTCCATTGACATGAGCACTTTGTCAATTCTACTCCATCTTTCTCCGTCATTAGAGTCCACCATCTGAACTGCCTTCCCAACATGGGTAAATCAAGAAGCTCCATATTTTCTATAAATAAATTAAAGTCTTTCATTCCTCTATCTCTTCTAGAGCATCCCCTTCTTTCCCCAAGATTTTCGTATCTCATTGAAGTCACCAGCTAGACACCAGGGATTACAGAAGCTAGATCTCAACCCATATAACACATTTTAGAATCTACTTTTCGCATTAACTTCATTTGGAGCATGAACATTGATAATGACAGAGTTAAAATATGGCAGGAGAGTACTTGAGAGTACAATGAAATGCCTTGTGCTTCAACACTGGGACAACTTGAAAACAATTGGTTTCCCAATGCACAGAAGCCCACCTGCCCTCCCTTCAGAGTCAACTACCATGAATTCCATTTCATTCACAGGCCAAAGTGATTTTAAAAAATCTGGTGTAACCTCAATTTTCTTTGTCTCTTGGAAAAAAACAAAATCAATTTTCCTATCTTTGAGCAATAATTTGAACCTCCTTCTCTTTTCAGCTTTACCCAAATCCCTTACATTCCATGATAAAAGCTCCATAGAGACACATTATATAACACTTGTATCCACCTAATACATTCAATCAATTTTGCACTTCAGCTCCCAACTGTGCATCTATAGCCCTTGAAGTTGTCTGAATTTTATCCTTGATCTCCATAGCTTTTAATTTTTCCTTCACTTCCCCTTCCTTCCCACCAAAGCATATGCCTAAGGCTTTGCCCATACATATTGTTGCTTCTACCTCCTCCTGTGGTGTCAACTCTCTACGAAAATTTCTCCCAATCAACTCCAATTTTGATCTTGCCCTGGAATTTTCTTTACTCGTGACCTTCCCATGTGCATCCGATCTTGCTTTTAACCCAGCTTTAACTCTTAAGACAGCACCTCTGCTCTAGTTTCCCATACCCACTATACCTCATTTCCTTTCATTTCTCCCTCCCCTTGCTTTCCCTTGCTTGTCTGCCGAGATTCTACTATCATTCCTCCTTACTAACTTTTTCCTCTGTTTTAACTCTCCCTTTTTCCCATCCGTGTTGCCACTAACAAATGAAGCCTCAACATAAAGTGATGATGGCCCAACATCCTGGGCCTGTGACACCTCATTATCTGAGTTACAATTGCTTCCCATAAGCCCAAATCCTGGCCCATCACATTGGGTTTTAACCAAATCCACTTCCAATGGTATCCTTGGGTTATTAAGCCCATTCTCACTAATGCTTCTCATGAACCCATTACCCTTACCTTCCAGCAGCCCACTCATTTCATTAAATAGTTGTATGGCATTCAAATTCTCTGAGTTAATTCTCTCCATGCCTGCTTTAATTACCCTTTGGTTTCCCAAACCCACCTCCACTGACTCTTCCACTCTCGAGGTGGAGCCGCCATTGGATATCTTCCCCTCTACCACTGATACAGTGTTTGCCAAATTAACTCTCTGTGATCGTGCCATCTCAGCACACATATTCACCATAATTCCAATTGGGCCTTCCACCTTAGCCTCGTTCACCTCTACAATCTTTCCAATCTCCTGCTCCTCTTCTCCGATTGCACTGCATAGATCATCTCTCTTCTGACTTGACATACACTTACCTGATTTATTAGTAAATTTATTAACCATAACTTGTTCTTTGCACACTCTAACTGGATATAGCATACCTTCGCATCTAATTTGTATTACGGTATTAATTAAGGACATTGTTCTTGTTGCAACCTTCACCCTCTCACAGTTGAAGGATATCTGGTTTGATGTGTCCTCATCTATTCAAATAACTTCACCCCAAATTCGAACTATTTTATTAAACATATTAGTGTTCCAGAGATTCAAAGGAACCCCATGGCAGCTTAACCATACTGCCCTCTCCTGTTCTATATGCATACCCTTCTGCCACTCTGTAATTGATTCACGCCATTCTTTTAGACAATCCTCCAATAGGACCATCTGTGACTTCTTAGCCTCTACTGTCTTGAATGACACCACAGCTATTTTACCTCCCCCTTTTCTTAGACATCCTGACAAAAATCTGAGAAGTCATAATACCATTTCAGTTTAACAATGACATTCTCATACAACCATCCATTACTTGATTCATCACCCATAATGACACGCCCTTCATTTTCAGATTCGTTGCCTTTTAACACAGCTTTTGCATGGGAACGACGTCCTATCATAACCTTAAAATCTCTTTCATCATTTCTTCCCAAATGGACTTGTGGTCGTCCTTTTCCATCAAGCACATTCTTAATGGGCCCACCTACCTTCTCATTTGTTCTTATCTTC
This sequence comes from Camellia sinensis, assembly GCF_055761805.1. Taxonomy (NCBI): domain Eukaryota; kingdom Viridiplantae; phylum Streptophyta; class Magnoliopsida; order Ericales; family Theaceae; genus Camellia; species Camellia sinensis. The sequence goes on along the minus strand of NC_138970.1, from coordinate 73,198,878 downwards.
TCAAACTCTGCTAACTTCACTTGCAATTCTTTATCATCACACCATAATCCATTAGCTTTTTGAATTGCAACTTCAACAGCCGCTGGGCAATGATATCTAACGAATCCAAACGTTATTTTACTAGCCTTTCTAAGTTTGTTTGGGATGGAAACATCTTTCACAATTTCGAATTTTGTGAATAGCGCGAACAAACCTTTTGGGTTCATTGACCATGGAAGGTTGTCAACAATCATCGTAAAAACTCCTTGATTACCTTTCCTAGAATCCTCCCTTTGATCATATCGTCTTTCCATACCAGATTGGTTGCCATTCGCCCACTGCTACTCTGCTTCCTCCACCCATTGCTGCTCTGCTTGCCATGAGAAAACTCTCCAAGCTTGTGATTTTTATATACATAAAAAGACAAAAAAGACTAGAAACAGAAAAAAGAAATGCTCTACTTCATTTTTATTTTCATGAAGATTCTCATGCAGATAATGACACTCGCTAAGTGTTTTTTAATCTAATACGATACAAGATAATTGCTAATTAAAGTACTTTAAGGTGTCCTATAAATTTTAGAACTGCAAATCTTAAGCAGATAAAGAATCATAAGATAAAAATTATATTACCTCTTGCTAGATTGTGTATATCCTCTTACCTACCTACTGACAATGTCAGTTCCATCTTGTGACAGTGAACTAAGTGCTGTAATCTATAGCCTACCGAACCCACAACTGCAACAACCACAGCCACAGCCCAACAATGTGTGGCTAAGTTCGATAATGATTGAAGAAATTGAGTCTAGTGAGTCCTCAAACACCACAATGCCAAAGCATAAAATACACAAAGTCCCTCAAACGCTTTTGCAGATAGGGATCGAGTCCACCAAGAAATGCTATGAGCCACAACTAGTTTCTATTGGTCCCTACCACCACGAGAACCCAAACCTCAAATCGTTCGAAGAAATCAAATTTCGATTCACAAGGGAGTATGTCAAAAGTTGTGGACCATCATATTCAATTACCGACTTGTATAACAAGGTTGCAGACGTCGCTATTGAGGCAAGAAACTGCTATGCTAAGGGCACTAATATTGATGACATGAACTTCACTCGGATGATGTTCCTCAATGGTTGCTCCAACCTCCAACATATTTACTACAAGAAAAACGAAAAAGAGGAAGCCAAAATGAAGATAAAGAATCACAACAAAGCTTTCGTACAACGTGACTTGTTCTTGCTCGAGAATCAACTTTCTTTCAAAGTCCTCTAGGCACTGATGACCATGAACTCGAACTTCAAAGAGGATAAAGGCTTGGAGTTGATTAACAAGTTCATTCAAAACATGTGGCCACGTCGTCCTCCTCATAATTCATTTCAGGAAGTGATGGAAAATTGCATTACATGCATTACCAACCCAAAAACAAGGCACACAGAAGTACCAACAAAATTAGGCAAACCAGCTCATCTTCTAGAACTCGTGCACAGGCAACTTATTAAACCAAATGCTTTCAATCTTACTGGCATTGAAAATGAAGGAGAAGGAGGAGGCAACGATTGTTACTCAACAATATTGAAGAAACTCATCAACCTTCTCAATAAATTATGTCCTGAAGAAAAAAGAAACAATTGGTACTCGTATCGTTCAGTACAAGAGCTCAAGACCGCTGGGATCATCTTCAGGCCTAACCAAGAAAACATAGTTTTTACTGATGTAAGGTATGGACCTCTCTTCATTAGAGCAATCCTAAGGCTTCCTCCAATGATAATTGATGACTCAACCCAGTCTTTACTACTGAACTTGGTAGCCTATGAGATGTGTCCTAATAGTCACAATGACTTCGGAGTCACCTCATATATATGGTTTATGGATACACTGATTGATCATGTTGATGATGTGAATGAACTGAGAAAGAAGGGAATACTTCTAAACTACCTTAGTACCGACGAAGAGGTGGCTGGGCTTTTCAATAAGATAACCAAGAACATGGTGCCTGACACTAATGCCTATAAAGATGTCCAGAACCAAATTGAAAAGCACTATAAGAACAAGGTGAGACTGTGGATGATTGAATGGTTGCATACCCATTTTGACACCCCTTGGACTATTCTCGCTTTCCTTGGAGCTATTTTAGCAATTTTATTGAGCTTTATTCAGACATATATTGCTATCAATCCTAGCACAAATAGCACAAATTCGAGAAAATGAGTGACTATTCCAACCTCACAAGATCGTTTTCGCCAAGGATTTTTGAATAAAGAAGATGCTACAGGTCTGTTAGGTAGCATCTGTGAATGTTCAATTTCGCAATTTTAGACCCGGATTGTGTCCCACTAGACAACATGATACTTGTTTCTTGGTGATGTTTTGTGAATGTTTTGGTTTGCTTCTAGGTTTGCTTCTGTTGGTTGTGTTGTGATTTTGTCTTTGGCGAGCATGAAAGAAAATAAGAGTTGAGCCAAAAAAAAAAAAAAAAGACAGAAAGAAAGAGACATTTGATTTTTTTCTTTGGTGAGGATGAATGTAAGTTAATAAGATAAAATGTCACATTCAAAAAAAAAAAAAGACAGAAAGAAATTATTAAAAACTCGTAATTCAAAATACAATTTCACACTCAAATTATAATTTTAAAACTAACACAAACGAATTTTTAATAATTTAAACTGCATATCTGCATGATAGTAACGAAATGTTGAATATCATAGTCCAATTAGTCATGGGAGGCATTCAATGCCCCTACATGAAATTTGTACAAAGGGTAAATTATACTAAGAGGCAATTTGGGAACTTGCTAAAAAAAATTAATTTTTTAGTTTTTTAGCTTTTTTACACAAAAAAAGTCAAAAAAAAAGAAGTTATTTTACACAAAGAAGCCATCAAAAAGCCAAAGAATTAATTTTTTACCAACTTCTCAAAACACCATTAAAGTCCTCGTTTGATAAACATTTAGGGGCTAAAAAACATAAAAAGATAAAATAGGTTATATAAGTTAATAAGATAAAATGTCACATTCAAACCATAATGATTACACTTTTTTTCTCACAAAAAGCAAAAAAGCCCAAAAATAAAAACCAAACCAGACTAAAAAAGTCAGGTTAAAAAAGTCCTAACACAAAAAAGTTGACTACCGTAACCAATGTCAAACACAGTTTAACTTCCATTAAGATTATTGACAATTATAAGAATATTTCTCGCCATGATGAAATAATATTGACGAACTACGCAGTAATCAAGTCCTTGTTTGAAAAACAATTGGGTGAATTACATTAATAGTTCCTATAGTTTGAAACATGTGTCACTTTGATCCCTAACTTTTCAATTGAGACATATTTAACCCTGAATTTTGAATCTTGTTCTAAATAAAGACAATTGAATATATCATTAGATTTTTCAAGGGTAAAATCATCAATTTGATAAAATATAAACTAATTTGACAAAAATAAATGTCAAACAAATATTTTTGAATTTTTAAAAATTATTTCAACTGACTAAAAATAAAATTATGTAAAATTGATAAATCTTTAAGACAATTATTTATTTTTTTTACCAAATTAATTTTTATTATGTGTTTAGATGATGATCATGTAAAATTAATTTTTAAAAATTAATCATGTAATTTTTATTATTTTTTATCAATTTTACATAATTTTATCATTGGTAGATAAAAACAATTTTAAAAAAATTAAAAATATTTTTTTGACATTTATTTTTGTCAAATTAGTTTATATTTTATTAAATTGACAATTTTGCCTTTGAAATTAAACAATGGTATCTTCAATTGTCTTTTTTTGAAACAAAATTCAAAATTCATGGTCAAATATGTCACAATTGAAAAGTTGGGAACCAAAGTGACGCGAGTCCCAAACTATAGGGACTGTTAGTGTAATTTGCTCGAAACATTTTGAGGCTAAAAAAGTACAAAAAAGATAAAATAGGCTATATAAGTTAATAAGACAAAATGTCATATTCAAACCATAATTATTACACTTTTTCTCTCACAAAAGTCAAAAAAAAATCCAAAAATAAAAACCAAACGAGACCAAAAAAATTAGGCTAAAAAGTCCCAACAGAAAAAAGTTGGCTACCGTAACCAATACCAAACAAAGCTTAACTTCCATTAAGATTATTGACAATTATAAGAATCTTCCTCTTGGTAATGAAATAATATTGACCAACTTCGCGGTAATCAAGTCCTCGTTTGATAAATATTTTGAGGCTAAAAAAGTACAAAAAGATAAAATAGGCTATATAAGTTAATAAGACAAAATGTCACATTCAAATCATAATCATTACATTTTCTCTCTCACAAAAGTCAAGAAAGTCCAAAAATAAAAACCAAACGAGACTGAAAAAGTCAGGTTAAAAAAGTCTCAACACAAAAAAGTTGACTACCGTAACCAATTCCAAACAAAGCCTAACTTCCATTAAGGTTATTGACAATTATAAGAATCTTCCTCGCGATAATGAAATAATATTGACCAATTTCGTGGTAATCAAGTCCTCGTTTGATAAATATTTTGGGACTGAAAAAGCACAAAAAGATAAAATAAGTTATATAAGTCAATAAAACAAAATGTCACATTCAAATCATAATCATTACATTTTTTCTCTCACAAAAGTCAAAAAACCCAAAATCAAAAACCAAATGAGACTAAAGCAATCACGCTAAAAAGTCCTAACACAAAAAAGTTGACTACCGTAATCAATGTCAAACAATGCTTAACTTCCATTAAAATTTTTGACAATTATAAGAATCTTCCTCACGGTAATGAAATAATATTGATCAACTTCACTTTTTCATTTAAAATATTTTTTTTTCATTATTTGATTATTAACTATCGATGGTAATGAAAATGTTGAATTCAGCATGCCAATTTATTCCCCTGATCAAAGAAAAGAAAAAAAAAAAACTAATTTATTGCATTTCCCAATTTGCCCTTATTTATGTGTGGATATCAATGCCCTTAATATCTTAAAAAAAAAAAAAAAAAAAAACAAACAAACAAACAGAAACACACTCTTATTTTATAGTTAAATAATCGATATCACTTCTCTTTTTGTTCATGTTATGATCAAATAGATACTAGTTTTTTATGTATTAATAGTATTAGATGGACCGGTCTTCAAAAATAAATAAATAGTATTAGATGTTAATTTATTTCTTATTCTTCAAATGGATGAATGATCTTCTAACATGTTTTGCGATTTTTCAAAAATATCACATTAACAATTCTAATTGATATTCTAATGTGATATTTTGGAACTACCTAATCATTGTTCCACTTGCATCTGGTTTCGTTAAGAAAAAAATCCTAAATTTAGCGTAATACATTCTTTAAAAAAATTTAAGAGTTGACCAAGTGGTAAAAATTGAGAATAAGATTTAAAATTTGAGTTCGAATGACTTTAAAGGGCCACCAGTCTACTCGGTTATTAGCTTCAAGGTTTCAGAATTAGTAAGGCGCACGCAAATTGAAATAAGTATAAAAAAACAAAAAGAACATACTTGAAAAAAAAAAAATAATAATAATTCTTAAATACGAAAGCAAAGATCAGACCATGGCAGAAAGAACTTGTTCTTAGACTGCACTTTTGGGGGAGAATAAAGCACAACCTATGCTTGCTTTGGCAAAAATGTTGGAAGTCTTGAAACAGAATTCATCTTTATATCCCATGCATGTTTGGGCTTGAAGGTTAATTTAAAAATTAATTTACAAAAATAAACAGTGGAAAGTATGATATTTAAATGAGAAAGAAATATGCCATAAAAACCATCAAAGTTTATGATTTTTTAAAAACAAGGCCCACCTCAAACAATGATTGTAAAATTTTTTGGTTTGGAAGATTAATACTCAAACAATTTTATCCTGTGGACCTACCTCATGTGAAACTATGTAACAGTTTTGCTACAAATTTTGTATAATAAAGAGGAAAAAGGATAAAGAAACAAATTGTCCCTACATGATATACCAAACTTGGAAAAAAAAAGAAGGGGAATTTCACACAATCTCACACCTTCAATCCTCTTTTTGTCCTCTTCATCTTTGAATTTTGTCAAACATAAAAAATAAAAATTGGACAAAGTTTGAATGTATGTGAACATGTTAGTGAATTTATAGGGAATAAAAAAAAAAAAAAAGAGGATAAATTACACCCGCCTCACTACAAAAAAAATTATTTTTTGCGACGGCAAAACGCCGTCGCAAATACTCCCGCACGCCGTCTCAAAAGCTATTTGCGACGGTAATTTTTCTTTTTACGACGGCAAGTGGGGGTCGCAACAAAGGGGGTTGCAAAAGAGTTTTAGCGACCATCGCCATTGTATTTGCGATGGGAAATTTTCTTTTTTGCGACGGCAATTTTCTGTCGCCAATAATGGATGAAAATCTGGGTTTTTTTGCGACGGCACAAGCTTTCCGTCGCTAAAATAGGTTTGTGCGACGGCAAAAATCCTGTCGCTAAAAAATGTCGTCGCTTTTGACTATTGTCGACGGCAACCTGAGCCGTCGCTAATGACTATTGGCGACGGCAATTATACCGTCGCTAAAGCCTTGCTTTTTAATAAATTCCATACCTTTTGCGACAGTACGGCTGCCGTCGCAAAAAGCCTGGCACTTTTTTTTTTTTTTTTTTTTTTTGCGACGGGGTGTGCTGCCGTCTCAAAAAAAATTTTTTTAAAAAAAACCTGTTTTACAATTATTAAAAATATAAAAATAACCTGTAATGTTGGCAAATGATATAATAATATAAATACATAAATAAAATAACTAATGTTGGCAAATGATGTAATGTTGGCAAATGAAAAATAACTACAAAAAAATCCAAAAATTACATAATAATATAAATACATACATAAACAAAAGTTGGCAAATGATGAAAATACATAATGTTGGTCACATGATACATACATAATGTTGGTCACAAATTTAAATAACATAAATCAAAATCAAAACCAAAAGTTTTCGTCTTGATTCTTTCGTGGGTTACAAAAACAGAAGTTGGTCATAATCTTTACATGCCCACATTCCACACGAAGCAAACTGCTACTCAGGAAATATCTGAAAAAAACAAAATAAAAATAATTAATAACAATATAATGGTGTTAATATTTTAATTACAGAAAAATATAAAAAAATTAACTACTATATAATTAGAAAGATAGTTTAGTAAATAATTTTGACTAGACCGAAATCCAACTCTAACTCTCAAATCGGGAACCCAATTCGAGCGCCGTCTTCTCCCACAAGTCTCTCGTGCCTATGAGGTCGTGTGTGCCAAGTTTCGGGCTAAACCGACGCCGATTGGTGAATTTGGGGCATTAATACCTCGAATTTAAGTTTCTTAAGGAACTAGTTTGCCTAAAGTGAAATCCGGCTCTAACTCCCAAACCGGGAACCCGATTCGAGCTCCGTCTTCTCCCACAAGTCTTTCGTGCCTAGGAGGTCGTGTGTGCCAAGTTTCGTCCTAAACTGACGTGGTTTGGTGATTTTGGGGCATTAACTCCTCGAATTCAAGTTTCTTAAGGAACTAGTTTGCCTAAAGTGAAATCCGGCTCTAACTCCCAAACCGGGAACCCGATTCGAGCCCCGTCTTCTCCCACAAGTCTCTTGTGCCTAGGAAGTCGTGTGTGCCAAGTTTCGTCCTAAACCGACGTGGTTTGGTGATTTTGGGGCATTAACTCTTCGAATTCAAGTTTCTTAAGGAACTAGTTTGCCTAAAGTGAAATCCGGCTCTAACTACCAAACCGGGAACCCGATTCGAGCCCCGTCTTCTCCCACAAGTCTCTCGTGCCTAGGAGGTCGTGTGTGCCAAGTTTCGTGCTAAACTGACGCCGTTTGGTAAATTTGGGGCATTAACTCATCGAATTCAAGTTTCTTAAGGAACTAGTTTGCCTAAAGTGAAATCTGGCTTTAACTCTTAAACCGGGAGCCCGATTCGAACCTCGTCTTCTCCCACAAGTCTCTCCTACCTAGGAGGTCGTGTGTGCCAAGTTTCGTGCTAAACTAACGCGGTTTGGTAATTTTGGGGCATTGACTCCTCGAATTCAAGTTTCTTAAGGAACTAATTTGCCTAAAGTGAAATCCGGCTCTAACTCCCAAACCGGGAACCCGATTCGAGCCCCGTCTTCTCCCACAAGTCTCTCGTGCCTAGGAGGTCGTGTGTGCCAAGTTTCGTGCTAAACCGACGCCGTTTGGTGAATTTGGGGCATTAACTCCTCGAATTCAAGTTTCTTAATGAACTAGTTTGCCTAAAGTGAAATCCGGCTCTAACTCCCAAACCGGGAACCTGATTCGAGCCCCGTCTTCTCCCACAAGTCTCTCGTGCCTAGGAGGTCGTGTGTGCCAAGTTTCGTGCTAAACCGACGCCATTTGGTGAATTTGGGGCATTAACTCCTCGAATTCAAGTTTCTTAATGAACTAGTTTTCCTAAAGTGAAATCCGGCTCTAACTCCCAAACCGGGAACCCGATTCGAGCCCCGTCTTCTCCCACAAGTCTCTCGTGCCTAGGAGGTCGTGCGCACCAAGTTTCATCCTAAACCGACGCCGTTTGGTGATTTTGGGGCATTAACTCCTCGAATTTAAGTTTCTTAAGGAACTAGTTTGCCTAAAGTGAAATCCGGCTCTAACTCTCAAACCGGGAACCCGATTCGAGCCCCGTCTTCTCCCACAAGTCTCTCGTGCCTAGGTGGTCGTATGTGCCAAGTTTCATGCTAAATCCGGCTCTAACTAGTCCCGTCTTCTCCCACAAGTCTCTTAACTTAGAATGTAAAGAATGCAAAGATACATTTTAGCTTAGAATGCAAAGATACATTTTATACCTAATCTTCTGGTGGTGGTGTATATGGATTCTCGTCTTCTACAGATTCCCTAAATGCCAGGTGGCCACTCGATGCATCAGGAACCTATGTTAGTCAATGCATAATGTGTTAATCATATTCGAATTTTATACATAATCTTGAGTGAAAATTGAACTATCAAACAATTTAATTTATATGGAACCTGTCTGTTGGGGTCCACACTCGCCCCCTGTGACACAAGGGCCATCATCTCAACTCTCATCTGCTACAAATGTGTAGAGAACTCTGCTCGCAGCTCCTCCCTCAACTCATCCCTTAGCTCTGCACGAACCTGCTGCGTGATCTGATCAATAGTCGATGGCTGGGGTGTTGATTGTGATAGCCTAGCACCATCTTTATACACTGCTCTCCGAGGCACAATTCTCCCGTATGTGCGACAATATCCATGTCTGTCATGACCTATCAACTCATGGAAAATGGCATTCCTAGCCTCGAAAGTCCGACCATCCTCAAGTAGCATAGAGAGTTGACGATTAAACTCATCCTGTATTGAATAAGACATACAAGTATATGCCAAATTAAGATGGTTGACACACAAAAAATAAACTTTAAATACAATCAAAGGTGTTTGGAAACTACCAAGGTCTGGATAACCTCTAGGTCATCTACTCTACGTGTCATAAGCCAAACATTCATCTTATCAGTAGACTCTCCCTTACTGGTCATCTACATTTTTTTTAGAAATATGAAAATTAGAATACAAATAATTTGCAAATATACAATGTTTATTTATATACAAAAATAAAACAATAAAATGTAAACCTCATGCCGTATCTGAGAGAAAGTAGTACGCCCTGTGGTATGAGCTATGCCGTGAGCTCGCCGATTTTTAGCGTTCCTACTTGCAATTTTCCATAACAGGTTCAACAAATGTAAGTATGTAAATATGATTTGTATGTTTACATATCATAAATATAACGTAATTGTATACCTCAGCATCGGAAGTACGCCAATACTCCACAAATTGTTCCCACTAGCTTGACACAATGTTCATAGGAACATCATCCTTCAGATTAGGATCAGAGCTTCTAGGCTTGAAATATTTAGCCTTGAGCTTGTTCTTGTGATCCTTCCATATGCTGTTGCCGTTTTTCATGCAGATTGGCTTGTACTCCTCTGGACATATATTCAAATTGTCCTATAAAACACAATTTCAAAGTTTAAGGCTAAGTATAACACAAATTTGGAATTCGAATTTGTGGACAAAAATATACTTTTACCTTCACATCCTTCCAGATAGCATCAACAATATCATCAGGCACATTGTTCCAGTCAAGAAAAGTAAGAGGAACAATGTTACCATTCTGCACAATAATGCCAAGTTGAGTAGTTAACTTGGCCACGTTATCCCCTATGGGCAGTAATTTCCATCAAATTGTATGTCCAGCTTTTTACCAGTACCTCACTCTTTAATGCCCTTGGCACATCCTCTACCACGCCTAGTCGAGGTTGATGAAGAACTAACATGACCTGCGATATACAATAATAATAAATAATATGCAATGGTAATAAACAAATGCAAATTTAAATAATGTGAATACAAATCATATCAAATAAACCTGAGGTGGGCTGTGAAGAAGTCGAAGGGTCTACAAAATACAATGAGAATAAACAAGTTATATATAATGAGCATAAATAAATGTATGTGTAAATAATTTTCATACAAATCAAAGCAAATTTATATACCTGCGGATGGCTCATAAGCTGATGATGATAGCTGCTGTGGTGCCACTGATGGTGGACGCACCGATGGTAGGCGTGGAGGCTGAGTACATGGTAGCTGCTGTGGTGCCACTGATGGTGGTCGATACGGTGGTACCAATGGCCCCTCCGATGCTAGCCGATGTGATGCCTCCTCTGATGGTGGTGCTACTGATGTCCTGTTATGTAGCACATCAGACATCATGCGCCGGGGATGATCAGGCTTCCTCTTCCTTCCCATAATAATCTGCAAGCAATATAACATCAATTGACATTAGAAACATAGACAATGGTTTGTCATCAACTATAATATGACATTAATTGAACTAATACAATTACAAAGACAAAGTAAATTAAGAAATTGATGATTAACTACAACCTTGGCCTTAATTGAATTACTAATGTTGATTAAATATCAGCCTATTTGAACATCAACTGTTTCCCTTCTGCGGCTTCCCTCACCTAACCAACTTCTTCATCACGAAGCATTATATTTTCTTCCAATTGTTGGCTCATGTATGGCTCAATTTGTGGATCAGTCGAACTCATATCAAATAAACCTCTTTAAGACATCTTCACCACGACTTACCAGTCTGGTTGTAATGGGTCTGCAACATACCAAACTTGCTCTGCTTGGGACGCCAAGATGAAAGGTTCATTGGTAATTCGATCATCTCGGTACAACAAATGATTGAAGTTCACCAACGTGAAATTGAAGACATCTTCTTTCTTTCCGTGAATTTTGTCAATCCAATCACACTTAAACAACACATGTTTCTTCTCATTGGAATATCAAATATCAACAATATCTGTCAATTGTCCATAATAGTACACAGACCCCAGACAAGGATTCTTGTCTTTTCGACTAGCATAACTTATGGTATCTGCCTTCAAAGCTACACCACAATTTTGTGTGGCTTGACGATCATCCATGGCCTTTACTCGATACCAAAACCCATTCAGTATATACCCGTTGAACCTCCTTGCCAGGTTATGAGGACCATTTGACAATAGAATAATCTCTTCAGAAAATATGACGTCAGTAGTCCTTCGCAAAGTTTGGACCTATTTAACACGAAAATGTAAAATTTAAAATGTAGATCGACTTAAGTAACTAGAATCTATAGAGTTAAATACATACATGTTCCTTGAACCAAATGTGAAAAGTTTCAAAATGTTCACGCCGAAGTTGATGATCGTCGACACGAGGCATTTTGAGCTTAAGTACTTCAAGGTGTTTGCTGTGTAGATTGAAATTTTAGCAATACAAAAAATTTAGTTAAAAATTCAATAAAACATAATAAAATATTGAGTGAGTGACTTAGCCTACTATATGAATGGTTGAACCGCGCTTGTATTGAATAAGATGTACCGATAAGCTTGTACCCAAGAAGTATTATCAAGATAAAAGCTTGTGTTTTCACCAATAGCATGACCCAAATTATCAGCACCACTATAGTTCCTTACGGGTCGACTAGATTTGGTTTCCACATCATTGAGATATTGTGCACAAAAATTCATGCATTCTTCCATAAGATATCCTTTAGCAATTGATCCTTCAGGATGAGCTCTATTACGCACGTATTGCTTCAAAGTAAGAAGATACCTCTCAATTGGATACATCCATCGAAATTGAATCGCTCCACCCAATAAGGCTTCATCAGCTAGATGTATAGGCAAGTGCTCCATTATATCAAAAAAACTCGGAGGAAATATTTTCTCTAGATGACAAAGAGTTATAGCGATACGATCTTGAATATATTGCAAATCCGTCGCACGATTCACTTTTGAACACAATTGTCTAAAGAAATTGCTCAATTCAATCAAGGGTTCAATTACATTCTTCGGTAACGATATTCGAATAGCCAATGGAATAAGTTGTTGCATCAGAATATGACTATCGTGGCTCTTAAGGCCCCAATACTTCTATCATGTGAGCGCACACGACGTGATATATTGGATGAATACCCATCGGGAACTCTTACTTCCTTCAACACTTTCAAGAACAAATCTTTCTCATCCTTGGTCATCGTGAATTGTGTTGGTGGTAAATAGGCTTTATTCGACCCTCTTAACTGCAAATGTAGGGGTTTTCTAATATTCATATCTTGTAAATCACGCCGAGCATTAACACCATCCTTCGATTTTTCTGCAACCCCTAATATTGTCCACAACACATTGTCACAAACATTCTTCTCTATATGCATCACATCGAGGTTGTGTCTTATTAGATTGTGCTCCCAATATGGCAATTCATAAAAGATACTCTTTTTCTTCCAACTGTGGGTGCGATGTCCAGCTTTCTCCTTCTCTACCTGTCTCCTATGCCTCTCTATAAGGTCATCCCTCCTGTATTGGGTTAAAATACCCTCAGATTCTAATTGTAGCAACATCTCAGTTCCAGACAACAATTTTGGTTTGAGTCTGACTTCCCGACTACCATCAAATGATACTTTATCCTTCCAGAATTTATGGCCAGTAGGTAAAAATCTGCGATGACCCAAGTATGATTGTTTCCTATTATGCTTCAACCAACACGATGTAGTTTCCTTATTGCAACAAGGACATGCATATTCGCCTTTAGTGCTCCATCCTGACAAGTTTGCGTATGCAGGAAAATCACTAATTGTCCACAGTAAAGCTGCATGCATTTGAAACATTTGATTTGTTGATGCATCAAATGTTGACACATCCTCATTCCATAGTTCTTTCAACTCCTCAATCAACGGTTGCATATACACATCAATCTTGTCACCAGGTCCTTTTGGGCCGTCAATAAGCACGACTAAAATTAGAAATGGTTGCTTCATGCACATCCATGGCGACAAGTTGTAGAACGAGCATAACAGGCCAAGTGCTATGAACTATGTTCATCGTTCTGAATGGGTTAAAACCATCGGATGCTAAGCCAAGCCTTACACTTCGGCAATCATTACTAAAGTCAAGATTCCGACGGTCAAAATCTTTCCATGCAAGGGAGTCAGCAGGATGCCTGAAGACACCATCATCAGTTCGTTCCTCTGTATGCCATCTCATTAACTTGGCCGTCTTAGATGACATAAACAACCTATACAACCTTGGCTTTAAAGGAAAATACCTCATCTGTTTTGCAGCTATTCGTTTGTCACCTTTGTTAGGACCATTTGAACCACCATCACCATTTGATTTCCATCTAGAACTGTTGCATATGACACATTTATCAAGATTGGCGTTCTCGTTTCGAAACAACATGCAACTGTTGGGACATGCATCCCACGTCTCATACGTGAAGCCCAAATCTGTTGTGACCTTATGAGCTTTATAATATGAGTCCGGGAGTTTCACACCCAACGAGAACGCCTCATTCAATAACTCAAGCAACATGTCAACAGACTTGTCTGTCCACAGATTAAGCACCTTCAAATGTAAAAGTCGAACAATGAATGACAAAGATGTGAACTTCTGACAACCCGGATACAATTCACTTTGTGCATCTTGAAAAAGTTTGAAATACTTTGCAGTCTCTGTATTTGGACCGAGATGGGGTTCAGATGCATAGGGATTAGGCCCCTGTGGTTCATTACCCTCAATACTTGTACCGACATGTGGATTTCCCATAGCCCCTTGTATCATTCCAATCATATCATCCCCAATGTCTAAATTAGCTAATGTTTCATTCTCTCGATTACCATGCAGAGATACGTAAGATTCCCCATGATTAATCCAATGTTTGTATTTTTTAAAAAAATCATTCAAAATCAGATGCTCACGTACACCCTCTCGTACAAAATAGTATCGATTCTCGCACTTCCTACACGGACAACTGATCATCGATCCTTCAACTCTATTGGTGTAGGCAAACACAAGGAATTCATCAATCCCATTAATGTATTCGCTCGACATCCTATTTTGCAAATCAATCAAACTCTTATCCATCATCTGTACACATCCACAAAAATATCTCTGTAGACACCCCATTTTTGACCGTCCTCAAGACTTGGACGTCACCGTTTGAACACTCGATGATTATCCATGTTTGTGTTCGTTTGGAGTTCCCGGAGGCCTCGGCTCGCGCGCCTTGTCTCAAGATCTCCGAACTTGACTGTTTAGTGTCTGGTTTCACACCGAACACTTATGTTTTGCCTTGGAGAGGCAGGGTAGGGCTTGTAGACCATCCCCACCCACCACCGACAGTGGCTAGAGGCCACCGGCTGGTTTTTGCTGCCACCAGCAATGTATATTGCCGGCCGGCACTATTTGTTGCCGGTCAGCACTATTTTGTGCCGGTCGGCACTCTTTTTGGCCAAGATGGCATTTTTGGCCGGCCGACTACTGTGCATCTGCTTTTGTAGATATTTTAAGACAGCTGTCTTGCTTTTGCTCCCCTGTGTATGGAGGGATCTCCCTCTTATGAAGCTTGTCTTGTAAGCTTTACAAGACAAGAAGTTCTATATAGAGAGAGGCTTGTCTCTTGGCTTGAGAGGTTGGACACTTGAGATATTTTGAGAGCTTAGACAGCCATTGTTAGGGTTTGAGTTCTAGGGTTAGGGTTAGATACACATCCTATCCCTCTTTCCCTCTCTTTTGTGCTCTTGTGTGTGTTTTAGTCCATACTATTGCACACAAGCACCTAGTGTTTCACCTTCCTCTTGGAACTGAGGTTCTAAGGGACTGATTTTGAGGTTTTGAAGCTGATTTCACGCCAAGGAGGGCCATTGGAGCATCTTTGTTGAAGAAGTCTTCAAGGGTAAGAATCTCATCCCTTTTTATCCCATTTTTGCATTGTATTTCTACCTATCTTAAATTCGTTTTTGAGCTTAGTGTGTAATACAAAAAAGTTCTATTTTTAAGCCCTCTTGGTTGTTTGTTAAGAGTGTTTTGTGGTTTGGGTAAGTTTGAATACCCTTAGGCCTTGAAAGGCCTCATTTTGTGCCCTTTTGTGTGAACTCCGGGATTTTGGTGTTGGGGTCTCTTCACCACTGAAATCTTGAGGGATTTCAGTGGTGAAGGTGATGCCTTGAAGTCCCAAGAAGGAGAGGGCCACCCCCTCTCCTTGTTGTCCTTGTAAAGGGCATGTTTTGGCCTCTTGAGGGAGCACCATGTTAGAGGGTGTATTGACCATGACTTGGCTGCTTTTTATGCTTAATATGTCATGTTATGCCTCTGTTTTTACTTGGTTTTGGTACTCCATGCATGCTTAGCATAGTTGCCATGTAATGCCTTGTTATGCCTTAACATGTCTTAGGTTGTGTGCCTTTGTTTCTAGCATGTTTTAGGCTTACATTTGTGAAGATTTTGTGCTTATCTTGACATGTTCTAGGTCTGTCCATAAGTGTTTGGGTTGATTTTGGCATGCTTGGTATAGCCTCTTTGTATTCGGGCTTGTTGGCCTTGAGTATGTGCATGTATAGCATGACATCTTTGCATTGATTTGGTGATTTGGGGTCACCTTACATGTTATTTCAGTCCCATTTTCATGCCTATGTGTTTGCCTTGAATACATCCTTAATGCCTCATAAGCTTGTGTAGCAATGCTCCTTGTTTTGGCACTTGTGCATGCCTCTAAATTTGAGCCACTTAGATGCCATCTAAGTAGTCCTTTAGCCTTGTTTTAACATGCTAAAAACCTTTTTTTAGTTGCTTAATGCATGCCATGTTTGTTGTGATAAAAGTGCTTCAAAGCTTCATGACTTGCCTCAAGTACTTGGACCATGCTTGCATGCATTTGCTTGTCTTGTTTAACATGATTTGGCATCATTTTATGACATGATTTTCAATGCTTATGTTGCATGCTAATTGTCCATGAAATCCCTTTGCGAGTGTGCTTGAATGTTGCTTGCTTAATGCTTGAGGTTTGGACCATAACATGTGTATGTGTGCATGTGTGTTTAGCCTCCATTTTTGGGCATTTTGGCTACTGTTTTGGGCCCTATTAGAGCTGCCCAAATCATGTTTAAGACCACCTTTTCATTAGCTAGCATTGCCTCATGTTTGCTTGCATGCTTGCATAAGTGTATCGCCATGCCATGTTGCATCCTTAGCTTGCATGCCTAGGTTGCATTGCATTTTGCATGCATGCTTTGTTCCTTGACTTAGTGATAGGAATTGGGCCTTGTTTGGTTTGATTTGGTTTGCATGCATTTGAAATCAAAGTTGCATACATGGTTCTTTGGGCCATCATGCATGGAAATGCGTGATTGGTGGTCTGAGAATCGAGGCACATGCCCCTTTGAGTCATTATCATGATAAGGGACATGGTCGGTGCATATATGCCTTGAATTGTGCTGCCATGCTTTGCCTTGCCCTCTGTTGCTGTCATTTGCAAATTCTGCAGGAACACTCTGCCGACCGGCAGTGTAAGGTGCCGACCGACAATAATTTCTCTGCCGACAGCTTCACTTTGTGCCGGTGGCCACCACCACACTGCCGGTGGAAATTCCATGCAGCCGGTGATGTCTCCCAGCATCCAAGGAAGCAGTCCTGAGGTTTTGGCAACCTCCAGAGGAGTGAAGGAAGGGAAAACAAAGGCAGCCTATGCATGGCGGCACGTTTCCCGAGGCATTTTTCCTGTTTTCTTAGTTTTAGTTAATTTGCTTAGTTGATTAGGCAATTTGTAATATTTAATTAGCTTGCGTAGTTAATTAATTTGTAATATTTATTTGGCCCCTCCGAGCGAGGGCAAATCTGTAATAAGTGTGTGTGGGTGGTGTGTATGTCTTCCAATCCCCACTTCTTTCTTCCCTTTTATTTACCCGCTTATGATGGTAGATTAGGGCATCTTTAGTTTAGCATACCTTATGCTATGCATCGTGCATTCATGCATTTGTACTGCATGCATTAGGCTCGGTACATCACGCTAACTGCATCTGTACTTCAATTCACAAATTGAATATGTGGTGATTGATCGCATTTCATATGCCATGTTTAGGGTTAGCCGAGCCTGCCTAGATTGCATTTTTGCATGTGATGCATTAGCCATTTTCAACATGAACTAGGACATGCATGTTTGCTAACTAGTTTACTGTTTTGGCACGGAGTACGATGTAAGTATTTATGCTTTAGCATCCCGCATGCGTGTGAGTGTTGCCATGACAGTATGCCTGCCATGCGGCTAAGTGCTTATGTGTTAAAATTGATTGAATGCCTGTGGGTGGAGGTTGGATTGTTTGAGTTGGAAAAACTCGTTGAAATCCGTATTTTAGCCTACTTGCGAGTAGCAAATTCCAAAGCATTTTCAAAACAAACGGATATGCAATGTTTCTTTCCAAATTAGGCAATCTAGTCTATACTTGTTTGCTACGCGCATAACATAGTAATTCTAGGCTAATAAATGGAATAAGAACACATAACGTTTTCAAAATCGGATATCATGGTTAGTAGAGGCCGGTCTTCGGACCGGGCGAAAGGGGGTGCTCATAGCTGACCTTCCCCGATCGTACCCAAGCTCCCGAGCCGAGACAACTCCGGTGATGACGGACATGTGGCCTTCGGCACCGAGTCAGGGTTTCCTAAATTTCCCCATTTTAAAAATATTTAGGTGGCGACTCTGTATCTGGCAAAGCAGTCCATGTTCGGCACTACTTTTTTCAAAAATCTGTTTCTCAAAACGATTTGCCAGATTTGGACTCTTTGGTTCAGATTAAGAACCGCGACAACAAAAATCGCGAGTCCGAACTGTAGTAGCATGAGGCCCCCCTCCGCGGGCGCGTCTATAGTTTCTGGCGACTCTGCTGGGGATTTTAGAGAGCTTGACTCGAACTCATGATATCCTGTTTTGATTTCGCTTATGTGTTTCTTTGCATTGCAAGTGCATTGGTGCGCCTAGGAACACAGTGTTTGCCATCTGCCATTCCTGAACGGTTTGCCGGAGGCTTGTCTTGTCAAGGCATGACCATAAGGCTGACCGGCTATGGGCTCTGACAGTATGGGAACACAAACCCCAGTTTTTACCGAGGCACCTTTTTCGACCATTCGACCTAGTGCATATTTGGATCCATAGTGACCATTCCAAGTTAGGACAGGTTGCTTACCCGATGTTAGGTTGTTTGAGAACCACTGTGTGCGTAGTGAAACCCTAGCTCCTGTCAAAATAGGACAGGGAAACCCTACCCCAACATAGGGGTGTTTTTGTTCTCTTTACTTGCTATGTGCTCCTAGAATGTATTTCTACAGGAAAAGTACATGTCAGTTTGCGAGTTTGAGTATCAGACCTGAGGACACCAGTATCAGTATCAGTTATGAGAATCAGTTATCCGCGGGTATCAGGGTTCAGTTTTCGAGAATAGTGATTTCTGGGAACAGTGATTAGCAGTAGGGTACAGTTGTTTGGCTACACCCGTGTTTGATCAGTTTGGGCTGAAATGCTGTCTGTTTTTCCTTTCAGTTCAGAGAGTTGCAGAGTTGATATAGAATAGCCAGTGTCTCCCCTTGCCGAGGCAGGATTTATGGCGGCACAAAATTCAAAAGAAATTGTGGTTATGACGGCTGCATTGGAGTAGGGGACCGCACCGCAGAGTGAGGCTAGCATCAATATGTCACATCCACCCAGGTTGGCCGTTGTGCACCCGGTCTGGGCTCCCCAGTTATATCAGGCTCGTGAGTCCACCACCTTCGAATTGATGGGGATGATAGGTGACCTCCAGAGGTCCGTGGCCGATCTGGCCTATGGAATGTCGGCTTCACCGCCAGCGGCGCCGTGTGCTGGGAATTTCATACCACAGGAGCCCCCGCTACTGGGGCGGATTGTGATAGAGCTTAGCCAGCCAGAGGTGGCTTCCAGCTACAGTCGCGACATGCCAGCACCAACCCAGACCCTTGATCAGGCTGAGTCTAGAGGAAAAGACAAGGCAAAGGTAGATGCCGATCCTATTGAACAACTGCTGTGGGCAGTCGAGGCTCTGAAAGTCAGAGGGATGAACAAGCAACAAACATCTGCGGTCGTGACCAAAGCTGTGGATGATGCTTTCCCCACTCCTGTAACAAGCCCGCGGGGGACCTCGCTACAGCTCGGACTCGACTTTGTAGTCACGGTTCTAAGTCTGAACCAAAGAGTCCAAATCCGGCAAATCGTTTTGAGAAAAACAGATTTTTTTGAAAGAAGTGCCAAACATGGACTGCTTTGCCAGATACAGAGTCGCCACCTAAATATTTTTTAATGGGAAATTTAGGAAACCCTGACTCGGTGCCAAAAGGCCACGTGTCCGTCATCACCAAAGTTGCCTCGGCTCGGGAACTTGGGTACGATTGGGGAAGGTCACTTCGTGAGCACCCCCGCTCGCCCGGTCATAGACCGGCCTCTACTAACCATGATATCAATTTTTGAAAACATTGTGAGTTCTTATTCCGATTATTAGCCTAGGTTACTATGTGATGCTCACAGCATATAAGTATAGACCGGGTCGCCCTAATTGGAACAAAACATTTCATGTTTGTTTTTGAAAATGGTTTGCTACCCGCAGGTAGGCTTGAAACATTTTGATGATTCATTCCAATTCAGATAACCCAACCTTCACCCACAGGCATTCAGGCAGATATATCAGATAAGCACATAGCCTTATGGTAAGCATGCTATCATGGCATTCACTCACACGCATGCAAGGATGCTAAAGCATAAAGCTTACCGAGTACTCCAAGCCAAAAACAGAAACTACATTAGAAATCATGCATGATCCTAAGTATACAAAAATGCTTAATGTAACACATGCAAAATGCAACTATAGTAGGCTCGGCTATTCTAAGATGGCATATGAAATGCTACAACTAACATGTATTCAACTTGGAATTGAAAATACAATGCAGTTAGTATGATGCGCCGAGCCCGGTGCATGCAAAACAGATGAATGATGCAAACATGCTGTCATACTGTATGCTAATTTAAACATGCCCTAATCTAACCATCAAAAGCGGATAAATAAAAGGGAGAAAGACGTGAGGTTGGAAGACATACAACACACTCACACACACTTATTACAGTTGTGCCCTCACTCGGAGGGTCCGAATAAATATACAGTCCAAATATTACAGTCCCCAAATAAAAGAATATTACAGTCCGAAATATTATAAAATTCTAATTAATTAAAGAATTAACTAAGAAAACAAGTAAAACTGGCATGCAAGCCAGGGATTGCCTTGCTTCTGGTGGATGATGCATGTCCGGACTGTCTTGCGCGGAAATCCACCGGAATGCCCCAATTAGCCTCTGTTTACACCTGTTATTCTTGAAAAGCGTGCCAAGTCCCGGAAAGTTGCTGATTCCTGGTTTTGCTGCAACAGAGAGCAGGAAAGGGGCATGGCAATGTATTTGCACAAATATATGCATGTTTCGATCCTCGTGCCACCAATCACGCATACCGAGGCATGATGGCCGAGGAGTCGAAATGCACAACTCAATATAGGATGAATGCACATGAGACTACAGCTAAAACCTAACTCCATCATGGATAATCCGGAGTGTCGGTGACTGGGGAATTGAGACACATTCCGTCACTCGAAGTACGAAATATACCTCGTTTCCCGTGCCCGGGCTAACTCCTATTCCGGACACGATGCAATATGCATGATATGCATGAAATGCAACTAAGATACAATCCTAACATACTCAATGTTATGAAAATGAGATGCCTCGAAATACGTGCACACGGGCACGCAAATCGAGAAAATGATATGTCTCGAAATGCGTGCACGCGGGCACGCAAACCGAGAAAATGATATGTCTCGAAATGCGTGCACGCGGGGACGCAAACCGAGAAAATGATATGTCTCGAAATGTGTGCACGCGGGCATGCAAACCGAGGCGATGATATGTGTCTCGAAATGCGTGCGCGCAGGCACGCAAACCGAGGCGGTGATATGTGTCTCGAAATGCGTGCGCGCGGGCACGCAAACTGAGGCGATGGCGGAATGTAATGTAATGACATGAAAACATGATGTGGGCTTATACCAACATGAGTGAGCCTCAGCCACACTCACATGGGATGCCGGTGGATAAAAAAAAGGGTGCCTCGAAATGCGTGCACACGGGCACGCAAACCGAGGCAATGATGGAATGCTATGAAATGACATGGAAATGACAAGTGGGCTTATACCAACATGAATGAACCTCAGCCACACTCACATCGGATGCCGGCGGATAAAAATAGGGTGCCTCGAAATGCGTGCACACGGGCACGCAAACCGAGGCAATGCTAAAATGATATGAAAATGACATGGAAATGACAAGTGGGCTTATACCAACATGAATGAACCTCAGCCACACTCACATCGGATGCCGGCGGATAAAAATAGGGTGCCTCGAAATGCGTGCACACGGGCACGCAAACCGAGGCAATGACAGAATATGATGAAATGACATGGAAATGACAAGTGGGCTTATACCAACATGAGTGAACCTCAGCCACACTCACATCGGATGCCGGCGGATAAAAATGAGGTGCCTCGAAATGCGTGCACACGGGCACGCAAACCGAGGCAATGCTAAAATGATATGAAAATGTCATGAAAATGACAAGTGGGCTTATACCAACATGAGTGAACCTCAGCCACACTCACATCGGATGCCGGTGGCAGAAAATGAGGTGCCTCGAAATGCGTGCACACGGGCACGCAAACCGAGGCAATGCTAAAATGATATGAAAATGTCATGAAAATGACAAGTGGGCTTATACCAACATGAGTGAACCTCAGCCACACTCACATCGGATGCCGGTGGCAGAAAATGAGGTGCCTCGAAATGCGTGCACACGGGCACGTAAACCGAGGCAATGCTAAAATGATATGAAAATGTCATGAAAATGACAAGTGGGCTTATACCAACATGAGTGAACCTCAGCCACACTCACATCGGATGCCGGTGGCAGAAAATGAGGTGCCTCGAAATGCGTGCACACGGGCACGCAAACCGAGGCAATGCAAAATGCGATGAAATGTGGCAAAAATGATATGCAAGCATACTAATGGAATTTCAGCACTAAAATGGGGGAAAACAGCCCCGAAATGAAGCGAAATGACATGAAATGCAAGGAAATGTCCCGAAATGCGACATTAGGCACCCGAAATGGCCTATAGCTATGCCAAACATGTACAATATGGACATGCAATGCAAAGACAGAAGCTAGACAGTCCCAAAAGATGTACTTTCACAGTTATAAACATGGCCAAACAGCAAGTATAAGTAAGGGAAAAATAGCATGCAAGAATAGGGGCCAAAAGAGGGGTAATGAGGCAAGTGGTATAAGAAAAACTCAAACTGAAAAATTTCCTTCTACAACACTGAAGATGGACCAAAAATATGAACATTTACAGTATATGGCAGACCTCAAATCAGTATACAAACATGCTAAAAATGTGATGCAAAACAAGGCTCAAAAGGTGCTATAACATGAAGTGTATAAAATAATCACCAAACAGAAAAAAATTGTGAATGAAACATGAAGTATAGGCCAAAATAAGACTATCTCTAGGCCTGTAAAATGGCCGAAAACAAAAGCATGGTAGGCTAACTAAACATGCAAGAAAACGAACCAAAAGGTAGCCAAAGAGGCAAGTGGTATATGCAATGCTCAAACTGAAAAATTCCCTTCTACAACATTGAAGAGGGACAAAAAATAAGCATATTTCCAGAACTGTAAAACAGCCAAAACAGAATAAAAACATGCTAGAAATGCAATGCAAAATTAGGCTCAAAAGTGGCTATAACATGAGGTATGCAAAATAATCACCAAATAGCCAAAGACCCTTAATAAAACATGAAGTATAGGTCAAAATAAGACTATCTCTAGGCCTGTAAAATGGCCGAAAACAAAAGCATGGTAGGCTAACTAAACATGCAAGAAAACGGTATTTACAAAGGGTATTGAAGCAAGTAGCATATGGAGGGCTCAAACAGGGTTGAGCCCTTAATGAAAAGTGACAATGAGCTCAAAAGAGGGCCCTTTTCAGTTAGGGCCGGAGCTTGAAACCAAAAAGAAATGAGGCTTAGAAATAGATCAAGAAAAAGGGTCAAAAGGATCAAAGTGTAACTTACCCTTGAAGATCCAAGCTTTTGTTGCTTCTTGGGTTGATTTGCAGCTTCTTTAGCCTTCAAGAATCCTCCCTTGTTGCTGGAAATGAGATGGTGGTGGTAGAGCTTGGTGGTGTAGAAGGAATGATGGTTAGGGGGTTAGGGTTTTTTTGGAGAATTGAGAGGGAAGAA
Organism: Camellia sinensis; assembly: GCF_055761805.1. Taxonomy (NCBI): domain Eukaryota; kingdom Viridiplantae; phylum Streptophyta; class Magnoliopsida; order Ericales; family Theaceae; genus Camellia; species Camellia sinensis. The sequence goes on along the minus strand of NC_138970.1, from coordinate 73,175,171 downwards.
GATGGAGATGGCTATGGAGCTTTGAAGAGAATTTTTTCTAACCCTTGTAGAGGAGGCCATCAGCTGGTTAAAAGGGCCAAAAGGGGGTGTAAAAGGTGGGGGAGATGGAGAGGAAAACTCCCCCTCAAAATATCCCCCGGATACAGAAAATATCTGGGGGATATTGCCTAACAGCTGGAAAGTGCACAGTGCGAGGAACACGGCCGGCCTCTCACTTTTGCTGGAGGTGGCCGGCCGGTCACACCCCCTAGCCGGCCGGCTAGGGGTCAAAAGGGTCAAGTAGCTTTTCTGGCCGGCCAGATATTGGAGAGGTACCCCTATGTGTGTACAACACAACCATGTAGTTGAAATTCCAAGAAAGTGGGCCCAAGGGGTTCAACAATGGCTCGGAAAGAGGGGGTCAAAAGGGTCAAGTTGACTTACTGGCCGGCCATGAACTTTTAGGGGCCTCTCAGATGTGTAGATCACAGATATGTGGTTCAAAGTTCAAGAAAAAAGGTCCAAGGGGTTCAACATTAGCCCGGAAGAAAGGGGTCAAAAGGGTCAGGTGACCTTAATGGCCGGCCATGAACTTTTAGGGGCCTCTCAGATGTGTAGATCACAGATATGTGATTCAAAGTTGGCAACACTAGCTCCAAGGTATTCAACATTAGCCCGGAAGTGCGAAAAACGGGCGCCGGGAGGCTCCGGAAGAGAGATAACTGGTTGCTGCAACAATTGCTGGCCTCTCACCCTTCAGTGACCTTCCCTGTGATAAAACAGAGGTACCTGCCAAAAATGAACGAAAACCGTTGCAAAACGGACGTTCCGGGGCCAAGACACGTAGTTCGGGGTCCCGAAAATGGGCTGTTAAGCACCGAAAATGGTATTCGACCTCGAAGTGGGTTTCTTAGCCCCCAGTGTCCCTCAAAAGGGATGAAATAAGATGTATGCCAAAAATCAGAGCAATAGGAGATGGTTAAGCGGTCCCGAACCGAGGCACACGGCCTGACGGCTCCGAAAACCGGGAACCGGACTCCGAAATGGGCAAAATGGCCTACGGCCACCAAATGTAGCCTACGGACATTGAGAGATGGTCTACGGGACCTCTCCCTCCCCTCAGGAAAAGAAACAGAGAAAACCGAGTCTGGTTCGCAAACCGAGACAAGGCACAGAAGAAGGTTCGGAAGTCCGGAGGCAGGGCCCACGGCCGCGACTCTAAAACTTCTGAACGAGCACACTATGCGACATCACCAAGTGCTCAATCGGTGACGTCTGAGTCTTAAGGTCGGTCAAAAATGGGGTGTCTACAGTTGCCCCTCTTTGACAGAACTCGGAAGTCACAAGTGACGGGAGTGAATGTCAAAGCCCAGAGACGACCCATTTTTAACAAGGCCGAAGACTTAGACAAACATACAGGATAAACAGAGATGTGCCCGCAGGCATGCCCGCAGGCAGGGGGCAAAATGCAAATGATATGCAAGAAACCGAAGGTAACCCAATGATCATGCAAATGCAGCAAGCTGTAATGAAGCAAGTATTCGCAAATAAATGCAACAGTTTTAAGCAAGAATGCAAAGCAACAACTACATTTCATGCAGTTAAGAATGCGGAGGATTATTTAATCCCCGCCACGTCTCACACGGAGAAGATACGATACCTGCGCAATTCGTCTGGTCACGCCAGCCTCAATTGAACCGTACATATAATATCGTGCCTGCAAAAGAGAGAAATTGCAACAAGCACAATATGCTAACAACATGTACTTAATGTGAGTTCGAAAGTTCGACACACGCAGTGCCGGTGAGTGAATGTGTCGCAATGCAAGAACAGAATACGCGTGACAACGTACGCTCAAGCACAGAAGTATGATAGACATCAAGAAACGTGCATGTTAATACAGGTATGTTCATGAAAATGCAAGATAATGTGACATGAGCATGAATCAGGGCGCCCGTTTGTTATGAAACAACGAGTACGGAAAAGCGTGTTTCGGTGAAGTCAACTTAATCGCGGCCTCCGATCTGCTTCTTTGAAATGTTACGACTCAATTGAAAAGGATACACTTTGATTTCGATGGATGATGATGAGACACATGTCGGAATTTGAAACCGAAGTCCTGATGGAGCAATTTCGCGACCGGAAGTGTACTTTTCTTGAACTTTTTCAGGCCTCGGGAACTCCGATCTTCCTCAAAATTTGCAGAGAGCTAGGTGAGCATGTGGGGATGATGGCCGGCCATTTACCTTCCCAAGGGGAGGTGGCCAACCGGTTTCCATTAAAGTAGATGGCTGGCCGGCCATTTCTGCAAAAAGCAGATGGCTGGCCAGCTAGAATTAGAGGCCGGCCGGCCATGCCCTTTTCCCAAGGGCATTTTGGTCTTTTTCCCTCCTTTTTGCATGCCTCTTCACCCAAGGCTTGAGGCCTATAAATGGTAGCCGAACCTCACTTCATTCCTTGCCTCTTTCAACACTTTTCTCTCCAGATTTGAGTTTCACGCGCGTTTTCCAACGCCCCGCGCAAATTGTTTTCGCAAAAACACCCAGTTTTAAACACTTTGGAGCGATTAAATTCCGGCTTCGGAGCTTGTTTTGCATTTTCACCACTTGAGGTAAGTTCATCTTAATGTTTGGAATATTTTCTCGGGAGTTGACTTTTGTTGACTTTTTCCAATTTTCGCTCATTTTGCTCATTTTTGTTCCCCTTTTGCAGATTCTTGAAAATGGTGGGCAATTCTCCCCACGATGGAGGTTTTTCAGGTGCTGGGGACGATTTCAATCCTATGACTCTACCTCCGAGGACTCGCCCTTTCATGCCTGAGAGGTACCGTCCGGCAGTGCACGTCCTCCCTCGTGCCGTCTTCCGTCACTTTACCAGTTTTGACGAGCAAGCACCCATGGATCTGCTTCTCAGAGAGCCGGAGCAGCATCTCTCTCACGATGCCCGAGAGGTATTTTCCTCATCTTCTGTATTTTACATTTCGCACCTTTGCCATGCTTGAACATGCTGTTTAGCTTATGACATAGTACTTTGCTTACATCTTGAACATGTAGCTTCAATACTTGAATTCTTGAACACTCAGCTCATCAATTAATTGCGAACACACAGCCCGCATTAGAACACACGGTTCAAACACTGATTTGTCGAACACACAGCCCGAATTCGAAAGTGAACACACAGCCCACACTTTACATTTTCTGAACACACAGCCCAGATAGATAGTGAACACGCAGCCCACAAGTTAACTGAAAGTTGAACACGCAGCCCAAAATTCAAATTTTCTGAACACGCAGCCCAGGTAGATAGTGAACACGCAGCCCACAAATTAACTGAAAGTTGAACACGCAGCCCAAAATTCAAATTTTCTGAACACGCAGCCCAGGTAGATAGTGAACACGCAGCCCACAAATTAATTGAAAGTTGAACACGCAGCCCAAAATTCAAATTTTCTGAACACGCAGCCCAGGTAGATAGTGAACACGCAGCCCACAAATTAACTGAAAGTTGAACACGCAGCCCAAAGTTCAAATTTTCTGAACACGCAGCCCAGGTAGATAGTGAACACGCAGCCCACAAATTAACTGAAAGTTGAACACGCAGCCCAAAGTTCAAATTTTCTGAACACGCAGCCCAGGTAGATAGTGAACACGCAGCCCACAAATTAACTGAAAGTTGAACACGCAGTCCAAAATTCAAATTTTCTGAACACGCAGCCCAGGTAGATAGTGAACACGCAGCCCACAAATTAACTGAAAGTTGAACACGCAGCCCAAAATTCAAATTTTCTGAACACGCAGCCCAGGTAGATAGTGAACACGCAGCCCACAAATTAACTGAAAGTTGAACACGCAGCCCAAAGTTCAAATTTTCTGAACACGCAGCCCAGGTAGATAGTGGACACGCAGCCCACAAATTAACTGAAAGTTGAACACGCAGCCCAAAATTCAAATTTTCTGAACACGCAGCCCAAACTTCATTCCATTGGCACACAGCCTTTTTTCATTTCATTGGCACACAGCCCATTTCATTTCATTGGCACACAGCCCATTTTCATTTCATTATTGACACATATATTCATTCTGAATGCAGGGTGGTTCCCGCAGTGTGCGAGGATATGGTTCCACCATGGCGCGAGATTGGTATGCTGAGCTCCCGGAGGGCGTCAGAGACTTAGTGGATCTGGCAGGATTTGGACCCTTCTGTACCGGGTTGTCACGTTGTCCTGCCAGGAGGACCTTGATGGCAGCTCTGGTAGAGAGATGGTGGGACACCACCAATTCCTTCCATTTCTCTGCTACCGGGGACATGACTATGACCCCTTTTGATTTCGCTGTATTGACCGGTTTAGACGTCGGAGGTTGGTCCATTCCTTACGACGAAGATATGGGCGAGTGGGAGGCCGCCTGGATGTATTTGTTGGGGGCTTGCCCACCCGTTGATAGGGTTTCAGGGAGAGTCAGATACACTTGGTTCTCTTCCCATTTTCGGCGGGCAGAGATGGTGCCCGAGACTCCCGAGGAGACAGAGCAGTATGCTCGTGGCTTCCTGATGTTCCTCTTCGGGACTACCCTGTTCGCCGACAGAGGGAACACCATTGGGCTATACCTGTTGAGCGCTCTGGTTGACCTATCACAGGTCAATAGATATGATTGGGGTGGCGCTGGCCTGGCTACCCTCTACTTTTACATGAGCGCGACCTCCCGCGGGCGGGGCGACTTACTTGGCGGCTACTGGAGAGCTTGGGAGGTACTTTTCTGTCCCCCTGATTTACATTTCTGCTTCTCATTACTTGTACATTGCACCCACAGCGCACTTTTACAGTCCGTATTTTGCTCTCAGCATTTCGTACTTACATTCTGCACTGCTTTTCTCAGCTATGGGTTTATGTATACTTCCCATCATTAGCCCCAGAGCTGGAGGTGGTAGGGATTCCCGTGACTCCATATTCATTGATATTTGAGGGCCCGCACCGGGCGAGGCCTCGAGAGACCCTCCTTCGCCTGCGACAGTATTTCGACACAGTGCGACACTCAGAGGTACTCCAGAACTTTCAGTTCTTTTCGTTTTCATCTTTGATTTGCTCTGTATATTCTTGATTTCTGATTGGTTTATGCATTTGTCATCCGCAGATTACATGGCAGCCTTGGGCACCCCTGGGTGATGATCTCCGACTTCAGTATACCGGAGCATCAGGCATCTCTCAGTATAGGGTCCTGCTCGAAGGGCCGGTTGGCAGGGTCTGGTTCCTGGGGGAGCGCTTTCTGCGCCAGGTACAGGGGTATCTTTCTCAGGATGTTCCCGCAGTACCTCCAGCTAGTATGCGGACCGCTGACGGGCTCTCTTACTCAGAGGTAGTCGGCGCCATGCTGGGCAGCGATGCTTTGCTATATGTTGCGGAGGGGGACTACGCCACCTACCGTCACATATATTTGATGCCTCCATTGATAGAAGCTCGTATCCCGATGATGAGGCCTGCCGGTACGTCATCCTCGGATCAGGCTCGGGCTCGAGCTACAGACGTCCCTTCTTCTAGCAGGGCTGGCGCATCTAGAGGTGGGAGTAGACCGTTTCCTCCGACTCCGTCGATTCATCCTCATGTCGGATGGCCAGATATGCCGACTGAGTTGATGGCATGGCAGTATGGGGCTAGCTCTCCGACTCTGATTCCATTAGAGCCTCCGATGCCCAGTGATCGATATGCCATTGATCCGGACTCACCGCCGGTATGCTCCACTTTTCATTCATCATTCAGATGTTTAGACATTTTTTGTTCACTGATGATTATGAGCTCATTTTGCAGCCATCGCGAGGGTACATAGAGGAGGTAGTTGGATTAGTGGCCACACTCGAGGGCATGGTCCTGCGGAGGGAGGCACAGTTGTCTGTCGCGGGCATCCAGGTACCCTTCAGTTTTCTGGCATTTATCATACTTCTGATGACATGCTGATTTCTACTGCATCGATAGACTATTTGTGTAGAGCACATCTGACACACACCCCACTTATACACTGTACTTACATGCACTCACTTCATGTAGCCTCTGCTTGTATCTGCATCTGATGTATATATTTGAACTGATGCATTTGGATTGAACTTTTTGTTTTCAGATGCCTTCATGGTCCGGCCAGCCGCAGACTAGGCCATTCGGGCCTCATTGGGGAGCTGGGCCATCTCGGCTTTCTAGAGGATCTGGGCCATCTAGGCCTTTCCGAGGAGCTCGAGGAGGGCCTGCCCGCAGACGCAGGGCTCATGTTGTGGAGGTGGAGTCTGATGAGGAGGAGGAGGAGGCTACCGACCGTCAGTTCGAGACATCTGTTGAGGAGGGAGGCTCCGGTTTTGGCTCGGGGAACAGAGGCGAGGGTGAGGAGGACCCCGAGGATGACGGCTCCGACTCAGATGATGGTGTGGAGGTCGTCCTGCAAAAGAGGACGAGGCGTGCTTCTCGTTCCCGCTCCTGGGGACTTTGATGCTGCTATTTCCTGCTTTATTTTTCTTTTACTAGTAGTTTGTAGCACTTTGCACATTGTTAGGTAGTTTTATTTTTTGTAAAACTTGTACCTTTGTTTGTTGTAAAGCATGATGAAATGAAATAGCTTTTGAAAATATGTTTGTATTTTGAACTTTTAGCATCGTATCGCATCAATTTATTTTGCACAGAAATAGGATTGAATGGGAATGCGCATTGTGTAAGCACCAAGTCAGGTAGTGAACCGACGCAACAAACTAAACAACTCAACTTACTAAGATATAACAGGACCTTAGAAAGTTTACAACTCGATAAGCAAAATGCAACAACACCAATAAACCAGACTTAAACAAAGATTGCTTAAACAGAGCGCAATGATTCAAAAACATGAAACACGTCCGCTCGACAAACAACTCGATAAGCAAAAACAACAACTCGAAAACCAAAACACCTTAACAAAAACAAAGTGTACTTTTGACGATCGGAACGCATCCGAAACGGAGGGAGATGAAGGCCTTTGAGTCTCCTGTTGCCCGGAAATGCTTGGAATTCTCTTTCGAAGGATAAGACAGGGTCAAGGAGATATACTGCAGCATTGCCAGCCATCCTTGGGAGCTGGCCGGCCATTTTTGGTGGAGAGAGACAGCTGGCCGGCCATTTCTGAAAAAGTAAATGGCTGGCCGGCCAGAAAAAGTAGCTGGCCGACCATTCAGTCCTGCAGCCGCCAGATTTTTGACACGTGTCCCGTGAATAGTGTTTTTCCTTCTATAAAAGCCTCAACTTCGGGAACATTCATTTCATCTTAGTTTTAGGCAAAGATGGAGGCATTTCTTGCAGAAAATATCATATCTTGGATCTCTTCTCTAGATGGCTCGGAAAAGCTGAATTTCCGGGGTTTCGGCTTGAATGCACTATTCACGCTGAGCCATACTCCGTTACATCTCCCTTTTCTTCATGCCGCGGCAAGGTTCTGGAATCCAGTGACGCATGTTTTTAGCTTTGGCGGCCAAGAGATGTGTCCCACTTTCGAAGATTTTCAGGTTTTGATGGAGTCTGAATGCTCTGAAGTGATCTTGCCCCAGTTCCGTTTTGGTCACGCCCAGGCTTTAGGGCGGATGTGTGGGCTCACAGCGCATGACGCTCGATCTCTGATTTGCAGTGGGGAGCTGGACATCCTCGGCTTGATCCATCGTTTTTCCGACGCGGGTGACCGCAGCAACCATTATTGGCAGAGTTTTCGGCAACACGCCCTCTGCTTATGTTTGTTGTCTCACTTTCTGCTTTCCTCGGGCTTCGGCGGGGCTAGCATCCGCCTAATTGAAGTCGCCCAAGGTTTGAGAGAAGGAAAGAGCTGTATTGCCATGACCTTGGCCGAGACGTTGATGGGTTTAGATTCTGTCTATCGCCGGGAGGCGACTAGGTTTGCAGGGAGTCCACTGCTACTGCAGGTAACGTTTCCCACCCGTCCTTACATATATATCTGCTCACATCACTCGACCCTCAGGCTCGATTTTTCTCTCAAAACCCTTGTCTTACTTTTCTCTCATCATACATCTCTCTATTCTTTATTCTCTCATTTTCCATCCCTCCCCTAGGTATGGTTAATGGATAAATTGCAGGTTGTGGACTCTTGCCCGGCCTATTCAGCTCGAGGCTACTTCTTTCGGCAGCGCCTAGTCAATGCTCTTGACGAAAGGTGGTGGTTCGATTGGATGTGCAATTTGTCCGCAGACGGCATTGCCTGGCGTTGTCCTTGGCTCAACCTCCCGGCAATGAGCTATAGTATGTCTCGGCTGATTGGGATCCAATTGATTGGTCTAACCCACTGCGTATTCTATTTTCCGTTCCGATTTCTGCGTCAGTTTGGCCATGATCAGACCTGTCCACCGGAGGGGATTGAGTATCCAGCCGCTTTCCCGATCCGGGGTGCACACCTTGCCCGATATGCCACGGCATGGAGGACTAGAGAGCTCCTGGCCCCTGCTTCCACTTTCAGTTGTACTTTGTCTGATGAGTGCGTGGATTGGCTTAATGAAGAGGCACAGGTCGGGCCTAGCTTGGCATCAGACGCTCCATCCAGCTCTGGGAGGGGACGCAGAGATACTTGATTCAACTATGCCTCAAATTTATTGCTTATTTAGCATTTTCAAGTTTTCTTTATGAATGTACTAAAATAAGCAATCTCGATTGTAATGCAAGAGCAAGAGAATTCTATTTTGAAATCAATGAAATTGAAAGTTATGGTACTGAAAATTTTCCACTTTTGGTCTAAAAATGGTCTTAGTCGTAAAAAGATGGATTTGAACAAAGTCAACTTTCATTAAAACTTTTCAAAACTATTTTCGATGTGGATTAGAATTGGACACACCGGAAATCTGTCACTGAGATGCACAACCCCAGATTCCTGCAACTGGAAAGTTGCCCCTAGTCTGAAGAACAATGCGGCACTTCACAGCAACGGAAAGTTGCCCCTAGTCTGAGTAACTTTGCACCGTCGTGGCAACGGAAAGTTGCCCCTAGTCTGAACAGCACTGTACCGGAGACCACGATAAATGCTGATGGATAAAGATGATTGAGATGATCAAAATGGACAGAGTTGATCGGGGAAAAGTTTATGGCTGAACTTCAAGATGAAGTTGCCTACGTATCCCAAAGATGGGAATCAAGCCTTACGTAGTTCAGGCCCAGGTTCACTCGAGTATTTTCACTCTCCTTTTGCGCTCTAACTTTTGCCAAGGCCGCCCTTTGCGGGTTTTCAACCTTGCGAGCTCAGTTTTTATATTTTCTAATTTTTTGTGCTCTGAATTTTGCCTAGGTCGCCTTTTCGGGTTTTCGGCCTAGCGAGCCTCTCAAGGATAGTATTTCTTCAACTTGTCCATATTGACCGGTTGTGAGAACTCCAAGCCATCTAGATCCATCAGAACCACAGCCCCACCTGACCAGATAGCTTTGATGATGTAAGGACCAGTCCAATTGGGTTTGAACTTGCCCCTTGGGTCGTGGATGGGAGCTCGATTGTCTTTGAGCACCAAATCTCCTTCTTTCAGATTCCTGGACTTAACTTTCTTGTTGAAAGCTCGGGCAATTCTGCGTTGATAGCCTTGGATGTGGTACAGTGCTTTCAGTCTTCTTTCATCAAAGAGCATGAGTTCTTCGAATCTGCTTTGCTGCCAATCTGCCTCGGCTATCTGGCATTCAGCCAATACTCGTAACGACGGAACCTCAATCTCAATGGGTAGAACAGCCTCCATTCCATAGACTAATGAATATGGAGTTGCCCCAGTAGAAGTTCTGATTGAAGTCCTATAGCCCCACAGAGCAAACGGCAGCTTGTCTGGCCAATCTCGATAGGTTTCCACCATCTTCTGTAGTATATGCTTGACATTCTTGTTGGCGGCTTCAACCGCTCCATTGGTCTGTGGCCTGTATGTAGATGACTTATGGAAAGCCACATTGTATTTCTCCAACAAGTCTATCACTTCTTTCTTGAAATGGGAACCATTATCTGAAATTATCTCGTTTGGCACCCCGTAGCGACAGATGATATTGTTCCTGATGAACTTTGCGACGTGCGACGCCTTCAACACCGCGTATGATTGGGCCTCGACCCACTTTGTAAAATAATCTATCGCTACCAGGATAAACTCATGCCCGTTTGACCCCTTCGGGGTAACAGCTCCGATCACATCAATTCCCCAGACTGAAAAAGGCCATGGTGAAGTCATGTTGTACAGTTTTGACGGCGGGATGTTCATGCGGTTTGCATGAATTTGACACTTGTGACATCGCCGAACAAAGCCAATACAATCCTCCTCCATGGTTGACCAGTAGTAGCCCTGTCTGAGGATCTTCCTGGCCAGCATTACTCCATTCATGTGTGCACCGCACTCTCCCCCATGGATGGCTTCCATCAGGCGTTTTGACTCTTCAGCTTCTACACAGAGCTTATGCATTCCCAGATGACCCCTTTTGTACAAATTTCCCCCGCAGATAACGAATTGAGCAGCCATTCTTCTAACAGCCCTCTTATCTTTGGCATTTGCCCCTAGTGGATATGTCTCCTTTTCTAAGAAGTTCCAGATGTCGTAGTACCAGGGGTTGCCGTCTTGAACCTCATCTATGGCGGAAATCGACTCGTATGCCGGCACGAACTTCTGATCAATAATGACTGGACGCATCCGGACTCCGGACGGGATGTCTATCATAGAAGATAGAGTTGCTAGTGAATCTGCAAACCTGTTGTTCTCTCTTACGAGGTGGGTGAAATTTAGCTTTTCAAACCGAGGAATTAGCGAATCCAAGGTCTGGTGGTAGATTATCATCCTTTCCTCTTTGACCTTCCAATCTCCTTTTGCTTGAGACACAACAAGGTTCGAGTCCCCAATGACGTCCACTCGTCTTGCCCCTAATTCCAGGGCTGCTTCCAGGCCAGCAATACATGCCTCATACTCTGCTTCGTTGTTGGAAACCTTGAACCGGAGCTTGAATGCTAAGGGGATACGGGAATCGTCAGGCGCTATCAGCAACACCCCTACCCCATACCCATACTGGTTTGACGCTCCATCAAAGTACATCGTCCAAGTTTCATCTTTGACGTGCAGAATGGCTTCATCTGGGAATAGATATTCAACCGCTTCATCCCCCTCAACCGGGTGGTCGGCAAGGAACTCCGCTACCGCTCTGCCTTTTACTGATTTGCGCGTTACATATTTCAAATCAAATTCGGAGAGCAACAGCAGCCATCGAGCTAGCCTACCCGTAAGTGCTGGTTTCTCGAAGAGATATTTGATGGGATCCAAACGCGAAACCAACATTACAGAGTGGGCTAACAGGTAGTGCCGTAGCTTCCTGGTTGCCCATACCAAGGCCAAACAAGCCTTCTCCAGCGGTGTATAGCGGGTCTCGTAATCTAGCATCTTTTTGCTCAGATAGTAGATGGCCCTTTCCACTTTGTCTTCTGACTCCTGCGCAAGCATGCAGCCCATGGTAGTCTCGGTTACCGAAAGATACAGTATCAACGGTCTCCCTGGCTCTAGCGGCGACAACACGGGTGGGTTCTGTAGATACTCTTTGATCTGCTCAAAAGCTGCTTGACATCGGCCGTCCCATTGGAATTTCTTTCCTTTCTTCAAGAGACCAAAAAGTGGTTCACAAGTCAAGGTTAATTTAGAAATAAACCGTCTTATGAATTGCACTTTACCCAGAAAGCCTCGCACCTCCTTTTCAGTCCTCGGTGGTGGCATTTCTAAGATGGCCTTGATTTTGGAAGGGTCAACCTCGATGCCCCTTTGTGTGATCAGAAACCCTAGCATCTTCCCTGCTGTAACACCAAACGTGCATTTCTGGGGATTCAGTCGCAACCGAAACTCTTTGATCCTTTGAAAGAATTTTTGTAAGGCGGTGTAGTGGCCCTCTCTATCTTTGGACTTGACAATCATGTCGTCCACGTACACCTCGACCTCTTTATGGATCATATCATGCAATATTGTAGTTGCTGCCCGTTGATACGTAGCTCCGGCATTTTTCAACCCGAATGGCATCACTCTATAACAATATGTACCCCACGGGGTAGTGAACGCAGTCTTCTCCCGGTCTTCGGGTGCCGTCACTATCTGGTTATAGCCTGAGAAACCATCCATAAACGAAAGCAAGGCATGTCCTGCCGTGAAGTCTACCAATTCATCGATGTGCGGCAAAGGGAAGTCGTCTTTCGGACTGGCCCTGTTCAAATCTCTGAAGTCTACACAGACCCGAATTCTGCCGTCCTTCTTCGGCACTGGAACTATGTTGGCCAACCAAGTTGGATATTCAGATACCAGCAGGAACCCTGCGTCAATTTGCTTGGTGACCTCTTCCTTGATTTTGAGAGCCCAGTCCGGGCGAATCCTTCTGAGCTTCTATTTGACAGGGCGGGCCTCTGGATCAAGAGGGATTCGGTGCTGTACAATCTCAGGATCGATTTCAGGCATGTCTTCATAGGACCACGCGAAAACATCTTTGAAATCTTTTAATAAAGCGACTAAGCGCTCGCGCTCCTCTGAAGACAACGTGGACCCGATCTGGACCAGCCGCGGGTCCTTCTCAGTACCAACATTCACAGTAGTGATTTCATCCATTAATGGTTTAACAAATCTTTCCTGCTCTTGATCAATTAATCGTTGCAAAATTGGGGGAATTTCTTCCTCGCTGTTTTCATCAAAATTTTGAAAATCCTGATTTAAGCAATAAATCAAAGGCACAGAGAAATACTCGGAAACCACATCCACATCATTCTCATTAAGTACTTCCAAGCCGTCAGATTCTTCTGTTACAACAGACTCAAAAGAAAATGAAAAAGACGACCTAGACAGGACTGTGGTATCCGGGTTATCACTCCCAGGAATACCGGACTCAGACTCAGTCGAGCTGGAATCTGATCCTGACGTAGAAGATTCGGCAGAATCAGATTCCGGCTCACCACCTGACCCGGAACTGCTAGATAAAAAGCCTTCTTCATATTGCCAGATGAGAGAAGGTGCGATAGATGCATCCAAGATTGGCGCTGGAAAGCCCGCAGCTATTTCATCTCCAATCACAGAAACCAAAGAGTTATCCCCCAAGCACTCTTGGCCGATCGGAGGATCTGATAGTAGACTCGCCAGTGCTACCCCCATTTCAAGCTCTGTGCTCTCAGGATCCACTGCTTCACATTGATCAACCTCAGTTGGTGGGTCTGTCTGCGCTTCGGCAACGTCATCCCCAGATAATTGTATGTCGAAGAAGATTTCAAAACCAGGCACACGCCTCCCCTCCGCGTTTAGCCATGGCTCCGGGAAGCCGCAGAATGGAAAATCTTCCCCCTCCCGGACGAAGCGTCCGTTTAGGGTACCCCAGATGGGCCTATGCATTAACTCAAATGGCTTCCCGGCCTTCTTTGCCCTGGCTCTTCCGGCCATTTCTTTCCCTTTCCTTACCCAATCCTCCTTGGTGGGCAGATAACCCAGTCCAAAGGCATGGGGGTTGTGCGGCACTTCGGCCAATACTGAGACGCCTTTCCGGCCGCTTCTCCCTAATCCCATCCCAGGGGTATGCTTTAGCTTGTTCATGAGGTATATGGATTGTGCACTAACATACATGCCCTCATTCGCAGCCATGACATTCTGTACCACTTGAGCCTCGGCCAAAGTGAACCCCGATAAAAATACATCCTCCGTGCCGTGCTCAATCTCCAAGACAGGTGTTGACACCTCCGGAGGCGGATGGATTGATGAATTTTCGAAAACTATCGCTACCCCTTTCCCGTGGGGGTACTTTAGCATCTGATGTAGAGTGGAAGAGACTGCTTTGACCTGGTGCAACCACGGTCGCCCCAAAAGTAGGTTAAAGGTTGTGGGAACGTCCAAGATATGAAATTCGATACTGTGTTGTCCTGGACCAACCTTGGTTTGAATTTTAACAGTCCCCATCACTTCTCTGCTGGTATTGTCATATGCTCTGATCACTTGGGTGGTTGGGACGAAATCCACAGGCTTCAACCCGATCGCATATGCCGTTCTGGTTGGGCAGACATTAATCGCAGACCCGGTATCAACAAGTACCACCGGTATCCACTTATCTCTACATTCCACAGAAATATAGAGCGGTTTGTTATGGTTTGTGCCCTCAGGCGGTAGCTCCTTGTCCGAAAAGGTTAATGCCGGGGAACCTCCTCCCGGAAAAACCAGCCCAACCAGCTGTTCAGGCGTGGTGTCTATGGGGAGTTTAGACTTGTCCATAGCAGATAGGACAGCTTCTCTGTGTACTCGTGATGCCATTAGCAGTCCCCAGATGGAGATGTCTGCTTGTATCTTCTTTAATTGTTTCAGCACAGCTTCATCCTCAATCTGCTTCTCCTTCTGTCTTTCAGCTTCTCTGTCCTTCCCGGATGCCTCGGGTTGGTCCAGGTGTGGGGGCTTGAAGTACCGCCCACTTCTTGTCATATGGTCAACCTCATCGAGGTACCAAGTATCATCCGGCTGGTTATTCCCCCAGTCTTCATCCGTGTGGGCAAGACACAAGTCGTCATCTTCCCACCACATTCCACTGACAGCCAACAGACACCTGTCTGGCTCCGGTCCACTCGCACTCTCAGTGCTCTCTGTCCATATGCTCGCAGCATTGTTTGTCTTTGTGCACACAGCACTTTCAGTCCCTTCAGGGCCTTTTGCCTTTCTGGCTCTCTCAGCTTCCTGAAATTTTCCTTGCTCCAACTGCGTCAGTACAGCTGGTTGTTTAACAATTCCTGTATCTATAATGCCCATGTCTTAAGCGGAATTCTTAACACCGGCGCTCTCCGGCGGTACAACTTGGTTTTTGGCCGTTCCGGCCACAACTGATATTTCTGCCTCTGCCGGGCTCTGTTCTGATTGGGCTTCCCCCACTGCATCTGGTTGATCTTCGAGCCATCCCGTGGCCTCCTCTGATTCCTCATAATCATACCAATTAATTGACGCCTCCCCCAGTTCCTGGTCGTCAAGAAGTTGCAGGTTGGCAAAGTCTTCCCCTGCAGTTGTCAGCTCATCTGTCCATAGCCCGGATCTATCCCCCCGGATCATGCATAGCTCTCCTGTCTCTGGCAATTCTACACTTAGCCCAATTCGGCTCGTTGATAGGATGTGTTTGCTTGGATCATAGGCTCCCCCGACAAAATTCTGTCCAGTTTCAGATTCAACAATCTCATTTCCTCCCAAAATCTGCCCTGCCCTGTCTTCGATGGTCACCGCCACCGGTTCTGTTTGGGTTTTGGAGATGTCCACCATGCACAAGAAATCAGTGCAATCGGGAAGGAGCACCTCTGGCTTGGGTAGGTGGATGGGTGTAATGTAGATGCTAGGATCGTAAGATGCGACCCCAGTCTGGATAAAATTAATTCTTTTGGGAGGAGGAGCTTGGTTATGTGATGGGAGAGGGTTGGTTGTAACATTGGGTTGATCGGGGGGTGCGATCACCTGTTTGTCAATAAGATCTTGGATCTCATGACGCAGTCTGTAACAACGGTCGGTGTCATGACCGTGTTGTTGGTGGTATGCACAGTATTTTGACGGGTCATATGAGGGGGGAAGTGGATTCGGTAATGGCTTTGGTTCTAGGGGTTTTAAATGATTCTTTCTGATCAGTATTCCTAGAACTTTGGTCAGAGGCATATATAGTTGGGTAAAGGTTCTTTGGCCTCGTGGTTGGAATCGGCTGTTGGCTTGTGTGTTGCTTCCGGACGCGCCGGAGAAAGGTGTGGCAGTCATAGGTCTTGGAGGAGGAGGGGGAGTGGTGGTGACCATACCAACTTCCGAGGCTCTCGTATTTGCAGCGCCGCTCGGGCCTGCATTGTTATTGCGATTGAAGGTTCTCCTTGGTTGTTCTCTGTCCTGGTCAAACAGACCTTGCCTCATAGCATCTTCTATTTGCACCCCCATATCATGTAAATCTGCGAAAGTGGGAAAGGGGACCACAATCATTCTCTGCATTAACTTCGGGTGGAGATTGCGCACAATCATCCGAATTTGATCTCTGTCAGTGGGCCTTAAAGTCATCGTTGACGCCTTGGCCCTCCATCGGATCACAAAGTCCGAGAAAGATTCCTTAGGCTCTTGCCTTGTCGTTTCAAGATCACGGGTTGTGATCTCGATCTGAGTGTTATACGAATATTGTGTGACAAAGGCCTCAGCCATCTCATCCCAGTTCTTCTTCACCTCATCCGATAACCTTGCGTACCAATGGGAGGCCACACCCGACAGGGTTCGGCCGAATAATGAGAGCTTCTGTTGTCGTGTTAGGCCCATTGGCCGCAAAACATCTGCAAACAGTCGGATATGGACCATGGGGTCGCCGGTCCCGTCAAAACGGTCGATTTGTGGCATTTTGAATCTATCGGGGAGTGTTACGGCCTCCTCGGTATATCCATCTCCGATATCCGGCATAGCCTTAGCCCCTTGGGATTTTTTGAAAAGCTTCTCCAGTTTGCTCAATTTCAGAGCTGTTTGATCAACCTCGACCTCGGATGGAGAGTCCGGGTGATCGGGTGTATGGACTTTGGACAGTTGTGGTGGAATCGGGGGCGGAGCTGGCCCCGTTGGAAGACTTGTGTCCTCTTGCAGATTTTGGATAGTCGGTACAGTATTCTGGGTGTTTGGAGGAACGTCCTGAATAGCAGGAGCCTTCTCAGGTAATGGGGCTCCGGCCGGGGGAGGAATTGGGTGTGAAGCAGATGCTGTGCTCTGTTGTTGCAGTCGGGTGATAAGTTCAGCTTGTTGGGTCATAATCTCGGCTTGTTGCTTAGCAAGCTCATCCCGGCGGACAGCATCTTGCTGCATGGCCCGCATAGTTTCCTGCATTTGGCGTATCATTTCCTCAACTCCTGTCGGTGTTGTCATACTGCTTCGATTTGTCTGAACTACTGGCAGATTTGTCTCAATGGGGATCTCAGTCCAACTGTCCACTGGTGGGGGATACCACTGTTCTGGTGCTCTCAATTCAGATGTACTGCGCTTTCTTTGCTTCCTTCTTGTAACAGGGGGTAGAGAATGGAACACTGGCTGTCCGTCGATTAGATCCTCAGATCGATGGAGTCGACGACCTCGTGTCCAAGGTGCTTGGGGAATGCCTGTTGGGTCGGAAGCAATCGTGCTAAAACTGACCCTAGCAAAAGATAAATAAAGCGAAAAGGAAATAAATAAACAGATAAACGGACAGCACAACAGCTTAAAATAAAATGCAAGACACACAGTCGGGCACACAATCAATAAG
Source organism: Camellia sinensis (assembly GCF_055761805.1). Classification (NCBI taxonomy): domain Eukaryota; kingdom Viridiplantae; phylum Streptophyta; class Magnoliopsida; order Ericales; family Theaceae; genus Camellia; species Camellia sinensis. Next base: position 73,157,968 of record NC_138970.1, on the reverse strand, counting down.
CTGAAATACACACTGCCCTCAAACACTGATTATTATCCCTGTATCACTGTTCCCTGAAACAGAATCTGATATCCGCAGATAACTCGTTCGCAAATACTGGCTAATGCCCGCAGGCCTGATACCCATAATACTGAACTGATGCCCGCAGGCCTGATGCTGACAATACCGAACTGATGCCCGTAGGCTTGATACTGAAACTCATATACTGATCTGATGCCCGCAGGCTTGATATTGCCAATACTGAACTGATGCCCGCAGGCCTGATGCCCAAACTCATATACTGATATATGCATTCCTGTAGAGACGCACTCTAAAGCACATTGTTATCCCAGATAGGCAACCCAAGAGGGGGGGGTGAATTGGGTTATTAAAAATTTTACAATATTAAAAATAACACAATATTCAGAATTTTAATAAATAAAAAAAAATAGAATAATAATTATCAATATAAAAGTAGAAGAGATAGAGAGAGAAAATCAAACACTGCGATTTATAGTGGTTCGGCACGCCAGGCCTACGTCCACTCCCCAAGGAACCTCCTTGAGAATTTCTTTACTATCAATTGAATAAATACACCACCAAGCTTGTGGATTTGGCACAGGACTTACTCTTATCTATTGAGCCTCACTCAACAATAAATGCCCTACCCTTACAAAATCTCTCACAAAAATAAGGAATAAGAATAAGTGGTAATTGAACCCACTTTTACAATAATTCTCTCACAAAGAGTAGATATGAAAGTGTAAGAACAAAAACTAGACTTAGATCTGAAAGTGAAAGAGCAGAATACTCAGAATTTTGGAGCTCACAGAAATATTTTCTCTTCAAGTTCTTGATTTTTTCTCCACATCCAACACCTCTATTTATACACAAAAATATACCCGTTGGACGCTCCTTGCTGACGTCATGGCTTACATAAGCACGCTCCTGACGTCATCGCTTACATAAGCACGCTCCTGATGTCATCGCTTACATAAGCAGGCTCTTGATGTCATTGCTTACATAAGCACACTCCTTAAATTTAAATAGTCAGCAAATGATAAGAATTAAAAAGATAAAAATAAGATTGATTTTTTCTTCTTGTTTTTTTTCAAACATGGAGCCACCGTTTTTGTAGACAATTTAATATAAAGTTCACAACTTTCAAACAAACAAATAATTTTCTCCATCTAGTTTATAATATATATATATATATATATATACATATATACATAACTCCATCTTTTTCTTCTTGTTTGATTATAATATAATATAATCAATGTAGTGTAAAAAATTTAATAGCGCACGTGATGTATTCTGCATATAATGTTATATAAGTTCTAATCAAAATTTTGCATACAGAAAAATCTCTATAAATAATATTTATGATGTGTCCTCTTTAAAATATTGTATATGTTGTAAAGATTTTATACTAAATATTTTACCATTCCATATTAATTTTGTCAAAATAAGACAACCCATAAATATCAAATTTGTCAAAATAATATAACCAATCAATCATTTTTGTCAAAATAATATAATTAATCAATTTGTCAAAAGATGAATAGTAATTAACCCTATTTTTCAAAAAGTGAATAGTAAAGTTTTTTGAAAATATTTAAAATAATCATTTTTGTCAAAATAATATAATTAATCGATTTGTCAAAAGATGAATAGTAATTAACCCTATTTTTCAAAAAGTGAATAGTAAAGTTTTTGAAAATATTTAAAATAATATTTAACATATATATTTTAAAAAGATAATATTATTTTATTGAAATAATATTTAACAAATATATATATTTTAAAAAGATAATAATTTGTGTCAAATAATATGTATATTAACTAATATATTTTAGACATCATCAAAATTAAATAATATGATTAACAATCTCCCCCTTTTTGATGATGGCAATATTTGTATGGATTTGACACAAAATAAATTTGACAAAATATTTGACAACCCTGCGACATATAATTTTCAAAATCATATTTTTTCTCCCCCTTTGACATCATCAAAATAAAGATGAAGATAAGAAACAAACACAGTGGATACAATAATCTGGGGGGCCAAAAATAAAATAAGGGGCCGGCTGTCTTGTCGGAATCATTGTGGGGATTTTGTAGCATCTCGAGCGCAGGAAGTATGGACAAACAAAAGATTTGAGCAGATATAGCAGATATGCATCGAGGAATGGAGCAATGGAGTGTATAAAAAGTGACACAGATCAGAAGCAAAGATACGAAATCATCAAGTGTTTGAGAGAAAAATTTGTTTTAGCTCATTTTGTAATCATGTCATTCCTTACCTTGTCTATCAATGAGTCGGACCTGCATGAGGTGCCTGTAATGCAGGCAAATGAGAGAGTACCAGTGACGCAGGCACATGCTATGCCTGTAAATGAGGGTTCTAGTGGTATTGGCAATCGAAATGATTTCGATGCTATTAATCACACTATGGCTCTTAGTACACAGGCCATGACTGCAGTTTCCAATATGGCGCGACGATTACAAGCAAGAGTACAAGAAAATCAGCAATGGAGAGATGAGGTGTGCTTGTTAAAACAACAAGTAGTGAATATGTGTAAGGAGAAGAAAGAGCTAAAAAGAAAAAATGCACAGTTGGAGAATGCAGTGCAGTATTATGCAACGGTGATAATGCCAAGACTCACAGAAATCGAAAATAGAGAGAGGCATGTAACAGAGGCTCATGAAAAATTGTTGAGAGAAGTGAAAAAGAAAAAATTTGTGAAACCTTCTGAAAATTTACCTGTAATCGAGTAATATTTTCTTTTTCTGAAATAAAATTGTGAGCATTTCTTCCTTTATTTATTTATTTATTATTATTATTATTATTATTATTATTATTTTTTAAATTTTGACTTTGCACAAAAAAATTGTTTGTTGGTGCAGATAAGGAGTATGGCAGATAAGAAAAAAAAATGTATATATATACTCCCCCTAAAATTATGCACAGAATATACACATGCCCTTTTTTTTTTATATATATATATTTTTATAATGATTGTTAATCTCAAAATATGAGTCTCCCCCTGAGTTAATGCACTAGAAATTTCATAAAATTGAAGAAATAAATTACCAATCTATGACACCAAAGACCCTTAAGATCTGGCCAGAAACAACTACACCAAGTGCACTAGCAAAAAAGGAGAAAATAAAAATAAAAACAAATACTTCAATCAAGGTAGAAGCAACCAATATTAAATCCAAGAAAATTTGGAGCACATATAACAAGTAAAAAAATACAACACAGTGCAACAAAAATTTTAACATGTTGATCGGTGATAACCTTGATGAACGGAAGAAATTAAGACGATTGGGTAGATCGATGACGAATTTTTGTAGATAGGCAATGGATCTTGATGGATCAGTCACGGATCTTGATGGATCGGTGATGGAACTTGATGAATCGGTGAAGATGGTGATGCAGATTTCGGGTGGAGAAGTGATGGAGTTTGGAAGATTAGTGAGGGATTTGGATGGATGGTGATAGTGATGAAAGTGATCGATGATTTTGTGGATGGTGGAGTTGGTTGTAGGCTATGGTGAGGGTGGAGATGGAGTCGGCTAAGGATAGAGGAAGAAGGGGAGAGCGAGACAGCAAGAGAATGAGAAAAAGAGAGAGTAAGGGAGAGAGTGGGTGAGAGATAGAGACGGAACGGAAGAGAGAGAGAGAGAAAAATTATATATATAAATATATGTATATTATTATTATGGTTATTATTTTTTATAATAATAATTATTATTACAATATTTATTTTATTTAATTATTAAAAAATTATTTTTTAATATAAACATTATATTGGAGTATTCATCATACCAAGTTCTGTTCTAATATAACAAAATTGTTCTTCATTTAGAGGCTTGGTAAATATGTCAGCTAATTGACAATTTGTAGGCACAAATTCGAATTCAATGTCACCTTTGAGTACATGATCTCTCAGAAAATGATGTCTTATTTCAATGTGTTTAGTGCGTGAGTGCTGAATAGGATTTTTTGAAAGGTTAATGGCACTTGTGTTGTCACATTTTATAGGAATATGATCATAGTGAAGTCCAAAATCTTGAAGTTGTTGTTTCATCCAAAGCAATTGTGCACAACACCCAGCGGCGGCAATGTATTCTGCTTCAGCAGTTGACAAAGCCACTGAGTTTTGTTTTTTGCAAAACCAAGAGGTGAGTGAGTGTCCAAGAAAATGACAAGTGCCACTAGTGCTTTTTCGGTCAAGTCTACATCCCGCAAAGTCGGCATCTGAGTAACCAAAAAGTTCAAAGGTGGTTCCCTTAGGATACCATAATCCCAAATTTTGAGTGCCGACAAGATATCTGAAAATGCGTTTGACTGCGATGATGTGTGACTCTTTCGGTGCGGATTGAAAACGTGCACACATACAAACACTAAACATTATGTCGGGCCTACTTGCAGTAAGATAAAGTAAAGAACCAATCATACCTCGATATTTCTTCTCATCTACGGGTTTACCTTGCTCATCTTTGTCGATTTTTATCGATGTGCTCATTGGAGTTGCTGCAGGCTTTGATGATTCCATTTCAAACCTTTTGAGTAGATCTTTGATATATTTCGTTTGATTTAAATGGATTCCATCATTAGTTTGTTTAATTTGTAGACCAAGGAAATAGTTTAATTCCCCCATCATACTCATTTCAAACTCACCCTGCATGTCTTTAGCAAACTCTTTGCACAAATTTTCATTAGTAGCACCAAAAATGATGTCATCAACATAAATTTGAACGATTAGCATATCTTCCTTTTTGATTTTTATAAAAAGTGTTGTATCAATTTTTCCTCTACAAAAACCTTTGTCAAGTAGAAAATTACTCAATCTTTCATACCATGCTCTAGGAGCTTGTTTCAAGCCATATAAGGCTTTTGAAAGTTTGAAAACATGATCCGGGTATTTATGATTTTCAAAACCGGGAGGTTGTTCAACATAGACTTCCTCCGAAATGTACCCATTTAAAAAAGCACTTTTAACATCCATTTGATATAATTTAAAATCTTTAAAACACGCAAAAGCAAGTAACATTCTAATAGCTTCAAGTCTGGCAACTGGTGCAAAAGTTTCATCAAAATCAATTCCTTCTTCTTGATTATAGCCTTGAGCTACTAATCTAGCTTTATTTCTAGTAACAACTCCAGATTCGTCCATTTTATTTCGAAAAACCCATTTTGTACCAATAACGGGATGATCCTTAGGTCGAGGGGTCAAAAACCAAACTTCATTTCTTTCAAATTGATTTAATTCTTCTTGCATTGCTAAAATCCAGTTTTCATCATTTTCAGCTTCTAAAAATGATTTTGGTTCAATTTGTGAAACAAATGCCAAGTTACCACAAATATTTCTAACAGAGGAACGGGTTTTTATGCCTTCCGCCGCATCACCTATGATGAGGTCTTTGGGGTGGCCATGAGCATACTTCCATTCTTTTGGTAGATTTGAGTCATTTTCTGGAAGAGCATATATTTCTTGAAGTTTCTCCATTGTCATTTCTTCGTCATGTTCGCGTAATGGATTTTCTTCATTTTCCTTTTTATAAATGCTCTCCATGCTTGGTTGATTTTCTACAATATCATTACTTAAAAGATTCTTGGAAATAATATCGTTAGATTCATCAAAAACAACATGCACAGATTCTTCAACAAGTAGAGTTCTTTTATTAAATACTCTATAAGCTTTACTAGACATAGAATAACCAAGAAATATAGCTTCATCTGATTTAGCATCAAATTTTCCTAAATTATCTTTATTGTTATTTAATACAAAGCATTTACAACCAAAAGCACGCAAGTGACTAATATTAGGTTTTCTACCTTTCCAAAGTTCGTAAGGAGTTTTCTTAAGAATAGGTCTAATCATGGCACGGTTTATAACATAGCATGCAGTGTTTACAGCTTCCGCCCAAAAATATTTAGGCAAATTATTTTCACAAAGCATAGTACGAGCCATTTCTTCAAGAGTTCTATTTTTTCTTTCAACCACACCGTTTTGTTGAGGAGTCCTAGGGGCTGAGAAATTATGATCTATTCCTAAGTCATCACAAAACTTAATAAAATCATCATTTTCAAATTCTCTACCATGGTCACTTCTAATACTACAAATATTAAGATTTTTCTCATTTTGAATTCTTTTACAAAGTTTTGAGAAATTATAAAAAGCTTCATTTTTGTGTGCTAAAAATAATACCCATGTATATCTAGTGTAATCATCAACACAAACAAGGGCATAAGATTTTCCTCCTAAACTTAATGTTCTAGATGGTCCGAATAGATCAATATGCAAGAGTTGAAGCGGTCTAGTAGTTGAAACGATATTTTTAGATTTAAAAGAAATTCTAGTTTGTTTTCCAAATTGACATGCATCACAAAGTTTATCTTTTTCAAAAACAATTTTTGGTAAACCTATGACTAACTCATTTTTTGAAAGCTTGGAAATTAAATCAAAATGAGCATGTCCTAATCTTCTATGCCAAAGCCAACCATTATCATTTATAGCAGATAAACATTTAATGTTAAAATGAGAAGATAAATCATGTAAATCAAACACATATACATTCTCATGTCTATAACCTACAAATAAAGTTTTGTTTTCTAAGGTATTTTCAATAGTGCAATGAGTTTTCTAAAAAATAACTCTATAACCTTTATCACATAATTGACTAATACTAAGCAAGTTATGTTTTAAACCTTCAACAAATAAAACATTTTCAATAATAGGAGAGGGATTTTTACCAATACTTCCTACACCAATGATTTTACCCTTGCTATTGTCGCCAAAAGTCACATATCCGCCATCCTTTGGTTGGAGTGTGGCGAACATAGCTTTATTTCCAGTCATGTGTCTCGAACATGCACTGTCGAGATACCATCTATCGTTACTGGATTTTGTCTTGAAACATACCTACAAAAATTTGATTTCTCTATTGGTACCCATTTTTTCTTGGGTCCATAAAAGTTAGAATTTGATACCCTTGAGATATCCTTAGGAACCCACATCTTTTTTATTTTAGCAAAAGGATTTCTTTTAATAGGACATGAAGGTGAAATATGACCTTTTGTTCCACAAAAATGACATGTGAGATGAGAGTGATTAGAAGATGCATATACAAAACCATTTTTGACAGTTTTTACTTTTGAAAAAGGTTTATATCCAATTCCGGCTCTACCAAAAGTACGGTTTTGATTTTTAAGAATTTTATCTAAAGTCTCTCTACCTTGAGTGAACTTTGAAAGAGTAGTTTTCAAGTCTTCAATATTTTCTTTTAAAATAATTTGCTCATTTTTTAAAGACTCGTTTTCTTTTTGCAATACAACTAAATGTTTTTCAGAAATTGAAGACTCTTTTTGAGTTAAAATCTCATTTTCCTTTTTCATTTTCATGGCTTCATTTTCTAAAACATTTATCTTGGAAGTCAATGATTCATTTTCTTTTGATAAACTTGAAATTACTTTCTTTTGACAATTATTTTTCAAACTAAGTTTCTTAAATTCTGCATGTAATTCATCAAAAGCTAATTGTAATTCATCAAATGTAAAGGATTCGTCATTTACCTCATTTTCATTTCCAAGTGCCATTAAACATAGGTTAGCAACCTCGTTTTTGCAAACTTCGGTTTCTGTGTCGCTTTCATCACTATCTTCTCCCCATGCTGCAATCATAGCTTTCTTTTTGTCCTTCTTGAATTTTTTCTTAAGTTCTGGACATTCTGATTTGTAGTGTCCAGGTTTGTTGCATTCATAGCAGGTTATTTCAGATTTTTTGTGATTTTCTCCTCTTTGAAAATCCCTGTTGTTGAAGTCTTTTCTGAAAAAATTTCGTACACCTTGTTTCTTTCTCACAAACCTTTGGAACTTTCTAGTGATGAATGCCATTTCCTCATCCTTATCTGAATCATCTTCCTTATCCTCTTGATGTTTCGAGGTGGATTTGAAAGCTATTCCTTTCTTCTTGTTGTTGTCCTCCTCTTCCTTTCCTTCTTGCATTATGAGCTCATGAGTTAAGAGAGATCCCATTAACTCATCTAGACTTAGCTTTGATAAATCCTTGGCTTCGGTAATGGCAATGACTTTTGTCTCCCAACTTTTTGGCAATGACCTAAGCACTTTTCTTACAATTTCAGCATTAGTATATATTTTGCCAAGAGAAGTTAAACCATTAATAATATCAGTAAAACGAGTAAACATTTGAGGAATAGTTTCATCAGGCTTCATTTTAAAAAGTTCATAATTATGGACTAGCAAACTGACTCTAGATTCTTTAACTTGTTCGGTTCCCTCATGAGTCACTATAAGCTTGTCCCAAATTTCTTTAGCGGTTTTACATGTGGAAATTCTATTGAACTCGTTGGCATCTAAAGCACAGTACAACATGTTTGTAGCTTTGACATTAATTTGGGCCATTCTAGTATCTGATTCATCCCACTCATCTTCAGGTTTTGGTACCCTAAGTCCATCTATAGTTTTGGTAGGAATTTTTGGACCATTACAAATAATTTTCCAACATTCATAATCATTAGATTGAATATGTATGGTCATCCTAGTTTTCCAATAGCTAAAATTTGTGCCGCTAAATAGAGGTGGCCTATTAGATGCTTGTCCCTCGGGTAAGGAATAACTAGGGGTTGCCATGATCTACTCTGAGACGGTTAAGTCACAAAAACTAGAGTCTAGGCTCTGATACCAATTGTTATCCCAGATAGGCAACCCAAGAGGGGGGGTGAATTGGGTTATTAAAAATTTTACAATATTAAAAATAACACAATATTCAGAATTTTAATAAATAAAAAAAAATAGAATAATAATTATCAATATAAAAGTAGAAGAGATAGAGAGAGAAAATCAAACACTGCGATTTATAGTGGTTCGGCACGCCAGGCCTACGTCCACTCCCCAAGGAACCTCCTTGAGAATTTCTTTACTATCAATTGAATAAATACACCACCAAGCTTGTGGATTTGGCACAGGACTTACTCTTATCTATTGAGCCTCACTCAACAATAAATGCCCTACCCTTACAAAATCTCTCACAAAAATAAGGAATAAGAATAAGTGGTAATTGAACCCACTTTTACAATAATTCTCTCACAAAGAGTAGATATGAAAGTGTAAGAACAAAAACTAGACTTAGATCTGAAAGTGAAAGAGCAGAATACTCAGAATTTTGGAGCTCACAGAAATATTTTCTCTTCAAGTTCTTGATTTTTTCTCCACATCCAACACCTCTATTTATACACAAAAATATACCCGTTGGACGCTCCTTACTGACGTCATGGCTTACATAAGCACGCTCCTGACGTCATCGCTTACATAAGCACGCTCCTGATGTCATCGCTTACATAAGCAGGCTCTTGATGTCATTGCTTACATAAGCACACTCCTTAAATTTAAATAGTCAGCAAATGATAAGAATTAAAAAGATAAAAATAAGATTGATTTTTTCTTCTTGTTTTTTTTCAAACATGGAGCCACCGTTTTTGTAGACAATTTAATATAAAGTTCACAACTTTCAAACAAACAAATAATTTTCTCCATCTAGTTTATAATATATATATATATATATATACATATATACATAACTCCATCTTTTTCTTCTTGTTTGATTATAATATAATATAATCAATGTAGTGTAAAAAATTTAATAGCGCACGTGATGTATTCTGCATATAATGTTATATAAGTTCTAATCAAAATTTTGCATACAGAAAAATCTCTATAAATAATATTTATGATGTGTCCTCTTTAAAATATTGTATATGTTGTAAAGATTTTATACTAAATATTTTACCATTCCATATTAATTTTGTCAAAATAAGACAACCCATAAATATCAAATTTGTCAAAATAATATAACCAATCAATCATTTTTGTCAAAATAATATAATTAATCAATTTGTCAAAAGATGAATAGTAATTAACCCTATTTTTCAAAAAGTGAATAGTAAAGTTTTTTGAAAATATTTAAAATAATCATTTTTGTCAAAATAATATAATTAATCGATTTGTCAAAAGATGAATAGTAATTAACCCTATTTTTCAAAAAGTGAATAGTAAAGTTTTTGAAAATATTTAAAATAATATTTAACATATATATTTTAAAAAGATAATATTATTTTATTGAAATAATATTTAACAAATATATATATTTTAAAAAGATAATAATTTGTGTCAAATAATATGTATATTAACTAATATATTTTAGACATCATCAAAATTAAATAATATGATTAACACACATAACAGATAAGTGAGAGCCAAAACACCCCTATGTTGGGGTAAGGTTTCTCTGTCCTATTTTGTCAGGGACTAGGGTTTCACTACGCACACAGCGGTTTCAGACAACCTATAAACGGGTAAGCAACCTGTCCTAATTTGGAATAGTCACTATGGATCCGAATATGCACTAGGTCGAATGGTCAAAGAGGGTGCCCCGGTAAAACCGGGGTTTATATTCCCATACTGGCAGAGCCCACAACCGGTCAGCCTTATGGTCATGCCTTGACAAGACAAGCCTCTGGCAAACCGTTCAGGAATAGCAGATGGCAAACACGGTGTCCTAGGCGCACCAATGCAAATGCAATGCAAAGAAACACACAAGTGTAGTCAAAAACAGATATCATGAGTTCGAGTCAAGTTCTCTAAATCCCCAGCAGAGTCGCCAGAAACTGTAACAAGCCCGCGGGGGACCTCGCTACAGCTCGGACTCGACTTTGTAGTCACGGTTCTAAGTCTGAACCAAAGAGTCCAAATCCGGCAAATCGTTTTGAGAAAAACAGATTTTTTTGAAAGAAGTGCCAAACATGGACTGCTTTGCCAGATACAGAGTCGCCACCTAAATATTTTTTAATGGGAAATTTAGGAAACCCTGACTCGGTGCCAAAAGGCCACGTGTCCGTCATCACCAAAGTTGCCTCGGCTCGGGAACTTGGGTACGATTGGGGAAGGTCACTTCGTGAGCACCCCCGCTCGCTCGGTCATAGACCGGCCTCTACTAACCATGATATCAATTTTTGAAAACATTGTGAGTTCTTATTCCGGTTATTAGCCTAGGTTACTATGTGATGCTCACAGCATATAAGTATAGACCGGGTCGCCCTAATTGGAACAAAACATTTCATGTTTGTTTTTGAAAATGGTTTGCTACCCGCAGGTAGGCTTGAAACATTTTGATGATTCATTCCAATTCAGATAACCCAACCTTCACCCACAGGCATTCAGGCAGATATATCAGATAAGCACATAGCCTTATGGTAAGCATGCTATCATGGCATTCACTCACACGCATGCAAGGATGCTAAAGCATAAAGCTTACCGAGTACTCCAAGCCAAAAACAGAAACTACATTAGAAATCATGCATGATCCTAAGTATACAAAAATGCTTAATGTAACACATGCAAAATGCAACTATAGTAGGCTCGGCTATTCTAAGATGGCATATGAAATGCTACAACTAACATGTATTCAACTTGGAATTGAAAATACAATGCAGTTAGTATGATGCGCCAAGCCCGGCGCATGCAAAACAGATGAATGATGCAAACATGCTGTCATACTGTATGCTAATTTAAACATGCCCTAATCTAACCATCAAAAGCGGATAAATAAAAGGGAGAAAGACGTGAGGTTGGAAGACATACAACACACTCACGCACACTTATTACAGTTGTGCCCTCACTCGGAGGGTCCGAATAAATATACAGTCCAAATATTACAGTCCCCAAATAAAAGAATATTACAGTCCGAAATATTATAAAATTCTAATTAATTAAAGAATTAACTAAGAAAACAAGTAAAACTGGCATGCAAGCCAGGGATTGCCTTGCTTCTGGTGGATGATGCATGTCCGGACTGTCTTGCGCGGAAATCCACCGGAATGCCCCAATTAGCCTCTGTTTACACCTGTTATTCTTGAAAAGCGTGCCAAGTCCCGGAAAGTTGCTGATTCCTGGTTTTGCTGCAACAGAGAGCAGGAAAGGGGCATGGCAATGTATTTGCACAAATATATGCATGTTTCGATCCTCGTGCCACCAATCATGCATACCGAGGCATGATGGCCGAGGAGTCGAAATGCACAACTCAATATAGGATGAATGCACATGAGACTACAGCTAAAACCTAACTCCATCATGGATAATCCGGAGTGTCGGTGACTGGGGAATTGAGACACATTCCGTCACTCGAAGTACGAAATATACCTCGTTTCCCGTGCCCGGGCTAACTCCTATTCCGGACACGATGCAATATGCATGATATGCATGAAATGTAACTAAGATACAATCCTAACATACTCAATGTTATGAAAATGAGATGCCTCGAAATACGTGCACACGGGCACGCAAATCGAGAAAATGATATGTCTCGAAATGCGTGCACGCGGGCACGCAAACCGAGAAAATGATATGTCTCGAAATGCGTGCACGCGGGGACGCAAACTGAGAAAATGATATGTCTCGAAATGTGTGCACGCGGGCACGCAAACCGAGGCGATGATATGTGTCTCGAAATGCGTGCGCGCAGGCACGCAAACCGAGGCGGTGATATGTGTCTCGAAATGCGTGCGCGCGGGCACGCAAACCGAGGCGATGGCGGAATGCAATGTAATGACATGAAAACATGATGTGGGCTTATGCCAACATGAGTGAGCCTCAGCCACACTCACATGGGATGCCGGTGGATAAAAAAAAGGGTGCCTCGAAATGCGTGCACACGGGCACGCAAACCGAGGCAATGATGGAATGCTATGAAATGACATGGAAATGACAAGTGGGCTTATACCAACATGAATGAACCTCAGCCACACTCACATCGGATGCCGGCGGATAAAAATAGGGTGCCTCGAAATGCGTGCACACGGGCACGCAAACCGAGGCAATGCTAAAATGATATGAAAATGACATGGAAATGACAAGTGGGCTTATACCAACATGAATGAACCTCAGCCACACTCACATCGGATGCCGGCGGATAAAAATAGGGTGCCTCGAAATGCGTGCACACGGGCACGCAAACCGAGGCAATGACAGAATATGATGAAATGACATGGAAATGACAAGTGGGCTTATACCAACATGAGTGAACCTCAGCCACACTCACATCGGATGCCGGCGGATAAAAACGAGGTGCCTCGAAATGCGTGCACACAGGCACGCAAACCGAGGCAATGCTAAAATGATATGAAAATGTCATGAAAATGACAAGTGGGCTTATACCAACATGAGTGAACCTCAGCCACACTCACATCGGATGCCGGTGGCAGAAAATGAGGTGCCTCGAAATGCGTGCACACGGGCACGCAAACCGAGGCAATGCTAAAATGATATGAAAATGTCATGAAAATGACAAGTGGGCTTATACCAACATGAGTGAACCTCAGCCACACTCACATCGGATGCCGGTGGCAGAAAATGAGGTGCCTCGAAATGCGTGCACACGGGCATGCAAACCGAGGCAATGCAAAATGCGATGAAATGTGGCAAAAATGATATGCAAGCATACTAATGGAATTTCAGCACTAAAATATGGGGGAAAACAGCCCCGAAATGAAGCGAAATGACATAAAATGCAAGGAAATGTCCCGAAATGCGACATTAGGCACCCGAAATGGCCTATAGCTATGCCAAACATGTACAATATGGACATACAATGCAAAGACAGAAGCTAGACAGTCCCAAAAGATGTACTTTCACAGTTATAAACATGGCCAAACAGCAAGTATAAGTAAGGGAAAAATAGCATGCAAGAATAGGGGCCAAAAGAGGGGTAATGAGGCAAGTGGTATAAGCAAAACTCAAACTGAAAAATTTCCTTCTACAACACTGAAGATGGACCAAAAATATGAACATTTACAGTATATGGCAGACCTCAAATCAGTATACAAACATGCTAAAAATGTGATGCAAAACAAGGCTCAAAAGGTGCTATAACATGAAGTGTATAAAATAATCACCAAACAGAAAAAAATTGTGAATGAAACATGAAGTATAGGCCAAAATAAGACTATCTCTAGGCCTGTAAAATGGCCGAAAACAAAAGCATGGTAGGCTAACTAAACATGCAAGAAAACGAACCAAAAGGTAGCCAAAGAGGCAAGTGGTATATGCAATGCTCAAACTGAAAAATTCCCTTCTACAACATTGAAGAGGGACAAAAAATAAGCATATTTCCAGAACTGTAAAACAGCCAAAACAGAATACAAACATGCTAGAAATGCAATGCAAAATTAGGCTCAAAAGTGGCTATAACATGAGGTATGCAAAATAATCACCAAATAGCCAAAGACCCTTAATAAAACATGAATTATAGGTCAAAATAAGACTATCTCTAGGCCTGTAAAATGGCCGAAAACAAAAGCATGGTAGGCTAACTAAACATGCAAGAAAACGGTATTTACAAAGGGTATTGAAGCAAGTAGCATATGGAGGGCTCAAACAGGGTTGAGCCCTTAATGAAAAGTGACAATGAGCTCAAAAGAGGGCCCTTTTCAGTTAGGGCCGGAGCTTGAAACCAAAAAGAAATGAGGCTTAGAAATAGATCAAGAAAAAGGGTCAAAAGGATCAAAGTGTAACTTACCCTTGAAGATCCAAGCTTTTGTTGCTTCTTGGGTTGATTTGCAGCTTCTTTAGCCTTCAAGAATCCTCCCTTGTTGCTGGAAATGAGATGGTGGTGGTAGAGCTTGGTGGTGTAGAAGGAATGATGGTTAAGGGGTTAGGGTTTTTTTGGAGAATTGAGAGGGAAGAAGATGGAGATGGCTATGGAGCTTTGAAGAGAATTTTTTCTAACCCTTGTAGAGGAGGCCATCAGCTGGTTAAAAGGGCCAAAAGGGGGTGTAAAAGGTGGGGGAGATGGAGAGGAAAACTCCCCCTCAAAATATCCCCCGGATACAGAAAATATCTGGGGGATATTGCCTAACAGCTGGAAAGTGCACAGTGCGAGGAACACGGCCGGCCTCTCACTTTTGCTGGAGGTGGCCGGCCGGTCACACCCCCTAGCCGGCCGGCTAGGGGTCAAAAGGGTCAAGGAGCTTTTCTGGCCGGCCAGATATTGGAGAGGTACCCCTATGTGTGTACAACACAACCATGTAGTTGAAATTCCAAGAAAGTGGGCCCAAGGGGTTCAACAATGGCTCGGAAAGAGGGGGTCAAAAGGGTCAAGTTGACTTACTGGCCGGCCATGAACTTTTAGGGGCCTCTCAGATGTGTAGATCACAGATATGTGGTTCAAAGTTCAAGAAAAAAGGTCCAAGGGGTTCAACATTAGCCCGGAAGAAAGGGGTCAAAAGGGTCAGGTGACCTTAATGGCCGGCCATGAACTTTTAGGGGCCTCTCAGATGTGTAGATCACAGATATGTGGTTCAAAGTTGGCAACACTAGCTCCAAGGTATTCAACATTAGCCCGGAAGTGCGAAAAACGGGCGCCGGGAGGCTCCGGAAGAGAGATAACTGGTTGCTGCAACAATTGCTGGCCTCTCACCCTTCAGTGACCTTCCCTGTGATAAAACAGAGGTACCTGCCAAAAATGAACGAAAACCGTTGCAAAACGGACGTTCCGGGGCCAAAACACGCAGTTCGGGGTCCCGAAAATGGGCTGTTAAGCACCGAAAATGGTATTCGACCTCGAAGTGGGTTTCTTAGCCCCCAGTGTCCCTCAAAAGGGATGAAATAAGATGTATGCCAAAAATCAGAGCAATAGGAGATGGTTAAGCGGTCCCGAACCGAGGCACACGGCCTGACGGCTCCGAAAACCGGGAACCGGACTCCAAAATGGGCAAAATGGCCTACGGCCACCAAATGTAGCCTACGGACATTGAGAGATGGTCTACGGGACCTCTCCCTCCCCTCAGGAAAAGAAACAGAGAAAACCGAGTCTGGTTCGCAAACCGAGACAAGGCACAGAAGAAGGTTCGGAAGTCCGGAGGCAGGGCCCACGGCCGTGACTCTAAAACTTCTGAACGAGCACACTATGCGACATCACCAAGTGCTCAATCGGTGACGTCTGAGTCTTAAGGTCGGTCAAAAATGGGGTGTCTACAACTCCAATCAAAGGCAGTTCAAGCCAGGCAGAAAATCGGGATATGCCCCGTCATGCCCAGACAATTCCTGTCGTTCCCAACCCTGCACCGGGAAAGGGTCAAAAAGCCAAGGCAGTGCCAACCGACCCTTTCGCTAGCGCATCTGGCAAGAATCCTCAAACTTCGAAGTACCTGCCCCGAGGGCGCAGGGTCTTTCACGACCTCTACATGCCTTTGTCTAGGGCATTACTAATATTGGCGAAGAATGGGCATCTTAAACCTTTGGAGCCTCGGCCACTCCCGAAGAATCTCCCCACCACACATGATGCTACCTTGTACTGCGCGTACCACCAACATTCTGGCCACAGTACCGATGGTTGTTTCCGCCTTTGTCATGAAGTGCAAGATTTGATCGACAACAAGGTTATCCTCCCACCACCTCAGCCAAGTCCGTTACCACCCAGTTGTTGGATTTCGAGGGCTCAGATACTGCGAGTATGTAAAGTGAACCGCCTGCAGGCGACATTTGGTATATTTTGGATGTAGCGTCTGGCACGCATTTTTGAGCATCGGTAAAACCGAGTTTTGTAAATCCTGGCTTGGATATCGAGTCAGTCTTTTGTTTTGAGTCTGCTTCTTTGTCTTGAGTCAGTCTTTTTGCTTAAGGGTCTGTCTTTTTGTATCGAGTCAGTCCCCTTTGTATATAATACCAGGTGATTCTGGGGTTGTTGTCCCGAACACCGTTTTGTCTTGTAATTATCTGTTTTTGTTTTGAGTCTGTTTCTGCCGAGGGGCCAGTTGCACCAACAAATCCGAGTGAAACAGCTGCTGCTATCTCAACTTCATGCTTGCTTTCAGCATAAGTGCCAGAGAATTTGATTGGGCTGACAGTGCATCTCGCCTGCTCTCCTGCGCGCCAAACTCATTGCATTAACCTAAGTTTTTCAAAAAACAAACCTTTTGAACACTGCGGTGATAAAAGCGAAGAGGAAGGAATTCCTCGGGTTTTGCAAAATTTTGATCATTTTGAGAGAAAGAGAGGCGTGCTAAGCCTTTTTGTGAATGAAATCATGCTTGTCGGCGTGGGTACTGAGAAGGATCCTGGCCTGATCCAGATTGGTTCCACACTATCTTCGGTGCGAGCGATTTGTCGCTTTCTTAAAAACTTTCAAAAACAAATGTTTTACGCAGCCCTGCGAAGACCTGTGTGGAGTTGCTCTTGAGATTGCGCATCCTAGGATCGCTTTCAGCCTCAAAATTCAACCCATCCGTTTCAAACTTTAAACCCATTCAGAACGTTCAGAAGTTCAATGGTCAAACGCCATGAATGGTCTGTATGGCCAGTTTCGAAGCAGCCCTTGAGGAAGAGGCACCAAAGCCGAATCGGAAGGAGTAGATCTCGCCGGAAGAAGCTCGTGGAGCGGCCATGATGGATTCTCTTATAAATCATTGCAACAGCCGTTCTCTTAGTTACAGAGAGGCTTCAATTCAAAAAACCATTTGGCATGGACTTGTTACACTTTTACCCTTTGAGAGGCTCGCTGGGCCGAAAACCCGGAAGGGCGGCCCAGGCAAAAGTTAGAGCAAGAGAAAAATACAAGAAAACGAAAAAAAAAGAAGAAGCAAAAATACAAAAAAGAAGAAAAGAAAATAAATGAAAAAAAGAAGAGAAAAAAGAAATAGAAAATGAAAAGAAGCTCGCAAGGTCGAAAACCCGCGTCGGGCACCTTGGCAAAAATTAGAGCATGAAAAGTGAAGGTTAAAATACCCGAGTGTACCTTAACCGGAACTACGTGAGGCTTGATTCCCATGTTTGGGATACGTAGGCAACTTCATCATGAAGTCCAGCCCCCAACGCTTTCATAGCGTCTCAGTCCATGCAATGGTTTCGATTTCATCCCAAAGTCCAGTTGCCAACACCCTTCAAGGTGATTGTGTCCATATATGTGTTGTGACCGTCTTCGTCATCTCTGTGTCAGAGAGTTCGACCACCGCCAATGAAGACTGTCTGCGAATTGCTGCGGCACCATCCCAAACAAGGGGCAACTTTCCGTTGCCGCGAGCTGGCGTGAGACGCCATTCAAACTCGGGGCAACTTTTCGTTGCCTCCCCCCTCTTTTTTGTCAAACCAGGGGCAATTTTCTATTGCCTTCGATCCGAGGTTGCGCATCTCAAAGAGTAAGTTCCATGCCCGTTGAGCATTGACTGTTTGAAAAATAGTTTTTTTGAAAATTTTTACTGAGGTTGACTATTTTCTCGAAAACTATTTCATTTTCCAAAACTGGACCATTGTCTTGGACCCAAAAAGGAAAATTTTCAGTGCTTGCAGCCGGGCTCACATACTTTTCAAATCAAAAATCGAACAAGTACGTTAATCCGACTCTCATTTTGATCAAATTTGTTTTAGTAGAAAAGCAAAAACAAAGAATGGTTAAAATGATGAACTAGGGGCACAGTTGAGCCAGGCGTTCTGTCCCTCCCCCGTCATCGACGTACTTGCCAGAAGAGCGCTCTACCAGCCAGAAGAAATAGCTGTGAGCTAACGGTATTGGGCATGAACCCGCACCTTTCTATTTATCCATCAATCACCCCGGGGAGGGATGAAAAATGAGAGAATGAAGAATAGAGAGGTGTAAGTTGAGAGAAAAGTGAGGAAAAGGGTTTTGAGAGAAAATCCGAGCTCGAGAGCCGAGTGATGTGAGAATCACAAATCAGAAAGGGTGGGAAACAATGCCTAGAGAAACTGGCTCCTCGTGATCTGAGGTCCCTCGTCTTCGTCAGCGCGTCAGTATGTCGTGTCTTCGGTTTTGTTTATCTCAACCTTTGTTTTAGGTCTTTTTCGAGCGTGTCTCGTTGTGTTTAGGTCGTGTACCTTTTTATTTGAGTCCTCCCCGCTGTGTTCAGTTGTAGGCTCGATATCCCAGTTTGAAAAACCCTCATTCGATTTCAAAAATCGTTTACACTCGGAATGATGTGCCATTCTCTACATTTGAACGTATTTCGACTCTAACCGGTTCCATCTTTGAGCTCCGTCTTGTCAGATTGGGCTGTTTGTTCGGGATGTGCTATGTGCAGGATGAACCGAATGCTGCGTTATGAGCTATATGCAGATTAATCCCCAGTAGAGCAAGGGCTGTGTGTCCAAGAATCAGGCAGTGGGTTGCTTGGGCTGTTTTGTTGTTGGCTGTTTAAATTATCTGGTTATTACAGTGCGAGTGTTCAATTTTCAGACAACCAATCAATTTCGTTTACATTGAGGTGTAACATGGTGGAATGCGATGCAATACATGAGATATGTAAATGTAACCCTTTTTAAGCAAAAATCTGTTCATTTCATAATCTTTTTTTAGGTACAAAGTTTTGAGGAAAACAAAATCTGCCTGCGGCAATACAAGGTAATCTAACTACCAAAGAAAAAAGGAAAAGTACAAGAAAGAAGAAAAATAACAAAAGTCCGCATCTGTGTCGAGCACTCCAAGGGCTGTCAGTCTATCCTGGTCCTCTTCCTGGACGAGGGTCCAGGAGCGTCATCAGCGTCGTTGTCAGAGCCCGAGCTAGAACCGCCTCCGGTCTCCTCCTCCGATGACTCGGACTTCGCCTCTGACTCCTCGTCATCATCATCATCCGGGACTGGAGCTCGTGAGCTACTCCCGATATGAGTGCGCCCCGCCTTGGAGCGGGGGAATACTCGGCCCTCCTCATCTCTCCCCTGGGCAGGGACGGAAGGTCCAGCTGGAGCACCTCCTGCCATGGGAATCTAGAAAGGAGGCTGAAAAAGTACACAAAAAGGAAATGCATCAGTATACTGTAGACAGTTTATCAGTGCAGAATGCAATGCAGAGTACAGTGTATGAATGCCGTGAGCAGTTTATCAGTGCAGAATGCAATGCAGAGTACAGTATGAATGCCGTGAGCAGTTTATCAGTGCAGAATGCAGTGTATGAGTACAGTATGAGAATGCCGTGAGCAGTTTATCATCGCAGAGTACGATGCAGAATGCAGTGTATGTAGTGTATCAGATACTGTGAGATCAGTGTATCAGGTGTTGTGCCGTGCATCAAATTATGTGAAGCATTGTATGAATGGTTGAGGCCAGTGTCAGAAGAACATACCGGTATGCTGTAGAGGGCTAGGAGGTCAAATGTCCGCTGAAGCATCCCCATCATCGAGGCATTCATCGCCAACGACTGACGGGTGTACTCAGAAGAAGCCTGCAAAAGTATTAGATGCATCAGTATTCTGCGGAATATCAAATAAACTGAAAATGAATGACTATACAAAAGTGCAGTAATACATACCGGAGGTAAGTCGGGGACACCGACGAACTCGTGATCAGCCGGCAGAGGGGCGAAGGGGATTTGATAGGTCGCCCCACCCTACCCCTGGAAAGTCAGTACAGCAGGCAGGGCGGGCCAGCCAGTCCCCCGTCCTCCCTGAGCTCCGCCCCTGCCACGGACTCGGGCCCTCCTCACAGCCCCTACTCCAACTCCCGCCCCGGCCCCAGCCGCCGATGCCACAGGCCTGGCCCCCTCCGCTCGACGGCCGCCACTCAGAGGTCGCATCAGGTACGTCTGCACGTACTCCCGATAGTCTCCGGTGCCTCTGAAGCCGGCCTCCTCCCAGCCAATGGTGTAGTCGTCCATCTGCTCGCTGGTGAGCCTCTCGGTCTCCCTCATATCCGCAGGAGGGTGAACCGGGACTATCTGCTCAGGTAACCCCAGGGTCTGGCGTAGGAAACGCTCCCCCAGGTACCAAGCCCGACAGACCGGGCCCTCCAGCAAAATCCGGAAATGCGAGGTCTCCTTCGCACCGGCAAATCGGTCCCGCGTCACCGCCGGTAATGGAGCCCACGGCCGTCAAGTGATTTGAAAGTGACAAACGGTTTGTTATCTACTGTTTTTGAAATATGCAGTGGGAAAGCGAAGCTTAAATGAACTCCAAGTAAAACATACCTCAGCAGGGGTAATGGTGTCGAAGTATCGGCGGAAAAAGCCGAAAGTCTCTCGTGGCCGCCGGGTGCATCTCCCGTCAAAGCGGCGTGAAAAGGGGACAACCAGAGGGGTCTCCGCGACAGGTACAGGAGCAAGCCTAGGAAAGTAGGCGTAAACCCACAACTGCAAGATAAATACCAGTGCATTTATTAGATGAAGCAGAATACAGAATAAAGCAGAAATGGCAGAGCCGTGTGTTGTGCAGTGTATTGTGTACAGTGTGAGCAGTGTACAGTCAGTGTAAAGCAGAATGTATGTGTGTGCCGTGTGTACAGTATACAACAAGTATAAAGCAGACTACAGTGTGTGCAGTGTACAGAGTACAGGAAATATAGGGCAGAAATGAAAAGCGGAGAAGGAATGTACCTCCCAAGCCCGCAAGTAGTCCCCGAGCAGCTGGCCGCTGCCGCGCGAAGCCGAGCTCATATATCCATAAAGGTTGGCTAGAGCAGCGCCACCCCAATCATAATGCAAAATGTCCCGGACGTCCACCAGTGCACTGAGTAAGCAGAGAGGCACGGTGTTCGCCCGATCGGTGAAGATGGTAGTCCCGAACAGGAACATGAGGAAGCCGCGAGCATACCTCTCCACGTCCTCCTAGGTCATCTGCGCCTCCTCCTCCAACACGGGCTGAACCCGAAACTGTACCTCGAACCAGGAGTACCGCACGAAGCCTGGACGAGCAAGAGGTGGGGCCTCCCCCAGTAGATGGACCTGAGCGGCGGTCCACTCATCCATATCAATGTCAAAAGGGATCGGATCCCCCCCTACCCCGATGCCAGTGAGCATCGAGAAGTCGTAAGGGGTCATCGTCATGCCCCCTGCAGTGGAAAAGTGAAACGAATCGGTGGTGTCCCACCATCTCTCCGCCAGAGCGGCAAGGAGAGGTCTGCATGTGGAGAGCCTGGAGAGTCCTCGGCAGAAGGCGCCGAAACCCGCTCGATCCACGATGCGTCGGACTGCATCAGGGAGCTCATCGTACCACTCCCAAGCGGCAGTGTTCCCATACTCGCGGATGGTATGGGAACCCTCCTGTAAACAGAAAATAACAATTGCAAGACAACATTCAAAATGCAGTTTTGAAAAAGCAGATGTAGCATACGTGCAAGTTTGACAGATTCAGACAAATACCGGGTGCCGGTGTGTTTACAGTGAACTACAACGTGTGATGTGTCAGCGTGTTTGGGTGTTTCAGAACAGATATAGCATTGTGTGCAAATTTAACAGATTCAGACAAATACTGGGTGCCAGTGTGTATGCAGTGAAATACAGTGAGTGTAGTGTGTTTGAGTGATTCAGGGCTAGTGCAGTGTGTGTGCATGTGTCAGTCTCAAGCAGATATCAGTTGTATGTATGTTTACAGTCAACTACAGTCTACGGTATATCAGATTCAAGCAGTTAAAGAGTACAACTAACTATAACAGTTTTGTATCCTACATTGCGAAAAGTAAAGCAGAAGAAAGAGAGTTACCTCGGAAGTGCCGAATGAAAGGTGGGAGGTAGGCTCGCGCAGTAGTAGCTCGGGCGCCACATGCCTCTCGAAGCTCCGGAACTGACGCAGGCCGTCGGGGGACAGAACATGGATCGCCGGTCGGTAGGTCGCCGGGTCGAACGGGCGCTCGCTCAACGGTAGGAGCTCGACCCCGGGATCCATCTCGTGGTCCGAGGGAGTCCCGCCACGTGGAATGTCGTCCGCCATATCGAAAATGATGAGAAAATGGCCGGAGGAAGGAAAACCAGGTTGGAATACGAAGAGTCAACCGGAAAGTCAACTTCTGAGAAGGTCGGAAATGGCCGGGAAGGCCGGAATGTGAAAAGGCACAGGAATGAAGAGGAAAATGAGGGGAACAAACCCCGAAAAGGCGAGAATGCCAAACAAGGCACCGAAACAAAAATGTGATCGGTTGAAAATGTCTGAAACGCAAAGAAAATCGCGAATCCGATGAGGAAACGGGCGTAGAACGCAAAGAAACGGGCGAAAAATGAGAGATAAACGCTCTAGAGAGAGAGAGTGAGGGATTTCGGCGGTGGAGAAGTGAGGAAATAGGGTTTGAAGCCCTATTTTAAAACACCCGAAGTGAAAAGTCGAAACTGCCCCGAATCAGCAACTGTTTGCCGGTCGGCAATATTTTGTGCCGGCCGGCAGTATTTTGTGCCGATGGAGTTATTTTGCAGCCGGTGGACAGCCGGTGGCCTCCCCTTCCGGCCGGTGGTGTTCCCACAACCTTGTTCAGGCCATATGAGAAGTTTTTGGTCTTCATAGGTCAAGAAAGTGCAAGAAAAGGCATCTCCAATGCTCAACCGGCCTCCGTTTTGACCTCGGACTGCGGTTTCCGTGCGTGGCACTCCAATTCATACAAGGTTGTAGACACCTCATTTTTGACCGTCCTCAAGACTTGGACGTCACCGTTTGAGCACTCGGTGATTATCCATGTTTGTGTTCGTTTGGAGTTCCCGGAAGTCCCGGCTCGCGGGCCCTGCCTCAGGATCTCCGAACTTGACCGTTTAGTGTCTGGTTTCACACCGAACACTTATGTTTTGCCTTGGAGGGGCAGGGAAGGCCTTGTAAGGCATCCCCACACACCACCGGCAGTGGCTAGAGGCCACCGGCTGGTCTTTTTCTGCCATCGACACTATTTTTTGCCGGTCGGCACATTTTATTGCCGGTCGGCATATTTTGTTGCCGGTCGGCACTCTTTTTTGTCGAAATGACATTTTTGGGCAGCCGACCACTGTTCATCCACTTTATGGAGATATTTTGTGCCAGCTGTGATAGCTGGCACCAACTCTGCCTCCCTCCATACACGTGTATGGAGGGATCTCCCTCTAAGCAAGCTTGTTGTATAAGCTTTGCAAGAGGGAGTCTTATAAGAGGAAGGGTCTTCCTCTTTGATCTAGGTTAGAATTTTGGAACCAAAAACCAGAGCTTTGAGATATAGATACACTCTATCCCTATATCTCCCTCTCTCCCCTCCTTTGTGTGTGTTTCCTTGGCCTAAAGGTGGTTTTTACCTTACTTTTGCACCATTACACACACTATTACACCTTACTCCGAGATTGAGGAACTTGGGGGGATGATTCTTGAGTTTTTGGACTGGTTTTGATCAAAAGAAGAGGGCTAGACCATTTGTTCTTCAAGGGTTCTTCAAGGGTGAGCATCTTGCTTTATATTCCCCAAACTTGCAATATTTTTTTACCTATCTTGCTTGCTGTTTTAGCACTTGTGTATAACATAAAAAGGGCTTGTATTTTCATGTTTTAGAACTTTCATTAAGGTCGTTTTGTGGTTTGAGTGTAAACTCACCCTTCTAGGCCTTGTTTGGTCCATTTTGGTGCCTCTTTGGTAAGGCTTTGTTCATTTCAGTGTTTTGGTCCTTTCACCACTAAAAACCAGTTGATTTTCAGTGTTAAAAAAGGTGGTTTCAAGTCTTGCATAGGGGAGGGACACCCTTCTCCCTTCATTGTTTTGTTTCCTTGCTTTTTAGCTTAAAAGGGTAGCATGTGTGCTTGATCATTCTTGGCCTCATTTCAGAAGTTTTTTAGGTGTTTTATGTCATATGTAACCTCTGTTTTTGGCCGGATTTGTGCCTCCTTGTATGCTTGTAGTACTTGCTTTGTATTGCTCCATTTTGCTTAGAAGTGCATCTCATGATTAGGACATGATTCTTGTGTGTGTTGGCTTAGTTCCATGAAGCTTTTAGTATTGTTTTTCCATGCTTAAAGTCTGTTGGTTATCCATTTGGTCATGCTTGACATGTTTTTTATAGGTGCTATGTATTTTGGCTTGAAAGCTTTGAGCATGTTGACCTCTAGCATGCATGGTTGTGATCACCCTCATGATTTAACATCATTTAGGACCACATTTTAGTCCAAGAATCATGTTTGTATGTGTGCATGCATGACCTCTTTTATGCCTTGAGGGTGTACCCTCTTATGCCTAGGAATGAGCCTTGGTGCATATGCCTCTTGGGAGTCACCTTAGTTGCCATATTAGGAGGGTTTGGGGTCCTATTTTGGTCTGTAAAAATTCTGTTTTTACTTGTTTTAATCATACTGTGAGAGGTCATGTTGGTGGGGGTGAGATGCCTTCTTTTTATGCTTTAACCTTGGGACCATTAGTTTGCTTGTTAGCATGAGTATTAGTCCATCTTTTAGACATCTTTTGGCCACTGTTTTGGGGTGGTTTAAGGTCTGCCCTTTTATGGTTCTAGCCTCCATTGCATGCTTGTTTCATATTTGTTGCATGGTTACTTCATTAAGCCTTGTAGTATATTAATCCCATTGTCAAATTGGTCCATGTTTGCATCATATTTGCACCTTGTATGCTTGGCATTACACATTTGTCATGTTGGTTGCATAACGCTTGTTGTGCTTTACATCTTGGTATCATGTTGCATTTTGAGCCATGTTTCCATAACATGCATTGCATTTACTTGGTTTGGGGTGTCAAACCAAGTGTGGGAATTAAGGAACATTCATACTTCAAGTGATGTAATGTGCCTCGATTCCCGGTCACCGGGGCCTTTGACTCCAACTTGATAAGGCTTCGGTTTTCATTTTGTTTGTTGCATGCATCTTTATATCAAATGGCAAATTTGATTCTTTGAGCCACCATGCACCATTGATGGTTCGAAGATCGAAGGACATGCTTCCTTGAGTTCAAAACATGATACGAAGTATGACCATGCTTACATGTGCCTGAAAACGCCATGCCATGCACTGTCTATTCTCTGTTTG
Source organism: Camellia sinensis (assembly GCF_055761805.1). Taxonomy (NCBI): domain Eukaryota; kingdom Viridiplantae; phylum Streptophyta; class Magnoliopsida; order Ericales; family Theaceae; genus Camellia; species Camellia sinensis. The sequence continues at coordinate 73,132,217 of NC_138970.1, read as the reverse complement.
CTGTCAAAACTGTCCCTGCAGGAAGTTTCTGCCGACCGGCAGAATTCAGTGCCGGCCGGCAATATTTTAAGTGCCGATTATCAACTCAGCAACCGATGGAAGTTCTGGAGTGCCGGTAGGAATTCTGTCTGGCCGGTGGTGCTCTGCAGTGTGTAAGGAACCTGCTCCAGGACTTGGGCATTTTTCAGAGAGACAAGGCAGTACAAACAGAAGTGGCAGGGGTACGATACAGGTTTTTCGGGCGAGCCGAGTTCCGAGCATGCATCATCTGCGCATCCCGAGGCAGAGGCTGTGGCCACCCTCTTCTTTCTTTTGCATCCTTTCTTTTAATTAATTAGGAAATTCTGTAATAATTTTATTTGTTTATTATTTGGGACTGTAATATTTATTTGGGCCCTCCGAGTGAGGGCAAATCTGTAATAAGTGTGTGTGGGTGGTGTGTATGTCTTCCAACCCCACTTCTTTCTTCCCTTTTATTTACCTGCTTACGATGGTAGATTAGGGCATGTTTAAATTCAGCATACCTTATGCTATGCATGCGTGCATTCATGCATTTGTACTACATGTATTAGGCTCGGTACATCACGCTAACTGCATTTCTACTTCAATTTACAAATCGAACATGTGATAATTGATCGCATTACATATGCCATGCTTAGGTTAACCGAGCCTATCTAAATTGCATCTTGTATGTGTTGCATTAGGCAATTTAACATGAACTAGGACACGCGCATTTTGCTAACTAGTTTACTGTTTTGGCATGGAGTACTAGGTAAGCTTTTATGCTTTAGCATATCGCATGCGTGTGGGTGTTGCCATGACAGTATGATTACCATGAGGCTAGCTGCTTATGTGATATAACTGCTTGAATGCCTGTGGATGGAGGTTGAATTACCTAAATTGGAATAATGCATTAAAACTGTGAGTTTTAAGCCTACTAGATAGTGGCAAAATCATCTTTTCTAAAAGCCCTCTTGAGGGTGGCAAAATCTACATTTTAGCCTACTTGCGAGTAGCAAACCATTTTCAAAACAAACATGAAATATTTCGTTCCAATTTGGGCGATTTGGTCTATACTTGTTTGCTGCGCGCATAACATAGTAATTCTAGGCTAACAATTGGTTTAAGAATACATAAAGTTTTCAAAAACGGATATCACGGTTAGTAGAGGCCGGTCTTCGGACCGGGCGAAAGGGGGTGCTCATAGCTGACCTTCCCCGATCGTACCCAAGCTCCCGAGCCGAAACAACTCCGGTGATGAAGGACATGTGGCCTTCGGCACCGAGTCAGGGTTTCCTAAATTCTCCTATAAAAAATATTTAGGTGGCGACTCTGCATCTGGCAAAGCAGTCCATGTTTGGCACTACTTTTTCAAAAATCTGTTTCTCAAAACGATTTGCCAGATTTGGACTCTTTGGTTCAGATTAAGAACCGCGACAACAAAAATCGCGAGTCCGAACTGTAGCAGCGGGGTCCCTCCGCGGGCGCGTGCTACAGTTTCTGGCGACTCTGCTGGGGAGTTTTAGAGAGCTTGACTCGAACTCATGATATCCTGTTTTGATTTCGCTTATGTGTTTCTTTGCATTGCATGTGCATTGGTGCGCCTAGGAACACAGTGTTTGCCGTCTGCCATTCCTGAACGGTTTGCCGGAGGCTTGTCTTGTCAAGGCATGTCCATAAGGCTGACCGGCTATGGGCTCTGACAGCATGGGAATACAAACCCCGGTTTACCGGGGCACCCTTTTTGACCATTCGACCTAGTGCGTATTCGGAATCCATAGTGACCATTCCAAACTAGGACAGGTTGCTTACCCGATTATAGGTTGTTTGAAACCGCTGTGTGCGTAGTGAAACCCTAGCTCCTGACAAGATAGGACAGGGAAACCCTACCCCAACATAGGGGTGTTTTGGCTCTCTTTACTTGCTATGTGCTTTTTAGAGTGTGGTTCTACAGGAACGCGCATGTCAGTTTGCAGGACTGAGTAGTAGGCCTGAGAGCATCAGTATCAGTTTATGAATCAGTTATCTGCGGGTATCAGGTTCAGTTTTGGGAACAGAGATTTTGGGGAACAGTGATCAGTATTGAGGAGCAGTGTGTTCGACTTACTGATTATGTATTATGGATACTCAACTGTGTATTATGTGTTTACTTTATGCCGTTGTGCTGTCCAGTTGTTGGTTTATTTATTGCTTTATTTATCTTTTTGCTAGGTAGTTTAGCATCATTGCTTCCAACCCAGTAGACATTCCCCAAGCACTCTGGATCAGAGGTCGCCGACTCCATCGATCTGAGGATCTGATAGCAGGACAACCGGTGTACCACTCTCTACCCCCGGTTACTAAACGGAAGGCAACTAGGCAGAGGGCATCGGTTCAGCAGTCAGTTCAGAGGGCCTTATCTACCCCACCTGAGTTCAGTAGGGATCAGGGTCCTGTTTCACCTACGGAAAGAGAACATATACCAGTAATTCAACCAGAGCAGAATAGTATGGCTAGCTTAGAGGAGATGGTGCGCCAACTTCAGGAAAGCATGAAAATGATGCAGCAGGATGCTGTCCGACAGGCAGAATTCACGAAACAACAAGCCACAGTTATGGGTGAGCAAGCGGAGTTAATTGTGAGATTGCAGCAGCAAACTGGGACGTCAGCTTCACAGCAAGTCCCTCCCACACTAAGGGTTCCGATACCCGAAGAGACTCCAAATGCCCGGAACGTCCAAGAAGATACGGACATCCCAACGGGGCCAGCTCCACCCCCGATCCTGCCTCAGCAATCCAAGGCACCCACTCCTATCAATCTATCGGATTCTCCCTTCGAGTCCGAGGTGGACCCCGTGGCATTGAAAATGCACAAGCTTGAAAAGCTGTTCAAAAAGTCTCAGGGTGCGAAGTCCATTCCGGACATTGGAGACGGATACACTGATACAGCCGTGACGCTGCCAGATCGGTTTAAGATGCCACAAATCGATCGTTTTGACGGATCTGAGGATCCCATGGTACACCTGCGACTATTTTCAGACGTCCTAAGGCCAATGGGCCTCACTAGATTGCAGAAGCTGTCTTTATTCGACCGGACCCTGTCGGGTGTAGCGGCCGCATGGTATGCAAAATTGGAAGATGACGTCAAGAGAAGTTGGGACGAGGTGGCTGAGGCCTTCATCCTGCAGTACTCGTATAACACACAAATCGAGATCACGACCCGGGATCTCGAGACAACGAGACAAGAAACCAAAGAGAGTTTCTCAGAATTTGTAACCAGATGGCGGGCTAAGGCTTCGATGATGACCTTAAGACCCACGGACAAGGACCAGATTCGGATGATTGTGCGCAATCTCCAGCCGAAGCTAATGCAGAAGATGATTGTAATCCCCTTTCCTACTTTTGCTGATCTACATGAAATGGGGGTGCAGATTGAGGATGCCTTAAAACAAGGCCTGATTGATAATGACCGGGAGCAACCCCGCAGAACTTTCAATCGAAATACTACCGCAGGCCCGAGTGGCGCTACAACTGCCAGGACCTCTGAAGTGAGTATGGTCACCACCAACCCTTCCCCAAGAACTACAGCAGCCGCACCATTCTCCGGTGCGTCTGGAAGCAACCCTCAAACAACCAAATACCCTCCCAGAAATACCAGAACCTTTGCTCCACTTTATATGCCCTTATCCAAAGCTTTGGGGGTTTTGATCAGAAAAGGGCATCTGAAGCCCCTAGAGCCGCGGCCCTTACCCGAAAGACTCCCCGCCACCCACAATCCAGCCAAGTATTGTGCATTCCACCAGCAGCACGGTCACGACACCGACCTGTGCTTTCGATTGCGTCATGAAATCCAAGATCTCATTGACAACGGGGTGATTTTACCCCCTGAGAAACCCAATGTTACTACAAATCCTCTCCCCACACATAACCAAGTTCCACCACCCAAAAGAATCAATTTCATCCACACTGGGGTCGCATCCTACGATCCTAGTATCTATATTACACCCTCCTACCTGCCTAAGCCGAACGTTTCCCTCCCTGATTGCACCGATTTGTGCATGATGGACGTCTCTATAGCCCAACCCAAGCCAGTGGTGGTGATCATCGAGAACAGGAAAGAGTTTGTCAAACCAGAGTCCGCGGAATCTGGGAGCGATGTTGGGAACGCTTACAGTCAGAGTGACTACATTTCACCAGTGGGCCAGAATAGACCAAATGTCGAATTCCCAGCCGAGGGAGAGCTGTGTGTAATCCAAGGGGACAGTCCAGGACAGGGAATGGATGATTTGACAGCTGTGGAAGAGAATCTTGCCAAGTTCCAGTTTTACGGTAACCAAGACCCAGAAGACCTAACCGTCAATTGGTTCGATTATGAGGAATCGGCTGAGGCCACGGGATGGTTGGACGATCAGCCAGATGTGGTAGGAGGATTTCAGTCAGAACAAGGCCCGGCAGGGGCAGAAGTGTCAATAACAGCCGGGAAGGTCGAAGAACATAATACATCGCCGGAGAGCGCCGGTGTCGAGGGTTTCGCTCGGGAATGGAGCATTTTGAGTACAGGGATCATTGAGCAATCTACTGCGTTGGCACGGTCGGGACAGGGAAGATTCGAAGATTCTGAGAGGATCAGGAAGGCAAAAGGCCATGTGGAGGTTGAGACTGCCACAAGTACAGAAACGGAGAATGCTGCGAGCATAGGGATAAAAGGTACTGCAAGTATCGGGACAGTTATGCCAGAACCAGACAGATGCCTGTCGGCTGCAGATGGTATGTGGTGGGAAGACGACGACCTATGTCTGGCCCACACAGACGAAGATTGGGAAGATAGCCAACCAGATGATACCTGGTATATCGGCGAAGTCAATCACATGACCAGGAGTGGACGGTACTTCAAGACTCCACACCTAGATCAACCGGAGGCGTCTGGAAAAGATAAGGAGGCGGAGAAGCAAAAGGAAAAGCAACTCGAAGATGAGGCCGTATTGAGACAATTGAAAAAGATACAAGCAGACATCTCCATTTGGGGACTGCTTATGGCTTCTCGAGTACATAGGCAGGCTGTCCTTTCAGCCATGGACAAAGCCAAGCTTTCCATAGACACCACGCCCGAACAGCTGGTGGGCTTAGTCTTTTCGGGAGGAAGTTCCCCAGCATTGAGTTTTTCTGACAAAGAACTGCCACCCGAGGGTGCGAACCATAACAAGCCACTCTACATCTCCGTGGAGTGCAGGGATAAATGGATACCTGTGGTGCTTGTCGACACGGGGTCCGCCATCAACGTCTGCCCTGCAAGGACAACTTATGCGATTGGTTTGAAAGTCGCGGATTTCGTGTCAACGGCTCAGGTAATTCGGGCGTATGACAGCACAAGCCGGGAAGTGATGGGGACAGTTAAGATTCAAACAAAGGTTGGGCCGAGACAGCACGAGATAGATTTCCACGTCTTAGAGGTTCCTGCAACGTTCAACTTGCTTTTGGGGCGGCCGTGGCTGCATCAGGTAAAGGCAGTCTCCTCTACCCTACATCAAGTGGTGAAATACCCCTATGGGAAGGGAGTAGCCATTGTTTTTGGAAACTCGTCAATTCATCCGCCACCGGAAGTGTCTACGCCTGTTCTAGAAATTGAACACGGTGTGGAAGATGTGTTCATATCGGGTTTTACCTTGGCTGAGGCTTGGGTTGTACAGGACATCATGGCAGCTAATGAAGGGTTATATGTCAGTGCCCAAGCAGTCTACCTCATGAACAAACTCCAACACATCCCCGGGATGGGACTGGGCAAGAGCGGCAGGAAAGGTGTCGCAGCATTGGCCGAAGTGCCGCATAACCCCCATACCTTTGGTTTGGGCTACCTTCCCACCAAAGAGGATTGGATAAGGAAAGGAAAGGAAATAGCCGGCAGGGCCAGGGCGAAACAGATGGGGAATCCCTTTGACTTGATGCACCAGCCCATTCGGGGGACCCTAAACGGACGCTTCATCCGGGAGGGGGAGGACTTTCCGTTCTGTGGCTTCCCAGAGCCGTGGCTCAACGCGGAAAAGAAGCGCGTACCGGGGTTTGAGATCTTCTTTGATTTACAGTTACCTGAGGATGACATCGCCGAAGGGCAGGCAGATCTATCGGCTGAGGCTGAGCAAAGTAAGGAAGTGCAGTCTGAGGACGATGAAAACGAAATGGGGGCAGCGCTGGCGTGTCTGCTTTCAGATCCTCCGATCGAACAGAGGTGCTTGGGGGATAGCTCCTCGGTATGTGTGATTGGGAATGAAGCGGCTGTGGGCCTACCATCAGCTATTTTGGATGCATCCATCGCACCTTCTCTCATCTGGCAATATGAAGAAGGCTTTTTATCTAGCAGCACCGGGTCAGGTAGTGAGCCGGAATCTGATTCCACTGAATCTTGTGCGCCAGAATCAGGTTCCAGCTCAACTGAGTCTGAGTCCGGTATTCCTGGGGGTGATAACCCGGATGCCACGGTCCTGTCTAGGTCGTCATTTTCATTTTCTTTTGAGTCTGTTGTAACAGAGGAATCCGACAGCTCGGAAGTATTTAATGAGAACGACGTGGATGTGGTTTCGGAGTATTTTTCTGTGCCTTTGATTTATTGCTTAAATCAGGATTTTCAAAATTTTGATGAAAACGACGAGGAAGAAATTCCTCCGGTTTTGCAACGGTTAATTGATCAAGAGCAGGAAAGATTTGTTAAACCTTTAATGGATGAAATCACTACTGTGAATGTTGGTACTGAGAAGGACCCACAGTTGGTCCAGATCGGGTCTACGTTGTCTTCTGAGGAACGCGAGCGCTTAGTCGCTTTATTAAAAGATTTCAAAGATGTTTTCGCGTGGTCCTACGAAGACATGCCTGGAATCGATCCTGAGATTGTACAGCACCGGATCCCTCTTGACCCCGAGGCCCGACCTGTCAAACAGAAGCTTAGAAGGATCCGCCCTGATTGGGCCCTTAAGATTAAGGAAGAGGTCACCAAGCAGATTGATGCAGGCTTCCTGCTGGTATCCGAATACCCAACTTGGTTGGCTAACATTGTTCCGGTGCCGAAGAAGGACGGCAGAATTCGGGTCTGTGTAGACTTCAGAGATTTGAACAGGGCTAGTCCGAAGGACGACTTTCCCTTGCCGCACATTGATGAATTGGTAGATTTCACGGCAGGACACGCCTTGCTTTCGTTTATGGATGGCTTCTCAGGCTATAATCAGATAGTAATGGCACCCGAAGACCGGGAGAAGACTGCATTCACTACCCCGTGGGGTACATATTGTTATAGAGTGATGCCATTTGGGCTGAAAAACGCTGGAGCTACCTATCAACGGGCAGCAACTACAATATTGCATGATATGATCCATAAAGAGGTCGAGGTGTATGTGGACGACATGATTGTCAAGTCCAAAGAAAGAGAAGGCCACTACACCGCCTTACAAAAATTCTTCCAAAGGATCAGAGAGTTTCGGCTGCGGCTGAATCCCCAGAAGTGTACTTTTGGTGTTACAGCAGGGAAGATGCTAGGGTTTCTGATTACACAAAGGGGCATCGAGGTCGACCCTTCCAAAATCAAGGCCATCTTAGAAATGCCACCACCGAGGACTGAAAAGGAGGTGCGAGGCTTTCTAGGTAAAATGCAATTCATAAGACGGTTTATCTCTAAATTAACCTTGACTTGTGAACCACTTTTTGGTCTCCTGAAGAAAGGAAAGAAATTCCAATGGGACGGCCGATGTCAAACAGCTTTTGAACAGATCAAAGAGTATCTACAGAACCCGCCCGTGTTGTCGCCGCCAGAAACATGGAGACCGTTGATATTGTATCTTTCGGTAACTGAGACCACCATGGGCTGCATGCTCGCGCAAGAGTCAGAGGACAGAGTGGAAAGGGCCATCTACTATCTGAACAAGAAGATGCTGGATTACGAGACCCGCTACACACCACTGGAGAAGGCTTGTTTGGCCTTGGTATGGGCTACCAGGAAGCTGCGGCATTACCTGTTAGCTCACTCTGTAATGTTGGTTTCACGATTGGACCCCATCAAATATCTTTTTGAGAAACCAGCACTTATGGGTAGGCTAGCCCGTTGGCTGCTATTGCTTTCTGAATTCGACTTGAAGTATGTAACACGCAAGTCAGTGAAAGGAAGAGCGGTAGCGGAGTTCCTTACCGACCACCCGGTTGAGGGTGATGAAGCGGTTGAATACCTATTCCCAGATAAAGCCATTCTGCACATCGAGGATGAAACTTGGACGATGTACTTTGACGGAGCGTCAAGCCAGTATGGGTATGGGATAGGGGTGTTGCTGATAGCGCCTGACGATTCCCGTATCCCTTTAGCATTCAAGCTCCAGTTCAAAGTCTCGAACAATGAGGCAGAGTATGAGGCATGTATTGCTGGCCTGGAAGCAGCCCTAGAACTAGGGGCAAGACGGTTGGACGTCATTGGGGACTCGAACCTTGTTGTGTCTCAAGCAAAAGGAGACTGGAAAGTCAAGGAGGAAAGGATGATAATTTACCACCAAACCTTGGATTTGTTAATTCCTCGGTTTGAGAAGTTAAATTTCACCCACCTAGTAAGAGAGAACAACAGGTTCGCCGATTCATTAGCAACTCTATCTTCCATGATAGACATCCCGTCCGGAGTCCGGATGCGTCCAGTCATCATTGATCAGAAGTTTGCACCAGCATACGAGTCGATTTCCGCCATAGATGAGGCTCAAGACGACAACCCCTGGTATTACGACATTTGGAACTTCTTAGAAAAGGAGATGTATCCACCAGGGGCAAGCGCCAAGGATAAGAGGGCCATTAGAAGAATGGCTATTCAGTTCATCATCTGCGGGGGTAAGCTGTACAAAAGGGGTCATCTAGGAATGCATAAGCTCTGTGTAGAAGCTGAAGATTCGAAGCGCCTAATGGAGGCCATCCATGGAGGGGAGTGCGGTGCACACATGAACGGAGTAATGCTGGCCAGAAAGATCCTCAGACAGGGCTACTACTGGTCAACCATGGAGGAAGATTGTATCGGCTTTGTTCGGCGATGCCACAAATGCCAGATCCATGCAAACTGTATGAACATCCCACCGTCCAAGCTATACAACATGACGTCCCCATGGCCATTTTCCGTTTGGGGAATTGATGTGATCGGAGCTGTTACCCCGAAGGGGTCGAACGGACATGAGTATATCCTGGTAGCGATAGATTATTTCACAAAGTGGGTCGAGGCCCAATCATACGCGGTGTTGAAGGCGTCGCACGTCGCCAAGTTCATCAGAAACAACATCATTTGTCGCTACGGGGTGCCAAACGAGGTCATTTCGGATAACGGATCCCACTTTAAGAAAGAAGTGGTCGACTTGTTGGAAAAGTATAACGTGGCTTTTCATAAGTCATCTACGTACCGGCCGCAAACCAACGGAGTAGTTGAGGCCGCCAACAAGAACATCAAGCATATACTGCGGAAAATGGTGGAGACCTATCGAGATTGGCCAGATAAGTTGCCGTTTGCTCTGTGGGGCTACAGGACTTCAATTAGAACTTTTACCGGAGTGACCCCGTATTCGTTAGTTTATGGAATGGAGGCCGTTCTACCTATTGAAATTGAAGTTCCGTCTTTACGGGTATTGGCTGAGTGTCAGATAGCTGAGGCAGATTGGCAGCAGAGCAGGTTTGAGGAACTCATGCTCTTTGACGAGAGAAGGCTGAAAGCACTGTACCACGTCCAGAGTTATCAACGCAGAATTGCGCGGGCTTTTAACAAGAAGGTTAAGTCCAGAAATCTAAAGGAAGGGGATTTGGTGCTCAAAGACAACCGAGCTCCCATCCACGACCCGAGGGGCAAGTTCAGACCCAATTGGACTGGTCCCTACATCATCAAAGCTATCTGGTCAAGTGGAGCTGTGGTTCTGATGGACTTAGATGGCTTGGAATTCTCCCAACCGATCAACATGGACAAGTTGAAGAAATACTACCCTTGAGAGGCTCGCTAGGCCGAAAACCCGAAAGGGCGACCTAGGCAAAAATCAGAGCACAAAAAATTAGAAAATACAAAAACTGAGCTCGCAAGGCTGAAAACCCGCAAAGGGCGGCCTTGGCAAAAGTTAGAGCGCAACAGGAGAGTGAAAATACTCGAGCGAACCTAAGCCGGAACTACGTAAGGCTTGATTCCCATCCTTGGGATACGTAGGCAGCTTCATCCTGAAGTTCAGCCATAACACTTCCCCGATCAACTTTGTCCATTTGATCATCTCGGTCATCTCTGTCTATCAGCATTCGTTGGAATCCCCAATACAGTGCTATTCAGACTAGGGGCAACTTTCTGTTGCTATGCAGTGCTGCGGTGCTCTTCAGACTAGGGGCAACTTTCCAGTTGCAGGGATCTAGGGCTGTGCATCTCAGTGATAGATCTCAGGCGTGTCCAGTTCTGATCCACATCAAAAATGTTTTTGAGAAGTTTTAATAAAAGCTGACTTTGTTCAAATAATCTTTTTACAACTTTGACCATTTTTGGACCAAACGGAAAATTTTCAGTACCACAACTTTCAATTTCATTGATTTCAAAACAGAGTTCTCCTGCTCTCGCATACAATTGAAGTTGCTTTTTATTACATTCATAAAGAAAACTTGGAAGTACTAATAAAGCAATAAATCTGGGGCATAGTCAAGTCAGGTGTTCCTGCACCCCCTCCTAGAACTGGTTGAAGCCTCTGATGCCAAGCTGGGTCCAATCTGTGCTTCTTCATTGAGCCAATCCGTGCACTCGTCAGACAAAGTGCAACTGAAAGTAGGAGCGGGGGCCAGGAGTTCTCTCATCCTCCATGCGGTGGCCTGCCAAGCAAGCTGTGCGCCTCGGGCTGGGAATGCAGCAGGATACTCTATCCCCTCTAACGGGCAAGTCTGATCATGGCCAAATTGGCGTCGAATCCGAAATGGGAAATAGAATACACAGTGAGTGAGACTAATCAGTTGAATCCTAGTTTGCCGGGGCATATTGTAACTCATCACCGGAAGGTTTAGCCAAGGGCACCGCCAAGCAATCCGGTCTGCGGACAAGCGGCACATCCAAGCGAACCACCATCCCTCATCCAAGGCATTGACTAGACAGTGCCGGAAGAAGTAGCCGCGAGCTGAATATGCTGGGCAAGAGTCCACAACTTGTAGCTTGTCCATCAGCCATACCTGGGGAGGGATTGAAAAATGAGAGAGTAAAGAATAAAGAGATGTACGAGGAGAGAAGAGTGAGAATGGGGTTTTGTGAGAAAAGACCGAGCTTGAGGGCCGAGCGATGCGAGCAAAACATAAATGCGAGATTGGGTGGGAAACATTACCTGTAGTAGTAGTGGACTTCCTGCTAATCTGGTCGTCTCATGGCGATAAAAGGCGTCTAAGCCCATTAACGTCTCGGCCAGAGTCATAGCAATACAGCTCTTGCCCCCCCTCAAGCCTTGGGCAACCTCAATCAGCCAGACACTAGCCCCTCCAGAGCCTGAGACAAATAGAAAATGGGATAGCATGCACAAACAGAGGGCATGTCGCCGGAAGCCTTGCCAATGATGGTCGTTGCGATCACCAGCATCAGAAAATCGATTGGTCAAACTCGGAATGTCCAGCATCCCGTCACAAATCAGGGACCGAGCGTCACGCATGCTGAGTCCACACATGCGCCCTAAGGATTGGGCATGACCAAAATTAAGTTGGGGCAGGAGCTCCTCGTCGCGCTCGGACTCCATTAAGGCTCGAAAGTCTTCAAAGGTAGGACATATCTCTTGCCCGGCGAAGCTAAAGACATGTGTCACCGGATTCCAAAACCTTGCCGCGGCATGAAGAAACGGGAAGTGCATGGGGGTGCGACCCAGAGTGAATAGTGCATTTATGCCAAAACCCCAGAAATTCAATTTTTCCGAGCCATCCAAGCTAGCAATCCAAGCTGTGAGGTTTTGAGCAAGAAACTCTTCCATTGGAGCAAATCAGTGTGAAAATGAGAAAAACTACGAAGTTGGGATCTTTTGTAGGAGATAAGGTTGAGTGGGGGACAAGTGTCAACATTCTGCTGATCCCCTCATTTAGTGCCGGCCGGCCAAACTGTTTGCCGACCGGCCATAATAGTTTGCCGACAAGGAAATTTTATGGCCGGTAGCCATTCCTTGTAGCCGGTGGTCTCTCCCCCAAGCCGATGAGCTTCCTTCTGGTTTCCTAAGCTGATTATGCTAGGCATTGGGGAACTTCACCACCTCCAACCCCTCCCCGGTGATCGATCCTTGCGGAGGCACGCCTGTCCGATTGACAACTTGTTGTGCATTTGCTTATCGAGTTGTATTTCACCCTCTTTGAGCATTTGATTTGTTTATCGAGTTGTACTCACGCTTGTTTGGTTATATTATGTCTTTGTTTTGCTTATCGAGTTGTAAGTCGGTTCACTACCTGATTATTACGATGCAAATTTCCAAAATGAGTTCAATTTCGTTCACATTGTGGTGTGATACCTTGCGATGCGATGCATAGGAAGTTTACAAATGCAACATCTTTTGAACAAAATGGATTGTTTCATTCCCATCACGTGTTTTGAAAAATGTGTAACTTTGAAAAAGAATAAAACCTGGCCGAGGCAGTGCAATGTGCTTAAAATACTAGTAAAAAGGAAAGTAAAGCATAGAGTGACAAGGAAGCAAAGTATCAGAATTGATGCCAGTAAAACTCCCCTTGCGGTCAACGCACCTTCCGTACCTTTGTTCGGGTCAACGACGCGTTTGCGCACCTTCGTTACTTTAAACCATGTGAGGACGCGCACTTTTGAAATGTGAACCTTCGAGTTGACCTCAGGCCACAACTTCTGCGAACAATGCTCAATGCATGCGAAGAATGTCCCGCCCTGTATCCTTTTTATGCCTTGTGAATTCCTCAAATTGTTTCAATCATGTTGTGTAACAATACCTTTCATTACTTGCGTAGACCGCATATTTATTAAATTCATTACCTGCGTAGACCGCATGTTTTGGTTGCGTAGACCGCATCTTAATTTCATTACCTGCGTAGACCGCATGTTTTGATTGCGTAGACCGCATTCTTATTAATTTCATTACCTGCGTAGACCGCATGCTTTGATTGCGTAGACCGCATCTTAATTTCATTACCTGCGTAGACCGCATGTTTTGATTGCGTAGACCGCATCCTTATTAATTTCATTACCTGCGTAGACCGCATGTTTTGATTGCGTAGACCGCATCCTTATTAATTTCATTACCTGCGTAGACCGCATGCTTTGATTGCGTAGACCGCATCTTAATTTCATTACCTGTGTAGACCGCATGTTTTGATTGCATAGACCGCATCTTAATTTCATTACCTGCGTAGACCGCATGTTTTGATTGCGTAGACCGCATCCTTATTAATTTCATTACCTGCGTAGACCGCATGCTTTGATTGCGTAGACCGCATCTTAATTTCATTACCTGCGTAGACCGCATGTTTTGATTGCGTAGACCGCATCCTTATTAATTTCATTACCTGCGTAGACCGCATGCTTTGATTGCGTAGACCGCATCTTAATTTCATTACCTGCGTAGACCGCATGTTTTGATTGCGTAGACCGCATCTTAATTTCATTACCTACGTAGACCGCATGTTTTGATTGCGTAGACCGCATCCTTATTAATTTCATTACCTGCGTAGACCGCATGCTTTGATTGCGTAGACCGTATCTTAATTTCATTACCTGCGTAGACCGCATGTTTTGATTGCGTAGACCGCATCCTTATTAATTTCATTACCTGCGTAGACCGCATGCTTTGATTGCGTAGACCGCATCTTAATTTCATTACCTGCGTAGACCGCATGTTTTGATTGCGTCGACCGCATCTTAATTTCATTACCTGCATAGACCGCATGTTTTGATTGCGTAGACCGCATCCTTATTAATTTCATTACCTGCGTAGACCGCATGCTTTGATTGCGTAGACCGCATCTTAATTTCATTACCTGCGTAGACCGCATGTTTTGATTGCGTAGACCGCATCTTAATTTCATTACCTGCGTAGACCGCATGTTTTGATTGCGTAGACCGCATCCTTATTAATTTCATTACCTGCGTAGACCGCATGCTTTGATTGCGTAGACCGCATCTTAATTTCATTACCTGCGTAGACCGCATGTTTTGATTGCGTAGACCGCATCTTAATTTCATTACCTGCGTAGACCGCATGTTTTGATTGCGTAGACCGCATCCTTATTAATTTCATTACCTGCGTAGACCGCATGCTTTGATTGCGTAGACCGCATCTTAATTTCATTACCTGCGTAGACCGCATGTTTTGATTGCGTAGACCGCATCTTAATTTCATTACCTGCGTAGGCCGCATGCTTTGATTGCGTAGACCGCATCTTAATTTCATTACCTGCGTAGACCGCATGTTTTGATTGCGTAGACCGCATTTTAATTTCATTACCTGCGTAGACCGCATGTTTTGATTGCATAGACCGCATTCTCGTTAATCTCATTACTTGCATAGACCGCATGCTTATGACCAATTTCGTTACCAGCGTAGACCACATGCTCCACTTACATGTTTGTATTTCCACAACATTGTTATGCTGCCCACCTGCTTTGCGCTGTCACGCATTTCGAGTATACTACTGTGCATGTTGCTAGCGATATTGTACCTGTTAAGTTTGTTTTCTTTTCAGGCACGATATTGTATGTACGGTTCATTTGAGGTTGGTGCAACCAGACGAGCCGCACAGGTATTGTATCTCCCGAGTGAGACGTATTGAGAATTGCATAATTCTCTTACATCCTTTCCGCATTGTAGAGTAGTTTGATGTATCCTAGCTTAAAACTGTCGCATGTATGCTTCGTTACAGCTTTCTTTGCATGATCATAAGTTATGCTCGGCTTCGTGCATTGTCTTGCATTTTGCCCCTGCCTTCGGGCGCATATCTTGTTTGTCTCGCATGTTTGTCTAAGTCTTCGGCCTTGTCAAAAATGGGTCGTCTCTCGGCTTTGACATTCACTCCCGTCATTGTTATGACTTTTGAGTTCTGTCAAAGAGGGGCAACTGTAGACACCCCATTTTTGACCGTCCTCAAGACTTGGACGTCACTGTTTGAACACTCGGTGATTATCCATGTTTGTGTTCGTTTGGAGTTCCCGGAAGTCCCGGCTCGCGCGCCCTGCCTCAGGATCTCCGAACTTGACCGTTTAGTGTCTGGTTTCACACCGAACACTTATGTTTTGCCTTGGAGGGGCAGGGAAGGCCTTGTAAGGCATCCCCATACACCACCGGCAGTGGCTAGAGGCCACCGGCTGGTCTTTTTCTGCCATCGGCACTATTTTTTGCCGGTCGACACATTTTATTGCCGGTCGGCATATTTTGTTGCTGGTAGGCACTCTTTTTTGTCGAAATGGCATTTTTGGGCAGCCGACCACTGTTCATCCACTTTATGGAGATATTTTGTGCCAGCTGTGATAGCTGGCACCAACTCTGCCTCCCTCCATACACGTGTATGGAGGGATCTCCCTCTAAGCAAGCTTGTTGTATAAGCTTTGCAAGAGGGAGTCTTATAAGAGGAAGGGTCTTCCTCTTTGATCTAGGTTAGAATTTTGGAACCAAAAACCATAGCTTTGAGATATAGATACACTCTATCCCTATATCTCCCTCTCTCCCCTCCTTTGTGTGTGTTTCCTTGGCCTAAAGGTGGTTTTTACCTTACTTTTGCACCATTACACACACTATTACACCTTACTCCGAGATTGAGGAACTTGGGGGGTTGATTCTTGAGTTTTTGGACTAGTTTTGATCAAAAGAAGAGGGCTAGACCATTTGTTCTTCAGGGGTTCTTCAAGGGTGAGCATCTTGCTTTATATTCCCCAAACTTGCAATAGTTTTTTACCTATCTTGCTTGCTGTTTTAGCACTTGTGTATAACATAAAAATGGCTTGTATTTTCATGCTTTAGAACTTTCATTAAGGTCGTTTTGTGGTTTGAGTGCAAACTCACCCTTCTAGGCCTTGTTTAGTCCATTTTGGTGCCTCTTTGGTAAGGCTTTGTTCATTTCAGTGTTTTGGTCCTTTCACCACTAGAAACCAGTTGATTTTCAGTGTTAAAAAAGGTGGTTTGAAGTCTTGCATAGGGGAGGGACACCCCTCTCCCTTCATTGTTTTGTTTCCTTGCTTTTTAGCTTAAAAGGGTAGCATGTGTGCTTGATCATTCTTGGCCTCATTTCAGAAGTTTTTTAGGTGTTTTATGTCATATGTAACCTCTGTTTTTGGCCGGATTTGTGCCTCCTTGTATGCTTGTAGTACTTGCTTTGTATTGCTCCATTTTGCTTAGAAGTGCATCTCATGATTAGGCCATGATTCTTGTGTGTGTTGGCTTAGTTCCATGAAGCTTTTAGTATTGTTTTTCCATGCTTAAAGTCTGTTGGTTATCCATTTGGTCATGCTTGACATGTTTGTTATAGGTGCTATGTATTTTGGCTTGAAAGCTTTGAGCATGTTGACCTCTAGCATGCATGGTTGTGATCACCCTCATGATTTAACATCATTTAGGACCACATTTTAGTCCAAGAATCATGTTTGTATGTGTGCATGCATGACCTCTTTTATGCCTTGAGGGTGTACCCTCTTATGCCTAGGAATGAGCCTTGGTGCATATGCCTCTTGGGAGTCACCTTAGTTGCCATATTAGGAGGGTTTGGGGTCCTATTTTGGTCTGTAAAAATTCTGTTTTTACTTGTTTTAATCATACCGTGAGAGGTCATGTTGGTGGGGGTGAGATGCCTTCTTTTTATGCTTTAACCTTGGGACCATTAGTTTGCTTGTTAGCATGAGTATTAGTCCATCTTTTAGACATCTTTTGGCCACTGTTTTGGGGTGGTTTAAGGTCTGCCCCTTTATGGTTCTAGGCCCCATTGCATGCTTGTTTCATATTTGTTGCATGGTTACTTCATTAAGCCTTGTAGTATATTAATCCCATTGTCAAATTGGTCCATGTTTGCATCATATTTGCACCTTGTATGCTTGGCATTACACATTTGTCATGTTGGTTGCATAACGCTTGTTGTGCTTTACATCTTGGTATCATGTTGCATTTTGAGCCATGTTTCCATAACATGCATTGCATTTACTTGGTTTGGGGTGTCAAACCAAGTGTGGGAATTAAGGAACATTCATACTTCAAGTGATGTAATGTGCCTCGATTCCCGGTCACCGGGGCCTTTGACTCCAACTTGATAAGGCTTCGGTTTTCATTTTGTTTGTTGCATGCATCTTTATATCAAATGGCAAATTTGATTCTTTGAGCCACCATGCACCATTGATGGTTCGAAGATCGAAGGACATGCTTCCTTGAGTTCAAAACATGATACGAAGTATGACCATGCTTACATGTGCCTGAAAACGCCATGCCATGCACTGTCTATTCTCTGTTTGCTGTCAAAACTGTCCCTGCAGGAAGTTTCTGCCGACCGGCAGAATTCAGTGCCGGCCGGCAATATTTTAAGTGCCGATTATCAACTCAGCAGCCGATGGAAGTTCTGGAGTGCCGGTAGGAATTCTGTCTGGCCGGTGGTGCTCTGCAGTGTGTAAGGAACCTACTCCAGGACTTGGGCATTTTTCAGAGAGACAAGACAGTACAAACAGAAGTGGCAGGGGTACGATACGGGTTTTTCGGGCGAGCCGAGTTCCGAGCATGCATCATCTGCGCATCCCGAGGCAGAGGCTGTGGCCACCCTCTTCTTTCTTTTGCATCATTTCTTTTAATTAATTAGGAAATTCTGTAATAATTTTATTTGTTTATTATTTGGGACTGTAATATTTATTTGGGCCTTCCGAGTGAGGGCAAATCTGTAATAAGTGTGTGTGGGTGGTGTGTATGTCTTCCAACCCCACTTCTTTCTTTCCTTTTATTTACCTGCTTACGATGGTAGATTAGGGCATGTTTAAATTCAGCATACCTTATGCTATGCATGCGTGCATTCATGCATTTGTACTACATGTATTAGGCTCGGTACATCACGCTAACTGCATTTCTACTTCAATTTACAAATCGAACATGTGATAATTGATCGCATTACATATGCCATGCTTAGGTTAACCGAGCCTATCTAAATTGCATCTTGTATGTGTTGCATTAGGCAATTTAACATGAACTAGGACACGCGCATTTTGCTAACTAGTTTACTGTTTTGGCACGGAGTACTAGGTAAGCTTTTATGCTTTAGCATATCGCATGCGTGTGGGTGTTGCCATGACAGTATGATTACCATGAGGCTTGCTGCTTATGTGATATAACTGCTTGAATGCCTGTGGATGGAGGTTGAATTACCTAAATTGGAATAATGCATTAAAACTGTGAGTTTTAAGCCTACTAGATAGTGGCAAAATCATCTTTTCTAAAAGCCCTCTTGAGGGTGGCAAAATCTACATTTTAGCCTACTTGCGAGTAGCAAACCATTTTCAAAACAAACATGAAATGTTTCGTTCCAATTTGGGCGATTTGGTCTATACTTGTTTGCTGCGCGCATAACATAGTAATTCTAGGCTAACAATTGGTTTAAGAATACATAAAGTTTTCAAAAACGGATATCACGGTTAGTAGAGGCCGGTCTTCAGACCGGGCGAAAGGGGGTGCTCATAGCTGACCTTCCCCGATCGTACCCAAGCTCCCGAGCCGAAACAACTCCGGTGATGACGGACATGTGGCCTTCGGCACCGAGTCAGGGTTTCCTAAACTCTCCCATAAAAAATATTTAGGTGGCGACTCTGCATCTGGCAAAGCAGTCCATGTTTGGCACTACTTTTTCAAAAATCTGTTTCTCAAAACGATTTGCCAGATTTGGACTCTTTGGTTCAGATTAAGAACCGCGACAACAAAAATCGCGAGTCCGAACTGTAGCAGCGGGGTCCCTCCGCGGGCGCATGCTACAAAGGTGTATCCTTTTCTTATCATTTTGACTTTTACAAGATCCAAAAGTCGCCCCATGTATATCGCATATCAAGCGCACTATTTTGTGCATTTCAAATCGTCGCACTGTTTTGTGCATTTCAAATCGTCGCACTGTTTTGTGCATTTCAAATCGTCGCACTGTTTTGTGCATTTCAAATCGTCACACTGTTTCGTGCATTTCAAACCGGCGCACTGTTTTGTGCATTTCAAACCGTCACGCTGTTCTGTGCATTGCATTCTGTTGCGCGGTTTTGCGCACCTCATTACATTACCAGCGTAGACCGCATGTTTGTAATCATTTCTTTACTTGCGTAGACCGCATGTTAATTACATTACCTGCGTAGACCGCATGTTTGTGATCATTTCTTTACTTGGGTAGACCGCATGTTAATTACATTACCTGCGTAGACCGCATGTTTGTAATCATTTCTTTACTTGCGTAGACCGCATGTTAATTACATTACTTGCGTAGACCGCATGTTTGTAATCATTTCTTTACTTGCGTAGACCGCATGTTAATTACATTACCTGCGTAGACCGCATGTTTGTAATCATTTCATTACTTGCGTAGACCGCATATTTATTGTTCAATTTCGTTACCTGCGTAGACTGCATGTATGGCTTGCGTAGACCGCATAATTGTTCAATTTTATTACTTGCGTAGACCGCATATTTATTGTTCAATTTCTTTACCTGCGTAGACCACATGTATTGCTTGCGTAGACCGCATAATTGTTCAATTTCATTACTTGCGTAGACCGCATATTTATTGTTCAATTTCTTTACCTGCGTAGACCGCATGTATTGCTTGCGTAGACCGCATAATTGTTCGATTTCATTACTTGGGTAGACCGCATATTTATTGTTCAATTTCTTTACCTGCGTAGACCGCTTGTATTGCTTGCGTAGACCGCATAATTGTTCAATTTCATTACTTGCGTAGACCGCATATTTATTGTTCAATTTCTTTACCTGCGTAGACCGCATGTATTGCTTGCGTAGACCGCATAATTGTTCAATTTCATTACTTGCGTAGACCGCATATTTATTGTTCAATTTCTTTACCTGCGTAGACCGCATGTATTGCTTGCGTAGACCGCATAATTGTTCAATTTCTTTCCTTGCGTAGACCGCATATTTATTGTTCAATTTCTTTACCTGCGTAGACCGCATGTATTGCTTGCGTAGACCGCATAATTGTTCAATTTCATTACTTGCGTAGACTGCATATTTATTGTTCAATTTCTTTACCTGCGTAGACTGCATGTATTGCTCGCGTAGACCGCATAATTGTTCAATTTCATTACTTGCGTAGACCGCATATTTAGTGTTCAATTTCTTTACCTGCATAGACCGCATGTATTGCTTGTGTAGACCGCATAATTGTTCAATTTCTTTCCTTGCGTAGACCGCATATTTATTGTTCAATTTCTTTACCTGCGTAGACCGCATGTATTGCTTGCGTAGACCGCATAATTGTTCAATTTCTTTCCTTGCGTAGACCGCATAATTGTTCAATTTCTTTGATTGCGTAGACCGCATATTTATTGTTCAATTTCTTTCCTTGCGTAGACCGCATAATTGTTCAATTTCTTTGATTGCGTAGACCGCATATTTATTGTTCAATTTCTTTACCTGCGTAGACCGCATGTATTGCTTGCGTAGACCGCATAATTGTTCAATTTCTTTGATTGCGTAGACCGCATATTTATTGTTCAATTTCTTTACCTGCGTAGACCGCATGTATTGCTTGCGTAGACCGCATAATTGTTCAATTTCTTTCCTTGCATAGACCGCATATTTATTGTTCAATTTCTTTACCTGCGTAGACCGCATGTATTGCTTGCGTAGACCGCATAATTGTTCAATTTCTTTCCTTGCGTTATTGTTCAATTTCTTTACCTGCGTAGACCGCATGTATTGCTTGCGCAGACCGCATAATTGTTCAATTTCTTTCCTTGCGTAGATCGCATATTTATTGTTCAATTTCTTTCCTTGCGTAGATCGCATATTTATTGTTCAATTTCTTTACCTGCGTAGACCGCATGTATTGCTTGCGTAGACCGCATAATTATCCAATTTCTTTCCTTGCGTAGACCGCATATTTGTTGTTCAATTTCTTTATTTGCGTAGACCGCATGTATTGCTTGCGTAGACCGCATTATTATTTTCATTACCTGCGTAGACCGCATGTTTTGATTGCGTAGACCGCATTATTTCTTTACCTGCGTAGACCGCATGCTTTGATTGCGTAGACCGCATCGTTGTTCAATTTCTTTACTTGCGTAGACCGCATGTATTGCTTGCGTAGACCGCATTATTATTTTCATTACCTGCGTAGACCGCATGTTTTGATTGCGTAGACCGCATTCTTTCTTTACCTGCGTAGACCGCATGCTTTGATTGCGTAGACCGCATCATTGTTCAATTTCATTGCTTGCGTAGACCGCATTATTATTTTCATTACCTACGTAGACCGCATGTTTTGATTGCGTAGACCGCATTATTTCTTTACCTGCGTAGACCGCATGCTTTGATTGCGTAGACCGCATCATTGTTCAATTTCATTACCTGCGTAGACCGCATGTTTTGATTGCGTAGACCGCATATTTCTCAATTTCATTACCTGCGTAGACCGCATGTATTGCTTGCGTAGACCGCATTATTATTTTCATTACCTGCGTAGACTGCATGTATTGCTTGCGTAGACCGCATAATTTGTTGATTTCATTACCTGCGTAGACCGCATGCATATGATCAAATTCGTTGCCGGCGTAGACCGCATGCTCCACTTACCTGTTTGTATTTCCACAGCATTGTTATGCTCCCCACTTGCTTTGCGCTGTCACGCATTTCGAGTATACTACTATGCATGTTGCAAACGATATTGTACCTGTTAAGTTTGTTTTCTTTTCAGGCACGATATTGTATGTACGGTTCATTTGAGGCTGGTGCAACCAGATGAGCCGCACAGGTATTGTATCTCCCGAGTGAGACGTATTGAGAATTGCATAATTCTCTTACATCCTTTCTGCATTGTAGTGTAGTTCGGTGTATGCTAGCTTAAAACTGTCGCATGTATGCTTCGTTACAGCTTTCTTTGCATGATCATAAGTTATGCTCGGCTTCGTGCATTGTCTTGTATTTTGCCCCTGCCTTCGGGCGCATATCTTGATTGTCTTGCATGTTTGTCTAAGTCTTCGGCCTTGTCAAAAATGGGTCGTCTCTGGGCTTTGACATTCACTCCTGTCATTGTTATGACTTTCGAGTTCTGTCAAAGAGGGGCAACTGTAGACACCCCATTTTTGACCGTCCTCAAGACTTGGACGTCACCGTTTGAACACTCGGTGATTATCCATGTTTGTGTTCGTTTGGAGTTCCCGGAGGCCTCGGCTCGCGCGCCTTGTCTCAGGATCTCCGAACTTGACTGTTTAGTGTCTGGTTTCACACCGAACACTTGTGTTTTGCCTTGGAGAGGCAGGGTAGGGCTTATAGACCATCCCCACCCACCACCGGCAGTGGCTAGAGGCCACCGGCTGGTTTTTGCTGCCACGACCGGCACTATTTGTTGCCGGTCAGCACTATTTTGTGCCGGTCAGCACTCTTTTTGGCCAAGATGGCATTTTTGGCCGGCCGACTACTGTGCATCTGCTTTTGCAGATATTTTAAGACAGCTGTCTTGCTTTTGCTCCCCTCCATACACGTGTATGGAGGGATCTCCCTCTTATGAAGCTTGTCTTGTAAGCTTTACAAGACAAGAAGTTCTATATAGAGAGAGGCTTGTCTCTTGGCTTGAGAGGTTGGACACTTGAGATATTTTGAGAGCTTAGACAGCCATTGTTAGGGTTTGAGTTCTAGGGTTAGGGTTAGATACACATCCTATCTCTCTTTCCCTCTCTTTTGTGCTCTTGTGTATGTTTTAGTCCATACTATTGCACACAAGCACCTAGTGTTTCACCTTCCTCTTGGAACTGAGGTTCTAAGGGACTGATTTTGAGGTTTTGAAACTGATTTCAAGCCAAGGAGAACCATTGGAGCATCTTTGTTGAAGAAGGCTTCAAGGGTAAGAATCTCACCCCTTTTTACCCCATTTTTGCATTGTATTTCTACCTATCTTAAATTCGTTTTTGAGCTTAGTGTGTAATACAAAAAAGTTCTGTTTTTAAGCCCTCTTGGTTGTTTGTTAAGAGTGTTTTGTGGTTTGGGTAAGTTTGAATACCCTTAGGCCTTGAAAGGCCTCATTTTGTGCCCTTTTGTGTGAACTCCGGGATTTTGGTGTTGGGGTCTCTTCACCACTGAAATCTTGAGGGATTTCAGTGGTGAAGGTGATGCCTTGAAGTCCCAAGAAGGAGAGGGCCACCCCCTCTCCTTCTTGTCCTTGAAAAGGGCATGTTTTGGCCTCTTGAGGGAGCACCATGTTAGAGGGTGTATTGACCATGACTTGGCTACTTTTTATGCTTAATATGTCATGTTATGCCTCTGTTTTTACTTGGTTTTGGTACTCCATGCATGCTTAGCATAGTTGCCATGTAATGCCTTGTTATGCCTTAACATGTCTTAGGTTGTGTACCTTTGTTTCTAGCATGTTTTAGGCTTACATTTGTGAAGATTTTGTGCTTATCTTGACATGTTTTAGGTCTGTCCATAAGTGTTTGGGTTGATTTTGGCATGCTTGGTATAGCCTCTTTGTATTCGGGCTTGTTGGCCTTGAGTATGTGCATGTATAGCATGACATCTTTGCATTGATTTGGTGATTTGGGGTCACCTTACATGTTATTTCAGTCCCATTTTCATGCCTATGTGTCTGCCTTGAATGCATTCTTAATGCCTCATAAGCTTGTGTAGCAATGCTCCTTGTTTTGGCACTTGTGCATGCCTCTAAATTTGAGCCACTTAGATGCCATCTAAGTAGTCCTTTAGCCTTGTTTTAACATGCTAAAAACCTATTTTTAGTTGCTTAATGCATGCCATGTTTGTTGTGATAAATGTGCTTCAAAGCTTCATGACTTGCCTCAAGTACTTGGACCATGCTTGCATGCATTTGCTTGTCTTGTTTAACATGATTTGGCATCATTTTATGACATGATTTTCAATGCTTATGTTGCATGCTAATTGTCCATGAAATCCCTTTGCGAGTGTGCTTGAATGTTGCTTGCTTAATGCTTGAGGTTTGGACCATAACATGTGTATGTGTGCATGTGTGTTTAGCCTCCATTTTTGGGCATTTTGGCTACTGTTTTGGGCCCTATTAGAGCTGCCCAAATCATGTTTAAGACCACCTTTTCATTGGCTAGCATTGCCTCATGTTTGCTTGCATGCTTGCATAAGTGTATCGCCATGCCATGTTGCATCCTTAGCTTGCATGCCTAGGTTGCATTGCATTTTGCATGTATGCTTTGTTCCTTGACTTAGTGATAGGAATTGGGCCTTGTTTGGTTTGATTTGGTTTGCATGCATTTGAAATCAAAGTTGCATACTTGGTTCTTCGGGCCATCATGCATGGAAATGCGTGATTGGTGGTCCGAGAATCGAGGCACATGCCCCTTTGAGTCATTATCATGATAAGGGACATGGTCGGTGCATATATGCCTTGAATTGTGCTGCCATGCTTTGCCTTGCCCTCTATTGCTGTCATTTGCAGATTCTGCAGGAACACTCTGCCGACCGGCAGTGTAAGGTGCCGACCGGCAATAATTTCTCTGCCGACAGCTTCACTTTGTGCCGGTGGCCACCACCACACTGCCGGTGGAAATTCCATGCAGCCGGTGATGTCTCCCAGCATCCAAGGAAGCAGTCCTGAGGTTTTGGCAACCTCCAGAGGAGTGAAGGAAGGGAAAACAGAGGCAGCCTATTCATGGCGGCACGTTTCCCGAGGCGTTTTTCCTGTTTTCTTAGTTTTAGTTAATTTGCTTAGTTGATTAGGCAATTTGTAATATTTAATTAGCTTGCGTAGTTAATTAATTTGTAATATTTATTTGGCCCCTCCGAGCGAGGGCAAATCTGTAATAAGTGTGTGTGGGTGGTGTGTATGTCTTCCAATCCCCACTTCTTTCTTCCCTTTTATTTACCCGCTTATGATGGTAGATTAGGGCATCTTTAGTTTAGCATACCTTATGCTATGCATGCGTGCATTCATGCATTTGTACTGCATGCATTAGGCTTGGTACATCACGCTAACTGCATCTGTACTTCAATTCACAAATTGAATATGTGGTGATTGATCGCATTTCATATGCCATGTTTAGGGTTAGCCGAGCCTGCCTAGATTGCATTTTTGCATGTGATGCATTAGCCATTTTCAACATGAACTAGGACATGCATGTTTGCTAACTAGTTTACTGTTTTGGCACGGAGTACGCTGTAAGTATTTATGCTTTAGCATCCCGCATGCGTGTGAGTGTTGCCATGACAGTATGCCTGCCATGCGGCTAAGTGCTTATGTGTTAAAATTGATTGAATGCCTGTGGGTGGAGGTTGGATTGTTTGAGTTGGAAAAACTTGTTGAAATCCGTATTTTAGCCTACTTGCGAGTAGCAAATTCCAAAGCATTTTCAAAACAAACGGATATGCAATGTTTCTTTCCAAATTAGGCAATCTAGTCTATACTTGTTTGCTACGCGCATAACATAGTAATTCTAGGCTAATAAATGGAATAAGAACACATAACGTTTTCAAAATCGGATATCATGGTTAGTAGAGGCCGGTCTTCGGACCGGGCGAAAGGGGGTGCTCATAGCTGACCTTCCCCGATCGTACCCAAGCTCCCGAGCCGAGACAACTCCGGTGATGACGGACATGTGGCCTTCGGCACCGAGTCAGGGTTTCCTAAATTTTCCCATTTTAAAAATATTTAGGTGGCGACTCTGTATCTGGCAAAGCAGTCCATGTTCGGCATTACTTTTTTCAAAAATCTGTTTCTCAAAACGATTTGCCAGATTTGGACTCTTTGGTTCAAATTAAGAACCGCGACAACAAAAATCGCGAGTCCGAACTGTAGTAGCATGAGGCCCCCCTCCGCGGGCGCGTCTACAATCTCATCAAAGTAACTTTAAATATAATACCTTTAACTTAAACCTATTAAAAAAAATAGTCAAAACTCATCTATTTAAGTTTGTCAAAAAAATACTCAAAACTCATCTATGCTCTTTAACTCAAACCTATTCAAAATTAAATTCTACTCTTTTTTTTTTTATATTACCCAAAATCAAGAGATCCTTTTAGCAAACTCAAAACTCATCTATGCTCCGTCACCCATTGGCAACCCCTCTATCCACCGTCACCAGTCACCACTTTCAACAACTAAGACGAACAAAATTTTCAAATTTTTTAGAAGAAAAACAAAAATGAAAACCAAAATACAATCTTTTTTTTTTTTTTTTTTAATTCAAATGAAGTAAAAAACAAACAGGTGCAGAGTTATAAAAGAAAACCAGAGGGCAGAGGCTTAAGCCCTCCTGGAGTTTGCAGATATCAAGTTTGAAAACCAAAATATAATCAAATACATATATAGGACTATATAAATTCTCAAAACGACTCATCCCTCTCCGATCAAGATTTCATGGTCAGGTTAACGTGCCTATTTTGCTATAAAAAAACAAACAGACACAGATATTTATTAAATGATATTAAAAAGAAGGTTTAATAAAGGTAAATGAATACAGATATGTTTGGTCTCAGTTTCGGTTTTTCACTATGGTTTGGTCTCAGTCTCGGTTCTTCACCAAGCCATTCAATATGAGACACCACCCAAAGAAACCACAGTGTGAGAGTTGAGACCAAACATAATTGAAAACACACAAAAATAATGAATAAATCAAGCACAAATATATAGTAAGATTTATTTAATTTTCTCACATCACTAAAAATATAAGCAAGATTTACACCAAAATTAGTCTAGTTAATGGGGTCTGGAAGGAGTAAACTATAGTCTCAGAGGGGTGTATTCAATGGAAATGAGGGGTAATATGATAAAAATAAATTATTAAATAACTTATTTGAGTGTTCCCAAACCATGCCTTAATGCATATTGAATGCCTCTTTATCAAAATAATTTTAATTGTGAAAGTTGGAGATATTGTTATAAATTTTAAATAAAATTTACAGTATTAAAAAAATAAAATTAGATTATGAGTAATTATAAAGGGCCTCAACTAGATATTTCAAAGTCGTTTTTTTATTAAAAAAATAATAATAGTAAATAAATAAATTTAAAAATAGAAAAAAAAATTATATTCATGTATATTTTTTTTTAATTTTTTTTTTGAACAGGTAATACATACATATATATATATATATATACACACACACAGAGAGAGAGAGAGAGAGAGAGAGAGAGAGAGCATACCTGAGTAGCTGTCGTCGTCGAAGCACCACCGCTAGCCCTTCGCCGTTCGTCGCTTGTCGTCGCCGCCGCACCACCGCACCACCGCTAGCCCTTCACCGTTTGTCGCCTGTAGGTTGTTTGGGGATTTTGGGGGAAAGAAATTTTGTTTCAAACAATTTTAGGGATTTCGATCCAACTGAGCGGCAAGATGAAAGGGAAGAGGGGGGGGGGAATTTTTTTTTTACTTTTTGCGACGGGACGGTTTACACCGTCGCAAATGATACATAATTATTAATAAACCGACGTCGTTTTGGTAATCCTTTTTTTGCAACGGACATTTGCCGTCGCAAATTGTCGAGTATTTGCGACAACAAACTTATGCCGTCTCAAACATTTTTTTTTGGCGACGGTTCAACACGCCGTCGCTAATACTTCCGCATTTTAATACCTGCCCGTGCAGTTTTATTACCGACGGTTAAACGCCGTCGCTAAAACTATTTTTTGCGACGGTTAATTTTGCCGTCGCAAAAGACCATTTTTTGCGACGGGAAACGCGCCGTCGCAAATGCTTCCGTGTTTTTTGCCCTCTTTTCTTGTAGTGCCTCCCTTTAATTAAGTTTGACAAAAATATAATTAATCTTACAAATTTAATAGAATTACATTAACAACCTCAGTTTTAGTAATATTGAAATCATCAAAACTATTGCAGATAGTGGATGAATACATAACTAAACAAAGGTAAAAATATATTTTAGTAGAAAATACACGACTTCACTTTTTCATCTATACGACTTACAAATTATAAATGAAAAAAAAAGAAGCTAAATGTTTTATGAATTAAAAAATTAGTGTAATTATATTAAAAGTACAAGATTAACTGTATTTTTTTCACATCTTGCAAAAGTAAGGGTAATTTATGAAAAAATGAAGAGGCATTGTGGTTAAGGCTTAGGGTTTAAGCCCCAAGGTCACAAGTTCAATTCTTTTCCCCTTGGGCCAATCTCCTGAGCGAAGTACAGTTGGTTAGGAGGTTGGACCTCAAGTTGTCTAATTAGCATTTGGTGTGGGTTCAATGCTCCCCCGCTGTGCGAGTCTTGACTCAACCGGAGCTCGTTTTGGGAGGTCGGGACAAGTTCGCAGGTTATAGTCTCCTCGCTCGGAATGGCTAACAGGACACCCTGGTGATCTTTGTAAGGGGCGCTGCCTTGGACCTGCGGGAGGGTAGAGAGGATTTTCCTGTAACAAAAAAAAAAAAAAATTATGAAAAGAAAAAATTGTGAACTAAAGTGAGCGCGTTCTTTAATAGTACTTTGTGCGCTACAGTTGGAATATATCATATTATATATATGAATTAAAATACTTGGTTAGAGTTTTTCAAAAACTCTTTTCAAAAACTTCTACTTTCTTATTTTTTGTATTTTTTTATTTTTACCGAATTTTTTTAATATTTTAAGCAATTGTTTTTACTTTTTAGACATACCTAACATAAATATACCTAAAAAGTAAAAAATTTGTGAAAGAAACCTTTTAAAAATTCACTAAATACCAAAAATATAAAAAAAAAATACAAGAATTCCGTACATATTTTGTATTTTTATGTATTTATTAATTTTTTAAAATATTTTTTCACAAATTTTTTACTTTTTAGATACATCTAAGTAAGGTCCTTCTAAAAAAGTAAAGAAAATGTTTAAAATTTTAAAAATATTCACTAAAAACAAAAAAATTAAAAAATTCAATTTTTAAAAAACTTAATTCAAAAAACTAAAGCAACCACACGGATAGAAACGAGAAAAGTCTCTCAATTCTGTCAAAAAAATTCTCAGACAGATAGCACGCGTAAAAGCTTGAATTATTATAAATGAGGCAATTTTATTATTAATTTAGATTTTTTTCAACATGTGCAATTATTTTTATTATTGGAAAAACAGTACGATTTGAACATGTAATCAATTATCTGATGTCATACCATATTGAATTATTGAATTGTTGATCACTTGCTATCCAAAAACTTAAATTATTTGACAAAAATAAGCCACTTTATAGTTTATATTCTAAAAAGGAGTTGGATTAGGATGCTGTCTAGGCCAAGGGATAAATGAGTCTACAAAAATGAACGATAAATATACTTTTAAAAATAATTAAATAATCCAATTTTTTTTTTTATGACAAACGTGATAAATTAAATATGCTATAATTATCAAATTAATCCTTTTTTTTTTATTATGCATGATATATACGAAATATTTTACAAAATAAACGATTTGGATTATCAAAACAGGACTTGTGGTAGAAAGGCTACAAAGGAGCTGAGTCGAGCTGAGTTTTTGAGTATTCAAACTTTTTATGAAGAATTAGTCAAGCTCGAACCAAGCTCAAATTGAGCTTAAATAATTGAGCTCGAGCTTAGCTCGTCAAATATTTGATGAACTCGCTCGATTACATAAACTAGCCAAGCTCAAGATCGAGCTTGAAAAAAAAAATTAACTTAAATTAATTTACTTACTAAGATTAAAAAAAAATACAAAATTACGAGTAAAATATACAATAATTTTTACATTAATTATAATTCCATCAAACAAATATGTAAATTTACACGAATACCAAACATAAATAGAAAAATAAAATAGATTATTGAAAATTTATTTGATATATCGAGCCGACCTTAGGGTTACTTGAGCTCAGCTCGATTAATAAATGAGCCTAAAAATAAACTTAGAACTCGTTCATTTAGTAAACGAGCCGAACTCAAATGAGCTTTAAACAAGCCGAGCTCGAGTTGTTTTATGAACAGTTTGGTTCGTTTGCAGCCTTACTCATAGGTCTAGACAACATTCTCCGGTCCATAAAGAAGTCCAGTCCTACACTTTAAAATATTAAGTTGGCTATTATAGTAGGCTATTTTAGTTTTTGACTATTTTAGTATGTTAAAATTTTTGTGTTTGGAAAGATAGTTAGATTTTTTTATAGTACAATGTGATATTTATGAGAGAAAATTTAAAATGATTACGAGTTTAATGTGATATTTTATCTTATTAACTATTTTAACATATTTTGTCTTTCCGTAGATTTTAACCCAAAAACAGCTAAAATCCAACTTGTCAAATAGGCCATTGTCTACGTGGAATTCTAAAAGACAAAACTACAATACACAAGTTGTGAGTAGTTGATCTTTCAACTACCTAACAAATGCCAGTCAGCATCCTCTATTCATAAAATTTTTTTACTACGTCATTGATTGATTTAAAACTCCACATGAATAATACCACGTAACAATTATCCTTTATAAACTTCATAACTCGAGATGTCATGCCTCCTGCTAGAATATTGTGTATCCTTCTTTGCTGTATTCTTCTATACGAGCTAGCAATGTCTTGTCCTTGTAGCAACCAACCAGTGGCCAGTGGTGATGAGCACATTGTGATCCCAGTGGCTTCAGATGTGGATGATGAATGGCTAGAATCCATAATGAATGAAGGAGAGTCCTCATCCTCGCATAAGAAGTTACCCAAGGTCCCCGAGATGCTTCAGCAGACGGAATCCAACAAGAAATGCTACGAACCAGAGGTGGTTTCTATCGGTCCCTACCACCATAACAAAGCCAAGCTCAAATCATTTGAGAAACTAAAAGTTCGATTCACAAAAGAGTATGTCAATAGTTATAAGCCTAAAACCTCAGTAACTGCACTATATAAGCAGGTTGCAGATGTCACTGGTGAGGCAAGAAACTGCTATGCTGAGGACGCGACAAAAAGCTTCGACGACAGAGACTTCACTCTGATGATGTTCCTCGATGGTTGCTTCATCCTCCAATATATTCACTACATGAATGACGAAGAAGCGGAAGCCAAAATGAAGATGAAGAATCACGAGAAAGCTTTCGTGCAACGTGACTTGTTCTTGCTCGAGAATCAGCTTCCTTTCAAAGTCCTCCAGGCATTGATGACCATGAACTCGGAATTTGCTGGAGAGAAAGGCTTGGAGTTGATTAACAATTTCATTCAAAACACGAGGCCAAGTCCTCCTCTTCATAATTCATTTTGGGAATCGGTGGAAAATTGCATTGCTAGCATTACCAACAGGTTATCCTTCCAAAAAAACATTACCAACAGGCACAAAGAAGAATCCAAAAAATCAAATTCACAATTAGTCGAACCCGCTCATCTTCTAGAACTCAAGCACAGGCAACTTATTGAACCCAAAGCTTTCAGTACTCCTTGCACTGAAAACAGAGGAGGAGGCAACACCAACCTTCTCAAAAAATCCTCTACTAAACGAGAAAGAAATAATTGGTACTCGTATCGCTCAGTGCAGGAGCTCAAGACCGCGGGGATCAACTTCAGGCCTAACAAAAAAGGCAGATTTGTTACTGGTGTAAGGTATGAACCTCTCTTCATTAAAGCAATTTTAAGGCTTCCTCCAATGACAATTGATGATTCAACCCAGTCTTTACTACTAAACTTGGTAGCCTATGAGATGTCTCCTGATAGTCCCAATGACTTTGAAGTCACGTCATTTATATGGTTTATGGATACACTGATTGATCATGCTGATGATGTGAAGGAGCTGAGAAAGAATGGAATACTTCTAAACTACCTCGGTAGCGACGAAGAGGTGGCTGGTCTTTTCAATGAGATAGCCAAGAACTTAGTGCCTAACCCTGATGCCTATAAAGATGTTATAGACCAAATCGAAAAGCACTATAAGAACAAGGTGAGACTGTGGATGACTGAATGGTTGCATACCCATTTTGACACCCCTTGGACTATTCTTGCTTTCCTTGGAGCTATTTTAGCAATTGTCTTGAGCTTTATTCAGACTTATATTGCTATGCACAAATAGCACAAATTCGGGAAAATGAGTGACTATTCCAACCTCGCAAGATCGTTTTCGTCAAGGATTTTTGAATAAATAATTAAGATGCTGCAGGTCTGTTAGGTAGCATCTGTGAATGTTCAATTTCAGACCCGGATTGTGTCCGCCTGGACTACTTAATACTTGTTTCTTGGTGATGTTTTGTGAATGTTTTGGTTTGCTCCTGTTGATTGTGTTGCGATTTTGTCTTTGGTGAGCATGAAATAAAATAAGAGTTGAGCCAAAAAAAAAAAAAAAAAAAAAAAAGATAAAAAGAAAGAAAGAAAGAGACATTTGATTTTTTTTCTTTGGTGAGGATGAATGTTTGCTTCAGTTTGGTTGTGGTTGTTCTCTTGGAAAGGAAGTGGCATTTGGTTTGTTGTGTTAAATATGTTGAAGGTATAAAAATAATAAATTTTTCGTCTTTTTAATAATTTAAGTTTCATACCTTCATGATAGTAACAAAATGCTGAATATCATAGTCCAATTAGCCAATGGCAGCATTCAATGCCCCTCATGAAATTTGTGCAAAGGGTAAATTATACTAACTTCCATTAAGATTATTGACAATTATAAGAATCTTTCTCACTGTCATGAAATAATATTGGCCAACTTCACTTTTTCATTTCAAATTTTTTTTTTTTTTCATTATTAACTATCAATGGTAACAAAAATGCTGAATTCAACATGCTAATTAATTCCCCTGATCAAAAATAAAATAAAATTAAACATGCTAATTTATTGCATTTCCCAATTTGCCCTTATTTTATGTTCAATGCCCTTAAAATAAAATAAAAAAAGAAAACAAAAATACACTCTCATTTTAAAGTTGAATAATCCATATCACTTCTCTTTTGTTCATGTTAAGACCAAACAGATACTAGTTTTTTATGTATTAATAGTATTAGATGGACCCGATCTTAAAAAAAAATAGTGTTATTTCTCATTCTCCAAATGGATGAATGATCTTCTAACCTGTTTTGTGATTTTTCAAAAATATCACATTAACAATTCTAATTGATACTTTAGAACTACCTAATCATTGATTTTTCAAAAATATCACATTAAACAATTCTAATTGATACTTTAGAACTACCTAATCATTGTTCCACATGCATCTGGCTTCTTTAAGAAAGAATCCCAAATTTAGCGTAATTCATTCTTAAAAAAAAAAATTCAAGGGTTGGCAGAGTGATAAAAATTTGAGAATAAAATTTAAAATTTTGAATTCGAATCACTTAAAGGGGCCACTAGAGGCTTACTCAGTTATTAATTTCAAGATTCCGGAATTACTCAAGATGTACGCAAGTTGGAATAAATATCCAAAAAAGAAAAAAAAAAAAAACTTTCTTAAATACAAAAGCAAAGATCAGAGCATGACAGAAAGAACTTGTTCTTAGACTACACTTTTGGGGGAGAATAAAGCACAACCTATGCTTGCTTTGGCAAAAATATTGGAAGCCTTGAAACATAATTCATCTTTATATCCCATGCATGTTTGGGCTTGAAGGTTGATTTAAAAATTAATTTAGAAAAATAAACAGTAGAAAGTATGATATCTAAATGAGAAAGAAATATGCTATAAAAACATCAAAGTTTATGATTTTTAAAAAAATAATATATATGCAATAAATAAATAAAACTTTAGCATTAAAAACAAGGCCCACCTCAAACAATGACTGTAAAATTTTTTGGTTTGGAAGATTAATAAAATTTTATCGTGTGGACCTACCTCATGTGAAAGTATGTGACAGTTTTGCTACAAATTTTGTATAATGAAGTGGAAAAAGGATAAAGAAACAAATTGTCCCTACATATAACTCATGATACATCAAACTTGGATAAAAAAATGGGAAATTCACACAATCTCACACTTCAATCCTCTTTTTCTCCTCTTCATCTTTGAATTTTGTCAAACATAAAAAATAAAAATTGGACAACGTTTGAATGTATGTGAACATGTGGTGGATTTATAGAAAAAAAGGATAAATTACATTCACCTCCCTTTTAGTTTGACAAAAATATAATTAATCTTACAAACTTGATAGAATTACACTACCAACCTTGATTTTAGTAAGGTTAAAATCATCAAAACTAATGCAGATGGTGGATGAACACATAACTAAACAAAGGTAAAAATACATTTTAGTAGAAAATACACAACTTTACTTTTTCATTCATACGACTCACAAATTACAAATAAAAAAAAAAAGAAACTAAATGTTTAATGAATTAAAAAATTAGTATAATTATATTAAAAATATAAAATTAACTGTATTTTTTTCAAACCTTAAAAATGTGTGTAATTTACGAAAAGGAAAAATTCTAAACTAAAGTGAGAGCGTTCTAATCGTAACTTGTGCACTACAGTTGGAATGTATGTGAAACATGCATGAGTGTGACTCCACGTAGTAAAAGAAAAAAAGATTATTAGAAACGAGAAAAGTCTGTCAATTCTGTCAAAAAAAAATTCTCAGACAGATAACACGAATTATTATAAATGAGGTAATTTTATTATTAATTTAGATTTTTTTCAACATGTACAATTATTTTTATTATTGAAAAAACAGTAAGATTTGAACATATAATCAATTATTTGTTCTCATACCCTATTGAATTATTAAATTGTTAATCATTTGCTATCCAAAAATTTAAATTATTAGACAAAAATAAGTAACTTCATAATTTATATTTTGAAAATGAGTTGGATTAGGGTGTTGTCCAGACTCGAGGGACAAATGTGTCTACAAAAATGAATGATAAATATATTTTTAAAAATAATTAAACCATCTAATTTTATTTTTTATTTATTTTTATTTTTTTATGACAGACGTGATGAATTGAATAGTTTATAATTATCAAATTAACTTCATTTTTTTTATATGAATTATATACATGAAGGATTTTGTGAAATGAACCATTCAGATTATCGAAATAGGATCGGTGATAGTAGAGCTACAAATAAGCGGAGCCAAACCGAGTATTTGAGTATTCAAGCTTATTATTAAGAATTAGTCGAGCTCAAGTCGAGCTTAAATAACCGAGCTCGAGCTCTGCTTGTCAAATATTTGATGAACTCGAGCTTGGCTTTAGCTCGCTTGATTACATAAATGAGCCGAGCTCGAACTTGAAAAAAAAAATAA
Source organism: Camellia sinensis (assembly GCF_055761805.1). Classification (NCBI taxonomy): domain Eukaryota; kingdom Viridiplantae; phylum Streptophyta; class Magnoliopsida; order Ericales; family Theaceae; genus Camellia; species Camellia sinensis. The sequence continues at coordinate 73,096,978 of NC_138970.1, read as the reverse complement.
TAATAAAAACTTAAATTAGTTTACTTATTAAGATTAAAAAAAATACAAAATTATGAGTAAAATATAAAATAATTTTTATATTAATAATAATTTCATTTACACAAACACCAAACATAAATAGAAAAATAAAATATATTATTGAAAATTTATTTGATATATTATTAAAAATAAATATTAATTTATTTATTTCTATATTTACGAGCTTTATCGAGTCGAGTTTAGGACTACTTGAGTTCGGCTCAATTAATAAACGAGCCTAAAAATTGAGCTCAAACTCATTCATTTAGTAAATGAAGCGAGCTCAAGCCATTCATAAACATCTTGATTCGTTTGCAGCCCTACTCACAGATTTAGACAACGCCCTTCAATCTGGATTATGGACAAGAGGGAAACTTTGTCCTACACTTCGAAGTATTACATAGTCTACGTGGAATTCCGAAAACTAAAAAACTACAACACACACGAGTTGTCCGTCATTCTTGATCTCCCAACTACCTAACAAATACGAGTCAACATCCTCCATTCGTAAACATTTTCCACTACGTCATTGATTGATTTAAAGCATTGCATGAATAATGCCACGTAACAAGTATGCTTTATAAACTTCATGACTCGAGATGTTTTACCTCCAGCTAGAATATTATGTATCCTTCTTTGCTGTATTCTTCTATACGAGCTAACAATGTCTGGTCCTTGTTTCAACCAACCAGTGGCCAGTGGTGATGAGCACATTGTGATCCCAGTGGCTTCAAATTTGGATGATGACTGGCTAGAATCCATAATGAAGGAAGAACGAGAGTCCTCATCCTCATCCTCAAACAACACACCAATGCCAAAGCATAAGAAGATACCCAAGGTCCTCAAGATGCTTCTGCAGATGGAATCCAACAAGGAATGCTACGAACCAGAGGTGGTTTCTATTGGTCCCTACCACCATAACCAAGCCAAGCTCCAATCATTTGAGAAACTAAAAATTCGATTCACAAAAGAGTATGTCAAAAGTTATATGCCAGAAACCTCGGCAACGGCACTATATAAGCAGGTTGCAGATGCGGCTAGTGAGGCAAGAAACTGCTATGCTGACTCGACAGAAAGCTTCAATGACGGAGCCTTCACTCGAATGTTGTTCCTCGATGGTTGCTTCATCATTCACTACATCAACATTTGCACGAAAAACAAAGAAGAGCAAGACAAAATGAAGATGGAGATGAAGAGTCACAACAAAGCTTTCATGCAACGTGACTTGTTCTTGCTCGAATCTCAATGCTCTGATGATCATGAACTCAACCTTTGAAGGGAATAAAGGATTGAAGTTGATTGAAAAGTTCATTAAGACCACAATGGCAAGCGTCAGGATCCTCTGGAGTTTCAATCCTAGAGTCATCTCCTAAAGTGATCCATCCAACGGCTGAAATTAAATCTCACCAAAACGACGTCGTTTTGGTGAGTAATTTAAAAAAAAAAAAAAAAAATCAGATCTACTTCTTCGTTCCTGTGATTGTGAAGCAGAGCATTAGAGAGACAGAAAGAGGGAAAGAGAAGGGTTGAGAGAAGAGGAGGATCCAAACAGGTATTGGTTTGTATGCATTGATTGAATACAAATAAACGATTGACAAACCTAACAAAAATTCAAACAGGTATTGGTTTGTATGCATTGATTGAATACGTTACCGGAAAAACTTGGTTTTCGATTCCATTGAGGGAATGCTTTTGTGTATACAAAAATATATATATATATATATTTTCTTCACTACCCATACAAACCTCCATAGCCCAACAACAAAGTGAATATTTTTGTGTATACATATATATATATATATATATATATCAGAATATGTATCTATAGAATTAGTCAAACCTCACAACCCACAAAGACAACAATAATGTTTCAGGAATTGAACTTGGGTAGATGGGTTTGAGATTGAGAGATCTCTCAAAGTCCCAAAGAAGAGAGAGAGAGAGAGAGAGAGAGAGAGAGAGACTCTGTAACTCAAACCTTACAACCCACACACAAGTGAGATAGAAAGGAATAATAAACCTTAAATAAAGTCAGGTACTTCACCTTCTTGCCCTGCTGTCTGGTTAGTCGATTCCGGTGCGAAATCGGATGGTTCGATCGAAAAAGAGAGAGAACAACGATGATTTCCGGCGAAGAAATATTTTTTCTTTCTGTCTCTCTAATACTCTGCTTCACAATCACAGGAACAAGAAATAGATCTGATTTTTTTTTTTTCCAAATTACTCACCAAAACGACGTCGTTTTGGTGAGGTTTAATTTCGACCGTCGGATGAATCACTTTAGGAGATTACTTCAGGATTTAAACTTCAGACGATCCTGACGCCAATGGCAAGGCCTCTTGAAGATTCACTTCTAGAGAAGGTGGAAAATCATGTTACAGACCGGAAAAGAAAGCTACCAGAACCGCAATCACAAGAACCTGCTGATCATCTTCTGGAGCTATTTGGAGGTTTTTTTGGCTATTTTAGCCATAAAAGGCAAAATAGGCTATTTTAGTCACAACAAACAAAATATCACATCCAATCCATAATCATTACACTCTTCTCTCATTAAAAAAAAAAAAGCCAAAAAGCCTTTCCCAAATCAAGCTTTTTAGCCCAGACTAAAATAGCCAAAAAAGCCAACCCACTTCCCAAACGACACCTTATTAACCCCAAGGCTTTCAGAGGAGGAGGAGGCAACAGTTGCTACTCATATCGTTTAGTACAGGAGCTTAAAGCAACAGGGATCCAATTCAGGCCCACCGAAGAAAGCAATTTTTTTACAGATGCAAGGTATGAACCTTAGTTCATTAGAGCAGTCTTGAGACTTCTCCCAATGACCATTGATGACTCAACCAATGCTTTACTATTAAACTGAGCAGCCTATGTGTCACAACCCGAACCCGCCCCCGTGGGTTAAGGACGTAACCGGCCAGTAATCATGAGATTACCTACGGCCTCAAACTGTTCTAAACGTATTTTAACAGAGTTAATGGGGGCCAAACGGAAGCAAAATTAAAAACTTTGTCCATAGAGCCGTGCTTATATGCACATCAAACAAACCATACTCAGATACGTTAATAACTCACATCAAAAGTACAGCTTCACAAAATTCATTACAGACAGGATCGTCCAAAACGAGTCAACCTATAACAGACTATGTACAGACATGCACTGGGTCCTTGCCAACAAGACAAAACATAGGTACATAGTAAAAGGGCAAGGATGGTCTCATGCGCGAGGCACAAGGCTGACTCTCCCAAAACTCCTGTTGTTCCTAGCAGACTTCACTGGGGCTGGGTTTGGACTTCCCTTGGCTCACCTACAAATACATGAATGAGCGTGAGCGATAGCCCAGTGAATAATATCAAACATAACAGTTACATAACAATATGTAGATCAACATGCTCCAAACGGCCTTGGGCCCAATTCATACTTCTGTTTAACAGCAAAATATATATAACTATACGAAATGCAAGTCAAGTAACTGTAGTTCCAAACATTCTGGCCTTTGGCCCATCCGGGTTTCCATTCATGGCAAAACGGCCTTCGGCCCATTCATTCATGTCAAACGGCCTTTGGCCCATTCATTCATGTCAAACGGCCTTTGGCCCATTCATTCATGTCAAACGGCCTTTGGCCCATTCGTTCATGTCAAACGGCCTTTGGCCCATTCGTTCATGTCAAACGGCCTTTGGCCCATTCGTTCATGTCAAACGGCCTTTGGCCCATTCATTCATGTCAAACGGCCTTTGGCCCATTCATTTATTTATTCTTGTCAGACTTTTGTCCACAATCCCAATTAACAACTCATAATATTTATAGGGGAATAACAATTGGACATTGACAAGTTTTCAAATATTGATATTACTCACAGTGATCGGCTTGTGGATGCGCCCTGGAGCTTGACCCTACACATTTCATGAATACAAAAGGGTCACTAACAGTTCAATCCGTTCTTTAATTCACATATTCCTCTTTAGGCTTTGTTCTTATCTCATTAACTCATTTACAATGCTTAACACATGCCTAAGAGTGCTTACAAGTGAAAGAGAACGGAAAACGAATCACAGAATGCATGAACAAAATTCCAGGAAACAGGGTCCCCGCTCGAGCGTAAGATTCTCCGCTCGAGCGGACCCTTAAGGCCTGCAAGGTACTGGTTGCACAAAAGATGCGCTCGAGCTGAAGGTCCGTCTACAAAAATCCACGCTCGAGCGTGAAATGTCCCGCTCGAGCGGGCATCCAACTCTGCAAAAATGCTGGGAGCACGATTTTCCCGCTCGAGCGGCCATTACCCCGCTCGAGCGGACCTCAAAAATCTGGGTTTCCCAGATCGTGTTCTTGAGCTCCAAATCAGTTTTCCATCTACATTTCTTGCATGCAATGGTTCAAATTACACATTTACACATGCTAACATGCTACTAATGCAGATTACAACATTAGGAAGCTCAATTACATGAATTATCTACATGCATGTCCCAAATTGTCTCAAACCCATCATCAACATGCTCAAATTCAACATTCAAGACTTATACTCCCATGATTTGTACATGCATGTGGGAGATGCTCATCATTCTCAACTTAGATGGTACAAATGGTGACTACAATATGAGCTTTACCCAAAACTCCACATGAATCATGTGTTTCAAGCTCAAACATGCAAATTCAAAGTAATTTCTTACATGCATGAGTTCTAAGACTTCAATCTCAACAAAAATCAACTCATTACATGTTCTTGATCACAAACAACCCTTGAACTTACAAATTACAAGTAAGAGTTCATGAAATCACTTACCTAAGAGCTTCAACACTCAAGCTCTAGCCAAATCTTGAGCTAGATCTTCAAATTCCCAAGTCTTGAGCCCAAATTACACAAATCTCTCCCTTTTTCTCTCCATGGCCGGCCTCTCTCTCACTCTCAATTGTCTAACTCAGATTTTGAGTTTTAAGAGAGCTAAAGGAGAGTGCAATACAAATATACAACAAGCCCCACTAACAAATATTTTAATATAAAATAATGGGGTACTTAATTTCTCAATTTAATCAGTTTAAATTGACCAGAATCAAATTTCAATTAAATTTCACCGTAGGCCCTAAAAATTATGCCAACCACAATGGCGTAATCAATTTCGGGTTCCGTGGCCGATAAGGCCCTCAATTAAATTTCCAAAACAGACTACTCAAACAGATATTCCTACGATGAACAGATAAAATTTCAAACCACATATTTTCACATAGTGGAACACAAAATCATATCAAAATACATAATCACATCATGTTAAGGACCAATTAACATACTACGGAACAGGGGTGTCACAGTCTTCCCCCCTTTAGGAAGTTTGGTCCTCCAAACTTAACTTACCTTCGTCGGGAAACAAATGTGGATAGCGTAGACGCATTTCCTCCTCTTTTTCCCATGTAGCATCTGTCTCATAGTGTTCCTTCCATTCCACTTTCACCATTGGAATGGATTTGTTTCTCAATTCTTTCACTTGTCGGTCAACAATTCTTTCCGGCCATTCAGCATATTCCATATTTTCATCAATAGCAATCCGGTGATAATCAATCACATGCAACGGGTCTCGGAGGTAACCCCTCAACATTGACACATGAAACACATTGTGGATTTGCTCAAATCCCGGTGGCAAAGCAACTCTATAAGCAACTGGACCAAGTTTCTCCAAAATTTGAAACGGCCCAATATAACGGGGCGTCAACTTGCCCTTTTTCCCAAACCTGACTTGGCCTTTCATTGGAGAAACACGGATGAACACATGGTCGCCGACCTCATACTCAAGAGGTTTTCTCCGGACATCTGCATAACTCTTCTGTCGGTCTTGAGCTGTTTTGAGCCTTTGCCGAATAGTTTTGATCTTTTCAGAGGTGTCTTGTACAATTTCAGGCCCGAGCAAAGCTCTGTCCCCGACCTCTGTCCAACAAATAGGTGATCTACACCTCCTACCATACAAAGCCTCGTATGGTGCCATACCGATGCTGGAGTGGAAGCTATTATTATAGGCAAATTCTGCAAGTGGCAGGTAATCTTCCCAACTCCCCTGAAAATCCAAAGCACACATGCGAAGCATATCTTCCAAAGTCTGTATTGTTCGTTCTGACTGCCCATCTGTCTGTGGGTGGAATGCAGTGCTGAACCTTAGTTCTGTTCCCATAGCTTCCTGCAAACTCTTCCACAATCTAGATACAAACTTCGGATCTCTATCCGACACAATGGATACTGGAACTCCATGTAAGCGGACAATTTCATCAACATAAATAGTAGCCAACCTGTAAGCAGTAAATGTAGTTTTGACAGGCAGAAAATGTGCAGATTTAGTCAGTCTATCAACTACAACCCAAACAGAATCCATACCGCGGGAAGTCCGAGGTAGGCCAACAACGAAATCCATGGTCACATGTTCCCACTTCCACTCAGGAATGGGGAGAGGTTGAAGTAGACCGCCTGGTTTCTGATGTTCAGCCTTAACTTGCTGACACTGAAGGCACTTGGACACATGTTTTGCAATCTCTTTCTTCATTTTAGGCCACCAATAGGTTTGTTTCAAATCCCGATACATTTTATTGTTACCCGGATGCATAGCAAATACGGATCTGTGGGCTTCATCTAAGACCCTCTTCTTTAGCTCCGGAATAACTGGAACACATATTCGGTTTCGAAATTTCAACATTCCATTCTCGATACTGAACTCTGCTTTTGGGCTGACTTCAAATTCATCAATTACCTTTCTGAGGAACTCATCCTCTTTCTGTTTTTGCTTGATTTCATCAACAATTGCCGGCTCGGCTGTAATAGCGGCTATCAATCCGCCCTGTTCACACACTACCACTTCAATTTCAGACTTTTCAAAGTCTTGCAAAATCTCCCTTTGTTCAGTAAGCAAGCAAGCCATACTCCCTGTTGATTTCCTGCTCAAGGCATCAGCCACTGTATTAGCTTTTCCGGGGTGATACTGAATTTCTAGGTCGTAATCTTTTATCAATTCCAGCCATCTTCTCTGACGCATATTCAACTCTTTCTGCGTGAAGAAGTATTTTAGGCTTTTATGATCTGTGTAGACTTCACACTTTGCCCCATACAAATAATGCCGCCAGATTTTCAAAGCAAAAACAACTGCGGCCAATTCTAGGTCATGTGTTGGATAATTCTTCTCATGTGGCCTCAACTGTCGGGAGGCGTAAGCAATAACCTTTCCGTTCTGCATTAACACACAACCCAAACCCTTATAAGATGCGTCACTGAAAATCACAAAATTTTCCGTACCTGAAGGTAGTGTCAAAATTGGTGCAGTGGTCAATCTTGTCTTCAATTCATGAAAGGCTGATTCTCTTTCACTATTCCACTCAAATGGTTGTCCTTTACGTGTCAATTGGGTAAGAGGCACAGCTAATTTCGAAAAGTCCTTTACAAACCTTCTGTAGTACCCAGCTAAGCCCATGAAACTGCGAACTTCTGTCACATTAGTTGGTGTAGGCCAATTCACAATTGCTTCTATTTTCTGCGGGTCCACTGAAATTCCTTCCTTGTTGACCACGTGCCCTAAGAAAATAACCTCATCCAACCAAAACTCACATTTCTTTAACTTAGCAAATAGTTTTCTTTCCTGAAGTATTTGTAAAACAGTCCTCAAATGATGTTCGTGTTCAAGTCTATCTTTAGAGTATATTAAAATATCATCGATGAAGACAACAACAAACTCATCAAGGTAGGTTTTAAAAATTCTATTCATTAAGTCCATAAATGCTGCCGGAGCATTAGTCACTCCAAATGGCATAACAAGAAACTCAAAATGACCATACCTCGTTCTGAATGCGGTTTTCTCAACATCTTCTGCCTTAACCTTCAGCTGATGATACCCGGATCTCAAATCAATCTTAGAAAACACCTGTGATCCCTGCAACTGGTCAAATAAGTCATCAATACGGGGTAAGGGATATTTATTCTTTATCGTTACCTTGTTCAATTCCCGGTAATCAATACATAGGCGTAAGGTACCATCCTTTTTCTTTACAAATAACACTGGTGCGCCCCAAGGCGAAGTACTGGGCCGGATAAACCCTTTATCAAGAAGGTCTTGCAACTGTTCTTTTAATTCTTTCATTTCGGCTGTAGCCATCCTGTAGGGAGTTTTAGAAATAGGTTGGGTGCCTGGCACAGTTTCAATAGTAAACTCTATCTCCCTGTCTACCAATTCCCCTGGTAATTCATTTGGAAACACATCTGGGAATTCTCTAACGATGGGAATATCATTCAATTCAACATTCACGGATTGTTCAGTCAATACATAACACAAATAACCCTGGCATCCCTTCCTGATCAATTTACATGCTTTCATTGCAGATATCAAATATGGTGGAGGTACTACCCCATTTCCCACAAACACAATTTCTTTCTGTTCTGGTGGTTTAAATACAACCCTCTTTGTCACACAATCTATAGTGGCACAGTGTTTGGTCAACCAATCCATGCCCAAAATTACATCAAAGTGTCTAAAGTTTAAGGGCAACAAATCTACATACGGGGTAGCATCCTCAATATGCATGTCACAAAACCGATATATATAGTCACATAACACAGATTCCCCCGATGGAGCAGACACACATAACAAATATGGCAACAATTCTAGGGGTCTTTTCAGTCTAGATGCAAATGCATATGTCACAAATGAATGCGTTGATCCAGAATCAATTAACACAAAAGCATCCTGATTACATATCGAGATAGTACCTGAGACAACGGCATTGGCATTCCGTGTATCACCCGGAACGAGTGCAAAGACTCTCCCTTGTCTCACTGTATCCCCAGTAGTAGCAGATCTCAAAGTGTTTCCCGGCTTCGGGATCGATGCAGTGGAGCTAGCAGCTATCTTCCCACTATTCTGATTACAATCTCGGGCTATATGCCCTTGTTTCCCACACTTAAAACAGGCTCCCGATGCACGGTAACAAACTCCACGGTGCCTTTTGCCACAAGTGTTGCACATGGGAGTCGTGTCTCGGGAAGAACTTGAGGTAGTTGAGGAGCCCGTGTTTTGCTTTTTCAGAAATTTCTTCTTCAAAAAGAAGCCTTGTCTTTTGTTGCCTCTCCATTCGGTTGTTGGCTTAGCTTGTCTAGCTATATTAGCCTCTGATATGATGGCCCGGTCAAGCACCCCAATGTAGGTCTCCAATTTCAGGACATTCACCCGCTCTAGGATGTCACTTCGGAGCCCACCTTCAAAATGCCTTGCCTTCTTATAATCAGTGTCAATTACGTGTGGTGCAAACCTGGCCAACTCAGTAAATTTGGCCTCATACTCAGCTACAGTCATACTGTCTTGTTTGAGTTCCATGAACTCTGCCACTTTCCTGTCCCGGACACACTGCGGGAAGTACTTGTCATAGAAGATTTCCAAAAATTTCGCCCAATCAATATCTCTGTGGTTTTCCCTCATCAACATCCACCATCTTCTCGCTTCATCTTCTAGCATAAAGGTGGCTAGAAGCACTTTCTGTGTATCCGAGCACGGAAACACCTCAAACAGTTTTTCAATCCCAAGTACCCAAGCTTCGGCTTTTAAGGGATCTAGTCCACCATGGAACTGTGGTGGTTTCATTTTCTTGAATTCCTTGGTGAGAGCGATTATCCGATCATCATTTTGATTATCTGGCACAGGTGGTGCCAAAGGTGGAGGTGGCGGATGTGGTTGCTGCCACTGTTGTTGCCACTCCTGTTGCTGTCTCAAAGCTTCTGCCATTTCTTGAATCAGTCTTTCCATTCTGTCCAGTCTGGCAGCAGAGGATTCCTCTAACTCATCACCTCTGGTTCTCACCATCTGATTAAACTTGCATTATATTCCATACCAAAGGTACACAAGTACACATACACTAAGGAGCACATATTTCCAGATAATTCGTAATGCAAGTAGTTCACAACTTACACATATAATTATTCATAACAAAACATTTAAGTATATAATCAATGCTTCCAAACTCGTATTTATCACATGAATGCATCCTAGATCTCATCTAGACGCTTATTGCTCTTTTTGGACAAGTGTGTGAGTTATTAACTCGTGCTCTGATACCACTCTGTCATGACCCGAACCCGCCCCCGTGGGTTAAGGACGTAACCGGCCAGTAATCATGAGATTACCTACGGCCTCAAACTGTTCTAAACGTATTTTAACAGAGTTAATGGGGGCCAAACGGAAGCAAAATTAAAAACTTTGTCCATAGAGCCGTGCTTATATGCACATCAAACAAACCATACTCAGATACGTTAATAACTCACATCAAAAGTACAGCTTCACAAAATTCATTACAGACAGGATCGTCCAAAACGAGTCAACCTATAACAGACTATGTACAGACATGCACTGGGTCCTTGCCAACAAGACAAAACATAGGTACATAGTAAAAGGGCAAGGATGGTCTCATGCGCGAGGCACAAGGCTGACTCTCCCAAAACTCCTGTTGTTCCTAGCAGACTTCACTGGGGCTGGGTTTGGACTTCTCTTGGCTCACCTACAAATACATGAATGAGCGTGAGCGATAGCCCAGTGAATAATATCAAACATAACAGTTACATAATAATATGTAGATCAACATGCTCCAAACGGCCTTGGGCCCAATTCATACTTCTGTTTAACAGCAAAATATATATAACTATACGAAATGCAAGTCAAGTAACTGTAGTTCCAAACATTCTGGCCTTTGGCCCATCCGGGTTTCCATTCATGGCAAAACGGTCTTCGGTCCATTCATTCATGTCAAACGGCCTTTGGCCCATTCATTCATGTCAAACGGCCTTTGGCCCATTCATTCATGTCAAACGGCCTTTGGCCCATTCATTCATGTCAAACGGCCTTTGGCCCATTCATTCATGTCAAACGGCCTTTGGCCCATTCGTTCATGTCAAACGGCCTTTGGCCCATTCATTCATGTCAAACGGCCTTTGGCCCATTCATTTATTTATTCTTGTCAGACTTTTGTCCACAATCCCAATTAACAACTCATAATATTTATAGGGGAATAACAATTGGACATTGACAAGTTTTCAAATATTGATATTACTCACAGTGATCGGCTTGTGGATGCGCCCTGGAGCTTGACCCTACACATTTCATGAATACAAAAGGGTCACTAACAGTTCAATCCGTTCTTTAATTCACATATTCCTCTTTAGGCTTTGTTCTTATCTCATTAACTCATTTACAATGCTTAACACATGCCTAAGAGTGCTTACAAGTGAAAGAGAACGGAAAACGAATCACAGAATGCATGAACAAAATTCCAGGAAACAGGGTCCCCGCTCGAGCGTAAGATTCTCCGCTCGAGCGGACCCTTAAGGCCTGCAAGGTACTGGTTGCACAAAAGATGCGCTCGAGCTGATGGTCCGTCTACAAAAATCCACGCTCGAGCGTGAAATGTCCCGCTCGAGCGGGCATCCAACTCTGCAAAAATGCTGGGAGCACGATTTTCCCGCTCGAGCGGCCATTACCCCGCTCGAGCGGACCTCAAAAATCTGGGTTTCCCAGATCGTGTTCTTGAGCTCCAAATCAGTTTTCCATCTACATTTCTTGCATGCAATGGTTCAAATTACACATTTACACATGCTAACATGCTACTAATGCAGATTACAACATTAGGAAGCTCAATTACATGAATTATCTACATGCATGTCCCAAATTGTCTCAAACCCATCATCAACATGCTCAAATTCAACATTCAAGACTTATACTCCCATGATTTGTACATGCATGTGGGAGATGCTCATCATTCTCAACTTAGATGGTACAAATGGTGACTACAATATGAGCTTTACCCAAAACTCCACATGAATCATGTGTTTCAAGCTCAAACATGCAAATTCAAAGTAATTTCTTACATGCATGAGTTCTAAGACTTCAATCTCAACAAAAATCAACTCATTTCATGTTCTTGATCACAAACAACCCTTGAACTTACAAATTACAAGTAAGAGTTCATGAAATCACTTACCTAAGAGCTTCAACACTCAAGCTCTAGCCAAATCTTGAGCTAGATCTTCAAATTCCCAAGTCTTGAGCCCAAATTACACAAATCTCTCCCTTTTTCTCTCCATGGCCGGCCTCTCTCTCACTCTCAATTGTCTAACTCAGATTTTGAGTTTTAAGAGAGCTAAAGGAGAGTGCAATACAAATATACAACAAGCCCCACTAACAAATATTTTAATATAAAATAATGGGGTACTTAATTTCTCAATTTAATCAGTTTAAATTGACCAGAATCAAATTTCAATTAAATTTCACCGTAGGCCCTAAAAATTATGCCAACCACAATGGCGTAATCAATTTCGGGTTCCGTGGCCGATAAGGCCCTCAATTAAATTTCCAAAACAGACTACTCAAACAGATATTCCTACGATGAACAGATAAAATTTCAAACCACATATTTTCACATAGTGGAACACAAAATCATATCAAAATACATAATCACATCATGTTAAGGACCAATTAACATACTACGGAACAGGGGTGTCACACTATGAGATGTGTCCTGATAGTCCCAATGACTTCGGAGCCACCTCATATCTATGGTTTATGGATACACTCATTGATCAGGCTGAGGATGTGAAGGAGTTGAGAAAGAAAGGCATAATTCTCAACTTCCTTGGAAGTGATCAGCATGTGGCTGAGCTCTTCAATGTGATTGCCAAAAACTTAGTCCGAATCCCTAATGCTTATAAAGATGTTAGAAAACGTATTGAAATGCGCTATAAGAACAAGGTGAGATTTTGGGTGACTGAATGGTTGTACGCCCATTTAGTAGCCCCTGGACTTGACTTACTTTCCTTGGTGCACTTTTAGCAATTGCTCTGAGCTTTGTTCAGACTTACTATGCTGTTAACCCAAAAAAATAGCAGAAAATGAGTGACTATTGTTAGTAGTAGTGGGGTGCAAATCACTCTTGTTGATTCACAATGAGAGGATTAATACTGAACCAAACTAAAATTTAAATTCACTCAAAATAATTCTGAGAAAACAAACAAACAGAGCACACTTTTTTTTTTTCTTTCTCCCACACACTCTGAATTCTTCAAAATACAATAGCTATATATAGATAAAACTAACAATGTGAAAACATTAAATGCAAATACGGTTAGTAATGTGAAACCATTAAATGCAAATACGGCTGAGGCTTGTGAATTGCAACCATTTTTGACAAACTTGATTGCAGCCTCTATTCTTAGGCCGGTGGAGAAAAACAATTTTTTATATCAAGATTACTTCACAACATCCCCCCTTAATCTTGATTCTCTATGCTGCTTCATCCCGAGCATCAACTTCATTCTGTTAAACAGATTATTTTTTAATGGCTTCATGAAAATATCTGCAAGCTGATCTTGAGATTTGCAAGGAAATAATTCCACCTCTTTGTTTTTCACATGCTCTCGGATGAAATGATAGCGGGTGTTAATGTGCTTACTTTTTTCTTGATAAACTAGGTTCTTTGCTAATACAATTGCTGAGCGATTATCAACATAGATCTCAGTAGGATTTTCTTGTGAAAATCTTAAATGCTTCAACACGTTCCGTAACCATATTGTATAGCACACAGCTGAGTTGGCTGCAACATACTCAGCTTTGCAAGTCGATAATGTCACAATGGCTTACTTCTTGGACGACCATGTGAAGGTTGTATCTCCCATAAAGAAAGTAAATCATGTAGTACTTTTCCGTTCATCCAAGTCATGTCCTCAGTCGCTATCTGAGTAGCCAACAAGACTGAAATTATCAGTTGGTTTATAGAATAAACCATCATCGACTGTACCTTTGCTGTAGCGAAGAATCCTCTTTGCCGCATAAAGGTGTGATTGATCCGGTGTTTCCATATATCTGCTAATCAGTCCTACTCCATAGAATATGTCTAGCCTGGTGCAAGTAAAATAGCAAAGACTTCCACATAGGCTCTTGAAATAAGTTAGATCCACATCACCTGCCTTTGTACCTTTTTTGAGCTCCACTCCACTGTCTATAGGAGTGTTCACTGGATTGCAATTTTCCATTCCATATCTCTTGAGAATTTCCTTGGCATAGCCACTTTGGGAAATAAAAATTCCATCTTTTCTTTGTGCCACTTCAATCCCGAGAAAATCAGCCATCAATCCAATATCTGTCATTTCAAATTCTTGGACCATGCTTCTTTTAAAGTCTTTGAACATGGCTGGATTGTTTCTGGCGAAAATTAGATTATCATCATAAAGACAAACAAGCAACATGATTCCATCAGCTTCCTTCTTCAAATATAGTGCGTGCTTATATGGACATTTTTCAAAACCATTGTCATGAAAATACTGATCAATTCTAGTATTCCATGCACGCGGAGCTTGCTTCAATCCATAAAGTGCTTTCTTCAATTTGTACACTTTGTCTTCATGCCCATTCTGAACATACCCCGAAGGTTGTTCAATATAGATTTCTTCTTCAAGGAAACCATTAAGAAATACAAATTTCACATCAAGTTGATAAATCTGCCACTTGTGCTGGGTAGCCAAAGAAATCATTAGCCTGATAGTCTCCAATCGAGCAACTGGAGCAAACACCTCTCCATAACCAATTCCAACTCTCTGCTTGTAACCTTTTGCCACTAATCTTGCCTTGTAGTGTTGCACTTTGCCTTGTGCATTCCTCTTTTTCTTGTATACCCATTTCACTCCAATAGGTTTGTGTTCTTCCGGTAGACTGGTAAGCTTCCACGTGTCATTTTTCTCAATGGCATGAATTTCTTCATCCATTGCTTTCTTCCATTTATCTTCTTGGATGGATTCTGAGAAAGTAAGTGGATCACTATCTGCAAGTAGGCAGAACAAATTCGGATCTGCTTCTTCTGTAGCTTCATATATCTCCTGTAAATTTCTCATTGGTCTTGGTTGTTTGTAAAAACTATCATCTAAAGATGCTGATGATGATGATGATGCAGCACTTCTGTAAGAAATTGGCGATCTAGGTGCCGTTATTCTATACGGAGGAGTTTGTGGCTTATCTTGAACTTCTCTTGTAATCTCAACCGGAGCTTTTGATGTTTCATCTTCAAGAATGAGTTCTGTATCCTTAACAACTTCATCTTGATTCCAGTTCCAAGCTTCTTCTTCTTCTTCTTCTTCAAATGAACACCTTTCTGGTAATGGGATTATGCAACTTGTATCCCATTGTTCTGTCTCCATATCCGACAAGGATACATTTTTCTCTCTTATCATTCAGCTTGGTTCTTCTTGCTTCTGGAATCTTGGTGTATGCAACACACCCAAATATTCTGAGATGATTGACATTTGGCTTATGTGAACTCCAAGCTTCTTCTGGACTCATAGAATGAAGGCTCCATGTTGGGCATCTATTTAGTAGATACACAGCACATGATACGACTTCAGCCCAAAATTGCGTGGGCAGTCCCTTTCCTTTCAACATGCTCCTTGCCATATCTATGATTGTGCGATTCTTCCTTTTAGCAACACCATTCAGTTGTGGCGTATAGGATGGTGTTGTTTGATGCTTGATTTCATGCTCTTTGTAATAATTCTCGAAAGCATCAGATGTATACTCTCCACCTTGATCTGATCGCAATGTCTTGATGTAGTAGCCACTTTGCTTCTCTACAAAAGTTTTGAATCCTTTGAAGATACTGAACACCCTCGACTTTCTTTCAAGAAAATACACCAATGTCTTCCAGCTATAATCATCAATGAAGGTGAGAAATATCTATTATGTCCATTTGACATTGGCTTCAATGGACCATACACATCAGTGTGCACTAGCTTCAGCGGCTTTGTTGCTCTCTACTTTACTTCTTTGGCAAAGCTAGTTATGTGATGCTTGCCAAGAATGCAACTTTCACAGACCTTATTAGTATGAGCAACATAAGGAAGCCCTTTCACCATATTCTTGCTTGACAACAGCTTCAAGCTTCCAAAGTTGAGATGTCCAAACCACAAATGCCATAACCAGTCTTTGTCTTTGATGATGGCACTTAAACCCTTCGCAACATCATGTTGAATATTCAATGCAAATATCCGATTCTTGGACATTCTCACTCGAGGGATCAAATTACCATGATTCTCTTTGATGGTAAGATGACAATCTTTCATGCTGATTGTAGACGTGCCCGAACACCACGGCTTCGCGTGCGAGATTGGCGCAAAAATCCGTTTTGTTCATTAGGCTTACTACAATTCGGACTAAATGTCACGGTTCTGAATCTAATCTCGCAAAGTACAATGCAAGATTGATAAATCACCAAAGAGTCCAAATTCGGCAAATCGTTTTGGAAAACTAATTTTTAATAAAGAACTGCCAAACATGGACTGCTTTGCCAGATACAGAGTCGCCACCTAAATATTTTATTTTTGGGAAATTTAGGAAACCCCGACTCGTGCCTAAGGCCATGTGTCCGTCATCATCAAAGTTGCCTCGGCTCGGAAACTTGGGTACGACAGGGAAAGGTCATGTAATGAGCACCCCCACGCGCCCGATCAAAGATCGACCTTTACTAACATGATATCTTGTTTTTGAAAACACCTGCATTCTTATTCCGGTTATTAGCCTAGAATTACTATGTGATGCGCACAACACACAAGTATAGACTAGATCGCCTAAGTTGGAACAAAACATCTCATGTTTGTTTGAAAATGATTTGAAAGTGCTACTCGCAAGTAGGCTAAGACGTGGATTTTTCACTTTCGGGTGGGCTTAAGAAAACATGATTTTGCCAACCCCGAGTGGGCTTAAAACTCGCATTTCGATG
This sequence comes from Camellia sinensis, assembly GCF_055761805.1. NCBI lineage: Eukaryota > Viridiplantae > Streptophyta > Magnoliopsida > Ericales > Theaceae > Camellia > Camellia sinensis. The sequence continues at coordinate 73,080,199 of NC_138970.1, read as the reverse complement.
AATTGTTCTAATTCAAGTAATCCAACCTTCACCTACAGGCATTCATGCAGTTATATCATTTAAGCAAGTAGCCTCATGGCAAGCATGCTGTCATGTTAACACTCACACTCATGCAAGATGCTAAAACATAAAAGCTTACTTAGTACTCCGAGCCAAAACAATAGCTAGTTAGTAATCAATGCATGATCCTAGCTATGTTAAGATGGCTAATGCAACACATGCAAAATGCAACTAGAAATAGGCTCGGCTATTCTAAAATGGCATATGAAATGCAACACTTGATAACACGTATTCAAGTAGGAATTGAAATATGATGCAGTTAGTATGATGCGTCGAGCCCGGTGCATGCAATACGAACGAATGAATGAATGCAAACATGCATAGCATAAGGATGCTAATTGAAATATGCTCTAAAACTAACCATCGTAAGCTGATAAGTAAAAAGGAGAAAGACGTGGGGTTGGAAGACATTCACACACTCACGCACACTTATTACAAAATTTGCCCTCTCGACGGAGGGTCCAAATGAATAATACAGGTCAACTAATTAATCAACTACTCTAGCTAATTAATTATTACAAAACTCTTAACTAATTAAACAAATTAATTAAGTTACAAAACAGACTAAGTATGAAATTAAAGGGGCTGCCACAGCTCCGCCTCGGAATGATTGAATGATGCATGCTCGATCAGCTTAGCTCAGAAATCCATTGCCATGGCTCATGTTGCCTCTGTTTGCACTGTTCTACACCTCTGAAAACTGCACAAATCTCCATCACACTTATGTTTCACCCCATGGGCATGCTGAAAGGTCATCGACCAAGAGATATGGCCATTGGCCAGAGAACAATGGCCATCGACCAATTTTTATGCTATCGGCCAAATATTGTTAGCCGATCGGCACTGAAGATAGCCGGCCGGCCATCTCTTCCTGCAGAATACTCCTTTTGCTGTAGCAGAGGACAAACAAGGGCATGTCAATACATTTGCAAGAAAATGTAGTGCAACTACACCCCTTATCATGTTTGGAACTCAAAGGAGTGTAGTGTTCGACCCTCGGGCCATCAATCACGCATTTCGATGCATGATGGCCAAAGAGGCCGAATTGCACAAATCAATATGGAATGAGTGCACAAAAACTCATGAATGCCTCACACTCTATCATGTTGGATCAAGAGTGTCGGCGACCGAGGGTTGAGTCACATTTCGTCACTTCAAGTACGAAACGTCCCTCGTTCCTCGTGTTTGGTTTGACACCCCAAACCAAACACAATGCAATGCAAGCATATTAGATGCAATGATAATGGCATGCAAATCGTGTAATGCAACCTAAGCATGTAAGCAAGCTAATGTAACAATTATGCACAATGCAATGCAACCTAAACATGCAAACATGTAATGTGCCAAGCATGCAAAATGCAATGCAACCTAAACATGCAAACATACAATGTAATAGGCATGCAACAACAATATCCACAACAAGCATGCAACAACACACAACCCGCATGATCTATGGACTTATACTGAAAATGGATAGACCTCAGCCATACCAAAAAAGGTGGCCAAAATGCTAAGAAATGATGGGATGAAATGCAAAATAGGCATGCATGCCAATTGGCCTATCACTTAGGCATAAGGACACTACTCTCAAACATGAGCAATGAGTGACAAGCACGATAATGTGGCAATGCAATAAGCTCTGAAATCATGTGAGGAATGATGCCAAATCATGCACACAAGTCAAGCATAGCATGTAAGAAAGCTCAAAACTTGAAGCTAGCCAAGGGGATTACACCAAGACCATACAAAGCAAGCCCCAAAGGGCCAAGGGCAACCAAAATAGTCCCAAGGTAGGTCAATACAAGACCAAAATCATGCTCGAACCTAGCCCACACAAGCTAGAACAAAAGACCGAAAGCATGAAGCATGCACGGCTAACAAAGAGGTGTTACACTACACTTATTACAACCAAACATGGCATGTCTTAACCAATAAAAATCAGAGTTATAGCATGTCAAAACAAACCCAAAAACCCACTGAGATGGCATCCCAAAAGCCTAAGCATGGAGGCATGCACAATGATCCATTCATGAGGCATAAAACACCAACTCTTTAAAGCATTAAAGAAGTGACAAGTGTAAGTGTATGACCACTCTATATGGACTGAAATAACATTTCAAATGATGCCAAATCATGGAAATGGTCTAAGTAATGCATGCCAATGGCTTGGACACTCAAAGCTAACAAGCAAGATTAAACCAAGCTATACAAAGCAATGCATGCATGGCCAAAACAACATGAATCAAACCTAGAGCACAGTAAATCATGACTAAAAGTTCCTTTAAGTTGAGCCAAAATGTACAAGCATGATGGTCTAAATGCATGATGCGTGTTAAGGCAAATAAGAGGATTGCAAGGCAAGTGCATGATGCATGCAAGATGCTATTAAACCAACTTAAAATAGAGGCATAGCATGACCAAATAACACCAAATACTTACTGAAATGGAGCCACAACAAGCTAAGAAAACATGCTACCGTTATGAGCCATATATACAAGCAAATGAGAGACAAGGAGAAAGGGGTGTCCCTCTCCTATTCAAGACTCTAAAACCACATTTCCACCACTGAAAATCCTCTGGATTTTAGTGGTAGAAAGGTCATGCAAAGGCAAGAACAAGGGCCAAAAGGGATGGCTCAAAACAAGGCCAAACAAGGCCTAAGAGGGGGTAGACAACCCCTAACCAAAAAGTGACCTTAAACAATCATCTCCAGCACACAAAAACAGAACTTTTTGCAGTTTATAGTCAAGCTTAAAAAAATATGCAAATAGGTTTAAAAGCTTAAGCAAGAATGGGGGATCAAAAGGTAGTTTACTCACCCTTGAAGAACACCTTCAAGAACACCACTCCAGCAACCTTTTTGAGTTCAAACCAACCCAAGAACACCAAAACTAACTCCTAAGGACCTCAACAATCGAAGGATGGTGTTCTACTAGGTGCTCTAGTGTAAAAGTATGAAGAAAATACACTTTAAGGCACAAACACACACACAAATATAGAGAGAGAGAGGGAGATATATAAAGAGAGAGATATATAACTTCTATATCAATTTGCTGAACCTATGGAAAGGGAGGGGAGACTCCCTTCTTATAGAATCTCAATTCTCAAGCTTGTTCAACAAGCTTGAGTCTTGAAACAAATCCCTCCATACACGTGTATGAAGGATGGGAATTATGCATACCAGCTGTCACAACTGGTAGAAAATATCTTCAGAAAGCAGATGGAAAGGTCTCGGCTCAAAAATCTGGCCGATCGACCAAACAAAGTGTCGATCGACCAAAAAAGGTGCCGATCGGCCACCACTTTTGGCCGATGGCAAGAAAACAAGGCCAAGGGCATCATGCCTTGGCCGATGGGTTGAGGGGATGGCCAACAAGCCACCCTTTTCCCTCAGAATCAAAACCACAAGTCCTTGGTCCACAACTAAGCACAAAATAGACAAGTTGAGAGATCCTAAGGCAAGGTGTGCAGCCGGGACCTTCGGGAGCTCAAAACGAACACGAGCATGGATGATCATGGAATTTTCAAACAATGACGTCCAAGTCTTGAGGACGGTCAAAAATGGGGTGTCTACAATTGCCCTTCTTTGACAGAACTCGAAAGTCATAAGATGACGGGAGTGAATGTCAAAGTCCAGTGATGACCCATTTTTAACAAGGCCGAAGACTTAGACAAGCATACAAGATGACAAAGATATGCGCCCGCAGGCAGGGGCAAGATGCAAGTGGCATGCATAATGCCGAGCATAACTTACGATCATGCAAAGAGAGCTGTAATGAAGCATAACATGCAACAATTTAAGCAAGTGAACAAGAGTCAAACTACATTTCATGCAGAAAGGATGTAAGAGAATTATACAATTCTCGCTACGTCTCACACGGAGTACATACAATACCGTTTGGTTCGTCTGGTCGCGCCAGATTCAAATGAACCGTACATACAATATCGTGCCTCTAAAAGAAAGAAACTCAACAGGTACAATATCGTTAGAAACATGTATAGCAATGCAAGTGAAAAGTGTTGCACGACAATACAAGTGAAACAGGCGCATAACAATGCGAGTGAAAAAGTGCATAACAATGCAAGTAATGTGCGGAGTGCGTAACAGCGCAAGTAATGTGCGTGACGGCGCAAGATATGAGAAGTGCGTAACAGGGCAAGTAATGTGCGTGTGACAATGCAGGTAAAGTGTGTGACAGCGCAAGATAGAAAAGATGCAAAACAATGCAAGTAACGTGCGTGACAGTGCAAGTTAGAAGAGGTGCAAAACAATGCAAGTAACATGCGTGACAGCGCAAGATAGAGAAGTGCATGACAATGCAAGTAACGTGCATGACAGCGCAAGATAGAGAAGTCCATGACAATGCAAGTAACGTGCAAAGTGCGTAACAGCGCAAGTAATGTGCATGACAGCGCAAGATATGTGCATGACAGCGCAAGATACAAAAGTGCGTAACAGCGCAAGATACGAAAGTGTGTAACAACACAAGTAATATGCAAAGTGCGTAACAGCGCAAGATACAAAAGTGCATAATAGCGCAAGATACAAAAGTGCGTAACAGCGCAAGATAGATATACATAACAATACAAGTAAAGTGCGTGACAGCGCAAGATAGAGAGGTGCAAAACAATGCGAGTAACGTGCGTGACAGCGCAAGATAGAGAGGTACAAAACAATGCGAGTAACGTGCGTGACAACGCAAGTTAAAGAGGGTGCAAAACAATGCAAGTAACGTGCGTGACACCGCAAGATAAAGAAGTGCATGACAATGCAAGTAACGTGCGTGACAGCGCAGGTTAAAGAGGGTGCAAAACAATGCAAGTAACCTGTGTGACAGCGCATATAGTATGTACATAACAAAGCGAAAGAGATGTGCATGACAATGCAAGCATGACGGAGGCATTTTATTCGCGATGTTGAGACGCAACTTCAATACGAGACGAGGCACGCTCAATGCAAGAGCAAAAAGACATATAACAAGCGCGCTTATTACAAACATGACAAAACAATGTAATGTGACATATTCAAGGCGATTTTCGAATCTCGTAACATACAAAAGGATACAAAAAAGGATACACCTCGCGCATATCGAATGCCGCACACGGAAGACACGGTTCGAGGTCAACACGAAGGCCGGTTAAGCTTCAAAAGCATACTGTCTTGCACTTTCTTGATAGATAAGAGTACCAATTAACACAACTGACCCAAACAAGGGCATTGGAGGTTCATCGACCACAAGGTGAGGCCATCGGCCATCCATCGACCACAAAAAGAGATCATCAGCCAAATATTTAGCCGATCGGCTAATAATTTGGCCGATCGGCCAAAAATGACGATTTCGGGGTAGTTTTGACATTTTGCCTCAGGTCTTTAAGTATAGGTTCCAAACCTCGTTTCCTCACTTCCTCAAGCTCGAAAATCATTCCCATCTCTCTCTAGGTGATTTCCCAACCTTAGATCTGAGCTTTTCTCTTGTTTTCGAGCCTTTTCCATCGTTTACACACATTGAACCGAACAAAACTCGATTTCGGTGCCACCTTCTCGATTTTCACCACTTGGGGTTTGTTTCCCCCGAGTTTATCTTGGTTTTCGTGCCTTTTCCCACACTTTGACCTTTTCTCCCATTTTTCACCCATCGCAGTTGACTTTTGGGTTGACTTTTGGCATTCTTGCCCATTTTTCACACCCTCGACCGTTTTTGCACCTTTCTCGAGATGGCGGTCGACATTCCACGAGGTGGGACTCCCCCGGAGATGGATATAGACCCTGAGGTCGTGCTCCTACCTCTTAAAATTTGACCATTCGACCTGGCGACATACCGACCGGCGATACACATGCTGCCTCCCGATAGCATCCGCCAGTTCAGGAGCTATGCACGAGGTGCACCATTGGAGCTCCTACTACGCGAGCCACAATCACATCTATCTTTCGGCGCCGCTGAGGTACATTCTTCCCCTCTTTCATTTTCTGTAATGTAGGACATACAACTTCGATAGTCGATACTGTTCTTTAACTGCTTAACCCCAAACACACTGATACATCATATACGTAGTTCACCGTGAGCACACCCACGCATGATATCTATTTAAACTTGAACACATGCATACACACTGCATTTTCATCAACTCTGAACGCATTCAAACACTGTATATCTAATACTGCATTGCATCTGTTTGTCTTTGAACACAGGGAGATTCCCATGCCTTCCGGGGATATGGGAATACCATTGCCCAAGGATGGTACATGGAGCTGCCCAATGCAGTCCTCCACATCGTTGATCAGGTCGGCTTCGGCACTTTCTGCATGGGACTCTCGCGCCTCACTGCGAGTAGACCCCTTCTTGGTGCTCTGGTGGAGAGGTGGTGGAACACCAACGAACCCTTCCACCTTTCTGCTACAGGGAAGATGACGATGACTTCCTTCGACTTCTCAACGCTCACTAGCATCGGGGTAGGGGGTGATCCGATTCCCTTTGATACTGATATGGATGAGTGGGATGCCGCCCAAATGTTTTTGCTTGGCGCTCGGCCACCTCTCTCCCGGCCAGGGTTCGTGATGTACTCTTGGTTCGAGGACCACTTTAGGGTACAGGCGTCTACGACCCAGGAGGAAGAGGAGGAGCACGCTCACAGATTCATCATGTTCTTGCGCGGGACCACCCTTTTCGTCGACCGAGCGAACACTGTCTCCGTTTATCTACTGAGCGCATTGGTGGACTTGACACAGATCCGCTGCTACGACTGGGGTGGCGCAGGCTTGGCCACACTCTACGGATATATGAGCTCTTCATCCCGCCGCAGCGGACATTTGCTCGGAGGCTACTGGCGAGCCTAGGAGGTACACCTTCCCTTTCTATTTTTACAGTTCTGTTTTACACTATCTATACACCACACACACTGCGCACACGCAATCTGCTTTACACCGGCTGTACACTTCACACACTGCACAATACACTGTACACCATTCTCTGATTTTTGCTTTATCTGTATTCTGCTTTATCTGATAAGCATACTCATTTTTACCCTGTTACACTCTGTAGTTGTGGGTGTACGCCTACTTTCTGAGGCTTGCCCCAGTGCCGGATGTGGAGATCCCCCTCAGCTTCCCATTTTCTCATCTGTTCGATGTGAGGTGCGAGCGGAGGCCACGGGAGTCCTTCCTGTTTTTCCACAGATACTTTGACACCATCACCGCCGCAGAGGTATTTCAAACTTTACAATATATTTAAGCTTCGCTTTGCATTGTACTTTCAATAGTAGATAACGAACTGTGTATCTTGTCATTTGCAAATCACTTGGCAGCCTTGGGCTCCGTTGCCGGAGGCAGTCAGGGACCAATACGTGGGCGCTCGGGAGACTGTCCTGTTTAGGATTTTGTTTCAGGGCCCAATCTGTCGGGTTTGGTACCTGGGGGAGCGCTTTTTGCGCCAGACTTTGGGCTTACCGGAGCAGATGATCCCGGCCCCGCCTCCTACCCACATGAGGCATACAGAGAGGTACAACCTGGAGGAGATGATGGACTATACGATTGGCTGGGACTCAGACCCCTTCAAAGATGAGGGTGACTACACAGAGTTCGTCCAAGCTTATCTGATGCGGCCTCTGACCGGTGCTCGCCGAGTTGAGAGAGAGAGGCCTGCAGCAGGAGCGGAAGCATCAAGGGCGACTCAAGCCCGTAGCAGGAGTAGGTCCCGGAGGGGACAGGGAGTAAAGTGGCCAGCCCTGCCTACTTCCATGACATGCCGAGGACAGGGTGGGGAGACTTACCAGATACCTATCGCTCCTCCTCCGGCTGATCACGAGCTTGTCGGAGTTCGCGGCTCGACCCCGGTATGTACTATACTTTGCATTCTGTACAGTCATTTCATTTCATTTGATATCCCGCAGAATATTAATGCCTTCAACCTTTTTGCAGGCTTCGATTGAGTACACCGGACAGCCTCTGGAGCTGACAGCCTCAGTGATGGGGATGTTGCAGCGGAGTATAGACCTGCTCACTATTTATGGCATCCTAGTGAGTTCTTTCAACCTCGGTCTCAAGACTCTGCATAATCTGTTCCATACATGATCTGATGTATCGCATTGTCATTACGACATTTGATACACAGCACTCATGGCACTGATACACTGTAATCATACACTGCTCACGGCATTGTTCACGGCATTCATATATTGTACTGATACACTGTATTCAGTATTCATACTCGACTTTACATAACATGACTGATGCGTTTGCCATTTGTTCTTTTCAGGCACCATTCCAGATACAGGCCGCAGGGGGTGCTCCAGCTGGACCTTCTGTACCTACCCGAGGAGAAGGGGGAGTCAGGCGGGGGATGAAGATACACAGCCGAGGCAGGCACAGGCGTGCTCGTGCTAAGAGTAGTTCACGAGAGCTTTCCCCCGATGATTCTGACGAGGAGGCAGCGTCGTCTCAGGGTGAGACTGGAGACAGCTCAGACAGCGGAGATAACGGCGGCGATCCTGGACCTTCGTCCAGGAAGAGGACAAGGACGGACTCTCGTGCTTGAGGCTACCGACGTCGACCCAGACATTTTTGATGCTTTTCTTTTTTTTTCGCTTTATTTTTCTTTTTACTAGTAGTTTTGCACATTGTACTACGTCAGGCAGGTTTTGTTTTCTTCAAAACTATGTACTTTTTGCAAGAGAAAATATGATGAAATGAAACATTTGTTTTGTTCAAAAAGTGTTGCATTTATACATTCTGTGCATCGCATCGCATTACATAACAATGTAAATAAGATTGAACTTTGTTTTGAAAACTAAACACTCGAATTGCATTAATCAGGTAGTGAACTGACTAACAAGAAAATAACTTGATAAGCAAAACAAAGAACTTGACAAGCTAACCAAATGTAAATACAACTCGATAAGCAAAACAAAGACTTAACGAATGCAAAATACAGCTCGATAAGCAAAATTACAATAACTCGATAAGCAAATTGCAGTAACACAGGCCCGACTTTGCAAAATCACCATCGGAAGGCATTGGAAGTGGAACCAGTCACAAGTTCTCAACATGTCCAACACATAGACAGCTCAGAGAACAAGGGGAGAGGCCAACTGCCAAAATTATTAGCCGATCGGCCAAAAAAGATGGTCGGTCGGCACTATCTTTGGCTGATCGGCCAAAAATGGCAAGCATCTCCAGAATGCTGACACCTGTCTTCCACTCAACACCTTATCTTCTACAAAAGCCTCAGCTTCGTAGTTTTCCTCATTTCAGCTCCGATTTACACCAAATGGAAGAGTTTCTTACCCAAAATCTCATAAATTGGATTGCCAACTTGGATGGCTCAGAAAAGCTGAATTTCTAGGGCTTCGGCATAAATGCACTATTCAATTTGAGTCGCACCTCGCTACGTTTTTCGTTTCTCTATGCCGCGGCAAGGTTTTGGAATCCGGTGACACACATCTTTAGCTTTGGCGGACAAGAGATGTGTCCTACTTTTGAGGATTTCCAAGCTTTAATGGAATCCGAGCGCGATGAAGAAATCTTGCCTCAGCTTCGGTTCGGCCACATCCAAGCCTTAGGACGGATGTGCGGCCTTACTTTGCATGACGCTCGGTCATTGATTCACGACAGAGAGCTGGACATTTCGAGCTTGGTTTGTCGGTTTTCTGATGCTGGTGATCGCGGCGATCATCATTGGCAGGGTTACCAGCGATATGCGCTTTGCTTGTGCATGCTATCTCATTTCTTGCTTGCCCCAGGCTCTGGAGGGTTTAGCACTCGTTTGATTGAAGTTGCCGAGGGCTTAAAAGAGGGCAAGAGCTGCATCGCCATGACGCTAGCTGAGACACTGATGGCCTGTAACGAGCCCGCGGGGGACCTCGCTATAGCTCGGACTCGACTTTGTCAGTCACGGTTCTAAGTCTGAACCAAAGAGTCCAAATCCGGCAAATCATTTTTGAGAAAACAGATTTTTGAAAGAAGTGCCAAACATGGACTGCTTTGCCAGATACAGAGTCGCCACCTAAATGTTTTTTTAATGGGAAATTTAGGAAACCCTGACTCGGTGCCAAAGGCCACGTGTCCGTCATCACCAAAGTTGCCTCGGCTCGGGAACTTGGGTACGATTGGGGAAGGTCACTTCGTGAGCACCCCCGCTCGCCCGATCAAAGATCGGCCTCTACTAACCGTGATATCTATTTTTGAAAACTTTGTGTGTTCTTATTCCGGTTATTAGCCTAGGTTACTATGTGATGCGCACAACATACAAGTATAGACTGGATCGTCTGAATTGGAACAAAACATTTCATGTTTGCTTTTGAAAATGGTTTGCTACCCGCAGGTAGGCTTGAAACATTTGATGATTTATTCTAATTCAGATAACCCAACCTTCACCCACAGGCATTCAGGCAGTTATATCATATAAGCACATAGCCTCATGGTAAGCATGCTATTCATGGCAGCACTCACACGCATGCAAGGATGCTAAAGCATAAAACTTACCGAGTACTCCAAGCCAAAATAGAAACTCATTAGAAATCATGCATGAATCCTAAGTATACAGAAATGCCTAATGCAACACATGCAAAATGCAACTATAGCAGGCTCGGCTATTCTAAGATGGTATATGAAATGCTACAACTATCATGTATTCAATTTAGAATTAAAAAATACAATGCAGTTAGTATGATGCGCCGAGCCCGGTGCATGCAATACAGATGAATGAATGCAAACATGCTGTCATACTGTATGCTAATTTAAACATGCCCTAATCTAACCATCAAAAGCGGATAAATAAAAGGGAGAAAGACGTGGGATTGGAAGACATACAACACACACACGCACACTTATTACAGTTGTGCCCTCGCGCAGAGGGTCCGAATAAATATACAGTCCCGAATAAAAGAATATTACAGTCCAAATATTACAGTCCGAATAATATACAAATTCCTAATTAATTAACTAAGAAAATAAATAAAACTGGCATGCAAGCCAGGGACTGCCTTGCTTCTGATGGATGATGTATGTTAGGCTGCTTTGCGCGGAAATCCACCGGGATGCCCCGATTAGCCTCTATTTTACAATTATTCTTGAAAAACGTGCCAAGTCCCGGAAAGTTGTTGATTCCTGATTTTGCTGCAACAGAGAGCAGGAAAGGGGCATAGCAGTGTATTTTCACAAATATATGCATGCCTCGATCCTCGTGCCACCAATCACGCATACCGAGGCATGATGGCCGAGGAATCGAAATGCACAATTCAATATAGGATGAATGCACATGAAAACACAATAAAACCTAACTCCATCATGGATGATCCGGAGGGTCGGTGACTGGGGAATTGAGACACATTCCGTCACTCGGAGTACGAAATGCACCTCGTTTCCCGTGCCCGGGCTAACTCTTATCCCGAACACGATGCAATATGCATGACATGCATGAAATGCGACTAAGGTACAATCCTAACATACACAATGCTATGGAATGACATGCCTCGAAATGCGTGCACACGAGCACGCAAACCGAGGCGATGGCAGAATGCGATCTAAGATACAACCTAGCATGCACTATGCTGTAAAAAAGAGGTGTCTCGAAATACGTGCACACGGGCACGCAAACCGAGGAAATGACAGAATGCAATGTAATATGGCTAAAATGGCATGGAAAATGTAACATGGACTTATACTAATATGAGAGAGCCTCAGCCACACTCACATGAGAAGCCGGTAGGTAAAAATGAAGTGCCTCGAAATGCGTGCACACAGGCACGCAAACCGAGGCAATGGCATACGCAATGCGAATGGCATGAAAACATGATATGGGCTTATACCAACATGAATGAGCCTCAGCCACACTCATATAGGATGTCGGTGAATGAAAACGAAGTGCCTCGAAATGCGTGTACACGGGCACGCAAGCCGAGGCGATGATAGAATGCGATGCAATGACATGGAAGCATGATATGGGCTTATACCAACATGAGAGAGCCTCAGCCACACTCATATAGGATGCCGGTGAATGAAAACGAAGTGCCTCGAAATGCGTGCACACGGGCACGCAAACCGAGGCAATGACAGAATGCGATGCAATGACATGGAAGCATGATATGGGCTTATACCAACATGAGAGAGCCTCAGCCACACTCACATAGGATGCCGATGGATGAAAATGAGGTGCCTCGAAATGCGTGCACACGGGCACGCAAACCGAGGCAATGGCAGAATGCGATGCAAATGACATGAAAACATGATATGGGCTTATACCAACATGAGTGAGCCTCAGCCACACTCACATAGGATGCCGATGGATGAAAATGAAGTGCCTCGAAATGCGTGCACACGGGCACGCAAACCGAGGCAATGACTGAATGCGATGCAAATGACATGAAAACATGATATGGGCTTATACCAACATGAGTGAGCCTCAGCCACACTCACATAGGATGCCGATGGATGAAAATGAGGCGCCTCAAAATGCGTGCACACGGGCACGCAAACCGGGGCAATGGCAGAATGCGATGCAATGACATGAAAACATGATATGGGCTTATACCAACATGAGTGAGCCTCAGCCACACTCACATAGGATGCCGATGGATGAAAATGAGGCGCCTCGAAATGCATGCACACTGGCACGCAAACCGAGGCAATGGCAGAATGCGATGCAATGACATAGAAATGGAAAGCAATCATTCTAATAGAATTTCAGCACTAAAATATGGGGGAAAACAGTCCTGAAATGAGGCGAAATGACACTAAATGCATGGAATTGTCCCGAAATGCGAATTTAGGCACCCGAAATGCCCTATAGCTATGCCAAACATGCACAATATGGACATGTAATGCAAAGACAGAAGATAGGCAGTCCCAAAAAAGGCACTTTCACAGTTATAAACATGGCCAAACAGCAAGCATAGGTAGGGCAAAAATGGCATGCAAGAATAGAGGCCAAGAGAGGGGTAATGAAGCAAGTGATATAAGCAAAATCCAAACTGAAAAATTTCCTTCTACAACATTGAAGAGGGACCAAAAATATGAATTTTTAAAGTATATGGCAAACCTCAAATCAATATACAAACATGCTAAAAAAAGGCACAAGATTGAGGCTCAAAAGGTGCTATAACATGAAGTATACAAAATAATCACCAAACAGAAAAAAAATGTTAATGAAACATGAAGTATAGGCCAAAATAAGACTATCTCTAGGCCTGTAAAATGGCCAAAAACAAAAGCATGATAGGCTAACAAAACATGCAAGAATGGGGAATAAAAGAGAGATATAACATGAAGTGGCATATGGAGGTCCCAAACCATGAAAAGACCTAAATGAAACATGAATAATGGACCAAAATAAGCACTTTTTCAGAACTGTAAAATGGCCAAAAACAAAATCACGGTAGGCTGCCATTGCATGCAAAAATGGGACCAAAAGGGGAGTATAAAGGTAAGTACAACATGGAAGTCCCAAATGGTATTGAGCCCTTCTTTAATGTTGAATAAGGGCTCAAAATAAGCCTAATATCAGTTTACAACATGCTCAAAAACAGATTACTCATGGGCCAAAAATAGCATGCAAGATTATGACATATAAGAGGATCAATGAAGCAAGTGCATCATGGAGGGCTCAAAAAGGGTTGAGCCCTTAATGAAAAGTGAAGATGAGCTCAAAATAGGGCCCCTTTTAGTTAGGGCCGGAGCTTGAAACAAAAAGCATATAGGGCTTACAAATGGATCAAGAAAAAGGGTCAAAAGAGGAGAAATGTTACTCATCCTTGAAGACTAAATCTTTTGTTGCTTCTTGGACCAATTTGCAGCTCCTTTAGCCTTTGAGAAGCTCTCCTTGTTGCTGGAAATGAAGTGGTGATGGTAGAGCTTGGTGGTGATGAAGAACACAAGCTATAGGACTTAAGGTTTTTTAGGAAAATGAGAAGGATGGAGGGAGATATGGATCTTGAGACTTGAAGAACAAATTTTCTAACCCTTGAATGTGATACCACCAGCTGGTTATAAGGGCCAAAAAGGGGGTGTAAAGGTGGGGGAAAAGGAGGCCAACTTTCCCCCACAAAATATCCCCCGGATATTGATATTTTTTGGGGGATAAAGCTTTACAGCTGTAAAGTGAACAGTGCAAGGATCTCGGCCGGCCAGTTACTTTGGTTGCAGGTGGCCGGCCGGCCACACACCCTAGCCGGCCGGCTAGGGATCAAAAGGGTCAAGCTGATTTAGTGGCCGGCCACCACATGATAGTGTCCTCCCATGTGTGTACATCACAAATATGTGGTTCAAAGTTCAAGAAAGTGGGTCCAAGGTGTTCAACATTAGCCCGGAAAGAGGGGTTCAAAAGGGTCAAATGGAATTACTGGCCGGCCACCATTTTTTAGGGTCCTCCCATGTGTGTACATCACAAGTATGTGGTTTGGGTTTGAAGAAAATGGCCCCAAGGTGTTCAACATTAGCCCGGAAGGAGGGGTTCAAAAGGGTCAAATTGAATTAATGGTCGGCCACCATTTTTTAGGGTCCTCCCATGTGTGTACATCACAAATATGTGGTTGAAAGTTCAAGAAGATGGCCCCAAGGTGTTCAACATTAGCCCGGAAGTGCGAAAAACGGGCGTCGGAGGGCGTCGGAGGATGTATAACTGGTTGTTGCAACAATTACTGGCCTCCCACCCTTCAGTGACCTTCTTAGTGATAAAACAGAGGTACCTGCCAAAAATGAACGAAAACCGTTGCAAAATGAATGTTCGGGGGCCAAAACACGCAGTTCGGGGCCCCGGAAACTACCCGTTAAACACCGAGAATGCTATTCGACCTTGAAGTGGGTTTCTCAGACCCCAGTGTCCCTCAAAAGGGATTACATAAGATGCATGCCAAAAATCAGAGCAAACGGAGATGGTTAGGCGGTCCCGAACCGAGGCACACGGCCAACGGTCCCGAAAAATCGAAAACCGGACTCCGAAATGGGCAAAATGGCCTACGGCCGCCAAATGTAGCCCACGGCCCTTGAGAGATGGTCTATGGGACTTCTCCCTCCCCTCAGGAAAAGAAACAAAGAAAACCGAGCCTGGTTCGCAAATCGAGGCAAAGTACAAAAGAGGGTTCGGAAGTCCGGAGGCAGGGCTCACGGCCGCAACTCTGAAACTTCTGAATGAGCACATTATGCAACATCACCAAGCGCTCAATCAGTGACGTCTGAGTCTTAAGGTCGGTCAAAAATGGGGTGTCTACAGTTGCCCTTCTTTGACAGAACTCGGAAGTGACAAGTGACGGGAGTGAATGTCAAAGCCTAGAGACGACTCATTTTTGACAAGGCCGAAGACTTAGACAAACGTACAAGATAAACAGAGATGTGCCCGCAGGCATGCCCGCAGGCAGGGGGCAAAATGCAAATGATAATGCAAGAAGATTTTGAAGACTGGACTTATACGCTACGCGAAGCCGGTTTTGAAAGTTGGACTTATACGCTACGCGAAGCCGGTTTTGAAAGTTGGACTTATACGCTACGCGAAGCCGGTCATCACTCATGATCATGCGAATGCAGCAAGCTGTAATGAAGCAAGTATTCGCAAATAGATGCAACAGTTTTAAGCAAGAATGCAAAGCAACAACTACATTTCATACAGTTAAGAATGCGGAGGATTATTCAATCCCCGCCACGTCTCACACGGAGAAGATACGATACCTGCGCGATTCGTCTGGTCGCACCAGCCTCAATTGAACCGTACATACAATATCGTGCCTGCAAAAGAGAGAAACTCAACGAGCACAATATGCTAACAACATATATTTAATGTGATTCCGAAAGTTCGACACACGCAGTGCCGGTGAGTGAATGCATCGCAATGCAAGAGTGGAACATGCGTGACAACGTATGCTCAAACATAGAGGTATGCCAATATCAAGAAATGTGCATAAAAATGTGAGTACGCTCGTGAGAATGCAAGTTATGTGCATGATAGTACAAAATGAGCATGAATCAAGGTGCCGTTTGTCATGAAATAACGAGCACGGAAACGCGTGTTTCGGCGAAGGCAATTCGATCGCGGCCTCCGATCCGCTTCCCGGAAAGGCTACAACTCATTCAAAAGGATATACTTCGATTTCGATGAATGATGATGAGACATATGTCAGAACTTGAAGCTGAAGTCCCGGCGGAGCTATTTCGCGACCGGAAGTGTACTTTTCTTAAACTTTTTCAGGTCCCGGGAACTCCGATCTTCCTCAAAATTTGCAGGGAGCTAGGTGAGCCTGTGAGGGACATGGCCGGCCGGTTATATGGGAAGGGGGAGGTGGCCAACCAGTTTTCCAAAAAGCAAATAGCTGGCCGGCCAGTTTTCCAAAAAGGAAATGGCTGGCCGGCTAGAAAAAGTGGCCGGCCGGCCATATGCCCAAATCCGAGGGCATTTTGGTATTTTCACCTCCTTTTTGATGCTCCTTCAATCCAAGACTTGGGGCCTATATAATGCAGCCGAGACTTCTTCCTTTCTTGCCTCCTACAACACTTTCTTCTCCAGATCTGAGTTCCATACGCGTTTTCCAACGCCCCACGCAAGTTGTTTCCGCAAAAACATTCAGTTTTAAACACTTTGAAGCGATTAAATTTCGATTTCGGAGCTTCTTTTCTCATTTTCGCCACTTGAGGTAAGTTTGTCTCAATATTTGGAAGATTTTCTCAGCAGTTGACTTTTGTTGACTTTTTCATTTCCCGAGAGTTGACTTTTGTTGACTTTTTCCAATTTTGGCTCATTTTCGCTCATTTTTGCTCCTTTTGCAGATTCTTTGAAAATGGCGGGTAATTCTCCCCACGGCGGAGGCTTTCCAGGTGCCGGAGACGATTTTGATCCCATGACTCTACCCCCGAGGACCCGACCTTTTATTCCCGGGAGGTACAATCCGCCAGCACACATCCTCCCTCGTGCCGTCTTCCGTCACTTCACTAGCTTTGACGAGCGAGCGCCTGGGGATTTGCTTCTCCGAGAGCCAGAGCATCACCTCTCTCATGAGGCCCGAGAGGTATTTACTTCATTCTGCAATTTCCATACATTTCAGCACCTTTGCCATGCTTGAACACGCAGTTTAGCTTATGACATAGTACTTTGCTTGCATCCTGAACACATAGTTTAAACACTCGAATCTCTGAACACTCGGCTCATTAATTAATTGCGAACGCACAGTACACATTAGTTAAGAGGTGATCACACGGCTCAAACACTGATTTGTTGAACACACAGCCCGAATTTGAAGTGAACACACAACCCACACTTTAAATTTTCTGAACACACAGCCCAGATTAGAATAGTGAACACGCAGCCCACACTAGTTGAAATTTGAACACGCAGCCTAAACTTTAAATTTTCTGAACTCGCAGCCCAGTTGAATAGTGAACACGCAGCCCACACTGATAGAAAGTTGAACACGCAGCCCAAACTTTACATTTTCTGAACACGCAGCCCAGTTTAGAATAGTGAACACGCAGCCCACACTAGTTGAAATTTGAACACGCAGCCCAAACTTTAAATTTTCTGAACTCGCAGCCCAGTTGAATAGTGAACACGCAGCCCACACTGATAGAAAGTTGAACACGCTGCCCAAACTTTAAATTTTCTGAACACGCAGCCCAGATTAGAATAGTGAACAGGCAGCCCACACTAGTTGAAAGTTGAACACGCAGCCCAAACTTTAAATTTTCTGAACACGCAGCCCAGATTAAAATAGTGAACACGCAGCCCACACTGATAGAAAGTTGAACACGCAGCCCAAACTTTAAATTTTCTGAACATGCAGCCCAGATTAGAATAGTGAACACGCAGCCCACGCTAGTTGAAATTTGAACACGCAGCCCAAACTTTAAATTTTCTGAACACGCAGCCTATATTAGAATAGTGAACACGCAGCCCACACTAGTTGAAAGTTGAACACGCAGCCCAAACTTTAAATTTTCTGAACACGCAGCCCAGATTAAAATAGTGAACACGCAACCCACACTGATAGAAAGTTGAACACGCAGCCCAAACTTTAAATTTTCTGAACACGCAGCCCAGATTAGAATAGTGAACACGCAGCCCACGCTAGTTGAAATTTGAACACGCAGCCCAAACTTCAAATTTTCTGAACACGCAGCCCAGATTAGAATAGTGAACACGCAGCCCACACTAGTTGAAAGTTGAACACGCAGCCCAAACTTTAAATTTTCTGAACACGCAGCCCAGATTAAAATAGTGAACACGCAGCCCACACTGATAGAAAGTTGAACACGCAGCCCAAACTTTAAATTTTCTGAACACGCAGCCCAGATTAGAATAGTGAACACGCAGCCCACGCTAGTTGAAATTTGAACACGCAGCCCAAACTTTAAATTTTCTGAACACGCAGCCCAGATTAGAATAGTGAACACGCAGCCCACACTGATAGAAAGTTGAACACGCAGCCCAAACTTCAAATTTTCTAAACACGCAGCCCAGATTAGAATAGTGAACACGCAGCCCACACTAGTTGAAAGTTGAACACGCAGCCTAAACTTTAAATTTTCTGAACACGCAGCCCAGATTGAAATAGTGAACACGCAGCCCACGCTAGTTGAAATTTGAACACGCAGCCCAAACTTTAAATTTTCTGAACACGCAGCCCAGATTAGAATAGTGAACACGCAGCCCACACTGATAGAAAGTTGATTATACTGAACACACAGTTCGTACACTTCACTTCTGAACACACGGCTACTTCATTTTATTTGTATGCAGCTTATTTCACTTCATCGGCACATAGCCCATTCCATTCCATTGGCGCGCAGCCCAGTTCATTTCATTGGCACACAGACCATTTCATCTCATTGGGACACAGCCCAGTTCATCTCATTGGCACATAGCCCATTTCATCTCATTGGCACACAGCCCAGTTCATCTCATTGGCACACAGCGCATTTCATCTCATTGGCACACAGCCTAGTTCATCTCATTGGCACACAGCCCATTTCATCTCATTGGCACACAGCCCATTTCATTATTGACACATGTATTCATTCTGAATGCAGGTTGGTTCCCGCAGCGTACGGGGGTATGGTTCCACCGCCGCACGGGACTGGTACGCTGAGCTCCCGGAGGCCGTCCGAGATTTGGTAGACTTGGTAGGATTCGGGGCTTTCTGCGTTGGGTTGTCCCGTTGCTCTGCCAGGAGGACTCTGGTGGCAGCCTTGGTAGAGAGATGGTGGGACACCACCAACTCCTTTCATTTCTCTACTACCGGGGACATGACCATGACGCCTCTAGACTTCGCTGTATTGACTGGCTTGGACATAGGAGGTTGGCCCATCCCCTATGATGAGGATATGGGCGAGTGGGAGGCCGCTTGGATGTATCTATTGGGGGCTCGCCCGCCCGTTGACAGGGTTTCTGGGAGAGTCCGATACACTTGGTTCTCTTCCCACTTCCGGCGGGCGGAGATGGTGCCCGAGACTCCTGAGGAGACGGAGCAGTACGCCCGTGGTTTCCTTATGTTCCTCTTCGGGACTACCCTGTTCGCCGATAGAGGGAACACAGTCGGGCTATACCTGCTGAGCGCTCTGGTTGACCTATCACAGGTCCATCGATATGACTGGGGTGGCGCCGGCCTGGCTACCCTTTACTTTTGTATGAGCGCGACCTCCCGCGGGCGGGGAGATTTACTTGGCGGCTACTGGAGAGCCTGGGAGGTACTTTTCTGTCCCCTTGATTTACATTTCTGCTTTTCATTACTTGTACATTGCACTCACAGCGCACTTTTACAGTCTGTATTTTGCTCTCAGCATTTCGTACTTACATTCTGCACTGCTTTTCTCAGCTATGGGTCTATGTATACTTCCCAGCATTAGCCCCAGAGTTGGAGGTGGCAGGGCTTCCCATGACCCCATACTCACTAGTGTTCGAGGGCCCGCACCGGCCGAGACCCCGAGAGACCATCATTTACCTGCGACAGTACTTTGACACTGTGCGGCATTCGGAGGTACTTCAGAACTTTCAGTTCCTCTCATTTTCATCTTTGATTTGCTCTGTATATTCCCGATTTCTGATTGGTTTATGCATTTATCATCCGCAGATCTCATGGCAGCCTTGGGCGCCCTGGGTGATGGTCTCCGACTTCAGTATACCGGAGGGTCGGACATCTCCCAGTATAGGGTCCTGCTCGAAGGGCCAGTTGGCAGGGCATGGTTCCTGGGGGAACGCTTTCTGCGTCAGGTGTGGGGGTATCTTTCTCAAGATCCTCCCGCGGTACCCCCAGTCAGTATGCGGACTGCTGACAGGCTCTCTTACTCGGAGGTAGTCGGCGCTATGCTGGGTAGCGATGCTTTATTATATCTTGAGGAGGGGGACTACGCCACTTACCGTCACATATATTTGATGCCTCCATTGACGGGAGCTCGCACCCCGATGACGAGGCCTGCTGGTATGTCATCCTCGGGCCAGCCCGGGCTCGGGCTGCAGACGCCCCTTCTACTAGTAGGGCTGGTACATCTAGAGGTGGGGGTAGACCGGTTCCTCCGATTCTGTCGACTTATCCTCATCCTGGATGGCCAGATATGCCGACTGAGTTGATGGCGTGGCAGTATGGGGCTATCTCTCCGACCCCGATCCCGCTAGAGCCTCCGATGCCCAGTGATCGATATGCCATTGATCCTGACTCACCGCTGGTATGCTCCACTGTTTTTCATTCATCATTCAGATGTTTAGCCATTCTTTTGTTCACTGATGATTATGAGCTCATATTTGCAGCCACCGCGAGGGTACATGGAGGAGGTGGTTGGACTGGTGGCCACACTCGAGGGCATGATCCTGCGTAGGGAGGCACAGTTGTCTGTCGCGGGCATTCAGGTACCCTTCAGTTTTCTGGCATTTATCATACTTCTGATGACATGCTGATTTCTACTGCATCGATAGACTACTTGTGTAGAGCACATCTGACACACACCCCACTTGGACACTGCATTTATATGCACCCACTTCACGTAGCCTTTGCTTGTATCTGCATCTGATGTATATATTTGGACTGATGTATTTGAATTGAACTTTTTGTTTTCAGATGCCTTCATGGTCCGGTCAGCCGCAGGCCAGGCCACCTGGGCCTCCTTGGGGAGCTGGGCCATCTGGGCCTTTTCAGGGAGATGGGTCACCCGGGCCTTTTCAGGGGGCGGGGCCATCCCGGCCTTTCCGAGGAGCCGGGCCATCTAGGCCTTTTCGAGGAGCTCGAGGAGGGCCTGTCCGCAGACACAGGGCTCACGTTGTAGAGGCGGAGCCTGATGAGGAGGAGGAGGATGCTGAGGAGGAGGAGGAGGCTACCGATCGTCAGTCAAAGACATCTGCTGAGGAGGGGGGCTCCAGTCTTGGCTCGGGGAATAGAGGCGAGGCTGAGGGGGATCCTGAGGATGACAGCTCCGACTCAGATGATGATGATGGTGCAGAGGTTGTCCCGCAGAAGAGGATGAGGAGTGCTTCTCGTTCCCGCTCCCGAGGACATTGATGCTGTTATTTCCTGCTTTATTTTTCTTTTTGCTAGTAGTTTGTAGCACTTTGCACATTGTTAGGCAGTTTTATTTTTTTGTAAAACTTGTACCTTTGTTTGTTGTAAAGCATGATGGAATGAAATAGCTTTTGAAAAGGTTTTTGTATTTTAAACTTTTAGCATCGTATCGCATCATTTTATTTTGCACAAAAAAGATTTTGAATGGAAATGTGCATTGTGTAATCACCAAGTCAGGTAGTGAACCGACGCAACAAACTAAGCAACTCAACCTACTAAGATATAACAGAACCTTAGGAAGTTTACAACTCGATAAGCAAAATGCAACAACGTTGACAACGCAAATAAACAAGACTTTAAACAAAGATTGTTTAAACAGAGAACAATGGCTCGAAAACACGAAACACGTCCGCTCGACAAACAACTCGATAAGCAAAACAACAACTCGATAAACAAAACTCAGCAACAACAGAGTGTACTTCTGACGATCTGGGCACCGGAACGCATCCGAAGCAAAGGGAAATGAAGACCTTTGACTCTCCCGTTGCATGGAAATGCTCGAAACTTTCCCTCGAAGAGTAAAACAGGGCCAAGGAGATACACTGCAGCATTACCGGCCATCTTCGGGAGCCGGTCGGCCAATTTTGTGGAGAGAGACAGCTGGCCGGCCAGTTTTGTAAAAAGTAAATGGCTGGCCAGCCAGAAAAGGTGGCCGGCCGGCCACTTAGTCCTGCAGCCACCTGATTTTTGACACGTGTCCCCGTGAATAGTGTTTTTCCCTCTATAAAAGCCTCAACTTCGGGAACATTCATTTCATCTTAGTTTTAGACAAAGATGGAGGCGTTTCTCGCGGAAAATCTCACATCTTGGATCTCTTCTCTAGATGGTTCGGAAAAGCTGAACGTCCGGGGTTTCGGCTTGAATGCACTATTCACGCTGAGCCGTACTCCGCTACAGCTCCCTTTTCTCCATGCCGCGGCAAGGTTCTGGAACCCAGTGACGCACGTTTTTAGCCTTGGCGGCCAAGAGATGTGTCCCACTTTCGAAGATTTTCAGGTTTTGATGGAGTCTGAATGCTCTGAAGTGATCTTGCCCCAGCTCCGTTTTGGCCATGCTCAGGCTTTAGGGCGGATGTGTGGGCTCACGGCGCATGACGCTCGATCTCTGATCTGCAGTGGGGAACTGGACATCCTCGGCTTGATCCATCGTTTTTCCGACGCTGGTGACCGCAGCAACGATTATTGGCAGGGTTTCCGGCAACACGCCCTCTGCTTATGTTTGTTGTCTCACTTTCTGCTTTCCTCGGGCTTCGGCGGGGCTAGCATTCGCCTGATTGAAGTCGCCCAAGGCTTGAGAGAAGGGAAGAGCTGTATTGCCATGACCTTGGCCGAGACACTGATGGGCTTAGATTCTGTCTATCGCCGGGAGGCGACTAGGTTCGCCGGGAGTCCACTGCTGCTGCAGGTAATGTTTTCCACCCGACCTCATATATATTTGCTCACATCACTCGACCCTCAGGCTCGGTTTTTCTCACAAAACCCTTGTCTTACTTTTCTCTCATCGTACATCTCTCTGTTCTTTATTCTCTCATTTTCCATCCCTCCCCTAGGTATGGTTAATGGATAAGTTGCAGGTTGTGGACTCTTGCCCAGCTTATTCAGCTCGAGGCTACTTCTTTCGACAGCGCCTAGTCAATGCTCTTGACGAAAGGTGGTGGTTCAATTGGATGTGCAACTTGTCCGCAGACGGCATTGCTTGGCGTTGTCCTTGGCTCAACTTCCCGGCAATGAGCTATAGTATGTCCCGGCTGATTGGGATCCAATTGATTGGTCTAACCCACTGCGTATTCTATTTTCCGTTCCGGTTTCTGCGTCAGTTTGGTCATGATCAGACCTGCCCACCGGAGGGGATTGAGTACCCAGCCGCTTTCCCGATCCGGGGTGCACACCTTGCCCGATATGCCACAGCATGGAGGACTAGAGAGCTCCTGGCCCCTGCTTCCACTTTCAGTTGCACTTTGTCCGATGAGTGCTTGGATTGGCTCAATGAGGAGGCACAGGTTGGGCCTAGCTTGGCATCAGATGCTTCGTCCAGCTCTGGGAGGGGACGTAGAGATACTTGATTCAACTATGCCCCAAATTTATTGCTTTATTAGTATTTTCATGTTTTCTTTATGAATGTACTAAAAAAGCAACTTCGATTGTAATGCAAGAGCAGGAGAACTCAGTTTTGAAATCAATGAAATTGAAAGTTGTGGTACTGAAAATTTTTCGCTTTTGGTCTAAAAAATGGTCTTAGTCGTAAAAAGATTAATTTGAACAAAGTCGACTTTTATTAAAACTTTTCAAAACTATTTTCGATGTGGATCAGAACTGGACACGCCGAAGATCTGTCACTGAGATGCACAACCCCAGATCCCTACAACTGGAAAGTTGCCCCTAGTCTGAAGAACAATACGGCACTTCATGGCAACGGAAAGTTGCCCCTTGTCTGAGTAACTTTGCACCGTCGCGGCAACGGAAAGTTGCCCCTAGTCTGAACAGCACTGTACCGGAGATCGCGATAAATGCTGATGGATAAAGATGCCTGAGATGATCGAAATGGACAGAGTTGATCGGGGAAGAGTTTATGGCTGAACTTCAAGGTGAAGTTGCCTACGTATCCCAAAGATGGGAATCAAGCCTTACGTAGTTCAGGCCGAGGTTCACTCAAGTATTTTCACTCTCCTTTTGCGCTCTAACTTTTGCCAAGGCCGCCCTTTGCGGGTTTTCAACCTTGCGAGCTCAGTTTTTATATTTTCTAATTTTTTTGTGCTCTGACTTTTGCCTAGGTCGCCCTTTCGGGTTTTCGGCCTAGCGAGCCTCTCAAGGATAGTATTTTTTCAACTTGTCCATATTGATCGGTTGTGAGAACTCCAAGCCATCTAGATCCATCAGAACCACAGCTCCACCTGACCAGATAGCTTTGATGATGTAAGGACCAGTCCAATTGGGTTTGAACTTGCCCCTTGGGTCGTGGATGGGAGCTCGGTTGTATTTGAGCACCAAATCTCCTTCTTTCAGATTCCTGGACTTAACCTTCTTGTTGAAAGCCCGGGCAATTCTGCGTTGATAGCCTTGGATGTGGTACAGTGCTTTTAGTCTTCTTTCATCAAAGAGCATGAGTTCTTCGAATCTGCTTTGCTGCCAATCTGCTTCAGCTATTTGGCATTCAGCCAATACTCGTAACGACGGAACCTCAATCTCGATGGGTAGAACAGCCTCCATTCCATAGACCAATGAATATGGAGTTGCTCCAGTAGAAGTTCTGATTGAAGTCCTGTAGCCCCACAGAGCAAATGGCAGCTTGTCTGGCCAATCCCGGTAGGTTCCCACCATCTTCTGCAGTATATGCTTGATATTCTTGTTGGCGGCCTCAACCGCTCCGTTGGTCTGCGGCCGGTATGTAGATGACTTATGGAAAGCCACATTGTATTTCTCCAACAAGTCTATCACTTCTTTCTTGAAGTGGGAACCATTATCTGAAATTATCTCGTTTGGCACCCCGTAGCGACAGATGATGTTGTTTTTGATGAACTTTGCGACATGCGACGCCTTCAACACCGTGTATGATTGGGCCTCGACCCACTTTGTGAAATAATCTATCGCTACTAGGATAAACTCATGCCCGTTTGACCCCTTCGGGGTAACAGCTCCGATCACATCAATTCCCCAGACCGAAAAAGGCCATGGTGAAGTCATGTTGTACAGCTTTGACGGCGGGATGTTCATGCGGTTTGCATGAATTTGACACTTGTGGCATCGCCGAACAAAACTTATACAATCCTCCTCCATGGTTGACCAGTAGTAGCCCTGTCTGAGGATTTTTCTGGCCAGCATTACTCCATTCATGTGTGCACCGCACTCCCCCCCATGGATGGCTTCCATCAGGCGTTTCGACTCTTCAGCTTCTATACAGAGCTTATGCATTCCCAGATGACCCCTTTTGTACAGCTTACCCCCGCAGATAATGAACTGAGCAGCCATTCTTCTGATGGCCCTCTTATCCTTGGCATTTGCCCCTGGTGGATATGTCTCTTTTTCCAAGAAGTTCCAGATGTCGTAATACCAGGGGTTGCCGTCTTGAGCCTCATCTATGGCGGAAATCGACTCGTATGCTGGCGTAAACTTTTGATCAATAATGACTGGACGCATCCGGACTCCGGACGGGATGTCTATCATAGAAGATAGAGTTGCCAGTGAATCTGCAAACCTGTTGTTCTCTCTTACGAGGTGGGTGAAATTTAGCTTCTCAAACCGAGGAATTAGCAAATCCAAGGTTTGGTGGTAAATTATCATCCTTTCCTCCTTGACTTTCCAATCTCCTTTTGCTTGAGACACAACAAGGTTCGAGTCCCCAATGACGTCCAACCGTCTTGCCCCTAGTTCTAGGGCTGCTTCCAGGCCAGCAATACATGCCTCATACTCTGCCTCATTATTCGAGACTTTGAACCGGAGCTTGAATGCTAAAGGGATACGGGAATCGTCAGGCGCTATCAGCAACACCCCTATCCCATACCCATACTGGTTTGACGCTCCGTCAAAGTACATCGTCCAAGTTTCATCTTCGACGTGAAGAATGGCTTCATCTGGGAATAGATACTCAACCGCTTCATCCCCCTCAACCGGGTGGTCGGCAAGGAACTCCGCTACCGCTCTCCCTTTTACTGACTTGCGCGTTACATACTTCAAATCAAATTCGGAGAGCAACAGCAGCCAACGAGCTAGCCTACCCGTAAGTGCTGGTTTCTCGAAGAGATATTTGATGGGATCCAAACGCGAAACCAACATTACAGAGTGAGCTAACAGGTAGTGCCGCAGCTTCCTGGTTGCCCATACCAAGGCCAAGCAAGCCTTCTCCAGCGGTGTATAGCGGGTCTCGTAATCCAGCATCTTTTTGCTCAGATAGTAAATGGCTCTTTCCACTTTGTCTTCTGACTCCTGCGCGAGCATGCAGCCCATGGTAGTCTCAGTTACCGAAAGGTACAATATCAACGGTCTCCCCGGCTCTGGTGGTGACAACACGGGCGGGTTCTGTAGATACTCTTTGATTTGCTCAAAAGCTGCTTGACATCGGCCGTCCCATTGGAATTTCTTTCCTTTCTTCAGGAGACCAAAAAGTGGTTCACAAGTCAAGGTTAATTTAGAAATAAACCGTCTTATGAATTGCACTTTACCCAGAAAGCCTCGCACCTCCTTTTCAGTCCTTGGTGATGGCATTTCTAAGATGGCCTTGATTTTGGAAGGGTCGACCTCGATGCCCCTTTGTGTAATCAGAAACCCTAGCATCTTCCCTGCTGTAACACCAAACGTGCATTTCTGGGGATTCAGTCGCAGCCGAAACTCTTTGATCCTTTGAAAGAATTTTTGTAAGGCGGTGTAGTGGCCCTCTCTTTCTTTGGACTTGACAATCATGTCGTCCACATACACCTCGACCTCTTTATGGATCATATCATGCAATATTGTAGTTGCTGCCCATTGATACGTAGCTCCAGCATTTTTCAACCCAAATGGCATCACTCTATAACAATATGTACCCCACGCGGTAGTGAACGCAGTCTTCTCCCGATCTTCGGGTGCCATTACTATCTGATTATAGCCTGAGAAACCATCCATAAACGAAAGCAAAGCGTGTCCTGCCGTGAAATCCACCAATTCATCAATGTGTGGCAAGGGAAAGTCGTCCTTCGGACTGGCCCTGTTCAAATCTCTGAAGTCTACACAGACCCGAATTCTGCCGTCCTTCTTTGGCACCGGAACAATGTTGGCCAACCAAGTTGGGTATTCAGATACCAGCACGAACCCTGCGTCAATTTGCTTGGTGACCTCTTCCTTAATTTTGAGAGCCCAGTCCGGGCGAATCCTTCTGAGTTTCTGTTTGACAAGGCGGGCCTCGGGATCAAGAGGGATCTGGTGCTGTACAATCTCAGGATCGATTCCAGGCATGTCTTCGTAGGACCACGCGAAAACATCTTTGAAATCTTTTAATAAAGCGACTAAGCGCTCGCGCTCCTCTGAAGACAACGTGGACCCGATCTGGACCAGCCGCGGGTCCTTCTCAGTACCAACATTCACAGTAGTGATTTCATCCATTAAAGGTTTAACAAATCTTTCCTGCTCTTGATCAATTAATCGTTGCAAAACTGGAGGAATTTCTTCCTCGTTGTTTTCATCAAAATTTTGAAAATCCTGATTTAAGCAATAAATCAAAGGCACAGAAAAATACTCAGAAACCACATCCACATCATTCTCATTAAATATTTCCAAGCCGTCAGATTCTTCTATTACAACTGACTCAAAAGAAAATGAAAATGACGACCTAGACAGGACTGTGGCATCCGGGTTATCACCCCCAGGAATACCGGACTCAGACTCAGTCGAGCTGGAATCTGATTCCGACGCACAAGATTCGGTAGAATCAGATTCCGGCTCACTACCTGACCCGGAACTGCTAGATAAAAAGCCTTCTTCATATTGCCAGATGAGAGAAGGTGCGATAGATGCATCCAAGATCGGCGCTGGAAAGCCCGCAGCTATTTCATCTCCAATCATAGAAACCGAAGAGTTATCCCTCAAGCACTCTTGGTCGATCGGAGGATCTGATAGTAGACTCGCCAATGCTACCCCCATTTCAAGCTCTGTTTTGAAATCTTCCCCCTCCCGGACGAAGCGTCCGTTTAGGGTACCCCAGATGGGCCTATGCATTAACTCAAATGGCTTCCCGGCCTTCTTTGCTCTGGCCCTTCCGGCCATTTCTTTCCCTTTCCTCACCCAGTCCTCTTTGGTGGGCAGATAACCCAGTCCAAAGGTGTGAGGGTTGTGTGGCACTTCGGCCAACACTGAGACGCCCTTCCGGCCACTTCTCCCTAATCCCATCCCGGGAGTATGTTTTAGCTTGTTCATGAGGTAGATAGATTGAGCACTAACGTACATACCCTCATTCATAGCCATGACATTCTGCACCACTTGAGCCTCGGCCAAAGTGAACCCCGACAAAAACACATCCTCCGTGCCGTGCTCGATCTCCAAGACAGGTGTGGACACTTCCGGTGGCGGATGGATTGATGAATTCCCAAAAACGATCGCTACCCCTTTCCCGTGAGGGTACTTTAGCATCTGATGTAGAGTGGAAGAGACTGCTTTGACCTGGTGCAACCACGGTCGCCCCAAAAGTAGGTTAAAGGTTGCGGGAACGTCCAAGATATGAAATTCGATGCTGTGTTGTCCTGGACCAACCTTGGTTTGAATTTTAACAGTCCCCATCACTTCTCTGCTGGTATTGTCGTATGCTCTGATCACTTGGGTAGTTGGGACGAAGTCCGCGGGTTTTAACCCGATTGCATATGCCGTTCTGGTCGGGCAGACATTAATCGCAGACCCGGTATCAACAAGTACCACCGGTATCCACTTATCTCTACATTCCACAGAAATATAGAGAGGTTTGTTATGATTTGTGCCCTCAGGCGGTAGCTCCTTGTCCGAAAAGGTTAATGCCGGGGAACCTCCTCCCAGAAAAACCAGCCCAACCAGCTGTTCAGGCGTGGTGTCTATGGAGAGTTTGGACTTGTCCATAGCAGATAGGACAGCTTCTCTATGTACTCGTGATGCCATTAGCAGTCCCCAGATGGAGATGTCTGCTTGTATCTTCTTTAATTGTTTCAACACAGCTTCCTCTTCAATCTGCTTCTCCTTCTGTTTCTCCGCTTCTCTATCCTTCCCGGATGCCTCGGGTTGGTCCAGGTGTGGGGGTTTAAAGTACCGCCCACTTCTCGTCATATGGTCAACCTCATCGAGGTACCAAGTGTCATCCGGTTGATTATTTCCCCAGTCTTCATCCGTGTGGGCAAGACATAAGCCATCGTCTTCCCACCACATTCCATCGGCAGCCAACAGACACCTGTTTGGCTCCGGTTTAGTTGCACTTGCAGTATTCCCTGTCAACATGCTCGCAGCATTCTCTATCTTCGTGCACACAACACTTTCAGTCCCCTCAGGGCCTTTAGCTTTCCTAATTCTCTCAGCCTCCTCAAACTTTTCTCGTTCCAGCTGCATCAGTACAGCTGTTTGTTCAACAATTCCCGTATCCATAATGCCCATGTCCCGAGCGGAATTCTTAGCACCAGCGCTCTCCGGCGATACAACTTGACTTTCGGCCATTCCGGCCACAACTGATATTTCTGCCCCTGCCGGTCTCTGTTCTGGTTGGGCTTCCCCCACTGCATCTGGTTGATCCTCAAGCCATCCAGTGGCCTCCGCTGATCCCTCATAATCGTACCAGTTGATTGATGTATCCCCCAGTTCCTGGTCATCGAAAAATTGCAGGTTGGCAAAGTCCTCCTCCACGGCTGTCAGATCATCTGCCCATAGCCCAGATCTATCCCCCCGGATCATGCATAGCTCTCCTGTCTCTGGCAATTCTATACCTAGCCCAATTCGGCTCATTGATAGGATGTACTTGCTTGGATCATAGGCTCCCCCAGCAAAACTCTGTCCAGTCCCAGATTCAACAATCTCATTCTCTCCCAAAATCTGCCCTGCCCTATCTTCGACGGTCACCACCGTCGGTTCTGGTTGGGTTTTGGAGATGTCCACCATGCACAAGAAATCAGTGCAATCGGGGAGGAGCACCTCCGGCTTGGGTAGGTGGGTGGGCGTAATATAGATACTAGGATCGTAAGATGCGACCCCAGTCTGGATAAAATTAATTCTGTTGGGAGGGGGAGGTTGGTTATGTGGTGGGAGAGGGTTGGTTGTGACATTGGGTTTATCAGGAGGCGCGATCACCTGTTTGTCAATAAGATCCTGGATCTCATGACGCAATCTGTAACAACGGTCGGTGTCGTGACCGTGTTGTTGGTGATACGCACAGTATTTTGCTGGGTCATAAGAGGGGGGGAGTGGATTCGGTAATGGCTTTGGCTCCAGGGGTTTCAAATGATTTTTCCTGATCAATATTCCCAGAACTTTGGTCAGGGGCATATATAGTGGGGTAAAGGTTCTTTGGCCTCGCGGTTGGAATCTGTTGGTTTGTGTGTTGCTTCCGGACGCGCCGGAGAAGGTTGTGGCAGCCATGGGCCTTGGAGGGGGAGGGGGAGTGGTGGTGACCATACTAACTTCCGAGGCTCTTGTATTTGCAGCGCCACTCGGGCCCGCATTGTTGTTACAGTTGAAAGTCCTCCTCGGTTGTTCTCTGTCGTGGTCAAACAGACCTTGTTTCATTGCGTCTTCGATTTGCACCCCCATCTCGTGTAAATCTGCGAAAGTAGGGAAGGGGACTACAATCATTCTCTACATCAACTTTGGGTGGAGATTGCGCACAATCATCCGGATTTGATCTTTGTCAGTGGGCCTTAAAGTCATCATTGACGCCTTTGCCCTCCATCGGATCACAAAGTCCGAGAAAGTTTCCTTGGGCTCTTGCCTTGTTGTTTCGAGATCACGAGTTGTGATCTCGATCTGAGTGTTGTATGAATATTGTGCGACAAAGGCCTCAGCCATTTCATCCCAATTCCTTTTCACTTCATCTTGTAACTTTGCGTACCAATGGGCGGCCACACCCGACAGGGTTCGGCCGAATAGTGAAAGCTTCTGTGGTCGTGTTAGGCCCATTGGCCGCAAGATGTCTGCAAACAGTCGGAGATGGACCATGGGGTCGCCGGATCCATCAAAGTGGTCGATTTGTGGCATTTTGAACCTATCGGGGAGTGTTACGGCCTCCTCGGTATATCCATCTTCGATATCTGGCATAGCCTTGACCCCTTGGGATTTCTTGAAGAGCTTCTCCAGTTTGCTCAATTTCAGAGCTGTATGATCAACCTCGACCTCGAAGGGAAAGTCCGGGTGATTGGGTGTATGGACCTTGGACAATTGTGGCGGAAGCGGGGGCGGAGCTGGCCCCGTTGGAAGATTTGTGTCCTCTTGCAGATTCTGGATAGTCGGCACAATATTCTGGGTGTTTGGAGGAGCGTTCTGAACAACAGGTGTCTGCTCAGGTAATGGAGCCCTCGCCGGAGGAGGAATTTGTTGTGAAGCAGATGCTGTATTCTGTTGTTGCAGTCTGGTAATCAGCTCAGCCTGCTGGGTCATAATTTCGGCCTGCTGCTTAGCGAGTTCATCTCGGCGAACGGCATCTTGCTGCATGGCCCGCATGGTTTCCTGCATTTGGCGCATCATTTCCTCAACTCCTGTTGGTGCCGTCATACTGTTTTGATCTATCTGAACTACTGGCAGATCTGTCTCAATGGGGATCTCAATCCGACTGTCCACTGATGGGGGAAACCACTGTTCTGGTGATCTCTGTTCAGATACACTGCGCTTTTTCTGCTTTCTTCTGGTAACAGAGGGTAGAGAATGGAACACTGGCTGTCCGTCGATTAGATCCTCAGATCGATTGAGTCGACGACCTCGTGTCCAAAGTGCTTGGGGAATGCCTGCTGGGTTGGAAGCAATTGTGCTAGAACTGACCTAGCAAAAGATAAATAAAGCGAAAAGGAAATAAATAAACAGATAAACGGACAGCATAACAGCTTAAAATAAAATGCATGACACACAGCCGGGCATAATCAACACACAGTCAATAAGCTGAATACACACTATCCTCAAACACTGATTATTATCCCTGTATCACTGTCTCCTAAAACAGAATCTGATACCCGCAGATAACTAATTCTCAAATACTGGCTGATGCCCGCAGGCCTGATACCCATAATACTGAACTGATGCCCGCATGCCTGATACTGACAATACTGAACTGATGACCGCAGGCCTGATACCCAAACTCATATACTGAACTGATGCCCGCAGGCCTGATGCCCAAACTCATATACTGATACATGCATTCCTGCAGAGACGCACTCTAAAGCACATAACAGATAAGTGAGAGCCAAAACACCCCTATGTTGGGGTAGGGTTTCCCTGTCCTATTTTGTCAGGAACTAGGGTTTCACTACGCACAGAGCGGTTTCAAACAACCTATAAACGGGTAAGCAACCTGTCCTAATTTGGAATGGTCACTAAGGATCCGAATATGCACTAGGTCGAAAGGTCAAAGAGGGTACCCCGGTAAAACCGGGGTTTGTGTTCCCATACTGGCAGAGCCCACAACCGGTCAGCCTTATGGTCATGCCTTGACAAGACAAGCCTCCGGCAAACCGTTCAGGAATAGCAGATGGAAAACACGGTGTCCTAGGCGCACCAACGCAAATGCAATGCAAAGAAACACACAAGTGTAGTCAAAAACAGATATCACGAGTTCGAGTCAAGTTCTATAAATCCCCAGCAGAGTCGCCAGAAACTGTAACGAGCCCGCGAGGGACCTCGCTACAGCTCGGACTCGACTTTGTCAGTCACGGTTCTAAGTCTGAACCAAAGAGTCCAAATCCGGCAAATCGTTTTTGAGAAAACAGATTTTTGAAAGAAGTGCCAAACATGGATTGCTTTGCCAGATACAGAGTCGCCACCTAAATGTTTTTTTAATGGGAAATTTAGGAAACCCTGACTCGGTGCCAAAGGCCACGTGTCCGTCATCACCAAAGTTGCCTCGGCTCGGGAACTTGGGTACGATTGGGGAAGGTCACTTCGTGAGCACCCCCGCTCGCCCGATCAAAGATCGGCCTCTACTAACCGTGATATCTATTTTTGAAAACTTTGTGTGTTTTTATTCCGGTTATTAGCCTAGGTTACTATGTGATGCGCACAGCATACAAGTATAGACTGGATCGTCTGAATTGGAACAAAACATTTCATGTTTGCTTTTGAAAATGGTTTGCTACCCGCAGGTAGGCTTGAAACATTTGATGATTTATTCCAATTCAGATAACCCAACCTTCACCCACAGGCATTCAGGCAGTTATATCATATAAGCACATAGCCTCATGGTAAGCATGCTATTCATGGCAGCACTCACACGCATGCAAGGATGCTAAAGCATAAAACTTACCGAGTACTCCAAGCCAAAATAGAAACTCATTAGAAATCATGCATGAATCCTAAGTATACAGAAATGCCTAATGCAACACATGCAAAATGCAACTATAGCAGGCTCGGCTATTCTAAGATGGTATATGAAATGCTACAACTATCATGTATTCAATTTAGAATTAAAAAATACAATGCAGTTAGTATGATGCGCCGAGCCCGGTGCATGCAATACAGATGAATGAATGCAAACATGCTGTCATACTGTATGCTAATTTAAACATGCCCTAATCTAACCATCAAAAGCGGATAAATAAAAGGAAGAAAGACGTGGGATTGGAAGACATACAACACACACACGCACACTTATTACAGTTGTGCCCTCGCGCAGAGGGTCCGAATAAATATACAGTCCCGAATAAAAGAATATTACAGTCCAAATATTACAGTCCGAATAATATATAAATTCCTAATTAATTAACTAAGAAAATAAATAAAACTGGCATGCAAGCCAGGGACTGCCTTGCTTCTGATGGATGATGTATGTTAGGCTGCTTTGCGCGGAAATCCACCGGGATGCCCCGATTAGCCTCTATTTTACAATTATTCTTGAAAAACGTGCCAAGTCCCGGAAAGTTGTTGATTCCTGATTTTGCTGCAACAGAGAGCAGGAAAGGGGCATAGCAGTGTATTTTCACAAATATATGCATGCCTCGATCCTCGTGCCACCAATCACGCATACCGAGGCATGATGGCCGAGGAATCGAAATGCACAATTCAATATAGGATGAATGCACATGAAAACACAATAAAACCTAACTCCATCATGGATGATCCGGAGGGTCGGTGACTGGGGAATTGAGACACATTCCGTCACTCGGAGTACGAAATGCACCTCGTTTCCCGTGCCCGGGCTAACTCTTATCCCGAACACGATGCAATATGCATGACATGCATGAAATGCGACTAAGGTACAATCCTAACATACACAATGCTATGGAATGACATGCCTCGAAATGCGTGCACACGAGCACGCAAACCGAGGCGATGGCAGAATGCAATCTAAGATACAACCTAGCATGCACTATGCTGTAAAAAAGAGGTGCCTCGAAATACGTGCACACGGGCACGCAAACCGAGGAAATGACAGAATGCAATGTAATATGGCTAAAATGGCATGGAAAATGTAACATGGACTTATACTAATATGAGAGAGCCTCAGCCACACTCACATGAGAAGCCGGTAGGTAAAAATGAAGTGCCTCGAAATGCGTGCACACAGGCACGCAAACCGAGGCAATGGCATACGCAATGCGAATGGCATGAAAACATGATATGGGCTTATACCAACATGAATGAGCCTCAGCCACACTCATATAGGATGCCGGTGAATGAAAACGAAGTGCCTCGAAATGCGTGTACACGGGCACGCAAGCCGAGGCGATGATAGAATGCGATGCAATGACATGGAAGCATGATATGGGCTTATACCAACATGAGAGAGCCTCAGCCACACTCATATAGGATGTCGGTGAATAAAAACGAAGTGCCTCGAAATGCGTGCACACGGGCACGCAAACCGAGGCAATGACAGAATGC
Organism: Camellia sinensis; assembly: GCF_055761805.1. Classification (NCBI taxonomy): domain Eukaryota; kingdom Viridiplantae; phylum Streptophyta; class Magnoliopsida; order Ericales; family Theaceae; genus Camellia; species Camellia sinensis. The sequence goes on along the minus strand of NC_138970.1, from coordinate 73,045,127 downwards.
GATGCAATGACATGGAAGCATGATATGGGCTTATACCAACATGAGAGAGCCTCAGCCACACTCACATAGGATGCCGATGGATGAAAATGAGGTGCCTCGAAATGCGTACACACGGGCACGCAAACCGAGGCAATGGCAGAATGCGATGCAAATGACATGAAAACATGATATGGGCTTATACCAACATGAGTGAGCCTCAGCCACACTCACATAGGATGCCGATGGATGAAAATGAAGTGCCTCGAAATGCGTGCACACGGGCACGCAAACCGAGACAATGACAGAATGCGATGCAAATGACATGAAAACATGATATGGGCTTATACCAACATGAGTGAGCCTCAGCCACACTCACATAGGATGCCGATGGATGAAAATGAGGCGCCTCGAAATGCGTGCACACGGGCACGCAAACCGAGGCAATAGCAGAATGCGATGCAATGACATGAAAACATGATATGGGCTTATACCAACATGAGTGAGCCTCAGCCACACTCACATAGGATGCCGATGGATGAAAATGAGGCGCCTCGAAATGCGTGCACACGGGCACGCAAACCGGGGCAATGGCAGAATGCGATGCAATGACATAGAAATGGAAAGCAATCATTCTAATAGAATTTCAGCACTAAAATATGGGGGAAAACAGTCCCGAAATGAGGCGAAATGACACTAAATGCATGGAATTGTCCCGAAATGCGAATTTAGGCACCCGAAATGCCCTATAGCTATGCCAAACATGCACAATATGGACATGTAATGCAAAGAAAGAAGCTAGGCAGTCCCAAAAAAGGCACTTTCACAGTTATAAACATGGCCAAACAGCAAGCATAGGTAGGGAAAAAATGGCATGCAAGAATAGGGGCCAAGAGAGGGGTAATGAAGCAAGTGATATAAGAAAAATCCAAACTTAAAAATTTCCTTCTACAACATTGAAGAGGGACCAAAAATATGAATTTTTACAGTATATGGCAAACCTCAAATCAATATACAAACATGCTAAAAAAAGGCACAAGATTGAGGCTCAAAAGGTGCTATAACATGAAGTATACAAAATAATCACCAAACAGAAAAAAAATGTTAATGAAACATGAATTATAGGCCAAAATAAGACTATCTCTAGGCCTGTAAAATGGCCAAAAACAAAAGCATGATAGGCTAACAAAACATGCAAGAATGGGGAATAAAAGAGAGATATAACATGAAGTGGCATATGGAGGTCCCAAACCATGAAAGGAACTAAATGAAACATTAAGAATGGGCCAAAATAAGCTCTTTTTCAGAACTGTAAAATGGCCAAAAACAAAAGCATGGTAGGCTGCCATTGCATGCAAAAATGGGACCAAAAGGGGAGTATAAAGGTAAGTACAACATGGAAGTCCCAAATGGTGTTGAGCCCTTCTTCAATGTTGAAGAGGGGCTCAAAATAAGCCTAATATCAGTTTACAACATGCTCAAAAACAGATTACTCATGGGCCAAAAATAGCATGCAAGATTATGACATATAAGAGGATCAATGAAGCAAGTGCATCATGGAGGGCTCAAATAGGGTTGAGCCCTTAATGAAAAGTGAAGATGAGCTCAAAAGAGGGCCCCTTTCAGTTAGGGCCGGAGCTTGAAACAAAAAGCATATAGGGCATACAAATGGATCAAGAAAAAGGGTCAAAAGAGGAGAAATGTTACTCACCCTTGAAGACTAAATCTTTTGTTGCTTCTTGGACCAATTTGCAGCTCCTTTAGCCTTTGAGAAGTTCTCCTTGTTGCTGGAAATGAAGTGGTGATGGTAGAGCTTGGTGGTGATGAAGAACACAAGGTATAGGACTTAAGGTTTTTTAGGAAAATGAGAAGGATGGAGGGAGATATGGATCTTGAGACTTGAAGAACAAATTTTCTAACCCTTGAATGTGGTACCACCAGCTGGTTATAAGGGCCAAAAAGGGGGTGTAAAGGTGGGGGAAAAGGAGGCCAACTTTCCCCCACAAAATATCCCCCGGATATTGATATTTTCTGGGGGATAAAGCTCTACAGCTGTAAAGTGAACAGTGCAAGGATCTCAGCCGGCCAGTTACTTTGGTTGCAGGTGGCCGGCCGGCCACACCCCTTAGCCGGCCGGCTAGGGGTCAAAAGGGTCAAGCTGATTTAGTGGCCGGCCACCACATGATAGTGTCCTCCCATGTGTGTACATCACAAATATGTGGTTCAAAGTTCAAGAAAGTGGGTCCAAGGTGTTCAACATTAGCCCGAAAAGAGGGGTTCAAAAGGGTCAAATGGAATTACTGGTCGGCCACCATTTTTTAGGGTCCTCCCATGTGTGTACATCACAAATATGTGGTTTGGGTTTGAAGAAAATGGCCCCAAGGTGTTCAACATTAGCCCGGAATGAGGGGTTCAAAAGGGTCAAATTGAATTAATGGCCGGCCACCATTTTTTAGGGTCCTCCCATGTGTGTACATCACAAATATGTGGTTGAAAGTTCAAGAAGATGGCCCCAAGGTGTTCAACATTAGCCCGGAAGTGCAAAAAACAGGCGCCGGAGGGCGTCGGAGGATGTATAACTGGTTGCTGCAACAATTACTGGCCTCCCACCCTTCAGTGACCTTCTTAGTGATAAAACAGAGGTACCTGCCAAAAATGAACGAAAATCGTTGCAAAATGAATGTTCGGGGGCCAAAACACGCAGTTTGGGGCCCCGGAAACTGCCTGTTAAACACCGAGAATGGTATTCGACCTCGAAGTGGGTTTCTCAGACCCCAGTGTCCCTCAAAAGGGATTACATAAGATGCATGCCAAAAATCAGAGTAAACGGAGATGGTTAGGCGGTCCCGAACCGAGGCACACGGCCAACGGTCCCGAAAAATCGGAAACCGGACTCCGAAATGGGCAAAATGGCCTACGGCCGCCAAATGTAGCCCACGGCCATTGAGAGATGGTCTACGGGACTTCTCCTTCCCCTCAAGAAAAGAAACAAAGAAAACCGAGCCTGGTTCGCAAACCGAGGCAAAGTACAAAAGAGGGTTCGGAAGTCCGGAGGCAGGGCTCACGGCCGCAACTCTGAAACTTTTGAACGAGCACATTATGCAACATCACCAAGCGCTCAATCAGTGACGTCTGAGTCTTAAGGTCGGTCAAAAATGGGGTGTCTACATGGGCTTACACGCTTTTCATCACCGGGAGACGACTAGATTTGCGGGGACTCCACTACTACTGCAGGTAATGTTTCCCACCCCATCTCACATATATATTGCTCACATCATTCGGCCCTCAGGCTCGGTTTTTATCTCAAAACCCTTTTCTTACTTTTCTCTCAACGTACACCTCTCTATTCTTTAATCTCTCATTTTTCATCCCTCTCCAGGTGTGGTTGATAGATAAATTGAGAGTGGTGGACTCATGCCTGACATATTCAGCTCGCAGCTATTTCTTCCGACGGCGTTTAGTCGATGCCCCTGATGAGGGATGGTGGTACAACTGGATGTGCAGTTTGTCCGCGGACCACATTGCTCGGCGTTTCCCTTGGCTCAATCTGCCGGCAATGAGCTACAGCATGACCCGTTAGCCCGAGATTCAGTTGATTGGCTTGGCACACTGTGTCTTTTACTTTCCGTTTTGGATCCGGCGCTAGTTTGGTCATGATCAGACTTGTCCGGAGGAGGGGATAGAGTACTCTGCTACATTTTCGATCCGAGGCGCACAACTGGCCCGGTATGCCGCAGCATGAAGGACGAGAGAGCTTCTGGCCCCCGCTCCCACTTTCAGTTGCACCCTCTTTGATGAGTGCATAGATTGGCTCAATGAAGAGGCACAGGTAGGGCCCACTTTGGCATCAGAGGCTTCTACCAGCTCAAGGAGGGGACGTAGGAACATCTGACTATGCCCTGGATTTCTTTGCTTTTAATAAGAACTTTTAAGTTTTCTTTATGAATGTAATGAAAAGCAACTTCAATTTGTATTCAAGACTAGGAGAACTCTGTATTGAAATCAATGAAATTGAAGGTTGTGGGTACTGAAAATTTTCCGTTCGGTCCAAAAATGGTCTAAGTTGTAAAAAGATTAATTTGAGCAGAATCAACTTTTATTAAAACTTTTCAAAGCCATTTTCGATATGGATCACAACTGGACATGCTCGAGATCTATCACTGAGATATACAACCCCGAATCCCAACAACTGGAAAGTTGCCCCTAGTCTGAATAGCACTGTACTGGAGATCACAACCGAGCTCCTGAATGCGGAATATACAAAGATGACCAAACATGATCACATGGACAAAGTTGATGGGGAAGTGTTTATGGCTGGACTTCAAGATGAAGTTGCCTACGTATCCCAAAGATGGGAATCAAGCTTTACGTAGTTCGGCTTGGGTTCACTCGTGTATTAACTCTCTCCTTTTGTGCTCTAACTTTTGCCAAGGCCGCCCTTTCTGGGTTTTCAACCTTGCGAGCTTAGTTTTTATAATTTTAAATTTTTCATGCTCTAACTTTTGCCTAGGTCGCCCTTTCAGGTTTTTGGCCTAACGAGCCTCTCAGGGAAAGTATTTCTTAAACTTGTCCACGTTGATCGGTTGGGAGAACTCTAAGCCATCTAGGTCCATCAGAACGACAGCTCCACCCGACCAGATAGACTTGATGATGTAAGGACCAGTCCAATTAGGTCTAGGTCTGAACTAGCCCCTAGTGTCGTGGATGGGAGCTTGGTTGTCTTTAAGCACTAAATCTCCTTTCTTCAAATTTATGGACTTAACCTTCTTGTTAAAAGCCCTGACAATTTGTCGTTGATAACCCTGAACATGATACAGTGCTTTCAGCCTTCTTTCATCAAAGAGCATGAGTTCTTTGAACCTGCTTTGCTGCCAGTCTGCCTCAGCTATCTGACACTCCGCCAGTACTCATAATGGCGGAACCTCAATTTCGATAGGCAGAATGACCTCCATCCCATAAACCAAGAAATACGGAGTCACCCCAGTAGAAGTTCGAATTGAAGTCCGGTAGCCCCACAGAGCAAACGACAGCTTGTCCGGCCAGTCCCGATAGGTTTCCACCATCTTCTGCAGAATACGCTTGATGTTCTTGTTGGCGGCCTCAACCGCTCCATTGGTTTGCGGCTGATATGTAGATGACTTGTGAAAAGCCACGTTGTACTTCTCCAACAAGTCAATCACTTCTTTCCTGAAGTGGGAACCATTATCTGAAATAATCTCGTTTGGGACCTCGTAGCGACAGATGATGTTGTTCCTGATGAACTTTGCAACATGCGATGCCTTCAACACCGCATAAGATTGGGCCTCAACCCACTTTGTGAAGTAGTCTATCGCAACCAGAATGAACTCATGCCCATTGGACCCCTTTAGAGTGACAGCCCCGATCACATCAATCCCCCAGACTGAAAATGGCCATGGCGAAGTCATGTTGTACAGCTTCGACGATGGAATGTTCATGCGGTTTGCATGGATCTGACATTTGTGGCATCGCCGAACAAAGCCAATACAATCCTCCTCCATGGTGGACCGGTAGTAACCCTGTCTAAGGATCTTCCTGGCTAGCATCACCCCGTTTATGTGCGCTCCGCACACTCCTCCATGGATGGCCTCCATCAGGCACTTGGACTCTTCAGCATCAACACACAGCTTATGCATCCTGAGATGACCTCTCTTATATAGTTTTCTCCCACAGACGATGAACTGAGCAGCCATTCTTCGAATTGCCCTTTTGTCCTTGGCATTTACCCCTAGTGGATATGCCTATTTTTCCAAGAAGTTCCAGGCATCGTAATACCAGGTGTTCTCATCTTGTACCTCGTCTATGGCCGCAATCAGCTCGTAGGCCGGTGCAAATTTCTGTTCGATGATGATCGGACGTATCCGGACTCCAAAAGGGATGTCTGTCATAGAAGATAGACTTGCTAGTGAATCTGCAAACCTCTTGTTCTCTCTTAACAGATGAGCGAAATTCAGTTTCTCAAACCGAGGAATCAGCATGTCCAAGGTCTAGTGGTAAATTCTCATCTTTTCTTCTTTGACTTTCCAATCTCCTTTAGCTTGAGATACAACAAGGTTCGAGTCCCTGCTGACATCCAACCGTTTTGCCCCTAGTTCCAGAGTTGCTTCTAGTCCAGCAATACCCGACTCATACTCTGCTTCATTGTTTGATACTTTGAACCGGAGTTTGAATATAGAGGTATACAGGAATTGTCGGGCACTATCAGCAACACCCCTATCCCATACTTGTATTGGTTTGACGCTTCGTCAAAGTACATCATCCAAAACTCATCTTCGACATGCAGAATGGCCTCACCTGGGAATAAGTACTCAACTGCTTCATCCCCTTCAACTGGGTGATTGGCTAGAAACTCCGCTACCGCTCTCCCCTTCACTAACTTGGGCGTCACATACTTCAGATCAAATTTGGAAAGGAGAAGCAATCAACGAGCTAGCCTACCCGTAAGTGCCGGTTTCTCGAAAAGATATTTGATGGGATCTAATCTCGAAACCAGCATTACGGAGTGAGCTAACAGGTAGTGCCGCAGCTTCTTGGTAGCCCATACCAAGGCCAGACAAGCCTTCTCTAGTGGAGTGTAGCGGGTCTCATAATCCAGCATCTTCTTGCTCAAGTAGTAGATAGCTCTGTCCACTTTGTCCTCAGACTCTTGTGCAAGCATGCAGCCCATTTTAGTTTTAGTCACTGAAAGGTACAAAATCAACGGTTTCCCCGACTCAGGCGGTGACAATACAAGTGGGTTCTGTAAATACTGCTTGCTCTGTTCAAAAGCAGCTTGGCATCGGCCGTCCCATTGGAATTTCTTTCCTTCCTTCAAGAGACCAAAGAGTGGTTCACAAGTCAGGATTAATTTAGCAATAAACCATCTTATGAATTGTACTTTACCCAGAAAGCCTCACACCTCCTTTTCAATCCTTGGTGGTGGCATTTCTAAGATGGCTTTGATTTTGGAAGGGTCGACTTTGATACCTCTCTATGTAATCAAGAACCCCAGCATTTTCCCCACTGTAACACCAAACGTACACTTCTGAGGATTCAGCCGCAACCGAAATTCTCTGATCCTTTGGAAGAACTTTTGCAAGGCGGTGTAGTGGCCCTCTCTTTCCTTGGACTTGACAATCATGTCGTCCACGTACACCTCAACCTCTTTGTGGATCATATCATGCAAAATCGTGGTCACAGCCCGTTGATAAGTAGCTCCAGCATTTTTCAGCCCAAACGGCATCACCCTATAACAATAGGTCCCCCACGGGGTGGTGAAAGCAGTCTTCTCCCGGTCTTTGGGTGCCATCAATATCTAATTATAGCCAAAAAACCCATCAATGAATGAGAGCAATGCGTGCCCAACAGTAAAGTCCACTAATTTGTCGATATGCAGCAGAGGAAAGTCGTCCTTCGGACTGGCTTTGTTCAAATCCCTGAAGTCCACACATACCCAAATTTTGTCGTCCTTCTTCGGCACTGGAACTATGTTGGCCAACCAAGTTGGGTATTCAGATACCAGCAAGAACCCTGCGTCAATTTGCTTGGTGACCTCTTCTTTGATCTTGATAGCCCAGTCCGGGCGGATCCTTCTGAGCTTCTGCTTAACAGGTCGGGCCTCTGGATCAAGAGGGATCCGGTGCTGTACAATCTCAGGATCGATTCTAGACATGTCTTCGTAGGACCACGTGAAAACGTCTTTGAAATCTTTTAATAAAGCGACTAGGCGTTCGCGCTCCTCCGAAGATAACGTGGACCCAATCTGGACCAACTGCGGGTCCTTCTCAGTGCCAACGTTAATTTGGGTGATAATATTTCAAAACCGGAGGAATTTCTTCCTCGTCGTTTTCATCAAAATTTTGAAATTCTGAATTAATGTAATATATCAAGGGCACAGAAAAATACTCAAAGGCCACAACCATTCCATTCTCATTAATCACTTCTAAGTCACCTGATTCCTCTATTACAACAGACTCAGAGGAAAAAGAAAAAGACGACCTAGACAGCACTATGGCATCCGGGTTGTCACCCCTAGGGATGACTCAGACGAAGACGAAGACGAGCTGGAACCTGATTCTGACTCTACAGACTTGGTGGAATCAGATTTTAGCTCACTACCTGACCCAATCCTGCTCAATAAGAATCCCTCATCGTACTGCCAGACGAGGGAGGGTGCGACGGACGCATCCAGAATGTTTAAACGTGGGCTCGCAGCCGTTTCATTCTCGATCATAAACACTGAGAGGTCATCCCCCAAGCACTCATGTACGATCAGAGGATCTGAATGTAGACAAACCAGTGCTACCCCCATTTCAATCTTGATACTCTCAGAATCCATTTCCTTACACTGCTCAACCTTAGCTGATGGGTCTGTCTGCTCTTCGGCAACATCATCCCCGGACAACTGTAAGTCAAAGAATATCTCGAACCCCGGCAGCCCCCGGCAGCCGCCTCTTCTCTGCGTTTAGCCATGGCTTTGGGAAGCTGCAGAATAGAAAGTCTTCCCCATCCCGGACAAAGCGTCCGTTCAGGATGCCTTGGATAGGCCGATGCATCAACTTAAAATGCCTCCCAGTCTGCTTGGCTCTGGCTCTCCTAGCCATTTCTTTGCCTTTCCTCACCCAGTCCTCTTTGGTAGGCAGATAGCCTAAGTCAAAGGTATGTGGGCTATGTGGCACTTCGGCCGATACAGTAATGCCCTTATGGCCACTTTTTCCTAGTCTCATCCCAGGGATGTGCTGGAGCTTGTTTATGAGGTATACTAACTGTGTGCTGACATACAACCCCTCATCAATAGCTAAGATATTCTGAACAACCCGGGCCTCGGCTAGGGTAAATCCTGATAGGAACACATCCTCCATGCCATGCTCGATTTCCAAAACCGGTGTAGACACCTCTGGCGGTGGATGGATTGACGAATTCCTAAAAACAATAGCCACCCCCTTCTCGTGGGGGTATTTCAAGATTTGATGCAAGGTGGAAGAGACCGCCTTCACCTGGTGCAACCACAGCCGCCATAGGAGTAGATTAAAGATTGCGGGAACGTCCAAGACATGAAAGTCAATCTCGTGTTGTCCTAGACCAACCTGTGTCTGGATCTGCACACTCCCATCACCTCTCTGCTAGTATTCTCATAGGCCCTTATCACTTGAGCAGTTGGCACAAAGTCCGCGGGCTTCAACCCGATTGCATATGCCGTCCTCGACGGGCACACGTTAATAGCAGATCCCATATCGACAAGAACTACTGGTATCCATTGTCTCTGCACTCAACAGAGATGTAGAGAGGTTTGTTATGATTTGCGCCCTCAGGCGGCAGTTCCTTGTCGGAAAAGGTCAACATCAGGGAAGCTCCTCCCGAAAAGACCAGTCCTACCAGCTGCTCAGGCGTGGTATCTATTGAGAGTTTGGCCTTGTCCATTGCAGAAAGGACAGCTTGTCGATGAACTATTAAGGCCATGTGTAGTCCCCAGATGGAGATGTTTGCTTATATCTTCTTCAGCTGTTTCAGCACAGCCTCTTCCTCGAACAGCTTATCTTTCTGCTTCTCCGCTTCTTTGTCCTTTCCGAACGCCTCTGGTTAATCTAAGTGTGGGGGCTTGAAATACCGCCCACTCCTAGTCATGTGGTCTACTTCACCAATGTACCAGGTATCATCCGGCTGGCTTTGTCCCCAGTCTTCATCGGTGTGGGCAAGACACAGGTCATCATCTTTCCATCACATGCCATCGGCAGTCAACAGACATCTGTCCGGCTCCGTTACAACTATTCTTGTGCCCACAGCACCCTGTGTTCCTGTGCTCGCAGCAGGCTCTGTTCCTATGCACACAACACGTTCTGTCCCCACAAGGGCTTTGGACTTTCTGACCCTCTCAGAATCTTCGATCCTTTCACGCTTAGACTGCTTCAGCGCAGCTTGTTGTTCAACATTTCTTGTATTCAAATTGCCGGGATCCCGAGTGAAATTCTTAACACTGGCGCTCTCCGACGATGCATCCTAATACCCTGCCCTTCCGGCTACTGTTGATGTCCCCGTCCCTGACAGACCCCATTATGGCTGAGGTTGTTCAACAACGTCCGGCTGGTCGTCAAGCCACCCTGTAGACTCTGTTGACCCATTCAAATCAAACCAGTTAACAGTCACGTCTCCCGGATCTTGTTCGTTGAAAAACTGAAGGTTAGCAATGTCCTTTTCCAGATCCTCTAGGTCATCTAGCCCCTGATTAAGTCTATCATCCCGTACTACACAAATCTCTGCCCCCACTGGCAATCCCACAATCGGCCTAGCCTGGCCTGTTGATGTAATGTAACCACTCGGGTTGTACATGAAGCTCGTAGACCCCTCAGGCTCTATAGAATCATTCTTATCTACCCCCGTAGTCGACCTAATTCTATATTCGATAGCCACCACCATTGTTTCAGGTTGGGTTTGGGAGATGTCCATCATGCACAAGTCAATGCTGTCAGGAATGAACACCTCTGGCTTGGATAGGTGAGAAAGGGTGATATATATGCTAGGATCGTATGACACAACCCCAGTTTGGATCAAGTTGATGCATTTGGGAAGTGGAGCTTGGTTATGTGGTGGAAGAGGGTTGGTTGTGACATTCGGTTTCTCCGGAGGCACGATCACCCTATTGTCAACGAGATCCTGAATCTCATGACGCAATCTAAAGCAAAGGTCGGTTTCCTGACCATGTTGCTGGTGAAAGGCGCAATACTTGGTCGGGTTATGGGAAGTAGGGAGTCTATCTGGTAGTGGCCGCGGCTCTAGGGGCTTCAAGTGCCCTTTCCTGATCAAAACCCCCCAAAGCCTTGGACAAAGATATGAATGGTGGGGTGAAGGTTCTTTGGCCTCGGGGTGAAAACTTAGTTGTTTTTGAGCTACTTCCGGACGCACCGGTGAATGGTGTAACTGAAAAGGTTCTTGGGGTGGTGGTGGTGGTGACCATATTCACATCTAAAGCTCTGGCAGCTGCAGCATTGTTTGTGCCTGCATTTGTACTGCGGTTGAATGCCCTCTTAGGCTGTTCTCGCTCAAGATCAATGAGGCCCTGTTTCATGGCGTCCTCGATCTGCACCCCTATCTCATGTAGATCTGCAAAGGTGGGGAGGGGGAGAACGATTATCTTCTGCATGAGCTTGGGCTGGAGGTTGTGCACAACCATCCGAATCTGATCTTTGTCAACAGGCCTGATGGTCATCATCGAGACCTTGGCCCTCCACCGGGTCATAAAATCGGAGAAGCTCTCATTCGGCTCTTGCCTAGTTGTCTCGAGATCATGAGTTGTGACCTCGATCTGTGTATTGTAGGAGTATGGGGCTACAAAGGCCTCAGTCATCTCCTCCCAGTTCCTCCTGATGGAGTCCTCTAGTTTTGCATACCAAATAGCCGCTACACTCGACAGGGTCCGCCCAAACAAGGAAAGCTTCTGCAATCTGGAGAGGCCCATCGGCCTTAGTATGTCCGACAATAGCCGCAAATGCACCATAGGATCTCCAGACCCGTCGAAACGGTCTATGTGCGGCATTTTAAACCGATCTAGCAGGGTCACGGCCGAGTCGGTATACCCATCCTCAATATCCGGAATGGATTTCATGCCCTGGGACTTCTTGAACAGCTTTTCGAGCTTGCTCACTTTTAGCGCTATGGGGTCCACCTCGAACTTAAAGGGAGAATCCAGTGGGTTGATAGGTGTTTTGGATAGCTGGGGTAGGATCGGGGGCGGAACTGGCCCCGTTGGATCGTTCGTATCGTCCTGGACGTTAACAGTCTCCCCGAGTATGGGAACTCTTGGTAGGGGAGGAACCTGGTGGGAAGCGGATGCTTCAGCTTGCTGTGGTGGTTGTTGTTGCTGAAATCTAGCAATCAACTCTGCCTGTTGTGCCATAACCTCGGCCTGGCGTGCAGCAAATTCTGCTTGACGGGCAGCGTCCTGCTGCATGGTTTTCATACTCTCCTGGAGCTGACGCATCATCTCCTCTATACCTTCCATATTGTGCTGGTCTATCTAAACAACCGGTATATCTGTCCCTACAGTAAAAACCAAGACCTCAGCCTGACTGTTCACTGGTGGGGCAGACTACTGATTTGGCAATCGCTGTACCGATACACTGCGCCTCTTTGACCTTCGTCTGGTAACTGGGGGTAAAGAAAGGAATACTGCTTGTCCGTCTATCAGATCCCTGGATCGATTAAGTCTACGACCTCTAACCCAGAGTGCTCGGGGGACATCTTTCTGGTCGGATGCAATGGTGCTAAACTACCTTGCAAAAAGATAAATAAAGCATAATAAGGAAATAATGAACAGAAAAACGGATAGCATAACAGCTTAAATAAAGACAACATACAGTTGGCAAATACAAGCTGAAAGAACTGTTCTCAACCACTGATCACTATTCCCAAATCACTGCTCTAAATCTGAATCTGATATCCACAGGTAAAATTGATTCCCTAAATCTGATTCTTCGAATCTGATGCTCGCAAGCCTGAAACCCAGACTTGCAAACTGATACATGCATTCCTGTAGAGGCCAACTCTAAAGGCACATAATCAAGCAAGTAAGAGCCAAAACACCCCTATGTTGGGATAGGGTTTCCCTGTCCTATTTTGTCATGAACTAGGGTTTCACTACGCGTGCAACGGTTTCAAACAACCTATAATCGGGTAAGCAACCTGTCCTAGCTTGGAATGGTCACTACAGTTTCTGATATGCACTAGGTTGAATGGTCAAAAAGGGTGCCCTGGTACACTCGGGGTTTGTGTTCCCGTCGTGGCAGAGCCCGCAACTGGTCAGCCTTATGGCACGCTTCTCAAAGTGAGCCTCCAGCAAACCGTTCAGGAATAGCATATGGCAAACACGGTGTCCTAGGCGCACCAATGCACATGCAATGCAAAGAGACACATAAGTGTAGTCAAAACAAGATATCATGAGTTCGAGTCAAGTTCTCTAAATCCCCAGTAGAGTCGTCAGAAACTGTAGACGTGCCCGAACGCCACGACTCCGCGCGCGAGATTGGCGCGAAAATCCGTTTTGTTCGTTAGGCTTACTACAGATCGGACTCAATGTCACGGTTCTGAATCTAATCTCGCAAAATGCAATGCAAGATTGATAAATCACCAAAGAGTCCAAATCCGACAAATCATTTTGGAAAACTGATTTTTAATAAAAAAAAGTGCCAAACATGGACTGCTTTGCCAGATCCAGAGTCGCCACCTAAATATTTTGTTTTGGAAAATTTAGGAAACCCTGACTCGTGCCTAAGGCCACGTGTCCGTCATCACCAAAGTTGCCTCGGCTCGGGAACTTAGGTACGAGAGGGGAAGGTCATGCAATGAGCACCCCCGCTCGCCCGATCAAAGATCGGCCTTTACTAACATGATATCTTGTTTTTGAAAACACATGCGTTCTTATTCCGGTTATTAGCCTAGAATTACTATGTGATGCGCACAACACACAAGTATAGATGAGATCGCCTAAGTTGGAACAAAACATCTCATGTTTGTTTGAAAATGGTTTGAAAGTGCTACTCGCAAGTAGGCTAAGACGTAGATTTTCCACCCTCGGGTGGGCTTAAGAAAACATGATTTTACCACCCTCAAGTGGGCTTAAAACTCGCATTTCGATGAATTGTTCCAATTCAAGCAATCTAACCTTCACCTACAGGCATTCTTGCTGTTATATCATTTAAGCAAATAGCCTCATGGCAAGCATGTTGTCATGTTAACACTCGCACTCATACAAGATGCTAAAACATAAAAGCTTACATAGTACTCCGAGCCAAAACAATAACTAGTTAGTAATCAATGCATGATCCTAGCTATGTTAAGATGGCTATTGCAACACATGCAAAATGCAACTAGAAATGGGCTCGGCTATTCTAAAAGGGCATATGAAATGCAACACTTGATAACATGTATTCAAGTAGGAATTGAAATACGATGTAGTTAGTATGAAGCGCCAAGCCCGGTGCATGCAATACGAATGAATGAATGCAAACATGCATAGCATAAGGATGCTAATTGAAATATGCCCTAAAACTAACCATCGTAAGCTGATAAGTAAAAGGGAGAAAGACGTCGGGTTGGAAGACATTCACACACTCACGCACACTTATTACAAAATTCGCCCTCTCGACGGAGGGTTCGAATGAATAATACAGGTCAACTAATTAATCAACTACTCTAGCTAATTAATTATTACAAAACACTTAACTAATTAAACAAATTAATTAAGTTACAAAACAGACTAAGTATGAATTAAAGGGGCTGCCACAGCTCCGCCTCGGAATGATTGAATGATGCATGCTCGATCGGCTTCGCTCGAAAATTCGTTGCCATGCCTCATGTTGCCTTTGTTTGCACTGTTTTGCACCTCTGAAAACTGCACAAATCTCCAAGACACTTCTAATTCACCCCATGGGCATGCTGAAAGGTCATCGACCAAGAGATATGGCCATCGGCCAGAGAACAATGGCCATCGACCAATTTTTATGCTATCGGCCAAATATTGTTAGCCGATTGACACTGAAGATAGCCGACTGGCCATCTCTTCCTGCAAAATACTCCTTTTGCTGCAGCAGAGGACAAACAAGGGCATGTCAATACATTTGCAAGAAAATGTAGTGCAACTACACCCCTTATCATGTTTGGAACTCAAAGGAGTGTAGTGTTCGACCCTCGGGCCATCAATCACGTATTTCAATGCATGATGGCCAAAGAGGCCAAATTGCACAAATCAATATGGAATGAGTGCACAAAAACTCATGAATGCCTCACACTCTATCATGTTGGATCAAGAGTGTCGGTGACCGAGGGTTGAGGCACATTTCGTCACTTCAAGTACGAAACGTCCCTCGTTCCTCGTGTTTGGTTTGACACCCCAAACCAAACACAATGCAATGCAAGAATATTAGACGCAATGATAATGGCATGCAAATCGTGTAATGCAACCTAAGCATGTAAACAAGCTAATGTAATAATCATCCACAATGCAATGCAACCTAAACATGCAAACATGTAATGTGCCAAGCATGCAAAATGCAATGCAACCTAAACATGCAAACATACAATGTAATAGGCATGCAACAACAATATCAACAACAAGCATGCAACAACACACAACCCGCATGATCTATGGACTTATACTGAAAATGGATAGACCTCAGCCATACCAAAAACGGTGGCCAAAATGCTAAGAAATGATAGGATGAAATGCAAAATAGGCATGCATGCTAATTGGCCTATCACTTAGGCATAAGGACACAACTCTCAAACATGAGCAAGGAGTGACAAGCATGATAATGTGGCAATGCAATAAGCTCTAAAAATCATGTGAGGAATAATGCCAAATCATGCACACATGTCAAGCATAGCATGCAAGAAAGCTCAAAACTTGAAGCTAGCCAAGGGGATTACACCAAGACCATACAAAGCAAGCCCCAAAGGGCCAAGGAAAACCAAAATAGTCCCAAGGTAGGTCAATACAAGACCAAAATCATGATCGAACCTAGCACACACAAGCTAGAACAAAAGACCGAAAGCATGAAGCATGCAAGGCTAACAGGGATGTGTTACACTGCACCTATTACAACCAAACATGGCATGTCTTAACTAATAAAATCAGAGTTATAGCATGTCAAAACAAACCCAAAAACCCACTAAGATGGCATCCCAAAAGCCTAAGCATGGAGGCATGCACAATGATCCATTCATGAGGCATAAAACACCAACTCTTTAAAGCATTAAAGGAGTGACAAGTGCAAGTGTATGACCACTCTATATGGACTGAAATAATATTTCAAATGATGCCAAATCATGGAAATGGTCTAAGTAATGCATGCCAATGGCTTGGACACTCAAAGCTAACAAGCAAGATTGAACCAAGGCTATACGAAGAAATGCATGCATGGCCAAAACAACATGAATCAAACCTAGAGCAAGGTAAATCATGACTAAAAGTTCCTTTGAGTTGAGCCAAAATGTACAAGCATGATGGTCCAAATGCATGATGCGTGTTAAGGCAAATAAGAGGATTGCAAGGCAAGTGCCTGATGCATGCAAGATGCTATTAAACCAACTTAAAACAGAGGCATAGCATGGCTAAATAACACCAATACTTACTAAAATGGAGCCACAACAAGCTAAGCAAACATGCTACCATTATGAGCCATAAATACAAGCAAATGAGAAACAAGGAGAGAGGGGTGTCCCTCTCCTATTCAAGACTCTAAAACCACATTTCCACTACTGAAAATCCTCTGGATTTCAGTGGTAGAAAGGTCATGCAAAGGCAAGAACAAGGGCCAAAAGGGATGGCTCAAAACAAGGCCAAACAAGGCCTAAGAGGGGGTAGACAACCCCCAACCTAAAAGTGACCTTATACAATCATCTCAAGAACACAAAAATAGAACTTTTTTCAGTTTATAGTCAAGTTTAAAACAATATGCAAATAGGTCTAAAAGCTTAAGCAAGAATGGGGGATCAAAAGGTAGTTTACTCACCCTTGAAGAACACCTTCAAGAACACCACTCCAGTAACCTTTCTGAGTTCAAACTAACCCAAAAACACCAAAACTAACTCCTAAGGACCTCAGAAACCAAAGGATGGTGTTCTACTAGGTGCACTAGTGCAAAAGTATGAAGAAAATACACTTTAAGGCACAAACACACACACAAATATAGAGAGAGAGGGAGATAGATATATATATATATATATAACTTTTATATCAATTTGCTGAACCTCTAGAAAGAGAGGGGAGGCTCCCTTCTTATAGAATCTCAATTCTCAAGCTTGTTCAACAAGCTTGAGTCTTCAAACAAATCCCTCCATACACATGTATGGAGGATGGGAATTATGCATACCAACTGTCACAGCTGGCAGAAAATATCTTCAGCAAGCAGATGGAAAGGTCTCGGCTAAAAAATCTGGCCGATCGACCAAACAAAGTGCCGATCGACCAAAAAAAGTGCCGATCGGCCACCACTTTTGGCCGATGGCAAGAAAACAAGGCCGATGGCATCATGCCTTGGCCGATGGGTTGAGGGGTGGCCAACAAGCCACCCTCTTCCCTCAGAAGTAAAACCACAAGTCCTTGGTCCACAACCAAGCACAAAACAAACAAGTTGAGAGATCCTAAGGCAAGGCGCACAGCTGAGACCTTCGGGAGCTCAAAACGAACACGAGCATGGATGATCATCGAGTGTTCAAACGATGATGTCCAAGTCTTGAGGACGGTCAAAAATGGGGTGTCTACACTGATGTCGTATCTTTTCTCTAGGAGTTGTCCCATACTCAAAATGTTTTTCTTCATAGCATAAACATAATAAACATTGGAGATGTAATCACGATCTCCATTCTTGAGCTTGATCAGAATATTGCCTCTTCCTTTCACTGGAGTCTTTAAAGAATCACCAAATGAGACTTGTGCTTGTACAGTCTCGTCAAGCTCAACGAACAACTCTCTTTTGCCACACATGTGATTATTGGCTTTTGAATCTAGATACCACACATTGTTTTGGTTTTTAGTATCTCCATGGTGGACAAACAGGACTGTAGGTCCAACTTTGTTTGTTTCCTGCTCGGCAAAATTTGCTGGCTCTCCGGCTTTTGTTGTTGCTCTACTTCGGCATTCATTGCTGTAATGCCTGAACTTGTGGCAATGGTAGCACTGAACATTGCTTTTTTCAAATCCTGGTCGGCTATTGTAACCACCTCCTTTTCCTCTTGCTCTCCCTCTTGGAGAAAAGTATGGTTGCCTTCTTTCTCCTCTTGTTGGACCTCTTTCACCTCTTCCTCGAAAAATAGAACTTTAGTTATTGTAACAACGGCCTCTTCCTCTGCTTCTCCGTGATGTCCCCCCTTGCTCGTTTCTGTCATCTCTGAAAGACAGCTTTGATTGAAGTGCTTGCTCTAGCGAACTTGAGGGAGTTTTCTTATTGATCCTTTGTTCATGAATCTTAAGTGTGCCCATCAGCTCATCGGTGGTCATGGCACTGAGATCCTTGGACTCTTCTATTGCTACAACCACGTGCTTGAACTTGGGACTGACTGATTGTAGAATCTTCTCTATCACTTGAAGAGATTCCATCTTCTCTTCATATCTTCTCATCTGATTAACAATGGTCAATGTTCTGTTAAAGTACTTAGAAATTGACTCATTCTCATTCATGTGCAGCATCTCGAATTTGCCGCGTAACACCTGGAGTCGAACTCTGATCGTCTTCTCAATTCCACAGTGTGAATTGCGAAGAATACTCCATGTCTCTTTAGAGGTTGCTGCTGCTGAAATCTTCTCAAAACTTGACTTATCAATGCCTTGATAAAATAAATACAAGGCCTTTTTATCTCTCTTCCTTGAATCTTTTAATGGTGTCTTCTAAGCTTTATTTAAATTTCCTTCATCTTCAAGAGTAGTTGGCTCGTCATATCCTCGATCCACTAACTTCCACAAATCTTGTGAGGCTAGTAGGACTTGCATTTGAATACTGTAATTTTCATAGTTCTCCTTGCTGAGTTTTGGAAACTGGGGCTGAAAGAAGTTGTTTGTGCTAGCCACTGGTTGACTTTAAAAAATTGCAAATTTTTAGAATGGAATTTGTAAATTCTAACCATATAGATGTGTTTGGAATATTCCAAATAGTTGGAAAGCACTATTGGATCATCAGAAACGGACTCCGAATGGCTCAGATCAAGCCAAAATAGTTTTGACGCTTCAGATCTGCAGCAACACCTTAGCCACGTCGCACTAGATTAATCCTTAGTGTGATGATGTCAACGGCTCGGTCAATGGCGCAGTCAACGCGGCTTGGTTAGCGGCTCCGGTCAACGGCGGCTCGGCTCGGCTCGGCTCGTGGCTCGTCTGAACGACTTGGCATGACGTCAGCAAAAACGTCAGCTCTTGGATACGGGTCCAGATCCAGGCTAATGGATTGGATCGTGTGCTGACGGGTCAGACTCTGCAATCCAGGTGAAGAAGATGTGTTTTAGCACGTGGGTGCGTTTCGGCGCGTGGCGACGGCGTCAAGCGGCGTGTGGGATGAGTGCGGGCACTATGAGGCTCGGTTTTCGACGTTCTTTTTTTCAGTGTGATCGTCTCTATGAGACCTACACACCGGTGTGATCAAAAATGAATTTCAACAAATTTGTTTTCTGGGCAAATTTTCAAAAGACGCTCTGTTCTTGAAATTTTACAGAATGTCTGCAAATTCAAGCTACCTTTGGCTCTGATACCACTGTTGTTGGGAGTGGGGTGGAAACCACTGTTGGTGATTCACAATGAGAGGATTAACACTGAACTAAATTGAAATTTAAATCAAAATAATTCTGAGAAAACAAGCAAACAGAGCACACTTTTTTTTTCTTTCTTCCACACACTCTGAATTCTTCAAAATACAATAACTATATATAGATAAAACTAACAATGTGAAAACACTAAGTGCAAATACGACTAGTAATGTGAAACCATTAAATGCAAATACGGCTAAGGCTTGTGAATTGCAACCATTTTTTACAAACTTGATTTGCAGTCTTCATTTTGACAAACTTGATTGCAACCTCTATTCTTAGGCCGATAGAGAAAAATAATTTTTTATATCAAGATTACTTCACAACAACTATTCCAACCTGGCAAGATCATTTCATTAGGGATTTTGAATAAAAAGGATGCGGCAGATCTGTTCGGTTGTATCTGTGGCTTCAAATTTGCATTTTTAAACCTAGATAGTGTCACTTGAGTAGTATATCCACTGCTGTTACTGGAGACTTGCTTTTTCTTTTTTGTTTTGACAATGTTTTTCTAGTTGTTTGTTCTTAATTTGTTTATGTTTGGTTGTGTTGTGATTTTTCTTTTTGGTGAGCATGAAAGAAAATAAGAGTTGAGGGGGGAAAAAAAGAGGAAGAAAGATATGATGTGTATGGTTACGTTTGCCGAACACATTTTCACCCATTTTCATGAATGTGGTGTTTGTTTTGAGCTTTCAAATTATAATTCCACACCCACTTTTGAAAACTACTTTCTAGGCAGGAAAATTTAACCCGGTCGTCCTCCCGGACGTCCCCCCGAACGACCAGCCAGTTGACTGGAACAATGTTCGGTTCTTTTTTTTTTTAATTTTTTTTTATATTATAAATAAAAAATATTTTTGATTTTTTTTTTAATTTTGATATGAGCTTTGAATAGAATTTTAGATTTTGTGTTTAGTTATGAGTTGTAAATTTTTCAATCAAATAACTTTTCTAATTTCAAAAACTCAAAACTCCCTCTAAAACTCAATTCAAAACTCTTTTCAAAACTCATAACCAAACAAATTTTCCAAACTCAAATTATAATTTCAAAACTCACAAACTCAAAATACAACTCTACTCTCAAATCATATTTAGAAAACTCTTACCAAACACTACCGCAATGTTTGCTTCTATTTGGTTGTAGCTCTTCTCTCAATTGGAGAGAGAGAGAGAGATGTTTGTGATGTTGCATTCATTATTAGCACAAATATTGTGTGCATACTCATGCCATGGTTTGACTTCAAGTCACCCCAAGGGGCAACTGGAGGTTTGCTCGGTCGTTTTACATTATACGCATTTCCAGAGAAATATTCCTAATCCCACTTTATTATGTTCCTGGAGGTGTTACATTCTACATTTGATTGAAAGCATTGATTAATAGGCAAGTGTGTACCAGCCAATTCATAATGTGATCATTATGAAGAAGATGATTCATAACGCATTCACTGTATCATAAGTCCAGCTATCTTGATTGTACTTCTCTTTTTAGGATATGTAGTCTTATACAGTTGAACCAGGTTGCATATTTACTGGGCACAAAAAATTAATGCAAGCCAAGGAGATAGACTATATGAGAAATCACATAACAACGAATTAATAATGATCAATACACTTTTTATACGTAACAGAGAGGTTTACTTCAAGGCCTACCCAGAAAACTATGATTTCAAAAAAACTGAACAACAACAACTCATACCATTAATTTGACATGTATAGGAAAAGTAAATGTTAAGAGGCAAAAGCATCATGACCTTTAGCATACAACAAAACAGAATTCCAAGAGATCTTATTCCCTATCCTGTACTAAAGTTGTTGATCATTCTTAGCAATGGAGGAGTGCCCTTTGCCATTATCTCTATCCTAGAAATATTAGAGCCATGAGAAAAAAGGGACATCTCAAAAAATATAAGCTCAGGAAGGAATAGCCGAGACGGCAAGAATCCATGCCAATAATGAGGTTCTAGGTCAAAGAAAGCATCAAAAAACCTTCTTGTGCCTTGTAAATCAAGCTTAAGTAGAATATCCATACCAAAACAAAAGAATTCTCTTTGGCGTCTCCGTTTTGTGGACCACAGATTTCTCCAAATTTCTGCTGATAAATTGTTTCCTGAACGGCTTGTTTCAGAACCAAGGTACCGAACTATTGAATCAGCAATGATTGGAGCTGCAACTAGAGTCCTTGCTACCATATATCCGGTTGAAGGGTGGACCATTCCAGCTGTACCATCAATGCCAACAATTCGTTGAGGAAGCACTGGAAGAAACTTCCCTTGGTGCCTTAACCGAGCCACCATTCGTTCTTAAATATCTTCCATAGGTAGTCCAGGCCAAGCAACAAGGGAACTTTCTTCAAGAAATATTTGCCTGGATGAGAAGGGCATAGCATACATAAAAGTGGGAATCTTACTGTTTCTCTCTTTTAGTTCCATATTGTTGTTAAGATGGGAATCTCTCCAATCCATGAAAACCATTTTATTTACATCGAATGGGTGTTCTTCAACTTCGGCCAAAATCCCATAAGCCACTTGGTACCCGGGATTGTAGGGGCTTGTCATACTGAACAAGGCACCTACAAAAGCCAGTTACATCAAGAACTACGGTGACTTGAACAGTGACACCATCGTTGCAAATCGACAACGATTTTGATTTGTTGTGAATCACTTTTATAACCTTGGCTTGACGAAACTTAACACCGTTTAATATGCATTTTTGTATTATCTTGGATTTCAGCTGCCTTCTATTAACCCTCCCATAAGGCCTATCAAGATTTTTAGTTGAGTGGTCATCAACAAATATGACAGCACCAGACCAGGTAGTGTCAAGGCAATCAAGCAAATCCATGGCCTCAAACTCATCCACCCAAACACCATAGTTATTGGGCCATATCAGTTTGGGAGATGGGTCAATTGAGCACACAGAAAGCCCCACCTCTGAAACTTGTTGCATAACTGCCAGCCCTACAGGGCCGCTTCCAACCACTCTTGGGTCCACCATAAGGCCCTTTGAAGGGTCATATAAGGGAAGCTCAAAATCAAGATTTTCTTTCTTGGTCTCAGGAACAAGCTCCAAAAGGGCACTACTTCTGGCCTTCAAAGAACCATTCTTACCCAACTTCAAATGAGGTTTCTTGGGACCAAACCTAAATTCCTGATTGTGTGGCTTTGAAAAGCCCGCACTTCTCTTTGCTTTACATTCTTCCATATTGCTATTCGATGTTGGAACCCGATCACTCATGTATTTCAATTCGGATCACAAGAGGTGTGTTCGACGATCGAAGAATTTCGAGCTTTGATGGAGTCCCGACGCGACGAAGAAATCATACCGCAGCCCCGTTTTGGCCATGCCCAAGCTTTGGGATGGATGTGTAGGTTAACAATACATGAGGCTCAATCCTTGGCACATGATGGGGAGATGGGCATCCCCAGCTTAGTTCATCAATTTTCCGCTATTGGACGCAGGAGTGACCTTCTTTAGTGAGGCCACCGGCAACATGCTCTCTTCTTATGCCTCCTTGCGCAAGTCCTCATTGCCCCTAGTTTTGGCAGAGCTAGCATCCGGTTGATCAAAGTGGCCTAATGTCTGAAAAAGGGTAAGAGTTGCATTGGTTTGGCACTGGCCGAAACCTTAATGGGTTTAGATGCTTTCCGTCGAGGAGAGCCTACCCGGTTGGCAGGGAGTCTGCTACTTCTCTAGGTATTATTTCCCACCCTGCTAATTTATGATTCTCACATCGCTCGACACTCACTCTTTATTTTTCTCTCATAACATTTTCCTTACTTTTCTCTCATTGTACACATCTCTATTCTTTAATCTCTCTTATATTTCATCCCTCCCCAAGTATGGCTTATGAATAAACTGCAAGTAGTAGACCCTTACCTCGAATACTCAGCTCGAGCTTAATTCTTTTGCCAACGACTGATTGATTTCCCCTCAGAGGGGTCATGGTGTGATTAGATGTGCAACAAATCTGCAATTGGCACAACTTGGCATTGCCCCTGGCTTAATTTGGCTGAGATGAGTTACAACATGTCCTGACAGTCGGGTGTAGAGTTAATTGGCCTCACACACTGCGTGTTCTATTTCTCTCTCCGGTTCAGATGCCAATTCAAGCATGATCAAACCTGCCTAGAGGAGGGGGTAGAATACCCGGCTTCATTCTCGTTTCGTGCTTCACACCTGCCCCAGTACCTTACTGCCTGGAGGACGAGAGAGATTCTAGCCCCTGCCATTAGTTTCAGTTACACCCTATCTGAGGAGTGTTTGGCTTGGCTCGAAGAGGAGGCAGATATTGAGCCGTCTTTGGCATAGAGCCACCTGACTTAGCTGTGCCCCTAGTTTTACTGCTTTGGTCTTTTCTTTTCAAATTTTAAGATGTAAAAGTAACTTGGATCTAAATCAAAAAGGGAGAATGTACTTGTGTTGAAATCAATAAAATTAAAGTTACGAGTATTGAAAATTTTCCTTTCGGTCCAAAAAATGGTCCAAGTCGTAAAAGGGTAAAATTTTGAACAAAATCAACTTTTATTAAAACTTTTCAAAAATTTTTTCAGAAATGATCACCACCTAACATGCACGGAATCAACCCTCGAGATGTACAATCCTGAATCAAAAGCTCACAACTGCCCCTGATTGTATATCGCTGCTGCTTTGCATTGTAACCAGCTTTTCTTCCCAAAATGAAGATCACAACCGAATTAACAGATGATGAACAAAGACGACTTGATCAAGAAAATGGACAAGATAGTTGAGTTAGAGATAGTTACGGCCGCACTTCAGGGTGAAGTTGCCTATGTATCCCAAAAATGAGAATCAGGCCTTATGTAGTTCGGCTAAGGTTTACTCGAGTATTAGCTCTCTCCTTTTGCGCTCTAACTTTTGCCAAAGTTGTCATTTAGGGTTTTCAACCTTGTGAGCTCAGTTTTTCTTTATTTCTAATTTTTATGCTCTAACTTTTGCCTAGGTCGCCCTTTCGGGTTTTCGGCCTAGCGAGCCTCTCAAGGGTAGTATTTCTTCAATTTGTCCATATTGATCGGTTATGAGAACTCCAGGCCATCCAAGTCCATAAGAAAAATTTCCCCTCCTGACTAGATTGACTTAATGATATAAGGATCAGTCCAATTAGGTCTGAACTTGCCCCTAGGGTCATAGATGGGGGTCCGGTTGTCTTTCAACACCATGTCCCTTTCTTTAAGATTTTTGAACTTAACTTTCTTGTTGAAAGCCCTGAAAATTCGACGTTGGTAGCCCTAGACATGATACAATGCCCTTAATCTTCTCTCATCAAACAACATTAACTCCTCAAACCTACTTTGCTACCAATCTGCCTCTGCTATCTGACACTCGGCCATAACCCGCAGCAACAGCTCTTCAATTTTAATTGGCAAAACATCCTCCATTCCGTAGACGAGAGAATAAGAGGTCGCCCCTGTAGATGTTCGAATTGAGGTTTTGTAGCCCCAAAGTGCATATGGTAATTTATCTGGCTAATCCCTGTAAGTTTCCACCATCTTTTGCAAAATTCTTTTGATATTTTTATTTGCAGCCTTGATAGCTCCATTAGTTTGTGGCCTATAGGTTACTAACTTATGAAAAGCCACATTGTATTTCTCAAGCAAGTCTATCACTTCTTTCTTGAAATATGCCCCATTATCGGAGATAATCTCATTCGAAACTCCGTACTGGCAGATGATATTGTTCTTGATGAACTTAGCCATATGCTACGCTTTTAGCATAGAGTAAGACTAGGCCTCCACCCATTTGGTGAAGTAGTCGATCACTACCAAGATGAATTCCTATCCGTTTGACCCCTTGGCTTAACTGCGCTGATAACATCTGTCCCCCAAACAGAGAATGGCCATTGTGAAGTCATGTTGTAGAGCTTCGACAGTGGAATGTTCATGCGAT
This sequence comes from Camellia sinensis, assembly GCF_055761805.1. NCBI lineage: Eukaryota > Viridiplantae > Streptophyta > Magnoliopsida > Ericales > Theaceae > Camellia > Camellia sinensis. Next base: position 73,019,966 of record NC_138970.1, on the reverse strand, counting down.
TGGCATGAATCTGGCATTTGTGAGAACGCCGAACAAAACCAATACAATCCTCTTCCATGGCTGACCAGTAGTAACCTTGTCTAAGGATTTTCTGAGTGAGCATCACACCGTTTATGTGGGCTCCACACTCTCCTCCATGAATGGCCTCCATAAGGCACTTTGATTCCTCTTCCTCAACACACAATTTATGCATTCCCAAATGGCCTCTTTTGTATAACTTGCCCCACAGATGATAAATTGGACGACCAGACGCCGTATCCCCCTTTTGTCCTTGGCATTTGCTCTCGGTGGATACGCCTCCTTTTCTAAGAAATTCCAAATATTGTAATACCAAGGATTCTTGTCTAAAGCCTCATCTATCATGGCAATGGTTTCATAAGTCGACATGTACTTCTGTTCAATAATGATCGGACGCATCCTGACTCCCAATGGAATGTCTACCATAGAAGATAAAATTGCTAGTGCATCAGCGAATCGGTTGTTTTCCCTTAGCAGATGGGTAAACGTTAGCTTTTCAAACCTCGAAATTAACATATCCAAGGCCTGATTATAAACCTTCATTTTCTCCTCTTTAACCCGCCAATCTTCATTGGCTTGAGACACAACCTAGTTTGAATCCCCAATGACGTCCAACCTTTTTGCCCCTAGTTCCGGGGCGGTTTCTAAACCAGCAATACACACCTCATACTTTGCTTCGCTGTTGGATACTTTAAACTGAAGTTTGAAGACTAGTATATGGGAGTCATCGGGTGATATTGTAGACACTCCATTTTTTACAGCCCTTTTAGACTTGGATGTTCTTCCAGGTACATCCGATGATGAGTCTGTTTGATTGCTGAATGCTCAAAGTCTCTAGCGGAATGCCACAGTTTTAAGCATTTCAAACCCTGCATCCATTTTGTCTCATCTTTGGACCATGCTTGGGTCTTTTCAGCCTGAAGTTCCTGATGGACTACTGGCCATCCTTGGAGGCTGCTGGCCACCACCTCTCCTTTGCCAGTCATTGATGTGCATTACCTACCATCAATGAAACCTTGCTGGCCACCACTAATGGTCGGCCGACCACCATTGTTTGCTACAGATATTTTGTGATATTTTGTGCTAGCTGTTTGCACGCATTCATGCATCTTCCTACACGTGTGTGGCTGGATGTTTGTGAGAGAAATTTGTGTTTTCTATACACAGGACCCCTCTCTCTCTCTCTCTCATGTGAAGGGGTTAGAAAACTTTGAGACAAAAATTTTCTCTCTCTAGATTTGTCTCTCTCTCTCTTGCAAAATTGTGTGTGTTTGCCTAGTTTCTCTACACTTTTGCCTACTTCTTCTAAACCAAATCCTCTCACCTTTGAGCCGAGGTTCCTTGGGGCCTTCTTGGAGCTCTTGAAGGTGGTTTTGGCTTGAACTTGTGCCTAAAGTGTTCTTTGCTTCAAGAGGTAGAATACTAGTCATGTTATCTTCTTTTCAATACTTGTTTTTCTATCTTTTTCAATTGTTTTTGGGGCTGGTTTTGAACTGTAAAAAACTCTATTTTTGTGGCTTAAAAACGGTGGTCTGAGCCCTTTTTTAGTTAGGGGGTGGTTCACCCCTCTTGTTTCTTAGTTTGTAAAGCTTTTGTGCCTTTATCCATCACTTTCAAACCAACTTTTTTGGGCCTTTTAACCACTGAATTTCAGAGGTTTTTCAGTGGCAAAAATCTCATTTTGAAGTCCAAATTTGGAGGGGTTAGCCTCACCTCCTTGTGTCTTGTTTGCATGCTTAGGTAGCCTTACATGTTAGCATATTTTTCTAGCTTAACTTAGCTTAAGTCAAGCATGTTTTAGCCTCTTAAATAGCCTACTTTAGCTCTATTTTGGGTTGTTTGGTTCATTTGAACTTTGTTTTGTGTAGTTGTAATGTAAATCCTTGCACTAGCTTGTTGTTTTAAGGCTTTAAACATCATTGGTGTGACTTGGCTGCATGTTTTTAGTGCTTTTATCTCTCAATCTCAGCACCTAAATCTTTGCAACCTCCCTCTTTGCTTCACTCTTTCATTTTCTTTTGAGGGTTGTTTCAAACTTGGGATCCTTTAAGCTTGAAATTGGGGTCATGCTCAATGGTTTAATCACCTTTGAGGGTTCATTATCAAGGGCATGATCTCTCTCTTGCCTTACACTATCCCTTGGTTGACACTTCCTTCACCTTAGAGGATACTTACCAATGGACAATTTGATTAAAGAATGATTTGGTAATTAAAATGGGTATACAAAATTGACAAGTGAAAGTGACAGGATAAGCATGTCTTTATGTTGCATTGCATGTGTTCAAATCGGACGTTAATTTGAACACAAGGAAAATGGGACATTTCATACTCAAAAATGATAAAATGTGCCACTTTCCTAGGTCTCCATTGCCCTTGATCATGCATGATAGGGTGGTGGTCTTGTTGTTCATATTTGTGCATTTATCGAAATTGTACAACTTGGATCTTTGGGCCCCAGGAATGAACTTGCTTGATTAGTTGTTTTTGGATCCAAATGTGCCACTCCTTTGAGGTTTTGAGATGATAAGGAGGGATATAGTACAAACAAATCCTTGGAAAAGCCTTCTTTTTGCACTGTTTATGCTCTGTTGCAGCATGGTGATCCAATGCATCAGTGGCCGGCAGGCCACCATCCATGGCCGGCAGTGCATCATTTCTGGCCGATAGGAAACCTCACTGGCCAACAGATGGCCTTCAATTTTCCTCCATGGCCGGCAGGCCACTAATATAAATCTCAACAAAGATTTAGTAAGGTGAAGTAGAAAGGTTCTGGAGATGCTCAACCCTGCAAACAGAGGCTTTCGAGAGCAAAACGGAGGTCTTTTCGAGCCAAAACTGAGCATGTGCATCTTCCACTTCCCGAGGCGGAATAGTGGCAGCATAGTTTAATGTCTTAATTGCTTAGTTTGTGTGCATTTGTGTTGTAAATTAATTAATTAGTTTGCTAGTTAGTTAAAGTGTTGTAATAATTAGTAATTAACTTAGCTAGTTATTCATTTAGCTTGTAATAATTAGTCTAATTAGCTTAATTAGATTAGCTTAGATTAGCTTAGCTCGTATTCAGTCGGACCTTCCTTCGCGAGAGCGTAATGTTGTAATAAGTGTCAGTGCGTGTGTGTATGTTTTCCAACCCCACGTCTTTCTCCCTTTTATTGAATCGTTTTCGATGGTTAGTTTAGGGACATGTTTCACTTAGCATATCGCATGCTTACATCTATTCATCTTGTCTTGCATGCACCGAGGCTCGACGCATGATTCAAACTACATTGCCATCTCAATATACTTATTTGAATACGTGTTTGACCGCATGTTATCAAATCAATCCATATGCCATATTAGTAGCTGAGCCTATTAATTTCATATTGCATGTGTTGCATTAGGCATCTTACATAGTTAGGGATCATGTATCTTTCTAACTAGTTTCTGTTTTGGCTTGGAGTACTAAATGAGTTTTTACGCTTTAGCATACTTGCATAAGTGTGAATGTTGCCATGTCTAGCATGCTTGCCATGAGGCTATGTGCTTAAATACTAAACTGAATGAATGCCTTTGGATGAAGGCTTGTTGTTTGAATTGGAACGATTCAACGAATGTGCATTTTAAGCCCACTTTGTTGAGTAGCAAATCATGTTTTAAGCCCACTATATTTGGTGGCAAATCTACAATTTTAAGCCCACTTGAGGTGGCAAATTCAAACCATTTTCGCAAACAAACATGAGTTGAATTGTTCCAAATTGAGTAAACTAGTCTATATTTGCTTGTGCACATCACATAGTAATACTAGTTTAATAACCGGAACAAGAGCACATAATGTACATAAAAATCATATCATGATTAGTGGAGGCCGATTTTTTGATCGGGTGAGCGGGGGTACTCAATTCATGACCTTTCCCTTTCGTACCTAAGTTCCTGAGCCGAGGCAACTTTGGTGATGACGAACACGTGGCCTTTGGCACGAGTTAGGGTTTCCTAAATTTTCCCAAAATAAAAAATATTTAGGTGGCGATTCTGTATCTGGCAAAACAGTCCAATTTTGGCACTTTTGATTCAAAATCAATTTTTCAAAACGATTTGCCGGATTTGGACACTTTGGTATTTATCAGTTTCACATTGCACTTGTGGGACTAGATTCAGAACTGCGGGAGTCTGAACTGTGAGGCCTTCTTTTCAAACCTTTCGAAAGGGGGCGCGAAAAAAGGCGAGTCCACAGCTTCTGGAGACTCCACTGGGATTTACAGAACTTGGCTCGAACTCATGATATGTTATTTTATTTACACTTATATGTTTCTTTGTATTTGCATTTGCATTTGCATCGGCGCGCGTAAGTCATAGTGTTTGCCATCTGCTATTCCTGAATGGTTTGCTGGAGGTTTTCTTGGGAAAGCTTGTTAAAAGGCTGACCGGTTGCTGTAGACACCCCATTTTTGAAAGACCTCAAGACTTTGATGTCATCATTTGTGCACTCAGTGATTGCGCATGTTTGTGCTCGTTATGGGTTTCTGGAGTTTTCGGCTGAACGCCTTGCCTCGAGACCTCTTAACTCTCTTCTTCTTGGTTCGTTTTTGAACCATGCCTTAGTGCCTTTGCCTGGAGGGAGAGAGAGGCTTGTCGGCCACTTTTTATGGTTGTAGGCCACTTTTCCCTCTTGTAGGCCACTTGAAGTGGCCTACAGCCTTTTTTCTATTTTTTTAGATATTTTTGGTGCCAGCTGTGCCAGCTGGTGAGCACAGAATGCATCCTCCATACACGTGTATGGAGGGATTCAAACAAGCTCTAAGCTTGTCAAGGAAGCTTGCCCTTGCATTGCTTATATAAGGGGAGCTCTCTCTCCTTTTCTAGGGTTGAGAATTTTGCGAGTCAAAAATTTCACTCTCTGTAGAATTCTCTCCCTCTCTCTATATATTGTGTTACATTGTGCTCAAAAGTGAGTGTTCTTCACATTTTTACCTACAACCCTCTTACCCAAACACTCTACCTTGTTGCTGAGATACTTGGAGGCTTGTTTAAGCTCTCAAAGCTTGGTTTTTGCCTCCGAAGTGCTTGTTTTGTCGTGGTTCTTCAAGGGTGAGTAGTTACCCTCTTTAAGCTTTGTTTGTTTAAGCATTTGGCCACCTTTGCATACTGTTTTAGGCTAATCTTTCAACTACAAATTTTTTTTTAAGTGTTTAAGATGTTTGTTTGAGGCCTTGTTTGAGTTAGGGGTGGTCTACCTCTTTTGTGGCTTGGTTTGCTTTGTTTTGTGCTCTCTTTTAAAGCCTTTCAAACCATCTTGTTTTGGCCTTTCCACCACTGAATTCCAGAGAAATTTCAGTGGTGGAAAGTGGGTTTTGAAACCCAAAATAGGTGGGGGTGGTCCCCCCCCCCCCATTTGTATCTCACTAGCTTGTGTTGATTGACCTATCAAATGAGCATGCGTTTCTCCCCTTTTGAGGCTTAGTTTGAGCACGTTTTTGTGACCATTTAGACCTGTCCTAACTCTGTTTTGGGCTGGTTTGATCATTGGTTTCTTGCATCTTATACTTGTAGTGCAATCCTACTTGTTGGCCTAACATGCATCATGCTTTATGCCTCTCATTCTAGCTTATGTTAGCTCTATCTTAGCATGTTTTTGCCACTAATTTGTCATGTCATAACTCTATTTTTGATTGGTTTGATTGCCCCTTGCATGCATTTTACACTTGTAGTGTAATCTTGCCTTTTAGCCTTACATGCTTACTACTTTGGCTCATCATTCTAGCTTATTTTGGATATGCTCCCACATGCTTTTACTCTTGATTTAACATGATATAACTCTGTTTTGGGTTGGCTTGGTTGCCTCTTGCATGCTTCTTGCACTTGTAGTGCAATTTTGTTCACTAGCCTAGTGTATTTGGTGTTTTAGCCTATTGATCTCGCATGTGTATGCTCTACTCCAGTACATTTTGGCTATGTTTTAGCATGCTTTAGGTCTGATTTGAGTGTTTTTGGGCATGCATGCTTGGCATCGCATAGCTATAGTGTATTTGGCTTTGCTAGTCTTGCACTTTGAGACCTCTAGCATGTCATATTTGAGCTTTTTGTATGGCATGGCATCATTTGGCATGTTATTTCAGACCATATACCTCTACCATATTCTTGCATTTATCGCCCTTTCGTTGTGTTTGAGGGTTGAGCCTTATGCTTCACTTGTAAGCCAACTTGCATGCACGCTTGTCTAAGCTTTTGAGCTTCCATCTCAGCATGTTGTGGTCTTTGTTTTGGTCTAATTGAACTCTGTCCAGAGCTAGTTTAGTCGTTTGTGCCATGTATTGCATGCCTCTTGTGTAGTGCCCTTCACTAGCCTTATGCTTTGGGCTTTCTATCATGCCTTACTTGTGGTGTTTATGTGATATGGCATCATTAAACACCTAATTTCAGAGCATATGTCAATGTCACACTCTCACATATTCCACTCTTTCATTGCTCTTAAGAGTTGTGCTTTGATGCCTTACTTGCGAGCCATAACTTGAACATGCTTTTCCTGTTTCTTGTGCTTAAGTTTCATCACATTTCAGCCATTGTTTTGGCCTGCTACAGCTCTGTTTCGGGCTAGATTGATCCATTAAGCTTTGTATAGCATGATCTTAGTGTTGTGTCTTTCACTTGTTTCAATGCTTAGGTCTCTAAACATGTTATGCTTGTATTGCTAGCATGCTTTGAAGTCTTGCACATGCCATTTAGGCATTAATATATTAGCATGCTGTTTGCATGTGTGATGCATTGCATGTGTTTAGATCGGATGTTAATCCAATCACAGGAAACGAGGGATGTTTCATAACTGAAGTGATGAAACGTGCCTCATTTCTTAGTCGTTGTCCCCCTTGATTGTGCATGATAGGGTGGAGGCCTCTTGAGTCTTGTGTGTTACTTGTGCATTCATAAACTCGTACAAACTCGGCTTCTCGGCCATCGTGCATTGCGATGCTCTGTTGGTGGCCCGAGAGTCAAGTACCACACTCTTTTGAGCTTGAGAAATGATAAGGAGGGTGGTTGTACACACATACCCTGCAAATGCCTTGCTTTGCCCTTGTTGAACTCTATTTGCAGCAAAATGGAAGTGTGCAGAAGCAACTGGCCGACCGGCCAGAGGAAGTGGCCTACAGCCTCCTTAGGTGGCCAATAGATGGCCTACAGCCTCCCCTGGTGGCCGGCAGTTCACTAGCTTGAAGATGGTTCAAAGTTGTTCTGGTTCTGGAGCAGAAGTAGCCTAGGAATTGGTGGTGTTCAAAATCAAAGCGAACGTGAATAGAGGCAACCGGTGGCAAGGCGACGGGATTTCGGGAAGAAGCAACCGAGCATGCATGCATTCCTCGCCCTGAGGCTCCTTTTAATTGCTTTTCTTAGATGGTTAACTCGTTGGTTCTGTACCTAAATAGTTAGTGCGCATAGCCATTCATTTGTGTTTGTAATTAATTAACTAGAATAGTTAATTAGCTGGTTAGTTTAATTAGCGAAGCTAATTAGCTTTCATTTCATTCGGACCCTCCTGCGAGAGGGCCCAATGTTGTAATAAGTATGCGTGTGTGTGTGAATGTCTTCCAACCCCACGTCTTTCTCCCTTTTATTTACCAGCTTTTGATGGTTAGTTTTAGGGCATATTTCAATTAGCATACGTTACGCTTGCATGCGTGCATCATTCATTCGTCTTGCATGCACCGGGCTCGGCGCATCATACAAACTGCATCGTATTCCAATACTTATTTGAATACATGTACCAATTGTTGCATTCATATGCCATCTTTAGATAGCCGAGCCTATTTAGTTGCATTCTTGCATGTGTTGCATTAGGCATCTTAACATAGCTAGGATCATGCATGATTACTAACTAGCTTTTGTTTTGGCTCGGAGTACACTGTAAGTGTTTATGCTTTAGCATCTTGCATGTCATTAAGTGTTGCCATGATAGCATGCTTGCCATGAGGCTATTTGCTTAATTGATAAACTGCGTGAATACCTGTGGGTGGAGGCTCAATTGCCTGAATTGGAAACTTGATGATTGTGAGTTTTAAGCCCACTTTGGGAAGTGGCAAAATCATGTTTCAAAGCCCACTCGAGGGTGGCAAATCCGCACTTTAGCCTCCTTGCGAGTAGCACTTTCAAACCATTTTCGAAAAGCAAACATGAATTGATTCTAATTTTCGCGGTTGAGTCTATACTTGTATGCTATGTGCATCACACAGTAAGCTAGCTAATCAACCGGAATAAGAACACATGTGTTTTTAAAAATAACATATCATGTTTAGTAGAGACCGATCTTTGATCGGGCGAGCGGGGGTGCTCATTTCAGGACCTTCCCCTCTCGTACCCAAGTTCCCGAGCCAAGGCAACTTTGGTAATGACGGACACGTGGCCTTAGGCACGAGTCAGGGTTTCCTAAATTTTCCAAAATAAAATATTTAGGTGGCGACTCTGAAATCTGGCAAAGCAGTCCATGTTTGGCACTTTTTGATAAAAATCGATTTTCAAAATGATTTGCCGGATTTGAACTCTTTGGTGATTTATCAGTGTTACATTGCACTTTGTGAGATTAGATTTAGAACCGTAACAGGAGTCCAAATTGTAGTAGCTAGAACCCAATTCGCGCCCTCGTGCGTAGAGCGAGTTCGGGCGGTCTACAGTTGCGGGCCCTGCCATGATGGGAACCCAACCCTTGGATAGAGACTACTGCTGTACCGCTTGATCCTCCTTTCACTTCTTGGTGTTAGATGTGAGAGGTATATTAGGTAGTCTTACTGAGGTACCCTTTTTGACCAATCGACCTAGTTGCATATCAGAAACCGTAGAGACTGTTCTAAACTAGGACAGGTTGCTTACCCGAATGCAGGAATTGTATGAAACCGCTTAATTGCATAGTGAACCTCTAGCTCCTGACGAAACTAGGACAGGGTAACCCTATCCCATCATAGGAGTGTTTTGGCTCTCACTTGCTTGATATGTGCTTTTAGAGTGAAACTCTGTAGGAATGAATGCATTAGTTGCAAGTCTGGGTATTAGTTTTGAGGCAGAATTCAGTTTTGAGCATGGTTCTATAGCTTTGATTACATCAGTGTACTGATTAGAGTTTGAGCTGAGGTGTTGTGCGGTTTCTGATTTTTGTTTCTTTTTTCTTTATTTTCTTTTTGTGAGTTAGTTTTTCATCATTGCTTCAGACGATTCTGTTACCCCCCAAGCACTCTGGACCCGAGTGAGAAGGATTTGTAGATCCGGGGATCTTTTCAGGGGACAGCTAGTGTTTGTTTCACTCCCACCGGTTACCAAACAGAGGAGGATCAGGCAGAATTCACCAATTCAGCAATCACATTTTGCTTCGCATGTGCTCAGTTAGGCCCAGTCTTCTACTTCTACTCCAGAAAGAGGGTATTCGCCAGTTCCGGTAGCCCAACAACCTCCAGTTAGCATGGAAGATATGCTTCGTCAGCTCTAGCAGACCATTGAGACTATGCAGCTAGATGCTGCCCGCCAAGCTGAAACCACAGCATGCCAAGCCGAGGTTGTAGCCCGCCAAACAGAAGTGATAGAAAGGCTTCAGCAACAACAGCCACAACCGGCAGTAGCGTTAGCATCCTATGCACCCCCAGCGAGAATTCCGACACCCGGGGTCACAGTAAATGTCCAAGAGAATATGGGCATTCCGGCAGATCCGATCCCACCTCAGACCTCCAAGGCACCAGTCTACCAAATAGAGGCACTGTTTGAATTCTAGGTCGACCCCACTGCATTGAAGATCAACAAGCTAGAAAAACTCTTCAAACGGGCTCAGGGCGTGAATTCAATCTCTGATATTGAGGATGGATACATAGATTCTGCAGTAATTCTGCCGGACAGATTCAAGATGCTACACATAGACCGATTTGACGGCTCCGGGGATCCTATGGTCCATCTACGGTTATTCTCAGACATCTTACGACCAATGGGTCTCACCAAATTATAGAAGTTGTCACTTTTTGGGTAGACCCTGTCGTGTATAGTGACCATTTGGTATGCGAAGCTTGAAGACTCTGTGAAGAGAAACTGGGAGGAAATGACTGAGGCCTTCACAACACAGTACTCCTACAATACCCAAATCGAGGTCACCACTCGTGATCTCGAAGCGACCCGTTAGGAGCCGAAGGAGGGTTTCTCGGGTTTTGTGACTCGGTAGAGGGCCAAGGCCTCTATGATGACTATTCGGCCGTCTGAAAATGACCAAAGTAGAATGGTGGTCTGTAACTTACAAGGAAGATTATTACAGAAGATGATAGTCTTGCCTTTGTTTACATTTGCTGAGCTCTATGAAATAGGGGTTCAAATTGAGGATGCGATGAAGTAGGGGCTAACAGACCATAAGAAGGAACAGCCCAATAGGCCCTTTAGACGCAACTCCAATGCAGCCACGACTGGTGGCACCTGTGCACGGCCTTCAGATGTGAGCATGGTAACAACCACACCCAAGACTGCTAACCTTTTTGCCAGTACATCCAACACAACTTCACAAACCTCAAGCCATCAGACTCAATGCCAGAAGGTCTTCACCCTGCTTTACATGTCCTTTATCCAAAGCGTTAGGGGTCCTAATCAAAAAGGGACATCTTAAGCCGTTAGAACAACACCCATTGCTCGATCCTCTCCCTCCAAAACATAGCCCGGCCAAATACTGTGTTTTTCACCAACAACATGGTCATGATACTGATTAGTGCTTTAGATTGTGTCATGAGATTCAAGATCTCATTGACAATAAGGTGATAGCACCTCTTGAAAAACCCAACGTCACTACAAATCCTCTCCCACCACATAACCAAGTCACTCCACCCCGACAAATAAACCTCATCCAGACACTGGCCATCCCTTATGACCCCAGTATATATATCACCCTTTCCCACCTACCTAAGCCGGCTTTGTTCATCCCTGAGAGCACAGACTTGTGCATGATGAGCACATCCTCACTCCAACCCGAACCCGTGGTGGTGATAGTGGAAGATGAAGGGAGCTCAGCCTTTGTGGAGAATATTAGTCCGTTGCCTGAGGGCTTTAAGGATTTATCTGAAGGGACATACAACCCGAGCTGCTATGTTGTGCCAATCAATCAAACTAAATCGGAAGTGGCGCTGTAGACTAGGATAGAGGTTAGTGTAGTCCGAGAAGATGGACCAAGTCAAGGATTAGATGATCTAGCTGACTTGGAGGAGGATATAAACAATTTGCAGTTCTTTGATGAGCAAGATCAAGGCGACGTGCATATTAATTGGTTTGATCTAAACGGGTCAACAGACAATTCTGGGTGGCTAAGTAATGAACCTGATATAGATAAGGGAATTGAATCGAAGCTTAGAGAACAGAAAATGGAAACCACTACAACGGCCGGAACAGCCGAGAGGAAGGGTAAACTACTGGAAAACACTAGTAAAGAACAATTGGCTCAGGAATTGGGCATTGTTAGCACTGTACATACAAAACAAGAAGCCGCGCTGGAACGGTTTAGGCAAGAAATAAGTAAAAGTGATCAGAAAGCTAGAATAGTTCAACGTCCCGTGGGGAATGTTTCTGTTGAGGGAACACTTAGATCGGAACCAGACAATTGCTTTTCGGTTGCCGGAGGTATGTGGTGGGAAGATGATGATCTGCATCTTGCCCACACTAATGAGGATTGGGGTGAAGGCCTTCCTGACAATACCTAGTATGTGCAAGAAGTCGACCACATGACAAGAAGTGGCCGATATTTCAAACCACCGCATCTAGACCAACCCGAGGCATTTGGGAAGGACAAAGAGGTAGAGAAACAGAAGAAAAAGCAGTTGAAGAAGAGGCTGTACTGAAACAGTTGAAGAAGATTCAAGCTGACATATCTATCTGGGGGCTGCTTATGGCTTCACGAGTGCACAGACAGGCTATATTGTCGGCGATGGATAAAGCCAAATTGTCCATTGAGACTACCCCAGAACAACTGGTGGGATTAGTCTTCCCGGGAAGGGCTGCACCGACTTTGACATTTTCAGACAAAGAATTACTGCCAAAAGGCTCTGTCCACAACAAGCCTCTATACATATCTGTAGAGTGCCGAGAAAAGTGGATACCAATGGTATTAGTCGACACCGGTCAGCAATCAACGTCTGTCCTTGTTGTACGGCGTATGCTAATGGTCTGAAACTAACCAATTTTATGCCTACAACCCAGGTGATCCAGGCATATGACAATACAAGCAGAGAAGTGATGGGAATAGTGCAGCTTAGTACAGGTTGGCCCAGCTCAACAGGATATCGAGTTCCATGTCCTAGATGTTCCGACCACTTTCAGCTTACTACTTGGGCGACCCTAGCTACACCAATTAAAAGCTGTCTTTTCCACCCTCCACCAAATGGTGAAGTACCCCCATAAAAAAGGAGTGGCTATAGTCTTCGGGAATTCATCTATACATCCTCCGCCAGTGGTCACCACACCTGTGCTGGAGATTATGGCAAAAAAGATGTTTTCATTTTGGGGTTTACCTTGGCTGAGGCTTGGGTAGTGCAGAATATCTTGGCTGTTGATGAGAGCTTATATGTCAGTGCCCAAGTTGTATAGCTCATGAATAAGCTACAGCACATGCCCGGAATGGGATTAGGCAGAAGTGGCCGGAAAGGCATCGCTGCATTGGCCGATGTGCCACATAACCCACATTTGGTTCGGGCTATACACCCACCAAAGAGGACTGGGTGAGGAAGGGAAATGAAATGGCCAGAAGGGCCAGAGCTAAACAGACTGGAAAGCACTACAAGCTTGTGCACCGACCTATCCGAGGAACCCTGAATGGCTATTTTATTCGGGAGGGTGAAGACTTCCCATTCTTTGGTTTTCCCGAACCCTGGTTCAACTCTAAGAAGTAGCGAGTTCCCGGCTTTGATATTTTCTTCAACTTGCAACTGCAAGACAGTGATACAAAGGAACAAACTAAACTAACTGCTAAGGCTGCAAAGAGCACAAAAAATGATTCCAACAGCAGTGAACTTGAAGTAGGAGTAGCATTGGCATGTCTCCTTTCAGATCCTCAGATCAACTCAGAGAGCTTGGTGGATAACCTAACCAATTCCATGATCGGAGACCAATCGGGTGCGAACCCTTCCAGTGGTATCTTGGATGCATCTGATGCACCGTCCTTCACTTGGCAGCTGGAAGAGGGCTACTTGTCTGGCAGTTCTGAGTCAGGTAGTGAACCAGAATTTGATTCCACAGAGTCTGTGGAGTCAGAATCAGATTCCAGTTCCTCTAAGTCGGAGTTCGGTATTCCTGGGGTTGATAACCCGGATACTGAGGTTTTTTTCGGGTCATCTTTTTCCTTTTCTTTTGAGTCAGTTGTAACCGAGGAACTAGATAAGCTAGACTTTGTGAACGAGAATGCCATCGCAGGTTTTGAGTACTTCTCTATGCCACTTGTTTATTGCATTAATCACGACTTTCAAAATTTTAGTGAAAACGACGAGGAAGGAATTCCTCTGGTTTTGAAACATTTGATTGATCGAGAGGAGGAGAGATTTGTAAAACCCCTTGTTGATGAAATCATTACAATTAATGTGGGTACTGAGAAGGATTCGCGTCTGATCCAGATCGGGTCCACATTGTCTTCAAAAGAGCCCGAGGGCTTAGTAGCTTTATTAAAAGATTTCAAAGATGTTTTCACGTGGTCTTACGAAGACATGTCTGGAATCGATCCTGGGATTGTACAGCATCAGATCCCTCTTGACCTCAAGTCCCAATCCATCAAACAGAAGCTACGGAGAATACGCCCGGATTGGGCTTTGAAGATTGAGGAAGAGGTCACCAAGCAGATAGATGCAGGGTTCTTGCTAGTGTCTGAGTATCTGACATGGTTGGCTAACATTGTTCCAGTGCCAAAGAAAGACGGCATAATTCGGGTGTGTGTGGACTTCAGGGATCTGAACAGAGTTAGTCCGAAGGAGAACTTTCCTTTGCCGCACATTGATGAACTGGTGGACTTCACTGCAAGCTATGCATTGCTCTCCTTCATGGACAGATTTTCTGGGTATAACCAGATTCTGATGGCACCCGAAGACAGAGGGAAAACCGCTTTCACCACGTCGTAAGGAACCTACTGCTATAGGGTGATGCCGTTTGGGTTAAGGAATGCCGGGGCTACCTATCAAAAGGCAACAACCACGATTCTACATGATATGATCCACAAAGAGGTTAAGGTGTATGTGAATGACATGATTGTCAAGTCTAAGGAAAGAGAGGGCCACTACACCTCCTTAAAGAAATTCTTCCAACTGATCAGAGAATACAGATTGAGGTTCAATCCATAGAAGTGCACTTTTGGCGTAACAGTAGGGAAAATGCTGGGTTTGTTGATCACATAGAGGGGCATCGAGGTAGATCCTTCCAAAATCAAGGCCCTGCTAGAAATGCCACCACCAAGGAATGAAAAGGAGGTGCGAGGCCTTTCGGGTAAAGTGCAATTCATAAGACGGTTTATTTCAAAACTAACCTTGACTTGTAAACCACTATTTGGTCTCTTGAAAAAAGGAAAGAAAATCCAATGGGATGACCGATGTCAGTTTGCTTTTGAGCAGATCAAGCAGCACCTACAAAAACCGCTTGTGTTGTCGTTACTAGAGCCAGGGAAGCCCTTAATTCTGCATCTGTCAGTAACGGACACAACAATGGGATGCATTGCTCAGGAATTTGAGGATACGGTGGCGAAAGCCATCTACTATTTGAGCAAGAAAATGCTGGACTGAGAGACCCGTTACACCCCACTGGAAAAGGCTTGCTAGCCTTGGTATGGGCTACCAGGAAGTTGAGGCACTACTTGTTAGCTCACTCTGTAATTCTGGTTTCGAGATTAGATCCCATCAAATATCGTTTTGAGAAACAAGCGCTTATGGGTAGGCTAACCCGTTGGTTGCTTTTTCTCTCCGAACTTGATCTAAAATATGTCACTCGTAAGTCTGTCAAGGGGAGAGCGGTAGCAGAGTTCCTGGTAGATCACCCAGTGGAAGGGAATGAAGCAGTAGAATATCTATTCCTAGATGAAGCAATTCTGCAAGTCGAGGAAGAGATTTGTATAATGTACTTCGACGAAGCATCTAACCAGTACAGTTAGGGGATAGGGGTGTAGCTGATAGCACCCGGCAATTCCCATATACTCTTAGCCTTCAAACTCCAGTTCAAAGTATCCAAAACGAAGCAGAATACGAAGCGTGTATCGCTGGTTTGGAAGATGCCCTAGAACTAGAGGCAAAAAGGTTAGACGTCATTGAGGACTCGAACCTGGTTATGGCTCAAGCAAAAGGAGATTGGAAGGTCAAAGAAGAAAAGAGGAAGATCTATCACCAAACCCTGTGTAGACAGCGCCCGCGGGGGCCTCGTGCTACAGTTCGGACTCGATTTGTGTCACGGTTCTTAATCTGAACCAAAGAGTCCAAATCTGGCAAATCGTTTGAGAAAACAGATTTTGTTGAAAAAGTAGTGCCAAACATGGACTGCTTTGCCAGATACAGAGTCGCCACCTAAATATTTTAAAATGGGAGAATTTAGGAAACCCTGACTCGGTGCCGAAGGCCACATGTCCGTCATCACCGGAGTTGTCTCGGCTCGGGAGCTTGGGTACGGTCGGGGAAGGTCAGCTATGAGCACCCCCTTTCGCCCGGTCCGAAGACCGGCCTCTACTAACCATGATATCTGATTTTGAAAACTTTATGTGTTCTTATTCCGGTTATTAGCCTAGAATTACTATGTTATGCGCACCGCAAACAAGTATAGACCAAATCGCCTAAATTGGAACAAAACATTTCATGTTTGTTTTGAAAATGGTTTGCTACTCGCAAGTAGGCTAAAATGCAGGTTTTGCCACCCTTAAGTGGGCTTTTAGAAAAGATGGTTTTGCCACTATCTAGTGGGCTTAAAAAATCGCAGTTTTAACGCATTATCCCAGTTTAGGTAATTCAACCTCCATCCACAGGCATTCAAGCGGTTATATCACATAAGCAACTAGCCTCATGGTGATCATGCTATCATGGCAGCATTCACACGTATGCGATATGCTAAAGCATAAAAGCTTACCTAGTACTCCGTGCCAAAACAGAAACTAGTCAGTAATCATATGCATGATCCTAGTTCATGTTTAAAAATGGCTAATGCAACGCATGCAAAGATGCAATCTAAACAGGCTCGGCTAACCCTAAAATGGCATATGAAATGCTACAAGTAACATGTATTCAATTTGGAATTGAAAAGTACAATATAGTTTGTATGATGTGCCGAGCCTGATGCATGTCAACAAATGCATGAATGCACGCATGCATAGCATAAGGTATGCTAAAATAAATGTGCCCTAATCTACCATCATAAGCAGGTAAATAAAAGGGAGAAAGAAGTGGAGGTTGGAAGACATACACACACGCACCCACACTTATTACAAGTTTGCCCTCGCTCGGAGGGACCAAATAAATATTACAAATTAATTAACTACGCAAGCTAATTAAATATTACAAATTAATTAACAAATTAATTATTCTAAGAAAACAGTAAACCGCCTCGGGAAGCGCGCCGCCATGCGTAGGCTGCCTCTGTTTTCTTTCCTGTGCTCCTCTGGAGGCTGCCAAAATTTCAGGACTGCTTCCTTGGATGCTGGGAGACACCACCGGCTGGGTGAAATTGCCACCGGCACTGAGATGTTGCCACCGGCACAAAATTGAAGCTGTCGGCAGAGAAAAGATTGCCGGCCGGCACCTTACACTGCCGGTCGGCAGAGTATTCCTGCAGAACCTGCAACCCACAGCAACAGAGGACAAGGCAAAGCATGGCAGCACATTTCAAGGCATATATGCACCAACCATGTCTCTTATCATTGTAATGACTCGAAGGGACATGTGCCTCGGTTCTCGGACCACCAATCACGCATTTCCATGCATGATGGCCCAAAGAACCAAGTATGCAACTTTGATTTCAAATGCATGCAAACCAAATAAACACACAAGGAGGCCTAACCTCTATCATACTCATCTCAAGAGGCAAGGTGATGCATGCAAGATGCAATGCAACTTAGGCATACGAGCTAAGGATGCAACATGCCGATACAAGCAAACATGCAAGATGATGCATGCAAATAAGCCAAGGATGGTCTTAAACATGAATTAGGCAGCTCTAGTTAGGCCCAAAACAGTGGCCATAATATGAAAATGAAGTGCCTCGAAATGCGTGCACACGGGCACGCAAACCGAGGCAATGGCATACGCAATGCAATGGCTAAAACGGCATATAGAATGCAACATGGACTTATACTAACATGAGAGAACCTCAGCCACACTCACATGAGAGGCCGGTTGATGAAAATGAAGTGCCTCGAAATGCGTGCACACGGGCACGCAAACCGAGGCAATGACGTACGCAATGCAAATGACATGGAAACATGATATGGGCTTATACCAACATGAGTGAGCCTCAGCCACACTCACATAGGATGCCGGCAGATAAAAATAAAGTGCCTCGAAATGCGTGCGCACGGGCACGCAAATCGAGGCAATGGCATATGCAATGCAATGGCATGAAAAATGATATGCAAACATGCCAATGGGATTTTAGCACTGAAATGTGGGGGAAAACAGCCCCGAAATGAGGCGAAAACACACCCGATGCATGGAATAGTCCCGAAACATGGACTTTTGGCACCCGAAATGGCTTACAGCTATACAAAGCATGCATAATATGGACATGGAGCATGAAGACAGAAGCAAGAAAGCTCTGAGACAAGCATTTTTACAGTTTATGACATGGCCAATCAGCAAGCAAAGATGGGGCTAAAATGGCATACAAAAACGGCCCTAAACATGCGATTATGAAGCAACTCACAGCTGCTAACTCCAAATAGGTTAGGGCCCTTCAACAACATTGAAGAGGGACCCAAAATATGCACATTTACAGAACTGTAAAAGCCCCAAAAACAAACATGGATAGGGCTAAGCTCTTATGCAAGAAATGGGCCAAAAGGTGGCCAAAGAAGCAAGTATGCAAAACATTCATCAAAAAGCCAAAGACCCTTAATAAAACATGACAAGGGGGTCAAAATATGGCTGTTTTTAGTTCGGACCAAAGTCCAAAAACAGCAACATCAGGGGCTGCCAAGACATACAAAAATGGGACCAAAAGGAGGATATAAAGGGGAGTATAACATGGAAGTCCCAAACAGTGTTGAGCCCTTCTTCGATGTTGAAGAAGGGCTCAAAATGAGCCTATTTTCAGTTTACATCAGGCCCTAAAACAGATCATACACAGGCCAAAAAATACATGCGAGATTATGGCATTTAAGAGGGGTAATGAAGCAAGTGCAAGCTACTGTCCTCAAACAGCAATGGGTCCTCAATCAAACATGAAGAGGACCTCAAAATATGATGATTTGAAGTTTGGGTCGGAGCCCAAAGATGTAACCACAAGGAGCTAAGATATAGGCTAAAAAAATGCGCAAAAGAGGGAAAGTAGACTCACCCTTGTAGAACCAATCTTTAGCAACCTTTGGACTGAGTTTGGGAGCTTTTAACCTCTGGAGGACAGCCTCAAGCTGCTGGAATAGGCGTTGGATGCCTTGTGCTATGAGTTGATGAAGAAATGGCCCAAGAACAAGGGTATTTGGTGGTTGAATGAGAGAGATATAGAGAGAGATCAAGGGTTGTGTGTATGTATATCAGATATATCTATATATCTCTGGTTTTTTGTTCCAAAAAATCCAACCTCAACAAAGGAGGAGGAGAGGTGCTTATATAAGCAATGCTAAGCTTCTAAGACAAGCTTCAAAGGGGCCAAGGGGTTCAAGGGGGGTGCAAGGCTTCTAGAGGAAGCTAAAACAGCTGGCCAAGCTTCTCCAAGAAGCTTGGCCAAAAGGTTCAAGCTTCTAGAAGGTTAGGGGGGTTCAAAGGCTCACAAGGTGCAAAACAAGCACACATGCACGTGGGGGATCGATTCTGTGCATTCCAGCTGGCACAGCTGGAATCCACTCAATCTGCAGAATGCTCCGGAAGGTCGTCGGCTAGCAAAAATTGCCGGTCAGCAAAATAAAGTGCCGGTCGGCACAATAAATTGCCGGTCGGCACAATAAATTGCCGGTCGGCACAAATATAGTGCCGGTGGATGGCCGGTGAGGTCAAAAAAGTGCCGGTTGGTGTCCAAATTGAAGCCCCAGAAGTTAGCTTTCCAATGGCGCAAACCTTGCATTAAAATTCCTCCTGTGCAAAACGTTATGCCCTTTTCCGTGAAGCCGCGCAGATTCGATCCAACCGGGATGATGCCCGACTTCAATTGATCATATCTCCCCCACCCGGACTTGGCTCTAGGAGATTCTTGAGTGCAAAGTGAAGCCCCGGAAGTAAGCTTTCCGACGGTGGTGGCCTCATAGCTAAACTCCAAGTGTACAGATAGATAAGTCCGATTCAGCGAGGGCTGCTCAACTCGCTTTTACCCGGATTCATGCCGAACTTCTCCCAAACTAGTTTTCTCCTCTCCTTTCCTCTCTTCTTCAACTCCAAAACCCTAAACAAAGTGTTTTGAAAGATTTGCCTCTCTTCTAGCCGAAGAAACTAATTCTTTGCCCTGCACATCTCTCAACACCGAGCAAACCATCAGTAGTGCCCAAGTCTTAAGGGCGGTCAAAAATGGGGTGTCTACAGTTGCCCCTCTTTGACAGAACTCGAAAGTCATAACAATGACGGGAGTGAATGTCAAAGCCCAGAGACGACCCATTTTTGACAAGGCCGAAGACTTGGACAAACAAACAAAATACCGATAAATAAATGGTTGTGCCCACAGGCTGCCTACGTATCCCTTTGCAAGGAATCAAACCAGCGTAGTTCAGGGGCAGGATGCAAATGATATGCAGGAAGACTTTGATAATTGGACTTATACGCCACGCGAAGCCAGTTTTGAAAGTTGGACTTATACGCTACGCGAAGCCGGTTTTGAAAGTTGGACTTATACGCTACGCGAAGCCGATTTTGAAAGTTGGACTTATACGCTACGCGAAGCCGGTTTGTATTCAAAACAATGCAATGTACTAACAAGTACAAGTGAGGTGCGCAAGATAGCGCGATAGAATGCATGCAAGATGCAAGTGAGGTGCACAAAACAGTGCGATGCGCAGAACAGCGCGAACAACTTTGAAATGTACAAAACAGTGCGATGCGCAAAACGGCGCGAACGAATTTTGAAATGCACAAAAATAGTGCGATGCGCAGAATAGCGCGAACAACTTTGAAATGCACAAAATAGTGCGATGCGCAGAACAGCGCGAACAATACAATGCACAAAACAGTGCGATGCGCAGAACAGCGCGAACAACTTTGAAATGCACAAAACAGTGCGATGCGCAGAACAGCGCGAATGTAAACTCCACAAAACAGTGCAATGCGCAAAATAGCGCGAACGATAAACTGCACAAAATAATGCGATTGAGGTGCGCAAAATAGCGCGAATGTAAACTGCACAAAATAGTGCAATGCGCAAAATAGCGCGAACACATGCAATGCACAAACAAGTGCAATTGAGGTGCGCAAGATAGCGCGAACAAATGCAATGCACAAAATAGTGCGATGCGCAAAATAGCGCGAAGGAAATGTGATGCACAAAACAGTGCGATGCGCAAAATAGCGCGAAGAAAATACAATGCACTAACAAGTGCAAGTAAGGTGCGCAAGATAGCGCGAACAAATGCAATGCACAAAATAGTGCGATGCACAAAATAGCGCGAAGGAAATGTAATGCACAAAACAGTGCGATGCGCAAAATAGCGCGAAGAAAATACAATGCACTAACAAGTGCAAGTAAGGTGCGCAAGATAGCGCGAACAAATGCAATGCACAAAATAGTGCGATGCGCAAAATAGCGCGAAGGAAATGTAATGCACAAAACAGTGCGATACGCAAAATAGCGCGAACAAAATGTAATGCACTAACAAGTGCGATGCGCAAAATAGCGCGAACAAAATACAATGCACTAATAAGTGCAAGTAAGGTGCGCATGATAGCGCGAGTGAATGCATGTTCTATGCAAATGAGGTGCATTTTCTATGCAAGTATGGAAGAGTGCATTTTCTATGCAAAAGATACGAGCATTTTCTATGCAAGAAACAGGAGCATATTCTATGCAATATTGAAAGAAAATTCTATGCAGAATCGAAAGCAAGCATATTCTATGCATGAATCATAACGATGTGCGGCACGCATGTCACAGAAGTATATATGAAAGTGCACATTCTATGCAATGGAAGGGCATCAAACATGTACTCTGGTGCCTCCGATTTACCTTTCGGAGGACTTTGTAATACGCTCAGCTCAAAAGGGGACACCCTGTTTATGTTGGCAAGAGATAACATCTGCTGCTGCTTTAATTGCCATTCTGACTTGAAGCAGGCTTACACTTGGGGTCGAGATACACTCATACTCCAGAGAGATGGTGAGGCCTGAGAAGGTGCACCTGGAATGCAGTCTCGGATCTTGCCAAAGCTGGAACACCCTAAGATGCTCCGAATTCTCCTTTTTCTTTTGCTTTGCAGTCTGGAACCTACATAGCTTCAGATAGGTCTTTGTTCTACTGTTCACACTTATCGGGGGTGGACCCTGCAGTTTTATGAAAGAACAAATACTGTTTTGCACAAATGTGGAGAATGGCACAGCACTCTGAGCACAAGATGATTTTTGAAAATTGAGAAATGAGTTCTTAACCGGGTATTGAGCCGACGACTGGCCACAGCCAAAACGATTCGACAAGTGAAAAACAAAGGTAAACAACCTAAACACATCGAGTAACACTCGAAGCGACTCAAAACGAGAATCGAGACAGACAAAACAAAAGACACGACACACAGACGTGCACAGGGAGCCTGTTTCACCGGGTATTATCCCCACCCTTTCTTATTTGTGATTCTCACATCACTCGGCTCTCAAGCTCGGTTTTTCTCTCAAAACCCTTTTCTCGCTTTTTCTCTCAGCGCACATCTCTCTATTCTTTAATCTCTCGTTTTTCATCCCTCCCCTGGGTGGTTGATGGATAAGTTAGAAATTGTGGGCTCTTGCCCCTGGTATTGTACCAGCTTTTGATTCTTGTTCACAACAATGAATTCCTCCCACAGAGGGGGTTGCGCTACAACTGGGTGTGTAACAAATCTGCAGCTAACATCGGTTGATGATGCCATGCTGGGGAGTGTGGACGTGGTTAGATCTGTCCAGATGAGGGAGTGGAATATCTTGATCCTTTCCAGTTTCTGCTTCGCACTTAGCTTGATACCTCGTTGCTTGGAGGATGGAAGAGCTTTCAGCCCTTTGTTGTTGACTTCAGTTGTGCCCTTTTCTGGCAAGTAGAATGCCCTTTCTGGCAAATGCATTGACAACAGGGAAAAGACAGGAAGCCTGACTCAACTGTGCCCCTAGTTCATTATTTTGACCATTTTTTATTTTGGTTTTAAAACAATTTTGACCAACATGAAAGTTAGATTAACATGCTTGTTCAATTTTTGATTTGAAATCATGCAAGTCAGGCTATGAGCACTGAAAATTTTCCCTTTTTGGGTCCAAGAAATGGTCCAGTTTTTTGGAAAAGATGGAACAATTTTCGAGAAAAGTAGTCAGCTTCAGTAAAAATTCTCAAAAACTGTTTTTGCAAACGGCCAATGCTTAACAAGCACGGAACCCACTCTTGAGACGCACAACCTCAGATTTGGAGGAAAATTGCCCCCTTGCTCGAAGAGAGCTACATGGCAACGGAAAGTTGCCCCTTGTTTGCACGGCACCGTAGCGCATTGAATGGCAACGGAAAGTTGCCCCTTGTCTGAATGGCACCGTAGCGCATTGTAATCAGTCCT
The DNA here is from genome assembly GCF_055761805.1 of Camellia sinensis. Classification (NCBI taxonomy): domain Eukaryota; kingdom Viridiplantae; phylum Streptophyta; class Magnoliopsida; order Ericales; family Theaceae; genus Camellia; species Camellia sinensis. The sequence continues at coordinate 72,997,117 of NC_138970.1, read as the reverse complement.
CAGAGCGATGATTGCAACCGAGCTCCCGGATACAGAAAAGACAAAGATGACTAGAACCATCACATGGACACAAGTTGAATTTGAAGTATTTTAGGGCTGGACTTCAGAATGAAGTTGCCTACGTATCCCAAACATGGGAATCAAGCCTTACGTAGTTCGGGGTTAAGGTACACTCGGGTATTAACCTCTCCTTTTTATGCTCTAACTTTTGCCAAGGCGCCTGTTGCAGGTTTTCGACCTTGCGAGCTTCGTTTTTCTTTCCTTTTCGATTCTTTTCATTTCTTTTCTTTTGATTTTCTTTTTTTGTTATTTTCTTTGCATTTTTCTTCACTTTTCTTTCTTTTTTTGTTTTCTTTTTTTTCTTTTACATTTTTTGCTTCTTTTCTTCTTTTTTGTATTTTTCTCTTGCTCTAACTTTTGCCTGGGTCGCCCTTCCGGGTTTTCGGCCCAGCGAGCCTCTCAAAGGGTAAAAGTGTAACAAGTCCATGCCAAATGGTTTTAGGATCTCGAAGCCATCCGTATCCAAGAGAGTGGCTGCTGTATTGATTTGCAGAAGGATCCATCTTCGGCTCTTCAAGCACATCGGAAATTTTCACTCCTAGTTCGAGGGGTGTTTCTGTTCTAGCTTCGCAAGCTTCTTCTGATGAGGTCTGATCTTCCTTATCTAACTTTGGTGCCTCTTGTTCGAAGGCTGTTTCAAATCCGGCCACACAGGCCTCACATCGTAGTTGACTGTCGAACCTTCTGAATTCAAGTTCAAGGTTTGGAAGCGGAGGGGTTGAGTCTCGAGGTTGAGAGCGATCCAAAGCTGCACAATCTCAAGAGCGATTCCACACAGGTCTTCGCAGGATCGCGCAAAACATTTTTTTTTGAAATCTTTTAAGAAAGCGACTAGTCGCTCGCGCTGAAGACAGTGTAGAACCAATCTGGATCAAGCCAGGGTCCTTCTCAGTACTCACATTAACAAGCATGATCTCAATCATTAAGGGCTTAGCATGCCTCTCTTTCTCTCAAATGATCAAAATTTTGCAAATCCCGAGGAATTCCTTCCTCTTCGTTTTCACCGCAGTGTTCAAAAAAAGTTTTGAAAAAAACTTAGGTCGATACAATGATTTCAAGGCACAGAAAAGGCAGGCGAAGAGCACTGTCATTCCATTCAATACTTCTGGCACAACTGGCACACGGCAAAAGCAAACACAAGAGTGTGAAAATCACTGCTGTTCATTCAAATCTGTTGGCACAACTGGCTCCCTGGCAGAAACAGACTCAAAAGGACAAACACAAAGCAAAATAGTGATATCCGAAGTAACACCCCCGGAATCACCCGACTTCTGCACACCAAGACTGACTCGATACAACAAGACAGACTCAACAGGACTGACTCGACACAACGAGACAGACTCAGCAGGACTAGCTTGATACAATGAGACAGACTTGACAGGACTGACCCGATATAACAAGACAGACTCAACAGGACTGACTCGATACAACAAGACAGACTCAATACCCAAGTCAGAAAGCAGAATAAATAGCATTCACAAATGCTCAAAATAGTGCGTGCCATCCATCACATCTGGAGTAAATTGAGCATTGCCAAGTGGTTCATCCCCCGATCACATAACAACACAGGTCCAGAGTACCCGGGGGATATCAGACCCTTCTGATTCTATGGTTCCAAGACTACTTAGCAAAAGGGAAAACAGACAGCATCTCAGCCCGATTTCACGCTAACCCATATGAGCAGAGCTGAATGACTGTGCCTCCTACTGAATTCTACCCCAAAATTCTGCCCCAAATCTGAGTCTGATACCTACAGGTAAAGCTGACTCCCAAATACTGAACTGGTGCCCGCAGGCCTGATGCCCAAACTTGCAAACTGGTATATGCGTTCCTGTAGAGATACACTCTAAAAGCACATAGTAAGTAAGAGAGAGCCAAAACACCCCTATGTTGGGGTAGGGTTTCCCTGTCCTATTTTGTCAGGAGCTAGGGTTTCACTATGCACGCAGCGGTTTCAAACAACCTATAATCGGGTAAGCAACCTGTCCTAGCTTGGAATGGTCACTATGGATTTCAATATGCACTAGGTCGAATGGTCAAAAGGGTGCCCCGGTAAACCGGGGTTTGTGTTCCCATGCTGTCAGAGCCCATAGCCGGTCAGCCTTATGGACATGCCTTGACAAGACAAGCCTCCGGCAAACCGTTCAGGAATGGCAGATGGCAAACACTGTGTTCCTAGGCGCACCAATGCACATGCAATGCAAAGAAACACATAAATGAAGTCAAAATGGGATATCACGAGTTCGAGTCAAGCTCTCTAAAATCCCCAGCAGAGTCGCCAGAAACTGTAGACAGCGCCCGCGGGGGCCTCGTGCTACAGTTCGGACTCGATTTGTGTCACGGTTCTTAATCTGAACCAAAGAGTCCAAATCTGGCAAATCGTTTGAGAAAACAGATTTTGTTGAAAAAGTAGTGCCAAACATGGACTGCTTTGCCAGATACAGAGTCGCCACCTAAATATTTTAAAATGGGAGAATTTAGGAAACCCTGACTCGGTGCCGAAGGCCACATGTCCGTCATCACCGGAGTTGTCTCGGCTCGGGAGCTTGGGTACGGTCGGGGAAGGTCAGCTATGAGCACCCCCTTTCGCCCGGTCCGAAGACCGGCCTCTACTAACCATGATATCTGATTTTGAAAACTTTATGTGTTCTTATTCCGGTTATTAGCCTAGAATTACTATGTTATGCGCACCGCAAACAAGTATAGACCAAATCGCCTAAATTGGAACAAAACATTTCATGTTTGTTTTGAAAATGGTTTGCTACTCGCAAGTAGGCTAAAATGCAGGTTTTGCCACCCTTAAGTGGGCTTTTAGAAAAGATGGTTTTGCCACTATCTAGTGGGCTTAAAAAATCGCAGTTTTAACGCATTATCCCAGTTTAGGTAATTCAACCTCCATCCACAGGCATTCAAGCGGTTATATCACATAAGCAACTAGCCTCATGGTGATCATGCTATCATGGCAGCATTCACACGTATGCGATATGCTAAAGCATAAAAGCTTACCTAGTACTCCGTGCCAAAACAGAAACTAGTCAGTAATCATATGCATGATCCTAGTTCATGTTTAAAAATGGCTAATGCAACGCATGCAAAGATGCAATCTAAACAGGCTCGGCTAACCCTAAAATGGCATATGAAATGCTACAAGTAACATGTATTCAATTTGGAATTGAAAAGTACAATATAGTTTGTATGATGTGCCGAGCCTGATGCATGTCAACAAATGCATGAATGCACGCATGCATAGCATAAGGTATGCTAAAATAAATGTGCCCTAATCTACCATCATAAGCAGGTAAATAAAAGGGAGAAAGAAGTGGAGGTTGGAAGACATACACACACGCACCCACACTTATTACAAGTTTGCCCTCGCTCGGAGGGACCAAATAAATATTACAAATTAATTAACTACGCAAGCTAATTAAATATTACAAATTAATTAACAAATTAATTATTCTAAGAAAACAGTAAACCGCCTCGGGAAGCGCGCCGCCATGCGTAGGCTGCCTCTGTTTTCTTTCCTGTGCTCCTCTGGAGGCTGCCAAAATTTCAGGACTGCTTCCTTGGATGCTGGGAGACACCACCGGCTGGGTGAAATTGCCACCGGCACTGAGATGTTGCCACCGGCACAAAATTGAAGCTGTCGGCAGAGAAAAGATTGCCGGCCGGCACCTTACACTGCCTGTCGGCAGAGTATTCCTGCAGAACCTGCAACCCACAGCAACAGAGGACAAGGCAAAGCATGGCAGCACATTTCAAGGCATATATGCACCAACCATGTCTCTTATCATTGTAATGACTCGAAGGGACATGTGCCTCGGTTCTCGGACCACCAATCACGCATTTCCATGCATGATGGCCCAAAGAACCAAGTATGCAACTTTGATTTCAAATGCATGCAAACCAAATAAACACACAAGGAGGCCTAACCTCTATCATACTCATCTCAAGAGGCAAGGTGATGCATGCAAGATGCAATGCAACTTAGGCATACGAGCTAAGGATGCAACATGCCGATACAAGCAAACATGCAAGATGATGCATGCAAATAAGCCAAGGATGGTCTTAAACATGAATTAGGCAGCTCTAGTTAGGCCCAAAACAGTGGCCATAATATGAAAATGAAGTGTCTCGAAATGCGTGCACACGGGCACGCAAACCGAGGCAATGGCATACGCAATGCAATGGCTAAAACGGCATATAGAATGCAACATGGACTTATACTAACATGAGAGAACCTCAGCCACACTCACATAAGAGGCCGGTTGATGAAAATGAAGTGCCTCGAAATGCGTGCACACGGGCACGCAAACCGAGGCAATGACGTACGCAATGCAAATGACATGGAAACATGATATGGGCTTATACCAACATGAGTGAGCCTCAGCCACACTCACATAGGATGCCGGCAGATAAAAATAAAGTGCCTCGAAATGCGTGCGCACGGGCACGCAAATCGAGGCAATGGCATATGCAATGCAATGGCATGAAAAATGATATGCAAACATGCCAATGGGATTTTAGCACTGAAATGTGGGGGAAAAACAGCCCCGAAATGAGGCGAAAACACACCCAATGCATGGAATAGTCCCGAAACATGGACTTTTGGCACCCGAAATGGCTTACAGCTATACAAAGCATGCATAATATGGACATGGAGCATGAAGACAGAAGCAAGACAGCTCTGAGACAAGCATTTTTACAGTTTATGACATGGCCAATCAGCAAGCAAAGATGGGGCTAAAATGGCATACAAAAACGGCCCTAAACATGCGATTATGAAGCAACTCACAGCTGCTAACTCCAAATAGGTTAGGGCCCTTCAACAACATTGAAGAGGGACCCAAAATATGCACATTTACAGAACTGTAAAAGCCCCAAAAACAAACATGGATAGGGCTAAGCTCTTATGCAAGAAATGGGCCAAAAGGTGGCCAAAGAAGCAAGTATGCAAAACATTCATCAAACAGCCAAAGACCCTTAATAAAACATGACAAGGGGGTCAAAATATGGCTGTTTTTAGTTCGGACCAAAGTCCAAAAACAGCAACATCAGGGGCTGCCAAGACATACAAAAATGGGACCAAAAGGAGGATATAAAGGGGAGTATAACATGGAAGTCCCAAACAGTGTTGAGCCCTTCTTCGATGTTGAAGAAGGGCTCAAAATGAGCCTATTTTCAGTTTACATCAGGCCCTAAAACAGATCATACACAGGCCAAAAAATACATGCGAGATTATGGCATTTAAGAGGGGTAATGAAGCAAGTGCAAGCTACTGTCCTCAAACAGCAATGGGTCCTCAATCAAACATGAAGAGGACCTCAAAATATGATGATTTGAAGTTTGGGTCGGAGCCCAAAGATGTAACCACAAGGAGCTAAGATATAGGCTAAAAAAATGCGCAAAAGAGGGAAAGTAGGACTCACCCTTGTAGAACCAATCTTTAGCAACCTTTGGACTGAGTGTGGGAGCTTTTAACCTCTGGAGGACAGCCTCAAGCTGCTGGAATAGGCGTTGGATGCCTTGTGCTATGAGTTGATGAAGAAATGGCCCAAGAACAAGGGTATTTGGTGGTTGAATGAGAGAGATATAGAGAGAGATCAAGGGTTGTGTGTATGTATATCAGATATATCTATATATCTCTGGTTTTTTGTTCCAAAAAATCCAACCTCAACAAAGGAGGAGGAGAGGTGCTTATATAAGCAATGCTAAGCTTCTAAGACAAGCTTCAAAGGGGCCAAGGGGTTCAAGGGGGGTGCAAGGCTTCTAGAGGAAGCTAAAACAGCTGGCCAAGCTTCTCCAAGAAGCTTGGCCAAAAGGTTCAAGCTTCTAGAAGGTTAGGGGGGTTCAAAGGCTCACAAGGTGCAAAACAAGCACACATGCACGTGGGGGATCGATTCTGTGCATTCCAGCTGGCACAGCTGGAATCCACTCAATCTGCAGAATGCTCCGGAAGGTCGTCGGCTAGCAAAAATTTCCGGTCAGCAAAATAAAGTGCCGGTCGGCACAATAAATTGCCGGTCGGCACAATAAATTGCCGGTCGGCACAAATATAGTGCCGGTGGATGGCCGGTGAGGTCAAAAAAGTGCCGGTTGGTGTCTAAATTGAAGCCCCAGAAGTTAGCTTTCCAATGGCGCAAACCTTGGATTAAAATTCCTCCTGTGCAAAAAGTTATGCCCTTTTCCGTGAAGCCGCGCAGATTCGATCCAACCGGGATGATGCCCGACTTCAATTGATCATATCTCCCCCACCCGGACTTGGCTCTAGGAGATTCTTGAGTGCAAAGTGAAGCCCCGGAAGTAAGCTTTCCGACGGTGGTGGCCTCATAGCTAAACTCCAAGTGTACAGATAGATAAGCCCGATTCAGCGAGGGCTGCTCAACTCGCTTTTACCCGGATTCATGCCGAACTTCTCCCAAACTAGTTTTCTCCTCTCCTTTCCTCTCTTCTTCAACTCCAAAACCCTAAACAAAGTGTTTTGAAAGATTTTCCTCTCTTCTAGCCGAAGAAACTGATTCTTTGCCCTGCACATCTCTCAACACCGAGCAAACCATCAGTAGTGCCCAAGTCTTAAGGGCGGTCAAAAATGGGGTGTCTACACCCTGGATGTTCTGATTCCTAGGTTTGAGAAGCTAACCTTCAAGCATCTACTAAGAGAGAACAACAGGTTCGCTGATGCCTTATCAACTCTATCTTCCATAATAGACATCTCGTTTGGAGTTCGGATGCGTCCGATCCTTATTAAGCAGAGATATACGCCAGCCTACTAGTCTATCACCGCAATAGATGAAGTGCAAGATCAAAACCCTTGGTTTTATGATATCTGGAACTTCTTGGAAAATGTGGTTTATCCACTAGGGGAAAATGCCAAAGATAAAAGGGCAATACGGCGAATGGCCGTTCAATTTATCATCTGCGGGGGTAAGTTGTATAAAATGGATCATTTGGGAATGCACAAGCTATGTGTCGACACAGAGGAATCGAAGCACCTAATGGAGGTCATCCATGGAGGAGAGTGTGGAGCATACATGACCGAATTAATGTTAGCTTGGAAGATTCTCAGGCAAGGTTACTACTAGTCTACCATGGAGGAGGATTGTATTGGTTTTCTCCAGCGATGCCACAAATGCCAAATTCATGCTAATCGCATTAATATCCCACCGTCGAAGCTGTACAACATGACTTCACCATGACCTCTCTCAGTATGGGGAATTGACGTCATTGGGGCAGTTGCACCGAAAGGGTCAAATGGGCACAAATACATTCTGGTGGCAATTGATTATTTTACGAAGTGGGTGGAAGCTCAGTCATATGCAGTGTTGAAGGCAGCGCACATGGCTAAGTTCATTCGAAACAACATCATTTGCCGTTATAGAGTCTCGAATGAGATCTTTTCAGACAGTGGCTCCCATTTCAAGAAAGAAGTGATCGACTTGTTGGAGAAAAACAACGTGGCTTTTCATAAGTCATCTACATATCGGTCGTAAACCAACGGAGCTATTGAGGCGGCCAACAAGAACATCAAGCACATTTTTCAGAAAATGGTTGAGACCTACAGGGACTGGCCAGACAAATTGTCATTTGCTCTCTAGGGCTACAGAACTTCAATTCGAACATCTACTAGAGCAGCTCCGTACTCTCTTATTTATGGGATGGAAGCTGTTCTGGCGATAGAAATCGAAGTTCCGTCGTTGCAGGTTATGGCTGAGTGTCAGATAGCAGAGGCGGATTGGCAACAGAGTAGGTTCGAAGAACTAATGTTGTTTGATGAGAGAAGGCTGAAAGCACTGTACCATGTTCAGGGATATCGACGTAGGATTACCAGGGCTTTTAACAAGAAGGTTAAGTCCCGGAATCTCAAAGAAGGGGATTTGGTGCTAAAAGACAACCGAGCTCCCATCCATGACCCTAGGGGCAAGTTTAGACCTAATTGGATTGGTCCTTACATTATCAAAACCATTTGGTCGGGTGGAGCTATTATTTTTATGGACCTGGATCGCCTAGAATTTTCCCAACCGATCAACATGGACAAGTTGAAGAAATATTACCCCTAAGAGGCTCGCTAGGTCGAAAACTCAGAAGGGCGACCTAGGCAAAAGTTAGAGCACAAAAAATTGGAGAAAAGAAAAACTAAGCTCGCAAGGTTGAAAACCCAAAAAAGGCAGCCTTGGAAAAAGTTAGAGCGTAAAGGGAGAGAGTTAATACTCGAGTGAACCCGAACCGAACTACGTAAGGCCTGATTCCCATCTTTGGGATACGTAGGCAACTTCATTCTGAAGCTCGGCTGTAAACACCTCGAAATCAACTGTGTCCATGTGTTTGATCAAGGCATCTTTGTCTGTTCGTTATTTGAAGTTCGGTTGTGATCCTTACTCTGAGAGTAGAGCTGCCTACAGTGCTGAGCAGTGCTATTCAGTCAAGGGGCAATTTTCTATTTTTAGATTCGGGGTTGTACGTCTTGAGGATAGATTCCATGTGTGTCAAGTTGTGATCCTTATTGAAAATGGTTTTGAAAAGTTTTGATAAAAGTTAATTTTGTTCAAATTAATCTTTTTACAACTTAGACCATTTTTGGACCAAATGAAAAATTTTCAGTGCTCACAACTTCAATTTCATTTATTTCAATCCAAAGTTCTCCCACTTTCGATACAAATCAAAGTTGTTTTTATTACATTCAAAAAGAAAACTTGAAAAGTAAGATCAAAGCAATAAACTTGGAGCATAAATGAATTAGGTCTTCCTGCGTTCCCCGCTTGTGCTTGTGGAAGCTTCTAATGCTAAAGTGGGCTCGGTTTGTGCCTTATCTTCGAGCCAAGTTAGGCACTTGCCAGAAAGTGCACAGTTGAAACTAGGGGCAGGAGCCAGAAGCTCTCTCGTCCTCCAAGCAGCGGGGTATCGAGCCAATTGTGAACCTCGGATTGGGAATGGAGCCAAGTACTCTACCCCCCCTTCTGGGCAAGTCTGGTCGTGTCTGAACTAACGCCTGAATTGGAACGGAAAGTAGAATACACAGTATGTAAAGCCAATCAGTTGAATTCCAGGTTGCCAAGTCATGTTGTAGTTCATCTTAGGCAGATCAAACTAGGGGCAACGCCAAGCAATGTCAACAGCAGACCTGTTGCACATCCAATGGCACCACCATCCCTCGTTCGGGAAATCCACTAGTCGTTGGCGGAAGAAATAGCCTCGTGCTGAATATGTAGGGAAAGAATTCACTACCTTCAACCTGTCCATGAGCCATATCCGGGGAAGGATGAAAGAATAGAGAGATTAAAGAATAGAGAGGTGTGTGTTGAGAGAAAAGTGAGAAAAAAGGCTTTGAGAGAAAAGCAGAGCATGAGTGCTAAGTGATGTGAGTAACACATATTAGAAAGGGTGGAAAACATTATCTAAAAAAGTAGTGGACTTCCCCCAAATTTGGTTGTCTCTCGTCGATAAAAGGCGTCTAGCCCATCGAAGTCTCGGCTAGTACTAAGCCCATGCAGCTCTTGCCCTCTTTCAAACCTTGGGTTACTTTGATTAGATGAATGCTAGACCCACAAAACTAGAGACAAGGAGGAAATGTACCAACATACACAAACAAAGGGCATGTTGTCGAAAACCCCGCCAAAGAGGATCGTTTTGGTCACCGGCGTCAAAAAATCGATGAATCAAGCTGTGGATGTCCAGCTCTCCATTGTGAACCAAGGATCAGGCATCGTGTAAAGTAAGCCCACACATCCTTCCCAAAGCTTGGATGTGACCAAAATGGGGCTGAGGTAGAATTTCCTCATCACGTCAGAATTCCATTAGCGCTTGAAATTCTTCAACTGTTGGGCATATCTCTTGTCCCCCGAAGCTAAAGACATGTGTGATCGGGTTCCAACATCTAGCAGCGGCATGAAGGAACTGAAAACAAAGTGGAGAACGATTCAATGGGAATAGTGCATTTATGCCAAAACCCAAGAAATTCACCTTTTCTGAGCCATCGAAAGTTGTAATCCAATCAGAGAGTTTTTGGGCAAAAAATGGCTCCATTTGTGAAGAATTTGTAGTTTAAATGAAGAAATCACGAAGCTCAGCCTTTTGTGAGTGGAATCCAGGTGTCAACAATGTGGAGGTCCTGCACATTGATGGCTGGCAAGCCACCCCGTATGGCCAGCTTGTGGTCGGCATTCACCCCTCATGGCCGGCAGCCTTCCTCCCATGCCTGCTATCCTCCTTTATGAAGAATAATGTTGGATGCATGTGTTTTGCTATGTTGTTTGTGTGTCTTGAGGTCTTGTGTTGAGTCATTTTTGTTTCTCTTTTTTAACAAGTTTATCATGTTGTATTTGTTGTTTATCGAGTTATTTTGCTTATCGAGTTGTATAATGCTTTGTTTGTATGTCAGTTGTTGGTCGGTTCATTACCTAATTCAGACTATTGTGACAATACAAGTATTCGATTTTCATTATCAAATTCAATCTCAATTTTCATGCAACACGGTGCTCATGATGCAAAATACAAAACTCTTTCCAAAAAAAAAACTTGGTTTTCATTCTGATCATGGCTATTTTCACAAAAGGTGCATTAAAAGTTTTTAAAGAAAATAAAACCTGTCCAAAGCAATACAATGTTAACACTATAAACCAAAAGAAACTAAGCAAAAATACAAAGATCAGCGCCAGTCATCTCAGGATCTAGAGCCCTTCTTCGTTCTTTTCCTTGGAGGAGAGGACTCTACAACACAGTCTCCATCGGCGCCACTGTCTAAATCTGGATCAGAGTCTAAACCAAAGTCGTCTCCACACTTTGCGGGACTTGAAAAGATAGTTGTCATATGCCTGATACAATATGCGTATCAGATGCAAGTATGGGGCAGAATGAGTATATGCTGAAGTCAGGAACAGAGTATGAATACAGTATAGAAGTGCAGTATTTCAAATGTAGTGTATCAGTGCAGTGTGGGGAAGTTCTCATGTTAGTTTCAGTGTGTCAATGGAAATTTGATGACTTGAATGCGAGAAAACTAAAGAAATGACCTGAATGCCATGGAAGCCGAGCGGTGCCTCCCTCTTCAATAGTATACCTTCGAATGAGGCTAGTAGCTCAAGCAAATCCTCGGTATAACCTGGAGGTGCCTGTAAATGCATTGGGAATAATTAATGTCCATAACAAACAAATATCAGACAGTGATGGGAAAACTAAAAATGTGGTGCATACTGGAGGTGTATCCTGGGCTCTGGTGTATCTATGCCCAGCTGCTGCGGGCTCAATCGAGATCTGATAGGCCTCCCTAGTATATTGCCAACATATGAGTGCAGTAGGCAGCTCTGGCCACCCAGTCCCCTGCCTCGCCTGAGGAGCCCCTCTGCCACAGGCTCTGCTCACCTGGGTCGCTCCACGTCTCGCTCTTGCGGTAAGAGCTCTCACTCCCCTACCCTCAGGAACACCGGTCAGAGGCAGCATCAAGTGTGTCTGGATAAAGGCCGCGTAGTTTCCCTCTACATGGAAATACTCTACCTTCAAGCCTACCATGAACTGGATCACCTCTTTGGCAAATAACTTGTCTGTCACTCTCATGGACACTAGCTGTGCCATCAGTATAAACGGAGTAAGCAAGCCCATGGTTTGGCATACGAAACGCTCGCCTAGGAACCAGGCTCGGCAAATCGGGCCCTCAAGTAGAATGTGATAGCGGTAAATGCCCCAAGCCACATGGTACTGGGCTCGAAGCTCTATTAGTATCGTGGCCCAAGGTTGCCATGTGATCTGAAATGGAAAATGGAAAGTGAATTGGTTATTAGTTGCTGTCAGTTGCTAATGTATGAATCAAAACGGCTATAAAGCAAAAATGACTATGTTTCTAGTTACCTTGTGCACCGCTATAGTGTCAAAGTACTAACAGAAAAACATGAAGGGCTCATGAGCCCTACAGCGAAGCTGGCCATCGTATACTCGAGAAAAGAGGACCGTCAATGGTATCTCATGTACAGGCTCTGGGGCAAGAGTCGGGAAGTACGCGTACACCCGTAGCTACAGGGAGAATGCAGAGGTGTATAATCAACACAGTATAAACAGATGTAGAAAGTGCAAAGCAGAAAGCACACAGCATAAACAGATGCAGAAAGTACAAAGCAAAAAGCTTATAGTATGAGCAAATGTAGAGAGTGCAAAGCAGAAAGCACATGTGTTGAGCGGATGTAAAGTAAGAAATGCTAAGCAGAAAATGTAAAGTGTAAAGAGGGAACTGAGAAGTGTACCTCCCAGGCTCGCCAGTAGCCTCCAACCAAGTTCCCTCGCAAATGGGAGGAAGAACTCACATATCCGTATAATGTGGTGAGGCCGGCTCTGCCCCAATCGTAAAACTGAACTCGAGGAAGAGTCACCAAGGCACTTAGCAAATACAGGCCCACGGTGTTCCACCTGTTTGAAAACAAGGTGGTACCGAAGAGTAACATCAGGATGCCCCTAGCATACTGCTCTATCTCCTCCATCGTCTCGGGCTCAGTCCCCCTGAACTACTCCTCGAACCAGGTGTATCGCACCATGCCCGTCCGATATATTGGTGAATGTGCCCCAAGCAGCTCGAGCCACGCTGTCTCCCACTCCTCCATATCTAGGTCAAGAGGGATCAGATCACCCCCTACGCCTAAGCTAGTGATCATGGTAAAGTCGTAAGGAGTCATCGTTATCTCCCCTGTGGTGGAAAAATGAAAGGAGCTGGTGGTGTCCTACCACCTCTCCACTAGTGCTCCTAAGAGAAGACGGCTCACAGTAACCTGAGTCAAGCTGAAGCAGAAGAGGCCGAAGCTTGTCTCGTAAACAATGTCACGAACTCCAGCTGGGAGCTCGTCATACCAATCTAAAGTAGTCGTCGCACCATAGCCTCTAAAGGCGTGAGACTCACCCTGTGGCAGTGCATGAGATGTAATCAGATCAAGGCAGTGCATGAGATGTAATTAGATCAAGGCAGTGTATGAGACACAGTCAAATGAAAGCAATGTAAGAAATGCGAACAATTAAGGGCAGAAATACATAGAAATAGAGTTCATACCTCAATGACAATGGTTGATAAATGAGACTCTGGCTCTTTCAACATGAGGTCCTCTAGCGCGTCGTCGGCGAAATCAGTAAAACATCTTATGCCTCCGGTAGTAGGCAATATATGTGTCTGAGGATGATACCTCGCTAGATCAAAAGGCCATACACTCAACGATAACGGCTTTTGGCTTGGCCTCTGGCTTAGCCTCAATGTCTGCCTCGAAGTCTATTGGGAAAGCTCGGGAGGAGCCCCATCCAGAGGGAAATCGTCCGCCATCTGAAAATAGGTGTGAGATGGGTGAAAAGTGAAGAAAAGGGGTTAACTTGGAAAAAGTCAACCATAAGAGAGAGAAAATGAAGGAAAAAGTCAAAGTCAAAAAAATTGCACAGAACTCAAGAGAAACTCGAGGGGAATGAGCCTAGAATGGCGAAAATGAGGAAAGAAGCATGGAAATCAAATTCCAATTGGTTCAAAGCAAATAGAACAAGGAGGATTTAGCGAATAAAGTTTGTGTGAGGCGTTGGAAAACGCGTAAAAGGCTCAGATCTAGAGAGAGAAAACACCTAGAGAGAGAAAGAGTATTTTCGATCAAGAGGGTGTGAGGAAATGAGCCCTAGTGGCTTGTATTTAAAGGCCCGTGCATGAAAAGACAGTTTTGCCCCGAATTGCCATCGATGGCCAGCAAGGCACCATCGATAGCCGGCAAGGCACATTGGTGACCGACAAGGCACACCAGTGGCCAGCAGGTGGTCGGCGGCCCCCTCTTGCGACCGACGAGTTTCCAAGGGTCTCCTCTGTGTCCCTGGTTTTGTTTTGTGTCCTTGGATTTCAAACTTGAAGGGATTGTTCATTATTGAGTTCAGAATGCCTCTATGGAAGCTCAAAACTACATTTCCAGTGCACGATGTTCGTCACTCATTAACATAAGCAAGATGTATCCTTTTGAACATATTTCAACCTTTTCGAGAGGTAAATCAAAAGTTGTTCTTGAGTTGGTTTTGACGAATATGCTTTTTTTGTTGTTGCATGGAACGTGCATTCCACTTATACTGTCACATCTCTAGCTGCATAGAATGTGCTTCCGCTCTTGCGTTATGCATAGAACATGCTTATTGCTTTCGCTCTTGAATCATGCATGGAGTATATGCGTTTGTTTTTGAATCATGTGTAGAATATGCTCCTGTTACCCATCATGCATAGAATATGCTCTCAAGTTGTTTGGTTCACATAGAACATGCCATTATATCTCAGTTGTTGTCTTGCATAGAATATGCATTTTCTATTCGTTACACGTGCATACAATATGCACTTCTCTATTGTTGCCTAGAACATGCTTTCATTCTTGTTTCATGCATAGAAAATGCATTATTGTTACATAACATGCTTTTGTACACGGGCACGATATTGTATGTACAATTCATTCAGCGGAGCCAGTATAGACAAACGATATTGTATGTACATTCCATTAAGAGGAGTTCCAAGGTAAATCATTTGTGCCCTTCGAGTTACATCCTTTTACTCCCTCTCCTCACGCGTGAGACGCGTTAGGATTACTCTTTTTGGTTAAAAGCATTCGGGTATGTCCCGATGTTTACACCACTCCTTTTGGTTAAAAGCATTCGGGTGCGTCCCGATGTTTACACCACTCCTTTTGGTTAAAAGCATTCGAGTGTGTCCCGGTGTTTACACCGCACCCTTCGGTTAAAAACATTGGAGTGCATCCTGATGTTCACCACCTCCTTTAGTTACCACCATTTGGTTAAAAACATTTGAGTGCGTCCTGATGTTCACCACCTCCTTCAGTAACCACAATTCGGTTAAAAACAATTGAGTGTGTCCTGATGTTCACCACCTCCTTTGGTTACTACCCTTCGGTTAAAAACATTTGAGTGAGTCCTGATGTTCACCATCTCCTTTGGTTATTGCCCTTTGGTTAAAAATATTCGGGTGCGTCCCGGTGTTTACACCGCTCCTTTTGGTTAAAAACATTCGAGTGCGTCCCGGTGTTTGCACCATCCCTTTTCCTTTTGTGTGTAACACATTAGGACCTCAGTTGAGATCTCGAGTATGCCCGATGATTTTGTTGCTTTTCGTCTTTCTTGCGCATCGCGTAGTTAAGTTTGCATAATTTTCTTACATCCTTTCTGAATGAAATATGGTTTGGCTCATAATTCCCACGCATGGCATGTTTGGATGCTTACTCCTTCTTATGTTTGAGGTTGTTATGCCCTATTTTAGTCTGTTTAACTATGGCATTTTCATTGCATTGCGTTTGCATTTAAATGTTTCATTGCACAGTCTCATTGCATGATTATAAGTTATGTTCTTGCATCATGCATATCATTTGCATCTTGCCCCAGAACTGCGCTGGTTTGATTCCTTACAAAGGGATACATAGGTAGCCTGCGGGTGCAACCATTTGTTTTCTGTTTTGATTGTTTGTCCAAGTCTTACGAACTTGTCAAAATGGGTCATCTCTAGGCTTTGACATTCACTCACGTCATTTCACGACTCCGAGCCCTGTCAAAGAGGGGCAATTGTAGACACCCCATTTTTGACGGCCCTTTAAGACTTGGATGTTCTTGCAGGTACATCCGATGATGAGTCTATTTGATTGCCGAACGCTCGAAGTCTCTAGCATAATGTCATAGCTTTGTGCATTTCAAACCCTGCATCCATTTTGTCTCATCTTTGGACCGTGCATAAGTCTTTTCAGCCTGAAGTTCCTGATGGCCTATCGGCCATCCTTGGAGGCTACCGGCCACCACTTCTCCTTTGCCGACATTAATGTGCATTTCCTGCCATCAATGAAGTCTTACTGGCCACCACTGATGACCGGCCGGCCACCATTGTTTGCTGCAAATATTTTGTGATATTTTGTGCCAGCTATTTGCACACATTCATGCATCTTCCTACACGTGTGTGGCTAGATGTTTGTGAGGAAAATTTGTGTTTTCTATATATAGTACCCCTCTCTCTCATGTGAAGGGGTTAGAAAAACTTAAGACATAAAAAATTTCTCTCTCTAGATTTCTCTTTCTCTCTCTAGATTTCTCTTTCTCTCTCTCTCTCTCTCTCTCTCTCTCTCTCTCTCTCTCTCTCTCGCAAAATTATGTGTTTGCCTAGTTTCTCTACACTTTTGCCTACTTCTCCTAAACCAAATCCTCTCACCTTTGAGCTAAGGTTCCTTGGGGCCTTCTTGGAGCTCTTGAAGGTGGTTTTGGCTTCAACTTGTGCCTAAAGTGTTCTTTGCTTCAAGAGGTAGAATACTAGTCTTGTTATTTTGTTTTCAATACTTGTTTTTCTATATTTTTCAATTTTTTTGGGGGTTGTTTTTGAACTGTAAAAAACTCTGTTTTTGTGAATTAAAAATAGTGGTTTGAGCCCATTTTTAGTTAGGGGGAGGTTCACCCTTCTTGTTTCTTAGTTTGTAAAGCTTTTGTGCATTTATCCATCACTTTCAAACCAATTTTTTTGGGCCATTTAACCACTAAATTTTAGAGGTTTTTCAGTGTCAAAAATCTCATTTTGAAGTCCAAATTTGGAGGGGTTAGCCTCCCCTCCTTATGTCTTGTTTGCATGCTTAGTTAGCCTTACATGTCGAGCATGTTTTAGCCTCTGAAATAGCTTGCTTTAGCTCTGTTTTAAGCTGTTTGGTTCATTTGAACTTTGTTTTGTGTAGTTGTAGTGTAAATCTTTGCACTAGCTTGTTGTTTTAAGGCATTAAACATCATTGGTGTGCCTTAGCTGCATGTTTTTAGTGCTTTTATCTCTTAATTCCAACACCTAAATCTCTACAACCTCCCTCTTTGCTTCACTCTTTCATTTGCTTTTGAGGGTTGTTTCAAACTTGGGGTCCTTTAAGCTTGAGATTGAGGTCATGCTCATTGGTTTAATCCTCTTTGAGGGTTCATTATCAAAGGCATGATCTCTCTCTTGCCTTACACTATCCCTTGGTTAACACTTTCTTCACCTTAGAGGATACTCACCAATGGACAATTTGATTAAAGAATAATTCGGTAATTAAAATGTGTAAACAAAATTGACAAATAAAAGTGACAAGATAAGCATATCTTTGTGTTGCATTGCATGTGTTCAAATCGGACATTAATGTGAACACAAGGAAAATGGTACATTTTATACTCAAAAGTGATGAAATGTGCCACTTTCTTAAGTCTCCATTGCCCTTGATAATGCATGATAAAGTGGTGGTCTTGTTGGTCATATTTGTGCATTTATCAAAATTGTACAACTTGGATCTTTGGCCATCGTGCAATGAACTTGCTTGATTGGTGGTTTTTGAATCCAAATGTGCCACTCCTTTGAGGTTTTGAGATGATAAGGAGGGATATAGTGCAAACAAATCCTTGGAAAAACCCCTTTTTTGCTCTGCTTATGCTCTGTTGCAGCATGGTGATCCAATGCATCAGTGGCCGACAGGCCACCATCCATGGCCGGCAGTGCATCATTTCTGGCCAGTAGGACACCTCACTGGTCGGCAAATGGCCAGCAGCTTCCCTCCATGGCCAGCAAGACACTGATGTAAATCTCAGCAAAGATTTGGTAAGGTGAAGTAGAAAGGTTCTAGAAATGCTTAACCCTGCAAATAGAGGTTTTCAAGAGCAAAATAATGGTCTTTTCAGGCCAAAATCGAGCATGTGCATCTTCCACTTCCCGAGGCGGAGCAGTGGCAACATAGTTTAATGTCTCAATTGCTTAGTTCGTGTGCATTTGTGTTGTAAATTAATTAATTAGTTTGCTAGTTAGTTAAAGTGTTGTAATAATTAGCAATTAGCTTAGCTAGTTATTCATTTAGCTTGTAATAATTAGTCTAATTAGCTTAATTAGATTACCTTAATTAGCTTAGTTTAGATTAGCTTAGCTCAGATTAGCTTAGCTCTTATTCATTCGGACCCTCCTTCGCGAGGGGGTAATGCTGTAATAAGTGTGCGTGCGTGCGTGCGTGCGTGCGTGCGTGTGTGTGTGTATTTTTTATTTAATCACTTTCTCCCTTTTATTTAATCGCTTTCGATGGTTACTTTAGGGACATGTTTCAATTAACATATCGCATGCTTGCATCCATTCATCTTGTCTGGCATGCACCGAGGCTCGGCGCATCATTTAAACTGCATTGCCATTTCAATATACTTATTTGAATACGTGTTTAATCGCATGTTATCAAATCGATCCATATGCCATATTAGTAGCCGAGCATATTAATTTCATATTGCATGTGCTACATTAGGCATCTTACATAGTTAGGGAACATGCATCTTTCTAACTAGTTTCCGTTTTGGCCTTGAGTACTAGGTGAGTTTTTATGCTTTAGCATACTTGCATAAGTGTGAATGTTGCCATGTCTAGCATGCTTGCCATGAGGCTATGTGCTTAAATGCTAAACTGAATGAATGCCTGTGGATAATGGCTTGTTGTTTGAATTGGAACGATTCAACGAATGTGCGTTTTAAGCCCACTTTGTTGAGTAGCAAATCATGTTTTAAACCCACTATGTTTGGTTGCAAATCCGCATTTTTAAGCCCACTTGAGGTGGCAAATTCAAACCATTTTCGCAAACAAACATGAGTTGAATTGTTCTAAATTGAGCAAATTAGTCTATATTTTCTTGTGTGCATCACATAGTAATGCTAGTTTAATAACCAGAACAAGAGCACATAATGTACATAAAAATCATATCATGATTAGTAGAGGCCAATCTTTTGATCGAGCGAGCAGGGGTGTTCAATTCATGACCTTCCCCCCTTCATACCCAAGTTCCTGAGCCGAGGCAACTTTGGTGATGACAGACACGTGGCCTTTGGCACGAGACAGGATTTCCTAAATTTTTCCAAAATAAAAAATATTTAGGTTGCGACTCTGTATCTGGCAAAGTAGTCCAATTTTGGCACTTTTGATTCAAAATCAATTTTCCAAAATGATTTGCCAGATTTGGACTCTTTGGTGTTTATCAGGTTCACATTACACTTGTGTGACTAGATTCAGAACTGCGGGAGTCCAAACTATGAGTCCTTGTTTTCAAACCTTCCAAAACGGGACACGGAAAAAGGTGAGTCCACAGTTATCAGCAACACACTGATCCCATTACTGTATTGATTGGCTGCTCCGTCAAAATACATCATCCACGTTTTGTCCTTTATTTGTAGAATATCTTCGTCTGGGAAAAAGTACTCCACCACTTCATCCCCCTCTACTGGGTGATCTGCCAGGAATTCTGCTACAACTCTCCCTACCCATAAGCACTGGTTTCTCAAAAACATATTTGATGGCATCTAATCTCGAAACCAGAATTACTGAGTGAGCTAACAGGTAGTGCCTCAACTTCCGAGAAGCCCATACCAAGTCTAGGCAAGCTTTCTCGAAGGGAGTGTAACGGGTCTCGTAGTCTAGAATTTTCCTACTCAAGTAGTAAACGGCTTTCTCCACCTTGGCCTCCGACTCCTAAGCCAACATACACCCCATGGTTGAATTCATGACTGACAAGTACAAAATCAATGATTTTCCCGATTCTGGTGGGGATAACACCGGTGGATTTTGCAGTTACTACTTGACCTGTTCAAAAACAAACTAACAGTGATCATTCCGTTGGAATTTATTTCCTTTCTTCAGGAGACCAAATAGTGATTCACAAGTCAATGTTAGTATTGAAATAAACCGTCTTATGAATTGCACTTTACCCAGAAAGCCACGCACCTCCTTTTCAATCCTTGGTGGTGGCATTTCTAAGATGGCCTTGATTTTAGAAGGATCTACCATAATTTGTATCTGTGTGATTAGAAATCCTAACATTTTTCATGTTGTTACGCTGAAGATGCATTTTTAGGGGTTCAACCTCAATCTATACTCTCTGATCTGTTGAAAGAATTTTTTTAAGGAGGTGTAGTGGCCCTCTCGATATTTGGACTTGACAATCATATCGTCCACATACACCTCAACCTCTTTCTGGATCATGTTGTGCAGAATGGTGGTTGCAGCTTTTTGATAAGTGGCTCCAGCATTCTTCAACCGAACGACATGACCCAATAGCAATAGGTGCCCCACGGAGTGGTGAAAGCAGTCTTCTCCCTATCCTCGAGTGCCATCAGAATTTGGTTATATCCGAAAAACCCGTCCATGAACGAGAGCAATACTTGGTCCGCGATGAAGTCTACCAACTCGTCAATATGCGGCAGTGGAAAATCATCCTTCGTACTAGCCTTATTCAGATCCCTAAAGTTGACACAAACTCTCATTCTGCCATCCTTCTTTGGGACTGGAACAATATTGGCCAACCACGTTGGATACTCAGATACAAGCAAGAACCCTACCTCAATCTGTTTGGTGACTTCTTGCTTGATCTTCAAAGCCCAAACTAGGCAAACTCTGCGCAGCTTTTGCTTAACTAGCCAAGCCTTAGGGTCAAGAGGTATCCAGTGCTGTACAATCTCAGGATCGATTCCAGGCATGTCTTTGTAGGACCACGCGAAAACATCTTTGAAATTTTTTAATAAAGTGATTAAACACTCGCGTTCCTTCGAAGACAGCATGGACCCATTTTGGACTAAGCGAGGATCTTTCTCAGGACCCACGTTAATTGATACGATTTCATATGTACAAGGCTTAACACGTCTCTCCTCCTCATTATCAATCAAATTTTTCAAAGCCCAAGGAATTTATTCCTTTTCGTTTATGTCAAAATTTTGAAAATTAAGATCAGTACAACAAACCAAAGGCATAGAGAAGTAGGCAAAGTCCACAGCATTCCCATTCAAAAATTCTGGATCTTTGGTTATAGTGGACTTGAAAAAAAAGCTAAAAGATGACCTGGACAGGACTTTCGTATCTGGTTTACCACTCCCAAAAGTACCAGACTCAGAGGAACTTGAATCTGACTCTGACTCCACAGACTCAGTGGAATCAGATCCAGACTCACTATCCAATCTAGAACTGTTGATGACGCATTGCTCAAACTTCTAGACCAGACATGGAGCCTCAGATGTGTCCACAATAAGATTGGAGAAATCCACAGTTGGGTTATCCCCGATCATTAAGATAGTAAAACTATCCCCCAAGTTGGCGATCTCAGCTCCAGCAGTAGAACTTATCAGTAGGTCAGCTAGTGCTTTTCCCAACAACACTTCCTCTTCAATGTCTAGGCTTGTAGTCTTGCCTTGATCTATGCTAGGGCTCAGGTCTACTTGTTCATCCTCCTCTTCTGGTAACTAGTGTCCAAAGAAGATCTCGAACCCTAGATACCTTATTTTTGTTTCCCAGTCATACCAAGGTTCTGGGAATCCACAAAAGGGGAAGTCTTCTCCTTGGCGGACAAAACATCCATTAAAGGTCCCCTGTATTGGTTTGCGGACTGACTCGTACTGCCTCCTAGACCTTTTTGCTTTCAACCTTCCTCGTAACTCCTCTCCATTTTTTTCCAATCTGCAGTGGTAGTTTTGTATCCCAGCCCGAACACGTGGGGGTTGTGACTCATCTCCTTGGCGATTGTGCCCCCCTGCCGGCCACTTCGGCCTAGTCTTAATCCGAGCATATGCCCCTGTTTGTTCATCATGTGGATGAATTGTGCACTTATGTAGTTCCCATCGCCCTCCGCCATGATGGTTTGGACCAACTGGGCTTTTTTCAGAGAGAAGCCAGAAAGGAACACATCCTCTTCTCTATGTATGATTGCCAATAATGGCACAGTGGTTCCCTGAGGAGAATGGATCGCTGAATTACCGTACACAGTGGCAATCCTGCCTTTGAAGGGGTACTTCACTAACTGGTGGACTGTTGATGATACAGCTCACATTTGATATAGCCAGGGCCTTCCCAGTAGTAGATTGAACATGGCCGGTACATCCATTACATGGAATTCCACCTTGTGTTCAGATGGGCCGATTAGGATATGGCTCTTGAACGTTCCCATAACATCCCAGTTTGTATTGTCATAAGCTCGGACGGCTTGAGTCATAGGTGTAAAGTCAACCGGCCTCAAACCGATGGCATAGGTAGTTCTCACTAGACATACATTGATCACTGATCCAGTATCTACTAACAACACCGGAATCCACTTTTTTTGACTTTCCAAGGTTACATATAAGTAACGGTTGTGGTTGGCACCCTCAGGTGGTAACTCCTTATCTGTAAAAGATAATACCGGCGTAACGTCCCCAGATATAACCAACGATACGAACTGGTCTATAGCGGTATTGATAGGCAGTTTAGTCCAGTTCATTGCCTCTAACAGTGCTTGCCTATGTTCTTAAGAAGCTATTATCTGCCCCCAGATTGATATGTCAGCTTGAATGTTCTTAAGCTGTTTCAAGACCAGGTTTTCTTCAACATCCTTCTCTTTTGATCTCTCAGCCTCCTTTCCAGAGGTCTCTGGCTGGTCTAATGCTGCGAGTTTGAAGTACCAACCACTCCGGGTCATATGATTGATCTTATCAATATACCAAGTGTCATCTGGGGTATCAGCTTTCCACCCTTCGTCAGTGTACGCATGACTTAGGTCGATGTCTTCCCACCACTCTCCTGCAGTCATGGTGGGGCTAGCATCAGGTTCTATCGGAGCATATTAGCATCACGCGCCCTATCATCATCCCATTCTTCCTCCACCACAGTCATGGTTTCTGAATCCCGATATTTTCTGATCTTTTTCATTATCCTTTTTCGGTTGTTGGGCTCCCATTCGGCCTTTTTGGTGGATTGGACATCACCCACCGTTGTCTCGAGTTCTTCTTTCTCTTTTCCTGTCCCTACGCCAGAGCTATCTTTGTCCGGATCTCTTCTAGCCTTTCCCTTTGAAATTGTTCCAGTGCATGTTCTTTCTCAGTCAGGGGTGTAGCCTCAGCCTTGCCACTAGCAGCAATATCCTCTTCCTTCCTAATCTCTCTTATATGTTCCTTCACATTTGACACTTCCTTACTTGACCATCCATTGCTTGCTTCTGGCTAGCTCGGATCCCACCATCCTACCTAAACACTACCTGTATCCTCCTCTTTGAAGAAGTAAAAATCCTTCAGATCCTCCTCCAAATCAGCCAAATCCTCTTCTAAGTGAGCCAAGTCATTTAGGCCTTGTTCAGGCCGGTCATTCTGATGTAGCCCTAATTGGCCTTCCCCTATAGCATTAATGTTGAGAAAGTCTGATAGCATGACTATTGGCTTTATTGATCGATGGCCACAATGTATAAGCTAGGATCATACGCCTTTGGAGCAAGTCCCCATTCTCTATGACACGGGCATCAGATGACTCTGTCTTCAATGCATTCTTCTCTTTCTCCCTTTCTACTGCCACGGGTTTGGATTGGTTTTGTAGTGTTAGATCTATCATGTATATGTCTGTGCCTTCTGGAATAACCACATCCGATTTTGGTAGGTGGGATGAGGTAATGTATGTGCTAGGGTTGAAGATGGGCGGTAATGTATGGATGTGGTTAATGTTTTTGGGTGGGGGAATTTGGTTATGTGCAAGAAGCGGGTTGGCTATTACGTTTGGTTTGGAAGGTGGGGCGATGACTTTGTTGTCAATGAGATCCTAGATCTCATGACATAAATGATAGCACAAGTCTGTAGGATGGCCATGTTGTTGGTAGAAGATGCAATACTAGGTAGGGTCATGTTTGGGTGGCAATGGGTATGGAAGTGGATGAGGATAAAGAGGCTTGGGATGCCCCTTTTCCATTAACAGTTTGAGAGCACGGGCTAGGCTCATATGGAGGGGAGTAAAAACTCTTCGGTTTCGAGGTGGGCCAATATTTTGTGAAGATTATAAGGTTGTGGCAGTAGCAAGGAGATCAACCATCTTGGCCGTTGAAACAACAGTACTGACATCCGCAGGCCGTGTAATAGTGCTATTGCTAGCATTGGTATTTTGAGAGAATGGCCTTCTTACGGGCTCGCTTGTTCTATGGATAATACCCTTTTTTAATACACTCTCAATCTAGACCCCCAGCTCATGTAAGAAAGCAAAGGTGGATAACGGTGCCACTATCATCCTCTGCAGCATGTCTGGCTCAAGGTTCTGGACCATTAGCCTGACTTGTTCTTTTTCAGCAGGTCTATTTGTCATTCGGGCAGCCTTGGCTCTCTACCGAGCGACATAATCAATGAATGATTCTTTGGGATTCTGGGTAGTAGCCTCCAGCTCACTAATGGTTACCTCTAGCTGGGTGTTATATGAATATTGATTGACAAATGCCTCAGATAGCTCCTCCCAATTCTGCTTTGTTGAGTCTTCCAATTTAGCGTCCTAGATGCCTGCCACATCAGACAAGGTTCTCCCAAATAACGAGGGCTTCTGTGCTCGAGACAAATCCATGGGCCTTAACATGTCTGAAAACAACTGGACATGCACAATCGAATCCCCACTTCGATCGAATCTGTCGATTTGAGGCATCTTAAATTTCTCCAGTAATTTGACTGAAGCCTCAGTGTACCCATCTTCAATAACTGGAATGGAGTTAAAGCCTTGGGATTTCTTCAACGCTTTCTCTAATCTAGCAATCTTGACCAAGGCTGGATCAATTTCATTAATATCAAAAGGAAAAATTCCTGCAAGGGGTTGAACTGGAGGCCTATAAGCCGAAGCCAGGGGAAACATTTCCTAAAGATCTGGGATTTAGGGATTTTCTACTGGTAGGGGTAAGTCCGGGTTTGGCTAAGCAGCTGGGATTGGGTGCACAGTTGATGCGGATTCCCTAGATGTAGGTTGTAGATCGGTGATGATTTCATCCTGTGCAGCCATCCTTTGGTTTATAGTATCCATGGTTCTCTGGAAAGCCATCATCATGGCAGCAAATTCCTCCGTGTTATGTGCTATATTCTGTGCCATTGCTGGTCTGGGTGAACTAGATATTGGTGAACTGATTGAGTGAGAATGGATAAGTGTTTGCAGAGTGCTTTGTACTGGTTCTGCTGACTACCTATTCCTTCTTCATCGAGTAACTGGTGGAAGTAAGACTAACACTGGTTGGCCACCAACAAGGTCTTGAGCTTTACAAAGCTTGCCAAAGCGAGTCCACACAACTTAGGGAATATCGGGTCTTTCTGAAGCTATGATGGCAGACTACCTAGAAAAAAGAAAGAAAGAGAAACATAATCAAAATCGGACAGCACTTCGGTCCTAATTCACAACAGTCATAACACACAGTTGAACTGTAATCCCCACTAAACTCTGTTCTCAAACTCATAATGATATGAACCATCTTGTACAGTCTCACTGTACAAGCACATACCAAGTAAAAGAACCAAAAACACCCTATGAGGGGGTAGGGTTACCTCATCATAGATTTTTCACATGATCTAGGCTACACTATTTCAAACAACGAGTTTCACAACATCCTGCAAATGGGTGGCATCCTATCCTAAGTTGGAATAGTCACTATAGCTTCACTATATGCAACTAGGTCAAATGGTCGAAAGGGTGCCTGAGCAAGATTACCTAATATACCTCTCACATCTAACACCGAGAAGTGAAAGGAGGATCAAGCGGTATAGCTATAATCCAAATCCACGTGTTGTGTTTTCAACATGGAAAAGCCCATGACCAGTCAGCCTTTTGGCAAGCTTTTTGGGCAAGCCACTAGCAAACCGTCCAGGAATAGCATATGAAAAACATAATGACTTAAAGTAACCACGCAAAATGCCATGCAAAGAATATATAAGTGTAGATAAAATTTCACATCATGAATTTCAAGTCAAATTCTCTAATTCCCCAGCAGAGTCGCCAGAAACTATGCCTTGCTTTTCGTGCTCCTTTTGGATGTGACTAGCCCCACAGTTCAAACTCCCGTGGTTCTGAATCTGATTTCACAAAGTGCAATGTGAAACAGTGGAAACACAAAAGAGTCCAAATCCGGCAACTCTTTGGGAAAATCAATTTGAATCAAAAATGCCAAAAATTGACTGATTTGCCAAATTAAAGAGTCACCACCTAAATATTTTTGGAAAATTTAGGAAACCTAAGACTTGTGCCAAAGGCCATTAGTCTGTCATCACCAAAGTATCTCAGCTTGGGAACTTAGGTACGAGAGGAAAAGGTCATGAATTGAGCACCCCATTCGCCCGATCAAAGATCGGCCTCTACTAGTCATGATGCAATTTTTATTTACATTATATGCTCTTGTTCTAATTATTAGTTATTTTTACTTTGTGACTCACACAAGTATAGACTAATTTGCAAAAGTTGGAACACTTTCATTTCATGTTTTATTTGAAAATTTGTTTTAATACGAGTCACTTGAAAAGGTGAGTTTGTACATCAATCAATTTATCAAAATTTTGGCAATTAGCCTCCATCCACCGGCATTCAAGTGGATATATCATTTAAGCAATTAGCCTCATGGAAAGCACGCTTGACATTATAACACAAGCATTCGATGCAAGATGCTAAACATCAAAATTGCTCACCTAGTACTCTGAGCCAAAACAAAGCAAAATAATTAGAAAAATATACATGCTCCTAACTAATGCAATATGACTAAATGCAACGCACACATTATGTAATTTATAGGCTCGACTATGAGCATGGCATATGATTCCATTCAAGACATGCGATAAAGTACGTATTCAAGTAATGAATTTGAACATTGATATTGGGTTAGTATGATGGGTCGAACCTTAGATGCATGCAAGACAATGGATGTGAATCGTAAGATTACTAATTTGAAAAATGATGTTCTATACTAACCATTGTAAGCAAGTAAGTAAAAAGGAGAAAGACGTGGGGTGAGAAAGACGTGGGGTTGGAAGACATACAACTTATTACATGTTGGCCCTCGCACAAGAGGGTCCAAATCAGAGTCTGAAAGTCTTAATTAAACTATTACAAAGCCAAATGAATAAATAAGCAAAGAATTAACTAGCTAGCTACTCTATTACAACAAGGATAATAATAAGAAATAAACTGGCTATCTAAGTTAATTAGCTATACCAATTACAAATAAACAATAATAATGATTACAACACTAATTAGAACAAAACTAATTGTAACAATAAAATTAAATTAATTACAACAATACTCGGAGCATTAATTTACAACATTGATATAAGCAAGGATGCACAAGGATTGCATGCACGGTGTCCAAGAATTGCTTTGTTTGCCTTGGTCTACTCTATTTCACCTTCAAGCCACTGCCCTCTGTTTTCTGCAAAACATACTACTGACCAAACATTGATGGCCAGCAGGCCCTCAATGAAGCTTGGTCGGGCCTAAATAAGGCCGGTCGTGCCTTAATTTTAAGCCAAATCCTACTTTGTGCTCTGAAGTGAAAATAGTGCAGACAGAGTTGTTCTGAACTCTGTTTGTCCCTCTCACACTTCTCTGTCATGGGAAAGCCTCAAGAGAAGGTTGGAATCATTTCCAAAACGATCAATGAGCAATTTGTTTGCTTGATGATTCCAGACATAATTTGCTCGATAAATGCAATGAACAACAACCACCCCTCCTTCCTATCATAGCGTGAACTCAAAGAGGGAGATAGAAACGCTTCAACGTTCATCAAAACATCATGAATTGATGTATGACAACCCTTGACACAATAGACTCGGCATAACGTTTGGCTGAGCCTAAGCAATATAACTCATTTTCTTTATGTGGGTTAGTTCATTTTAAGCCAAATTCTTTAGTCTTTCTCGTCCTTTAATCCATTTGTCCAAGATGATTGTTCCACTAAAGATTACGTCCACTAAGTAAGAAATATGTCAAATGGGAAGTGATTCTCAACATGAAAAAGAGACTATGTTGTTGACAATGAACCTCCGTAGAAATTAGGCCATTAAGCATAGATCTCTAGGTCATGTTTTGAATAACCATCAACCGATTGAAACAAATCTCAAATGAAAGAAATGAATGGTAAGTTGATTATTAAAATGAGGTTCTTAAACATAAAAATAGACAAAGAAAGGCCAAGAACAATATGCAACAAGCTATGTATAAGGACTTGTGAGACAACAAGCAAACTAATCAAAGCATGAATTAATTAAACAACCTAGGACAACCCTAAAATAGCCTTTAATAGGTGAAAAACAGTGGCTCAAAGTGCATGAAAAGAGCCTAAAATGATAAACAACAAAGAAGGAAAACAAGGCTAATAAGTAAGAACAAGGAGGGGAGGCTAACCCTCCCACTTTTGAAACCTCAAAGCATGATTTTTAGCCTCCTTTAAACTCTAAAAATCAATTTAGAAAACAAAGAAAAAGGTGTAAAAACAAGGGTTTGAACTATAGGTGAGGGTGTAAGAAAGAGTGTTAACTCTCTCCACCCTTTGGTAGCTCTCCAAACCTAAACATAGACACTTGAAAGAGAATCAAAACAGCACAAAAATATAAGAACTTGATAGTAAATGATAGAAATGAAAGCAAGAGAGACAATAGCAAGCTTATACCTCTTGAAAAAGGTAGCTCTTTGTTTGTGAATCAAACTAAGTCCAAACACACTCTCAAGATTGAATTGTGATGCTCAAGGCTCAACCAAGGTTTCAAGGCTAAGGTGTGAAGGTGTATATGGTGTATGGATATAGCTTCAAGGTGGTAAGCTCACTCAAAGGTTGCTTGCACAAGAAGAAAGAGCTCTCAAGAAGGTGTATAAGCTTTTTAGAAATTTTTCAACCCTCAAAACAGAGATACAACTTTGTTTTTATAGAATTTGAGCAAAAGGGGACATAAATATTTTCAAAAATGGACAGCTAGTGGGCTCCCATCTAGAACAATATTTCTTGCTACCGAGGCACAGCCGACCATCAATAGCCACGACCGAGCCTCAATGTGATCCCCCGTTTTTCTGCTTCAGACTCAGTATAGGGTGGCACAATGTGTAGAAATGGATTTCTGAGGTACAAATAGTGGAAATATGGCATATTTGGGATCTTTTTAGAGCTTAAACATAGCCCCTTCATTGAGACCTCGAACCATACATAACACCACTTTCATCATCAAGTATACAAGGCAAAGCGCTCAAAAATAGGGTGTCTACACTTCTTCTCTCTGAATTTGATCTCAAGTATGTTGCACACAAGTCAGTTAAAGGAAAAGTTGTGGCGAAATTCCTAGCAAGCCACCCGATAGAAAGAGATGAGGCAGTGAAATACTTGTTCCCAGATGAAGATATTGTGCACGTAGAAGAGGAAACATAGATGATGTAATTTGACAAAGCGTCTAATTAGTACAGTTATGGGATTAGTGTGTTGCTGATAGCACCCGATGACCCCCATATACCTTTAGCCTTCAAACTCCTGTTCAAAGTGTCCAACAATGAAGTAAAATATGAAGCATGTATTACTGGCTTAGAAGCTTCCCTAGAACTAAGGGCAATAAGGTTAGACGTTATCAGGGACTCGAAATTGGTTGCTTCTCAAGCAAACGGGGACTAGAGAGTTAAAAAGAAGAAAATGAAGGTTTACCATTAGACCCTTGATATTCTGATTCCCAAGTTTGAAAAACTAACATTTACACATCTGCTGAGGGAGAACAACTGGTTCGCTGATGCTTTAGCAACTCTATCTTCTATGGTAGACATCCCACTTGGGGTCTGGATACGTCCGATTATCATCGAACAGAAATGTATGCCGGCTTATGAGACCATTACTGCGATAAATGAAGTGCAAGACAAAAACCCCAGGTATTACGATATTTCAAACTTTCTGGAAAAGGAGACGTATCCACCAGGGGCAAATGCCAAAGCCAAATGGGGAATACGGCGTCTGGCCGCCCAATTTATCATCTGCGGGGGTAAGATATATAAAAGAGGTCATCTAGAAATGTATAAACAGTGTGGAGGAAAAGGAATCGAAGCGCCTTATGGAGGCTATCCACGGCGGAGAATGACGGGTGCATATGAATGGTGTGATGCTAGCCTGAAAGATCCTCAAACAAGGCTATAACTGGTCCACTATGGAAGAGGATTGTATTGGTTTTGTGCGGCGATGCCACAAGTGTCAAATTCATGCCAATCGTATAAATATCCCACCGTCAAAGCTCTACAACATGACTTCGCCATGGATTTTTTCAGTCTGGGGAATCGATGTTATTGGTGCAGTCTCACCAAAAGGGTCGAATGGACATGAGTATATTGGTGGCAATTGATTATTTTACGAAGTGGGTGGAAGCTCAATTCTATATAGTGTTGAAGGCATCGCATGTGGCCAAATTTATTAGAAACAATATTATCTGCCTGTATAGAGTTTCAAATGAGATCATATCTGATAATGGCTTGCACTTCAAGAAAGAGGTGGTGGATCTGCTCGAGAAATACAACGTGGTTTTTCACAAGTCATCAACATATAGACCACAGACCAGTAGAGCTGTTGAGGCCGCAAACAAGAACGTCAAAAACATCCTACGAAAGATGGTTGACATCTACAAGGATTGGCCAGATAAACTGCCGTTTGCACTTTGGGGCTACTGGACGTCAATCCGAACATCCACATGGGCAACTCCTTATTCTCTCATCTATGGGATGGAAGTCGTTTTGCCAATTGAAATTAAAGTCTCGTCACTGTGAGTTATGGCTGAGTGTCAAATAGCAGAGGTGGACTGGCAACAGAGCAGGTCTAAGCAGTTAATGTTGTTTGATGAGAGAAGACTGAAGACATTGTATTACATTCAAGGCTACCAACGCAGAATTGCTAGGGGCTTTAACAAGAAGGTTAAGTCTAGAAATCTCAACGAATGAGATATGGTACTGAATGACAACCGAGCTCCCATCCATGACCGTAGGGCCAAGTTTTGACCCAATTGGACTGGTCCTTACATCATCAAATTTATCTGGTTGGGTGGAGCAATTATTTCCATGGACCTAGATGGCCTGAAATTTTCATAGCCGGTTAACATGGACAAGTTGAAGAAATATTACCCTTAAGAGGCTCACTAGGCCGAAAAACTAAAAGGGCAACCTAGGCAAAAATTAGAGCATTAAAAATTAGAAAGAAAGAAAAACTAAGCTCGTAAGGTTGAAAACCCTAAAAGGTGACTTTGGCAAAAGTTAGAGCGCAAAAGGAGAGAGTTTATACTAGAGTGAACCTGAACCGAACTACATAAGGCCTGATTCCCATCTTTGGGATACGTAGACAACTTCATCCTGAAGTTCGGCTATAACCATCTCCAACTCAACTGTCTTGTCCGTTTGTCTGATCAAGTCATCTTTGTTCATCATCTATTAGTTTGGTTGTGATTTTCATTTTAGGAAAAAAAAAAGCCGGTTACAATGTAGAGCAGTAGTGGTGTACAGTTATAGGCAGTTATGTTCTTTTGATTCGAGGTTGTATATCTTGAGGGTTTGATTTTGTGCGTGTCAGGCAGTGATCATTTTTTTAAATGGTTTTGAAAAGTTTTAATAAAAGTATAATTTCCTCAAAATTTTACTTTTTACAACTTAGACCATTTTGGGACCAAAAGGACAATTTTTAGTGTTCACAACTTTAATTCTATTGATTTCAATACAAGTACATTCTCCAGCTCTCTGAACTAAATCAAAGTTACTTTTACATCATAAAAATTGAAAAGAAAGGTCAAAGCAATAAACTAGGGGTGTAGGTGAGTCAGGTGCTCCTACGTCTTCTGCTCGTGCTTGCAGAAGCCTCTGTAGCCAAAGTTGGCCCGGCTTGTGCCTCATCCTCACACCAAACCAACCACTCGCCAGAAAGGGAAAAATTGAAACTAGAGCAGGGGCCAAAAGCACTCTTGTCCTCCAGGAAGCAAGGTACCGAGTTAAGTGTGAAGCACAAATCGGAAAGGAAGCCGAGTATTCTACCCTCTCGTCTGGACGGGTATGATCATTCCCGAACTGGAAACTGAATCAGAAGGGAAAGTAGAACACACAGTGCATGAGGCCAATTAACAGTATTCCTAGCTATTGAGACATGCTGTAGCTTATCTCATTCAAGTTAAGCCAAGGGCAATGCCAAGCTATGTCAGCTGCAGATCTGCTGCACATCCAATTGCACCACCAGCCCTCGTTGAGAAAGTCCACTAGTCGCTGGTGGAAGAAGTAAACTCGGGCTAAATATTCAGGGTAAGGGTCCATCACTTTCAGTTTATCCATGAGCCATACCTGGGAAGGGATGCAAAATAAAAGAGATTAAAGAATAGAGAGATGTGCATAGAGAGAAAAGTAAAGAAAGGGCATTGAGAGAAAATAGAGCATGAGTGCCGAGTGCTATGCGAGACATTTATTAGAAAGGGTGGGAAATATTACCTGAAGAAGTAGTGGACTCCTCGCAAATTTGGTGGTCTCTCGCCGATGAAAATTATCTAAACCCATTAGGGTCTCGGCCAATGTCAAACCAATACAACTCTTACCTTCTTTTAGACATTAGGCCACTTCAATCAACTGAATGTTGGCTCCACCGCAACTAGGGGCAAGAAGAAAATGTGCAAGCATGTATAAGCAGAAGGCATGTTGCCGAAAACCTCGTAAGAGAGGGTCACCTCTATCACCGATGTCAGAAAACTGTAGAATCAAGCTGGATATATCTAGCTCTCTGTCATGGGCCAAAACGAGCTTTGTGCAAAGTGAGCCCACACATTCGTCCCAAAGCCTGGGCATGGCCAAAATGGGGCTAATACATGATTTCCTCATCGCACCGGGTTTCCATCAAGGCTCAAAATTCTTCAAGAATCGGGCACATTTCTTGTTTGCCGAAATGAAACACATACGTAACTGGGTCCTAACATCAGATCGCAGCATGGAGAAGCGGAAAGAAAAGTGGAGTACGGCTCAATGAAAAAAGCACGTTTATGCCGAAACCTCAGAAATTTACCTTTTTCATACCGTCTAAAGTGGCTATCCAATCTGTGAGCTTCTTGGCAAGGAATATCTCCATTTGTGGAAGAAACAGAAGCAAAAATGAGGTTCTGGTGAAGAAATCACAAAGAAAGACCTTTTGTAGAAGATAGGGCTATAAGTGGAGGCCAGCTGTCAACTTTCTGGTAGAGCACCACAAGTGGCCAGCCGCCCACTTTTAGTGGCCTACCATCCACTTTGTGGCCTGGCAGTTTGGTATTTTTTTTTTTTTTGTCCTGTTTCTTGTGTTTTAAAGGTCTTGTTTTGAGTCTTTTGTTTTGAGCACGTGTACATAGTTATGTTTGAGTGGTTTCTACTTTGTTTTTTTCGTTTATCGAGTTATATTTTGTATTTTGGCCATTGGTCAGCTCATTATCTGATTAAGAACATCTTTCCACTACAATCTATTTTTATTCTATGCAAATGTGGTGCTCATGATGCAAAAACAATAACTCTTTTCATAAAATTGCAAGGTTTTCCCCCGATCATAGTTTTTACAAAAGAGAGTACAAGTTTTCAAAAGCAAAAGTAAAAGCCTAACTGAAGCTATACATGTTCTGAACTACCAAAATAAAAGAAACTAAGCAAAAAAGTACAAAAAGTACAAAAATCGACATCAGTCATCTCAAGCTTGAGAAGCCCTCTTCATTCTCTTCTTCAGAGGGGACCTAGGGGCACTGTCTCCATCAACACTGCTATTAGAATCAGACTCTGAGCCAAAGTCGGTATCATCATCTCCGCTTCCTATCTCAGAGCCAACCTCGACGTCATCTCCGCTCCCTGACCCCGAGCCAACATCATCGTGCCCGCTCTCAATCTCATAGCATTAGCTCACTGCCTCCTCAAAGTCACTAGTCTTGGTATCATTACCACTCAAAACTAGCTTCGAAAAGCAGCTCCGGGCACGAGTACCCCTATCTCTGCCTTGACCTCAATGTTTATCTCGGCTGCGTGCTAGGGTCTGTCTACCTCTCTTCTCTGCCGTTGGAGGAGGTGTTGGCGATGCTGGTGTTGCCGCTACTGCTGCTGTCCTCTTTACTGATGGGATCTAAAAAACAAGTGTCGACATATCAGATATAGTGTATGTATCATCGTTACAAAATGCAGTGCAGTGAATCAATACAGTATGGGGTGGTGTGAATGTTACAGTATGAGTATTAGTGTACTATTGGGAATATGATAGTGTGGAGCACAAAAGTGTGAGATAGTAGTGAAATGTATGCGGAAAATAAGAGAAAATACCTGGATACCATGGAGATCAAGCAACGTCTCTCTCCTCTGCACCATGTCAACCAGAGAAGCAACCAATTGGAGCAGGCCCTTTATTTACTCAATGGGTGCCTACAAGTGCATTTGAATGATCAGTATCTGGAATAATCAATATGTGAAAAGGGAGAGTGCGGTTACAAGCTGTAAAGTGTGGTCCATACCTGAGGTGCGCCCGGGCTTTGATATACCCGTGCCCTGCCTCGTATGGCTTTATTAGAATCTGATAGGCTGTCCCGGTTAGCCGTCAACATGTAAGAGTAGAGGGAATTGCCGACCAACCAGCAACCTGCACAACGAGAGAGGGCCCCCTAATATCGGCCTCGGCCTCCTGAGCAGCCTCACTTGCCAAGGGAGCACCTGCTACATCGCCTGTACGAACTCCAATTAGAGACGGCATGAGATGAGTCTGGATGAAAGCCGCATAATCGCCCTCCGCTCTAAAATAGTCGACATCTAGCCCCACCATGAACTGAATAATAGCCTCAGATGGGAGGCTATCGGCTATCCCCATGGATACTTGGGGTAACAGACAAACGACTGGGATGGGTGAGCCTAGAGTCTAGCGTATGAAACGCTCACCCAGGAACCAGGCCCGACAGAATGGTCATTCTAGTAAAATCCAATATCGAGACGTGGCCCAAGCTCCAGCATACTTCCACGTGATTTGCAAATGGAGAATGTACAGATTGTTAGTTGTTGTTAGTTGTCAGAGTGTGAATTAGAACAATAGCAATAAAAGTAAAGCAAAAATGACCGTAAATTTCAGGTTACCTCGCGAGCTACACCTGTGTCAAAGTATCGGCGGAAGAAGGTCAAGGTTATGTCCTCACAGTGCCAGTTGTGACATCTGTCGTCATATCACCACGAGTAGGGCATGGTCGGAATGATCTCATCCATTGGCTCTGGAGCAAGAGTCGGGAAATAAGCATAAACCCACAACTACAAGAAAAGGTCAGCAGCATTATAAATGATGCATGAACAGATACATAAAGTGTAAAGTAGAAAGCACGATGCATGAACAAATTTTGAACATAAAGTACAAAACAGAAAGCACGATGCATGAATAGATACAGAAAGTGTAAAGTAGAAAGCACAATGTGTCAACAGATATAAAACAGAAAGTGTAACGCAGAAAGCACAATGTGTTAATAGATATAAAATAGAAAGTGTAAAGCAGAAAACACAATGTGTCAACAGATATAAAACAGAAAGTGCAAAAGTAGAAAGGTGCAGTGCATACCTCCCAGGCTCTCCAGTAGCCTCTAACTCGCTCTCCCTTCATGCAAGAAGTGGAACTCATATAGCCATAGAGCGTAGCGAGGCCAACTCTACCCCAGTCGTAAAACTGGGTCCGGGGTAGGGTCACAAGGGCACTCAGTAATACAAACCCACGGTGGTCCACCTATTCGCAAACAAGGTGGTACCAAGAAAGAACATCAAGAATCCCCTGGCGTACTGCTCTACCTCCTTCTACGTCTCAGATTGCCTCCCGCGGAAATGCTTGGAGAACCAGTTATATCTAACCATCGCTGGCCCGTATAGAGGTGGGCTCACTCCAAGCAGGTAGATCCAAGCCACCTCTCACTCACCCATATCCATATCAAAGGAGATCGGATCACTCCCTACTCTTATGCATGTGATCATCGAGAAGTCATAGGGAGTCATCGGCATCTCCCCGATGGAAGAAAAGTGAAAAGTGTTGGTGATGTCCCACCACCTCTCCACTAATGCTCCAAGTAAGGCCCAACTGGTTAGGTGGCACGAGAGTCCAGTGTAGAATAAGCCAAAGTCTGCCTCATCGACAAGGTCGTGAACCCCGGGGGGGAAGCTCATGATATCAATCCCTAGCCGTCACCGCCCCGTAACCTCTATAGGCGCAAGAGTCCCTATGTGGCAAAGAAAGAGGGAGTCAAATGAAAGACAATAATAGTAGAAGAGTCAAATAGAAGGTAGTGTAGGGCAGTCAATGAAAGGCAGAAAAACATAGAAATAAAGTTTGTACCTCAGTAGTGTCGTAGGAAAGGTGGTAGTCCGGCTCCCTCAGCCAAGCATCCTCTAATATGCCATCGATGAAATCGTCAAAGTGCATCATGCCTCCAAGCACCATCATGTGTGTGTGGGGGTGGTAAGTGGCCAAGTCAAAGGGCTTCATCCTCAATGGTAGTGGCTTAGGCTCCAACCATAGAGCGAAGTCTACTTCAAAATCAACGGCAATGTCCTCTGCTGCTCCATTGGCCTCAATGATCGCTAGCTCCTCGACCTCTATGGATAAAAGTGCAGGTGGAACCTTGGGAGGGGCATCATCATAAGGAATGTCATCTGCCACCTAAAAAGTGGGTGAAAACTGGTGAAAATGGAAAAATGGAGAAGAAAAAAAAAGGGAAAACTTGGAAAAAGTCAATCCTATGAGAGAGAAAATATGAGAAAAGGTCAAAACTTGAGAAAGTTCACCAAAACCCGAGAGAAACTTGATGGAAATAAGCCCAAAGTGTTGAAAACTTGAGAAAATTAATGAAAACAAAATCTGATCGGTTCAAAGTGTAGAGGACTAAAGGAATTTTGCGAATAAAGTTTGTGTAGGGCGTTGGAAAATGCATACAAAGCACGAATCTAAAGAGGGAAAACACCTAGAAAGAGAGGGAGAAGGATTTTGGTCTTGAGGGTGTGTGTAAATGAAGCTTGGGTGTTGATTTAAAGAGGGCCCACAGCTAAAAGGACAAATACGCCCCATTGCTGGCCACTAATGGCACTAAAACTGGGCGGTCGCCCACTATTCGTGGCCTGCAAGCCCTATTAGTGGCCAGCAAACCCATTTTGTGGTCAGCAGGTCTCCTTTGCAGTTCAGTGATGTTTTGTTCCCCTTTTTCCCTAACAGTGTATGGGAGGTCCTATTTTGGGTCTAGATTGATTTTCGAGGAGCTCAAAAGTGTGTCCTGGTTACGTCGTTTCAATGCCTGCTGTACTCCGACAAGAGAATGTGCCCTAATTCAAAAGTGAGCGGGTTGTATCCTTTTGAGCATTTTGCAAAACCTCCAACGGGTAAATCAAAGGTCAGCGTCAAAGGTCGCTTTTGTCCATTTTGTCAAATTACATATATGTTCTCTTTTGTTGCATAGAACGTGCATTTTCACATGCACTTATGTTGCATGTGTGCCTTACATCGTTCATGATTCATATGTTTACATAGAACATGCCTTCAATTTTGCATAGAACATGATTTCAATTCATGCATAGAACTTGCTCTTGTTTCTTGCATAGAATATCCTTTCGATTAACGTTATATGTCAGTTGTCTATAATTTTGCATGAAACATGCTTTGTCATTATATTGGTGTTCAATATTGTTCACTTTGTGCATCTATCGCACTTGTTCACTTCATGCATCTATTGCACACTTTCATTACATTATGTATTTATCGTACAATCTCATACTTTTTGCATCTATCTTAGGATGCGTAAAACGCGATCCTGAGCGATTTTTCTCCTCTTCTCATGATTTCAGCGTGATTAGAGTATCTCAGGACGTGTGAAACACAACCCTGAGCGGTTTTTCTCCACTTCTCACAATTTCAGCGTGATTAGAGTATCTCTAGACGCATGAAACACAACCCTGAGCGGTTTTTCTCCTCTTCTCACAATTTCAGCGTGATTAGAGTATCTCAAGATACGTGAAATGCGACCCTGACAGTTTGTTTTCTCAGGACGAGTGAAATGCGACCCTGAGCAGTTTTTCTCCTCTGCTCACGTAACCCTAAGTGGTTTTTCTCCTCTTCTCACGATTTCAGCGTGATTAGAGTGTCTCAGGACAAGTGAAATGTGATCCTGAGCGGTTTTTCTCCTCTTCTCATGATTTTAGCGTGATTAGAGTATCTCAGGGCGCGTGAAATGTGACTTTGAACGGTTGTTTTCTCAGGATGCGTGAAACGCAACCCTAAGTGGTTGTTTTCTCAGGACGCCAGAAATGCGACCCTGAGTGATTTTTTTCTCTTTTCACGATTTCAGTGTAATTAGAGTATCTCAGGACGCATGAAACGCGACTTTGAGCGATTGTTTTTCAGGATGCATGAAATGCGACTTTGAGCGGTTGTTTTCTCAAGATGCGTTAAATGCGACCCTAAGTGATTGTTTTCTCAAGACACGTGAAACGTGACCCTGAGCGCCTGCTATCTCAGGACGCGTGAAGCTCATTCATATGTTGTTATCTTGTTATTGCTTATTGCATCTATTATTGCTTATTGCTTGCATGATTGTGACTTTTCAAAATAGCCAGCTTCGTGACGTGTGTGAGTTCAGATCTCAAAGTATATTTTTTTGTGCATATCATTTACATCCTAGCCCAGAACTACGCTAGTTTGATTCCCTGCAAAGGGATACATAGGCAGCTTTTGGGCTCAACCAATTTACTTTATGTCTTAATTGCTTGCCCACATCTTACGGCCTTGTCAAAATGGGTCGTCTCTGAGCTTTGACATTCACTCATGTCATTTCATGACGTCGAGCTCTATCAAAGAGGGGAACCTGTAGACACCCCATTTTTTACTCCCCTTAAGCCTTGGACGCCACCAATTGATCACCCGATGATGAATTTGTATACGGTTGCCAAATGTTTCGCTTCTTCAGCAGGAAACCTCAGTTTTGAACCTACAAACTTTGTGCCTTGTTTTGGACCAAAACAGTAGTTTTTCATGCCTAAGCATCTAGGGACCTGCAGACCCACTAGTGTGGCCTGCTGCCCACTATTAGTGCCCTGCCGACCCCTTGTGTAAAATTTTAGATCTTTTTGCCAGCTGTGCTAGATATCTATATAGATGCATGCACTGCACCAGCTGTGTCTGTATGGATATTTCTGAGGTGGACTCATATATATTTCTATATATAGACGACTCCCTCTCATTTTTTTAAAGTTGGAAAATTTTACAGAGCAAAAGTTTTGGAAAATATTTCTCTCTCTACATTTCTCTCTCTCCCTTGCAACTTACATAACCTTTGCCTAGACACTCTAAACCAAACCTTGAGGGATTTTGCTGAGGTGCTTAAGCTTGCATTTTTAGCACTTAAGAGTGTGAAACTAGTGGTTTGAGAATTCAAGGGATCACTCCCCTTCAAGAGGTATACATTCTAGTTCTTTTGTACCATCTCTTTCTCATCTTTTCTTGTTGTTTTTGAATTGTTTATCACTTGTATTTTTGGGCAGAAACTTATGGTTTAAAGCCATTAAAGATAGAAGGGTGGATCACCCTTCTTTGGACCTTGTTTCATAGGCTTTTACCCTTGTGTTTCCCACCTTTTTATCAACTTTTTTGAGCTTTTTCCCACTGGTTTCTAGAGTTTTCCAAAGGCTAAAAATCATATTTTGAAGTCCTAAAAATGGAGGAGGTAGCCTCCCTCCTTGTGCTTGTTTATTAGCTTAATTGCTCAATGTTTTTATCTTACTCTTTTAGCTGTTTTTACTTTGATTCCACCACTGGTTTGAGCCAATTTAGGACTGTTTTTATGTGTTAGTTTCATTTGTGCTTTGTATTGCATGCTTGTAGTGTAATGGTCCTCATAGGCTTGGTGGTTTAGGCCTTAGCCACCAACCTATTTGAGTGGATAGCATTTATTTTTTGCTTTCCATACATATGTTCACCTCTAAGAATCTCTGCAACCTCCCTCATTTCTTGGCTTTTCCTTTGCTTTGAGAGTTGTTTCAAACTAATTGATTGTTTAAGTTTGAGATAGAGGTATTGTGCTCAATGGTTTAATCCCTTTGGGGGTTCATTACCAATAGCATGGTATCTCTCTCATGCCTAAAACAATACTTGGTTTGACACTTCCCTCCTTTAATGGACTTAATACTCATTTTAGACTAAAATGATTAATGAATGGAAAGGCAATGAAATAGAGTAATAAAATTGGAATAAAATGAAGCAAGATAATAACATAATTTGGTGTTCAATCGGATGTTAATTGAACACATGGAGACTTGAGTCATTTCATACTTGTTAGTGATGAAATGGTTCAAGTTTCCAAGGTCAACCACTTTCCTTGATCAATCATGATAGGGAGGAGGTTTGCGAGTCTTTCATTATGCATTTATTCAAATTGTATCCCTTGGTTCATAAGTCATCACTCAATGAAATTGCGCGGATTGATGGCTTGCAAATCGAGCCTGCCTCTCCTTTGAGTTGTCTGAAGATAAGGAGAGGCAAGGCGGACAGACATCCCCTGAAAATGCTATGTTTGTGCTCTATTTGTTTTCTGTTGTAGCAGGAGAAACCCACCATTAGTGGCCAGCAGGCCACCTTTTCTGTATGACAGGCCACCAAAAGTGGGCGGTTGGCCACCATTTCTGGCCTACTAGCCACTTTTGTCCACTAGACAGTACCTTTTTTTTTTACAGAATAGAGTAGAAGCTGAGGAAAAATAGTGCAAGTTTCTGGCTGTAAAACAGAACCCTCTTAGCAGCAAAATAGAAGCATTTTTGGGTGGAAAATCTGCTGGCATACATAAGTCCTTTCATTGATCTACAGGACCCGTGGAATGGTGGATTTGTAATTTATTAGTTAGTTTCAATTCCCTAATTTTGGTATTGTAATAATTAGCTAGAATAGCTAGTTATGTGTTGTATGTAATTAAGTAACTAGAATAGTTAATTAATTGGCTAGAATAGTTAGTTTATTTATAGTGTTGTAATAATTGTTTAATTAGTTAACTACTTAGTGTAGCTAATTTATTTTGGGTATTGTAATAGTTAGTTAATTCGGTAATTAGCTAGGACATTTATTTGGCCTCTCCTGCGCGAGGGCAGTCTTGTAATAATGTGTATGTCATCCAACCCCGTGTCTTTCTCCCTTTTATTTATTCGCTTATGATGGGTAGCTTAAAACATCATATTTCTTTTAGCATTTCTCATGTTTTTATCCATTTGTTTTTGTGGGGGCTGAATAATAATATATTAAGGAAAGCCAAATGTATCTGAAGATTTAACAGGACAAAGACGATTCGACCCTATCCAAAAGGGTCCTGAACCCAAGATATTTAAATCGGCCATGCAATCGACCATATAAGCGGTTGAATAGG
This sequence comes from Camellia sinensis, assembly GCF_055761805.1. NCBI lineage: Eukaryota > Viridiplantae > Streptophyta > Magnoliopsida > Ericales > Theaceae > Camellia > Camellia sinensis. The sequence goes on along the minus strand of NC_138970.1, from coordinate 72,955,945 downwards.
ACTTGGCATACGACTGAAAGGCTGAATAAGCAATCACGCGCTAGATTAAGAGTGGTCCCGACTCCTGAGACTAGATATTAGTATAAATAGAGGAACATCAACCAAAGAAAGGTATGTGAGAATAGATGAAACAACTTGAGATAGAAGTAAACTTGAGAGCATACCAACTTGTCCGTCAGAGTGCTAACTCCGGCACCCCCGGCTGGAGTGTTCATCCTTTTTCAGGTGACAGTTAGAGGATCAAGAACGTCTTATTGGATCTTGGAGTATTTCCAAACCACTTCTCCACAATTGGCGCCGTCTGTGGGAATACTTAAGCACATCCATGGCGGGCGTAACAGATGATCCTCCGGTAGTCGTTGACGACATTACGCCAAAAGATGACATCACTCCAAGAAACATGCTTGGACCGGAGAATATCACCGTACGACGGACCTTGAACTTCGACTTAGTAGCCCAGACCTCACCCTCAACATCAGTGCATGAGACAATGCAGATGATTATGAATCAAGTAAAGCAAAATGAACAGTGGCTGGAAAACATGATGGCTAAGAATGAGCGCCTTTGCCAGGAATTGGCCTTGGAGGTGGAAAAATCCCAACTGGCCGCGTGCCAAGACCGGGGTCAACCTTCAGGAAAGAAGGATGGCCGACGACGTCGACTTCGGAAACATGATAATGACAGTGATTATTACTCACCATCCCTGAAACTCGGAAAGAAAGGATGAGTCGATGTATCTAGCTCATCCGAAGGAAGTCCGTATGTGCAGTACAAGCGAGGGAGAAGAAGTGATGATTCAAATGAAGAAGATAAGCATGACCCTTTTGTGCGACGAATTGCAAGGGCAGTGCTACCCAAGAAGTTCAAAGCACCGTCGTTCACCCTTTATGACGAAAAATCAGACTCCACTGATCATATTCATCATTATAAATTGGCGATGACACTGCATGTTGACAATGAAGCCCTCATGTGTCGAATGATCCCGAGCAGTCTGGGACCACTGGCCGTCATATGGTACTATAAACTAGAGCCGGCATCGATTAAAAGCTTCCATCAACTCTAAAAGTCCTTCAAGGCAAGATTCATCACCAATGAAATCCAGCCAAAGCAAGCCTATTCTCTCTGGGCAATGCAAATTAAACCAGAAGAAACCCTTCGTGAATACTAGACACGCTATTGCAAATACTTTAACTTGGTAGATGATTCTTACAATGACTCTATAGCCATCACCGCCTTTAAGATGGGATTACATGCTGATAGTTCCCTCCACAGTTCATTGACCAGACAGCCCCCCAAAATAGTTTGGGCGTTAATGAAGAAGGTCGAAGAGTATTGCAAAGTGGAAGATGATGCCCTATGGGTCAAAGCCGGACAGAAAGCCATTAAGACAGCTTCACCTGGAACCGTTCAGCCGTTAAGCGTCGTGCCATCAAGGAGCCTCGAACCGCGGAGTCAGGCCAAACGAGACAAAAGGCGTCACTCACGCCGATCAAACAATCAATGTTCACATCGATCAAATGAACAATATCAAGTGGATAGCAAGCGCACAAAATGCTCGGACAAAAAGCACACAGAGTTGGCAGAGCCGGCCAACAAGATTTTGTCAAAAGTTTAACACTTTCTGTTCTTTAAATGGCCTTCCAAAATGGTTGAACCTTCTGACACTAGGAGAAGGGACAAGCGGTGTGAATACGATAAGGACCACGGTCATGACACCGACAATTGTTATGCATTAAAGGATCACCTGGAAAAACTGGTACAAGACGGGTGGCTGGTGCAACACGTCCGAAAGAATAATCCATCGAACACAGTAGCCTTAAGGCTAGATTCGACTCCACTTAGTGTAATTGACATGATATACATCGTACCGCTGTCAACCGAGATACAGACAATTCAGTTACAACCTAGCCTCCAAAGGCCGATCACACCAGCAAAACGGCCCCATGAAATTGGAAGGATTAGTTTTGACGACACCGACTTAGTTGGAGTAACTCTTCCACACATCGATCCCCTCGTCATTGAGTTATGCATCAACAGATTCACCATTGAACGTGTTCTCATCGATTAGGGAAGCACTTCAGAAATAATGTATTATAAGACATTCGTCAAACTCGACTTCACAGACTCGGATTTGTTGCCGGCCGATTACCCATTATTTGGCTTCAACGCTAACCCTGAGTATCCATTGGGCAAGATCACATTACCAGTTTGGGCGGGCACCAGATTAGTTGATGTAGAATTTATGGCCGTCAAACTTCTATCGCCATACAATCTCATCATGGAAAGAACTTGGTTGCATACAATGCAAGTTGTTCCGAGCACCTACCATCAATTACTTCGTTTTTCGACCGAGTATGGCAATGCACAAATTCGGGGTTCTCAGAGATCAGCACAAGCATGCTACCTTGTTGTTGCTGCAAAGAGACCAATGGAAATGGAAGTGAATTCAAAGTACCAGATCGGGAGAGCCTCGAGGATATTGAGAAGATCTCCAGTGAAAAGGCAACTGAAGATTTGGATCGGATCGAATTAATGGGAGTCCTGATAAGTTCTTCATGATCGGCACTTCCCTGAATGTAGTTGAAAGGCACAATCTTGTGTCCTTCTTATTCGGCAACCTCGACGTGTTTACATGGACGCCATACAATATACCGGGGATGGATCTTTCTGTGGCCCAGCACTACTTAAAGGTCGATCCAAAATGTAAACCAATCATTCAAAAAAAATTCGTTAATCAGCCTCAGAGCATGTTTCTGTCGTTGTTGAAGGAGTTGACCGGTTGCTTGATGCCGGGGCAATTCATGAAGTTACCTACCCTACATGGTTGTCTAACACGGTGGTTGTAAAGAAGAAAAATGGATCCTAGTGTGTTTGTGTGGATTTCACAGATTTAAACAAAGCTTGTCCCAAGGATTGTTTTCCCCTCCCCAGAATAGACCAACTCGTAGATGTAACCGCGCATCATCAACGAATGGTCTTTTTGGACGCCTACAGAGGCTATCACCAAATTGCCATGTGCCCAGAGGACCAGGAAAAGACTGCATTCCTCACCCCAAGAGAAACCTATTGCTACAAGGTCATGCCTTTCGGGTTGAAGAATGCAGGGGCAACTTACTAAAGACTAGTTACTGCCATGTTCAAGGAACAGCTCGGCCACACCATGGAAGTATACATTGACGACATGGTGGTTAAATCCAAGGAAAAGCATGCCCATCTAACCGACTTGGCAGAGACATTCGGCATTATGTGAAAGTACAAAATGAAACTGAACGCCTCAAAGTGTGCACTCGGCATCAGTTCCGAAAAATTCCTTGGCTACATTGTTAACCAACACGGAATAGAGGCCATCCCAAGGTAAATCATGACAATTCTAGAACTCGGCTCTCCTCAGTCGGTCAAAGAGGTTCAGAAGCTAATGGGAATGGCTGCCGCGCTCAACAGGTTTATTAGCCGTTCCACAGATCGTTGCCGATAATTCTTTCATACACTTCGGCAAGGTAAAGCCTTTGGATGGACCCGCGAGTGCTAGGCCACTTTGGACATTTGAAAACGTACCTCCGATCAATACCACTCTTGGCAATCCCCTTGGCAGGTGATCCGCTCATTCTGTACCTGGCGGTATCTAACCGAGCAGTCAGTGCCGTACTTTTAAGGGAAGAACTCGGGGAGCAACGACCAGTTTACTATGTAAGCAAAGCAATGGTTGACGTTGAAACACGCTATCTACCAATGGAAAAGCTCATCATTGCTCTCATTATAGCTGCAAGAAAACTAATGCACTACTTTTAGGGGCATACCATAAGGGTACTAACGGACTAGCCCCTCCAGTCAGCGCTCTGTAGCGCGGAAGCATCAGGGTGTATTTTGAAGTGGGTTTTGGACCTCGGCCAGTATGATATCCAGTTTCTTCCTAGAACTTCCATCAAAGGGAAAATTCTCACCGATTTTGTAGCCGGATTCACAGGATGCCTTGCTAACTTCAAGTCCGTGCAACCTAAACCCAACTGGAGGATATATGTTGGAGACATTTGGAAGGTGTACTGTGACAGGTCATCCAACCAACGTGGCTGTGGGGCAAACGTAGTAATCATGACCCCCGAAGAGGTAATAATCGAGCAGGCAGTCAAACTTGGCTTTGATGCATCAAACAATGAGGCCGAATACGAAGCATTGCTAACCGGCCTACGAAATGCACTTCACCTTAGTGCATGGTGGCTGCTTGTTTTCTATGACTCGAAGTTAGTCATCAACCAGTTGAAAAGCGAATATGCAGCTAAAAATGATCGCATGGCAGCTTACATGAAAACGGCGAATTCTTTGCCCGCGAAATTCGACCACAATGAATTGAATCAAATAACCCGGGATCAGAACACGTATGCGGATGCCCTGGATTGCCTAGCCTCTGCCATCGATTTAGAAGTCAAATGGACAATCGAAGTAGGATTCGTCCCTAAGCTGAGCATTGCCTCTCCGGAACCAATTCAGATTAACATCATTGTATCAGGTTCCAAGTTGGATGGACCCCATTGTTGCATTCCTTTCCTCAGAGCAAATCCCAATGGATAATAAAGAGGCTCACAAACTACGAAATAAAGCCCTGTGATACTACTTGGATCCGCATGGAAAACTCTACAAAAAATCCCTTTCTGGACCATACTTAAAATGTGTTCATCCAGACAAAGTTGAGAAACTCTTGGCTGAAATACATGAAGGTAGCTGTGGCGCCCATTTGGGGGGACGCTAATTGGCCCATCGAGCTATAACACAAGGGTACTATTGGCCGACCATGCGAACAAATGCCGAGAGCTATGTCAAAAAATGAGAACAATGCTAGAAGTTTTCCCCTTTAATTCATCTGCCTGCCGAGGAGTTAAACTCTATCACTAGTCCTTGGCCGTTCGCTCAATGGGACTTGATATCGTCGTACCATTACTGCGGGCTCTAGGGAATAAGCGATTCCTGATCGTCGCAACAAATTATTTCACAAAATGGATCGAAGCAGAGGCATTAATACATATTCGAGATGTCAACGTTAAGTGTTTTGTATGGAGAAACATCATAACACGATTCGGTATACCAAGAGCACTTGTCTCAGACAATGGTACCCAATTTGATTGTGGCATCTACCGAGAATTTTGCAATGCGTATGGTATCAGGCTATACTTTTCCTCGCCGGCTTATCCACAAAGTAATGGTCAGGCTGAGTCATCCACCAAAATCAACTTGAACGACATCAAGAAAAGATTGAAAAAGCTAACGGTGGATAGGTCAAAGAGTTGCCCAGTGTGTTATGGGCTCGTTGCACTGCTCCAAGGTGATCCAAAAGGGAAACGCCGTTCGCTTTGTGCTTTGGAACCCAGGCAATTCTCTCCCTAGAAATTGGCCTACCCATGCTGAAATCCTAGGTTTTTGACATGGGCCGTAACGACATAATGTTGGCCTTAGACTTGACTCTGATCGAAGAACATCGAGATCGTGCCCTAGCATGCATGGCGCGTTATCAACAACAACTCGCTAAATCATACAATCAGTGCGTACAATTGCATTGTTATGCACCTGGAGAATTGGTCCTCAAGAAGGTATTACCTGCTACCAAGAATCTGGCAGACGAAAAATTAGGCCCCAACTGGGACAGCCCTTTTCAGGTTGATTCAATCGTTGGAACAGGGCGTATCAGCTTAAAGACATGGTCGGGAGAAGCTTGTCGCGCCCTTGGAATTCCACATACTTGTGAAAATTTTATTATTAAGCCGACCTGTACTTCATGCTAGCTTGCTTTGAATTTTTGCTGATGTATGAAATTTTGCTGATATGTATGTATTTCTTTTAAATTCCCCAATGCAATTCCCTTTCTTATCCCAGTCTTGTTAATTATGGTTTGATAACGAATAAGCCTCCGAATTCGAAGCCCCATCTGTTGATGCCACATTTGGGCCAAATAAGCCTCCAAATTCGGAGCACCCTTCATGGACGTCACGATTGGCCAACACTAAAAGACTCTGAATTCGGAGCCCCATCAGTGGATACCACGTTTGGGCCGCATAAGCCTTTGAATTCAAAGCGCCAATCATGGATGTCACGATTGGCCAACACTAAAAGACTTCAAATTTGGAGCCCTATCAGTGGATGCCACATTTGGGCCGTATAAGCCTCCGAATTCGGAGTGCCCTTCGCGGATGTCACAATTGGCCAACACTAAAAGAGTGCGAATTCGGAGCCCCATCTGTAGATTCCATGTTTGGGCCGAATAAGCCTCCGAATTTGGAGTGCCCTTCGTGGATGTCATGTTTGACCAACACTACAAGACTTCGAATTCGAAGCCCCATTCGTGGATGTCACGTTTGGGCCGAATAAGCCTCCAAATTTGGAGTGCCCTTTGTGGATGTCATGATTGGCCAGCACTAAAAGACTCCGAATTGGAGCCCCATCCGTAGATGCCACGTTTGGGCCAAATAAGCCTCCAAATTTGAAGCACCCTTCGTGGATGTCGTGATTGGCCAACAGTACAAGACCCCGAATTTGGAGCCCCATCCGTGGATGCCACGTTTGGGCCAAATAAGCCTCTGAATCCAGAGCGCCCTTCATGATGTCACGATTGGCCTAAGTCCTTTGCGTGGCTATCACGTTTAGGCCGAATAATCTTCCGAATTTGGAGTACTTTTCGTTTATAACCACGAACGGCCGAATAATCCTCCGAGTTTGGAAGGACCAAATTTGGCAATAGAATGGTATGGATCAGTGTACGATTTCCACAATCAAAAACAAACATTGATCGAAACAATATAGAAAATGTTTATTTCATTAAATAAAGTCTAAATACATGACTTTTGACAAACTTAAAGGGTACAATGCATATCGACATATAAATTTATTCAGCACCCTCTTCAACATCGGTCTTCTTGGCATCATAAGCTTTGAAGGGAAATTTGTAGTTCTAATATAGAGGTGATGCCGAGTTGATACCTGCGGCCTGCAGCGCCTTAGTCCACCCATGTTTAAATCCCCGATTTTCACACTGACAGACGTCCTCAGCTAACTTTTCTTTCGTCCTATCGATACCAATTTTCTAGCCATCAAAGAAGCCTTCATTGTAGGCCCTCATTCTTATCGCTTCTCTTACGAACATGCTCGTCGTATCTCGGTCAGCAATGGCATGATCTAAGAGCTGCTGGTGTACCCTTTCTGCCACAATCGGGTTAACTTGGCTTGCTGACTGTGTTTCAGAAGTTTTTGCTTTTTTTAATTCGTTCTCGACTTTTTCTGTACGTTGTTCCAAGCTTCGAATGTGGTTGTCTTTCTATTCTATCTCCCTTCGCGCGGCACGACGACACATGTCGATTTCATAAGAGGTGTATAGACCCCTCACCGCTCCATGCACGCCCTCCCAAAACACTTCGTAGTCAGGCTGACCGACCATTGATTGCTGGACTTCAAGCGGAAAAATCTGTCGAGCAAACTCAACTGCCACATTTGGATCGTGGACAATCGAATCCGCTTCAGTCATTGGTTTGTTCCCAGCGAAAATCGAAACGCTTAACAGGCACGGAGCTCTGCTCGCTCACCTCACGCAGCACTCTAATCACCGGTATGACTTCTTGATCCCCCTCGTTGCTGCACCCCATCCTTGGAAGACTTCGCTACGTCATCTCTTCTGGGGGAGCTACTCCAACGTCTGGGCAACCGACGTCTCTTCCTCCCTTCTGCTGCCATTTCCCCCGTCCTTTGAGCTTTGCCTCCAGCAGCGCGATGCATTCCAACGTCTAGTTTAACCAAACGTCTTGCTTCTTCTTTACTATTGAAGAACAACCTTAGCGACATCTATGGTCCAACTCACGTTTCTGCTCTTCCTTCAATTGTCGATTATCATCGTCTGTGCCAGATTCGTTCCACAACTCCCACAGCTTCTTAAATACTAAATACCTCGAGTATTATTTAAAACCCACGTCTGTCGTAGAGTTTGAAATATGTCCAGGTTGGCACAAGATATTTGGCTTTAGAACGGTATGCCCAAATAGGGCAAGGGCATCACTGTAATCAGCATCTGGTGATATAGCTGACTGATAATACGTTACCTCATTCGGCCAGACATTTAGCTTTGAGCCAAATGTTTTATTCACAAGTTACAACCTATGAGGGACACATGTTATTTAACGTTGTAACGGTATGCCCAAATGAGACAAGGGTGTAACTGAAATCGGCATCTGGTGATATAGCCGAATGATAATATGTTACCTCATTTGGCCAGATGTTTGGTTTTGAGCCAAATATTTTATTCACCAGTTGCAACCTGTGAGGGACACATGTTATTCGGCATTGTAATGGTATGCCCAAATGAGGCAAGGGCGTCACTATAATCGGCATCTGGTACCGAATGATAATACGTTACCTCATTTGGCCAGACATTTAGCTTTGAGCCAGTTATTTTATTCACAAGTTACAACCTGTAAGGGACACATGTTATTCGGTGTTGGAACGGTATGCCCAAATGGGGCAAGGGCGTCACTGTAATCAGCATCTGGTGATATAGCCAAATGATAATACATTTTATATAGGTCACATGCTGTGAGATATGCTATTCGGCATTAACTTGTCCAAACTACCAAACTATTGAGCTCAACATACAATTTTATAGTCAAATTAAGATGCGTTTTATTTTGACAAATTATTGTTTACTGGCGTTGCACTCTCAAATTAGCACGCAGAAAATAGACAAAAAGACAATTTTCACTAATAAATTGAGTACAATCAGTCATCATTTTACGCATAAAAACTGCCTTACAAAAATCTACAAAAAATTACATACAAGAAAATACTAATCAAAAAGCAAAATTACACAAACTACTTATTTCTCAGGGTCAGACTCCAACAGCTCAACCTCTAGCTGCTCATATGGAATTGGCTACTTCAATACCACATTAGCGGCCACCAGAGCTTTGAGCCAGCCGTGTTTGAATCCTCAATTCTCAAACTTAGGTACTTCCTCTACATATTTCTCCAAGCCAGCGGTCTCGCCGACACTGAACACTTTGGAAACCTCGGAGTCGGCAATTTCTTTCGCCTTCTTCGATTCTTCCAAATCGACCTCCAGCTTCGCAATCACTTCCTTGGCTAGCTTTAGTGCTTCTTCGCTAACGTTCTCTTTGTCTTCAACGGCTATCCTGAGAAGATCTGAGATTTTAGCCTTCTCTTCCTCGGCGTCGACCCTCGCTCACTCTTCCTCCGCCTTCTTGGCTTCAGAGTCGGCCCTGAGAGATGCCACTGCCAGTTCAGCCAATGCTTCTTTAGCCTTGCCCTTCTTGCTTTCAATTTTGGCTTTAGGTAAGCCGATTTTCTCAACGGCGTCATAATGACAGCGACCGATCTCTGTGATCCTACCCGCCACCTGAAGTAAAGCACGCGTAAGTTAATTGGCATTATTTAAATAAAACAATAATACGTGAAGTACATACCAATATCGTTGGCTGAGCAGCTAGCGCTATCAACACCACGTCCGGCTCTGTACGAAATGCGGCCCTGTCTACTGGCAAGGATATCGATAAGGTCACACTTAAGGCCACAGCGGGGTCCTTCAAAGCCGATCCGTTAGCAGAAACTGACGTGTTCTTTATTTTAGGTTGAATAATAAACGGCAACATTAAATCCTGTGATTCTTCCATGCACAGCCATTTATCGACTAAGTCTTCAGAGGAATCAGCTCCAATCTTGGCGGGGCGTTTTTCCCCCTTCTGTTCGGCCAATCGTTTGTCCGATTACTCAATAGCCGACTCATCCACAATAACTTGCTCTGTTTCTTCAACAAAAGTTAGAGAAGTTTCAGCCTCAACTGGTGCCAGAGGAAGAGAATTAATCTGAACAGGTGGTGCGGGCTCAGACCTGGTAGCCTCGGCCCTTCTTCGAGCCACCATCTTCTCGCATTTTTCTTTTAGCCATCTGTGCAAATGACTCCCCGACCATATTTTCAAGATCCGTGCTGGGAAGATCTCCTAGATTGGTGAAAATATCATCTTCCAACGATATGTCAACCCGGCCTGAAGTGGACGGAGAGTTAATGCCGACCACCTCAAAAGCCAAGTTGAGAGCCGCATCGACTTCCTCCGAATCAGCCTCGTTTGGTTCGGCGATCCGATCACGAACTTCACCTTGCTATAAATCGGCCTTGTTTGGTTCGGCGATCCGATCACGAACTTCACCTTGCTATAAATCCGATCTCCAACACTAATTCCCCTAAGGTTCTTATAGTTCGGGAAAATGAGTGCCATTAGTTATTGTTCACCGTTTGGAATTGAATGTTATCCGCAGACAAAAAAGTGGCATATATAGGTTCGTATCGCAACAGTAAATGGGCGGCCCGCCCTTGTTTTTGAAGGTTGGGACGACCAAAAAATTCTAACGCAATTCTAACTTGTTGAAGTACAACGTCGTCGGCCGAAGCGAGTACTTTCTTCAAATCATTACTTGCACAAACTGAAATGATTAGTACATGGGATTTAAGCTGAATGAACGTATAAGAAACGCTTGGAAAAATGGGACTACACGGCCACCTGGTTCGCCTTTTTGTCTAGGCACAGGATCTAGGCGATCTTCGCCCTCGCCAAATTCCCAATGCCTCGGACAACAACCATGACATCATCAACACGCTTGCCAGAGCTGGAAAGCACAGTCACCAAATGGTGGTTGGTGTCCTTAGCCCTAAGAAAGTAGTGACCCTACCGACCATAGGATTTGGCCAAGGCATAACAATGCCGAATAGCAGGAATTCCATGATTTAGCCTAAGTCGGCAGTTTAATTCTACTATTCCCATTATGATTCGATAAAAGCTTACGTTAGGTTGAGAAGGGAGTAGACCCTAGTAGCGAAGGATGTCCCTCAAAAACAAGTGAAGGGGGAAACGGACTCCGCCTTCAGCGATTGACAGAAAAGGAAAGATGATCATACTCACATCGGTCCTCTCCATGTCAACTACGCTCTCTGCCACGAGTGACAGATGGACATCGTCAAGAATAGAAAAATGGTATTGAAAAGTGAAAGTACGATCTGCAAAATGAACGGCTTTCAAATGTTTCGCCATCCGAGCCAGAATAGAAAGTACTCTAAACTAGAAACAAACAAGGAAATGGGAGTTAGAATGAAGAAGAGAAGAACTTACAAGGAGCTGAGAGGACAATGGGGAATGGATAGAAGTTGCAGAGGTCGCGAAATGATAGAGAAATGTTGAGAGGTAGCCAAGAAGCCTTGCACATTAAAAAAAAATACATTCGAAGGGATAACACAGTTTCAAAACGCATTAAATGAACGACGCGTACGAACGGGCGGGAAATTATAATGATTACTAAAAGCGTGGATGTTCTGACCCTTCAATATTAGAAGAAGTGCAAGCGCCGTATTTTTGACTTTCCAGGTTCAAAACCAAGCATGCCGACTAATTGGCGTTAGTTGGATGTTTGGGGGGGCAATTGTGGTGGCCAAATAATAATATATTAAGGAAAGCCAAATGTATCTGAAGATTTATCAAGACAAAAGACGATTCGGCTCTGTCCAAAGGGGTCCTAAAGCCAAGATATTTAAATCGGCCATGCAATCGGCCATATAAGGAGCCGAATAGGACTTGGCATATAACTGAAAGACCGAATAAGCAATCACGCGCTGGATTAAGAGTGGGCCCGACCCCTGAGACCAGATATTAGTATAAATAGAAGAACATTAACCAAAGAAAGGTATGTGAGAATAAATGAAATAACTTGAGATAGAAGTAAACTTGAGAGCATACTAACTTGTCTGTCGGAGTGTTAATTCTGGCACCCCCGACCAGAGTGTGCATCCTTTTTCAAGTGACAATTAGAGGATCAAGAACGTCTTACTGGATCTTAGAGTCTTTCCAAACCACTTCTCCACAGTTTTGCATGCATGAGGTTCGGCTCGTCATTCTAAGTAAGCATTGTCGTTTAGATACTTCGTTGAAAACGTGTTGAAACTGCATTCTATCAAGTTGTTTCAAATGCCATATTAGTAGCCAAGCCTATTAATTACATCTTGTATGTGTTGCATTAGGCATATTTTGCATTAGTTAGGACCATGCATTTTTCTAACTAGTTTCTCTTTTAGCTCGCCTTGGGAATTAGGGTAAGTATTTATTACTTGAGCATATTGCATGCGTGTGATTGTCGCTATGATAAGCATAAATACCATGAGGCTAAGTGCTTAAATGCTATATTTGCTTGAATGCCTGTGGATGAAGGCTAATTGTTTGAATTAGAATAATTTGACGAATGTGCATATGAGATCACTTTTTCAAGTGGTGCATATGAGATCACTTTTTCAAGTGGTACATATTCGAAATAATTTTCAAACAAACATGAGATTAAAGTGTTCCAATTTTTGCAACTTAGCCTATACTTGTGTGCACATCACATAGTAAGTTAGTCTAATAACCAGAACAAGAGCATATATTATACATAAGAATCACATCATGATTAGTAAAGGCTGATCTTTGATCAGGCGAGTGGGGTGCTCAATTCATGACCTTTCCCTCTCATACCTAAGTTCCCGAGCCAAGAAAATCTTGGTGATGACGGATAAGTGGCCTTTGGCATGAGTCTAGGGTTTCCTAAATTTTCTAAAAATATTTAGATGGAGACTTTGTATCTAGAAAAGCAGTCCATTTTTGACATTTTGATTCAAAATCAATTTTCCAAAAGATTTCTTGGATTTGGAGTCTTTTGTGTTTATTTATTTCACATTACACTTGTGAGATCAGATTCAGAACTATGAGAGTCCAAATTGTAGGGCTAGTCATATCTAAAAGGAGCACAAAAAGTTAAGCTACAGTAGGATCATGCGAAAACATCTTTAAAATCTTTTAATAAAACGATTAAACGCTTGCGTTCCTCCGAAGACAACGTGAACCCGATCTGGACCAAGTGCGGATCCTTCTTAGTACCCACATTAATGGCAATGATTTCATCAATACACTGCTTAGCACACCTCTCCTTCTCTCGATTAATCAAGTTTTTCAAAGCTAGAGGAATTTCTTCCTCTTCATTTTTGTTAAAATTCTAAAAATCTTGGTCAATACCATAAACTAGCGACACAGAGAAGTACACAGAATCTGCAGCATTTTCATTCAAAAGGTAAAGATCTTCGATTACAGACTCAAAAGAAAAGCTAAATGAAGACCTAGATAGGACTTTTGTATCCGGGTTACCACCTCCAGAAATACCAAACTCAGACCTCCCGAACTGACTCGAATATGATCCCGACCCCACAGACTCAGTGGAATCCGATTATGGTTCATCACCTGATTCAAAACTGGAAAAAAAGCCCTTCTCCAGCTACCAAGTAAGACACAGTGCCTTTGATGCATCCAAAATACCACTGGTTGGGTCCACACCCGGTTCTTCCCCGATCATGGAGAAAATAAAGTTATCCCCCAAATTCTCTAGGTCGGCAGCAAGATCCATTAAGAGATTGGCCAATGCTGCCCCTACTTCAGCCTCGTTGCTATCTGAGTCATCTTTCGTGCTTTGGCTAACTTTGATTCTTGGTCCAGCCCTTTCTTCATCACTGTCCTACAGCTACAGATCAAAGAAAATCTCGAATCCGAGGACACGCTTCTTTGAGGAATTTACCTAAGGCTCAGAAAAGTCACAAAAAGAGAAATCTTGTCCTTCTCAAACAAAACGGCCATTCAACGTCCCCCGAATTGGCCTGTAGACAAGCTCATAATGCTTCCCAACACTCCTGGCTTTGGCCCTGCCCCTTATCTCTTCTCCCTTTCTTATCCAATCCCCTTTGGTGGGCATATAGCCCAGTCCAAAGGTATGCAGGTTATGTGGCACCTCTACCGATACTGCATCACCTTTTCGCCCGCTCTTTCCAAGTCCCATTCCTGGAACATACCGCAGTTTGTTCATAAAGTAGATGGATTGGGCACTGACATACATGCCTTCATCCGTGACTAGAATTGTTTGCAATACCTGGGCTTTAATTAGAGTGAATCCCGAGAGGAACGCATCTCCATTCCTATGATTGATCTAGCACTGGCGTAGTCACCTCCGGAGGTGGATGGATAGATGAATTCTCAAAAACAATTGGTACTCCTCCCCTATGAGGATACTTCAACATTTGATGAAAGGTGGAGGACACGGCATTCACGTGATGTAACTAAGGCCTCCCTAACAGCAAGTTGTAGACGCGCCCGAACGTCCCAGGAAAATCCCGTTTTGTTCATTTGGGCTTACTACAGTTCGGACTCGATGTCACTATTCTGAATCTAATCTTGCAAAGTGCAATGCAAGACCGATAAATCACCAAAGAGTCCAAATCCGGCAAATCGTTTTGGAAAATTGATTTTTACAAAAAAGTGCCAAACATGGACTACTTTCCCAGATACAGAGTCACCACCTAAATATTTTGTTTTGGGGAAAATTTAGAAAACTCTGACTCTTGCCTAAGGCCACGTATCCGTCATCACCAAAGTTGCCTCGGCTCGGGAACTTGGGTACGAAAGGGGAAGGTCATGCAATGAGCACCCCCGCTCGCCCAATCAAAGGTTCGGCCTGTATTAAGCATGATATCTTGTTTTTGAAAACACATGTGCTCTTATTCTGGTTATTAAGCCTAGAATTACTATGTGATGCGCACAGCATACAAGTATAGACTAGATCACCTAAGTTGGAACAAAACATTGTATATTCGTTTGTTTGAAAATGGTTTGAAGTTTGCTACTCGCAAGTAGGCTAAATCGAGGATTTCAATGAATTGTTCCAATTCAGGTAATCCAACCTTCACCCACAGGCATTCAAGCAATTATATCACATAAGCAGTTAGCCTCATGGCAAGCATACTATCATGGCAACACTTACACTCATGCAAGATGCTAAAGCATAAACACTTACAGTGTACTCCGAGCCAAAACAACAACTAGTTAGTAATCAATGCATGATCCTAGTTCATGTTAAGATGGCTAATGCAACGCATGCGAAAATGCATCTAAAATAGGCTCGGCTATTCTAAGATGGCATGTGAAATGCGACTTGATAATCATGTATTCAAGTAGGGATTGAAATACAATGCAGTTAGTATGATGCGCCGAGCCCTGTGCATGTAATACAAATGAATGGATGCAAACATGCGAACATAAGGTTGCTAATTGAAACATGCCAGAAAACTAACCACTGAAAGTAGGTAAGTAAAAGGGAGAAAGAAATAGGGGTTGGAAGACATGCATCGCACACACGCACGCTTATTACAACAATACGCCCTCTCGACGGAGGGTCCAAATGAATACGCTGAGCTAGCTATGCTAAGCTAATCAACCAATCTAATAATCAAATTAGACTAATTATTACACAACCAAATTGAATAACTAGCTACAACTAATTATTACAAAACTTTAACTAATCAAACGAATTAATTAAATTACAACACCGAATGCTAATTAACAAGTAAAGCACTAAATCAGGCTGCCTCAGCTCTGCCTTGAACAAGGAAGGATGCATGCTCTCAATTCCCATCCCGAAAAGCTCTCCAAATGCTCTTTTAAAGGCTCTCTCTGCAGGGTGTCCACGAGAATTAGCTGTTGAATCTTACCAAAACAATGCTGAGGAGTGCACCGGTGGCCTGCCGGCCATGAGGAGCTGCTGCTGACCCTACTACCGACCAAGAGGGCACACTGCTGGCCATCAACAATGCACTGCCGGCCAACAATAAGGGGGGTGCCGGCCACTGGTGTGCTGGGACACCAAGTTGCAGCAAAGCAGAAAATAGAGAAAAGGGAGGGTCTCCCGAGGGTATGTACGCACTATGCCACCCCATATCACTTCCAAACATCAATGGAATGGGCATCATTGGATCCAAGACCATCAATCGCACATCTCGATGTGTAATGGTCAAAGACCCAACATGTGCAAATTTCAATAAATGCATGACAAATAAGACACCAAGACCATCTCCTTATCATGAGGAATCAAAGGAAATGGAGATCAAGGGAGATTGGCTTATTTCATCACTTCAAGTATGAAATGAACCAATCTTCCTCGTGTTCAATGCGACAACCGATTGAACACAATGCAAAACATGCAAACAAAATGGCATGCAAACAACATGCTAATGATGGCATGAAATGCACTACTCTAAACATGCAAGCATGATGCAATGTAATAACGTGGAACAATATGCAATGGAACTAGCATGCAACAACACACAATGTACCAAGTATGCAAAAAGCATGCGACAACATGCAAGACAAGCATGCAACAACATACAAAGACAAGCATGCAAAGATGGACTTAAACCAAAATGGACAGACCTCAATCATGTCCAAATTAGTAGCTAATAGTGCTAAAATGATGGTATGAAAAGCATGAAAAGGCAAGACAAACATGCATCCCAATTGGTTTAAGGATTAAGGCACAAAGATGCGACTCTCAAGCACACTCAAAGAGTGACAAGCATGGATATGTGACAGCACCATAAGTTCTAAAAACATGCATGGAATGGTGCCAAACCACCCTAGCAAGACAAACAAAGCATGCAAGAAAGCTCAAAGCTCGAAACTAGCAAAGGGACTTAAGCCATGGCCATGCAAAGCAAGCCTCAAAGGGGCAAGGGCATCCAAAATAGTCCCAAGGCAGGTCAAGGTGAGACTAAAAACATGCTTGAACCTAGCCAACGCAAGCCAGAACAAAAGGCCGAAAACATGAAGCATGCAAGGCTGCAAAAGGGGTATTACACTACACCTATTAATACCAAACATGGCATGACTTGGACTACATAAAAAAGAATTACATCATGATACAACAAGACCAAAAATGCACTGATATGATGACCCAAAGGCCTAGGCTTGATGGCATGCACAAAATTTCATTCTTGAGGCATAAAGAGCCAAACCTCCAAGGCATTAAAAGAGTGGCAAGCACAAGTATATGACCATGAAATATGCACTGATATAACATTTCAAATGATGCCAAAGCATGCAAACGTCACAAGTATAGCATGGTAAGGGGCCTCAAAACTCAAGACTAGCCAAAGCATTTGCACTATAGCTATACAAAACATGAGCGATATGACCATGGCAGCACAAAACAATCCTAGAACAGCCCAAAATATGAATAAAATCATGCTGGAGCATAGCCAAAATATGCTAGAATGATGAGCCAAAACATCATGCACATAATGCTAGTAAGCAAGATTTGCACTACAAGTACATGAGCCACTCAAGAGACAAGCAAACCAACTTTAGACAGAGTTATGAGATGTCAAATGATGGCCAAAAACCTATTGAAATGAAGCCAACACATGCTAGCAAGACATGCTACTTTGATGAGCCACAAATGGGATTACACTACACATACAAGATGCATGCACAAGGTGACCAAACCAGCCATGGACAGAGTTAAGGCAGGCCCTAAAAGTCACAAAAAAGTTCCTAAACTAGGCCTCAAAAGTATAGAGATACATGCTAATTTGATAGGCCAAAAACTCAAGCAAACAAAACAAAGAGAGAGGGGGTCACCCCCTCTGATTTGGGCCCTCAGAACAGGGTTTTTACCACTGAAAATCCTTTAGATTTCAGTGGTTCTAAGGCCAAAAAGAAGTTGTTTGAAAAGTTTGAAAGTTAGCTCAGAAGGCCTTACAAGCCAAGGAGCAAAAGGGAGGACAACGCCCTAGCCAAACAAGGCACAAATCAAGACTTTTAGGACTGAAAAATAGAGGAAAAATAGAGGTTTTTGTAGTTCAACACCACCCCCAAAACAGCCCCAAAGTAGTGTGAAAAGATGGCCAAGCAAATGTGTAAAACAAGCTTAAAGGGAGAGAGATGTTACCCTTGATGCACAGCTACAAAACCAGCCCAAAATCATAGCCAAAACACCTTTTGGAGCTCTAAAAAAGTCCCAAGTAAGCTTCAAGCAACCTCCTCCCAAAGATGGACCACTTTCACCAAGGATGTCTAGGCAAAAGAGAGGTATTTCTCTACTTGCATGCACAAAAGGCAAGAGAGAGAGGCTTTAGAGAGAGAGGCAAAGATCAAACTCTGAAAATTGTAGAGAGAGAGGGAGTTTTAGTGAGAAGAACTCTCAAAACCTGCTCAAGAAGTTCTCCAATGTTCTAACCCCTCAAAACAATAGATAAGGCCTCCATATATAGCAAAAAAGAGAGGTTTGGGTCGAAAATATCTCAAAAAAGACAGCTGGAGCAAAATATCCGTCGAAATCTGCTTTCTGGCATCAATAGCCGGCACTTTATCATTGTTGGCCGGCACCTTACCATTGTTGGTCGGCAAGGGGTCACTTTTGGACGGCATAGGGCCGACATTGGCCATTCATGGCCGGCAAACTCCCATAGAGTCCGACAGCAAAAACCAGTCCTAGTCCCCGACTTGAAGAAAGCCTAACTCCTTCATATTGATGCCTTTTTAGGTCATTCCTATGTCCAGAATGAAGCCCCGGAAGTAATATTTTCAATGGTGGAAGCCTTGCATCAAAATTCCAAGTGTGCTAAGAGATATTCCTCTTTTAGTGAAGACTGCTCAGTTTCAGTCGAAGATTGATGCCTAACTTCCAACAACCATATCTCTCCCATCCGGACTCGGCTTGAGGAGATTCTTGAATGAAAAATGAAGCCCCGGAAGTCTTCTTTGCAACAGTGGTGGCCTCATAGCTAAAATCCAAGTGTGCAAATGAATAGGCCTGACTCAACGAGGGCTGCTCGACTCTCTCTTAGCAATTCATACCCAACTCCTTCCCCAACTAGGTTTCTTCTCTCTCCTCTTCTTTTCTTCAATGCCAAACCCCTAGACAAGGTATTTTGAAAGATTTTTTCAAAGATTTTCTCTCTCTTTCATTTATTTCCACTTTGTCCTTGCTCGGTTTATCGAAAAGCGCAACATTTAACGAAATGCGAGCGTTGAAACATCGTAGAAACTTTATTTTCAAAACATTTTGAAAGAGAGAGTTTCAAGGTCTAAAATATTTTGATCAAGATTTTTTGGTCCAAAAGGGGTATGAAGTTAGGATTTGACTCTCCTCTTGCCAAAGAAATTGAGCCTTTGCACTGCACAACTTTCACCACCATGTCAACCATCAGTAGCGCCCAAGTCTTAAGCGCGGTCAAAAATGGGGTGTCTACACAGGTTAAAGATAGCCGGTACATCCAAAATGTGAAACTCGATCTCTTGCTCAAATGGGCCCACCTGAACTCATACTTTCACTGTATCCATGACTTATGTGCTTATGTTATCAAATGCCCATATCACTTGGGTTGTGGGGATAAAGTCTGCCGATTTAAGGCTAATTGCATAGGTAGTACAGGACAAATAGATATTAATGGCAGAACCGGCATCCACCAACACCACCGTTATCCATTTCTCCCTGCATTCCATAGAGATGTATAGTAGCTTGTTGTGAGCCAAGCCTTCTGACGGCAGCTCTTTGTCCGAGAAAATGAACATTGGCTTGGCACCACCCGGAAAGACCAAGCCCACAAGTTGCTCGAGCGTAGTATCAATAGACAATTTAGCCTTGTCCATTGCTGACAATACTACATGTTGGTGCACCCGTGAGGCCATGAGAAGTCCCAGATTGAGATATCAACTTGGATTTTCTTGAACTGCTTCAAAACTAACTCCTCCTCCAACTACTTCTCCTTCTATTTCTCAACCTTCCGGTCCTTTCCCGATGGGTCTGCTCAATCCGGGTGTGGTGGCTTAAAGTACCATCCACTGCAGGTCAGATAGTCTATCTCCTCAACATACCATGTATTATCCAAGATGCAGTCCCCCCAATCATCATCAGTATAGGCCAAATGCAAATCATTGTCATCCCACCACTCGCCATCAACTGCTGCCAAACAATTGTCCGGCTCTACTTGGATCATTTTCACAACATAAGTGCCCCCTCAGGGCGACACACGGTTGCAGTTTTCTGGCTGTCTTCGATTCTTTCTCTCTCAAACTACCTCAACACAGTTTTCTGTTCAATATCTACAGTGTTTACAACACCTAATTCTTGTGTTGGGTTTCCTGCACATGCGTCTTCTGGCAGTTTTCCTTTCTCATCAGCCTTCCCGACCACGGCAGCTATCTCTACTTCTTTTCCCTCTAGTTTCATCCTAGTTTCTTCTTCCTTGTCTGGCTCACCACTCAGCCATCCAGTGTTATCAGTCAATCCATTCAGTTTAAACCACCCAATCTGTACATCCCCTTGATCATGCTTATCAAAGAACTGTAGGTTATCCAAATCCTCTTCGAGGTCTACCAAATCATCTAACCCTTGGCTTGGGCCATCCTCCCTGACCACATTGATGTCTACCGAGATTGGTAGCACCAATTCGGGCTTGGTTTGACTAGTTGGCACTGTCATGACCCAAACCCACCCCTATAGGTTTAGTGTTGTAATCGGCCAGTAATTCATGATTATCGAAGGCCTGTTTAACGATAATGACAATAATATAATATAAAGGGCTGGCAGAAGCCAATCAATAATAGCATACATCGTTCAATGAGCTATGAGGACCTGAATGAAAATAAAGTTTTTTGTATAGTCACGGATACATTAGTCATAAGCCCTCACTCCAAGCGTACACAAAAACATAGTACAAATTTTGGGACTTAATCCCATCACCAAAGTAGAAGTATGAAAACCAAAGCACACATATAGTTTATAATAATAATCCAAAAGGGTGAATTCAAAACACCCAAGCCAAGACACATGTTACTTCGGAACCTCGCGGTGAGGCACAATGGTTGGCTTGACAAAATAGAGTTCAGGTTGACGCCACTGACCTTAGTCCGGTGCTTAATCACCTACATATATATAATAAACTATGAGCTAGAGCCCAGTGAATAACAACTATGTAAAGCGGTTAAGAATGATGTCGCTATAGCATTTGAAAAAATCAATTATTCTTAGAACATTTTCAATCAATATCTTTTTGTTAATCAATCGTTCAATTGTTCAATTCAATCAATCATATTCATACAGGTCATATGTGGTACATCCAATAGCAACAATACAAGCGGTCTGAAAGACCAAACAATCAATTGATGGTCATCAAATAATAAACAATAGTTCCAAGAATTGGAATTGACAGAGATCTTTCTAACAATAACGATATTAATAACAATAAAAATAGCAATATGCTATGGATGCCACGAATACAGTTCAAAAAGAAAATCATCATTCAACCGATAAAAAGTAACGATTTAGAAACAATATAATTTATCATTCAAAAAATAAATACAATTTGAACATATCTTTACAACAGTGTTACTCACAGTGGGCTTCTCGATACACGTATTAATGGTTCGGCATCTGACCTAAGCAAATAAAGTCAAGCATAACACAATGACAATCACATTCTTACACTACTACACAATTTGATTACTCGATCTCTATTCGTTTTCTCTTGTTCAGTTTTCATTCTATTCTTTATTTTGTTTCGGGTCTAAGCAAAATGCAAATGAATGCAATGCATACGGAAAAACATTTTAAATGATGCAAATGGAATCCCGGAAGGTGGAAAAGATGAGCAGAAACGAAACCGTGTCTGCCCAAAAGGGCCACACGTGCTGGGGTCCCAGTCGCATGTGCGTTGACCACCACCGCACTTGTTTCCGCAGGTGCATATATTTCAGTATGCAAGCTCTACTATGCCTTATTTTCTGCACGTGCGGGGCCCTAGGCCGAATGTGCAGTGCTGTTCCAAAAACTGCCCAAATTCTGCTCTTTTTTGCAACACAGATTTGTACCAATTTAACTTCATTTCCAAGCATCCCATAGCCCAAAACTCATCAAAACATCTCGTCCTCAACATGTTTAACTTTAAACAAAATTATAACTTTAAATGGAGTCTCAAATTCATTCAAAAAGTTCAATTCTTTAATTGATTTGTCTAGTCATAAAACTTATAGCCCTTAAGTTTCAAATCTTTCATACTCATGAATGTTCTTCTCAATTATGAAATCTCATGTAAGAAAACAAATGAATGATCCTGCAATTCAAGAATTATGCCATGCATGGTGGATTTAAGAGTTAATTCATTCTATTATTCCATATTAAGACATGCATGTCCTAAGCTCTCAATAACATGAACAAACCTCTAATTAAACATGAATTTCATCCTAGTTCAACTCAACACCTAAAATATCATAAGTATAGTATCTCAATTTCATCAAATTTGGTGGAGAATTCTCACCTTACTTGATTAATTTGTGAAGATTGACCCTTAGCTTCAATGTTCTTCTCCAACCCTTTCTTTCTCCTTGTTGAACTCTCTTTCTAGGCATCTCTCTCAAGTTTTCTCTACAATGACCACTATATCTCTTCTTTAACTTGATAAGAAATACACTAAGTCTTTCTCTCTCTCTCTCTCTCTCTCTATGTGTAGTATATAGCAAGCTCCACTAGCTCCCAATTGATGAGTAGGATTTCTTTTCTTTTTCTTTTTTCTTTTTTTTTTTATTCTTATTCCTCAAGGTTAACTTAGGCTAATAATAAAGCACATTAAGTAATGCAAATCAAATTCACAGAGTTTAATTAGTCCTCATCATCTTAGAATCTTAATTGCACTAAATTAGATTATACTTAGGTGAATTAGGCACTAATCCCTATCCAATTTCGTAATTCTAACTAGTTAAAATTAACGAACCAGACAGGTCATACATATCCACATCTGTTCATTGTAATAATGCAATACCAACCAATGCAAGCATATATCATGTGGCACATAATTCATAATTGACACATAATCACACGATTAACTTTAAGCACACAATTATTATAATTAACTTGCTTAATTAAGGAGGTAGTTGTCACAGGCACAATATAGCAGCTCGGGTCATACACCCTCTTAGATAAGTCCTCAGGACACTCCGACAACCAACTTGTACCTCCTTCCGAGACCAGACCCTCATTTACCATGGGTATTGTCACCACATTGTGAGGCTCAGGTTATGGCTTAAATACGCCAATCATGCACAGATCTGTGCCCTCAGGAATGAACAGCGTTGGTTTTGGTAGGTGGGATGGGATAATATATACGTTGGGTCATAAGAGATGACCAATGTATCGATCAAGTTAAGGTTTCGGGGTGGGAGGACTCGATTCTGGGCTGGGAGTGGATTTGTGGTTACATTTGGTTTCTGAGGTGGAGCAATGACCTTGTTGTCAATGAGATCCTGAATCTCATGACGCAAACGGAAGCACTGGTCGGTGTCATGACCGTGCTGCTGGTGAAAAGCACAGTATTTTGTGGGGTTGTGTTTGGCTGGAAGAGGGTCAGGCTGTGGGAGCCAAATATCGGTACATGCAGGAAAGCCGAATATAATATATATATATGGGAGCCGAATATATATTCTATTTAGATTTCCAGCATGTACCGATATTCGGCTCCCACAATTGCCCTGCAAACATCCTACTAGCGCCAGTTAGTCGACAAGTTTGGTTTCGAACTTGAAAAGTCAAAAAATGCGGCAGTTAACCTCATTCCAACATAAGTGTCAGAACGTCTACGCTTTTTAGGCATCATTACAATTTCCCGTCCCTTCGTTCATTCATTTAATGCGATTTGAAACTATGTTGTCCCTTTGAATGTATGTTTTTTGAATACGCAAAGCTTCTGGTTTTCCTTTCAGTATACCTCCTTCATTTCACGACCTCTGCAACTTCCTCCCGTTTCTCATTATCTTCTCCGCTTCTTGTAAGTTCTCTTCTCCTCCATTTCAAATCCCATTTCCTTGTTTGTTTTTAGTTTAGCATACTTCCTAAACTGGCTAGGATGGAAAAATATCTGAAAGCCCTTCTTTCTGCAGATCGAGTTTCTGGTTTTCGACGCCATTTTTCCATTCCTGATGATGTCCATCTGTCACTCGTGGTAGAGAGCACCATTGATATAGAGAGGACTGATGAGAGTACAATCATCTTTCCTCTCATATCAATCGCTGAGGGCGGAGTCCGTTTCCCCTTTCACCCATTTTTAAGGGTCATCCTTCGCCACTGGGGTCTAATCCCTTCTCAGCCTAATGTAAATTTTTACCGAATCATAATGGGAATTGTAGAGTTAAACCGACGCCTTAGGCTCAATCTTGGTATCCCTGCTATTCGGCATTGTTATGCCTTGGCCAAATTCTCTAGCCAACAGGGGCGCTACTTTCTCAAGGCTAAGGACACCGACCATCATTTGGTGACTATGCTTGCCAGCGCTGGCAAGCGTGTTGACAATGTCATGGTCGTTGTCTGAGGCAATTGGGAATTCGGCAAGGGCGAAGATCGCCTAGATCCTATGCCTTGATGAAAAGGCGAACCAAGTGGCCGTATAATTCCTTATGCGCATTTGCTATATATTTACCCCGCTTACCTTCTATGCACTTATCATTTTATTTATGCAGGCAACGATTTGAAGAAAGTTCTGGTCTCGGTCAACGACGCTGTACTTGCGCAGATCAAAACTATGCTCTAGTTCTTTGGCCGTCCAAACCTCCAAAAGCAAGGAGGGCGGCCCATATACTTCTGAGATACGAGCTAACCTACTCTATGTTTTTGGCTACTGATAACATT
Source organism: Camellia sinensis (assembly GCF_055761805.1). Classification (NCBI taxonomy): domain Eukaryota; kingdom Viridiplantae; phylum Streptophyta; class Magnoliopsida; order Ericales; family Theaceae; genus Camellia; species Camellia sinensis. The sequence continues at coordinate 72,931,393 of NC_138970.1, read as the reverse complement.
CCGATTCCAGGGGGCGAACAGCAGCTTACGGCGCTTATTTTCCCGAACTTCAAAAATCGTAGGCAAATTGGTCTGGAAGCTTCAGATTCAGAGCCGACGGATAAGCAAATAGCCGAAGAAGTCACCGAGCAGCCGAATCAGTCCAACTTGGTTAGATCCGATATTCTCAGGGGAGGAAGTTGACGAGGCTCTAAATTTGGCTTTCGAGGAAGCCGGCCTTAATCCATCCAACCCTCCATCCACTTCAGGCTGAGTGGACGTCTCCTTTGAAGATATTTTTACCGACTTAGGGGACCTTCCTGGCGCATATCCTGAGAACATGGCTGGGGAGTTGCTCACGCAAATGGCCAGGAGGAAAAATGTCAAAAGGATGGCCGCCCGGAGGAGAGCTGAGACCAACCGATCTAAAAGGATGGCCGCTCCACCTATTGCAGTGACTGAGTCTTCTCCGCCTGTTACTGTGGAAGAAACGACTTAGATTGAAACGGCCGAAACGGAGCAATTCGTCGGCCAACAGGGCAATCAGGAGGCCGAGCAGAGAGGAAAAAATGTCCTGCCGAGCTCGAAGCCGACTCTACGAAAAACATAACCGATAAACGGCCGCGCATAAAGGAGTCAGACTTGATTGTGTCGTTTATCGTTCAACCAAGGATAAAGAGCGTGCCGATTTCTTCTGATGCATCGGCTGTGAAAGACCCTGCTGTGGCCTTCAGCATGGCCTCTTCAATTTCCCTGCTAGTTGACAGAGCAACTTTTCGGGCGAAGCCGGATTTGCTATCAATAGCATTAGCTGCTCAATCGGCCGTATTGGTACATGACTTGAGCCTTGTCTGCAGTCTTCTGTCTATATTTTTTATTTTTATTTTTTATTTAACTCTAATTCCTTGTTTTGTAAATGGCAGGTAGGATAGTCGAGATTGGCCCCCATCAACATGATGCTCTTGAACAAATCGACTTTCTCAAAGCCGAAGTTCAAAATGAAAAGAGCAAGGTCGTGGAGGCCTCTCTAAGAGCCGAGTCCGAGGCGACGAAAGCGACGGAAGAACGTGCGAGGGCCGACGTCGAGGCAGAAAAGGCCAAGAGTTCCGACTAACTCAGGTTGGTTGCCGAAGAGAGGGCAAACGCAAGCGAAGACGTGCTCAAGTTAGCTAAGGAGGTGATTGCCAAACTGGAAGCTGATTTGGAAGCATCGAAGAAGGCAAAGTAAATAGCTGACTCTGAGATTTCCAAAGCATTCCAAGCTGGGAAGGACGCCGTCTTAGAGAACTACGTGGAGGAAGTACCCAAGTTCAAGAATCGAGGCTTCAAACATTGCTGGCTCAAAGCCCTCACTGCCGCTAATGTGACGTTGGTGCAGCCGATTCCATATGAACAAGTGGACGTTGAGCCGCTAGAGTCTGACCCTGAAGATTGATTAGGGTATGATTTTGATTTTTGTTAGACATCTTTCGTGCATAGTTTTTGTAGATTTTTGTTGGAAGATTTTTGTTTATTTACTTCGGTTAGAAGTTAAATGTAGGGTAATTTTCATGTGTAAAATGACTATTATCTGTACTCAATTTGTTAATGAAAATTTCCTTTGCCTTTCTATCTACTACATGTGCTAGTTAATGACGTTAGTAGGATGTAAGATCATGATATGAGTAAATTAAACATCTGATAAAATAACTACGTATCTTTGCGATTTAGCCTAATAAATTAATGTAAGATCATTAGGTGAGTAAATTAAACATCTGATAAAATAACTGTGTATCTTTGCGATTTAGCCGAATAAATTAGTGAATCTGCCCTTACCTCAACTAATGATTGAACTGGACTGCCAAATATCGGTGGTTCATGGATTGGCTAGGGCACAACTTAGCGGTGCAAAGCCTTGAAATTTAGCTGATTAGATTAACAAATCTACCCATGCCCCAGCTAATGAATGAACTAGAACGCCGAATATCGGTGGTTCATGGATTGGCTGGGGCACGTCAACTTATCAACGTAAGGCTTTGAAATTTAGCCGAGTAGATTGAAAAATCTGCCCTTGCCCTAGCTAATGAATGAACTAAATTACCGAATACCAGTGGTTCATAGATTGGCTAGGGTACATCAACTTAGCGGAGCAATGAAGGCTTCGGCCATCTCCTTCCAATTCTGCTTAACGAAATCTTCCAACTTAGTATACCAAATAGTCGTTACACCTGACATGGTACAACCAAAGAAAGACAGCTTCTATAATCTAGTTAAGCCCATTGGCCACAAGATATCAGAAAACAGTCGCAAGTGAACCATCAGATCCCCAGAACGGTCAAAATGATCAATGTGTGGCATTTTAAACCGATCCGATAATGTAACCGCAAAACTAGTGTATCCATCGTCTATGTCTAGGTGGAGTTAACCCCTTTTGCTCATTTGAACAATTTCTCCAGTTTGTTGACCTTGAGTGCAGCTGGGTCAACCTTGAACTCGAATGGTGCCTCGGTCTAATATACCAAGGCTCTGGAAGCTTGTGTCTAGATAGGTTCTACTGGATTGCCCTGGTTTTCTTGAACATTGGCAGTATTAGCAGTGGCTCCGGGTGCTGGGATAGCTGTAATGGGTACACAGGATGCAAAGGCCATGACCGGCTACAATGGTTGTTGCTGTAGCATGGTTATAACCTCGGCCTAACCGACTATAAAGTCATCCTGACAGGCCACATCCTGTTGTAAAATCTCAACTATTAGCTGTAGGTGGAGTATCAATTCCTCCATATTGGTCGGGGGATACTGTACCATTGGAATGGGTGACCTTTCTTGAGCTGAACTGGAAGTAGCTGACTGTTCTTGAATCGAACCGGACATAGGTGAGCTGAAAGGTGATTGCTGTAAGAATTAGACTGGTGAACTCTGTCTGATTCTCATCCGTCTTGTAACTGGTGAGAGCGAGATAAACACAAGTTGTCCCCGAACAAGATCCCTAGCCTTACAAAGTCTTCCGACTCGAGTCCAGAGTACTTAGGAGATATCCGAACTTTCTAAAGCTATGGTTTTAAACTACCTAACAAAAGAAATAAAGCAAAAGAGCAGCAATCAGAAACCGCACAACACCTCAGCTAAGATGTTATCAACACAAACATGATCAAAGCTGTAGGACTGTACTCCACACTGAATTCTGCCCCAAAACAGATACCAACCTTGCAACTGATATGCACATTCCTGTATTGTTTCACTATAAAGTACATACCAGTTAAGCGAGAACCAAAACACCCCTATGAGGGGGTAGGGTTATCCTGTCCTAGTTTTGTCATAAACTAGGGTTTCATTAATTCAATCAAGCGGTTTCATGTAATTCTGCATTCAAGTGAGCATTTTGTCCTAGTTTGGAACAATCTCTATGGCTTTTCTATATGTAACTAAGCCAAATGGTCAAAAAGGGTACCTCAACAGGACTACCTAATATACTTCTCACACTTAACACCGAGAAGTGAAAGGAAGATCAAACGGTATAGCAGTAGTCCAGATCCATGGGTTGTGTTCCGAACATGACAGAGCCCACGACCAGTCAACCTTTTGGCAAGCTTTTGGACAAGCCTCCAGCAAACCGTCCAGGAATAACATATGGAAAACACAGTGACTTAAGCGCACCAATGTAGATGCAAATGCAAAGAACATATAAGTGTAGATAAAATTTCACATCATGAAGTCCAAGTCGAGTTCACTATTGTCCTCAGCAGAGTCGCCAGAAACTGTAGCTTGCTTTTCCTGCTCCTTTCGGATATAATAGCCCTACAGTTCAGATTCCCGTGGTTCTAAATCTGATCTCACAAGTGCAATGTGAAATAGATAAACACAAAAGAGTCCAAATCCGCTAAATCTTTTAGAAAATCAATTTTGAATTAAAATGTCAAAAATAGACTGCTTTGCCAGATTACAGAGTCACCACCTAAATGTCTTTTGGGAAATTTAGAAAACCCAGAACTCATGCCAAAGACCCCTTATCCATCATCACCAAAGTGTCTCGGCTCAGGAACTTAGGTACGAGAGTGGAAGGTCATGAATTGAGCACCCCACTCGTCCGATCAAAGATCAGCCTCTACTAATCATGATGTGATTCTTATTTACATTATGTGCTCTTGTTCCAATTATTAGACTAGCATTACTATGTGACTCACACAAGTATAGACTAATTTGCAAAAATTGAAACACTTTAATTTATGTTTGTTTTGAAAATTGTTTCGAATATGTACCACTTGAAAAAGTGATCTCATTTGCACATTACTCAAATTATCCCAATTTAAGAAATTAGCCATCATCCATAGGCATTCAAACAGATATAGCACTTAAGCACTTAGCCTCATGGTAATCATACTCGACATGGCAACAATCACACTCATGCAACATGCTAAAGCAGTAAAGCTTACCTCAATTCCCGAGGCAAGCCAAAAGAGAGAAAATAGTTAGAAAAACGCGTGATCCAAACTAATGAAATATGCCTAATGCAACACATGCAATATGCAATTAGAAGTCTGGCTACTAGCATAGCATATGAATCAATTTGACGGCATGCGATTTAAGCACGTTTTCAAAGAAGTAATAAATACAATACTTTGTTAGAATGATACGTCAAGCCTAATGCATGCAAAATAATGGATGCAAATTATGAGAAATGCGTAAACACGATGCTCTATACTATCCAACACAAGCAGGTAAATAAAAGGGAGATTGACGTGGGGTTAGAAGAATACACATTATTACAAGTTTGCCCTCATGTGGGAGGGTCCGAATGAATGCCCTAGCTAATTACTATGAATTAATTATCTATTACAAATCAAATGAAATAAATTAACTACACTAGCTAAGCATTACAAATTGGCCCTCGCACAAGGGGTCCAAATAAATGAATTAGCCAAGCTTACTAACTAATTATTACAACGCTGCATTTAACTAACTATTCTAGCTAATTAAATAACTACAACACACTCTAACTAATTAATACAAATTAATTAATTAAACTAACTAATTAGTTACATTACAGAATTAATTAACTAAGTAATTAATTACAAGTTCACTAAAAACATACTACTATAAACAAATCTAACGGGTTCCAAGGAGCAAGGAAATGGCTTATGCATGCACGTGAATTCCCTCCCCCCCCCCCTGAGAATGCCTTTGCACTGTTTTGCACCTCGGCCTCTGCTCTGCTCTCTGAAAAAAGTAGTACTGCCTGGCTGAAAAAAGGTGGTTAGCCGCCCACTAATAGTGGCCTGCCGTACGGTAAAGGTGGCCTGCCGGCCACTAATGTTGGGTTTCTCCTGTTATAACAGAAAACAAACAAAGCAAAAATAGAGCATTCTCAGGGGATGGTCGTCCACCTTGCCTCTCCTTATCATCAAAGAAATCAAATGAGGGGTAGGCTCAATTCGCAAGCCACCAATCGACGCAAATTAATTGCGTGATGACTTATGAACCAAGGGTTACAATTTCAATAAATACACAATAAAAGACTCATGAACCTCCTTCCTATCATGATATTGATCAAGGGAAGCGGTTGACATTGACTCTTGAACCGTTTTCATCACTAACAAGTATGAAACGACTCAAGACATAATGGGTTCAATTAACATCTGATTGAACCCTAAACCATTTTATTATCTTACTCCATTTTATTCCTATTTTAACACCTTTTATCAGTCATTTTAGTCCAAAATGAGCATTAAGTCCACTAATGGAAAGATGTGTCAAACAAATGGTTGTTTTGGGCATGAGACAGATGTCATGTCGTTGGTAATGAACTTTGAAGAGATTAAACCATTAAGCACAACGATCTCTATCTCAAGCTTAAACAAACAATCGGTTTGAAATGACTCTCAAAGTAAGGAACAAGCCAAGAAATGAGAAAAGTACAGAGATGATTAGAGATGAACACAAGTATGGAAAGCTTGAAATAAATGCTATCAACTCAAATAGGTTGGTGTCTAATGCCTAAAACACCAACCTGGCCCAGCCTGGATTTTAGTTGGAGCCCGCGAGGCTCGACATAGGCAATTGGGCCGGGCCGGGCCTAGCCAAATTTACACCCCTACAAATAACTGCTCGGTCTGGTTATTCGGTATGTTGCATGGTTGTGCTTGTCTTGTAATCAAAGGAGAGGGTCTTATTTAGGTCCAGGTTGGTTCTAAAAAACTATTGTTTGCCCCTACTTGGAGCAAAGTAAGATTGGTACTGAAGATCTTGCTTTCTGGCAAAACTACTTAAGTTTGTTCTAACTCTATTTGTTTACAGCAGTACTGAAGTGTTGATGTACTTGTACTTAAGAAAGAGTCATTTGTGACTTTAAACATTCTATGATTTCCAAAAAGAAATGATCATTTGAAAAACTTGTTAGTGTGGTTTCCACCAAAGAAATTCCACTTGGCTAAGTTCCATTTTGGTTGCCAAACATAATTCCACCAAGCAATTCCACTTGGCATGTTTGAGTGCAAACCAAAGCCAAATTTCATTCGGTCATTCCGAAGCTAATTCTGTTTGGTAAAAACCAAAGCTAATGTCATTCTATTGAAACTGAGCTAATTTCGTATGGTAAAAACCAAAGCTAATTTCGTTCGGTTGAAACCGAAGCTAAGTCCGAAAATCACACCTTGACTTAGCTAAAATCCATTCATTCACAATGAAACTTATTTTGAGAGTTTATTTCTAACTCTGCTTTAGTTCAAAATCATCTTTATTTTGAACTATGCCCCTAGAACTTGGATCTTTAAGGGCTAAGTTAATTATTAATCTGTTCTAGCCATAAGGTTGTACAGGTACTGGAAACGAAAGTTCAAGAAGCGTGAAGACTTTTCTATTAATCAAAAAATAAGTGCCATTTCACTTGATAGATATTTTGGGGGGATAGTCTACTGATAGTACTTCTTGAAGTTTGCTACATTCTAGGGCTGAGGTATGGGTATGCTCCATTTCCAGCAATGACTATAACCTTGTAAGGCCCCTCTTAGTTAGGTCCTAACTTTCCTTTGCCAGTCACCATTTTGTGATCCATAACTTTCCTCAAAACCAATTCACCAGGTGTAAATTGTCTTGGGAGAACATTCTTGTTGAAACTATTGATAAGATGCTGCTAATAAGCTATAAGTCTGATTAGTGCTACTTCTCTTTGCCATCCTACCACATCCAGTGCCTATGCAATAGCTTCTTCATTACTTACATCTTCAAACAGTTTTAATCAGATTTTTAGGAGGCTGACTTCCAGCAAAATAATAGCCTCGATTCCGTAGGTCAAGGAATAGAGAGTTTCCTCGGTCGAGCGTCGCACCGTAGTTCGGTAGGCCCACAACACATGGAGTAACTCTTCAACCCTTTTGCACTTTCAAGCTGCTTCTTTACTCCGTTAATGATGGCTTTGTTTGACCACTCTATCTGCCCATTGCTCTGGAGGTAGCCTGGAGAGGAGTTCCAATATTTGATTTTGAGATCAGTACAAAACTTCCTGAAAATCTTCCCGTCAAACTACATTCCATTATCTGCAATCAGTACCCTTGGGATGCCGAAATGGACCCTGACATTCCGCATAATGAACCACATTGTGTCTGCTTCCTTGATGTTTGCCAGTGCTTCTACTTTCACCCACTTAGTGAAATAGTCGGTTGTAGCGATGAAGAATCTTTTGTTCCCAGTCCTTTGTGCCAGAGGTCTAACGATGTCCAAGCCCCATAGAGCAAAGAGCCACGGACTAGTGAGCAGAGTGAGAGCTTTGGCTAGTTGATGAATTAGAGAAGCAAACCTTTGTCATTTATCGCACTTATGAACATACTATTATGCATCTCTCTACATCTGTGGCCACCAGTACCCATGAGTTAGGGCACGATGCACCAGTGACCTTCCACCAATGTGGCTTCCACAAATCCCATTGTAAATTTCACAGAGAACATTCTCAACTAGATTTGGATGCACATATAATAGATAGGGGCCAAGGTTGGAGCATCGGTACAGTTTCCCAGATGATAAGATCCAAAACAGAGCTAATTGATGTCGAACTTTGTTTGCCTCTTTCTTGTCTTCGGGGAGAATGCTAGATCTCAGGAAAACTAGTATTGGATCCATCCAACTCGGTTCTAAGTTCATACAAAGGACCGAATCTAGAGACGTAATGCTCAGTTCCGATACAAACTCGACCCAAATCTTTCTAGCATCTTTGGTATCCACTGATGAACCAAGGCAAGCTAAAGCATCAGCATTGTTGTTTCTGTCTCGATTGATCCGTTTCACTAGTATGGACTAAAATTTCTTGATTAGATCTCTGGCCTTGTATGTTTACATGGCCATTCTTTCATCTCTTGCTTTGTAGACCCCAGTGAGTTGGTTGACAACCAACTGAGAATTGCTAAAAATTAGGAGCTCGTCCGAGCTGAAGTTCTCAGCACTGTGCAAACCAGCCAGTAGTGCTTCATATTCCACCTCATTGTTAGAGGCTTTCCATTCAAGCTTTAGAGCTTGTTCCCAGATGAATCCTTCTGGAGAGATGAGTGCCACCCCTGCCTCCGAGACTCATTTATTGGATGATCCGTCAATACAGAGTTGCCAAATGTCTCCAATGAAAAGTTTACATGCTTCTGAAGCACATTGTTTTCCCAGTTCGGTGGTGCATGGCACTTGTACCAAGCTGGTGTTTGAGTTTTCGATGCTCGAGGCAGAGGCAAATTCGGTGACAAAATCCGTCAATACCTGGACCTTGATTGTTGTTCTGGGTTGATACTGAATGTCGAACTCACTATGCTTAATCGCCCATTTCGCCGTTCGACCAGAGAAATCGGCTCATCCGAAGACAGATCTGAGGGGAAACTCAGTGAGAAAATTGATGGGGTGACCCCAGAAGTAGTGTTGTAGCGTCCTTGAGGCAATGAGTAGGGCGTAAGCCAGTTTTTCCAATAGTAGATACCATATTTCGGTATCTAGGAGAGTCTTACTGACATAGCATACCAGCCTCTATTCATTTCCCACTTCACAAATCAGTATAGCGCTTACCGCATGGTCTGAAATTGCCAGATAAAGATATAGTTCTTCCCTTGGTTCTGGAGTAGAAAGGAGAGGTGATGTGTTGAGATACTTCTTGAGGTCCTACAGCGCCTTGGTGCACTCGGGCCCCCATTCAAACGTATTCTTTTGCCTTAGAAGTTGGAAAAAAGGCTTCATTCAGTTTGAGGACTTGGTAATGAACCAATTGAGTCATGTTGCCATTCCAGCCAGTTTCTGAAGTTCCTTGGCCTTCTTCAGTACCTCTATCTCTTATATTGCTTTAATCTAATTCGGGTTTGCTTCGATTCCTTTGCGAGTAACCATGTAACCCAAGAACTTCCATGTTCCTACCCTGAAAGCGCATTTCGAGGCATTAAGGCAAAGTTGATGAGTTTTCAAGATGCTAAAAACTTCATTTACGTTGGCGAGGTGGTTCGTTGCAAGCCGGCTTTTGACCACCATGTCATCTATATATGCTTCCATAGTTCGTCTGAGTTTATCTTTGAACATCCAAGTCAGCATCCGCTGGTAAGTTACTCTAGCATTTTTAAGGCCGAATTGCATTACCTTGTAACAGTAGGTGCCTCTTGAAGTGATAAACGTTGTTTTCTCTTAGTCTGGGCCGAACAACAATATCTGATGATAGCCGTTGTAGGCGTTCAAGAAACTCATTCGCTCGTGCGTAGTCATTGAATCAATAAGCTGGTCCATACGTGGCATGGGAAAGCTGTCTTTTGGACAACCTTTGTTATAGCAAGTAAAATCAACACAAACTCTCCATTTGTCATTCATTTTCTTCACTACAACTGTATTAACAACCACTGTGGGTACTGAACCTCCCAAATTGCCCTTGTTGCTAAGAGCTTGTCCACCTCTGCAATCACTGCTTCGGTATGCTCAACTGAGGATATTCTACTCTTTTATACAACGGGCCGAGCTAAAGGACTGACATTGAGTTTATGGCAAGCAAATTCAGGATCCAAGCTAGGAGTATTGTAGGCCAACCATGCGAATACCTCTATATTTTCCCTCAGCAAATCCAACAACTGAAGTTTCTCATCAGCGCCAAGTGAGGTACTGATAAGGAAGTATTTCTCAGGGTCTCCTTCTTCCACCAAAATTTTCTCCAGATCTTCCACTATCTTTTTGGCTGGGGTTCCCCCGATATCTTCTAGGATAAGCTAATCTACTATCTCAGCCTTTTGAACCCGATTACAGAGTTGTTTGGTCTTCATGGCAGCCATGAAACAATGCTTTGATGTAACTTGGTCCCCCGAGATATGCTCTACTCCATGGTCCGTCGAGAAGCGGATAAGCTAATGATAGCTTGAGGGGACTGCTTTCATCTGTGAATCCATGCTTGACCGAGGATGGCATTGAAAGGGGATAGAGTGTTTACAATAAAAAATTCTATGTAAAAAGTCTCTGCCTAGCTACTACAAGTAATACTATCCTGCCTAGTGGCCATTTCAAGTTGGGAATTGAATTCGACCAATGGTGTCGTTGCTAGGGTCAGATTCTGCTCAGCAAGGCTGAGCTTCCTGAACAAATCATAATACAGGATATCTACAACACTACCCTTGTCCACAAGGACTTGTTTCACATCAAATCATTTTCCAATCCCAACAGTAATAATCGATGCATCCACGTGTGGATGTTGAATTCCTTCTAAATCTTTCTCAATAAATGAAACAGTACATAAAGGAGATTTAGGTACCATTCTAACTTTTTTCAGTGCAGGACCAACTGACATTACCTGCTGAATCTGTGTAGTTTTTGTAATTTCCTCTCGAAGTACTTCCTCCCTCTCAAGACTAGTTATGCCATGGATCACGTTGATGACCAGTCGAAAGGGGATGCTCGGTATTTGGTTGTGGTGGGGGGGTTCCCCTGTTCGGTCACGATCTTGTCTGGATCGACATACTCTTTGAGGTGCCCAACAGCTACCAAATCCTCCAAATATTGTTTCAACGCTGCAGTTCTGAGTCATGTGCCCCCTATTCTGGTGATAGGTGCACCTTAGTTTTTGGTTGCGCCAAGTTGGGTCTACTAACATCTTTGGTGGCCATACAAGGTATGGTTCTCTATTAATTCCCTCCATGAAATGTGAGATGGGTTCTTTGAACATCTTGAAAACTGCTTCATCCTACTTAGATTTGTCTACCTCTTCACTATGACTTCTCGGGGTTCTCCTCAGTCTGCTCTTCATCGATGTAGACACCCCATTTTTGACCGCCCGTAACGTTTGAGTGCTTTGCCCAGTACACTCGATGATGAAAGTGGTGTTGTTCGCAGCTCGGGGTCTTAATGAAGGATCTATGTTTAAGCCCCGAAACAACCCCAGATCTTCCATATTCCCAATGTTTATACCCCAGAAATCCATTTTTACACATTGTGCCACCCCATGATGAGTCTGAAGCAGAAAAATAGGGGATCACATTGAGGCCCGATCGTGCCTCATTGAGAGCCGGCCGTGGCTATTGGTGGCCGGTTGTGCCTTAGTGGTGAGAAACACTGTTCTAGGCGGGAGCTCGCCAGCTGTCCATTTTTGAAGATATTTATGACCTCTCTTGCTCAAATTCTATAAAAACAAAGTTGTATCTCTGTTTTGAGGGTTGAAGAATTTCTAAAAAGCTTATACACCTTCTTGAGGGCTCCTTCTTCTTGTGTAAGGAACCTTTGAGCAAGCTTACCACTTTGAACCTATATCCATACACCATACACACCTTCACGCCGTAGTTTGAGCATCACAATTCAAGCTTGAGGGTGTGTTTGGACTTAGTTTGATTTACAAACAAAGAGCTTACCTTTCTTGGGAAGTATAAGCTTACTATCTCTTCTCTTGCTCTCATTTCTATCACTTACTATCAAGTTCTTGTATTTTTGTGTTGTTTTGATCCTCTTTCAAGTGTCTAAGCTTTGGTTTGGAGAGCTACAAAAGAGTAGAGAGAGTTAACACTCTTTCTTACACCTTCACCTATATCTTAAACCCTTGTTTTACACCCTTTTTCTTTGCTTTCCAAATAGATTTTCAAAGTTTAAAACAGGCTAAAAATCATGCTTTGAGGTTTCAAAAATGGAGGGGTTAGCCACCCCTCCTTATCCTTACTTACTAGCCTTGTTGTCTTTGCTTGTTGTTTAGCTTTTTGGGCTCTTTTCATGCACTTTGAAACACTATTTTTCACCTATTAGAGGTTGTTTAAGGGTTGTCCTAGGTTGTTTAATTAATTTATGCTTTGATTAGTTTGCTTGTTGTCTCACAAGTCGTTATACATAGCTTGTTGCATATTGTTCTTGGCCTTTCTTTGTCTAATTTCCATGTTTAAGAGCCTCATTTTAATAATCAACTTACCACTCATTTATTTTATTTGAGAGTTGTTTCAATCGGTTGACGGTTATTCAAAACATGAACTAGAGATCTATGCTTAATGGCTTATTCTCTACGGAGGTTCATTGTCAACGGCATAGTCTCTTTTTCATGTTAAGAATCACTTCTCGTTTGACATGTTTCTCATTTAGTGGACGTAACCACCATCTTGGACAAATGGGTTAAAGAATGGCAAAGACTAATGAATTTGGCTTAAAATGAATCAACCCACATAAAGAAAATGAGTTATATTGCTTGGGCTCGGCCAGATGTTATGCCAAGTCTATTGTGTCAAGAGTCGTCATACGTCAATTCATGGTGTTTTGACAACCCTTGAAGCTTCTTTACTCCCCTCCCCCCCCCCCCCCTCCTTGAGGTTATCCTATGATAAAGGGGAGGGATAGTTGTTATTCATTACATTCAATGAATTTTATCCAAATTGTGGCTGAAGTCATCAAGCAAACAAATTGCTCGTTGATGGTTTTGGAAACGATTCCAACCTTCTCTTGAGGCTTTCCAATGACAGAGAAGTGTGAGAGGGACAAACAGAGTTCAAAATAACTGTCTGCACTGTTTTCATTTCAAAGCACAAAATAGGATTTTGCATAAAATTAAGTCACGGCCGGCCTTATTTAGGCCCGACCGAGCCTCATTGGGGGCCGGCCGGCCATCAATGTTTGGTCAGTAGTATGTTTTGCAGAAAAACAGAGGGCAGTGGCTGAAGGTGAAATAAAGCAAGCCTAGGCAGACAGAGCAGTTCTTGGACACTGTGCATGCAACTCTTGTGCATTCTTGCTTACATCAATGTTGTAAATTAATGCTCCGAGTATTGTTGTCATTCAAACATATTTAAGATTTTGGGACTTTCACCCTGGACACTCCGGCCAACTTAATTATCAATGGAGTCCATTCCCTATCTCCTCCCAAACAATGGAGTACATTCCCTATCTCCTCCCATACAAAGTTACATATACAATGTATTTAAATACATTATCATATACAATGATGAATTTAAAGCACATATTCAATGTGTTAATCCAACCGTCATATTCAACGACATAATCCAGTTGATTAGTTTCAATTTACCTAATCATCATGCAGTTCTACAACAATCATAACTATCCTCCACCGATAGCCCAAAACAGTTATCTAAAAGCAGGTAAATAAATCTTTCAAATAGATAAATTATCACATTTTCCATAGGTGAGTGATTTACCGATCCAACTACACCATTTAATCACAATTTCCTCCAATTTCATAATTTACAACCAATTTCATATTTCCACATCTTACTTCATTATTTAAACATGTAGTTCAATTAATCACATTTAGGGCATTTTTCCCTTTTCTTAAAAATTGCACCCAAGGCCAAATTTCATTAATTAAATAAAAGAGGGCCCCAAACTCAAGAGCTTTCATACACAATGAACCCAAAGTTGGAAAACCCCTCTTTTATAATTTCAAATCAAACCCTAACTTTGCCCAAAACACCCAAACACCACCATCTATACAAAATACCCAATGTTTATGTCAAAACTCATAATAAGGAGTAGATTATCCCTACCTCAAAGTTAGGAGCTCAAAGGAGATGAATAATGAAACTCAAGATGCTCCAAATCCACTTTTTTTCGGATCAAAGGATAGCCCACTCCAAGCTCTACCTTTTTTAAAAAGGGACTAGGGTAAAGAGACCCACGAATAAGGTGTATTTGTAGAGAGACAGAGAGAGAGAGAGAGAGAGAGAGAGAGAGAGACAACCGGATTTAGGGTTTGGAGTGAAGAAGGAGATGAAAAAGTGATAAAAATCACGCTGCTGCGAACTGATATAAGCGAGGCTCGCTCGAGCGAAGGAGTTGTCGCTCGAGCGACCAGACACAAAAGAACCTCGCTCGAGTGCAAGAAAAGGCGCTCACTCGAGCGCACAATTCAAAGCTTCAGGTCTGCAACACAGAAGCGCTCGAGTGCAAGAATGCTCGCTCGAGCAAAGGAACACCTAACACAAGGCTCGCTCGAGCGCAAGAAAGCTCGCTCGAGCGAAGAATACTAACCTTCAGGTCTAACAGAGACGCAGACGCACGCTCGAGCGCAAGAAAGCTCGCTCGAGCGAAGGCACAAATAACACAGGCCTCACTCGAGCACAAGAATGCTCGTTCAAGCGAAAGCTACATTTGAAAAGAAACCTGAAGACCCTCAATCCTCGCTCGAGCGCAAGAACCTTCACTCGAACGAAGAAGCAAAGACCTAAGGCTTGCTCGAGCGTAAATAGCCTCGCTCGAGTGAAGAAGCCAAAACCTAGGCAGCAACCATTTGTTTCAACACACAACCAACCTGTTTCAAACTTACCCAACACATCCCAAAACTCAAATACAAGGAATTAAAGGGACAACAACAAACAACCACAGAACTCGAGTCCGCAATACAATAAATGGCGGGGAAAAAAACCGGGATCGCTATACATGGAATTATCTGACATACTTTGTCTAACTAGGTGAAAGAAAATATTAGTCTTATTTTTCTCTTTTTCACGAAGACATTAATATATTCAAGTAATGTTTTAAAATTATGAAATAATTTTCTTTAGTCCATAATTGGCTTTAAACCATCTTCTAGAAGAAAAAGAAAAAAGAATTGGATTCAGTCATTCTCAAGCTAAAAGTATGTTATAATATTATGTATTAAATAATGTATTTAAGTAATGTTTTAAATTTTTGTTTTAAATATTCTCAATGATTATTTATTGTTTTTATTTTTTTATGGTATAAATTATGTTTTTATTTATTTATTTATTTATTTATTTATCTATTTTAGGAATAAATTTTGTAATTGTTTAAGAATTTTGAATTTGTGTCAAAGAATGAAAAAATGAATTTGTGTCATAGAATTTTGAATTTCGAATTTTGAATTTGCTCCTGATTTGTAGCTGATACCAACTCACTACTTTGATATGATACTTATTGAATTAATAAACATTATATTATGATATGAATGGAATTATCTGACATACTTTGTCCAACTAGGTGAAAGAAAATATTAGTCTTATTTTTCTCTTTTACATGAAGACATTAATATATTTAAGTAATGTTTTAAAATTATGAAATAATTTTCTTTGGTCCATAATTGTTTTTAAACCATCTTCTAGAAGAAAAATGAAAAAGAATTGGATTCAGTCATTCTCAAGCCAAAAGTATGTTTTAATATTATGTATTAAATAATGTATTTAAGTAATGTTTTAAATATTCTCAATGATTGTTCATTGTTTTTATTTATTTATTTATTTTTTGTTATAAGTTTTGTTTTTCTTTATTTATTTATTTATTTTGGGAATAAATTTTATAATTGTTTATGAATTTTGAATTTCTGTCATAGAATGAAAAAATGAATTTGTGGCATAGAATTTTGAATTTTGAATTTTGAATTTTGAATTTTGAATTTTCTCATGATTTGTAACTAATACCAACTCACTACTTTGATATGATACTTATTGAATTAATAAACATTATACTATGATATGAATGGAATTATCTGACATACTTTGTCCAACTAGGTGAAAGAAAATATTAGTCTTATTTTTCTCTTTTACATGAAGACATTAATATATTTAAATAATGTTTTAAAATTATGAAATAATTTTCTTTGGTCCATAATTGTTTTTGAACCATCTTCTAGAAGAAAAAGAAAAAAGAATTGGATTCAGTCATTCTCATGCTAAAAGTATGTTTTAATATTCTGTTTTAAATAATGTATTTAAGTAATGTTTTTAAATTATGTTTTAAATATTCTCAATGATTGTTTATTTTTTTTATTGTTTTATTTTTTTGGGTATGAATTCTATTTTTATTTATTAATTTTCAGAATAAATTTTGTAATTGTTTAAGAATTTTGAATTTGTGTCATAGAATGAAAAAATGAAAAAATTTGCTTTATTAATCTTGTAATTGGAATTGTTTTAGTTTTCAAATATCACTTAGATTACTTTTTAATAAAATAATTTCTAAGTAAAATACTTGATTGTAATTGGCAAATCGTAGTGATTTCATTCTTTTTTTTTTTCTTTTTTTCCAGCGACACTGCCATAATTATTAGCATCAGCTGATAAGTCTATGGCTGTCAAGAAGAAGTGGGGCCACCCCATGTACGTCATTGACTATGACAGAAAGACTGCTGCTAGCCTAAGTGACCGGCTCCATCTTCTTGCCTCTATATTCACAATTATTAGTTTTGCATCATACATGAAGTCGCTTATGCCAACCAAGCCCAAGGAGGAGCTCAGAACTTCGCTGAATAGTTTTACAGCTACTATCAAAAGCTTGAAGACGGACATGGCAAGTGACATGAAGGTGATAGAGAGCAATTTGGAGACAATAAAGAATGATATCAGGGAGGTCAAAGAGAAAAAGTGTAGCTTTAAGTTTTGGTAGAGACAGCTCTATTGAGATTCCATGGAGGCAAACATTTAGAAAATTGGCTAATGCTAAGAACAAAAAATAGAAATAAATATAGATCATAGAAGGTGGATTGACCTCTTTGAGATTTACATTGAATGTGAATTCATCATAATTGATTTTAATTTTGTTGCTTCTGATGTAGAAGCTACTGTTGTGATGGGTGCTTCTTCTGCCATTAGTTTTATGTGACCATAGATGGATAATTTAAATATTATATAATTGTATTACATTAATGTATTAACTTGGCTCTGATACCAATATAAGGTGCTCGACATACAGGGATAAGGCTAAGCATGTCTGTCAACGGTTTACTAGTACACAGACCTAAATGCAATCTCTGCAAAGATGGTCTTTAAACCTAAACGCGACTTGGGTGACGTCCCACTTCACCTTTCTCTGTTCTACCCTTATTCAGCACAAACCCAAGAATATAAATCAACATAATACAAGTATCTAACAAACAAATTATAACATATATGGTCTCATGATTTACTGTTGAGGTAGAGGCCTAACGGCAGCCACCCACACACAAATATGTTCTTGGATTTGCTGTTGTATTCTATGAATATGTTGTTCACAGAATTCTAACTTTTAAGTAGCCCGAGGCCGGAGATACGAGTCTTGAATAACAGTTAAATAATGAATACGACTAGTAATATAAAAACCTAAAACATGTAAGATATCAACAATTAAATTCACAGAGGGCATACATTAAGAAATACTTGCAAACATTTATGTCTTCAAAACAGCATAAGCCTTCAACACTTAATTTATATATAGAAGAAATTTTATTACAAGAGAGAGCTTGCACGGAGAGAGTGGGGAAAACCAAATTAAAAGATATTCTGCCTCAACAAGGGTGAGGTCTTTTTCTTTTATAGACAAAGGAAATAAAGATAAAAGATAAGGTGAGGACAGATGGCGTGTCCTTGATGGGTGGAGTCGATCGTCTTTATCCTCTGGCCGATTGGGAATCTCCAGCATCCTTATCTTCTTTGGACGAATATGAGATTTTTGTTTCTCTTTTATGGATGGCAGACAAAGAATCTGCCTTTGCCGAAAGTAGTTTTGTCGTTTTATACCGACGTTCTGGTTGATGGATTTGAGTAGGGGACACAGCCTTATGCTTTTCCTTTTCCTTTTTTGTCTTTTTCTTTATCGATTTTCTCTGCAATCATATTGGTTAGAGAATCCCAAAAGTCTCCAAAATTCGGTTCATCTTCTTCTAGTGCTTGTGATTCACCAACTAATACAGTATCTGCAAATACATGGGCACCTTCATCTTGGGAATCTTCCTGTTCTTGGCTACTGGTGACAGATTTCATGGAGGAGTCATCTTTGGAAAGAGTTTTGAGAAATTGCTCCTTCATGAAATCCATGCTTTTTATAATTAATTTTGTTTCAGACAGATTGGGAAATTTATGTCTTAATTTTGTTTGAATCTGAACAAAAGGATTTGAATTAACTGGTTGACTGGGAAGAGCTTTAGGAATAGCATCCCAGCAGGCCTGTGTATGTGCCTTAATTTTCAGGACAATTTATGTTAGAGTAGGGTTCATACCCTTATCCCGCCATCTTACAAAGAAAATTCTTTTAAGACGCGAGATCTTGTTCTGGTAATCACACTGAAAATCTTATTTCCGTATCCATGGAGTTCGATAATGGATAACAAAATGGACTAATGATTTACTGATAGAAATGTCCTTGTTTACTGGTAAATGAGAGTAAGCAGCATGCCAATCATTATATGCTTCTCTAACTGGTACTGGTAAAATTTCAAACTGGAGCCAAAATTTATCCCACCAAACGAGGAACCAAATTGGTAAATGCATATACGGATGAACTAGGAATGGTTATTAATTTATTGGAAATCTACTCAGAATTTACTGTCATCTTTATTTAGTAATTTAATGAGAATTTACTGAAAATTTACTGAGTAATTTGCTGAGAATTTAATGGCAATTAACTGGGTAATTTTTTAAGAATTTACTGTGAATTTACTGAAAATTTACTGACAATTTAATGAATAATTTAATAAGATTTTACTGAGAATTTACAAGAAATTTACTAAGTAATTTATTGAGTAATTTACTGTGAATTTATTGCGAATTTACTGAGAATTTACTGTGAATTTAGTGGGAATTTAGTGGGAATTTACAGAGAAATTTACTTAGAAATTACTAATGAATTTACTTAGAATTTACTCAGTAATTTACCAGTAATTTACTGTTAATTTAGTAAGTAATTTACCGAGAATTTACAAGGATTTTACTGAGAATTTACTAAGTAATTTACTGAGAATTTGCTAACAATTTATTGGGAATTTACTAAGTAATTTTCTGAGAATTTACTGAGTAATTTTCTCTGAATTTACTAAGTAACTTACTACGTAATTTAAAATTATGTTTTAAATATTCTCAATTATTGTTTATTGTTTTTATTTTTCTAGGTTATAAATTTTGTTTTTACTTCTTTATTTATTTATTTATTTTGGGAATAAATTTTGTAATTGTTTAAAAATTTTGAATTTGTGTCATAGGATGAAAAAATGAATTTGTGTCATAGAATTTTGAATTTCGAATTTTGAATTTGCTCATGATTTGTAACTAATACCAACTCACTACTTTGATATGATACTTATTGAATTAATAAACATTATATTATGATATAAATGGAATTATCTGACATACTTTGTCCAACTAGGTGAAAGAAAATATTAGCCTTATTTTTCTCTTTTACACAAAGACATTAATATATCTAAGTAATGTTTTAAAATTATGAAATAATTTTCTTTGGTCCATAATTGTTTTTAAACCGTCTTCTAGAAGAAAAAGAAAAAAGAATTGGATTCAGTCATTCTCAAGCTAAAATTATGTTTTAATATTATGTATTAAATAATGTATTTAAGTAATGTTTTAAAATTATGTTTTAAATATTCTCAATGATTGTTTATTGTTTTCATTTTTTTGGGGGTATAAATTATGTTTTTATTTATTTATTTATTTATTTTGGGAATAAATTTTATAATTGTTTAAGAATTTTGAATTTGTGTCATAGAATGAAAAAAAGAATTTGTGTCATAGAATTTTGAATTTTGAATTTGCATATGATTTGTAACTCATGCCAACTCACTACTTGGATATGATACTTATTGAATTAATAAACATTATATTATGATATGAATGGAATTATCTGACATACTTTGTCCAACTAGGTGAAAGAAAATACTAGCCTTATTTTTCTCTTTTACACGAAGACATTAATATATTTAAGTAATGTTTTAAAATTATGAAATAATTTTCTTTGGTTAATGATTGGTTTTAAACCATCTTCTAGAAGAAAAAGAAAAAAGAAAAAAGAATTGGATTCAGTCATTCTCAAGCTAAAAGTATGTTCTAATATTATGTATTAAATAATGTATTTATGTAATGTTTTAAAATTATTTTTTAAATATTCCTAATGTTTGTTTATTGTTTTTATTTTTTTTGGTACAAATTATGGTTTTATTTTTTTTTTTTTTTTTTGGGGGAAGAAATTTTATAATTGTTTAAGAATTTTGAATTTGTGTCATAGAATGAAAAAATAAATTTGTGTCTTAGAATTTTGAATTTTAAATTTTGAATTTTGAATTTTGAATTTGCTCATCATTTGTAACGGATACCAACTCACTACTTTGATATGATACTTATTGAATTAATAAACATTATATTATGATATGAATGGAATTATCTGACATACTTTGTCCATCTAGGTGAAATAATATATTAGTCTTTTTTTTCTTTTTTACACGAACACATTAATATATTTAAGTTAAAACATGTATTTAAGTAATGTTTTAAAATTATGTTTTAAATATTCTCAATGATTTTTTTTTTTTTTTGGTATAAATTTTGTTTTTATTTATTTATTTTGGGAATAAATTTTGTAAATGTTTAAGAATTTTGAATTTGTGTCATAGAATGAAAAAATATAAAATTTGTTTTATTAATCTTGTTATTGGAATTATTTTAGTTTTCAAATATCACTTAGATTACTTTTTAAGTAAAATAATTTTTGAGTTAACTACTTGATTGTAATTGGCAAATCGTTGTGATTTCTTTTCTTTTTTTTTTCTTCTTTTTTTTTCTAGTAACACTGTCAAAATTATTAGCATCAGCTGATAAGTCTGTGGCTGTCACGAAGAAATGGGGCCACCCCGTATACGTTATTGACTATGCCAGAAAGACTGCTTCTAGCCTAAGTGACCAGCTCTATCTTCTTGCCTCTATATTCACAATTATTAGTTTTGCATCATACATGAAGTCGCTTATGCCAACCAAGCCTAAGGAGGAGCTCTGAACTTCGCCGAACAGTCTTACAGTTACCATCAAAAGCTTGAAGACAGACATGGCAAGTGACATGAAGGTGATAGAGAGCAATTTGGAGATAATAAAGAATGATATCAGGGAGGTCAAAGAGAAAAAGTGTAGCTTCAAGTTTTGGTAGAGACAGCTCTATTGAGATTTCCATGGAGGCAAACATTTAGAAAATTGGCCAATGCTAAGAACAGAAAATAAAAATAAATATAGATCATAGAAGGTGGATTGACCTCTTTGAGATTTACAATGAATGTGAATCCATCATAATTGATTTTAATTTTGTTGTTTCTGAGGTAGAAGCTACTGTATTAGCTACTGTTGTGATGGGTGCTTCTTTTGCCATTAGTTTTATGTGACCATAGATGGATAATTTAAATAATATATAATTGTATTACATTAATGTATTAACTTGGCTCTGATACCAATATATGGTGCTCGACATACAGGGATAAGGCTAAGCACGTCTGTCAATGGTTTACTAGGACACAGACCTAAATGCAATCTCTGCAAAGATGGTCTTTAAACCTAAACGCGACTTGGGTGACATCCCACTTCATCTTTCTCGGTTCTACCCTTATTCAGCGCAAACCCAGGAATATAAATCAACATAATACAAGTATCTAACATACAAATTATAACATATATGGTCTCATGATTTACTGTTGAGGTGGAGGCCTAACGGCGGCCGCCCACACACAAATATGTTCTTGGATTTGCTGTTGTATTCTGTGAATCTGCTAATCACAGAATTCTAACTGTTGAGTAGCCCGAGGCTAGAGATACGGGTCTTGAATAACAGTTAAATAATGATTACGACTAGTAATATAAAAATCTCAAGCAGGTAAAAGATCAAAAAGTAAATTCACAGAGGGCATACATTAAGAAATACTTACAAACATTTATATCTTGAAAACAACATAAGTCTTCAACACTTAATTTATATATAGAAGAAATTTTATTACAAGAGAGAGCTTACACGGAGAGAGAGTACGGAAAACCAAATTAAAAGATATTCTGCCTCAACAAGGGTGAGGTCTTTTTCTTTTATAAACAAAGGAAATAAAGATAAAAGATAAGGTGAGGATAGGTGGCGTGTCCTTCATGGGTGGAGTCGATCGTCTTTATTCTCTGGCTGATTGGGAATCGCCAACATCCTTATCTTCTTTGGACGGATATGAGATTTTTTTTTCCCTTTTCTAGACGGCAGACAAAGAATCTTCCTTTGCCGAAAGGGGTTATTTCATTTTAAACCGAGGTTCTGGTTGATGGATTTGGGTGGGGGACACAGCCTTATGCTTTGCCTTTTCTTTTTTTGTCTTTTTCTTTGTTGGTTTTCTCTACAATCATACTGGTTAGAGAATCCCAAACTCTCCAAAATTTGGTTCATCTTCTTCTGGTGCTTGTGATTCACCAACTAATACAGCGTCTGCAAATGCATGAGCACCTTCATCTTGGGAATCTTCCTGTTCTTGGCTACTGGTAGCAGATTTCATGGAGGAGTCATCTTTGGAAAGAGTTTGGAGAAATTGATCCTTCATGAAATCCATGCTTTTTATAATTAATTCTGTTTCAGATAAATTGGGAAATTTATGTCTTAATTTTGTTTGAATCTGAACAAAGGGATTTAAATTAACTAGTTGATTGGGAAGAGCTTTAGGAATAGCATCCAAGCAGGCCTGTGTATGTGCCTTAATTTTCTGGACAGTTTCTGTTAGAGTAAGGTTCATACCCTTATCCCAACATCTCACAAAGAAAATTCTTTTAAGACACGGGATCTTGTTCTGGTAATCACATTGAAAATCTTATTTCTGTATCCATGGAATTCGAAAGTGGATAACAAAATGGACTAATGATTTGCTGATAGAAATGTCCTTGTTTACTGGTAAATAGGAGTAAGCAGCATGCCAATCATTATATGCTTCTCTAACTGGTACTAGTAAAATTTCAAACTTGAGCCAAAATTTATCCCACCAAACGAGGAACCAATTTGGTAAATCATTTTTGAGGACATCAGGGCGTATACGGATGAACTAGCAATGGTTATTAATTTACTGGGAATCTACTGAGAATTTATTGAGAATTTACTGTCTAATTTACGACCGAACAATGATGACCTAAACAAACAAGACAGTTGAGCTGGAGATAATTTACGATCGAACTTTAGGATGAAGTTCCCTACGTATCCCGAAGATGGGAATCAGGTCATACGTAGTTCTGGTTCGAGTTCACTCAAGTATTGACT
The DNA here is from genome assembly GCF_055761805.1 of Camellia sinensis. NCBI lineage: Eukaryota > Viridiplantae > Streptophyta > Magnoliopsida > Ericales > Theaceae > Camellia > Camellia sinensis. The sequence goes on along the minus strand of NC_138970.1, from coordinate 72,908,003 downwards.
CTCTCCTTTTACGCTCTACCTTTTGCCAAAGTCGCCCTTTCGGGTTTTCGGCCTTGCGAGCTAATTTTTTTCTTTATTTATAATTTTTCATGCTCTGACTTTTGCCTGGGTCACCTTTTCGGGTTTTCGGCCTAGCAAGCCTCTCAAGGGTAATATTTCTTCAACTTGTCCATGTTGATCGGTTGTGAAAATTCTAGGCATCTAGGTCCATGAGAATGACTGCTCCTCCTGACCAGATAGACTTGATGATGTAAGGACCAGTCCAATTGGGTTTGAACTTGCCTCTAGGGTCATGGATGGGAGCTCGATTGTCTTTGAGCACCATATCGCCTTCCTTGAGATTTATAGACTTAACCTTCTTGTTAAAAGCCTTGGCAATCCTGCGTTGGTGTAACTGCGCCCGCGGAGAGGGCCTCATGCTACAGTTCGGACTCGATTTGTGTCACGGTTCTTAATCTTGAACCAAAGAGTCCAAATCTAGCAAATCGTTTTGAGAAACAGATTTTTGAAAAAGTAGTGCCAAACATGGACTGCTTTGCCAGATACAGAGTCGCCACCTAAATATTTTAAAATGGGGAAATTTAGGAAACCCTGACTCGATGCCGAAGGCCACATGTCCGTCATCACCGGAGTTGTCTCGGCTCGGGAGCTTAGGTACGATCGGGGAAGGTCAGCTATGAGCACCCCCTTTCGCCCGGTCCGAAGACCGGCCTCTACTAACCGTGATATTCTGTTTTGAAAACGTTTATGTGTTCTTATTCCATTTATTAGCCTAGAATTACTATGTTATGCGCACAGCAAACAAGTATAGACCAAATCGCCCAAATTGGAACAAAACATTTCATGTTTGTTTTGAAAATGGTTTGCTACTCGCAAGTAGGCTAAAATACAGATTTTGCCACCCTCAAGTGGGTTTTTAGAGAAGATGATTTTGCCACTATCTAGTGGGCTTAAAACTCACAGTTTTAATGCATTATTCCAATTTAGGTAATTCAACCTCCATCCACAGGCATTCAAGCAGTTATATCACATAAGCAACTAGCCTCATGGTAATCATACTGTCATGGCAACACTCACACGCATGCGATATGCTAAAGTATAAAAGCTTACCTAGTACTCCGAGCCAAAACAGAAACTAGTCAGTAATCATATGCATGATCCTAGTTCATGTTAAAAATGGCTAATGCAACACATGCAAAGATGCAATCTAAAGTAGGCTCGGCTAACCTAAGCATGGCATGTGAGATGCAATCAATTGATGCACGTATTCAATTTTGAAATTAAAGTACAAATGCAGTTAGCATGATGTGCCGAGCCTGATGCATGTCAACAAATGCATGAATGCACGCATGCATAGCATAAGGTATGCTAAAATAAATGTGCCCTAATCTACCATCATAAGCAGGTAAATAAAAGGGAAGAAAGAAGTGGGGTTGGAAGGCATACATCACACGCACGCACACTTATTACAAATATGCCCTCGCTCGGAGGGACCAAATAAATATTACAAATTAATTAACTACGCAAGCTAATTAAATATTACAAATTAATTAATTAATTAACAAATTAACTAATCTAGGAAAACAGGTAAACCGCCTCGGGAAATGCGCCGCCATGCATAGGCTGCCTCTGTTTTCTTTCCTCTGCTCCTCTGAAGGCTACCAAAACCTCAGGACTGCTTCCTTGGACACTGAGGAGTGCCACCGGCTGAGTAGAATCGCCACCGGCAGTGTGGTGTAGTCATCGGCACAAGATGAATCCATCGGCTGCTTGTTTACTGCCGGTCGGCAATATATACTGCCGGTCGGCAAGGAATGTCTGCAGAACCTGCAATTGACAGCAACAGAGTGCAAAGCAAAGCATGGCAACACAATTCAAGGCATATATGCACCATTCATGTCCCTTATCATGGTAATGACTCAAAGGGGCATGTGCCTCGATTCTCGGACCACCAATCACGCATTTCCATGCATGATGGCCCAAGGAATCAAGTATGCAACTTTCATGTCAAATGAAATGCAAACCAATCAAACAAACTAAAGCCCAACCTCTATCACATGATCAAGGGGCAAGGCATGCATGCCAATGCAATGCAACCTAGGTATGCGAACAAGAATACAAGCATGCTATGCAACTACATGGCATACACAATGCTAACAACATAACATGCGCAACGCTTTGAAACATGGCATACACAATGCAAGGTGGACTTACACCAATGTGAGTGGACCTCAGCCGCACCCACATCAGTGGCCATAAGATGAAAATGAAGTGCCTCGAAATGCGTGCACACGGGCACGCAAACCGAGGCAATGACATATGCAATGCAATGGCTAAAATGGCATATAGAATGCAACATGGACTTATACTAACATGAGAGAGCCTCAGCCACACTCACATGAGAGGCCGATGGATGAAAATGAAGTGCCTCGAAATGCGTGCACACGGGCACGCAAACCGAGGCAATGGCATATACAATGCAATGGCACGGAAAATGATATGCAAACATGCCAATGGGATTTCAGCACTGAAATGTGGGGGAAAACAGCCCCGAAATGAGGCGAAAACACACCCGATGCACGGAATAGTCCCGAAACATGGACTTTTGGCACCCGAAATGGCTTACAGCTATACAAAGCATGCACAATATGGACATGGAGCATGAAGACAGAAGCAAAACAGCTTCAAAATAAGCATTTTTCTAGTACAAGTCATGGCCAAACAACAAGAAAAGATAGGGAAACAATGGCATGCAAAAATGGCTCCGCAAGCGAGGTAATGAAGCAAGTGGTAGATGAAAAACCCAAACAGAAAAATACCCTTCTACAACACTGAAGAGGGACCAAAAATATGATGTTTTTCAGTAGATGACAAGGCTCGAAAACAGATACAAGCATGGCAAACAATTTATGCAAGATTAAGGCCACAAGAGGGCTATAACATGAAGTACACAAAATATTCATCAAACATCCAAAGACCCTTAATGAAACATGACAAGGGGGTCAAAATATGGCTGTTTTTAGTTCGGACCAAAGTCCAAAAACAGCAACATCAGGGGCTGCCAAGGCATGCAAAAATGGGACCCAAAAGAGAATATAAAGGCAAGTGTAGCATGGAGGTCCCAAACAGGGTTGAGCCCTTCTTAAATGTTGAAGAAGGGCTCAAAATAAGCCTATTTTCAGTTTACATCAGGCTCTAAAACAGATCACACATGGGCCAAAAATACTATGCAAAAATGATGGCATACAAAGGTGTAAAGAGGCAAGTGCAAGCTACTGTCCTCAAACAGCAAGAGGTCCTCAATAAAACATGAAGAGGACCTCAAAATATGATGATTTACAGTTTGGGTCGGAGCCCAAAGATGCAAGCAACTATGGCTTAGATATGATGCAAGAATAGGCTAGAAAAGGGAAGAAGAGGACTCACCTTTGTAGACCAATGAACCAGCACCTCTTGGACCAAGTTTAGGTGCTCCTAAGCTCTGGAGAACAGCCTCAAGCTGCTGGAATGGGCGTTGGATGCCTTGTGCTATGAGTTGATGAAGAAATGGCCCAAGAACAAGGGTGTTTGATCACTCTAACACACCCAAATGTAGAGAGAGAGGGAGATATAGAGAGAGAGGGTGATATATATGTTATATGTATGTATTAGGTCTGGTTTTTGTTGAACCGAAACAATGGAGGAGGATGGCTTCCTTATATAGGCAATCCTAAGCTTCTAAGACAAGCTTCAAAGGGTCAAAGGGGTTTAAAGGGGAGGTCAAGGCTTATTGGAGAAGCTTGGACAGCTGGTAGGCTTCTTGAGGAAGCCAAGATAAGGGGTCAAGGCTTCCTCAAGAAGCCTTGAGCAAAGGGTGCAAGAAAAGGGGCCAAAGGGTGTGCAAAGGTTCAAAATAGCAACATATATGCACGGGGGAGTGTGCTGGTGCATTCCAACTGGCACAGCTGGGATGCACCAGGCTTGGAGAGTGCAAATGGTGCAAACCGGCCAGAAAATTTGGTCGTCGGCCAAAATAAAGTGTCGGTCGGCATAATATTTTGCCGGTCGGCAAAATAGATTGCCGATAGATGATTCCAATGTCAAAAAACGGCCGGTGGGTATGAAAATTGAAGCCCCGGAAGTTAGCTTTCCAATGGCGCAAACCTTGCATCAAAATTCCTCCTATGCAAAAAGTTATGCCCTTTTTCGTGAAGCCGCGCAGATTCGATCCAACCGGGATGATGCCCGACTTCAACTGATCATATCTCCCCCACCCGGACTTGGCTCTAGGAGATTCTTGAGTGCAAAATGAAGCCTCGGAAGTAAGCTTTCCGATGGTGGTGGCCCCATAGCTAAACTCCAAGTGTACAGACAGATAAGCCCGATTTAGCGAGGGCTGCTCGACTCACTTCTAGCAATTCTTGCCTATCTTCTTCTCCAACTTGGCTTCTCCCCTCTTCTCCTCTTTTCTTCAACTTCAAACCCCCTAAACAAAGTGTTTTGAAGGATTTGCCTCTCTCCTTGCCGAAGAAACTGAACATTTGCCCTGCACACCTCTCAACACCGAGCAAACCATCAGTAGTGCCCAAGTCTTAAGGGCGGTCAAAAATGGGGTGTCTACAGTTGGTAGCCTTGAATATGATACAATGCCTTCAACCTCCTCTCATCAAATAACATTAATTCCTCAAATCTATTCTATTGACAATTGGCCTCTGTTATCTGACACTCAACCATAACCCGCAGTGAAGGTATTTCAATTTTAATTGGCAGAACAACTTCCATGCCATAGACAAGAGAATAAAGAGTCACCCCTGTAGACGTCCGGATCGATGTTCTGTAACCCCAGAGTGCGAATGGCAATTTGTCCAGGCAGTCCTTGTAAGTCTCCACCATCTTCTGCAAAATTTTCTTGATGTTCTTGTTGGAGGCCTCAACAACTCAAATTGGTTTGCAGCCTATATGTAGATGACTTATGGAAAGCCACGTTGTATTTCTCAAGTAGGTTTATCACCTCTTTCTTGAAGTGCAAGTCATTGTATGATATGATCTCGTTGGGCACCCCATATTTACATATGATGTTGTTCTTGATAAACTTATCCACGTGTGACGCCTTTAGTACGGAATAGTGTGGACTCGCATTTTTCCGCGCCCCGCCTTTCGGAAAGGTTTGAAAGAAAAGGCCTCACAGTTCGAACTCCCACTGTTCTGAATCTAGTCTCATAAGTGCAATGTGAAACTGATAAACACCAAAGAGTCCAAATACGGAAAACCTTTTTGGAAAATCGATTTTAAATCAAATAATGCCAAAATTGGACAGCTTTGCCAGATACAGAGTAGCGACCTAAATACTTTTTTATTTTAGGGAAATTTAGGAAACCCTGACTCGTGCCAAAGGCCACGTGTCCATCATCACCAAAGTTGCCTCAGCTCAAGAACTTAGGTACGAGAGGGAAAGGTCATGAATTGAGCACCCTCGCTCACCTGATCAAAGATCGGTCTCTACTAACCATGATATGAGTTTTTATAAACATTATGTGTTCTTATTCTGGTTATTAGACTAGCTTTACTATGTGACGCGCACAAGCAAGTATAGACTGGTTTTCTCAATTTGGAACACTTCAACTCATGTTTGTTTGTGAAAATGGTTTGAATTTGCTATCTCAAGTGGGCTTAGAGATGCGATTTTGCCACCAAATATAGTGGGCTTAAAACATGATTTGCCACGACAAAGTGGGCTTAAAACTTACATTCGTTGAATCGTTCCAATTCAAACAACAAGCCTTCATCCATAGGCATTCATACAGTTTAGCATTTAAGCACATAGCCTCATGGCAAGCATGCGAAACATGGCAATATGGAAATCACACTCATGCAAGTATGTTAAAGCGTAAAAGCTTACCCAGTACACCAAGCAAAAATAAAAACTAGTTAGAAAGATGCATAGTCCTAACTATACAAGATGACTAATGCAATACATGCGATAAATGCAATTTAATAGGCTCAGCTACTAATATGGAATATGAATTGATTTGAACAACATGCGATTTAAACACGTATTCAAAGAAGATATTGAAACGGCAATACAATTTTGAATGATGCGCCGAGCCTTGGTGCATGCAATACGAATGAATAGATGCAAGCATGCAAGCATAAGGTATGCTAATTAAAACATGTCCATAATCTAACCATCAAAAGCGATTAAATAAAAAGAGAAAGACGTGGGGTTGGAAGACATACACACATGCATGCACACTTATTACAACATTACACCCTCGCGAAGGAGGGTCCTAATGAATAAGCTAAGCTACACTAAGCTAAGCTAACTATTACAACACAATACGAATTAACTAACTATTCTAAGCTAATTAAATATTACAAGTCAAATTAATTAGCTAAACACTTAACTAACTAATTACAAAGCAACTAGTCTAATTAATTACAACATTAATTAACTAGCCAATCTACTTGAATAATTACGTCATTTGCAAGAATTAGCTACAACTAACTAACTAAACAAAGCAACTAAACGGCCTCAGGCAGTGAGGGATGCATGCACGCTCAATTTCTCCACCCGAAAAGCCACCGCCTTGCCACTGAACGCCTCTGTTTGCACATTTGAACACCAACAGTGCTGCTAACTTCCAGAATACCTCTGCTCCACCTTACCAACATACTGTGCAAATTTCATTGATGGTCGGTCGGCTACCAATGGTGGTCGTCGACTACCATTGATGGTCAATCAGCTACTGTCGGTGGTCGTCTACCACTGCTGACCTGAACTTCCTCTTGCTATAATAGAGAGTAAACAGAGGCAAAGCAGTATATTCTCAAGGGTTGTTTGTATTGTTACCCTTCTTATGATCAAACAAGCTCAAAGGAGTATAACTCTTGGCCCTCAAACCATTAATCAAGCAATTTCCATGCATGATGGCTAAGGAACCAAGTTTGTACAAATTAATGAGTGCAAAATAAGAACTACCACCCTATCATGCATGATCAAGGGTAATGGTGACCAAGGAAAGAGGCACATTTCATCACTTTTGAGTATGAAATGTCCCATTTTCCTTATGTTTGAATTAACGTCCGATTCGAACACATGCAATGCAACACAAAAGATGCTTATCTTGTCTCTTTTACTTGTCCGATTTTGTTTACTCATTTTAATTACCAAAACCATTCTTTAATTGATTTGTCCATTGGTGAGTGTCCTCTAATGGAAAGATGGCTCAAACAACAAGCTGCTTTGGGCATGAAAGAGGCATTACACTGTTGGTAATGAACCCCCTAAGGGATTAAACCATTAGGTGCAACACCTCCATTTCACACTTAGGCAAACAAGAGGTTTAAAGCCACTTTCAAAGAAAATAAAAGAGTGAAGAATGGAGGGAGATTGCAGAGATTATAGTGCTGAAATGAAGTGCAAAACGACACTAAAACATGCAATTAACTCAAAACAATGATGATTAAGACATTAAAACATCAAGCTTGTGAAGGAAATTACACTACAACTATGCAATACAAGGCTCAAATGAATTAACTAGCCCAAAACAGAGCCAAAACAGGCCAAAATAGAGCTTAAAACATGCTGGACTTGAGCCACAAAAAGCTAAAATAATAAGCTAACATGTGAGGCTAACTAGGCATGCAAATAAGACATAAGGAGAGGAGGCTAACCCCTTCAATTTTGGACTTCAAAAGTTGATTTTTACCACTGAAAAACCTCTAAGATTTAATGGTTAAAAGGTCAAAAAAAAGTTGTTTTGAAAGTGGTGGACAACTGTGGACAACCCTATAATCGAACAAGCTTTTTTGGACTTTAAAAGCTTTTGAGGCTATTTTGAGTTAAGGGGTTGTCCACCTTTAATTGATTTTTACCACTGTAAAAAGGTGGACAACCCCTTAACTCAAAATAGCCTCAAACCACCATTTTTAGGTCATAAAAACAAGGTTTTTACACTTCAAAACCACCCTTAAAACAATTTAAAAGGATGGAAAAACAAGTATATAAAGCAAGTAGAAACAAAGTAAGTGCTATACCTTTGAAGCAAAGCACAAAATAGCCAATAATCTAAGCTCAAACCACTTTCTAGAGCTCAAAGAAGGTCTCAAGTTATCTCAGCCCAAAGGTGAGAATATTTGGTTGAGGGTTGGTATGCAAAAGCTAAGAGAAACTAGGCAAATATGTGCAAAATAACAAGAGAGAGAGAATTCTAGAGAGAGAGATATTTTCGTTCTAAAAAATGCTAACCCTCAAAAATGGGGGTGAAACCCCCCTATATATAGAAAAACAAGTCTTGAGCTTAGAAACATCTCACCATACATGTTTATGGAGATGCAGCTCAGTGAACAACAGTTGGCACAACTATGGAAAAAGAGACCAATGGTCGTCGTCCACCACTGGTGGCCGACAAGCACAAGCCATGGCCGACAGCCTTTGGGGCTGGTCGACAAGTCACCCACTCTTCCAGACTAGAGGTAACAAGCTCTTGGTCCAAAAACATGCACAAAACAGATAAGGTTTAAAGGCTTAAAGACAAGGCGTTCCGCCGAGGACTTTGGGTGCTCAAAATGAACACAAACAAGAATAATTATCGAGTGCACAAACGATGACGTCCAAGCCTTGAGGATGGTCAAAAATGGGGTGTCTACAAATAGGACTGGGCCTCTACCCATTTTGTGAAGTAGTCGATCACTTCCAAAATGTATCCATGCCCGTTTAACCCTTTTAGTGTGACTGCACCGATAACGTCAATTCCCCAAACTGAGAAAGGCCATGGCGAAGTCATGTTGTATAACTTCGATGATGGAATGTTCATGCGATTGGCATGGATCTGACATTTGTAGCATCGCCGTACAAAACCAATACAATCCTCCTCCATAGTGGACCAGTAATACCCTTGCTTGAGAATCTTTCGAGCTAACATCACTCCGTTCATGTGCGCTCCGCACTCTCCTCCATGAATGGCCTCCATGAGGCGTTTTGATTCCTCTTCTTCAACACACAACTTGTTCATTCCCAGATGGCCTCTTTTGTACAACTTGCCCCCACAGATGATGAATTGGATGGCCATACACCGTATTCCTCGTTTATCCTTGGCATTTTCCCCTGGTGGATACATTTTCTTTTCCCGAAAGTTTCGAATGTCGTAATACCAAGGGTTCGTGTCTTGAACCTCATTTATTATGGTGATGGTCTCATAAGCAGGCATATACTATTGTTCAATAATGATCGGACGCATCTTCACTCCAAGTGGGATGTCCACCATGGAGGATAGAGTTGTTAGCACATCAGCAAACCGATTGTTCTCTCTTAGTAGATGTGTGAACATTAATTTTTCAAACCTCAGAATTAGCACATCCAGAGCCTAATGATAAACCTTCATCTTCTCTTCTTTAACTTTCCAATCTCCATTGGCTTGAGAAATAACCAAATTCGAATCTCCGATAACGTCCAACCTTATTGCCCCTAGTTCTAGGACAGCTTCCAAGCTAGCAATACACGCCTCGTATTCTACTTCGTTGTTAGATACTTTGAACCAAAGTTTGAAGGCTAGAGGTATATGGGAATCATCAGGTGTTATGATCAATACACCTATCCCATAACCATATTGGTTTGATGCTCCATCAAAGTACATTGTCCATGTTTCTTCTTCTATTTGCAGGATGGTTTCATCTAGGAAACGATACTCTACTACTTCATCTCCTTCTACTGAGTGGTCTCCTTCTACTGGGTGGTATGCTAGAAATTTCGCTATAGCTCTCCCTTTGACTGATTTACGAGTGATATACTTGAGATCAAACTCGGAGAGAAGAAGCAACCAACGAGCTAGCTTACCCATAAGCGCTGGTTTCTCAAAGAGATATTTGATGGGATCTAATGTCGAAACCAAAATTACAAAATGAGCCAACAAGTAGTGTCTCAACTTCTTTGTTGCCCAAACCAAAGCTAAACAAGTTTTCTCGAGGGGAGTGTAGCGGGTCTAATATTCCAGCATCTTCTTGCTTAGGTAGTAGATGGCATTCTCTGCTTTAGCATCTGATTCTTGCGCTACCATCCACCCCATGGTTGAATCTGTTACCGATAAATACAAGATCAATGGTTTCCCGAGCTCTGGTGGTGACAATACAGGTGGATTCTGAAAGTACTGCTCAACCTGTTCAAAGGCAAATTGACATTAATCATGCCATTGGAACTTCTTTCCTTTCTTCAACAGACAAAACAGTGGTTCACAAGTCAAGGTTAATTTTGAGATAAATCATCTTATGAATTGCACCTTGCCCAAAAAGCCGCGCACCTCCTTTTCAGTCCTTGGTGGTGGTATTTCTAAGATGGCCTTGATTTTGGAAGGATCTACCTCAATTCCTCTTTGTGTGATCAAGAATCCCAACATTTTCCCTGCCATTACACCAAAAGTGCATTTTTGCGGGTTCAACCTCAATCTATACTCTTTGATCCGTTCAAAGAATTTCTCCAGTGCGATGAAGTGGCCTTCTCGCTCTTTAGACTTGACAATCATATCATCCACATATACCTCAACCTCTTTGTGGATCATGTCGTGCAGAATGGTAGTTGCATCCCTTTGATAGGTTGCCCCGGCATTCTTCATCCCAAATGGCATGACTCGGTAGCAATAGGTGCCCCATGGAGTAGTGCAAGTTGTCTTCTGCCTATCTTCAAGTGCCATTAGAATTTGGTTATACCCGGAAAATCCGTCCATGAACGAGAGTAACGCATGGCCTGCGGTGAAGTCTACCAACTCATCAATATGCGACCGTGAAAAATCATCCTTCGGACTAGCCTTATTTAGATCTCTAAAGTCGACACAGACTCTGATTCTGCCATCTTTCTTTGGAACTGGAACAATATTGGCCAACCACGTTGGATACTCAAATACAAGCAAGAACTTTGCTTCAATCTGCTTGGTAACTTCTTCTTTGATCTTTGAAGCCCAATCTGGGCGAACTCTGCACAACTTTTGCTTAACTAGCCGTGCCTCAGGGTCAAGAGGGATCCGGTGCTGTACAATCTCAGGATTGATTCCAGGCATGTCTTCATAGGACCACGCGAATACATCTTTAAAAGTTTTTAGTAAAGCGATTAAACGCTCGCGTTCCTTCAAAGACAGTGTGGACCCGATCTGAACCAAGCGAGGATCTTCCTCAGTACCCACATTAATTGATATGATTTCATCTATACAGGGCTTAACACGCCTCTCCTCGTCATGATTAACCAAATTTTTCAAACCTCGAGGAATTTATTCCTCTTCGTTTATGTCAAAATTTTGAAAATTATGATCAATACAACAAACCAAAGGCACAGAGAAATAAGCAACATTCAGAGCATTCCCATTCAAAAGGTCCGGGTCTTCAGTTATAGCGGACTCAAAAGAAAAGCTAAAAGATGACTTGGACAAGATTTTGGTATCGAGGTTACCACTTCCAGAAGTACCAGACTTAGAAGGACTCGAATCTAACTCTGACTCCACAAACTCGATAGAATCAGATTCGGACTCATTATCCGATTTAGAACTGTTGATGGTGCCTTTCTCAAATTTCCAAACCAGCTGTGGAGCCTCAAACGCATCCACGATAAGTTTATAGAAATCTGCCACTGGGTTATCCCCGATCATTGAGATAGTAAAACTATCCCCCAAGTTGGTGGTCTCAGTTTCAATAATAAAACCTATCAGTAGGTCAACCAATGCTTTTCCCAATAGTTCTTCCTCTTCGATGTCCAAGCTTGCAGTCCTCCGTTGATCTGTATTAATGCTCATGTCTATCTTCTCATCCTCTTCTTTTGGTAATTGGTACCCGAAGAAGATCTCGAATCCTGGATACCTTGTCTTTGTCTCCTGGTCAAACCAAGGCTATGGAAATCCACAAAATGGGAAATCTTCCCCTTGGCGGACAAAGCGTCTGTTCAGGGTTCCTCGTATTAGTTTGTGGACTAACTCATACTGCTTTCCAATCTTCTTTGCTTTCAGCCTTTCTCTCAACTCCTACTCTTTTCTCTGCCAATCTGCGGCTGTAGGTTTGTATCCCAGTCCGAAAGAGTGGGGGCTATGGCTTACTTCCTTAGCAACAGTGCCTCCTTGTCTGCCACTTTGGCCTAGTCCTAATCCAGGCATATGCCCCTGTTTGTTCATCATGTAGATGGACTGAGCACTCACATAAGTTCTGTCATCTTCTGCCATGATGAATTAGACCACCCGAGCCTCTATCAGCGAGAAGCCAAAGAGGAATACATATTCTTCCCTATCTATGATCTCCAACACTGGTGTGGCAGTTCCCATGGAAGGATGGATCACAGAATTACCATACACAATAGCAATCCTGCCTTTGAAGGGGTATTTCACCAACTGATTGACTATTGATGATATAGCCTTTATCTGATGCAACCAAGGCCTTCCCAGTAGTAGATTAAAGGTTGTCGGTATATCCATGACATAGAATTCTACCTCATGTTCAAATGGGCCGATGAAAATATTGCTTTTGAATGTTCCCATAACATCCCAGCTTGTATTGTCATAAGCTCGGAAGGCTTGGGTTGTGGGTGTAAAATCAATCGGCCTCAAACAGATGGCATAGGCAGTTCTTACTAGACACACATTAATTGCCGACCCGGTGTCAACTAACACCACCGGGATCCATTTGTTTCGAATTTCCAAGGTTACATATAAGGGACGGTTGTGGTTGGCACCTTCAGGTGGTAACTCTTTATCTGTAAAAGATATTACTGGCATAACATCCCCAAATGTAACCAATGATACCAATTGGTCTGCAGTGGTATCAATAGGCAATTTCGTCCAGTTCATTACCTCTAACAGTGCCTGCCTATGTTCCCGAGATACCATTATCAGCCCCCAGATTGATATGTCTACCTGAATCTTCTTGAGCTATTTCAAGACCAGGTCTTCTTCATCATCCTTCTCTTTTGATGTCTCAACCTCTTTTTTGGAGGATTCTGGCTGATCTAAAGTTGTGGGTTTGAAATACCGACCACTCCGGGTCATATGATTAATCTCATCCGTATACCACATATCGTCGGGGGTAGCGTTCCACCCTTCATCTGTGTATGCGTAACTCAAATCATTATCTTCCCACCACTCCCCCACAGTCATGGCCAAACTTTTGTCAGGCTTCACCCGGAGCATGTTTACATCACACCTCTCAACACACCATTCCTTTTCCACGACGGTTTTGGCTTCTTCATCCCAATATTGTTTAAGCATTCATAGCTTTCTAGGCTCTCATTCAATCTTTTCGGTAATTATGGTTGACTTAGCTTCTTCTTTCCCTTTTCCTTTTTCTTGTTTCAAGGCCATCTGTCCTTGGATCTTTTCTATCCTTTCCTGCTGGAATTGCTTCAACACTTGTTCTTTTCTAGTCAATGGTGTTGCCTTAGCCTTTTCTTTCCTGGTCTCTCTTGTTTGTTCTACCTTATCTGTCTCCTCATCACTAGACCACCCATGGTTTGTTTCTGGATGGCTTCGATCCCACCATCACATCTACACACAGCTTGTATCTTCTTCTTCGAAGAAACAGAGATCCTCCAGATCCTTTTCCAATTCTGTCAGTTCCTCTTCTAAGTTTGCTAAGTTATTCAAACCCTGTTGAGGCCAATCATTCTAACACTACCCTAGCTCATTCTCTCCGATAGCATTGATGCTGAGGAAATCTGATAGTATGACTATTGACTTTGGTTGATCAACGGCTACGATATATAAGCTCAGATCATACTTCTCTGCAAATGAAGCCCCATTTTCTATGACACGGGTAACAGACGACCCTACCTCTAGTGAATTCTCCTCTCTCTTCATTTCTACTACCACAGGCTTTTCTACTGCCACAGACTTGGATTGGGTTTGTGGTGTTAAATCCATCATGCACATGTCTGTGCTTTCTGGAATAACCACCTCTGGTTTTGGTAAGTGGGATGAGATAATGTATGTGCTAGGGTCGAAGGTGGGTGGTAGTGTATGGATATGGTTAATATTTTTGGGTGGGGGACTTGGTTATGTGCAGGAAGTGGGTTGGTTATTATGTTTGGTTTGGAAGGTGGGGTGATGATTTTGTTGTCAATGAGATCTTGAATCTCATGACGCAGACGGTAGCACATATCCGTGGGATGGCCATGTTATTGGTGGGAGATACAATACTGAGTAGGGTCGTGTTTGGGTGGCATTGGGTCTGGAAATGGACGAGAATCGAGAGGTTTAAGGTGTCCCTTTTTCATTAACAGCTTGAAGGCGTAGGTCGGGGTCATATGGAGGGGGGTAAACATTCTTTGATTACAAGGTGGACTAGTATTTTGTGAAGGTTGTGAGGTTGTGGCAGCAGTGAAAGGATCAGCCATCTTGGCCGATGTAACAATGGTACTGACATCTGCATGCCGTGAAATAATGTTGTTACTAGCATTGGTACTCTTGGTGAATGGTCTTCTTGCAGGTTCACTAGTTCTGTGGATGATACCCTTTTTGAATGCACTTTCAATTTGGACCCCCAACTCATGTAGTGAAGCAAATGTAGACAACGGTGCCAATATCATTCTTTGCAGCAGATTAGGCTCAAGATTCAAGACTACCAACAGAACTTGCTCTCTTTTAGAAGGCCTATTTGTCATCCGAGTTGCCTTGGCTCTCCACCTAGCAACAAAATCAATGAAAGATTCTTTGGGGTTTTGGGTAGTGGCCTTCAACTCACTGATGGTTACCTCAATCTGAGTGTTATAAGAGTATTGTTTTACGAACCCTTCAATTAGCTCTTCCCAATTCTATTTAGTAGATTCTTCCAGTTTAGCATACCAAATGGCTGCTATATCAGACAGAGTTCTCTTGAACAATGACAATTTCTGAACACGAGAAAGACCCATAGGCTTCAGAACATCCGAAAACAAGTGGACATGTACAATCAGATCCCCACTTCCATCAAATCTATCGATGTGGGGCATCTTAAACTTCTCCGGTAATCTAACCGAAGCCTCAATGTACCCGTCTTCAATATTCTGAATGGAATTGAGCCTTGGGATTTTTTTTAGTGTTTTCTCTAGCCTAGTAATTTTATCATAGCTGGATCATCGTTAATGTCAAAGGGAAGAAGTTCCCCATAGGTCTGTGCCGAGGGTCTATAAGCTGGAGCCTGTGGAAATATCTCCTAGGGATTTGGGATTTGGGGATTTTCCACTGGTAGAAGGGGATCGAGATTTGGCTAAGCAACCGAGATTGGATGCACTGTAGATGTGGATGCCCCAGATGGGCGTCGCAGATTGGCGATGAGTTCATCCTGTGCGACTATCCTTTGATCCATGGTTCTCAAAGTTGTCATCATGAAAGCAATTTCTTTTGTGTTCTGCGCCATTCTTGGTCTAGGTGGGTGAGATACTAGTGAATTGTGGATACGAACAGGTGTTTGTGAGGCACTTTGTACTGTTACTGATGCCTGTTTGTTCCTTCTTCATCGAGAGACTAACACTGGCTGACCACCAACAAGGTCTTGAATTTTGCAAAGCCTATCGGAATGAGTCCACACAACTTGGGGAATATTGGGTCTTTCTGAAGCTAAGATGGTAAACTACCTAGCAAAAAGAAATAAAAGAAAAACAACAATCAAAAACCGAACAGCGCTTCGGCCCCAATTCTCAATAATCATAGCTAAACTGTAATCCCCACTGAACTCTGTTTCTCAAACTCATACTGATATGAACCATTCCATCCAGTCTCACTGTAAAAGCACATATCAAGTAAAAGAGCCAAAACACTCCTATGAGGGGGGTAGGGTTACCCTATCCTAGATTTTTGGCATGATCTAGGGTGCAATATTTCAAACAATGAGTTTCATACAATCCTGTATTTGGGTGAGCATCCTATCCTAGCTTGGAACAGTCACTATAGCTTTACTATATGCAACTAGGTCGAATGGTCAAAACAGGATACCTCAGTAAGATTATCTAATATACCACACACACCTAACACCAAGAAGTGAAAGGAGGATCAAACGGTACAATGGTAGTCTAGATCCAAGGGTTGTGTTTCCATCGTGGCAGAGGCCACAACCGGTCAGCCTTTTGGCAAGCCTTTTGGGCGAGCCTCTAGCAAACCGTTCAAGAATAGCAGATGGCAAACACAGTGACTTAGGCACACCAATGCAAATGCAATGCAAAGAACATATATAGGTAGATAAAATTTCACATCATGAAGTTCAAGTCAAGTTCTCTAAATTCCCCAGCAGAGTCACTAGAAACTGTAGCTCGACTTTTCCGCGCTCCTTTTAGAAGGTGAATAAGCCCTCTAATTGTGGTTTTGAATTTTATTTCACAAATGCAATGTGAGACAATGAAAACGCAAAAGAGTCCAAATCTGACAATTCTTTTGGAAAATAGATGTTTTGAATCAAATGCCAAAAATGGACTTCTTTGCCAGATTTATAGAGTCGCCACCTGAATATTTTGTTTTGAAAAATTTAGGAAACCCGAGATTCGTGCCAACGGCCATTAGTCCGTCGTTACCAAAGTGTCTTGGTTCAGAAACTTAGGTACGAGAGGGGAAAGCCATGAATTGAACACCCCACTCGCCCGATCAAAGATCGGCCTCTACTAAGTATGATGTGATTCTTATTTACATTATATGCTCTTGTTCCAGTTATTAAACTAACTTTACTATGTGATGCATACAAATATAGACTAATTTTGCAAGCATTGGAACACTTGATTCATGTTTGTTTTAAAAAAAAGTGCTTTGAATATGTACCACTTGCAAAAGTGATCGCATATGAAGATTACTCAAATTATTCCAATTCAAGCAAATAGCCTTCATCCACAAGCATTCAAGCAATTTATCAATTAAGCAGTTAGCCTCATGGTAAGCATGCCAGATATAGCAATAATCACACTCATGCATCATGCTAAAGCAAATAAAAGCTTACCTCATACTCCAAGCCAAAAGAGAAACTAGTTAGAAAAATGCATGATTCCTATGCAACATGACTAATGCAACGCATACGATATGCAATTACTAGGCTCGATTACTAATATGATATATGGACCAATTTGATAACATGCGGTTAAACACGTATTCAAAGAAGAATTGAAATAACAATGCGATTAAAATGATGAACCAAGCCTTAATGTATGTAATACAAGTGGATGCAAACATGAAGTATGCTAAACGAAACATGATGCACTAAACTAACCATCATAAGCTGGGAAATAAAAGGGAGAAAGACGTGGGGTTGGAAAACATACACATTATTACATATTTATCCTCACGCAGGAGGGTCCGAATCAATGTCTGATAGTCCAAATTAAACTAATTATTACAGAACCAAATGAATTAATAACTAACTAAATAATGAGTTACAAATCCAAAGATGCACAATGCTCGTATGCGTAGCATCCAAAAGCTACATTGTCTGCCCAGATTGTTTTGTTTTCACTTTCAGCCACTGCCCTCTATTTCTGCACAACACACTGCCTCACATTTCATTGATGCCCGGCCGGCCCTCACTAACACCCGGCCGGACCTAAGGAAGGCCGGTCGTGCCTCAGTTTCATGCAAAATTTCATTTGGTGCTCCAAAGTGAAAATAGTGTTGGACTCTGTTTGTCCCTCTCACACTTCTTTGTCATGGGAACGCCTCGAGAGAAGGTTGAAATTGATTTCAAAACCATCAACGAGCAAATTGATTGCTTGATGATCTCGAGTACAATTTTTGACAAAAATTGATAAATGAAAGAGACTATAACCCCTCCCTCCTATCAAAGAGTTAACTCAAAGAGTGAGGTAGAGATGCTTCAAGGTTCATCAAAACATCATGAATTGATGTAGAACAAACCTTGACACAATGGACTCGGCATAACGTCTGGCCGAACCCCAAGCAATATAGTTCAATTTCTTTATGTTGGTTGGTTCATTTTAAGCCAATTCATTTAGTTGATTCCATTCTTTAGTCCATTTGTCCAAGGTGATGATTATGTCCTCTAAAAGGAGAGAAGCATCAAATGGGAAGTAATTCTCAACATGAAAGAATGATTACAACGTTGACAATGAATCTCCGTAGAGATTAAGCCGTTAAGTGCAAAACTCTAGTTCATGTGTTGAATAACCATCAACCATTTGAAGCAACTCTCAAATGAAATAAAATGACTGACAACTCAATTATTAAAATGAGATTATTAAATAAGGAAATTACTTAAAGAGAAAAGCTTAGAATAAACATGCAACAAGCTATACAAGCAAACTTATGAGACAACAAGCAAACTAGTCAAAGCATAAGCTATTTACATAAATTAAAATAGACCTAAAATAGCCCATAATAGGTGAAAAACAATAGCTAAAAGCAAAGTTAAAAGAGTAGAGAAAAAGCTACGGAACAAAACCTAAGGAGGGGTGGCTAACCCCTCCAATATCAAGACCTCAAATCATGTTTTTTGGGCCTCAATTCAACTCTAAAAATTAGTATATCAAGGCAAGAAAAATAAAAGAAAAGAGTACAAGAAGATGAAAGAAGAAGGTGCAAAATTCTACCTTTGAAAGAGAGGTAAGCTCTTTGTTGACAAACTTGATTCCAACACCGAGTTATGGTTTTCAAAATCTCAATCAAGTTCCAAGTCCAAGCTCTATGTTGATATGGTATGGATGGATGATATATAGATTATGAAAATAGGAAGATGAAAGAAGGATTTCAACTCTTTAGTTTCTTATACTTTGATATATCTAAACCTTGAAATATATCACTCTCTTCAAACATTCAACCTCTTTACCTCAATCCAACAACCTCGTATTTATAGAGACTGAACTGCAAATCAAAATATCTGCTGAAATAGACAGCTGGCAGATACTTACACAATCTACTTTGCAAAGTCAAGATGCTCGGCCAGCCATCACTGAGGTACGGACGGGCTCAGGGCATTTCCATTGTTCCTCTCTTTCAAGTTCAATGCAGGTTGGTATAATGTTCAAAACTGAGTTTCTAGGGTTGAAATACCGTGGATATGACAAGTTGGGATTGTTTAAAGCTTGAAATCGAATTTTCTTTGTCGAGATTTCAAACCATTTACACAATGTAACTTTCATCATTGAGTGTTCGAAATCAAACACCTAAGTCTTATGAGTGGTCAAAATTGGGGTGTCTACACTAGCCCGTGTCCTCAAACTATTAATGGGAAAGGGGCATCTTAAGCCTCTCGATCCTCGTCTACTTTCAGACCCATTGCTGCCCAAACATGACCTTACCCCATATTGCATCTTCCACCGACAACATGACCATCCCATGGACCTGTGCTACTGTTTACGTCATGAGATCTAGGATCTCATCGACAACAAAGTCATCGTCCCACCCGCTAAACCAAACGTAACAACCAACCAACTTCCTACACAAAACCAAATTTCCCCACCCAGAAACATTAACCACATCTATACACTACAGCCCACCTTCAATCCTAGTACATATATTACCTCATCCCACCTACCAAAACCGGAGGTGGTTATTCCAGAAGGCACAGACATGTGCATGATGGATCCAACACCACAAACCCAATCCAAGCCTGTGGCAATAGAAACGAAGAAAGAGAAGAATGTACTGAAGACAGGGTCGTCTGATACCCGTATTATAGAGAAGGGGATCTTGCTCGCAGAGGAGTACGATCCCTATTTATACATTGTAGCCATCAATCGGCCGAAGCCAGTAGTCACATTGTCGAACTTTCTCAATATTAATGCTATCAGGGAAGGCCAATTAGGGCTACATCAGAATGATCGGCCTGAACAAGGCTTAAATGACTTGGCTGACTTAAAAGAGGATTTGACTGATCTGGAGGAGGATCTGGAGGATTTGTACTTCTTCGAAGAGGAGGATACAAGCAGTGTTCAAACGGGATGGTAGGACCCGAGCTTTCGCCCATCGCCATCCGCCATGATGGTTTGGACCACCTGGTCTTCTGCCAAAGAGAAGCCAAAAAGGAACACATCCTCCTCCCCATGTATGATTTCTAATAATACGTAGAAAGGTGAGCGCGCAATCCATCTACACGATGAACAAACAGGGGCATATTCCCGAATCAAGACTAGGGCGAAGTGGTAGGAAGGGTGGCACTCTCGCCAAGGAGATGAGTCACAACCCTTACGCTTTCAAGCTGGGACACAAATCTACTGATGTAGATTGGCAAAGAAAAGGACAGGAGTTGCGAGGAAGACTGAAACCAAAGAGGGATGGAAAGCAATATGAGTTAGTCCACAAACCAATACAAAGGACCTTGAATAAATGTTTTGTCTGCCAAGGGGAAGACTTCCCCTTTTATGGATTCCCAGAGCCCTAGTATGACTAGGAAACAAAAACAAGGTATCCGGGGTTCGAGATCTTCTTCGAACACCAGTTACCAGAAGACAAGGATGAACAAGCAGACCTAAGCCCTAGCACAGATCAAGGCAAGACTGCAAGCCTAGACATCGAAAAGGAAGAGCTGCTGAAAAAAGCACTGGCTGACCTACTGGTTCTACTACTAGAGCTGAGACCGCCAACTTAGGGGAAAGCTTTACTATCTCAATGATCGAGGATAACCCAGCAACGGATTTCTCCAATCTTATCGTGGATGCGTCTGAGGCTCCACGCCTGGTCTGGAAGATTAAATAAGGCATCATCAATAGTTCTAGATCGGATAGTGAATTCGAATCTAATTCCAGTGAGTCTGTGGAGTCGGAGTCAGATTTGAGTTCCTCTAAGACTGGTACTTCTAAGAGTGGTAACCCGAATACCAACGTCCTGTCCAAGTCATCTTTTAGCTTTTCTTTCGAGTCTACTATAATCGAAGATCCAGACATTTTAAATGGGAATGTTGTGGACTTTGGCTACTTCTCTGTGCCTTCAGTTTGTTGTACTAGTCTTAATTTTCAAAATTTTGACATAAACGAAGAGGAAGAAATTCCTTGATTTTTTAAAATTTTGGTTGATCATGAGGAGGAGAGGCGTGTTAAGCCCTATACAGATGAAATCGTATCTATTAACGTGGGTATTGAGGAAGATCCTCGCTTGGTCCAGATCGGGTCCACGCTTTCTTCGGAGGAGCCCAAGCGTTTAATCGCTTTCTTAAAAAAATTCAAAGATGTTTTTGCATGGTCCTGTGAAGACATGCCTAGAATTGATCCTGAGATTGTACAGCACTAGATCCCTCTTGACCCTGAGACCTGACCAGTTAAACAAAAGCTGTGCAGAGTTGGCCTAGATTGGGCTTTGAAGATCAAGGAAGAAGTTACCAAACAGATTGAGGCAGGTTTCTTGCTTGTATCTGAGTATCCAATGTGGTTGGCCAATATTGTTCCAATCCCAAAGAAGGATGGCAGAATCAGAGTCTGTGTCGACTTCAGGGATCTAAATAAGGCTAGTCCGAAGAATGATTTTTCACTACTGCATATTGACGAGTTAGTAGACTTCACCACGGGCCTTGCATTGCTCTCATTCGTGGATGGGTTTTCCGAGTATAACCAGATCCTAATGGCACCCGAGGATAGGGAAAAGATCACTTTCACTACTTTGTGGGGCACCTCCTGCTATCGAGTCATGTCATTTGGGTTGAAGAATGTTGGGGCCATTTATCAAAGGGCTGCAACCACCATTCTGCACGACATGATCCACAAAAAGGTTGAGGTGTATTTGGACGATATGATTGTCAAATCCAAAGATCGAGAGGGCCACTACACTGCCTTGGAAAAATTCTTTCAGCGGATCAGAGAGTATAAATTGAGGTTGAACCCGCAAAAATGCACCTTTGGCATAACAACAGGAAAAATGATGGGATTCCTGATCACACAGAGAGGAATTGAGGTAGATCCTTCCAAAATCAAGGCCATCTTAGAAATGCCACCACCAAGGACTGAAAAGGAGGTACGCGGCTTTCTGGGTAAACTGCAATTCATAAGACGGTTTATTTCAAAATTAATCTTGACTTGTGAACAACTATTTGGTCTCCTAAAAAAAGGAAAGAAATTCCAATGGAATGATCGCTGTCAGTTCACTTTTGAGCAGGTTAAGCAGTACCTCTGTTATCACTGCCAGAACCGAGAAAACCCTTGATTTTGTACTTGTCAGTCACGAATTCAACCATAGGGTGTATGTTGGCTCAGAAGTAGAAGGCCAAGATGGAGAAAGTCGTTTACTATTTTAGCAAGAAAATGCAGGATTATGAGGCCTGTTACACTTCCCTCGAGAAAGCTTGCCTAGCCTTTGTATGGGCTACTCGAAAGTTGAGGCACTACTTGTTAGCTCATTCGATAATCCTGGTTTTGAGATTAGATCCCATCAAATATCTCTTTAAGAAACCAGCACTTACAGGTAAGCTAGCCCATTGGTTGCTTCTTATCTTCGAATTTGATCTCAAATATGTCACACACAAGTCGGTTAAAGGGAGAGCTGTAGTGGAATTCTTGGCAGATCACCCAGGAAAGGGGGATGAAGCGGTGCAGTACTTTTTTCCAAATGAAGATATTCTGCAAATAGAGGAGAAAATATGGATGATGTACTTTGACGGCTATGGGATCGGTGTGTTACTGATAGCACCCAATGACTCCCATATACGCTTAGCCTTCAAACTCTGGTTCAAAGTATCCAACAATGAAGCAAAGTATGAGGCATGTATTGCTGGTTTAAAAGCTGCCCTGGAACTAGGGGCAAAAACGTTGGATGTCATTGGGGATTTGAACTTGGTTGTGTCTCAAGCCAACGGAGATTGGCAAGTTAAGGAGGAGAAAATGAAGGTTTACCATCAAGTCTTGGATATGTTAATTCCGAGGTTTGAAAACTAATGTTTACCCATCTGCTAAGGGAGAACAACTGATTTGCTGATGCACTAGAAACTCTATCTTCTATGGTAGACATTCTATTGGGAGTCAGGATGCGTCCGATCATTATTGAACAGATGTACACGCCGGCCTATGAAACCATTGCGATGATAGATGAGGCTTCAGACAAGAACCCCTGGTACTACGATATTTGGAATTTCTTGGAAAATAAGACGTATCCACCAAGAGCAACTACAAAAGACAAAAGTGAAATATGGCGTCTGGCCATCCAATTTATCATCTGTAGGGGCAAGTTGTACAAAAGAGGCCATTTGGGAGTGCACAAACTGTGTGTTGAGGAAAAGGAATCAAAGCGCCTTATGGAGGCCATTCACAAAGGAGAGTGCAAAGCCCACATAAATGTTGTGATGCTCACCCGAAAAACCCTTAGACGAGGCTATTACTGGTCAGCCATGGAAGAGGATTGTATTGGTTTTGTTTAACGCTGCCACAAATGCCAGATTCGTGCCAATCACATGAACATTTCACCGTCGAAGCTCTACAACATGACTTCACCATGGTGCAGTCACACCAAAGGGATTAAATGGGCATGAGTTCATTCTGGTAGCAATTGACTACTTCACGAAATGGGTGGAGGCCCAGTCTTACTCTGTGTTAAAAGCGTGGCATGTGGCTATGTTCATCAAGAACAATATCATCTGCCGGTATAGAGTTCCAAATGAGATTATCTCTGATAATGGTTTGTACTTCAAGAAAGGGGTGATAGACTTGCTTGAGAAATATAACGTGGCTTTCTATAAGTCATCAACCTACAGGCCACAAACCAATGGAGTTGTTAAGGCTACGAACAAAAATATCAAGAGAATTCTACAGAAGATGGTGGAAACTTATAGGGACTGGCTAGATAAACTGCCATTTGCGCTCTGAGGCTATAAAACTTCAATCCAAACATCTACAGGGGCAACCCCTTATTCTCTCATTTACGGGATGGAGGCTATTTTGCCGATCGAAATTGAAGTGTCGTCGCAACGAGTTTTGGCTGAGTGTCAGATAGCAGAAGTGGACTGGCAACGGAGAAGGTTCAAGGAGTTAATGTTGTTTGATGAGAGAAGATTAAGGGCATTGTATCATGTCTAATGCTACCAACGCAGAATTGCTAGAGCCTTTAACAAGAAAGTTAAGTCCATGAATCTCAAGCAAGGGGACATGGTACTGAAAGACAACCGAGCTCCCATCCATGACCCTAGGGGCAAGTTCAGGCACAATTGGACTGGTCCTTATATCATCAAGTCAATCTGGTCAAGAGGAGTGGTTATTCTTATGGACTTGGATGGCCTGGAGTTCTCACAACCGATCTATATGGACAAGTTGAAGAAATATTACTCTTAAGAGGCTTGCTAGGCCGAAAACCTGAAAGTGTGACCTACGCAAAAGTTAGAGCATAAAAAATTATAAATAAAGAAAAACTGAGCTCGCAAGGTTAAAAACCCTAAAGGGCGACTTTGGCAAAAGTTAGAGCGCAAAAGAAGAGAGTTAATACTCGAGTGAACCTTAACCAAACTACGTAAGGCCTGATTCCCCTCTTTGGGATACATAGGCGACTTCATTCTGAAGTTCGGCCGTAACTATCTCCAACTCAACTGTCCTGTTCGTTTTCCTGATCAGATCATCTTTGTTCGTCATCTATTAGTTCGATTGTGATCTTCATTTTGGGAAGAAAAGCTTGTTACAATACTGAGCAACAGTGATATGCAATCAGGGGCAGTTATGATCTTTTGATTCGGGATTGTACATCTTGAGAATCAATTTTGTGGATGTCAAGTGGTGATTCCGAAAATTGTTTTGAAAAGTTCTAATAAAAGTTGATTTTGTTCAAAATTTTACCCTTTTACAACTTGGACCATTTTGAGGACCAAAAGGAAAATTTTCAGTACTCGGAACTTTAATTTTTGATTTCAACACAAATACATTCTCCCTCTTTGATTTAGATCAAAGTTGCTTGTACATCTTAAAACTTGAAAAGAAAATATCAAAGCAGCAAACATAGGGGCACAACTAAGTCAGGAGGCTCTATGTCTTCTGCTCACCTTTGTGGAGGATTCCACTGCCAAAGACGGCCCAACCTCTGCCACCTCTTTAAGCCAAGCCAAACACTTCTCAGACAGGGTGTAACTAAAACTAATGGCACAGGCCAAAATCTCTCTCCTCCGGGCAGCGAGATACCGGGGCAGGTGCAAGACATGAACCAGAAATGAAGTTGTGTATTCCACTCCCTTATCTGGACGTGTCTGATCATGCCCAAACTGGCATCTGAATCGGAGAGGGAAATAGAATACGCAATGTGTGAGGCAAATTAACTCTACACCCAACTGTCAGGACATGTTGTAGCTTATCTCAGCCAAATTAAGCCAGGGGCAATGCCAAGTTATGTCAGTTGTAGATCTGTTGCACATCCAGTCACACCACAACCCCTCTAAGGGGAGATCAACCAACCGTTGGTGAAAGAAGTAAGCTTGGGCTAAGTACTTGGGGCAAAGGTCCACTACTTGTAATTTATTCATCAACCATACCTGGGGAGGGATGAAAAATAAGAGAGATTAAAGAATAGAGAGGTGTACGATGAGAGAAAAGTATGGAAGAGGATGAGAGAAAAACAGAGAGTGAGTGTTGAGTGATATGAGAATCATAAATTAGAAGGGTGGAAAATAATACCTGGAGAAGTAACAGATTCCCTGCAAAGCGGGTAGTCTCCTGCCTGTGAAAGGCATCCAAACCCATCAAGTTTTCATCCAGGAGTATGCCCATGCAACTCTTACCCTCTTTCAAACATTGGGCCACTTCGATCAATCGGAAACTAGCTCCACCAAAACTAGGGGCAAGGAGGAATTGTGCAAGTAGACATAAACAGAGAGCATGTTATCGGTGGCCTCTCTAGAGAAAGTCACTCCTATCTCTGATAGCAAAAAATCGATGAACTAAACCAAGGATGTCTAGCTCCCCATCATATACCAAAGACTGAGCCTCATGTAATGTTAGCCCACACATCCATCCCAAAGCTTGGGCATGGTCAAAATGGGGCTACGGCATGATTTCTTTGTCACGCTGAAACTCCATCAAAGCTTGAAATTCTTCAAGTGTCGAACACACCTCTTGTGAACCAATGTGAAATACATGTGTGGTTGGATTCCAACATCGAACTGCGACATGAAGAAAAGGAAAGCAAAGAGAAGTGCGGCTCAAAGAAAAAAGGACGTTTAGGCTGAAACCACAAAAGTTCACCTTTTTCGAGCCGTCCAAAGTGGCTATCCAGTCTCAGAGTCTATTGTTGCACGTTGTCTCCATCTTGAGAGCAAAATACCAAAGACTGCTATTCTGCCAGAAAAATAGCATAGGAGTACAATTTATAGAGGTTGAGAAGGAATAGTGCATGACAGCTAGGCAGCACTAACCGACATCATATTTAGGCCAGGCCATGCCTTAGTGAAGCCCGGCCGTACCTACTTGGGCCCGACCAGGTCTAAATGGTTGCCCAAATCAGTGCAATTTTAGGAAGAGCTAGCCTTTGTCCTAGCGTACCACGGCTATGTTTTGAGTCTTGTTTTGTTTGTACTAAATGTTTTTTAGTATTTTCGATTTGTTTTCAATTTGTTTTCCTGTTATCGAGTTGTATTTTATATTTTGTCTGGTTGTGGGTTATTATCCGATTTAAGAATGAATGCGAGAGTAGATACTCGTTGTTTAAGTCTTGTGGGAAGTTACCATGCAAACGGTACGCCATTCTTCACATGCCATTCATCACATATTGTGCAAGGAGATCATTCAAAAACTTGTCTTTTTTAAACTAGCGGGTCCAACCTCGATCATTGTTTTACAAAGCAACAAAACAAAAGAAAATCCTTCAAAAACAAAAGGGTCTATCTGAAGCTAGTCTTCAAACTACAAAGCAAAACAAAAAAAAAAAAACAAGAAATCATCATCATCAGCAGCAACCTATCCTCGCTCTCTTCCTCCTTGGCTGTGGAGGAAGTGCATCGTTGTCATCACTAGGGCTGCTAGATTTCATGTCAACCGTCTCCCTCTCCTCCTTAGAAGTCGTGTACTCCTCGAAGGACTCCTCAGGAGGTGAGCACTGCCTCATTCTGCCTCTCCCTCGGTCAGCTTCTCCTCTGCCCCTCACTGGGCCCCGTCTCTGTCTCCTAGCTGGAAGAGGCCCTGCAGGTGTAATTGGTGCTGGCTCAAGCTGAAAAGAGAGAGAGAGAGCGCAAGTATCAGAAGAGGCCAATAAAGTTATGAACAAGACTGTCGTGACTGTAAACTAGGGGCAAAAGCATATCGCAATCCCATGAGTAACCAGAGCAATCTGTCTCCTCCGCACCATCAGAAGCAGTCGTTTCGGAGGAGGTCATCAGCATATGCCCTGGGTACCTGCAAAAGGAAGAGCATTTGAGAACAGTGAACATAAATAACAAGGTACAGTGGATAGAAATAACAGAGGGCAGTGAAAACATAAAGTAACACAATGGACCGAAACAGGAAGAAGTGTGTACCTGCTCAACATTAGGAGCCATCACCAATCTCTGATCCGTCTCCTTAATGTGCTCAAGGGGGATCTGCTCAATCACCCCATCTGGCCGCATGTATACGACCTCCGTAGAAATCATTGGAAGCCCAAGAATGGAAGCTGCAGAAGGAACTCCTCCGGCGGCAGCAACAGTAGCAACCTCTGGAATAACGCGAACTACGCCCAAGGTAAGAGGCACCATCACCTAAGTCTACAAAAAAGTGGTGAAGTCCCCGGGCTCATGATGTCGGTCACCATCCTCTCCCAACATCAGGAAGTTGATCTGAGGACCGTCGTGAAGATCATCCACTACCCTTATGCCAGAAGGAGGAGGATGTGGAATGTCTGGATCCGCTACCCCTCGTGTCTGGAAGATGAACCTCTTCCCCAGGTAATAAGCTTGGCTAAAGGGCTCTCAAACAGAATCCGCATGGTAGAGGCGTGCCATGCAGCAACGTAGGTCACCCTCGCTGCCTGAGGGATACCCGTCCAAGGGTGCCAATCAACCTGTGGAAGCAGATGTTAGATGTCAAGGATCTAAGTAGTATGGAGACATAGTATGGAAACAATGGTATAAGAAGCAACAGCTGCAACGGAAACAATGCAGTGGAAACAGTGCAGTTGGAAACAGTGCAGCGGAAACAGTACAATATGGAAACAATGCAGTATAGAAATAGTACAATATGAGAATAACAGCAGTAAGGAAGCAATAGCATGGAAATGTGAAGACTAGTATTTTGTTACCTGATCCACAGTGATGGTGTCAAAGAAACAACAAAAGTAGAGGGGAAGTCTTGGTCTACACAGTGGCGTCGCTTGAATCAGGAGTTGTAATACCGGGAGTGGGGTACTGACAACTCAATCAACCTTACCGGGACTGGACCCAAAGAGGTGAAATATATGTAAACCCATAGCTACAAGCAGGAAAAGATAGATAAAGTAAATAAGCAAATAAACAAAAAAGGAAATGCAAAATTGAACAGAATGTAAAGCTGCATAGAAAAAGTAAGTGTGAGGTGTACCTCTCAAACCCTCCAGTAGCCATCGAGTGAATCCGCCTTGCGGCCAGATATGAAGCTCACATAGCAGTACAAGATGGCCAGGCTGGCACCACCCCAGTCATACTCTATCACCTGTGGTAAGTGCACCAGTGCTCCCAGAAGATATAACCCCACGGTGTTTTCCCTATTGGCAAACAAGGTAGTACCAAGGAGATACATAAGGAAGCCGCGGGTGCACTGGGCGACCTTATCTGGAGTAGCTGGCTGAAGGTTGGTGAAGCACTCCAAGAACCAACTATACCTCACCATCCCATGGCTGGTAGTATCCGGGATCTCCTCGAGAAGCTGACTTGTACGACTCTCTACTGTGTCATATCAGGATCACATGGGATCGGGCTGCCAACCCCGACCCGTAGGCTAGTAAGCATCGCGAAATCGTATGGGGTCAGAGTCAGCTGCCCGATCGATGAGAAGTGGAATGAGTCTGTAGTGTCCTACCATCTCTCTACCAGGGCCTCATATACCAGCGACTCAACCCTCATCTGTATGAGCCCTGAACAACAGGGCCCAAAGCTGGCAACATCAACCAGTGTGTTGACCATTGTGGGTAGTCTCTCATACCAGCGCCGGGACCGAATATGGATCCATAACTGCCAATCCTCCTAGCTATCACTTGTAAATGGGGAGTGTATGTAGCATTAATAAGTGGTCTGCTTATAAGATTCAACTATGTACAAAACAAAGGAAAAGTTGCTTATCGTGGAGGCATCGGCGGACAAGTGCTCTGCGGGCTCTCGCAGCAGGATGTCTTCATCTATCCCTGGGATGAGGCCTTCAAATCTCAAAATACCGCCTAGGGATGGAGCATGTGTACATGGTCGGCAGGTGGCCGCATCAAATGGCCTATCAACAAGAGGAGGCAACGCGGGAGCGTCCTTGGCCTCTATATCTGCACCTGAGGTGGCCCTAATACCAATGGCAGGGTCTGGGATAGGAACCTCGTCACTAGCCATAGAGAGAAAGTTAAAATAGTGAAGAAAAAGTGAGGGGATAAGTGAAAGTGGGTGAAAATCCCAAAATTCAAACCCTAGAAGAGAGAAAGTAAAAAGGTTATGGAAAATCAAAGGGGGAAAAAAGGAAAGTATGGGAAAATGTGAGAGAAATCAAGAGAAAAACTCAGAACTCCACCAAATTAAGCTTTGTTCAGTTCAAAGTGTAGAGGAGGGAAAGGGTTTCAAAGGAAAAAATTGCAAGCGTTGTGGGGTAACTCAAGGGGAAGGAAAACTTAGAGAGAGGAGAAGCCTAGAGAGAGAGGATGAGGAATTTCAACCAAGGTTGTGTCCAAAAATAGAGGATGGAATGTGTTTTCACAACCGTGTCACGCGACTTTCCCAATTCTGCCTCTGCCGTTATCGAAGCCCGGTATGCTTCATCGAAGCCCGGCAGGCTCTCAGTGTGAACTCGGTTTTTTTTTTTTTTTTTACTTTACTTCATTTATTGTATTATGGAGTTTTAACTGAAAAAATAACAAAAGCAAACAGAAAAAAATAGTGAAGAAGAGAAATGGAAAAAAGAGAAGAAAAAAAAAATACAACAACGAGAAAAAAAACAAAGAACAAAGGAAAATATCAAAAGAAAGAAAGTGAGTAAGAAAATATAAAAAGGAGAAGGAAAAGAAAGGAGAGGAATTTTTTTTTTTTTTTTTTTTTTTTGGTTCATTTTGTTTTGTTCTATTGCATGACTTCATGATTTATTGCTTTAATTCATTCTGTTATTCCGTAAACAAACGATTATTGTATGTATGGTTCATCCAGAGGAGTTCTAGATAAAATCATTCGTGCCACAGTACAACCAAATTGGAACACAGTGTGTTGTGTTCAAATCAAAGCCTAATGTTTTAACACATGGGCAAATTGGCTCTCACTTTACTACATCGCTTTGATTGTTTTGATTTTACGTGTCTTTGCGTAGAATCCGTGTTTACTTCTAATTCAAGTTTATGGAAAGTGTCTTGTTTTGAATTATCTCCATGGATTGCGTTTTCTGAGGCCTTCCTGGGGGAGTTAGTTTCGCTTTACCAAATTCTGAAAATTTGTTTATTCTTTTATCAATCCACCTTTCCTCCTCTCGCATGCGACGCGTGAGGATTGTTCACCTCGGCTAAAAACATCGGGTGTGCCCAGTGTTCACACCACATTTCCTTCTCTGGTGTGCAACATGTAAGGATTGTTTACCTCAGTTAAAAACATCGGGTGTGCCCGATGTTCACACCACATTTCCTCCTCTCGCATGCAACGCGTATGGATTGTTTACCTCAGTTAAAAACATCGGGTGTGCCCAGTGTTCACACCACCTTTCCTCCTCTCGCATACAATGCGTGAGGATTGTTTACCTCGATTAAAAACATCGGGTGTGCCTGGTGTTCACACCACCTTTCCTCCTCTAGCGTGCGACGTGTGAGGATTGTTTACCTTGGTCAAAGACAACGAGCGTGTCCCAGTGTTCGCACCACCTTTCCTCCTCTTGCATGCGACACGTGAGGATTGTTCACATCGGTTAAAAACATTGGGTGTGCCCGGTGTTCACACCACCTTTCCTCCTCTCACGTGCGACGCGTTAGGATTGTTCAAATTGGTTAAAAACATCAAGTGTGCCCGGTGTTCACACCCCCTTTCCTCCTCTTGTGTGCGACGCGTTAGGATTGTCCAAATCGGTTAAAAATAGTAGGTGCACTTGTTTGTTCACACCACCTCTCCTCCTATCACGTGAGGTGCGTTAGGATTGTTTGCTTTGGTTAAAAACATCAGGTGTGCCTGTTTGTTCATACCACCCTTCCTCCTATCGCGTGAGATGTGTTAGGATCTCAGTTGAAACCTCGGGTGCACTCAATGGTTACGTCGCCCTTCACCTTTCCTACGCGAGGCATAGTTAGGTCTGTATTTTTTCTTACATCCTTTCTACATGAGACGTAGTTTGGTTTGTGCTTTTTTTTTCCTTTCCACGTGAGACATGTCTGTTTATTCATTCATTTTTCATGTGAGACATGGCAGGATTTGTTTTTCTTTGATTTGCGCTTTCGTTCATTGTTGCTTTCTTGTTTTGCTTGTGGTGTTGTTTCGTCGCTTGTTATTTGCATTCAAATGTTTCACTGCATTGTTTCATTGCATGATCATAAGTTATTTGCTGCATTTCGTTTGTGCATTCTGCCCTTGAGTTTAATCTTTGCATTTATGTCTGGATTTCTTTCCCAAGCCTTACGGCCTCGTCAAATGGGTCGTCTCTGGGCTTTGACATTCACTCACGTCACTATATGACTTCGCGTTCTGTCAAAGAGGGGCAACTGTAGACACCCCACTTTTGACAACCCGCAAGGCTCGAGCGGTTTGCCTGGTACACTCGATGATGAAAATGGTGTTGTGCGTAGTTCAGGATCTCAACAAAGGGGCTATGTTTAAGTTCCAAAACAATCCCAAATCTTCCATATTCCCAATGTTTATACCCCAGAAATCCATTTTTACACATTGTGCCACCCTATGCTAAGTTTGAAGCAGAAAAACAAGAGATCACATTGAGGCCCGGCCGTGCCTCATTGAGAGCCAGTCGTGGCTATTGGTGGTTGGATGTGCCTTAGTAGCGAGAAACATTGCTCTAGGCGAGAGCCCGCCAGCTGTCCATTTTTTGAAGATATTTATGACCTCTCTTGCTAAAATTCTATAAAAATGAAGTTGTATCTCTATGTTAAGTGTTAAAGAATTTCTAAAAAGCTTATACACCTTCTTAAGAGCTCCTTCTTCTTGTGCAAGCAACCTTTGAGCAAGCTTACCACCTTGAACCTATATCCATACACCATATACACCTTCACACCTTATCCTAGGAACCTTGGTTGAGCCTTGAGCATCACAATTCAAGCTTGAGGGTGTGTTTGGACTCAGTTTGATTTACAAACAAAGTGCTTACCTTTCTTGGGAGGTATAAGCTTATTGTCTCTTCTCTTGCTCTCATTTCTATCATTTACTATCAAGTTCTTGTATTTTTGTGTTATTTTGATCCTCTTTCAAGTGTCTAAGCTTGTGTTTGGAGAGCTACCAAAGGGTAGAGAGATTTAATACTCTTTCTTACACCTTCACCTATAGCTCAAACCGTTGTCTTACGCCCTTTTTCTTTGCTTTCCAAATTGATTTTCAGAGTTTAAAAGAGACTGAAAGTCATGCTTTGAGATTCCAAAAAGCCTTGTTGTCTTTACTTGTTGTTTAGCTTTTTGGGCTTTTTTCATGCACTTTGAACCACTATTTTTCACCTATTAGAGGCTGTTTTAGGGTTGTCCTAAGTTGTTTAATTAATTCATGCTTTGACTAGTTTGCTTGTTGTCTCAAAAGTCCTTATACATAGCTTGGACCATATTGTTCTTGACCTTTCTTTGTCTAATTTTCATGTTTGGAAGCCTCATTTTAATAATCAACTTACCATTCATTTCTTTCATTTGAAAGCAGTTTCAATTAGTTGACGGTTATTCAAAAAAATGAACTAGAGATCTATGCTTAGTGGCTTAATCTCTACGGAGGTTCATTGTCAATGGCATAGTCGCTTTTTCATGTTGAGAATCACTTCCCGTTTGACATGTTTCTCACTTAGTGGACGTAACCATCATCTTAGACAAATGGGTTAAAGAATCACAAAGACTAATGAATTTGGCTTAAAATGAACCAACCCACATAAAGAAAATGAGTTATATTGCTTGGGCTTGGCCAGATGCTATGTTGAGTCTATTGTGTCAAGAGTCGTCAAACGTCAATTCATGGTGTTTTGATGACCCTTGAAGTGTCTTTACTCCCCCCTTTTGAGCTCATCCCATAATAAAGGGAATGGATAGTTGTTATTCATTGCATTCATTGAATTTTGTCCAAATTGTGGCCGAAATCATCAAGAAAACAAATTGCTCATTAATGGTTTTGGAAACAATTCCAACCTTCTCTTGAGGCTTTCCCATGACAGAAAAATGTGAGAGGGACAAACAGAGTTTAGAATAACTCTGTCTACACTGTTTTAACTTCAGAGCACAAAACAAGATTTTGCATAAAATTAAGACACGGTCGGCCTTGTTTAGGCCCAGTCGGGCCTCATTGGGGGCCAGCCAGCCATCAAAAACAGAAGGCAATGGCTGAAGGTGAAACAGAGCAGGCCTAGGCAAACAGAGCAGTTCTTGGACTCTATGCATGCAAATCTTGTGCATCATTGCTTATATCAATGTTGTAAATTAATGCTCCAAGTATTGTTGTAATTAATTATTATTATTGTTACAGTTCGTCTTGTTGTAATTAGTGTTGTAATTATTATTATTGTTTATTTGTAATTGTTATAACTAGTTAACTTAGATAGCTAGTTTATTTCTCATTATTATCCTTGTTGTAATAGAGTAACTAGCTAGTTAATTCTTTGCTTATTTATTCATTCGGTTTTGTAATAATTAGTTTTATTTAGACTCTCGGACTTTGATTCGCACCCTCTTGCACAAGGGCCAACATGTAATAAGTTGTATATCTTTCAACCCCTCGTCTTTCTCCCTTTTCCTTACTTGCTTATGATGGTTAGTATAGAACATCATTTTTCAAATTAGCATTCTTAGATTCGCATCCATTGTCTTGCATGCATCCAAGGTTCAGCTCATCATACTAACTAAATGTTTAGAATTCATTACTTGAATACGTGCTTTATAGTATGTCTTGAATGGAATCATATGCCATGTTCATAACCGAGTCTATTAAAATTACATAACTTGTATATGTCGCATTAGTCATATTGCATTAGTTAGGAGCATGCATGTTTTCTAATTATTTTGCTTTGTTTTGGCTTGGAGTACTAGGTAAACAATTTTGAGTTTTAGCATCCTACATCGAATGTTTGTGTTGCCATGCCAAGCATGCTTTCCATGAGGCTAATTGCGTAAATGATATACCTGCTTGAATGAATGCCTGTGGATAAAAGCTAATTGCCAAAATTGGGACAAATTGATTAATGTACAAACTCACATTTTCAAGTGACGAGTATCAAAAAAACAATTTTCAAATAAACATGAAATCAAAGTGTTCCAATTTTCACAAATTGGTCTATACTTACGTGCGTCACATAGTAATGTTAGTCTAATAAAACCAAAACAAGAGCATATAAT
Organism: Camellia sinensis; assembly: GCF_055761805.1. NCBI lineage: Eukaryota > Viridiplantae > Streptophyta > Magnoliopsida > Ericales > Theaceae > Camellia > Camellia sinensis. Next base: position 72,873,510 of record NC_138970.1, on the reverse strand, counting down.
GTAAATAAGAATCACATCATGATTAGTAGAGGCCGATCTTTGATCAGGCGAGTGGGGTGCTCAATTCAAGACCTTCCCCTCTCGTACCAAAGTTCCCAAGCCATGACACTTTGGTAATGACAGATAAGTGGCCTTTGGCACGAGTCTCAGGTTTCCTAAATTTTTCAAAAATATTTAGGTGGCAACTCTGAAATCTGGCAAAGCAGTCCATTTTTGACATTTGATTCAAACATCAATTTTCCAAAAGAATTTTCGGATTTGGACTCTTTTTGCGTTTTCACTGTTTCACATTGCACTTTGTGAAATTAGATTCAGAACCACAGGAGTCTGAACTGTGGGGCTAGTCGTATCCAAAAGGAGCACAAAAAGAAAGCCACAGTAGGTCTCCCCAGTTCGACTGCTCGGCCGACGCCACTTCGATGGGAATCTGATCATCTTCAAGACGAGCCTATTGCTTAATTTTGGCTCGTAAATCCTTCAGGGAAATGGCTGGAAGCTTGGTAAGCGATTACCTTAACTTGCTTTCTAGCCGCAGACCATGCTTGAAAGACATTACTACCATCTATTCGCTACAGATAATCTTCTCCAAATCGTTGTATTCTTCCCAGTACCTCCTTATGTAGTTACGCAGTGTTTCTTTCTTTTCCTTTCTTAGACCGAACAAGGTGTCTAGTTCCTTTAGGATTTTGGTGTTGAAAACAAATCTGGCCAAGAATTCTTCAGAGAGCTATTTCCAATCATAGATCGATCCAGTAGAGAGATGATCGAACCATCGAAGTCCGGACTCTCCCAGGCTAGATGGAAAGACCTTGCACATTAGTGCCTTGTTTTGGTTCCATAGAGACATCATCTACCAGTAGTGGCTGATGTGTGTGAATGGATTCAATTTTCCATCATATAGTGTGAACTTCAATGAGGTGAACTTCTTGGGGGTTTTCATAGCTTTAATGTCTAGAGAGAAGGGAGAGAAAATGAGCTAATGTAGTGCTCGGTGCTCCCTCTAATGAACAATGTGATCGAGGTGCTGAACTTCTCGTTCCTACCGTTACTCATTTTCTCTGTTCCTGACCAACCAGGTACAGAGATCCTAAGGACGAAAATACTCCATCTGCTGACTAACCCTTTTTTGCCTCTTAACCCTCCTCTAACGTGAACCACGAGTGTGGCTGCTCGCTGCTTCACTTTGCACTAGAGTTGGCTAGCTTCACAGCCCAAAACCATGTCCAGGAACTTTCTGTCACGACCCAAACTCGCGCCTATAGGCTTAGCGTCATAACCAGCTAGTAATCTTAAGATTACTGAAGGCCTCTGAAATAGATTAACAAAATAAAGGGCTAGCGGAAGCAAATATCAAAAATAGAATGTCCATAGAGCTGTGCAGACATATATGGAATAGAAAATTTAAACTTATTTTATATACATATATGTGACGTCATATTTATATCAATCTTACGTCATCTCTATATACATATAAAGCCAAAACTGTCCAACAAACAAAAGAAGACAAAAGACGTCATTACAAAACTTGACCACATTGACTTTTAGGAACCTCCACGTGAGGCACGACGGTTGACTTGACAAAACAAAAGTCCAAACAAGTGCCATTAGGGTCAATCTTGCACTCGCTCACCTACATATATATACACATAGTGAACTAAAGCCCAGTGAATAACATTAAGGTAAAGAGGTTAGTGAACGAATTCCGAACATATCATAATTATAAAATAGATCATAACGTAATCATTCTCATATCTGAGCATAATCATGGTACATCCAATAGAACATAACATATCATCTTCCGACTAGAGTAATCAATCCCGGACACCGATTATCAAACATAACACCACTTTGTCAAGTGGCTAATGAGATCTCATATCACATATATGTCATAGACCCGCATTAACATGTTGTTCCCTATGACTTGGGACTTCCTTTGGATGCCATAATAGATTCAAATAGGACGTTCGTTCACATTAACAAAATAACTTTTCAAAAATCATCATAACTTATCAAATAACATTTCGAGCATAATTCATATGAACATATCTTTACAATAACGTTACTTACAGTGGGCTTCCAGAAACAGTTGTTCGGTCTCCAAATCTCGACCTACAATCACAAATATACATAGCACAAAATATGTCTTATTATTACACATTCATATAGCCAACATGGCTTAGCTTTCCTTACATTGATTTTTTATTCAATTCATTTCACATAAATTGTACACATGAACCACATACCCGGATTCATCTCATATTTTCTAATTTACTTACGTATGTTGTTTCTTAGCATATTAATCTTTAATGATTCATAAATCATGCCTAAGAATTCCTAGAAAGAGATGGGAGCGAAGATATGAACTTAAAATATCTTTTAAAAACATGTTGAAAATGAGCTGATGGCTAGAGCCATCTCTTCGTTGCTAGAGCCACTATCCCTAGAGCCATTATTTGGTCGCTAGAGCCATCTTCACCTGAGCCACCATTTGGTCGCTCAAGCCAACTTTTGCAGAGTGAAATACTGAGAGCTCGCAATGTTGGCTCCAGTCACCACTTGGTCGCTTGAGTCATCTGTGAAATTTTGGGTTTTTAAAACATAAAGTTTGAGCTTCAAACACAAATTTAAAGGCAAAACTCATGTATAGCTCATTCTTTAAGCTTGAAAACTCTTCAATAAGCATAAATACATGATTATTTACAAACCCTTTGCTAAAAACTCATCAATTTAGCCAAATTAAGTTCAAAACTTTCATGCATGTGAAAACTTACTAACTCTTTTCTTTAACTCCATGGTTTTAGCAAAATTAAGCTCAAAAGCTCCATGCATGTAAAGGATTCCTTTTCAAAACATGATTTTAAGAACTAAAACATGGTGAATCAAACATGCATGTGCCATTACTCACAATTTCAACATGAATGTTAGATTTCAAACCCAATATGACAAAACTCCATATATTCATGCATACATGTAAACTCCTATTCCAAATTCTTCTCCAAGACCTTATAAACATGGAATTTACTTACAAAACTTGGTGAAATATGCATGCATGTACATTTCATCCTCCAAATTCAACACAAATGATAAAGCTCATGATCAAAATGATGATTTAACACTTATATATATGCATGCATGTATGGATTACAACCCAATTCTTCATCCTAAACTCAATTTATACATTTAAACACATAATCTTCATGTTTTCTCATGTTTGATAACTTAGATTCATAAATTGGGGGTTAAATTCTTACCTAGAGTCTTCAAACACTCTAGTTCTAGCACAATCTTGGCCAACTCTAGTTGAATCTTCAAGAATTCCTTCAATCTTCCCCTTTCTCTCTCTAGAAATAAACTCAATCTCTCTCTAAGATGCTCTCTCAAAATTTTGTACTACAAATGAAATAGGTTGAGCTCAAAATGAGCTTAGAACTTATATATATATATATATATATATAGTTGTGATGTATTAATTCATTAATTGGAATGTTAGGCTAATTAAACACAACTTAATTAATTAAACTAAATCAACTTTTGATCAAACTTGCCAAACTGTTCTAAAAATTCCAAATAACATATTGATGTAACCAATTTCGGTTTCAAAATTCCAGACAAATATTTCTACAAGTAACAAATAGAAAGCCAAATAGCATATAAAATACACAATTAGCACATAATTCCATTCTAAACACGTAGTTAGCATTCTTAATTATGGCTTAGTAGTTAATTATGGATCAAGGTTGTTACACTTTCTTTGATGGTGGTTCTAGGGATGGACTTCTCTTACACAGACGAGAAGGTTTTGCGTCAGTTCTCTTCTCCACCAGTTTTCCCAACATCTTCTTGAGCTGTGCTTTCAATTCTTGAATCTCCATCTCCATGGAATCAATGACACGATCTCTATAATCTTTCTCCAATAAGAAATGATGGGAAGAGCCACCAGTAAAGGGCTGGCGGTGCTCAACAAAGTTTGGAGTCCGATTGTTGTTTTCGGCATGCTCCTCCAGGTGTATCAGAGCTCTGCAACTGAATGGACTATCCAAGAACTGAGGACCTACACACCTTCAGAGCTGCCTAGTCGGGGTTGGCCAGAAGACCCCTTCGGTGTGAAAATGAGTGGTCGGAGAAGATGAGGGGCTCTCTCCAGGTGTAGAGAGAGGAAAAGAAAAAATGTATCTAGTTATGTTTAAGTGAGTTTAGTTGTTATGAGATTAGATTGGATACCTTCAATGTGAAGAGAGTGATGCTTATATAGAAGACTTTACTTGTTGCCCAAGATGGTTTCATGGAGCTTTGGTGCTTCAAGACTTCCCTTAACATTGCTCAACATAGTTAACAATGGATGTATGTGCTCATTGTAACCATGCATATAAAAGATCACATTCCTTGTGTTAACTGTTTCTGTGTTTCTAAGGGAGGGGACCAGTTGAGGTGGCAGCTTGCATATGCATGTATTCATCGCTTCCATATTTCTCTAAGAGGTTCCCTCAACTCGGTACCATTATGTCTCTACTCGACCTTTCATAAGACTGCTTGTAGAGATGTGATGGCCCATTTGGATATCTTTGTGTGGGCTCGGCCCACTTTTGGTTCTGAAGATGGGTTCGGCCCATCAATCCAATCTATGGATTAAGTTTAGCAGCTCAGCCCAGCCCAGCATCGCAACTGGACTGACCTTTCCACTCACTACAAGAAAAAACACTTTCTGTGACCAACATTTTGGTCGCGAAAAGTACCATATTTGGTCGCTAAAATCTTTTCGCGACCAAAATATGTTGGTCGCGAGTTGGTCGCTAAAGCCTCGTCACAGATAGTTTTCTGCGACCAAAAAAGCCTTTGGTCGCTAAAAGTGACCATTCGCGACCAACTCTTTTGGTCGCGGAAAGTCCAATTCATATTAGCCAAAAGTAAACTTTTAGCGACCAAAGATAAGTTGGTCGCCAAAAGTCAGCGCCTTGACCCAAAAAAAATAATTCTTTTGTGCTGCCTGGGACTTGAACTCCTGACCAAGGAGTCACCATGCACCCAATCCACTTTGCCAATACCATGCTTCTTGTTCATATTTGGCAAAAAATATATATAACCCATAAAAATTGGGTTATATATTATTTTATAAAACTTTTAATGCCTAAACAGAAAAAGTGTTTTGTAATTACAGTAGTATCATTTTTTTAAAAAATTTATCCCGCCATAACTTTCCGCGACCAACTTTTTTTTTTGGTCGCCAAAGGGTAATCTTCCGCGACCAAAAAAGCCTTTGGTCGCCAATAGTATACTTTCCGCGACCAACTCTTTTTTTTGGTCGCCAAAGGGTATACTTTCTATGACCAACTTTTTTTTTTTGGTCGCCAAAAGGTGATCTTCTGCGACCAAAAAAGCCTTTGGTCGCCAATAGGTATACTTTTCGCTACCAACTTTTTTTTTTGGTCGCCAAAAGGTGATTTTCCGCAACCAAAAAATTGTGATCGCCAAAAGTTAAATTTTGGTCGCAGAAAGTGGACTATTTGCTACCAAAAAAAATAGATGGTCGCCAAAAGTGTTTTTTCTTGTAGTGACTGAAAGTTGGGCCCAAATGCTTGAGGACTTAGAAAGACCTTTCTTCATGGAGATGGGCTTAATCAGTTGGCCCACACAATTGTCTGACCCAATATGGTTCGGATTTAATGGTTTGGACTGACCCAAGGCTTGGATCAAACCCGTTTTATATTCTACCCCTTCACAATCCATAACATGAGCATATTTATTTTTTAAAAAATAAATAATTAATATAATCTTGATAATTTTTTAAAACAATTACAATCGGATTATAGGATTGTAGATTTTTAATTAATTTAATTTTTTACATAAATAATATATTTGGCCAATCTTACAATATAAAATTATAAAAAAAAAAAAATTCAAAAAACCCCAGCAGAGCAACACGCACCCTAGTGTCCCCTAATCCAGTTCTAGGACTCATTAACAAAACTCATATTTCTTTTTTGGTAAACAAAAAAACTCATATTTCGTTGGGGCCACATGTGCATTCTCGTTTTAGGTGCAGCAATCTTACCTAATTAAAATAAAAAACAATTCAATACTAGTCCCAAATGAGTAATTATTAATTTAAATTATGAGATCTATTACTTTTGTGATAGAGTTATAGGTGACAAAGTGTAAGTGTCAAGTGTCAAGTGTCAATTAGAATGGTTTCTCCTTTAAGTCCATATTGTTGGCCCCATCTGAAAAAAAAAAAAAAAAAAAAAAAAAAAAAAAAAAAAACCTATTTTAGTTGGTTTTTTTATTTTTTTATTATTTTAATCTAATTAAAAAAGTTATGTTTAGATTGATAATTAAGTTTTTTTGTAGTTGATTTGATGGTTGTGGAAGAAAAAATAAAATGATTATAGTTTTTTTTTTTTTTTTTTTTTTGAATGTAAAAACACCAATCACATAAAATTGAAAAGCTGCTCCACAAGCGTCGAAGGGGGACAAGAAACCCAATCCAACGACAACACCTCATCCAAGCAAGCCCGGGCAATCCAATGGAAGGCCCTATTAGAGCATCTCCAATGCACTAGGCATATAATACTTGTTAGTTAAAATGCCTAGTGTGATTCACTTTTTTCAATTCCAATGCACTAGGCATATGATTAGGCATTTTTGCTCAATTCATATTCACTAGCTACATGTAGCTAGCCTTCAACGCTAGGCAAAATGTATTCAATCATTAGGATCATTTCCCTCCATCTTTGTTGTTGACGTGTCATTCTATAAAATTAATAGTATTTGGATAAATAGCTAAAATAAAGAGCATGGTTGGAGTAAAAACATAAAACAGTTGATAGGCAAAATAAAATATATACTTTATAGAAATATTTAGATAGATAAAATGCCTATTATCATTGGAGATGCTCTTAGCTATTCTAGGGCACCACTTAAAAGATATACCCCCTGGCTAACAAGGGAACAAATGTCCCTGATAATTATATCACACTCTTAAGGTGGGACATTTTCCTAGACACAAAAGAGAATGACCGCTAAATTATCACCAAAAATCTCCACAGGAGACAGATTTAGGGAATCAATCCACAAGCAAGCCGAATAGGTAGAGCCTCCCCTTGCATGGTAGAACTGATCTAAACACACTTGGCCGATCCATCAAACAACCTACCATGTCTGTCCTTGATAATCACAGCTATAGCACCCCTACCCGTGCCAAGATCAGTAGCAACATCAGAGAAAATCTTCGAGTCGGCAGACCCAGGAGCATCAGCATTGGATCCTACACCATTCCTCCAAGGATGCAGTCTTTGATTCACAAAAGAGTTTGGCAATGCCGCACCCAAAAACTCCATCTTATCCCTCCTCGCATTGTTGTTAACAATCAAAGGATTAACCAGGGTGTGATTGAAGATGACTGCATTTCGGGTTTTCCAAGTAGCCCACATAATCCAAGCCAACTTGGAAATAATCTCATTCCCCTCGTGAGAACTCCCAAAATGTGACAGTTCACAAATTATTATAGTTTAGATGTGACATTTTAATCTTTTTAAAAAAATGCTAAAAAAGTTAGTTTATTGGTTTACTTAGATCACATTACTTCTCTACTTTTTTTTAGCACGTATTTTCGTAATAAATAAAAAAGATTACTTTTTTTGCACTTTCCAAAACAACGCTTTATCTTATTGGTTATTTTAAATTATTTTATCTTTATTGACTATTTTAACCTCAATCCAACTTCCCAAACACCCCCATTACATGAAGCATTATTATCCACCATAAAATTAGTTAAGACACTATACCATGTTAACAACATAACATTAATTTGGGTATATTACATGACCACATTTAAAATTTGAAAAAATATAATAAATTTATAATTTTGACATAATTATTCTAACATCCATTTTAGTAAAGTTAAATAGATCAAAATTAATGTAAATAATGAGTACACAAAGATAAACTATATAATACATATATATTAGTGTAAAAGACCTGATAATTTTTTTTTTTCTATCCATATAACTACTGAATTAATTATAAAAAATAACTAAATGTTATTAAAATTATAAGAAAGTCTAATATAATTAAGCCAAACTTATGAAGTTCAAAGCTTCTTTAGTGGAGTGCTAAAACACCCGTCAAAGCCATCGTTTGGCACGACTTGCTCAATTTTAAGTTCCAATGATCTGTCAAAAGACTTGCCAAATTATAACATTGCCATAGTTTGTGCTAAATTTGGCAAGAACTATGACATTGCCAAATCTTCCACATTTGCAAAACCCAACTGCTTCAAACTACAATCTCCCATATATCATCTTCCCAACAAAAAAAATAATCCATCACAACTAGAAAAACAAAATTGTGAAATATTAGAAATTATAATACATCTTCAAAAAAAAAAAAAAAATCTTTTCAATTTATTTTTATTTGTTTAATCGTGTAGAATGTAAAAAATAAAAAATAAATAAAAAAAGAACAAAAATGAACAAAAAAAAGTCAACTCAAAAAATACTCAAAAAGCAAAATCCAAACACCACCTAAAAAAAAGAGGGAAAGGTGATTGACATTGTGCCAAAATAGGATATCACTATTGTAACACCATTGCTATAATTTTGTATTTTGCTACTGTAACACGCGAAATTATAACTTTAACTATGCTATTTTAGCATTTTACCATTGGAGATGCTCTTACAACTTTTTGTGTTTTTTTTTTTAACTTCATGAGAGGTTAATGTAATTCACCCAATTAATTTTACAATATACTTCATATAATTTACAGATTATGAAATTTTAATTTATAATTTTGCATCTAAAAATGTGAAAAATGTAATATTTGACTCATACCTTGCTGTAATTGATTTAACTTTTATTTGATATTATAACTTGAAAATTTTTTAATGTTTTCCTTAATTTTTTAGATTTAGTAATATCATTTTGTTATGAACTAAATTTTTTTAAATTATAATACAAGAAGACTATAATTTTATTTTTTTTAATTATTGTGATGATTTTAATATCTTAATCTGTACAACTAAATTTAGTATATAACTTTAGTAATTCTATATGCAAGCAAAATTTGTGTAGATACTAAAAAAAAAATTAAAAATAAATACTTACATTTTATCCAAACACTTTTTCCTGTGATATTTCAAGGGTTGCCTAAGGTCCCAAACAACCCATAGGAAATATTAATAAACCAAATTGGAGAATGAACCTTCGGAGGCCGTTGTTTTAACACACTTCCATGCAAATTTTTGGACAAATTTAACTTTGCACCTTCTTTATACTAAGGACTCGTTTGGCAACATTCAACTTTAGTTAAAAAGTCAAAAAGTCATTATAAATTGTTACATCACTCTCTTTACTTTTTTACATATCTTTTCATAAAAAGTCAAAAAATTACTAAAATAACATGTTCTCAAACAGGGCCAAAATCTCACTTTATCTTCTAATTTTTTAATTGTTCCGATAACTCTTAAATTTCAAGTCGCAATTGAACTCAGTTGTGAGGAGTGTATCTGAGATACTGTGTGATAAACAAATATCCATTAGACTAAAAAGAAAGTTTTATAGAACAATTATTAGACCAGCAATATTGTACGGGACGAAATGTTAGGTAACTAAGAAACAACATGTAAAAAAAAATGAATGTTATTGAAATGAGAATGCTACGGTAGATGTGTAATAAGATTAGAAAAGACAGAGTTAGAAATGTGTCTATTCATGAATGGGTAGGAGTAGCACTGATAAAAAATAAGTTGAGAGAGAATAAATGGAGATGGTTTGGTCATATACAACGGAGATCAGCAGAAGCAGTAATGAAGAAATGTGATACAGTGACGGTAAATGGAAGTGTTAGAGAAAAGGGCAGACCTAGATTGATGTGGGCTAGTATGATAAATAGAGATATGAATTTTCTTATTTTGACTAACCAAATACTCTCTGATAGAGTCAAGTAGAGAAGCAAGATTTATGTAATCAATCTCATTTGATGAAACTTAAGGCTTGATTTGATTTAGTTTAATTAATTAGACTCGGTCGTATAATGGTGTTTCAAAAATTAACAAAGGGACTAAGGCTCCATTAATTTTGGCAAAAAATATTTTATGTGAAAAAACTATTTTCCTGTGCTTGATTGTTCTTGAAACAAATATACTAATATTGTATTGGTGATGGCAATAGCAACAACAAAATGCAAGTAAGGTAGTGGTAGGGTGGCGTAGCAAGTGAGGTGGAGGTGGTGGGATGGCGTGGCAACAAAGTGGAAGTGATGGAGGTGGAGATGTGGCGGTGGAGGTGGCAATGGTAGTAGAGGTTATGGTTGCGATGGTAATGTGATGACATTTGCAAGATTCTAGTTTGAAAATTATTTTTCACTTTTTAAATGTATAAAATACTTTTTGTTCAAATAAACTTGTTTTTCATAGAAAATATTTTTCATTAATTTTCTTTTTTTGCTGTTTTAAATGCCAAAAAAAGAATTCAAAAAATAGTTCCTACCCAAACAAACAGGAAGTAAAGAAATTGTGTGTGACTTGTTAACACAACACAAACTATACACATTTACACTCTGTTTGATTGGAGGATTTAAGAAGAGATTTGAAAAGGAAAAGAGAAAAGATATGTAAAATGTGAATAAAATATATTTACATTTCACTTAATTTCACACACCTTTTCTCTTTCCTTTTCTAAATCTCTCCACAAATCACCCAAATAAACACGATGTCTAGAACCATGAGAAAAACAAACCAAGCCGTATAATTTGGTCTAGATTGGAGTTGTTTGCAAATTTTTTTGATTTTTTAACTGAGTCCTAAAAGTTGCAACGGTATCACAAACTCCAAACTTGATTATGCTTAAGCTTTCAATTGGAAAGCTAGGTACATGTTTCACACTTCGGCAATGTAGAAGGCCAAAATCAGATGATTTTGAAGAAAAACCAGGGCAGCAACATTAACAGTTCCAGACAATGTGAAAGGACATTTTGCAGTTTTTGCATTCAAAAGTGAGTATCCAAAAAGGTTTGTTGTTGAATTAGGCCCAAGTGACCCCGCATTCTTGAGTTTGCTAGAGAAGACTAAAAAGGAATACGGGTTTGAACAGAAGGGAACTCTTGCAGTCCCTTCCTCATCCGAGGAGTTGCAGAAGAAACTAAATGACAGACAGGAACCAGAAGAGTGTTCACCCGAGGAGTTGCACAGAAATTTGCTAGAAAATAAACCTGGAAAATCAATCTTTGCCTCTGACAAGAAAGAAACATCATCTTGCTCATTAGCCTGACATGAGAACTAGAAAATTCAGCTCAAAATCGAAATCAACTCGTCAGCAATTCATTCCTGCAATCTTTCCGTATTTGCAATTCTCAAACTATTGTAGGCACTCCTCCAGCTTATTTAAATATTGACAATTGCAGAGGAAATCATAGTAGTATATCCCTTGATTACCACTTATCTCCCAGTTTAAGGGCTCATTAATTTCAGGGGTACACATTTAAAATACAATGGCAAACGAGTTCGATGCAAAGCTCAAACAGCCAGGCTTAGCAAGGCCCTTTTGCATAACTAGCTTTAACGTAACACTAGTATGACCATGAGGCAGGCATTCCACAATAAATAGGTGCAATTTTATCAAGAAACAACTAAGCACACCTGCACATCAGTGTGTCTAAATCTATACTCTTAAAAAGGGGGCATCACATGTAACAGCCATCAAATCTCATCATGAACGCATACCATCGTCCTACCATCTGAATCTCAACTACGTGAATCAAATATCAATAACAAAAGCCCAAATCAGCCATTCATCATTATTTCTTGCAAAATTTCTATCTGGAACAGCTCAATAGCATCAGGGAACATACTAGTAATTCAGTATTAAGTAAATAGATAAGGATAAGAAACTGAAAGACATGTTCAAGCTACTTTTGCTCACTAGTGTCAAATTTCAACAAGATAGTTCTTCATATGCAAGAAAAATCTAACGGAAGTAGACAGGCCAGTTGAAATAGTACGAGTCTCGAGCCTCCTTGTCCATATATTGGTTCCACTGCAACACCAAAAGGTTCAATTAAAACACAATAAGAAAATCCTAGTGCCTTTATGCCTAGTGGTTCATTTGAAACTTCATATTTAAAGACTACAGAAATATCATACCTTGAATTCATATGGCTGCTTCTTTGCCATTGCTTTCTTCCAGTGATATTGCTCAAACAACATAGCTTTGTCATGCCAACTGCATATTTAAGTGTGTGAACACATGATACCACTAGTAAACTTAAATGATGTGGAGTCAGAAAAAGAAGAAAAATAAAATGAAGAAAAAGTGGAAGAAAGAAGCAAAGTGTGAAGGCAAAACACAGGATATTTTCAATAACTTAAATAACAACCCCACCCCCAACAAAGAAAAAAACAATGAAGTACACATGTCAGGGTCAAAGCAGTAAACCAAATCAAGTGGCCTCGAAACCACAAAATCTTGGTAGTTCCTATGTAATTGAATTCCAAGTATGAGTCAGAATAACTGAAAAAAATCAGAATTGCTGCAGCTTAAAGATGTGATTTGATCCACATGCCAGGACGACCTGAACTTCACCCGATAGCAGAACACACACACACACACACACACAAAAAAAAAAAAAAAAACTCACACAAAATACAAGTCAACAATAAATAGCTAAAGCTGATAAGATAGCACATCAAGAGTGGTCTGAGTTGCAGTCCAAGCAACAAACTGAGCCGCAGCCTGGCCTGCAGCTCAAGGCACAAAAGCAACAGACTGAGCCGCAGCCTGAGCTGCAGCATATGCCACAACAGTTGCATAAGCTATCTCAGTCAATGTCACAAGTGCAGCCTCATCATTTAGCATTAACACCTTGTGCATCACAGTCGTGTGTGTTTAGAAAAACAAGTTGTTACAATTGTGTGAGCTGTGGTGGTTAGGCAGTTAGAATAAAAGTTAGTTAGAGTTTGTTATCTGTAACTAGTTTTGTGTATAAACATCTGTATACATTTTAGATCAATCAATCAAGAAAATAGATTCACAGTTTTCCTTTAAAAGTGCCTATAAATCATAGGAGAGGTTGGTTTCCACAAATTCAATGACCTGTTGAGTAAGAGCCATTCATCCACAATGGCAGAGCAGAAGCAAGATCAAGAAGAGGTGAAGCCTCGTCCTTCTTTGTGGGCATAAATGTCTGTCTCTGAAGAATAACAAATTCACAAAACACACAAACATGCCAATGTCTACATGCTAAGCATTCCCTTTTCCATTTACATTAAGAAAACACCCATTTTGTGTCCACAGGGTTTTGTACCTTAAAATGACAGATAAAATTATAATTCACAAATAAACACATATTTTCCCTACCTAGATTCAAGGAGTTGTTGCCCATCACACTCTGTCGGTGTAGAAGCGCAACATGTATGTGTCCATATCCATTTATCATAAGTAATGAAATCAACAATAGAACAGATTCATATTTCAACTGCATGGTGACCAAATGGACTAGTAGGAATATAGGTTAAAGAAAACAAATAAACATGAAACATAAATGTGGCTTAGTTGCTTGAATTATAAGTTCATAGAAATTTGAACATATAGGGAAATATGTAAGGGTTGAAGGTGAAAGCATACACAGCAAACATATGAAATGATCTTCCAAAATTTTTCAAATGCAAGAGCAAGCCTCCTCAGTAGATTGAGCTTCTATGACCTAATGCAGTCCCGGGGTTTCACAAGCCGTGGAGAACCTTACATGAGATACTTAGCACTAACAATCAATTAACAAGAACATATATCCCAACAATAAGTAAACAAAAGCACAATCCGGCAGATGCAACACCACAGATTTGAGATAATTTCAATCATTCATCAAGAGCAGTAAAACATGACAACGTACCCAACTACAGACTGCAAGTCTGGTATGGAGGTTTAGAACTTGACAAAACGAGGCTTGAAAATTAAAACATTGAAATTTTTTGGATATCATGAAAAAAGTATAAAGGATTCAAATCCTAAAATTTAAGCATTTATAGCTTACAATTCAAACTTTGCACAAACGATTCAAATCATATGCCAGAAAGAAACCATTTTGAAGAATCCTGTGCAACATGGAAAATTTCATTGAGAGGAATCAACAAAGAAAAGAAAAACGGGTCAACATCTTAATGTATATTTGAGAGATTGTCCTTGGGCTGAGGAGTGTCCACATGATGATCTTATTTAAAACTAATAGTTGACAAAGTTTTAGTATTTAAACCAAATACCACATGTACTTTCTATTAAAACCAAGCGTTAAAAAAAAAAATTTAAAAAGACAGCCTAAACTTCAATCAACTTTTTCACTTCATATTCCATCGTCTCTAACTGTGCTTGGGAAAATAGAAATATGTAAAGTCTAAAAAACATAAACGAACAATGATGAAAGAACTAATCAAACAATTTAGTGCTTTACAAAAATAAATGCACCATGTGGATACAAAATTCAATGAGTTACAATGGATAATACATTTACTCATAGAAGGTGAACTTTTTCTTCCTTTTTTTTTCAATAAATAAAAGGTTGAGATGTTAATATCATTTCACAACAGAATTTTCTAATAGTAAGCATTGAGAATGCAAGGCAACATTCATCATTTAGAATGAAGCCTCCAAAAAGTCAGAGCAGTACAACAACAGATGGTATTTGATCATTTTGCAGTTTCGCAAAATGTCACTGAATCATTTTTATTGGGTTTGGCTCATTTTCAATTCCAATTCTTTTTAGATTAATCATCCACAGATGAATTGTTGAGAACCCCACATGCATTCACCATTGATTGATCTTTAAAGCATCGTACATGTGGGAGATAGAAAATAATATATTAGCTTATTGGGACTAAACCAAACAAGGCCTACAAGGGGTTTAACCCAAACAAATATCAAACCCCCCCATCTATATAAAGAGGGAGGCACCTCAGAGAAGGAGGCAGGTAATCTCTCTTCCCCACACAGCACACAAACACTCTTGATTTTTATACATTCATTCTTCCAATAAAAGGGCTAACTTTAGCATCGGAGTGTCTCCGGCCAGCAACCCCAGTTGGGTGGCACCGATCATGCTCATCTTTGCAGACACAGGGAGACAAAGTTCATCTCTTCGTTGGATCTCTACAACATCCATGTGAGAGGATATTTCATGGTCTCACAATTGGCGCCATCTGTGGGAACGACTGAACGAGATCAACGAAGAACGCAACAAACATATTACTATAATTAAATGTATTGGTTGAATTGAGGTTAGTGCACTTTCTTCAAAATTAAACTCAATTCCAAGTAATACTGCCCAGGGCTGGGTCTCATTTTCATTTTGATTCCACTTGATTCGCAATATGCATATCTACGTACATATAATATTATATATCTGTGATGCCAGTTGTGGTGGGTTGTTTTTTGAATATCAATTTTTGCCTGCTAAAACCAACAAGAGCAAAAACAAAGCGGAGCATTTTCACTCTCCCTCTAAAACTGGGTTTCATACTTTTGTTTATGGGAGTTTCATTTCGGTATTATACAAAAGGTGGCTCTTCCAAATCCCGCCTGGAATTGTTTCTTTATTTAGGAATTGTTTCTTTATTTAAAGCTTTATATATATTTTTATGTTGCTTCGGCAATCATTTCGGCTGTTAGCCTGATCAGCAAATTCCCAATGCCATGCCGAACGTCACCCCGGTTCTTCGCGTCATCAACACGACAAAAAGAGGTTGCCAATCGCAGGTTTTGGCACATCAAAATCCAAGACGAGTGGCTGGCAAGCGTCTATATTGTTTCCAGGGCAATAATCATCACCACCTACCTTCCCGTGGGGCACCCCGATGGATACACTCAATTCGGCAGCCATACATATATAGCTATATTGTTTATATCAAGCTGTGCACTTCTTTAACAATTTTGCATGAAAGGCTCCCTTGGAAACAATGCTCAATTTATGATTCCATACATCTCGACAACGAAAAGCTTGCTCAGCAACATACAATGTGATATAAGCTTGCATGGTTTCACGGCACTCGACCAACTGGAAAAATATATACAATTCCACCACCGAAAATTATCACTTAAGCATGGCCGACTCGCCCCAACTTCAGCTCGGCAACGCTGTAGACATCCTTATGGTGACGCGATTGTCCGCGTGAAACGGCTTGAGAACAACATATGGCTAATTCAAGAGTCACCAATTGGCCCTTGCTCCTCTAAGAAAGGTTCTCGACAAGTAACAAGACGATCAGCAATTGATTTTTAATGCATGCCAACTACAGGCCGAGCTCGAAGCCATTATGCACCGAAAACATCCCATTGTAGCGAATTGATCGGCAACCATTCACTCGCCAATTTCCAATCCGATCAAGAGTTATTACATCGGCACTTCTCGGCCACTATTTTGAGCAGTTTGGGAACCCGTCTTACGTCGCGTCGCCATTGGCCTTGTTAAAATCGATGTATTATTGATTGATGTATTGATTGATATATCTTGATATGTTATATTACAAATCAGAGTGGCTCATTATATAGGAGAGGGTTTGGGTAGTAGGTGAGGAGTAGGTGAGGGTAAATTGGTGGTGGGTGTAGTAGGTGTGGTAGTAGGTGGTGGTAGGTGTAGGTAAATTCTAACAGCCCCCCGCAAACTCAAGGAGGATAGGAACTAACCAACTTGAGTTTGGAGAGAGGAACAAAACAAGAAAATACATAAAAATAAAAGAGGATAGGTGACACTGTATGGTCGTGTCAGACCATTGGTGAAGACACCGGATGGTGGTGTCATAACGTTGTAGAGGACACTGTATGGCGGTGTCAGACCGATGTAGAAGACAGTTTATGGGGTCATGTCGGACCGTTGTAGCAGACAATGTTGTGACAGTTGTTGTGACAGTTTACGGAGTCTTGCTGGACCCTTGTAGAAACTAACCGGAATCAATGTCGGGACAGTTTACAGAGTCTTGTCGGACCCATAAAGGAGCTAACCGGAATCAATGTCGGGACAGTTTACAGAGTCTTGTCGGACCCATAAAGAAGCTAACCGGAATTAATGTCGGGACAGTTTACAGAGTCTTGTCGGACCCCTAAAGGAGCTAACCGGAATCAATGTCGGGACAGTTTACAGAGTCTTGTCGGACCCTTAAAAAGTCGCACCCTCAAAAGGTGTGCCCAATCTTTCAAAAAGGCGTGCCATCAAAAGGCGTGCCCAATCCATAAAAAAGCGTGCCATCAAAAGGCGTGCCCAAGTCATCAAAAGGTGTGCCGGACATGATGGCGAGGCACGTGGGCGCCTTGGCTTGCGTGCCCGTTTGTCGGCTGGTGGCAAGAGGCGCGCGATGCGCGTGGCTGCCTCGGCTATAAGACGGAGGCTGAGGCTGAGGCAGAGAAAAGCTGCGAAAAACCTCTGAAAAAAACTTCGTTGCGCTGAGAGAGAGAGTCTGAAAAACTCTTCGTTGTGCTGAGAGAGAGAGTCGGTAACACTCAGTTGCCCAAAAAATGGCCTCGTCCTCGTCTTCCCGTGGACTGCTCACCCTCTTTCCCGACCTCAACGAGTCAACAAGAGAGAGAACTGGTGCGGTGGCACTGGAACCTCAACCAAGTGCCCCGGAGTTTGCTCCGTTGAACTTTCCGATGCGGTCTGTGGAGCAAAAAATGGCAGGGCAAACAGATATTGAAGCCAATCAATATACACTGAAGTCATGTGTGGAAACTATGACTGCGGTTACAAATTTGTCGAACCGGCTGCAGAGTAGGACAAATGAGGTGCAGCATTTGAACGCCCAACTGGCTCTGCTCCAACGCATGTATAAGGATGCGCGAGCAGAGATAAGCGTGCTAAGGGCAGAAAACAAGGAGCTAAAGCGGAAGGCCACCGTGATGTTCCGATTTGGAGGGCCGCCATATGCTGCAGTGGAGGAGTATGGAGGAGTGAACTTGCTTGGTGGTCGAGGAAGCACGGAGGCAACACCGTCAAGGACCGCCCAGGACGGAGGCAAGAAGAAAAGACCGGCGGAATAGGCGAAGAAATGAGGCCGGTGGGTGGCCGTCTACAGAAAAACAAATCTTTTGGTGTGGTTTTTTTTTTTTTTTTTTTGATGTAAAAGTGTGATCGGGGTTGAGCCCCTGATATGAATAAAAGGATGGGCTGTTGTGCAAATTTGGAAAGTGTGTTGTGTTTTGTTTTTTTTTTTTTTTTTTTTGGTTTTTTTTTTTTTTTTTTGGAAAGAATAATAATAATAAAAATGTATTAATGGGGAAGTGGCAATTCCCGTCGGTTTTTGTTTTTTTTTTTTGTTTTTTTTTTTTTTTTTTTTTTTGGTATCCAGAAGTGGCAGATGTACAGAGGAAGTAGCGAATGGCTGTTATAATAAAAAATAAAGGTTGGTTTTAAAGGAAGGGAAATAATAGAAAAGTGTATATAAAATTGGGGGAAGTGGGTTGAATAAAAAAAAGGAATGTAGGTTTGAAAGTGGAAAGAGGAGAGAGACGAAAGGCATTAGGGAGTGGGATCACGTGGGTGGTGTAAAATAGAGGAAAAGAAAAAATAAAAAAAGCAAAAGAAGAAAAGTAAAATGGGTTGGTGAGTTGGGGGAATAAAAACAATATATAGATATATAAAAAGAAAAGAAGAAGAAAGGTGGGTGGTGGAAACAATTATGGTGAGGTCGGCAGGTTGGTTTTTTTTTTTTTTTTTTTTTTTTTTTTTTTTTTTTTTTTTTTGAATGACGAAAAATAAAATAAAATAAAGAAAAGGAAAGGAAAGTGGGGTGTGGATGAGTGGGGAGAAGAGGGTGGCGTGAGGGAATATAATTTAATATGAAATATAATATAATATGAATTTACAAGGCATGAGTTTAGCAGCCTCACCAAGTTCAAAGTATCTTTACAGACAGCACACTGAGAAGAATCCGAAGAGAGCGATTCATCAGTAATCTGAATGTCGAGAAGAGCCTCAACTGCAGACTTAGAAGCAGGGGGGTCCCGTACCGATTAGGATCGTTCTCGGCAAGCTGCGGGATGAGTTGCTCGAGTCCAGGGCCAAGGAAGTAATCGCCGAGATTGGACGGAAAACCATCCTTTGCTGGAGGTGAACGACCCTGTTTCGGCCCTGTACCGGATTGGGTTTTCCGGCGATGTACCAGAGTTTCCGAGATGGTTGTCCGAGCCGGCAAAAGGTTTTCCGAGAGGTTGTAGTACAGTCAACTATGGATTCAGTTGCCTGAGGAACGAACTACATTGGAAATGGGAAAGGTATGTGTAGAAAATTATAGCGGACTAGGTTGAGGTCCGGCGGGCGGCTAAGGTGAGGTTGCCACCCGCCGGTGAAGCGCGAATACTAGGTTCTAAACCCGCTCTGATACCATGTTAAAATCGATGTATTATTGATTGATGTATTGATTGATATATCTTGATATGTTATATTACAAATCAGAGTGGCTCATTATATAGGAGAGGGTTTGGGTAGTAGGTGAGGAGTAGGTGAGGGTAAATTGGTGGTAGGTGTAGTAGGTGTGGTAGTAGGTGGTGGTAGGTGTAGGTAAATTCTAACAGGCCTATCAACTCATGTTCCTCTGCCATCGCAATTCGGCGATGCCACTCCAATTAACTCATTCGGCGATAGCAAATAGCCAACTAACCACGTTGCCAAAATAAAGTCGTAGACCAAATGATATAAGGAAATATTTTCGGCACAATCAAAGATGAATTGCTGATCCAGCTTTCGGCAACCCAAATGTACTAGCCCAGCTCGGCACAGCTAACACACGCCTATTTGGCAACCACCGACAAACCAACTTATATCCAGGCCCAACGAACAATTTGGCAACTTATTGATTATTCGGCAATTTTTATTCTCTACATATTATCACTCAATTTTTCTTCTCTGCATATTATCACTCGACAACATTTATTCGGCCTATTATCAACTTCGACAACTTATTCGGCTTGTTCGGCAACTTGCTCGGCATATTAGCAACTCTGCAAATCATTACCGTTGCAATTCGGCATATCATTCAACATATTATCAACTCGGCATCGGCATAGAACTAGCATCTCGACTTGCTGAAATCCACATCTAACAATATCAGAGGATTCACGTCGACTCAAGGAATCCAAAGCCACTAACCAGATGAGCAAAAAATTGACCGACACTTGCCGATAATTGCGCAACAGCCCATAATTTCAACAAACTGCAATTTTCAACGTTCTCAAAAACCAATTTCGACCATACCAGTGTGAAGTACTCTTTGAGACAAGTCCAATGCAAAAAATGGCATCGAAATCAGACTTGAAACAAAGCTATACAGGCCGATCAAAGTTTGCCTTG
Source organism: Camellia sinensis (assembly GCF_055761805.1). Lineage (NCBI taxonomy): Eukaryota > Viridiplantae > Streptophyta > Magnoliopsida > Ericales > Theaceae > Camellia > Camellia sinensis. The sequence continues at coordinate 72,853,193 of NC_138970.1, read as the reverse complement.
AAATTCCACTATTTCGCCAAAGAAGACGAACCTGGAACTGACCAAAAAAAAAAAATATTCGGTGGATTGCGGCTAAGTTACATCTCGTAATAGCCGAACAATTAAGCTTAAATATATAATGTGCAAATTACAAGCACAAGTTCACACTTGGCACAATGGTTCAGTGTTCTTTATTTCCTTACAAAGCAAGGGTTCAAGTCTTGTTGACCCCATACTATCCTTATTTTTTATTTTTGCCAAGCCATGAGGGAAATTATCCAGTGATTCGCGGAGCAAAAGTCTCAATTAATCTGAGTCGTTAGATCCATTTTGGCTACAATTACGCCTTCAGGAGTCTGCTCCCAGCGATCCAATAGTCCTTTCCAGCTATTTGACGCATTCCAAGTCCATCCGTACGATCAGAATTTGCAAATTCAGCTCAAAAAAATATATATATATATATATAATAAAATAAAAATATTGCAGATTTTATTCACAAATTGAGCGCAATGGCTCACTTCACATATCACCAAGCACCCTACTTTGTCTCGGCTTCATTTCAATATCGACATGGCACCGAACGGGGGCACGGAATCCGTTTCAAATTATTATCGGCCTACTCGGCGATTTTGGCCCAAATCAATTTTATTCCTTCCGAATAACAAATCTTATTCAAAAGTAATGGGGCAAACATACGTTGGACAACAAACTCAACTTCAATAAATTGGCAACCATTGCCAATCAAGTTCTTGGCAAATCCAACTCCAAAGGGATGCCGATACACCGCAAAGCTAAGAAAAGTCGCCGACCAAAAGATCAGCACAGTCACCGACCCAAGTGTAGCTGACCAACTTTTCGGCAAAATCACATTATATATGAAATGGACACCGATGTTTTGACACTAGTTACTCGATAGTGCATCAACTTTACTCGGCAAAATTATTCGGCAACATTATTAATTCAACATTATGCATGATCATTATTTGGCTGTGCATCAACTTTATTCGGCTAAACAACATTATTTGTCAACTTTATGCATTGTCAAACTTTATGCAGCAACATTGGCCACAGTATTCAGCAACTTTATTCGCCTAACAACAGGCAAAACAATTGCCCACTGGGACATCTTAGTCATTTTTTTGATCTCCATTTGGGCCATATCAGCCGATCAAGATCTCGACACCTTTGCATACTCGACCAACTTGGTACAAGCAATACAAAGACAATTTTTTGAGTTCCAAACTCCCGCTCCTTTTCACACAGCTCCAAGCAAGCGACAGTTTTGGGGCAATACACTCATACTACACACTGGGCAGTTCTTCGCATATTTTTGCACGCCGTCATTGTTATAGTTTTTATAGCTTTCCACTTTTTTGTGGCTATTATTTCGTACAGGCAATCCTTGACACGGATTACAATGTCTGCATTTGATCGCCGCCCAACACCAACAAACGACTCCATATTTTGGAGCTCCATATATTTCTAGCTCAGCACGAAAGTCCATTTTTGGAAGCAACCTTTGCACTCGGCAATATACTACACCCTCGCCCAGGGGTCATTATACTGTGGCTTACACCCTCGCCCGGGGGTCATAATATTGTGGCTTACACCCTCGCCCAGGGGTCATAATACCGTGGCCTACACCCTCGCCCAAAGGACATAATACCGTGGCCTACACCCTCGCCCAAGGGACATAATACCGTGGCCTACACCCTCGCTCGGGGGTTATAATATTGTGGCTTACACCCTCGCCCGGGAGTTATAATACCACGGCCTGTGGCCCTTGCCCGGAGGTAACAATACCTTGGCCCATCGTTACAGAGATATCGGATGTAGACCCAAGGGGTCCTTATGTTAGACCTATATGGTCCCATCGTGCCGCGCATTATTGGATGTGCCACATATATTTGTGCATACATTCATACATACATACATTCATCCAATCATTCATTCATTCATTTATGTTATTCATTCATCAACTGTATTCATGTTATTTATTTATCAATTGTATTCTTTGTCAAGAGACCTAACATTTATTTGAACAGAGTAACTCAACAAGAAAAACTCTCATTCCTTCTACCACAGACAATGAAAGTTTTGGGGCAATTGTGGGAGCCAGAAAATAATAAATTAACTTATTGGGACTAAACCAAACAAGGCCTACAAGGGGTCTAACCCAAACAAATATCAGACCCCTCCATCTATATAAAGAGGGAGGCACCTCAGAGAAGGAGGCAAGTAATCTCTCTCCCCCACACAGCACACAAACACTCTTGATTTCTATACATTCATTCTTCCAATAAAAGAGCTAACTTTAGCATCAGAGTGTCTCCGACCAGCAACCTCGGTTGGGTGGCGCCAATCATGCTCATCTTTGCAGACACAGGGACAAAATTCATCTCTTCATTGGATCTCTACAACATCCATGTGAGAGGATATTTCATGGTCTCACAGTACAATTTGGAATTTAAAAAAAAAAAAGAATCTCCCTCCCCATTTCTCACTTTTTGAAGGCCCAGTTTATAATGATTAATTTGCACAAAAAATGTCTATAATAGATGCAATATGACAAATTAATTTCCATAAAAATCCAAACAAGCCTGGAAGAACTTCAACAAATTATTATTTTAATCATGCCTTTGTAATCAAGTCAATTAAGAATTCACATATTATGATTTACAACAAGAAAGTTTAATTGGTCTACCATTTATAGATAGTCGGCGGTCACAACTACAATGTACAAATATTCAAACAAAATTTATTCGGGTTTTTTCTAACCTTATTTAAAGAATCAATGGTAACTAACACTCCATTTCGATCATAGGGAGAGAAAAGAAAAGAAAAGAAATGATTGTGTTTTCCCACTATCATGTTTGGATGACGTTTGGATGAGCAAGACGGCAAAAGATGTGAGAATGGGACATGAGTGAGATTTCTTTTTTCTTCATTTGTATTTTAAGGGGAATCTTGGTATTATAAATATTTTACAACCAAACCAATCAATTTGTTTCTCACCAAATCTCACAACTTTTGGTGACAAATGAAATAAGCCTAGTAAGGGAGCTCTCTTCCTCACCATTTCTCATCCATTCTCACCATTTCTCACTCAACTTATAAACCAAACATGAGAAAAGAGTTATCTTTCTCATTATTTTTTATAATTTCACACTAAATCACCCCATCCAAACAGAGTGCAATAATCAACACTACTAATTCATAACCCGCACACACACACACACACACACAAAAAAAAAAAAAAAAAAAAAAAAAAAGATTGTGCTACAAACTCAGCCGAAACACTGAAATTTGTTGCGAAAACATAAACCCTAACTACAAATTCCTTTTCAAAATGACCCATATCGGGAAAATACACAAATCTGTTAAGAGAAACATAAAACCTAAACAGAATTCATCAAAAAGAAAGAATTGACTCATAATAGTAAAGAACACAAACCAAGGGGGAGAGAGGGTACTTGAATTGGTTAGAGAGCTGCCACATGTAAGGATTGACCCAAGTGAGGGCAGAGAAAGCGAAAGATCCAATCCAGATGTTCACGAAACGATCTGGGTCGGCGTGTGGAACTCCCGGGTCTCCTCTGTACGCATTCCCAAAGTATTTCTCCATCTCTCTCTCTCTCTCCCCCTCTCTCTCTCTCTGCTATGAAGTGTGCCGCCTCAGGTTTTCTTGCAACAGCCTCCTTATCTGTCGGAAAATTATCTATCTATCTATCTATATTCTTAAAAGTCAACTTTTGAATTGTTTGGTAAAAATAGCGAGATAATATAATTTAAAACATCAATTATTTAGATCACTAAAAAATACATTATTAATAGCACTAATGTATTGAGAATGATAAAAAAAAAAAGAAACAAGACATAGAAAGTGGGCGGGACCCACTGCCACATCATTAGTACTCATTCTAGTACTTCATTTTTAATGCTCCCAAACATTTTTCAATTTAAAAAGATAACCTTTTAAAATTAGAGCTCTGATTAAATTTTTGTGTGGTTGAAAGTTTAAAAAAATTAAAAAATAACGCCAAAACATTCTATCAAATGGGTTTCACATACATATTAAAATTATTTAAACTCACAAATTAAACGTCGAAAACATTTTTGAAAAAGATAAATAAGTGGATTTTTATGATCACTCCAAACACAATTTTCATGAATTTTATTCCCTCTTTTTTGCTAGGTAACTTCTAATTTATCCATCCGAAAGTAAACAATTCATTTGGGTGATTTTGGATGTCCTAACTAAGCATATTTTTTTATTTTTTATAAAAAAAAATATGTAGAAAAAAAAAAGTGATTAGAAAAGTAGAGAGGAGATATTGATTGATGTGATCCAAATAAGTATATGCATGTAAAAAAGTATATTTTTTTAGTTCTTCCCAAACAAGCACTTGGTTTACATGAACTTGATTTTCTAATAATAATTACAAAATAAACACAAAATTTGAGCTATTTTTTTTTTTGATCAGCAAAGAAAAATTTCATTAATCAACATGAAATTAAAGGTACAGGAAGATGAAATGAACTGAGAGAGATTTGGACAATACAAAGTACCCCTACTACTGCTACTCGCAACCATACAACCAACCCCTTAGCCTCACAATTTTTTTTTTTTTAAACAAAAAACGTTAAGAAGGACTTAACAAAAAAGAAAATACATGATTTCCCACAAAATCAACCCACCAAAACACCCAAACTGCTAAAAAAACCTATTCTAACACCCAAGTTGGTAACCCAAAAATTTTAAACACCAACTGCACTTCCAATGCACCTGCACTCCCACGCCTATGCTGCCCATGCTTGTGCCAAGACCAACTGCCCACGCCTATGTTGCACTCCCACGCCTACACTGCAATGTTGATGCCTTCCCAAGGCCAACCACTCACCTGAACACCTAATCTGCTACACTCCCAAGGCTACACAACACCTATGCTGCTACACTCCCGAGGCCACACCACTGGAAAGCTCCATAGCCAACAGCTCCAAGGGCCAACACCGGTATCAAACATCGGCCAACCACCCAAGAAAACTCCAACGCCTATGCTACTGCATCTTCCCTGCTGAACTTGACATTTTAGCTCCAACAACCCTGCTGCAACTTCCCTTCTGCGACTTCCCTGCTGTAACACCAAAATGCTTCTTCACACCCACGCCTATGCCGTAGACATAACAAACACCCACTGCAACTCCAAAAGCAACACCGCTAACGCACACCCACTGTAAATCCACACACCGACCAACCGCTGGGACTCCTCTGAACATTTGGAATAAGATCACCCCTCAAACTCTCACACGAAAAGGGGCGCACGAATGAAAACCGGACAGATCTAGACCTACTACGACACCCTTGTTTCCGCCCAAACAAAGCATCAAAACTTGACCACCAATCTGAACCAGAGTTCACCCCTCAAGCTCCTACTTCACCAAAGAGCATACGAATGAAGAACCTGAACGACCAGAAAATAGAAAAAAAACCAACCGCAGCAACTCAAAGCAAACCGAGGTGGGTAAAATGGGGGAATCAAGTTTATTGGAGGAGAAAAACTAACGAACGACCGCCGGAAAGAGCTAGGCCAGCCGACCGCCATAGCCAAAGGCGGCGGCCGGCCGGCCCAAAAGGAGGCCTAGAGAGGAGGTTTTTAGAGAGAGAGAGAGAGGTTTTTAGAGAGAGGCGACCAATGGTTTAATATGAAGGGTTTCAAATCACAAAATTTGAGCTATGGCCATTAATATAATAAAAAACACTTTCACCACTTAAGATTATTTTGAGAAGTTGATTAAAAATTGACTTTTTAGCTTTTTATAAAAAAATTTAAAAAATATGTAAAAAAATAGAAAGACAATGTGACTTAAAATATGTTAAGGTCAAACTTTTAACAAGTTTCAAATTAGGCCTTAAACAATATATAAGATATAATTTTAATTCAAAATTTATATTGATATTTTAAGTACACTCATCGGGTGGACTCACACCCTAATATTGATAATACCCTGTTTGGGAAAGGAATTTTTGGAGCATCTCTAATCTATATGTCAAATTTTATACGACACATCACCAATCAAATTTAACCCCAAGACTTCAATTTTATTTCACATTCCAAAATTTGATATAGTTTGGAAATGCTCTTAGGCTTCCTTTCTCTACCAGATAAAGTTTGATGAAATTATTAGTACATGTACACCAAATTGAATGGAGAAATTATTAATATAGCAAGTTGAAAATGTAAGATAAAATTATATTTATTTGTGTAGTAGTATGACAATATTAGCCCTTTTTGATAGAGCTTTTTTTTAAGTTAAAATCTGATAATCAAAAAGTAGAAACTAAAAACATTCATTTTTCAATTTCTAAATGATCAGTTTATTTAAGTTATTTCAACCTAATAAGTTATAAGTAGAAGTTGTATCAAGCAGTATGACATAAATTCTTAAATTAAAATAAGTTATAATCACCTTTTACAATCTATATTAAGGAATCCCATTAGTTAATTGGATTAAATATATAAAATTACGTAAAAATTCTTGTTACATATTACGTAGATGGTGATTTTATTATTTTTATAAAGTGAAAGGCAAAATAATTATTTCACCTCTAATTTTATGAGATTGGATTTAAATATCACTTTTCTATGGGATTTCTAGTTTCCTCTCTAGAAGGTATTTCTAATCTCATGGTAAAGTTGTGTAAAATATCGTCCAAACCATTAAAACTGCCCAATCCGTACCGATTCACCTATTAACTGCAAGTTAGTTTGATTCGCGATTTGAAAATTTCAATCTGCTTTCAAAACTAAATCGTTCCGTTATAGTTAATATATATTTCTTTGGAGATTTTTTTTAAAGTCCCTGATATTAAGATTTTATAGTATAAAGGACACTTAATATTTTCATAATGTCTAAGATCCCTCAACATCAATCTAGAGAAAATTCGATCCAGACATCTAGAGAAAATTTAGACATCCAGAGAAAATTAAGATATCCAGAGAAAATTCACACAATCCAGGAAACTCTTCATCATCATGCATTTCATATGTTCTCTTACAAATATCTTTTCATGTAGGGTTGCCATCAAAATTCTGTTTGCTAATCCCAGTGCTCCTTGCAAGTCAAGTCCAACAAGATGAGGTGGTTGACAGACAAGAAAGAGAAGAAGTCATTGGGCGAGCTTGAACAAGAATTTCTTCAAGCACTACAAGTAATAAAACAGATTATTTTTAGTTTGTTTTGTTTTTTTAAATACACAAATTTATTATGTTCTAGAATTCTACTCAGACTACGGTTCTACAATGATTAAAATATTTCTGATTGTCCTACTGATTGTAGAATCAAAAGTATTATGCATCATTCTAGATTTTGGAAAACAAAGAGTAAAGATCCAGAAAAAATTCACAAGTCCAGAGAAAATTCACAGTCTGGAGAAAATTCACACATCCAGAGAAAATTTACACAGTCCAGAGAAAAATCACACAGTCCAGAGAAAATTCAATCTAATTTCTTCACATACTCGACATGATTTGAACATAATTGATATTACTTTCATGTCTGTTCACCTTTCAATTAAAAAATCTGCAATATAAATTTGAGATCTTGGATGTCTCATTTTTTGTAGATAATATGACATTCATCAAAGTAAATAAAGAAGCAGAAAGCTATTGGCATGAGAAAGCTTTATACCTACATGCTATTTATATATTGAGAAAGTTGCTTTTTGTTTTTTCATGATTTGCAGTCCCAGAACCCCAGCTGGACACTTATGTCATCTGTAAATTTTGGAAAAAAAAAGAGTAATGATCCAGAGAAAATTTACACAAGTCCAAAGAAAATTCACACATCTGGAGAAAATTTACACAGTCTAGAGAAAAATCACACAGTCCAGAGAAAATTCAATCTGATTTATCTGAATTAGCTAACTGCTTGTTTGAAGTACCTTGTCTGTTGAGCCCAAATGTTTCATTAGCTACAATAGTATTACTCTGAACATTTCCAAGTTGACTGGTGTTATGTAAGGTATCACTTTTACATGCAGTATGATCAACATCATAAGGACTATCTTCTTTAACCCCATTATCACCATTTATCAACCAAATTCAGCAGGAACTTGATTGTTCGGGTGGAGTACTTTCATCTCCATTTCTGGATGGATTTGATTTTTTTGTAGCAAGGACAATTGCACTACCAATTGGATTGTCATTACTTTCTCCAACATTTGCAGCACCACTTTGTGAATTATGATTCTTATCCTATATGACATCTTCCATGTCCTCTGCCCCTTTAGGCCGAGAAGGAACCTTGAGCATCGGCTCCAAGTGTCACGACCCAAACCCGGCCCTATGGGTTTAGTACCGTAACCGGCCAGTAATCCGAGATTACCGAAGACCTGCTTAACAGTAATACAGTAAAATAGAGTACAGGGCCTGGCGGAAACCAATATAGTAAAGAAACAATGCCCAATGAGCTGTGACAGTCTGCATGCAAAAAGACTTTTCAAACATATTTACATTCAGTGGAAAGGTATACACAACATATATACAATCATTCAGAATAGGGACTTACTCCCTGTATAACAGTACAGTAACATTCAGCCTAAACAATTCATTCAGTCATTACAGAACAGCAAGACAGTACAGAAGGGAGAGTCCTAAAACACCCCTAAGCCTTAGCATGATAGGCTTGGAACCTCGTAGTGAGGCACGGTAGTTGGCTTGACAAAACTGGAGTAACCCTGACGCTTCTAGCCGCGGTCTGGTGCCTGTACACCTACATATATATATGAGCAGTGAGCTAAAGCCCAGTGAATAACATAATGCGTAAAGAGGTTAAGAATGAATGTCCTTACAGTAATGAAAACAGTCCATTTAAACAGTATTTCAGTCGTTCAATCAGTACAGTCATATGTGGTACACCCATTAGCATAACAGTAGGTCTTAAAAGACCGAACAGTAATGATGGCCATCAGTCAGTAAACAGTAGTGGTTCCAACAAGGGAACCGACAGAGATCTCTGTAACAGTAACAGTAAACAGTAAGTGCTAAGGATGCCACAATACAGTTCAAAATATAGGACATACATTCATTCAGTTAACAGTAATCAGTTCAGAAAACAGTACAGTTCAGTTGTTCAGAAGATAATCATTTGCGAACATATTTTTACACAAACGTTACTCACAGAGTTCTGGGCTACAGTATGCTAGAGCGTGTCTCCCCAGTCGCCAACCCTACACAGTTAACAGATTGAACACACTAAGCTACACAACTGGGAAAGATAATAACTTAATCCCTAATTTGCCTCGGTGTGTTCTACATCTACGCCCTCATGAAGATGTCTTAAACTAGGCCTAAGAGTGCCTAGAATGGGATGAGGATGCAAAGATGCACGTTTAAAAGCATTTTCAGATTTTTCAGAAAAACAGAGTCCCGCTCGAGCGCGGTTTTACCCGCTCGAGCGAACATGCAACAAGGTACACGCTCGAGCGTCAACTTTCCCGCTCGAGCGTACTGTAAAAGTACCGGATGGGTGAAATCTCCGCTCGACGGACGCTCGACGCCCGCTCGATCGTGAGACACATGCCTCCGCTCGAGCGCCCAATCCTCTGCTCGAGCGGACTGTAAAACAGTGCAGAGAAAATACTGGATGCTCGGATTCCACGCTCAAGCGTCACTAGTCCCCGCTCGAGCGGAAGTGCAAAATCTGGAAAAACCCAGATTGCACCACCAAGCTCAACTCACATTCAAATGCATCAAAACCAATCCTCTTGGGCCCATTTTCTGGAAAACATTTTATACACATGGAATAACATGGTTCAAAGCTCAATTTGAGAAATCAAAGCCCAAAGGTGTTTAATTCAAACTCAATTTCAAACCATTTTTCAAGAACAAGATGAACATGCAAACATGCATGAATTCAAATCAATTCAAAGCTTCAATTTGATGCTCTAAGGAGCCAATTGTTTCCAAAACATGATGAAATCATGGACTTAAACATAATTGTGAACATGCAAGTACCATTTTGCCATGAAAGCAACTCAACATCTACAATACAACCATGCATGTAAGGATTGAGCTTCAATTCAACAACAATGAACCAAAACATGACTTAGTTCTACAATGAAGCATGAATCATGCAAGAACTAGCTCAATTCATAAACAAGAGGGCAATTACTCTACCTTAGGTCTTGTATTCAAGATTTAGGAGCTCAAATAGCAATCTACACTTCAATTACCAAGCAATTCTTCAAGATGAATCCAATGAACTCAAGATCCACTCAATTCTCTCTCACTCTCTATCTTGGTCGGTTGAGTCTAAGGAATGAGCTGATGAAATGTGTATGTATGAGTGTAATGAGGCTGAAAGATGATTCAAGTAGTGGGCCACTTAAGTGGCATTAAGGTAATTAAGTCAAATTATGCAATCTATCAATATTTAATCTAATTCAATCATACCTAATCAGTTTTCAGATAAATACACCATAAGATCACATTAATTATGAGGATCATAAAACATCAATTCCCGGTTTGGCCGCCGATAAGGCCTTCAATTTGCAGGTTAAACATAAAACGTGAACAGATCAAGTAAACAATCAAACAGATAGAATACAAATTAACACACATACTCAGTCAATTCAGTTCAAGTTTTCAGTCAGTCAGTTCAGTACTTTAATCAGTTCAATTATCAGTCATAATCAGTTCAGTTTGACGGTAATCAATGTTTATCGGTAAGCAGTGATGAGGGTTATTACACCAAGAAGGTTTTCCAAAGCTTCACAACTTTATCCAACTATTCAGTCATATAAACTTCACCACAAGAATATTTGACTAGCTGGTACAGGTCTTCATGGATGTCCAAATCAGGATATTCAAATTCCATATGTTGAATAATAGTTCTTCTATTTCCAGCAAGCGTACCCAGAATGACATTAGCCTATATCTGGACTCCATTAAAGAGCTGGAACAGGAGACCCATGCTTGTTACGAAGGCATCCTTATCCGACTCAGATCGTGGTGGTTCGCGACCTAGATCGCGGTGGTCCGGCTTAGGTCGCGGCATTCCGGCGACGGCATGGTAAAGACAGAGGCGAAGGTGAAGCCGACAGCATCGGAGATAAAGACAGAGAGAGAAAAAATGAGAAGAGAGAGAGAGAGAGAGTCAAATTTCTCTGATCTAATATACGGGTGTGGGTTTAGGGACCATAAATATCAAAATATAATATTGTGGATCTCTTCCATTTTTAAAAATGGGCAAGAGACCTTAGACTAATTTTCCCTATTTCTTTTTAGAAATAGTTTTCCTTCAACTTAGGATGTAGGCCTTCCTCCAATCCCAGTAATGTGGCATTTTATGAATGGCTAAGAGACTATAAAATTCAAGGAAACATATGTTTGGAATCCTAATTGTTTTAGGTAACTTGTTTTTGTACTTCTTCTCTCTCTTTTTTGTTTTAGGTAACTAAATCTTTATCTGGAAATTCAAAATCTTGGTAATTTTTGGGTGACCCATACGTTGATTTTTATTTATTTATTTTTGCATGATTAAATTATTCCAAAATTGTATTATACAATTAGTACCAGTTGAAAATCTACTTACATTATTTCCATTATACCAAAAAAAAAATGAAATAAATAAAGGAAGAAAACCTACATACATTAGACAACATTATTTGCTGTAAAATTTTATTAACAAAAAACAGTTTGTGTGTTTAATTTTTGAGTTTTATGATTTGCTTATTTATTTATTTTTTTTGTAAACTTTTTACATTATAATTAAATTTTTAGATGAATGTAATCTATACTTACTATATATTAAGCAAAAGGGGATTTTTAACCCCAAGCCTTGTGGGGGCTCCAATCTCCCAATCTAAATTTCTTGATTTTTTTATTTTTTTTTAAAAAAAACCTTAGCATTTATTAACTTCTCCCAACCCCCAAGTCTTACCCTCATAATAACACTTTAATGCATTAAGAACAAACATAAAAAAAATTCTTTGAAATCCAACACATATGAATTCCTTGAAAAGTGTCAACACATATGATTATTATCCCTCATAATAATACTTTAATGCATCAAGAACAAGCATAAAAAAAATTTCTTGAAAAGTCCAACACATATGATTATTATCAAAATATTAAACTTTAATATAATATAATAATAAAAAAAGACATTTAATTCCTTGAAAAGTCTAACACATATGATTATTGTCAAAATATTAAACTTTAATATAATATAAAAAAGGAAAAAAAGACAGCATTTAAAAAAAAAGACATTTAAAAATCGCAATTCACATATATAGATAATTGTAAACACAATCCGTGCATAGCACAGGTGATATGCTAGTATCTATACTATATATTAAGCAAAATGGATTTTTAACCCTAAGGCCTGTGGGAGCTCCAATCTCCTAATCCTAATTTTTTAATTTTTTGATTTAAAAAAAAAAAAAAAAACTCAACATTTATTGACTTCTCCCAACCCAACCTCAACATTTATTGACTTCTCCCAACCCATAAACCCTTTTGACTTCTCTCATAATTATTGCAACACCTTTTTTAATTTTTCCCATACACTATAGTTACACACAATTTTTTTTTAAAAAAATATGAATTTAGCTATAGATCTCAAAAAGATATAACATCTAAATTTAAATTATGATTTAATAATATAATTATGTATTTTTTTATGTATATCTATCAAAATTTTAAATCACTTAATAGGACAAATTAATCAATTTTCCAAAATTATTGATTTTTAATTTACAAAATAGATTAAAAAAAACTATTAACTGATTTATTTATTTTTAATTTACAAAATAAATTAAAAAAGCTATTGACTGATTTATTTATTTAATAACCAAAATATTTCATAATCTCTCCCTCCTAATCTCTCTCACAAATTTTCAAAAAAAAAGTATTAGAACTTGCATTCCTTTTCTCTTCCCCAAAAAATCAGATAATATTTTTTATTAAAGTTGTAGATATCTACCTATATTTTTTATATTATATTATAACATAACAAAAAAAACTAAAAAAAAAATCTTTAAAGTTTATCTAAATAAACTTTAAATCTTATCTGAATAAACTTTAAATCAATAAAACGCACATGCCAATCACATATCTAACTCACATCATAACTTACCTAAATAATAATAATTAAAAACAAATGTAAACCACAAATAAATTAAATTTTAAAAAAAAGATACCCAGAACTCCATCTTAAATAAATTGAAAAAAAAAATACCCTATAGATAGATATATCTTTTTATTTTTATTTTTATTGTTGTGTGGTTTCTATTCGGGTATGTTTTTTTTCAATTTATTTAAGATAGAGTTGTGGGTACCTTTTTTTTTTTAATTTAATTTATCTGTGGCTTCCATTTGTTTTTAATTATTATTATTTAGGTAAGTTATGATGTGAGTTAGATATATGATAGACATGTGAATTTTATTGATTTAAAGTTTATTTAGATAAACGTTAAAGATTTATTTTTTTAGTTTTATAGTTTTTTTTGTTATGTTATAATATAATATATAAAATATAGGTAGATATCTACAACTTTAATAAAAAATATTATCTGATTTTTTTGGGAAGAGAAAATGAATGCAAGTTTTAATATTTTTTTAAAAAAATTTGTGAGAGAGATTAGGAGGGAGAGATTATGAAATATTTTTGTCATTAAATAAATAAATCAATCAATAGTTTTTTTTAATCTATTTTGTAAATTAAAAATCAATAATTTTGGAAAATTGATTAATTTGTCTCATTAAGTGATTTAAAATTTTGATAGATATACATAAAAAAAATACATAATTATATTATTAAATCATAATTCAAATTTAGATGTTATATCTTTTTGAGATCTATAGCTAAATTCTTATATATTTTTTATTTTTTATTTTTGTGTGTAACCATAGTGTATGAGAAAAATTGGAAAGGATGTTGCAATAATTATGAGAGAAGTCAAAAGAGATTAGGGGTTTTTAACCCTAAGGCCTGTGGGAGCTCCAATCTCCTAATCCTAATTTTTTAATTTTTTGATTTAAAAAAAAAAAAAAAACTCAGCATTTATTGACTTTTCCCAACACAACCTCAGCATTTATTGACTTCTCCCAACCCACAATCCCTTTTGACTTCTCTCATAATTATTGCAACACCCTTTTCAATATTTGTGATTTGATTTGATTTGATTTTTTTCTGATTTGGTTTTTAAAGTACCAATTATTAATAATGATTAGATTGTATTTTGGAAAAAAAATTGTAATTGATTTTTTTAACTCACTGTGTTTTTTGAAAAAAAATTGTAAGTGATTGTAGTTTGTTCAATGGCTCTAAATCTCAATTTGAATTTCTAAATTTTTTATTAAAAAAAAAAACCTCAGCATTTATTGATTTGGTCAAAATCCCCTGATCAACATTTATTAACTTTTTTCAATCCACATGTCTTTCCACATGCCTACATTTATTGATTTGGTTAAAATCCTCTCATACAAATAATTATAGATACAATCTGTGTATAGTTACTGTAGCGCCCTTTTCAACTTCTCTCATACACTATGATTAGTGATAAGATTGTTAAATTATTTTTATAAAAAATCTTAAAAAAACATAATTTATATATTAAAAAAAATCTAAAACAAATATAAATATTTATAATTATCCCGTGCATAGCACGGGTGATAGGCTAGTATTATATAAGGAAAATGGGGTTTCTAACCCACAAGTTTTGTGGGAGCTCTAGCATCTCACTATTAATTTTCTAATTTTTTGATTTAAAGTAAAATAAATAAATAAATAAATAAATAAAAACCTTAGCATTTATTGGGTTCTCCCAACCAATGACGAAGTTAGGAAACTAAATCAGAAAGAGGCACTTATTGATTATAACTTTTTTTTTTTCCATAACCAACAATAAGAAGATAATAATAATTTTTAAATTAATATTAAGTACAAAAACTTAAATAAATTATTACAAAAGTATTTCACATTAAATTTTACAATTAATTTCGAGTAAAATCGAAAAGAAAGTATTGCGCGTAACTAGTGTATCACGGACAGTGTAAAAAAAAATCATATATTTACGTCTTAGTATAAATCATATACAAAATTTGAGTAAAAATTTCATATCATAGTGATATCACGTTATTATTAACATATGATATTACCAACCAATAGTAAAACAACATATGAATGGTGAACTCTATATGCAAATATAACTAATACTCTAGTAATTTTTACATATATATAGTGAGATTAATTATATTTGCATATCAATAATGATGAATATTATCTTTATATTGAGATTTTTTTACAAAATTTTCATACATAAAAATATAATTTGTTGTAATCACTTCATTTTCAATAAAACAATCACTATTGTTTTCATAAATTTAAAAATACCCTTGACATTTTATTCTAAATATTATTTTTATTTAAAATTTTATTATGTACATATGTCAAAAAACAAAAAATTCTAAGGGGGCCACGTAACCCCCCCATCACATGGTGGCTCCGCCACTTCTCCCAACTCACAAGCCTTTTTGACTTCATTCATACCTACTGTTACACCCTTTTCAACTTCTCCCATACACTATGGTTAGTGATGGGATTGTTAAATTATTTTTTATAAAAAATCTAAAAAAGATAATTTATATATTAAAAAATATTTAAAACAAATATAAATTCTTATTAAATTTATCTATCTCTCTATATATTATATAAGTAAAAGGAGGTTTCTAACCACAAGTCTTGTGGGAGCTCCAATATCTCAAACTAAAATTTCTAATTTTTTGATTTTAAATAATTAAAAAAAATCCTCTAAAACTCTCTTATCAAAAAATAATAATTAATTAGTTAATATCCCTTAATTTATGACTTTTAAATGGAAAGTATATTAAATATATAAAATAAAAAATAGAAAGCATATTAATTCATTTCAAATTCAAATTTGAGGAGCATCAAATATGGAAAGCATTCCATTAATTTAAATTTAAAATTATAATGATTTATCCCATAATATATAAGTTTTAAATTATGATCTATTCCATGATTTATCTATATATCTATATACTATTATAATTGTAAAATATTATCATTTCATTAAGGTTGAAAGTTGTAATTCTTTTTTTTTCTTTTTTTTTTATTTAATTTTTTGTTAATACGTGTTACAATATGATTGGTCTATAAATTAATTTTATATTCTTATAATAAAATTTCAAATTTGAATTCTTACTTAAATTATCTATATAATAAAGCGGAACCGGTTTTGAAAATATATAAAATATGTCAAAGATATATTTCTTTTGAACAGCTAAAATGAATCTTATATTTATATTAATAGTTCAGATCAATTATAGTTCCCGCCCAAACATTTCTCCCCTAAGCTTCCCACTTACCCACGTCTCACCACCTTTCCTCTCTATCTCTCTCTCCCTCTCTGTTCCTGTAACGCCCCCAAAAGTACACACTAAATATAACCTGAAAGCATACATAAATGACAACAAAATCAGAGTATAATATTCTTTCATTTCATAACATTAATAGTACAAAAGAGTTTAACATAAATAGATGTCTTTCGGGCTTACACCTTTTCAAGTCTTGGCTTGGTTAAAACAAAAGTGAGACTAGCTCATACAATTTTAGCCCTAGGCTATACAAAAGTGGAACAAAACAAGAAGCTCTTACTTCCCAAAAGTCCCTCCAATGCTATTGCCTTGGTAGAGGTGTGTCATCATTACCTGAAAATATTTTTCCCAAATAATGTGAGCCACAGCCCAATATGAAGAATCTAACACAGTATATGAGGTTTAACAAAAGTATAAGTGCAATGTTCATTTACAATGCAGAAAATAAAATGATCACATTTGTATAGTCATAGAACACCAAGTTCATATATCATTTCGTTTCCCTTCAATCTATTTCAATACATGAGTCAATTTCATTATTTTTCAATAACCCAAATGAGACTACAACTCAATGGTTCAACAATTTCACAAACAACACACAAACACTCCCAATTGCCATTTTACGGATATTTCGTCCGCGAGATCAACACCCATGTATAAATTTCGGGACTTTCACCCAGGATACTCCGGCCAACTTAATTATAATAGAGTCCATCACCTTTCTCCTCCTAAACAATGGAGTCCATCTCATTTTTCCTCCTAAACAAGCATACATATACAATGTATATAAACACATAATCACACATGGACTACATCCCTTTTCTCCTTCCAAATAATCATACATATGCAATATATATAAACATAGTCATATTCAACGACAACCAACAAAAGATTAATTTCAATTCACCTAATCCACATGCAATTTCTACAATAATCAAAGTTATCATCCGCCGATAGTCCAATACAGATATTTCTAAACAGATATACAATCTCGAGACAGATAATTTATTCAAAATTTCCAAAGGTATGAAGCATTACATACTCAATTTCACCATCTACTTCAACACTCGCACAATTCCATGTTTACAACACCAATCTCAATTATTTAAGCCAAATGAATATGATAATCATTTTAGGGCAAAAATTCCCCTTTTTCAAAATATCAATCCGAGTACCAAAATCAACCATTTTGACATAACATGACTTCATTTTCAAGCCCCATGTTCCTTTATTTCATTTCCACCAAAAACCCATCTTTTCCATTTACACCCACACCCAAGGTTTGTTCAAAATGCTCCAAAAACCCGCCATTGTTACACAACCATAAATAACTAAGTTAAAAATCATAACAAAGTGTAGAAAATCTCTACCTCAAAGAGAGAAGACGAGCCAAGTAAGAGTGGAACTCCAAGGACACCGAAACCCACTTCTATTCAGATCAAACGGAAGATCTTGAGACACTCTACCTTCTTCTCAAAGGCACTAGGGTGGAAATCCCAATAGGTCTAGAAAGAATGGTAGAGAAAATGTGAGTTTTAGAGAGAGAAACTCAAATCTAGGTTTTTGGGAAGTTTTAGAGAGAGAGAGAGAGAGAGAGGAATGAAAAAGTGGTTTAAAATGTCATCTTCACGGACTGTTATACACGCAGTCTGCTCGAGCGTAGGAAGTGACGCTCGAGCGTCAGACACAAAGCTTCGTTCGAGCATGAGTCTAGACGCTCGAGCGTAGGAGTGCGTATCGAGCGTGGGATACACACTTCCAGAAGTTTTGTAGACGAAGGACTCCACTCGAGTGTGAGACTAGACGCTCGAGCGTCCAATGCACTCTCCAGTATTTACAGATCTACAAAAATACTAAGAGTTGACAAATTTCGCTAGAGTGCAAGAATGGCCGCTTGAACGGAGGAGCAAAATTTGTGAAGCCTGCTCGAGTGCAAGAATGCCCGCTCGAGCGGAAGAGCCAAAATCTGGAAATCACAGGTTTGGAAAACAAACAACCAACTTGTTCCAAACACACAATTACAACCCGATAATCAAAATAGAAGGGAGACAAGGGAAACAAGCTATGAATAACCATTCAAAACCATACGAACCCGAGTCCGGAATACGGCAAGTGACAGGTCAAAGCCAAAATCGCTATAACCTCCCCTCCTTCAGGAATTTCATCCCCGAAATTACAAATCAAGCTCAAAAACATAATTAAACCATTCATAACAATGTTATTCTTACAAATTCAATACCATGACCCATTCTCCAGTCATCCATTCTTATCGACTCGATACACAAGTCCCATATTAAAATATAATTTATAATTTCCCCACAATATTTACATTGTTTAATCAAAATCCAAGTTTTCAAAATTTTACACAACATATACAGTGTTTCTAAAAGTGATACAATACATATGATATTCCATAGCCTCAAACATATGCAATGTTTATAATAAACTCACGTTTCCAAAATGTAAACAACATATACAATACTTCTACCTTTCCAAAACATATACAATGTTCATACACTCTACCAATCATAATCACAAGAAAATCCATGTTCAAACATTAACAAATAAGTCTGGATACTTCTCTCGGACTTCCAATTCACGCTTCCAAGTTGCTTCATCAACCCCGTGGTGTTTCCACAATACTTTTACTAAGGGAATTGTCTTGTCTCGCAAGACTTGGTCCCATCTATCCAAGACCCTTACCAGTCTCTCCTCATACGAGGCATTCTCATCTACCCCCAAGTCGATCCGGTCCAACACGTGCGATAGATCCGGCTCATACTTCCGAAGCATACTAATGTGAAATACGTCATGCACTCCGGAAAGTTGTGGTGGCAACGCCAACCGATAAGCAACCTCTCCGACCCACTCAAGGATCTCAAAAGGCCTAATGAATCGAGGGGATAACTTCCCACTCTTCCCGAATCTCATCAAACCCCGCCTAGGTGATATTTTCAGGAACACATGGTCTCTCACCTCAAAAGATAAGGGTCTCCTCCTACAGTCAACATAACTCTTCTGACGACTCTGGGCCATAACCAACCTCTTACGAATAAGTGTCACCTTCTCTGTCGTTTCTCGAACTAAGTCTGGGCCAAACAAAGGTGCATCACCCACCTCGGTCCAACACACTGGGGATCTACACGGTTGGCCATAAAACGCCTCAAACGGTGTCATACAATACTCGATTGAAAGCTATTGTTATAGGCAAACTCCACTAAGGGCAAGTGCCTCTCCTATGACCCTTTAAAACCAAGGACACAACCTTGAAGTGTATCTTCAAGGATCTAAATAGTACGCTCGGACTGTCTATCAATCTGAGGATGATACGCAGTACTAAAGGTCAATCTAGTGCCCAGGGCACTCTGCAAGCTCTGCCACAGTTGAGCTGTAAAACGCGGATCTCTATCAGAAACACTAGTCACCGGGACCCCGTGCAATCTGACTATGTCCCTAATATAAAGGTCGGCAAGTTAATCCATCGAGTCGTTTACACTTATAGCTATAAAGTGCGCTGACTTAGTCAACCGGTAGCATCACTATCCCGTTGAGTCCTTGGAAGGCCCATAACAAAATTCATCATGACATGCTCCCATTTCCACTCAGCTATAGGCAAGGGTTGCAACATACCCACTGGCCTTTGATGTTCGGCCTTCACTTGCTGACAAGTAAAACACTTCGATACAAACACAGCTACATCCTTTTTCATACCCCTCCACCAAAACTGGCGACTAAGATCGTGATACATCTTTGTGCCTCCGGGATGCACCCCAAGGCGTGTATGGTGAAACTCTCGGAGTACCTCCTCTTGGCAAGACTTCGGCATGAACAAACGGTCACCGTACCTCACACTCTGGTTAGGATACACAATCAAGCCTCTTTCCACTTTCCCATTGGAGATCTTCTCCCTGATGGTTTCTACCTCAAGGTCACCATTCTACGCTTCTAACACTCAGTTCACAAGTGTAGGTTGTGCAGCTACTGAAAATAAGGTTGCAGCCTCAACGGACTCACCAAGATACAAATTGAACTCACCAAGAGTACTCAACATTTCACATTCTCCGATGACGATATAAGCTACACTGCTAATTGATTTCTGTGGTGAAGGTGGTTTGGAAATACTCTTTTGATCCACTGGGGTACTCGAGTTCCTCAGCTAACAACCTGAAAAGGAATAAACACTCCGGTCGGGGGTGCCAGAATTAGCACTCCGACGGACAAATCAGTCTCTACCCTCTGGATTACTTGTATTTTAAGTTAAGCGTAATGATTCTCACGTACCTCTTTTTGGCTGATGTTCTTCTATTATATCTTTTATTTCTTGGGCCTCGGGGCTGGGCCCACTTTCTATTCGCCGTATAACTATTTACTCGGCTCCTTTTGTTGCAAACCGCTTCTCACTCGGCCCCTTACTCAACCGGCTATTTGGCTGAATAGGTCAGGATATAAATGTGCAAGCTGGAGCCGAATGCGCTGTATATATTTTGACTCTCCGAGTCCATTTATTCGGCCTCTTTACGACTCCCAATATTCGGCCCCCACAATTGCCCCCAAGCACTCCACTAACGACAGTTAGCTGGAGTGTTTGGTTTCGAACTCGAAAAGTCAGAGTCGAAATTCGGCGGCTAACCTCATTCCAACACGGATGTCAGAGCACACGCCTCTTGGTTATCATTTCAACTTCCCGCCCCTTCGTACGCTTCCATTTATTGTGATTTAAAATCTTGTCGTCTTTTCAAACACACATTTTTTAATGCTTAAGAGTTTTTGGACTGCCTTCCGACTCACCTCTGCAACTTCCATTCATCCTTCATTGCTCTCTCCGTCTCTTGTAAGTTCTCTTCCTCTCTACTTTGAATCCATTTTCCTAGTTTGCGTTTAGTTTAGTATGCTCTTGTAGGCTGACCAAAATGGAAAAACATCTGAAAGATCCCATCTCCGTGGATCGAATCTCTGGCTTTTGATGCCATTTTTCTATCCTTGATGACGTCCGTCTGTCGCTTGTGACAGACGGCACCCTCGATATAGAGAGGGATGATGAAAGCACAATCGTCTTCCCTCTCTTATCAATTACAGAGGGCGGAATCCATTTCCCGCTTTATCCGTTTCTTAGGGCTATCCTTCGCCATTGGGGTCTAATCCCCTCCCAACCCAATGTCAACTTTTTTAGAATCGTAATGGGGATTATAGAGCTAAACCGTCGCCTTAGGATTAACCTCGGCATTGTTACGCCTTGGCCAAGTCTTCTGGTCGGCATGGACGCTCTTTCCTTAGGCCTAAGGACACCGACCATCAACTAGTGACTATGCTTTCTAGCTCTGGCAAACGAGTCGATGATGTTATGGTCGTCGCCCGAGGTAACTGGGAATTCGGCGAAGGCGAGGATCGCCTTGATCCTATTCCTAGACGGAGGGGCAAACCAGGTGGCCGTATATCTTTTTGCGTTTATTTTCTTATATTTATAAAGTTTCATTTTTGTGATCCCATGGTTTTGCTTGTGCAGGAAATGATTTGAAGAAAGTCTTGAGTTCAACCGACGACGCCGTTCTTTCGGAAATTAAAGTCGCGTTCAAATATTTCGGTCGTCCGAGTCTTCAGAAGCAAGGAAGGTCGGCCCACATTCTCCTTCGGTACGAGCCGACGTACACGACGTTTTCAGCGGCAGAAAATATCCCAATTCCGAGGGGTGAAGAGTCTCTTACGGCTCTTATTTTGACCGACTTCAAAAACTTGCGGCAAGTTGGTTTCGAGGGGTCCGATTCAGAGTGGGTAGAAGTAGCTGAGGTAGACAAAGCCGAACCCGAAGTAGACGAGGCTCTGAAGTTGGCCTTTGAGGAAGCCGGCCTTAATTCAGACAACCCTCCGTCCACTTCGGGCCGAGGAGACCTTCTGTTTGACGACATTTTTATCGGTTTAAAAGACCTTCCCGGCGCATACCCCGAAGAGATGGCTGGGTTAAACCTCACTCAACTCGCCAAAAAGAAAAACGCGGAAAGAATGGCCGCGCGGCGAAGAGCAGAGGCCATCCGATTTGAAGTGCCACCTACAGCCAAAGCTCAGCCCTCCCTGCCTGTTATCGAGGAGGAAACGACTCAAACTCGAAATGCCGAGTCCGAGGCGGTTGTGCAGGCCGATCAAGAGGCTGAGCAAAGGGCAGAGAATCGTCCTGCCGAGGTCAAGGCCTGCTCAAAAGAAAATCGTGCTGCAAACGGCCGCATTTAGAAGAGTCAGATGTGATCGTGCCTTTTATCATTTAACCAAAGATAAAAAACACGCCGATCTCCTCTGACGCGTCGACTATTAAAGACCCAACCGTCATGTTGAGCATGGTTACGTCCGTCTCATTGCCGGCTGACAAGGCGGCTTTCCGAGCGGAGCCGAATTTGCTGGCAATAGCATTAGCCGCTCAATCGGCTCTTTTGGTATATACCTTGACCTTGTTTTTCCCCTTTTTTTGTAAATATTATGTTGGTTTTAATTTCCTGTTTTGCAAACGGTCGGGAGAATAACCGAGATAGGCCGTCGCCAGCATGACGCCGTCAAACAACTTGGCCGTTTACAATCAGAGGTAGAGGGCCAGAGGAACAGGGCTGATTTCAAAGCGACGAGGGCGAAGATGGAAGGCGCGAGGGCTGAGGCCGAGATAGAGAGGGCTAGAAATACGGACCAGCTAAGATTGGCCGCCGAGAAGAGGGCAGACGCAAGCGAAGATGCGCTTAAGTTAGCCCAAGAGGCGATTGCCAAACTAGAGGCTGAATTGGAAGCATCGAAGAAGGTGAAGGAAACAGCCGACTTCGAGGGTTCCAAGGCGTACGAGGCCGGGCAAGGCGCTGCTCTCGCGAATTATGTAGAAGAAGTCCCCAAATTTGAAAATCGGGGATTCAAACATGGCTGGCTCAAAGCCCTTGCTGCTGCTGATGTGACATTGGCTATGCCGATTCCATACGAGCAAGTGGATGTTGAGTCGCTAGAGTCTGACTCCGAGGATTGATTTGGGTGACACTTTAGTTGTTTTTGCTTAGGGATTTGGAACTTTCCGTTTAGTAGTTTTTATTTACGTGTAAAATGACTATAGTTTTTAGGTTTTTGCTAAGCGCTTTCAAGCAAACTTGTAGCTTTTTATCTAGTAGTTTTCATATGTAAAATGGCTACAGTCTGTGCCCAATTTACTAATGAAAATTTCCTTTGCGTTTTACTATTATTTGTGTTTGATTTTGCTACTGATGAATGGCATTGCTTCTCGCTATCTTGGATAAAACATTCGTGTACACTTGCGGATTAGATAACTAGGTAACTTAGTAATTTATTCTCATCGCATCGCTGATCAGATTAATAAATCTAATCTTGCCGAATATTATTAGTTCATGGAGTGGTTGCGGCATAAATCGATCGGCATCGGACTTAGATATTTAGCCGATCAGATTAATAAATCTGCCCTTGCCCCAGCCAGTGCATGAGCTCCAAAAGCTGAATATTATTCGTTCATGGAGTGGCTGCGGCATAAATCGATCGGAATCGGGCTTAGATATTTAGCCGATCAGATTAATAAATTTGCCCTTGCCCCAGCCAGTGCATGAGCTCCAAAAGCCAAATATTATTAGTTCATGGAGTGGCTGTGGCATAAATCGATCGGCATCGGGCTTAGATATTTAGTTGATCAGATTAATAAATCTGTCCTTGCCCCAGCGTACATGAACTCCAAAAGCCGAATATTATTAGTTCATGGAGTGGCTACGGCATAAATCGACCGGCATCGGGCTTAGATATTTAGCCGATCAGATTAATGAATCTACCCTTGCCCCAGTTAGTGTATGAGCTCCAAAAGTCGAATATTATTAGTTCATGGAGTGGCTGCGGCATAAATGGATCAGTATCGGGCTTAGATATTTAGCTGATCAGATTAATAAATCTGCTCTTGCCCCAGCCAGTGCATGAGCTCCAAAAGCCGAATATTATTAGTTCATGGAGTGGCTGCGATGCACGTCGATCGGCATCGGGCTTTTGGAGTTTAGCATTAATGAAATCGCCTCGGGGGCGCTGCACGCATTAGGAATAAATGGGATGGGTTCTTCGCACCAATGATTTCATTTATCGTGTTCAGATTCAATTTAAACCAGCTTGTTGAGCTAGAGAAGTGCGAATGCCAAATAGACTGTTCTTTAACAGTAGAGGAGAAGGGCGAACATTGGCTGAGCTGGACACTGAAATGAATCGCAGCAGCGAGCCCACACGCACGGGAGGTAGGACGTCCAAGGAACAGGAAAAACGTCAACCCCCAACTCGTCGAAGCAGATCACCCCGAAAAGAAAAAACAACAACGGAGAAGTTCTCCACGACCGCGACCGAGAAATGAGTCCGATGCGACGCCATGACCATTGAGTTTTGTGGTTTTTGTGGGGAATAAACCGATGACAGAGGCGGATTCTATTGTTAATGACCCAGGCGTAGCAGTCAGTTTGCTCGAGAGATTTTTTCACCGGAAGTCCAGCAGTCGATGGTTGGTCGACAAGATTTCGAAGTATTTCGAGAAGGCATCCACGGAGTAGTGAGAGGGTTGTATACCGCCTACGAAGTCGGCATGCGTCTACGCACTGCGCGACGAGAGATAGAAAATAAGGACGAACGCATTCGAAACTTGGAAGCTCGTGCAGAGAAGGCCGAGCGCGAGCTACGGAAGGCCCAAACTGCCAAGCCGCGTGCGACCGAACAATCTAACCCGGTCGTGGATGAAAGAGTGACCCAACAGTTGTTAAGCCATGCGATTGCTGATCGAAATACGGCGAGTATGTTCGCATTAGAGAATGCGAAGGTCGCGGCCTATGAACGAGGCTTCCACGAAGGCCGGAAAGTCGAGATAGAAAAGAGCAAAGAAAAACTCACAAAGGAGGTATGCCAATGCGAGAATCGGGGCTTTCGGCATGGGTGGATTATGGCTCTCCAAGCCGCAAAGGTACTCCAAGGAGCAGGAGTTGAATTAGAGTCACCATTGTATCAGCGTCATCACTTTCCGTGTGGCGCTTTCGAAATTGAGAATAGTGATGATGAGGGTGATGCCGAATAGAATTGAATATATTGTAAACGCTCCAACACAAATTGGGCGTCAACTTTGTATCTATTGGATAACTTAATAAAATACTTTGTTTTAAATGTTTCCGTTTCATTTTGAGTGTTTCCATGCTTAATTAAGCATCTCATTTTGAATGTTTGCATGTTTTAATTTGTTTATGCGGTTTGCGCTGGCTCAACTTAATTAAGCATTTCCTTTTGAATGTTTGTATGCTTTAATGTACACGGTTTTTGCTGGTTCAACTTCGTGTAGGGCGCTCCGACTCCGGAGTCTTATTCAGCCCAAACGTGTTATGCACGGCTCTGGCTCCGAATTCAATGGCTTTTCATCTACGAAGGGCACTCCGAATCCGGAGACGTAAATATTGGCCAATCGTGACCTGCACGGATGGGGCTCCGAATTCAGAGACTTAAATATTAGCCAATCGTGATATCCACGAAGGGCGCTCCGAATCTGAGGGCTTTATTCGACCCAAACGTGACCTGCACGGATGGGGCTCCGAATTCAGAGACTTAAATATTGGCCAATCGTGATATCCACGAAGGAGGTTATTCGGCCCAAACGTGACCTGCACGGATGGGGCTCCGAATTCGGAGACTTAAATATTGGCCAATCGTGATATCCATGAAGGGTGCTCCGAATCCGGAGGCTTTATTCGGCCCAAACGTGATATGCACGGATAGGGCTCCGAATTCGGAGGCTTAAATATTGGCCAATCGTGATATCCACGAAGGGCGCTTCGAATCCGGAGGCTTTATTCGGCCCAAACATGATATGCACAGATGGGGCTCCGAATTCAGAGGCTTAAATATTGGCCAATCACGAGATCCACGAAGGGCGCTCCGAATCCAGAGGCTTTATTCGGCCCAAACGTGACCTGCAGGGATGAGGCTCTGAATTCGGAGGCTTAAATATTGGCCAATCGTGACATCCACGAAGGGCTCTGAATCCGGAGGCTTTATTCGGCCCAAACGTGACCTGCACGGATGGGGCTCTGAATTCAGAGGCTTAAATATTGGCCAATCGCGACATCCACGAAAGGCGCTCTGAATCTGGAGGCTTTATTCGGCCCAAACGTGACCTGCACGGATGGGGCTACGAATCCGGAGACTTAAATATTGGCCAATCGTGAGATCCACAAAGAGCGCTCTGAATTCAAAGGCTTTATTTGGCCCAAACGTGACCTGCACGGATGGGGCTCTGAATTCAGAGGCTTAAATATTGGTCAATCGTGACATCCACGAAGGGCGCTCCGAATCCGAAGGCTTTATTCGGCCCAAACGTGACCTGCACGGATGGGGCTCCAAATACGGAGGCTTAATTATTGGCCAATCGTGATATCCACGAACGGCGCTCTGAATCCGGAGGCTTTATTCGGCCCAAACGTGACCTGCACGGATGGGGCTCCGAATCCGGAGACTTAAATATTGGCCAATCGTGATATCCACCAAGGTCGCTCCGAATCCGGAGGCTTTATTCGGCCCAAACGTGACCTGCACGGATAGGGCTCCGAATCTGGAGACTTAAATATTGGCCAATCGTGATATCCACGAAAGGCGCTCCGAGTCCGGAGGCTTTATTCGGCCCAAACGTGACCTGCACGGATGGGGCTCCGAATCCGAAGAATTTTGAATTGAATTGCGCGATGAGAAAACGGGAAACTTTGTATTGCAAAAGTGAAATATGTACAAGTATCAAGCCCCACAAGTCGGGTCAATGATAGAATTTACGTAAATGCGTGGAGTTCCAAGGCTGTGGCAGACTCCTCCCAGACATGTCTTTGAGCCGATATGCCCCTACTCCCGCAACTGAGTCGATCTGATAAAGGTCATCCCAGTTAGGTCCCAATTTTCCGTCGGCCAAATTCTTGGCAGCTGGAAGCACTCTCTTCAGGACCAACTCTCCTAGTGTGTAGTGGCACAGTTGAACACGCTGATTATATGACTTAGTAAGCTGTTGCTGGTACCGTGCCATGGATGGAAGAGCGTGGTCTCTCTGCTCTTCAATCAGAATCAAGTCCAAAGCCAACATCATGTCGTTTCGGCCCAAATCAAAAACTGTTGATTTCAATGTTGAGAGGCCGATCTCCAAGGGGATGATTGCCTGTGTTCTGAAACACAAAGTGAACGGCGTTTCCCCGGTGGACCGTCTCGGTGTTGTACGATGAGCCCATAATACACTCAGTAGCTCTTTAACCCATCGGCCTTTCACCTTCTCCAGCCTTTTTTGATGCCGTCTAAAATGGTTTTATTGGAGGCTTCAACTTGGCCATTACTCTGTGGATAAGCTGGGGTGGAGAAATAGGGCCGAATACCATACTTGCTGCAAAGTTCCCAGTAGACTCCGCAATCAAACTGGGTGTCGTTGTATGATATAAGTGCTTTTAGAATGCTGAACTGTGTTATGATATTTCTCCATACAAAATGCTTTACGTCAGTATCTCGGATGTGAATTAGTGCCTCCGCTTCTACCCATTTCGTGAAATAATCAATCGCGACGATCAGAAATCAATTGTTACCCGGAGCATGAGGGAATGGTCCGACGATGTCAGGTCCCCATTGAGCGAACGACCAAGGGTTGGTTATGGAGCTTAATTCTTCAGCAGGCAGGTGAATTAGAGGAGAGAACTTCTGGCACTGTTCGCACTTTTTCATGTAACACTCGGCATTGGCTCTCATTGTCAGCCAGTAATACCTTTGTGTCACAGCCCGATGAGCCAAAGAGCGCCCGCCAGAATGTGTGCCACAATTGCCTTCATGTATTTCAGTCAGAAACTATTCGACTTTATCCGGATGCATGCATTCCAGTTATGGACCAGAAAGGGATTTTTTATAAAGCTTTCCTTGCGAATCCAAGTAGTATCGTAGGGCTTTGTTTCATAACTTGTGCGCTTCTTTCTTGTCTGTTGGGAGTTGTTCGGAAGACAGGAACGCAGCAATGGGGTCCATCCAACTTGGTCCTGACTCTATGATATTGACCTGGACTTCCTCCGAAGGGCCAATGCTCGGCTCCGAGATGAAACCTACTTCGATGGTCCATTTAATCTCTGAGTTAATGGCGGAGGCTAGGCAAGCTAGGGCATCTGCATGTGTGTTTTGATCATGTGTTATCTGATTCAATTCATGATGGTCAAATTTTGCCAACAAGGAGTTAGCCGTTTTCATGTAAGCTGCCATACGGTCATTTTTGGCCGCGTACTCCCCCTTCAGTTGATTGATCACCAGTTTTGAATCGCAAAATACAAGCAAATGCCAAGCACCTAGAAGATGTGCATTCCGCAAGCCGGTTAGCAGGGCCTCGTATTCGGCCTTATTATTTGACGCTTCGAAGCCGAGTTTGACAGCCTGCTCAATTATTTCCCCGTCGGGAGCCATTATCACTACCCCAGCCCCGCTGCCTCATTGATTGGATGATCCATCACAGTACAATTGCCAAATGTCCCCAACATAAATTCTCCAGTTTGGCTTAGGTCGGATTTCATCGGACTTGAAGTCGGCAAGAACCCCAGTGAATTCGGCCACAAAGTCGGCAAGCACCTGTCCTTTGATTGAGGTTCTCGGCAGAAACTGAATGTCGTACTGGCCGAGTTCAAGAGCCCACTTTGAAACGCGCCCTAATGCTTCTGCACTATGGAGTACCGACCGAAGGGGGTGGTCCGTTAGTACCCCGATGGTATGCCCCTGAAAGTAATGCATCAGCTTTCTCGCTGCCATGATGAGGGCCAGAATGAGTTTTTCCAACGGAAGGTAGCACGTTTCGGCGTCAATCATTGCTTTGCTCACATAATACACTCGATGTTGTTCCCCCAGCTCTTCCTTTATCAGTACGGCGCTGACGGCCCGATCGGAAACTACCAGATACAAAATAAGCGGGTCACCTGCCGAAGGTGTTATCAAAAGTGGAGCTGATCGGAGGTAGGTCTTGAGGCCGTTGAAAGCGGCTTCGCACTTGGCAGTCTATTCAAAAGCCTTGCCCTACCGTAATATATGAAAAAATTATCGGCAGCGATCTGTGGACCGATTGATGAACTTGTTGAGTGCGGCGGCCATCCCCATCAACTTTTGAACCTCTTTCACTGAACGAGGGGAGACGAGCTCCAAGATTGCTATGATTTGCCTCAAGTTGGCTTCGATTCCTCGGTGGTTGACAATGTAACCCAAGAATTTACCCGAGCCGATCCCAAACACACATTTGGAAGCGTTCAGCTTCATTTTGTATTTGCGTAAAATGCCGAATGTCTCTTCCAAATCAGTTAAATGGGTTTGCTCTTCTTTGGACTTGACCACCATATCATCAATGTAAACTTCCATAGTGTGGCCAAGTTGCTCCTTGAACATGGTAGTGACTAGCCTTTGGTAAGTTGCCCTTGCATTCTTCAGCCCAAAGGGCATAACCTTATAGTAATTGGTTCCTCTTGGTGTGAGGAATGCAGTTTTGTCCTGGTCCTCCGAATGCATGGCGATTTGATGGTAGCCTCTGTAGGTATCAAGGAAGCTCATACGCTGGTGACGTGCCGTAGCATCTACAAGTTGGTCAATTTTGGGTAGGGAAAAACAATCCTTGGGGCAAGCTTTGTTTAGGTCGGTGAAATCAAAGCAGACACGTCAAGTCCCATTTTTCTTCTTCACAACCACAGTATTCGAGAGCCATGTGGGGTAAGTCACTTCCATGATAGCTCCGCCGTCAAGCAACCGGTCAATCTCTTCAACAACAGCGGCAGTGTGCTCTGCAGCTGACCACCGGCTTTTCTGAATAATCGGCTTGCATTTAGGGTCAACGTTTAAACGGTGCTACGAAACAGACGGATCTACACCCAGCATCTCATATGGAGTCCACGCAAATACATCAAGGTTGCCGAGCAGGAAGGAAATTAGCTGCTGCATGTCGGCTTGATTCAGAGAGGCGCCGACCATGAAGAACCTGTCTGGGTTTCCGTCAATTTCAACTCGATCTAGGGCTTCCGTGGCCTTTTCACTTGGGAGCCGCCAAACATCGTCGAGGCTCTCTCCATCCGGCACCTCAATAGAATTCACTTGCAACTCTTTGGCGTCTTTCCAGCAAGGAAATAACATGCTTGTGCCAATTTCTGGGAGCCACGGATTTCCTCAATGCCGCGTTCTGTCGGGAATCGTAACAGCTGATGATAGGTGCTTGGCACGGCCTGCATAGTATGCAACCAAGTTCGCCCCATGATGAGATTATACGGCGATGGCAGCTTGACGACTAAGAATTCCACATCCACTGTTCGGGAGCCCGCTCAAACGGGTAGTGTGATCTTCCCCAACAGGTATTCTGGATTCGCATTGAAGCCAAATAATGGATAATGAGCTGGAGAAACATCCGATTCAGAGAAGCTGAGTTTGGTGAATGTCTTGTAATACATAACTGCCGATGTGCTCCCTGAATCAATGAGTACGCACTCAACAGTGAATCGATTTACGCGTAGCTCAATTACCAAGGGATCAATGTGGGGAAGTGTCACTCCGGCCAAATCTGAATCATCGAAAGCAATGCTCGCAGCTTCATGGGGCCGTTTAGCTGGAGTGAGTTGATTTTGAGGGCCGGGATTCAACTGAATCGTGTGCACTGCGGATGACATCAGTAGGTTGTATATCATGTGGATCATACCGAGTGGAGGTGAATCCTGTCATAAGGTTATTGCTTTGGTTGAGTTGCCTTTTCGGACGTACTGTTGTAGCCGACCATCTTGTACCAATTCCTCCAGGTGATCCTTCAATGCATAACAACTCTCAGTATCATGGTCGTGATCCTTGTGATACTCGCACTGCCTATCCCGTCTTCTCGTTTCGGGGGGTCCCACCATTTTGGACGGCCATTTGAAAAACAGAAGGTGTTGGACTTTGGACATAACCGCACTGATCGGCTTTGACAACTCCGTGTATTTCTTATCTGCACACCTTGTGCGCCTGCCATCGACTTATAGTTGTCCATTTGCTCGATGGGGCATGGGTAGCTTGATCAGCGAGAATCCCATCTCTTGTCTCGTTTAGCCCGATGCCATGGTTCAGGGCTCTGAAGTGGTACAGAATTTAACGGCTGAGCAATTTTAGAAGGGGCCGTCTTGTTGGCCACGTTTTTGGCTTTAACTCGCAAGGCGTCATCTTTCACTTTGCATTATTCCTCAACTTTCTTCATCAACGACTAGATTGTTTTGGGCGGTCTTCTAGTCAAGGAATTGCGAAGAGAACTATCAAGATGCAAACCCATTTTAAAGGCGGTGACGGCCATGGAGTCGTTGCAAGCGTCGTCAACAAGATTAAAGCACTCTCAATAGCGCCCCGAATACGCCCTTAGTGTTTCTCCTGGCTGGATCTGCATTGCCCAAAGAGAGTTGGCTTGTTTCGGCTGGACCTCATTGGTGATGAATCTTGCTCTGAAGGATTTTTGTAATTTATGGAAACTCTTAATTAACACCGGCTCCAACTTATAATACCATCTGACTGCCAATGGTCCCAAACTGCTCGGAAATATTCTGTACATGAGAGCTTCATCATCTGCATGCAACGTCATGGCTTGCTTATAGTGACGGATATGATCCGTGGGATCCGATTTCCCATCGTACAAGGTGAATGATGGGGCTTTGAACTTCTTGGGTAGTACTGCATTTGCGATCCGTTGCACAAAGTGATCGTG
Source organism: Camellia sinensis (assembly GCF_055761805.1). Taxonomy (NCBI): domain Eukaryota; kingdom Viridiplantae; phylum Streptophyta; class Magnoliopsida; order Ericales; family Theaceae; genus Camellia; species Camellia sinensis. Next base: position 72,821,090 of record NC_138970.1, on the reverse strand, counting down.
CTGGTCCTCTTCATCTGAACCATTTCGTCTTCGCTTATGCCTTATACGTGGACTCTCTTTAGAGGAACTGGTAGTCTCGGGTCGTCCCTTCTTTGTGGGCTCTGGGGATAATGAGTCGGAGCCGCTGTCAGTGTCTCGTCGTCGAGCTCGAGGTCGTCGACCACCTGCCCTCAGAGGTCGTTCCGGATCTTGGCGTGCAGCTTGCTTGGACTTCGCCACTTCCAAGGCCAAATCTTGACGGAGACGCTCGTTTTCAGCGATCATGTTCTCCAACCTCTGTTCATTTTGCTTTGCTTGTTCCATGATCGCCTGCATTGTCTCATGCGCTAAAGTCGAGGGTGAGGCGAAGTTCAAGGCGCGTCTTGCGGCAATAGTCTCTGGTCCCAGCATGTTTGTTAGGGTGAGATCATCTCTCAGTGTAGTTTTGTCAATGATTATCGGAGGATCTTCCGTTGCGCCCGCCATGGATGTAGTTAAATATTCCTACAGACAATGCCAATTGTGGTGAAGTTGGTTTGGAAATACTCTTTTGATCCACTGGGGCACTCGAGTTCCTCAGCTAACAACCTGAAAATGAATAAACACTCCGATCGGGGGTGCCAGAATTAGCACTCCGACAGACAAGTCAGTCTCTACCCTCTGCATTACTTGTATTTTAAGTTAAGTGTAATGATTCTCACATACCTCATTTTGGATGATGTTCTTCTATTTATATCTTTTCTTTCTTGGGCCTCGGGGCTGGGCCCACTTTCTATTCTCCGTATAACTATTTACTCAGCTCCTTTTGTTGCAAACCACTTCTCACTCGACCCCTACTCAACCAGCTATTTGGTCGAATAGGTCAGGCTATAAATGTGCAAGACGGAGCCGAATGCGATGTATATATTTTGACTCTCTGGGTCCATTTATTCGGCCTCTTTACGACTCTCAATATTCGGCCCCCACAATTTCCTACTCAAAGCATCGGCCACAACGTTAGCCTTCCCTGGATGGTAATACAACTCGAAGTCATAATCCTCTATGAACTATATCCACCTCCTCTGCCTCAAATTCAAGTCTTTCTGTATAAACAGATACTTTAAACTCTTGTGATCAGAAAACACTTCAAATCTCTCACAATACAGATAATTCCTCCCAATTTTCAAGGCAAAAATCACCGTTGTTAACTCTAAGCCATGGGTGGGATAGTTCCGCTCGTGTGTTTTCAACTGCCGCGAGCCATAGGCTACTACATTTCCCTCTTGTATCAAAACTCAACCCAAACTTTCTCGTGTGGCATCACAATATACCGAATAACCTAATTCCTTCTCTAGAATAATCAAAACTAGAGCAGTGGTGAGTCTGACCTTAAGTTCCTGGAATGACTTCTCACAAGTCTCATCCCATACAAATTTGACTCTTTTCTTCGTCAGCCTAGTTAAAGGTGAAGCTAGTCTAGAAAAATCCTTCACAAACTGATGGTAATACCCAGCCAACTCCAAGAAACTATGGATCTCAAAAGCGTTCTTAGGTTGTGCCTAATCTTGCACTGCCTCTATCTTGGATGAATCCACAGTCACCCCTTCTCCGAATACCACATGGCCTAAGAACTTAACCTCTTTTAGCCAAAACTCACACTTCCCAAACATAACATACAACTTGTGGGCTCTAAGTAACTCAAGCACCACTCGCAAGTGTTCCTCATGTTCCTTTTCGGAGGTGAATAAATCAAAATATCGTCCACGAAGGCGACCACAAAATGGTCTAGAAACTCCTGGAAGATCCGGTTCATCAAATCCATAGATACAGTCAGTGCATTGGTCAGCCCAAAAGGCATCACTAGGAACTCGTAATGGTTATACCGCGTACGGAACGCCGTCTTCAGGATATCCTCTTCTCTCACCCTCAACTAATGATAACCCAACCTCAGGTCTATCTTAGAGAAAAAACAACACCCTTTCAACTGATCAAATATATTATCTATACGAGGCATTGGATACTTGTTCTTAACAGTAACCCGGTTCAATTTCCCATAATCGATACAAAGTCGTAAGACTTCATCTTTCTTTTAGCAAAGAGAGCCGGTGCTCCCCAAAGTGAAGTCCTAGGGCGGATAAAACCCTTATCTAACAATTTCTGTAGTTGAATCTTCAACTTACTCAACTCAACAGGTGCAAACCGATATGGTGCCATAGAAATCGGTGTCGTGCCAGCCACTAAATCAATAAAGAACTCGATCTCTCGGTGAGGTGGCAAACTAGTAAGGTCCTCGGGAAAGACATCTGGGTATTCACAAACCACCCTTGGCAACTCAACTCGGACTTTATCACACTCACCACTAAAGAAGCTAGCGAGAAGACAACTAAGGTCACTCCGCCCACACGGATCATACACCGATGATAAAACTTTATTCGCCCAGTCCCCCAAGAAATGAAAGCAGTCACCGCTCAAGGTATATACAGTAACCCTCTGACGGTAGCAATCTATAACAGCCCGGTATGATGATAACCAGTCTATACCCCAAATAACATCAAAACCAGACATGTCAAGCAATACAAATGAAAAAGATAATCGACAACCGGCAACCTCGATGTCACAACCCCAACACCCCTATTTCAGAATAACTTTACCACCAATAGGTGACTCTACACAAATAGGACATGTTAATTGTGGCAACTCCAACCCCAAAATCGATGCAAATGCAACGAAATAAAAGAATGAGATGCACCCATATCACTCAACACATTAGCAACTGAATTGCAAAATAAGAAGGTACCTCTCACTACCGAAGGCACTAGTATAAGATCTAGTGCGGTAACAGCATACACACGCCCGGTAGGTCTCTACTCAACCTACTCACCCCTCAGAGCATAAGCCTGATGCACTGACTAAGTCGAAGAGGCTTCCTGATTGGCCCTCGAGGCCTGTGCTGGCTGGAGACTCTGAGTCTGTCTCGAACCGGATACACCAGATGTGCCACCCAACTGAGGAAAAAATCTCTTTAGGTGCCCCGTCTACCCACACTGATAACAAGTGGGCGGCTGCCCTCTACCTGACTTTGGCCCTGAGAGCAAGCCGAAGACGAAGTTGCTCGCTACCCTCCACCTCTCTGCGGGCAAGCTGGAGACTTGTAGCCTAATTGACCATATTTAAAATAAGTCACATCTCCCTGGCCACCTCTCCCAGAACCCAAACTCGACACTGGAAAGGTAAACCTTGATTGCACTCTTTGGGACTGTTGAGAGTTAGAACCCCTCTGCCTCTTACCGTCCCCCTGACTATCCGAACTCCTCTGGAGCCCCTCATCCTTTCCTCCTCAGCCTGCATAATGGTCTCAAGATGGGTTGCTGCCTCCACAAGGCATCCATAGTCTCTAATCATGGATCTCGCCACTCTGAACATGAGCCCGATCTTTAACTGTTTCTCAAACTCCAAACAACAACGCTCCTCAGTCGCCACCAACTCGGGTGCAAACCTAGACAAGCTAGTAAATGTGGCCTCAAACTCAACCACTGGTGTATTCAACTACACCAGCTTGGAAAACTGGTCCCTCAACTTCTCCCTAACTGTGGGAGACAAAAACTTGTCCTAAAAGGCGTTGACAAAGGCCTCCCAAGTCCCTTCAATGCGTCCCCGCGCATACTTCCACCACTGACCGGCATCCCCCTTCAGCTGGAAAGACGCCAAGGTCACCGTCAACTGGTCGTCCTCGATGCCGAGCATCTCGAACGTCTTCATTACCTATTCTAGCCACTTATCTGCCTTCAGTGGCACCTTAGGATCGCCCAAAACCTCATTTGGATTCAACTGGAAAAACTCTTTCTTCAGAAAAGAAGGCCCTGCCTCAGCTAGTTGGGCCTAGACTTGATTCTTAGTTCTGAGAATGTCCATAGATTCCCTCAATGCTCCGGCTATTTCGCGGGCTAAGGCGCCCATGGCCTATTAACCGTCTAGCTCGGCCACGTTGGCCTGGCCAACTCCCTCCTCCTGTGCCGGAATATCATCCGGTATAGGCACCCCGTGCCTTCTAGGCCTACCACATCTACCACCACTACGTCTACATCTTGACATCCTAATAAAGGTAACGAAAGAGATTAGCACATTTACAAATATGCTGAAGCTAACTCACTCGTGTCCTAAAGCGTTGGACAATAGTAATTCACTTCATATAAGCACATAGTCACATAAACACATACGAATTTCCTTCCTGGATAATGACCGTCCTGCGGCGTTGCTAGAGTTCCAATTAGAAACAGCAGTGATTAGGTGCTCTTCTAATAGGACTTGCAGAAACCCGTAGACCCGATCAACATCTTAAGAACTAAATCTCATACCCATATAATCACATAAGCATGTTATCATAAAAGCACATATCGTTCACACTTAAGTCTCTAGCAAGTGAGACAAACCCATTGTGGTACTAACCACTTCCCACGTACCCAAACTATTCAAACCCGGTACACTCTGATACTAAGTTGTAACGCCCCCAAAAGTACACACTAAATATAACCCGAAAGCATACATAAATGATAGCAAAATCAGAGTATAATATTCTTTCATTTCATAACATTAATAATACAAAAGAGTTTAACGTAAATAGATGCCTTTCAGGCTTACACCTTTCCAAGTCTTGGCTTGGTTACAACAAAAGTGAGACTAACTCATACAATTTTAGCCCTAGGTTATACAAAAGTGAAACAAAACAAGAAGCTCTTGCTTCCCAAAGGTCCCTCCAATCCTACTGCCATGGTAGAGGTATGCCATCATTACCTGAAAATGTTTTTCCCAAATAGGGTGAGCCACAGCCTAACAGGAATAATCTAACATAGTATATGAGATTTAACAAAGGTATAAGTGCAATGTGTATTTACAATGCCGAAAATAAAATGATCACATTTGTATAGTCATAGAACACCAAGTTCATATATCATTTCATTTCCTTTCAATCCGTTTCAATACATGAGCCAATTTCATTATTTTCCAATAACCCAAATGAGACTACAACTCAATGGTTCAACAATTTCACAAACAACACACAAACACTACCAATTGCCATTTTATGAATATTTCATCCGCGAGATCGGCACCCATGTATAAATTTCGGGACTTTCACCTAGGACATTCTGGCAACTTAATTATAATGGAGTCTATTCACTTTCTCCTCCCAAACAATCATACATATACAATGTATATAAACACATAATCACGCATGGAGTACATCCCATTTCTCCTCCCAAATAATCATACATAGGCAATGTATATAAACATAGTCATATTCAATGACAACCAACAAAAGAGTAATTTCAATTCACCTAATCCACATGCAATTTCTACAACAATCAAAGTTATCCTCCACCGATAACCCAATACAGATATTTCTAAACAGATATACAATCTCGAAACAGATAATTTATTCAAAATTTCCAAAGGTATGAAGTATTACATACTCAATTCCACCATATATTTCAACACTCACTCAATTCCATGTTTACAACACCAATCTCAATTATTTAAGCCAAATAAATATGATAATCATTTTAGGGCAAAAATCCCCATTTTTCAAAATATCAATCCGAGTACCAAAATCAACCATTTTGACATAACATGACTTCATTTTCAAACCCCATGTTCCTTTATTTCATTTCCACCAAAAACCCATATTTTCCATTTACACCCACACCCAAGGTTTGTTCAAAATGCTCCCAAAACCCACCATTGTTACACAACCACAAATAACTAAGTTAAAAATCATAACAAAGTGTTGAAGATCCCTATCTCAAAGAAAGAAGACGAGCCAAACAAGAGTGGAACTCCAAGAACACCGAAACCTACTTCTATTCGAATCAAAAGGAAGATCTTGAGATGATCTACCTTCTTCTTAAAAGCACTAGGGTGGAAATCCCAATGGATCTAGAGAGAATAGTAGAGTGAAGGTGAGTTTTATAGAGAAAAACTCAAGATCTAGGTTTTTGGAAAGTTTTAGAGAGAGAGAGAGAGAGAGGACTGAAAAAGTGGTTTAAAATGTCATCTTCATGGACTGTTATACACACAGTCCACTTGAGCGGGGGAAGTGACACTCGAGTGTCAGACACAAAGCTTCACTCGAGCGTAAAAAGTGGCGCTTGAGTGTGGGATACGCACTTCCAGAAGTTTTGTAGATGAAAGACTCTACTCTAGCATGAGACTGGACACTTGAGCGTCCAATGCACTCTTCCAGTATTTGCAAATTTGCAAAAATACTGAGAGTTGACAAATACCGCTCGAGCGCAAGAATGGCCACTCGAGCAAATGAGCAAAATTTGTGAAGCTTGCTGGAGCACAAGAATGCCCGCTCCAGGGCAAGAGCTAAAATCTGGGCATCACAGGTTTGGTAAACAAGCAACCAACTTGTTCCAAACTCACAATTACAACCCGATAATCAAAATAGAGAGGAGACAAGGGAAACAAGATATGAATAACCATTCAAAATCATACGAACCCAAGTCCGGAATACGACAAGTGACGGGTCAAAGCCGGAATCGCTATAGTTCCCATCCATGTCTCCTCCTCATTCCCTTTTTATCTCTCTCTCCCTCTCTGTTCTTCTTGAACAGAACCACCAAATACACCTCTCTCTATCTCTCTCTCTCTTTCTCTCATTTCCCTTCATTTTCATCAAATTCTTCTCTGTAATTCCCCGTCTCGCTCTCCTTCTAAAATGAGTAGTTGTTTGAGCAAGAAAACAACCATTTGTTCCTCTCCAAATGCACTTCCAAACACACCTCCAAATCAAACCAAGACCAACACTAACCCTTAATTAACATACACGAAAAAGCCAAAAGTAGAGACTCTGAAGAAGGAGATCTTCGTCATCAAACACCGCAAGAGCCACGACATACCTAACCTAGTTCACCCGAATATCCAATGTACAGCCACCAGCACTGATACATCTGCATCAGAATCAGTCGATCTTGGTAACAACAACAACAAAAACAACAATGTTCACCGGAAACCCAAACCCGAACCCCCTATTCTTGTTCTCTTCCCTCTCTTTTAGCCACAGCCTCAATGATGTTTCAAATTGTGGTGTGGTGGCTTCATCAGATTGGTTCAAAGAAGGAAAGACAATCTGATCTTAATGTACGATGGCTTTGCTCTTCTTCTGCTCTATTCTTTTCTTCCAAGATTTCTAAAGAGAATGTGGGTGCTATTTTTAGAAGGGAGAGAGAGAAAGAGAGAGATTGATATTTATATATAGAAAAAATTATACGTATATATGTATCTATTTTTATATATTAAATAGGGAATTTTAGAGAGAGAAATGTTTGGTCTGGAGCGGCAGCTAATATAGAGAAGGATTTTGATTCAAAGCTCAAGATTGGGAGCAATTCTTTTAATGGATGGCACATCCAGATCTAAGAGCTTCGCATTTAGGGCACCCCAAGAGAATTTCACCATCTAAGACTTCGAATTGGGCAGGATCTATGGCGTTTGTTCTTATTCCAAGGTCTCATTTTTCTTCCTCATATTTAATTTTTTTACTTTATTTATTTATTTGGGTTAATTTGGGATTATCCCTTTATTTATTTATTTATTTATTAGTATTATTATTAATATTATTATTATTATTATTATTATTATTATTATTAATTTGATTTATGTTGATTTATTATGGTGTTTTGATGATTTATGTTCATTAGAGGTTAATTTAAATGTCGTGTTTCATCTATCTTTTTAGGGTTATTTTAGATTGTTTATGGGTCAATTTATAATTTATTAAATAGTGTTTTGATTGCAATTATATTGTAATCGTAACATTGTTTACATCGTGCCTTCAGGCACGGGCATACGCTAGTGTTACTATAACAGGAATGAGATCAATATTCATTCCTTAAATTTTGAATCTTTTATTAAATTATAAAATATAATTTGAAATTTAAATTCTTCATCAAATTATATTACTATAATTAGAATGAGACTAATATTCACATGTGTCACAATATTTTTGGTGTAAATATAATTTGTTTTAAATACATGTGTTCAAATTATTAATCGCTATTAATTTTTTTTTCTTTTTTTGTTTTAAATTTTATAAAAAAAAAACATTATATCCTTCTAAACTACAAAGACTTGAACAATAATATTTTTTAATATAAGTTTTTTTTTTTTAACAAAAGAACAAAACATAACTTTTTTAGTATTTACCAAACATGGTGGATTTTGTTAGATTTTTTTTATTATTATTTATCACAATTGTCAATTAAAGAAATTAAAATAAAGAATAAAGATATCTTCGGCTCAAATTGTTAAAAAGTTACTTTTGCTAAAATAAATTAAAAAGAAACATTAATTTTTTTTTTATTAAAAGTGATAGTTCGTTAAACTTTTTTTATTTAAAAAAAAGAATTTAAAAAAAAAAGGGAGGATTATAGGTGATAATTTATTATTCATCTATAATTATTTTCAAATTAAATGAAAACACCATATTAAATTTTCTTCTTACTTTTTTTTTATTCAAATACTTTTATTTTGTAAAAAAATTGTTTTTATTCTATTTAATATTTTGTTGTAATTTTTAAATTAAAAAGAATTTCTAAAAAATCATATTTAAATTATTTATGCCATTATAAGAAGTAATTTTTTTTTTTATATCAACTTAGTGGTAGTTTGGGATGTGCTAAATAAGTATATTTTTTTACTTTTTATGAAAATATGTATAGAAAAATAGAGATATGATGTGACCCAAAAAATGTAACGCCCTCAAAAATAAACCCATCATAACATACATTCACGATAAATAGAAGAGATTTCATATTATAATCATCAGAGTATTCTTACAAAAGGTATTACATGTTGACAACAAAAGTAAATGCCCTATAGGCTTACAACCTTCTAAGTCAACACTTGGTTACAAAAATGAGAGTACTAACTCTACACAAATAAGCCATTGGCTTGATATACATGTAATACAACAAAAACAACAAAGACAACAAAAAGGAGTCTGACAGCCTCAAGCCTTCCAAGCTACGTCCTTGAAGGTGGCATAACACCTGTACCTGAAAATGATGTCCCATATAGGGTGAGCCAACGTCCAGTAGAGATATGCTAAACATAATATGAGCAATAACTAAAACATTAGCGCTTGATAAACGTTTAACTCATATAAACCAACATACAGTACAATCCAGTTCCATAATCATTCACTTAATAAAACTCAACTTATAAACATGGCTCAGAACCTGACCCAATAACTTAAACGAGACTACATCTCAAGCCAACAATACTTCAAACTGCCATTTTACGGAAATTGCGTCTGCGGGATTCGGCACCCATGTGTAATTGTTTTCTTATGGCCATTTTATGGAAATTTCATCCGCGGGACTCGGCACCCATGTGTAGATATTTTCGGATTGCCATTTTACGGAAATTTCATCCGCGGGATTTGACACCCATGTGTAATTATATTCGAATTGCCATTTTACGAAAATTTCATCTGCGGGACTCGACACCCATGTATAATTATGTTTGAATTGCCATTTTACGGAAATTTCATCCGCGGGATTCGGTACCCATGTATTCAAATACTCATCATATACAATGACAACCAATACACCAATTGATTAGTTTTAATTCACCTAATCATCATGCAGTGTATACAACAATCAAGACTATCCTCCACCGATAGCCTAAAGCAGTTATTTCTAAACAGATAATAAATACACCAACAGATAAATTATCAACATTTTCAAAGGTGAGTGATTAATGAATCCAACTCCACCATTCTACTGCATAATGAGCCAATTTCATTATTCCCAACTCAATTTCATGTTTCCATAATTTCTCAAATTAATTACATAGATTAATTTGTCATAACAATTTAGGGCTTTTTCCCCTTTTCTCAATATTGACCCAAAGGCCCAAAATAACTTCAATAATATCAATACTATCATTTTAAGACCCAAAATACACATCTATGAGCCAAAATAACAAAACCCCTCTTTATACATTTAGAAACCCTAACACCCAAAATTACCTAACTTCAACATTAGATCAAAATGACTAAATACTTATGTCAAAGATCATAAAAATGAGTAGTTATCCCTACCTCAAATTCGGAGCTCAAAGGAAGAAGATGAAGAAATTCGAAGTGCTCCAAACCCCAATATTTTCGGATCAAAATGTAGCCCTCGACAAACTCCACACTTTTTACAGAGGCCAAAGGGTAGAAAGTCACTCCTACTAGATCAAACCCTAGAGAGAAGGTAGAGCTTTAGAGTGAGGTGCTCTCCAATGGTGGTTATCGAAAAGTAAAAGAGAGAAAGGAAATCAAAAAGTGATCCAAAAAGGTGAAACTCGGACTGATATAAAAGTCGCCCCACTCGAGCGTGGGAACCCCCGCTCGAGCGTCAGACACAGACTCATGCTCAAGCGTCAAAAGCGCCGCTCGAGCGTCGATTGCACACTTCCAGAAGTTTTGCAAACCATGGTCCCCGCTCGAGCGTCAACTCCCCGTTCAAGCGGAGGAACAAAATCAAAGGGTCACGCTCGAGCGTCAAAACTCCCGCTCGAGCGTACGAAGACCTACAGAGAAAAATACTGGGAGATGGAAATTCAAGCTCGAGCGTCAAAACGGCCGCTCGAGTGGAGAAGCAACAACAAAGGGCCCGCTCGAGCGTCAAAAGCCCCGCTCGAGCGTGAAGGCCAAATTCTGGGCATCAACTTATAGTTTCAAAGCACAACCAATCTGTTTCAAACCTGCCTAACACAACCCGAGACTCAAATGCAAAGAATAAAGGATGGAAATAAGAATAAGACAACAACATAACCACGGAACCAAGTCCAAAATGCAAAAATCAAAGGAAAGAAAAATCGGGATCGCTATAACCTCCTCCCCTTAAGGAATTCCGTCCCCAAAATTAAGTACAAGTTTTCAAAAACAAGTTTTCCTCAATTCTCAATAACATTACCAACCAACATTTCACAACCTGACCCATTACCGATCATCCCCTCTCTATCCCAGAGGCAAATCACAACATAGTCTCCAACATGCATTATCAACATGCATCACAAAGCATATTCAATACCAATATTATATTTGCATTTCTAAAACTGAATTAACATATGCAATATTAAAATAAACTTCCATTTCAAGGTAAGTTCCAAAATACTTCCATAAATCAAACATATACAATGTTTTACAACTTAAGACATTTTCCATGCTCTCAAAGTTCATCAATATTACAAAATTCGCAATACATGATTACACATCAACAAATATATCCGGATATTTTTCACGAACCTCCAACTCACGTTTCCAAGTGGCTTCTTCCGCTCCGTGATGTTTCTACAAAACCTTTACCAAGGGAATGGTCTTGTCTCACAAGACTTGCTCCCGCCTATCCAAGACCCGAATTGGTCCCTCCTCATACGAGGCATCCTCATCTACCTCTAAGTCAGTCCAATCCAATACATGCGATGGATCCGGCTCGTACTTCCGAAGCATACTGACATGAAACACGTCATGTACCCCGGATAACTGCGGCGGCAAAGTTAAACGATAGGCCACCTCACCAATCCTCTCTAGGATCTCGAAAGGGCCTATAAACCGAGGGAACAGCTTCCCACTCTTCCCAAATCTCATCAATCCCCGCCTAGGTGATATTTTCAGAAAAACATGATCACCCGCCTCAAATGCCAAAGGCCTCCTCCTACGGTCGGCATAACTCTTTTGGCGACTCTGGACTATAACAAGCCTCCTACGGATAAGCTCAACTTTCTTCGTCGTTTCCCTCACCAAATCCGGGCCCAACAAAGGTGCATCACCCACCTCGGCCCAACAAACTGGAGACCTACATGGTCAGCCATACAGGGCCTCAAACGGTGCCATACCGATGCTTGACTGAAAACTGTTGTTGTAGGCAAACTCCACCAAAGGCAAGTGCCTCTCCCACGACCCACTAAAGTCAAGGACACAACCTCGAAGCATATCCTCAAGGATCTGAATAGTAAGCTCGGACTGCCCGTCAATCTGAGGATGATAAGCCGTGCTAAAGGTCAATCTAGTGCCCAAGGCACTCTGCAAACTCTGCTACAACCTAGCAGTGAAACGCGGATCTCTATCTGAGACGATCGTCACTGGGACCCCGTGCAACCTTATTATGTCCCGAATATACAAGTCGGCAAGATGATCTACCGAATCTCTCACACGCATAGGGATAAAGTGCGCCAACTTAGTCAACCGGTCTATAACCACCCAAATAACATCACTACCCCGCTGAGTCCTCGGAAGACCTACAACGAAGTCCATAGTGACATGCTCCCACTTCCACTCGGCAATAGGCAAGGGTTGCAACAAACCCGCTGGCCTCTGATGTTCAGCCGTCACTTTCTGACAAGTAAGGCACTTAGACACAAACACAGCCACATCCTTCTTCATACCCCTCCACCAAAACTGGCGACCCAAATCACGATACATCTTAGTGCCTCCTGGATGCACCGTAAGGCGTGAATGGTGAAACTCTCAGAGTACTTCCTCTCGGCAAGACTCCGGCACAAACAAGCGGTCTCGATATCTCACACTCAAGTCGGGATACACCGTCAAACCCTTCTCAGCCATTTCGTTGGAGATCTTCTCTCAGAGGGATTCTACCTCAAGGTCACCTCCCTGTGCCTCTAACACTCGATTCACAAGTGTGGGTTGCGCAACTACCGAAAACAAGGCCGCAGCCTCAACGGATTCGCCCAGAAGCAAATCGAACTCGCCAAGTGCACCCAACATCTCCCATCCCCGGATGGCTATACAAGCTACATCACTAATGAATTTCCTACTAAGGGCATCAACCACAACATTGGCCTTTCCCGGGTGATAGTATAACTCGAAGTCATAGTCCTCAATGAACCCCATCCACCTCCTCTGCCTCAAATTCAAGTCTCTCTATGTAAACAGGTACTTCAAACTCTTATGATCCGAGAACACCTCGAATCTCTCACCATAAAGGTAGTGCCTCCAAATCTTAAAGGCAAAAATCACGGCTGCTAACTCTAGGTCATGTGTAGGATAATTCTTCTCGTGTATTTTCAATTGACGTGAGCCATAGGCAACCACTTTCCCCTCTTGCATCAACACACAATCCAAACCCTCTCTTGAGGCATCACAATAAACTGCATAACCCAAACCTCTCTCCGGAATAATCAAAACCGAAGCGGTGGTCAATCTAACTTTCAACTCTTGGAATGACTTTTTTCAAGTCTCATTCCATACAAATTTGACCCATTTCCTCGTCAATCTAGTCAACGGTGAAGCTAGCCTGGAGAAATCTTTCACAAACTGGCGGCAATACCCAGCTAATCCTAGAAAACAGCGGATCTCAAAAACACTCTTAGGCTGTGCCCAACCTTGCACTGCCTCAATCTTGGATGTATCAACAGACACTCCTTTCCCGGAAACAACATGGCCTAAGAACTTGACCTCTCCTAGCCAGAACTCACACTTCCCAAACTTGGCATACATCCTATGGGCTCTAAGCAACTCGAGCACCACTCTCAAGTGTTCCTTGTGCTCCTCCTCCGAAGGTGAATAAATCAAAATGTCGTCCACGAAAACGACTACAAAACGATCTAAGAATTCCTGGAATATCCGGTTCATCAAATCCATAAACACTGATGGTGCATTGGTGAGCCCAAAAGACATCACCAGAAACTCATAGTGGCCATACCGCGTATGGAATACCGTCTTCAGAATATCCTCCTCCCTGACCCTCAACTGATGGTAACCCGATCTCAGATCTATCTTAGAGAAACAACAGGGCCCCTTCAATTGGTCAAACAGATCATCTATACGGGGCATAGGGTATTTATTCTTAACCGTAGCTCGATTCAATTTTCGATAATCGATACAAAGTCTCAAGGCACCATCTTTCTTTTTGGCAAAGAGGGCCGGTGCTCCCTACGGCGAAACACTAGGGCGAATAAAGCCCTTATCTAGCAGCTCCTAGAGTTGAATCTTCAACTCACTCAACTCGACTGGGCAAAACGGTAAGGTGCCATGGAAATCGGCGTCGTGCCGGGCACTAAGTCAATAGAGAACTCGATCTCTCGATGAGGTGGTAAACTAACAAGGTCCTCGGGAAAAACATTCAAGTACTCACAAACCACTCTCGGCAATACAATCTGGGTCTCATCACACTCATCACTCATAAAGCTAGCGAGGAGACCACTAAGCTCACTCCACCCTCGTGGCTCATATACTGGTGGTAACACACTGCCAACCTGATCCCCCAAGAAATGGAAACAATCCCCGTTCAAGGTACAAATAGTGACCCTCTGGCGGTAACAATCACTAACTGCCCGGTATGACGATAACCAGTCCATACCCAAAATAACATCAAAACCCGACATAGCCATAACTACAAATGGAAATGGAAGTCGACGGTCAGTGACCTCTATCTCACAACCTCTACATCCATGTTTCAAAATCAATTCGCCCCCAACAGGCTATACAACACATATAGGAGATGCGAACTGTACCAACTCCAACCCCAAAACAGATGCAAATGCAGCAGATATAAAGGAATGAGATGCACCCGTACCAATCAGCACATTGGCAACCGTGTTGCAAAACAAAAAGGTACCTCTCACAACAGATGGAGCCGATACTAGATCTTGAGCGGTAACAGCATGCACACGCCCTGTAGGCCCCTGATCTACCTGCTCACCTCTCGGGGCAAAAGGCTGGTGCACAGACTAAGACGATGAAGCGCCCTGATTAGCCCTCGAGGCCTGAACAAACTGTGCTGGTTGCGAACTCTGAGTTTGTCTTAAACTAGACACACCGGGTGTACCACCCAACTGTGGGCAGAACCTCTTCAGGTGCCCTGCCTGACCACACTGGTAACAAGAGGACGACCGGCCTCTACCCTGACTCTGGCTCTGAGGTCGAGCCGAAGATGAAGCTGCTCCCTGACCTCCTCCCCTCTGCGGGCAAGCTGGAGACTTGTGGCCCTGCTGACCACACTTGAAACAGGTAAAGTCTCCCTGGCTACCTCTCCCAGAACCCGAACTCGGTACTGGAAAGGTAGATCTCACCAAGGCACTCTGGGACTGCTGAAGGTTAGAACTCCTCTGCCTCCTACCATCCCCCTGGCCATCCTGACTCCTCTTGGAGCCCCTCATCCTCTGCTCCTCCTCTATCATAGTCTCTATATGGGTCGCGGCATCCACAAGACACCCATACTCCCGGATCATGGATCCCCCAACTCTCATCTTGAGGCCATGCCTCAACTTCCTCTCAAACTCAATACAACAGCGTTCCTCAGACGCCACAAGCTCAGGTGCGAACCTGGATAAGCTAGTAAATGCGGCCTCAAACTCGGCGACTGATAAACTCAGCTGCTTGAGCTGACAAAACTGGTCCCTCAGCTTCTCCCTGACAGTTGGGGCTAAGTACTTCTCCTAAAAAGCATCTACAAAGGCCTCCCATGTGCCACCAATACGACCCCTCATGAACTTCCACCACTGACCCACATCCCCCTTAAGCTGGAAAGATGCCAAGGTCACCTTCAATGCCTCGTCTTCGATGCCAATCATCTCAAACGTTTTAGTCATCTACTCCAACCACTCATCAGCCTTAAGTGGCTCTTTCGGATCCCCAACAAACTCGTCCGGATTAGACCGGAAAAACTCTCTCTTCAGAAAGGAAGGCCCTACATCAACAACCTAGGCCTGAACTGGATTCTCAACTCTGAGAATGCCTATGGATTCCCTCATAGCTCCTGCTATCTCGCGGCCTAAGGCGCCCATGGCCTGCTGCCCCACTGGCTTGGCTACATTGGCCTGGCCAACACCCTCCTGCTGTGCTGGAACCTCATCCGATATAGGCATTTCCTGCCTCCTAGGCCTACCTCGCCTACCACTACGTCCTCGTCCTGACATCGTAATAAAGGTAATGAAAAACATTAGCACATTCACAAATGTGCCGAAGCTATAACACTCACGTCCTAATGCAATGGACAACAGTAATTCATTCCATGTAAGCACATAATCACATAAGCACCTACGAATTTTATTTCTAGATAATGATAGTCCCGAGGCGTTACTAGAGTTCCGATTAAAAACAGCATTGATCAAGTGCTTTTCCAACAAGACTCACAGAAACCCAAGGATCCAATCAACCTCCTAGAAACTAAATCCCATACCCAAATAGTCACATAAACATGTTATCACATAAGCATATAACACTACATCTAAGTCTCTATCAAGCGAGACGAACCCATTGTGGTACTAACCACTTTTCGCGTACCCAAAGTATTCGAACCCGGTACGCTCTGATACCAAGTTGTAACGCCCTCAAAAATAAACCCATCATAACATACATTCACGATAAATAGAAGAGATTTCATATTATAATCATCAGAGTATTCTTACAAAAGGTATTACATGTTGACAACAAAAGTAAATGCCCTATAGGCTTATAACTTTCCAAGTCAACACTTGGTTACAAAAATGAGAATACTAACTCTACACAAATAAGCCCTTGGCTTGATATACATGTAATACAACAAAAACAACAAAGATAACAAAAAGGAGTCTGACAGCCTCAAGCCTCCCAAGCTACGTCCTTGGAGGTGGCATAACACCTGTACCTGAAAATGATGTCCCATATAGGGTGAGCCAACGCCCAGTAGAGATATGCTAAACATAATAAGAGCAATAACTAAAATATTAGCACTTGATAAACGTTTAACTCATATAAACCAACATACAGTTCAATCCAGTTCCATAATCATTCACTTAATAAAACTCAACTTATAAACATGGCTCAGAACCAGACCCAATAACTTAAACGAGACTACATCTCAAGCCAACAATACTTCAAACTGCCATTTTACGAAAATTGCGTCCGTGGGATTAGGCACCCATGTGTAATTGTTTTCTTATGGCCATTTTATGAAAATTTCATCTGCGGGACTCGGCACCCATGTGTAGATATTTTCGAATTGCCATTTTACGGAAATTTCATCCACGAGATTCGACACCCATGTGTAATTATATTCGAATTGCCATTTTACAAAAATTTCATCCGCGGGACTCGGCACCCATGTATAATTATGTTTGAATTGCCATTTTACGGAAATTTCATCCGCGGGATTCGACACCCATGTATTCAAATACTCATCATATACAATGACAACCAATACACCAATTGATTAATTTTAATTCACCTAATCATCATGCAGTGTCTACAACAATCAAGACTATCCTCCACCGATAGCCCAAAGCAGTTATTTCTAAACAGATAATAAATGCACCAACAGATAAATTATCAACATTTTCAAAGGTGAGTGATTAATGAATCTAACTCCACTATTCTACTACATAATGAGCCAATTTCATTATTCCCAACTCAATTTCATGTTTCCATAATTTTCCAAATTAATTACATGGATTAATTTGTCATAACAATTTAGGGCTTTTTCTTCCTTTTCTCAATATTGACCTAAAGGCCCAAAATAACTTCAATAATATCAATACTATCATTTTAAGACCCAAAATTCACATTTATGAGCCAAAATAACAAAACCCCTCTTTATACATTTAGAAACCCTAACACCCAAAATTACCTAACTTCAACATTAGATCAAAATGACTAAATACTTATGTCAAAGATCATAAAAATGAATAGTTATCCCTACCTCAAATTCGGAGCTCAAAGGAAGAAGATGAAGAAATTCGAAGTGCTCCAAACCCCAATATTTTCGGATCAAAATGTAGCCCTCGACAAACTCCACACTTTTTACAAAGGCCAAAGGGTAGAAAGTCACTCCTACTAGATCAAACCCTAGAGAGAAGGTAGAGTTTTAGAGTGAGGTGCTCTCCAATGGTGGTTATCGAAAAGTAAAAGAGAGAAAGGAAATCAAAAAGTGATCCAAAAAGGTGAAACTCAGACTGATATAAAAGTCGCCCCGCTCGAGCGCGGGAACCCCCGCTCGAGCGTCAGACACAGACTCACGCTCGAGTGTCAAAAGCGCCGCTCGAGCGTCGATTACACACTTCCAGAAGTTTTGCAGAACATGGTCCCTGCTCGAGCAGAGGAACAAAATCAAAGGGTCACGCTCGAACGTCAAAACTTCTGCTCGAGCGTACGAAGACCTGCAGAGAAAAATACTGGGAGATGGAAATTCACGCTCGAGCGTCAAAACGCCCGCTCGAGCGGAGAAGTAACAACAAAGGGCCCGCTCGAGCGTGAAGGCCAAATTCTGGGCATCAACTTATAGTTTCAAAGCACAACCAACCTGTTTCAAACCTGCCTAACACAACCCAAGACTCAAATACAAAGACTAAAGGATGAAAATGAGAATAAGACAACAACATAACCATGGAACCAAGTCCAGAATGCAATAATCAAAGGAAAGGAAAACCGGGATCACTATAAAAAGATAATTAAGTATATTTTTTTACTTTTTACGAAAAGTTATATAGAAAAGTAGAGATGTGATGTGACCCAAAAAAGATAAAAATGATAAAAAAAAATAAAAATAAAAAGTGAGCTAATATGGCACTTCCCAAACAACTCTTTATTCGATGATCCTTTTATTTTTAAATATTTTCAAGAAAAATTCTATTGGAAATCTTAAGTATATTGCTTTTTCTTTTGTTCATTAATATTAAATTTTTATTTAATGTTTTAAAAAATAAGTTAGCAAATAATTTATATATATAATTTTGTTTTGTTTTCTCTAGTTATTTGGTGTTTCTACCCAAGTCCACTCAAATTTAATTTGAATTTTTGAATTTCTACGTAGGATCTTACTTAATTAAAAACTATGTTGTTCAATCTTTAAAAAATTTTAAGCCCGACTCAAGTTGTTTAGGTTGAGCTCACCTAAATTTGTAATTCTAGCAATCGATGTTTAAAGTTACATGGTTAAATTTGTGATAAATTAAAAAATAATAAATAAATTGTGATAAAATTGTGGAACCTAAATTGTAAATTTCAATCTTCTTTATTTTTATAATTTGCATACAAAAATTTAAACTATTTATATTATTTTGTATAAAAATATATTATTAATCTTGGTTACATGCATAGGTTACCACTATCTATCTATCTACATCTATATCTATACTATATATTAAGTAAAAGGGGGTTTTTAACCCCAAACCTTGTGGGAGCTCCAATCTCCCAATCTAAATTTTCTGATTTTTTGATTTAAAAAAAAAAACTTAGCATTTATTAACTTCTCCCAACCCCCAAGTCTCACCCTCATAATAATACTTTAATGCATTATGAACAACCATAAAAAAAATTATTTGAAATCCAACATATATGAATTCCTTGAAAAGTCTCAATACATATGATTATTATCCCTCATAATAACACTTTAATGCATTAAGAATAAGCATAAAAAAAATTTCTTGAAAAGTCCAACACATATGATTATTATCAAAATATTAAACTTTAATATAATATAATAAAAAAAAAGACATTTAATTCCTTGAAAAGTCTAACACGTATGATTATTATCAAAATATAAAAGTTTGATATAATATAAAAAAGGAAAAAAATAAGGCATTTAAAAAAAAGAAAAAAATAAGACATTTAAAAATCACAATTCACATATATAGATAATTGTAAACACAATCCGTGCATAGCACGAGTGATATGTTAGTCTATACTATATATAAAGCAAAATGGGGTTTTTATCCCCAAGGCCTGTGGGAGCTTCAATATCCCAATCTGAATTTTTTAAATTTTTTATTAAAAAAAAAAAAAACTCAGCATTTATTGATTTGGTCAATATCCCCTGTTCAGCATTTATTAACTTTTTTCAATCTACATATCTTTCCACATGCCTGCATTTATTGATTTGGTCAAAATTTCCTGATCAGCATTTAAAATACCCTCATACAAATAATTATAGATACAATCCGTGTATAGTTACTGCAGTACTCTTTTCAACTTCTCTTATACACAATAGTTAGTGATAAGATTTTTAAATTATTTTTATAAAAAATCTTAAAAAAACATAATTTATATATTAAAAAAATCTAAAACAAATATAAATATATATAATTATCTCGTGCATAGCACGGGTGATAGGCTAGTATTATATAAGGAAAATAGGATTTCTAACCCACAAGCCTTGTAGGAGTTCTAATATCCCAATCTTAATTTTCTAATTTTTTTAATTTAAAAAAAAATAAACTCAGCATTTATTGATTTCTTCCAACCTACAAGTCTTTTTGACTTCTCTCATAGCTATTGCAACACTCTTTTCAACTTTTCCTAAACACTATGGTTTGTAATGAAATTGTTAAATTATTTTTATAAAAAATCTAAAAAAAAATAATTTGTATATTAAAAAAATGTCTAAAACAAATTTAAAACCAATTGGCTAATGTCTCATTAGAAACCCCCTTTTAACATTACATTTTTGTATGACTAGGTAAATTTAAAACTTTTAAATATTATCTTGTTCTTTATTTTTATCCTATTTCTATCCCATTATAACATTACTGCTATTTGTTAGTTTGTTAATTATAATTCAATTAATTGAAAATAAAAGTTTAATATAATTTTTCATATATATTATAGTTAAATTGTTATAGGTATAATTGTATATAATAGCATAATATATAAGGATAATCACTAAATATAATTTTTATTTTTTTGATGTGATTAAATAGTCCATCGTAAATAGTATATATAGAAGAGTTAGATTTCTTTTATCTCTTAAAAACCCATCTATTTTTTTTTTTTACTTTTTAATTTTTTAAATTGAAACAGTAATTGTTTATGTCCATAAAACAAAACTGATAAACATATATCCAAAAGCTACACATATTTTTTTTAATATGTAGGATATTTACAAATGAAAAATTTTTAACACCTCAAACTTTTTTCCATAATTTGACTTATAATGATATAGTCATAAGTGTCAGTTTTTATACAAATATGAGAAGAGAATTAATTAAATTATACATTTCCACCAACCACATACTCAAATTTTGACTATTTCAAGATATTATTTCACTATAATTTCCAGTAATAGAATATTCAACCCTTGATATTTTTTTATCAAATTATAATTTGATAAAAATTTAAAAGAATGAAACGTTGAAAATTATTGTTTTTTCCATCAAAATTGGTGAAAAGAAAAAAAAAAACATTGGGATAAGAATGAAAGTTCTCTTAAAAATTGATAAAAATTTAATAAAAAAGTTAAAGTAATTCATATCAAATCAAAAATTTTATTCAAATTTAAAATCAAATTAGATAAAAAAAAATTAAAAGAAAATGATAAAAGTTTAAAAATATTTTGCAACCCTCTTATTGTTAAAGACTAGAAATCCGTATGTGTATTATATATTGTATTTTTATTTATGAAATTGAAATAAAAAGAAATTTAACTTAAATTATTAGATTAATAATAGAAAGATCATATTAATTATTGTTAAATATCACTTCACTTCACATTTAATAATAAAATTGTATATTTGTCTTAATTATAACTTTTAAATTTGTATATTTTCATAACAAGAAGAGATATATCATAACTCACTTAATCTCATTTAATCAGGTTTAACTTTTTTTAATACAAATTATCAAAATTGCACTAAATAGATTTATATATGTATTTAAATTTTTTTAAACTAATAATTTTAAAAGTTATAAATATAAAAGTTAACTTATCAATTTCATGTATACCACAAGACAAAATATTAGACTATTTCAAGATAATTATAATATATATTTTTTTAATTTATAAAGTCTCGCGCATAGCACAGGTTATCACTAGTCTATTATATAAGGAAAATGGTCTTTTTAACCCACAAACCTTGTGGAAACTCCATTATTCCAATCCTAATTTCTTAATTTTCTGATTTAAAACAATAAAAAAACAAACAAACAAACTTTCTCGCCCTCTTATTTAAATAGTATATGAATAATGCTATATGTACCAATTAGTGTACTAATTAGTGTACCAATTGATAATGTGACATAATTTAGGAGGCTGTTGGTATTTATAATTTGTATAATGAGTTAGGTCAATAATAATATCATAACCAGTGTTGATACACTAGTTAGTACACTAATTGGTACATGTAATACCACCGATAATATATAGATATTAACCTAAATCCTATCACCTCCTATCATAGCAGCCTAAACTTTGGGAGAGAGAGAATAACCTAAACCTAACGCAGCAGCCTAAACCTAAACCTATCACAGTAGCCTAATCCTTACATAGCGGCAGCAACCTATGCAGCAGTTTGGGAGAGAGACTAAGACAAAATCTTGGAAGAAAAACATTTCAAAATTTGTAAGTAAATCATTTATTTTTTAATATAGTGATTATATTTTTAAATTGGTTAAGAATGATTGTATTCATTAGGTTCACATTAAGTATTAACTATTGATGATTAAGAATGATTGTATTCATTAGGTTCACATAAAGTATTAACTATTGATGATGATTGAATTGTGTTTTGTGAGTGTGATTGGACTTAATTTAATTTTCAATACGGTGGTTGTATTTTTAATCTATGTTATTGATAATGATGATTAGATTATATTTTGTAATGGAATTTTTTAACTCATTATATTCATTATGCTTTTTAACTATTAATTAACTTAATTCGTTATTGGGTTTTTAAAAAAAACATAATTGTATTTTTTAATTACCAATTGACTTCATTACTTCTTTTGTTTATGAGCAAAAATGTGATTGTGTTTTTTTGCACTCCGTTTTGATCACATGGTGATTTTATTTTTTTAAATGATTGTGATTTTTTACATTCCATTTAATCTGTGTTTTTTGAAAAAAAAAAATGGTCTTCATGTGTTTTTGAATACAGTCACATGGTGATTGTATTTTTAATTTATGTTTTTTGAAGGGAAAAAAAAAATAGATCGCATTCATTAGGCTCATATAAAGTGCCCACTATTAATGATGATTATATTGTATTTTGTGATTGTGATTGAACTTAATTTAATTTTTAATACAGTGATTGTATTTTGAATCTATCTTTTTTTGAAAAAAAAAATGGATTGTATTAATTAGGTTCACATAAAATACTCACTATTGATGATGATGATTACATTGTATTTTGTAATTGGGTTTTTCAACTCACGGTATTTTTTTTTTTAATGTTTGTGTTTTTTAACTATTAATTAACTTAATTTGTGATTGGGTGTTTTTTTTTTTTTTTTTTTTTTTTGATTAGATACAATGTTAACATTGCGGTCAAAGACAATATTGATTCAACAAATCTCATTGTTCAAGATAAACGGACAAAGTTTATCTTGCGATGTCAACCATCATATTTGAAAAATATGAGATCAAAGGTACAGAACTATACAATCTATTATAAATAAATTATTGCATCATGCTAAGATCATGCATATGCATTTATCATACTTGTACCAACAATGCAGTGTTAACTAAATTGTGCACCGTGTGTGATCTTTGTTTTAAATATAATTTGATCTGAAGAATGTCTATACCTTTTAGAAGGTAGAAAAAATAGAAATATATAATATGTAAGTATAACATTTTTTACTTTATAATATTTTATAAATACATAATATATGTGGTGTTCATCAATTATAATACTAACTATCATGTTGATAATGCAAGAATGTTGATGAAAGACCTACAACAATTTAGATTTTAGTTATACTTTGTTTTATTTATTTTTATTACTTTAATTATGCAATGTCAATAATTTCTTTTAAAATAACGTATATTTTATACTAATAATTTAAAAATATGTTTGACATAATCATAAATAACTTTTTAAATTCAATCTTGTGTATAGCACGGGTGATATGCTAGTCTAGATGTACTTAAAAGTTAAAATATTTGTAAAGAAATTTGGAAGAAAAAAAAAAGGGTTTACTAAAACCAAATTAAAAAAAAAAACAAAAAATGACACGTTTTCGTTTGCTTTGTTTTGTGATTTTCTTTCTCTCTTTTTTTTTTGTGATTTTTTTGTGAATTTTTCATATATTTCTACGACGCACAATGTTGACTAATATATGTAGATTTTCAATTGATATCAATTGTGTAATATAATTTTGATACAATTTGATTGTGCAATATAAATATACTAGTATATGTCTGTTCCTGAAGGCACAATATAAGTAATGTTATGATTAAAATATAATTGTAATCTCAATACTATTTAAATTTATTTTTTAATTTGATAAATTCACAAATTTATTATAAAATTTTAGAGTTCACATAAAACTCCTCACGAAAACTCGTTTTTGCTTATACAATATATAGCTAGATAACCCAGGGGTGGATGGCATTGTGGTTAAGGCTTGGGGTTTAAGCCCCAAGGTCACAGGTTCAATTCCCCTCCCCTGGGCCAATCTCCTAGGCGAAGCACAGTTGGTTAGGAGATTGGACCTCAAGTTGTCTAATCAGCGCTTGGTGTGGGTTCAATGCTCCCTCGCTGTGTGAGTCCTAACTTAAGCAGAAGGGAGGATTTTCCTGTAACAAAAAAATATATATATAGCTAGATAGATAGATGTACCTGGCATACATACAATTTTCACGAGCATATATACAATAATGCTTTTAATTATATAATTATATGGAAATTGTATGTATGCCCGTAATGTCCTACTGTATTACGGGCATACATACGTTATATGGAAATATGAGTCAAATATATTGAACAAAAATGAGAAAATAGAAAAATAAACAAATAGAGAGAAAAGTAAAAATGGGAGAAAATAAAAAAATAAAAATAAAATAGAGAGGAATGTGGGATCATGAGATCATAAAAGGATGTGTGAGAAAAGGAAAAAGTAAGAGAGAGAAATGGAAAAATAGAAAATGTACATATAGGATATTTTTTGAAAAATATATCTCAGCCGCTGTTTTATAAATTGAATAGATCTGAGCCGCTCAAATGTCTTAATAGGAGAAATATGTGTAGGACAAATTCAAAAACCATCCTACTTTATTATATAATATAAATAAATAAAAGGAGACTTTTCTAGGATCGCAAACTTTTTCATATAATATAAATAAAAATATGTGAATAAAAAGGAGAAAATAAAAAAAATAAACAAATAGAGAGAGAAAAAATGGGAGAAAATTAAAAAAAAATTAAAAAAAAAA
Organism: Camellia sinensis; assembly: GCF_055761805.1. Taxonomy (NCBI): domain Eukaryota; kingdom Viridiplantae; phylum Streptophyta; class Magnoliopsida; order Ericales; family Theaceae; genus Camellia; species Camellia sinensis. The sequence goes on along the minus strand of NC_138970.1, from coordinate 72,795,996 downwards.
AGAGACGAAGGTGGGATCATGGAATCATAGAAGGATGGGTGAGAAAAGGAAAAAGTAAAAGAGAGAAGTAGGAAAATAAAAAAATGTACATGTAGGATATTTTTTGAAAAATATATCTCAGTCGTTGTTTTATAATTTGAATAGATCTGAGCCGTCCAAATGTCATAGTAGGACAAATGTGCATTGAACAAATTCAAAAACCATCCTACTTTATTATATAAATGTTGAAGATTCATATGAAGTCTAAATTTATGAAGTCTATCAAATATTCAATATATTTAAAAATAATAATTAATTATTCAAATTCATTTAATTTGTGGACTATAAAATTCATTAATATAATCTCCACTACATACAATAAAATTTGGCTCCTAATTCTGGGATCGCTGACTTTTCCATATAATATGAATAAAAATATGTGAACAAAAAGGAGAAAATAAAAAAAATAAAAAAATAAACAAATAGAGAAAAAAATAAAAATGGAAGAAAATAAAAACATAAAAAAAAAAAAAAGAGAGAGGAAGATGGGATCATGTGAACATAAAAGAATGGGTGAGAAAAAGAAAAAATAAGAGAGAGAAGCGGAAAAATAAAAAATGTACATGTAGGATATTTTTTGAAAAATTTATCTCAACCGTTGTTTTATAATTTGAATAAATCTAAGCCGTCCAAATGTCCTAGTAGGACAAATGTGTGTAGGACAAATTGAAAAAACATCCTGCTTTATTATATATATATATATATATATTCAAGTGATGGATCATTCAAAAATTATTAGAATTAAATTTTATATTTTTAGATAAAAATTTAATTGTAAAAATAATATACAAGTTACCTAAAATAACTAGAATTCCAAACACATACTTAATCGCTTAACCAATCATAGAATGCCACATTACTTAGGTTGTATGAGCTCTTACATGTTGGGCAGGAGGAAAACCTTTTCTTTTTTTCTTTTTTTACTTCCAATGAAATATCAAAGTAAAAATCAGTATAAGAAATATTTTTAATATGTGAGTTTTATTACAAATTAAATTATATATATGAAAGATATTATGTAAAATTAGATAGTGCAATATATATGAAAAATATTATACAAATTAGTGTTATGTATTATGTAAATACTTAATAATTGTTTAGATTACTCTTCGATTAACTAACAAATTGAAACCACTCAAATTACGATTTGGTTATTTGTCAATTAGGTATTCATCATTTAATTTATAATTTTACTCTCAAATATCACCATACCTTGCACACATCTACCCTATCCCATGGGCTATCAGCCCCATTTGGGCAAGGGTTAATATAGCCAAAAAAAATTTAAAAATCACTATAAGTTATCAAATTATTCTTTTTATTTTTTTATATATTTTTTCGTAAAAAATAAAAAAATCACTAAAAAAATTCAATTTCCCAAATACCCTTTTAGTCCCAAATGTTGTTTGTGTAAGATTTCTAAATAAGAACTATATATTCAATTGTATTTCAATTACATCAAGACCTTAGTTTATATAACCCTAATGCCTAAACCAAAAAACGAAATACAAGATTGATATAAACACAACCATGCCTAATATATACACAATCACAATTGTACCAAATCTATAATATATACGATTATATTTTCACACTCCTGCTTAAACTCAAGGTATTTTAGCCGAAAACATGGAGAGATTGTCAAAAAAAAATCGAAAAACGAGCAGTGGTGATTTTAGAGAAACAACGGGACCCTTTTAACTAGTCAAACAAATCGTCTGTACGAGGCATAGGGTACTTGTTCTTAACCGTAGCTCGATTCAATTTCTGGTAATCAATACAAAGTCTCAAAGCCCCGTCTTTCTTCTTAGCAAAGAGGGCTGGTGCTCCCCATGGCGACGCACTAGGGTGGATAAAGCCGTTATCTAGCAACTCCTGGAGTTGAATCTTCAACTCACTTAATTTGGATGGGGCAAAACGATACGGTGCCAAGGAAATCGGCGATGTGCCGGGCACTAAATCAATAGAAAACTCCACCTCTCGATGGGGTGGCAAGCTAACAAGATCCTCAGGAAAGACGTCCGAGTACTCACAAACCACTCTGCATAATTCAATCTGGATCTCATCACACTCACTACTCATAAAGCTAGCGAGAAGACCACTAAGCTCACTCCGCCCTCGCGGATCATATACTGGTGGCAAGACACTACTAACCTGATCCCCCAAGAAATGGAAACAATTCTCGCTCAAGGTACACACAGTAACCCTCTGGCGGTAGCAAACAATAACAGTCCGGTATGACGATAACCAGTCTATACCCAAAATCACATCAAAACCTGACATAGCCATTACTACAAAAGAAAATGGAAGTCAGCGGTCGGCGACCTCTATATCACAACCTCTACACCTTTGTTTTAAAATCAATTCACCCCCAATAGGTGATACAACACAAATAGGAGATACTAACTGTGCCAACTCCAACCCCAAAACAGATGCAAATGCAGCAGATATAAAGGAATGGGATGCACCTATATCAATCAACACATTAGCAATCGAGTTGCAAAACAGAAAAGTACCTCTCACAACAGATGAAGCCGGTACAAGATCCTACGCGGTAATAGCATACACGCGCCCTGTAGGCCCCTGATCTACCTGCTCACCTCTCAGAGCAAAAGGTTGCTGCACAGACTGAGATGATGAGGCTCCCTGATTGGCCCTCGAGGCTTGAACTAACTAAGCTGGCTGAAAACTCTGCCTCGACCCAGATGCACTAGATGTGCCACTCAATTGCGGGCAAAACCTCTTCAGGTGCCCCACCTAACCACACTGGTAACAAGAGAGCGGCTGGTCTCTGCCCTGACTCTGGCTCTGAGGACGAGCCGAAGATGAAGCTGCTCTCTGCCCTCCTCCCCTCTGCGAGCAAGCTGGAGACTTGTGGCCCAGCTGACCACACTTGTAACAGGTAAAGTCTCCCTGATTGCCACTCCCAGAGCCTAAACTCAGCACTGGAAAAGTAGATCTCGCAAACGCACCCTGGGACTGCTGAGGGTTAGGACCCCTCTGCCTCCTACCGTCCCCCTGACCATCCTGACTCCTCTTGGAGCCCCTCATCCTCTCCTCCTCCTCATGCATAATAATCTCAAGATGGGCCGCAACATCCACAAGGCGCCCATACTCCCGAGTCATGGACCCTGCAACTCTAAGCTTGAGCCCGGGTCTCAACTTCTTCTCGAACTCAAGACAACGGCGTTCTTCAGATGCCACTAGCTCAGGAGCAAACCTCGATAAGCTGGTAAATGCGGCCTCAAACTCGGCCACTGGTGTGTTCAGCTGCTTGAGCTGACAGAACTGATCCCTCAATTTCTCCCTAACAGCGGGAGGCAAAAACTTCTCCTGGAAAACATCTACAAAGGCCTCCCAAGTTCCACCAATACGGCCCTGAACAAACTTCCACCACTGACCCGCGTCTCCCTTCAGCTGGAAGGACGCCAAGGTCACCCTCAAGGCTCCGTCTTTGATGCCTAACATCTCAAATGTCTTCATCATCTGCTCAAGCCACTTGTCAGCCTTAAGTGGCTCTTTTGGATCCCCCAGAAACTCATCCGAATTAGACCGGAAAAGCTCCCTCTTCAGAAAGGAAGGCCCTGCCTCAGCTACATGGGCCTGGGCTTGATTCTCAGCCCTGAGAATGCCATAGATTCCCTCAACACTCCTACCATCTCACGGGCTAAGGCGCCCATGGCCTGCTGACCTACTGGCTCGGCCACATTGGCCTGACCAACACCCTCCTGCTGCGCTGGAATCTCATCCGGTATAGGCATCTCCTGCCTCCTAGGCCTACCTCACCTACCACCACGTCCTCATCCTGACATCCTAATAAAGGTAACGAAGACATTAGCACATTCACAAATGTGCCGAAGCTATTTCACTCACGTCCTAATGCAATGGACAACTGTAATTCACTCCACGTAAGCACATAATCACATAAGCACTTACGAATTTCATTTCTGGATAATGACAGTCCCGTGGCATTGCTAGAGTTCCAGTTAGAAACGACAGTGATCAAGTGCCTTTCCAACAGGACTCCCAGAAACCCAAGGATCCAATCAATATCCTTGAAACTAAATTTTATACCCAAATAGTCACATAAACATGTTATCAAATAAACACATGGCATAACATCCAAGTCTCTAACAAGCGAGACAAACCCTCTGTGGTACTAACCACTTCCCACGTACCCAAGTATTCAAACCCGGCACGCTCTGATACCAAGTCGTAACGCCATCAAAATAATACATATAAACCCAACATTTAAGATATACAAAGACAAGAGAATAAAACATATTTCTATTCATCAGAGTATTCTTTACAAAAATATTACATGTTGACAACAAAAGTAAATGCCCTACGGGCTTACAACTTTCCAAGCCAACACTTGGTTGCAAAAAAAAATGAGTACTAACTCAAATACACATTAAGCCCATGGCTTGAATTTACATGTAATATCAAAAGGACAACAGAAATAATCAAAAGAGTCTTCAACTCCTAAGACCTCCCAAGCTACGTCCTTGGAGGTGGCATAACACCTGAACCTGAAAATGATGTCCCATATAGGGTGAGCCAACGCCCAGTAGAGATATGCTAAACATAATATGAGCAATAACTAAAACATTAACATTTGATAAATGTTTAACTCATACAACAAACATATATATATCTCTTTCCACTCCATTACCGAAACCAATTCAAAGATATGGTTCTCAATTCATCCAGACAGTTTATAACGAGCCTCCAACTCATATCAATAACACTTTAACAATTTAATTTCAAATGAAACTACAACTCATATTATGATCATTTCAATACTTCAATTCATCTACGTTACGCAAACGCAATTAGGATTTCGAGACTTTCACCCTGGACACTCCGGCCAACTTAGTTAACACTGGAGTCCATCCCCTATCTCCTCCCAAATCCGGTTTAGGTGTCCATCCCCTATCTCCTCCCAAACCGTGGAGTACATCCCCTATCTTCTCCCAAACAACATACATATACAATGTATTTAAACACTTATCATATACAATGATCAAGCAAAGCACATATTCAATGTGTTATTTCATCCGTCATATTCGATGACATACTCATATGATTAGTTTTAATTCACCTAATCATCATGCAGTGTCTACAACAATCAAGACTATCCTCCACCGATAGCCCAAAACATTTATTTCTAAACAGATAATGAATTATCCAACAGATAAATTATCCATAATTTCGAAGGTGAGTGATTAATAAATCCAACTCCACCATTAAATCTCATAATTACCCAATTTCATTATTTTCAACTCAATTTCATATTTTCATAACTTTCACAAATTAATTATACCAATTAATTCATAACAAATAATTAGGGCTTTTCTCCCCCTTTTCTCAACATTGACCCAAAGATCCAAATATCATCAATAACATCAATAACCTCATTTTAAGACCCAAAATACACAAGTATGGGTTAAAAAAACAAAACCCCTCTTTATACATTTTGAAACCCTAACATCCAAAATTTTCCAACTTCAACATTTAATCAAAATGACTACAAGTTTATGTCAAAGACCATAAATATGAGTAGTTATCCCTACCTCAAATTTTGGAGCTCAAAGGAGAATAAGGAGAAAACTCGAAGGTGCTCCAAACCCAAAGATTTTCGGATCAAAATGTAGCCCACACCAAGCTCCACACTTTTTACAAAGGGACTAAGGTAGGAGATCACTAAAGCTAGATGATTTTGTAGAGAGAAGATGTATTCTAGAGAGAGGAGCTCTCAAATGAGGGTTTTGAAAAGCTAGAGAGAGAGAGTGGGTCGAAAAAGTGGTTCAAAAAGCTAAAACTCGGACTGATATAATACACAGTCTGCTCGAGCGTGGAACGCCCCACTCAAGCATCAGACACAGACTCACGCTCGAGCGTCAAAAGCGCCGCTCGAGCGCCGGATGCACACTTCCAGAAGTTCTGCAGACAAAGGTCCCCGCTCGAGCGTGAAAGTGAACGCTCGAGCATCCAACAACCTGCAGGGAAAAATACAGAGGGTTGAATAATCACGCTCGAGCGTCAAAATGCCCGCTCGAGCGGAGGAACAAAAGTAAAGGGCCCGCTCGAGCATCAAAAGCCCCGCTCGAGCGTGAAGGCCAAAATCTAGGCATCAACTCTTGGTTTCCAAACGTAACCAACCTGTTTCAAACCTGCCCAACACAACCCAAGACTCAAATACAAGAGTAAAGAATGGGAACGAGTATAAGACAACAACCAACATCCACGGAGCCAAGTTCGGAATACAATTAAAAAATGAAGGGAAAACCGAGATCATTATATGGTTTACATGTAATACAAAAAGATAACAACAAAAGATCTTTCAGCCTCTAAGCCTCCCAAGCTACGTCCTTGGAGGTGGCATATCACTTGTACCTGAAAATGATGTCTCATAAAGGATGAGCCAAAGCCCAGTAGAGATATACTAAACCAAATATGAGAAACAACTAAAACATTAGCATCCGATAAATGGTTAACACTTGTAAACCAATTTACAACACTTCCTGGTTCCATGACAAATACGTCCATATTTCATTCCACTTTCCTTTACTTATCCAATTTAAATTCATAAACATGGCTCATTATCTAGCCAAACAATTAAATGAGACTACAACTCATATCAAAACATTTCAATACTTCAATTATCTACGTTATGCAAACGTAATTAGGATTTCGGGACTTTCACCATGGACACTCCGGCCAACTTAGTTATCAATGGAGTCCATCTCTTATCTCCTCCCAAACAGGTTTGAGAATACATCCCCTATCTCCTCCCAAACCATGGAGTACATCCCTATCTCCTTCTAAACAAGATACATATGCAATGTATTTAAATAGTTTATCATATACAATGATCAATCCAGGCACATATTCAATGTGTTATTTCAACCGTCATATTCAATGACTTAACCATTTGATTAGTTTCGGTTTTCCCTAATTAACATACAGTGTCTACAACAATCAAGACTATCCTCCACCAATAGCCCAAAGCAGGTATTTCTAAACAAATAATAAATTCATCAAACAGATAAATTATTAACAATTTCTTAGGTGAGTGATTAACTAATCCAACTACACCATTCAACCTCACAACTTCCTAAATTCATGATTTTCATACTTTCCCAAATTAATTATACAAATTAATTAATCACATAAAATTAGGGCTTTTCCCCATTTTTTCCAACTTTAGCCCTAAGGCTCATTTTCATCAATTCAATAACAATAATCTCATTTTCCAAAGTCTCGCATACACAAGGAGTTTAACAATTGAAAACCCCCTTTTTATATACCTTCAAATCAAACCCTAACCTTTCCAAAATTTCCATAATCCACCATTTATACAAAATGACTAAAATCTATGTCAAAACTCATAAGAAGGAGTAGGGTATCCCTACCTCAAATGAAGAGACTCAAAGGAGAAGATGAAGAAAACCCAAGATGCTCCAAACCCAATGTTTTTCGGATCAAAATGTAGCCCACACCAAGCTCCGCACTTTTTACAAAGGGACTAGGGTAGACACACCCAAGAACCAAGGGTATTTGTAGAGAGAAGGTGTATTGTAGAGAGAGAGACAGCCAATCTAGGGTTTGAGAAGAAAAGGAAATCAAAAGTGAGAGAGAAGACTGCCGCTGCGATCTGATATAATCGAGCGTCGCTCGAGCGAAGGAGTGGTCACTCGAGCGACCAGACACAAAGAAACCTCGCTCGAGCGTAGAAAGCCTCGCTCTAGCCACCAACACGAAGCTTCAGGTCTGCAACCCAGAAGCATGCTCGAGCGAAGAAAAGCTCGCTCAAGCGAAGAAACCCAAAACATACAGCTCGCTCGCTCGAGCGAAGGAAAGCTCGCTCGAGCCAAGAAACACAACCTTCAGGTCCAAAATTAGATGCAGACGCACACTCGAGCACAAGAATGCTCGCTCGAGCCAACAGACACACCACTAAAATCTCGCTCGAGCTAGCGAAGAACCCTGGCTTGAGCGAAGGAACTAAAACACAGATCTCGCTCGAGTGACAAGAGCCTCGCTCGAGCAAAGACACCAGAAACTGGGCAGCAACCATTTGTTTCAAAGCACACCCAACCCGTTACAAACCTACCTAACACATCCTAAAAATCAAATACAAAGAATTAGAGGACGGAGATGCAACATATTCAACAACAGACATCCACGGAACCGAGTCCGGAATACAATAACCAATGGAGGGAAAATCGGGATCGTTATACAGACTGTAAGTGTTGACGAACGAAGTGACAATCAATCTCAATGTGCTTCATTTGTTCATGGAAATAATGTCATGAGCAATTTGAATAACACTTTGATTGTCACAGTAGAGAAAGGTCGGAAAGGACTAAGGAATGCCTAAATCAGAGAGGAGCCAACGAAACCAGACAACTTCAACAGTAGCATAAGCCATAGCACGATACTCAGTTTCGGCAGTAGAACGGGAAACAACGGTTTGTTTCTTGCTTTTCCAAGAAATTAAGGAATCACCAAGAAACATACAGAAACCAGAAGTGGACTTACAATCAATAACATTACCAACCCAATCAGCATCAGCATAAGCCACCAAATCTAAAGAAGAAGTAGAAGACAACAACAAGCCTTGGAAAATAGTACTACCGAGATAGCGAAAAATCCGAACCAAAGCAGCCTAATGCGTAAAGTGGGGAGTAGAAACGAACTGGCTAACCACATGAACAACATAGGCAAGATCAAGGCGAGTAACTGTCAGATAGACTAAGCAACCCACAAGCTCGCGATACAAAGTAGGATCATTCAGTGGGACACCATCAGTAGTGTTAAGTTTCACATTAAGCTCAATAAGGGTATCAAAAATCTTAGTGTCAATAAGTCTGGTATGATAAATAACCTCATTAACATACTTGGTCTGAGATAGAAAGTAGTCCTTGGGAGAATAAACTACCTCAATACCAAGAAAATACCGTAAGAGGCCCAGATCCTTCATTTCAAATGTGTGGAAAAGATAATGCTTGACTTCAGAGATAGCAGAAGAGTCAAAGCCAGTGATGATCATATCATCCACATATAGTAATAAGGCAACAAATCCAGTAGATGTGTGGAGAAGAAATAAAGCAGAGCCCTGAGTACAAGGATGAAACCCAAGCCCAGTAATAGCAGTCTAAAAGTGATCATACCAAGCACGAGGAGACTGCTTCAGACCATAAAGAGCATACCGAAGGCAACAAACCTGTCTAGAGGAATGGTGACGGCCAGGGAAAAAACACATGTAAACCTCCTCTGTGAGATGGCTATTAAGAAAAGCATTTTAACATACATTTGATGATGAGGCTAAGAACGAACAGCAGTGACAAAGATCAAAGTACAGACAGTAGTTATCTTGGCAACAGGAGCAAAGGTCTTCTTATAATCAATACCATACTCCTGTGAGAAACATTTGGCAACCAGACGAGCATTGTAACGCTCAAGAGAACCATTAGAATGAGTCTTGACTTTGTAGACCCATTTGTAACCAACCAGATTCTTACCAGTAGGCAAAGGAACTAACTCCCAAGTACTAGTTTTCTGTAAAGCAGACAACTCATCCTCCATAGCTTGAATCCAATGGGAATCCTAATAGGCCTCCTTGTAAAACTGAGATTTTGAAAAAGAATGAACAACAGACAAGAAAGTATGATAGGAAGCAGAAACACATGTATTAGACCAACCTAACCTATTTGGAGGATGACGCGCTCGAGGAGGATATCGGTGTGCAGCAAGATTAGAGTCGTCAGAAGCAAGAGGATCACTAGTAAGAGTAGAGACAACACGTAGAAGGAGAACCAGACAATGAGAATAAAGTAACAATGGATGAGGAGAAGGAGGACGAGCAGGCTAGGGAGGAGGAGAAAAAAGAGTAAGGTCATGGAGAACAGTAGAGATGTACTCATCAAGAGGGACCTTAGAAGGAAATGGATCAATGTGAACTAAATCCTCTTTGGAAATTGAAGCAGTGATAAGAGGAAGCTAAAAGTAAGGCAGATGTTAGAGAAAAGAAACATGACGGGAGATGTAAAGACGACGAGAAACAGGGTCGTAACATTGATAGCTTTTCTGGATAAGATTATAACCCAAAAAACACATAGGACAAACTAGGCACTAAGTTTGGTCCAATCTTTATGGGGAAGAAGGGCAAAACAAGCAACCCCAAACACACGAAGGAGTGAGTAATTGGGAAATTGAGATAACAGAGCCTCATAAGGAGACCGACTAGAAAAAAAGGAAGTAGGTATGCAGTTAAGAAGAAAAGTAGTAGTAACAACTGCCTTTCCCCGAAACGAAGCTGGAACTGAGGCAGAGAGAAGAAGAGACCTAGCTGTCTCAAGAAAATAATGGTGTTTACACTCGACTCAATCATTTTGGGTAGGTGTATCAGTACAAGAAGTTTGGTGAATGATAACTAGATTGGTCAAATACTCACAGAACTCAGTTTTAAAATATTCCCCATCCAAGTCAAATCGTAACAATTTAGTGGTAGCCTTAAATTGTGTAGTGATCATAGACTGAAATGTATGATATATTTGGCAGAAGTCAAATTTATGAGTCATAAGATAAACCCAAGTATAACGGGTGCAATCATCAACAAAAGGCACATAGTATGCGAAACCCCCTTTAGTAAGAATAGAAGAGGGTCCCCAAACATCAGTATGGACAAGAGAAAATGAAGAAACAAAAACTGAAGTACTTTTATTAAAGGGTAAAGTTGACATTTTGGCAAGTTTACACCCCCGACATTCATCAATTTGACTAGGAGAAACTTTACCTAATAATCCTGACTGAGAACGTAAGCGGTCAACAGATAAATGGCCTAGGCGAGAATGCCATAAGTAAAACTGACTTGAGTGAGAATCTAACTGAAATGAGAAAAAAACAACAGGAGAGGTGGATAGAGGGAGATGCAAGCTTTCTAGATCTCCAACTCTAAGGCCAATCCCAATCTGCTTCTTGGACACTAGATCTTGCACACAATAGACAGAAAAGAAAAAGATAACATCAACACCAAAAGTATCAAGTTGACTGATAGATAATAAACTGATAGATAGCTGAGGAACATAAAGAACAGAATGAATAATAACAACAAACATAACAGAGAGTAAGATAGACCTAACAGATAAAACATGCATATCAAACCCATTAGTAGTATTAACAGTAATGGGAGAGGGTAGAGGGATACAGTTTTGAAGTAAAGAAAGATGAGGAGTCATATAACAAGAGACACTAGAGTCAAAAAGCCAGACAGAAGAGGAGATACCTGAAGAGGAATGAAGAGAGGTGAGAGCAGAAGCAGATGAAGATGGCTGCGAGGTGGATAGGAGATGCCGAAGCTGGGCCATTTGAGCACACAAGAAAGCCAAGTCAATATCAGAAGCCGGAGCAGATACAGTAGAAGCAGCAAGAGGTCGAAACTGTGTCTGAGGCGGTTGAGAAGACTTAGCAGACTAACGTCTCTTTTTGGGACAGTTGTACTTTCAATGGCCCTTCTGATGGCAAAAAGCACACTTATTAGAGGCTAATAGCCCCTTCTTGGGCGTCGTATTGCCCTAAAGCTGATGAGGTGGTGAGATCAACAATAAAGGAGGCTAAGTAGAAGCCAAGAAGACAAATGGAGATAGAGTCTAACTGGCCGTCTTAAGATGGGTTTCCTCGAAGAGGAGCTCACGAACAATAGCATCTACAGAGGGGAGAGGAGATCGATGAAGGATGCCACCATGGATTGCCTCACACTGAGGAAAGAGAGCCATTAAGAACTGCACTAAATGACCTTGCTCCCGAAACTCAACATAAGCGTCTAAAGCCTTGAGGCTAAATGGTTCCATGAGAGCCAACTAATCCCAAAGACTTGTCATGTCAATGTAGAAGTCCTGAATAGTTGTTTCCAACTCATATCATTTGGCAAAGTTGGACTACTGATACGCACCTAATAAATAGTCCCACACCTCCTTAGTAGTACTATATTTGGAAAACATCATTCCAATATGGTCATCCATAGAATTATTAAACTAGGTCAGAACTTGGACATTGTCACAACCCCAAGTATCACAAGAAGTCAAATATCCTTCTTGTTTCAGGTCCGATGGATGAGGAATAGAACTAGAAACATAGTCCCATTTTTTTTTACCAAGAAGAAAATTCTTTATAACACTGGCCCAATAAGCATAATTGGCATTAGTGAGTTTGTATTTGATAGCTTAGAGCTTGGTGTCTGACATTGTAATAAACAGACAAGTATGGGGCTTTAGTGTAATAATCCTAAAATAGGGTTTAAATAGAAATACCCAAGTCGAATCAGAGAGAGAGAAAGACTGAAATTGAGAATTTGAAGCTGCGTCGAAAAGAGATGAACCGAAAGCTGAAGTCCAAAGTTGAAGACTTGGAGCCGAAATTGAAGAGAGAACCACGAACGACAATAGCGAAGAAGAACAGTTGAGGCAGTCGGGTTACGAGGCTGAGGTTGTGTGTTACGACCTGAGGGATGTTGCAATCAAGAGAGAACCATGAACAATAGTCGCTTGAGGCCTTCAATCGAACCAGACAAACACAAAGAAAAAGAAGTCGACTCAGAGACTTCTAGGGTTTTGGCTTAGAGATGGCTCCGATACCATGTAAGATTCCTAAATAAGAACTGTATATTCAATTGTGTTTCAATTACATCAAGACCTTAGTTTATAAAACCCTAATGCCTAAACCAAAAAAGGATATACAAGATTGATATAATCATAACCATGCCTAATATGTACACAATCACAACCATGCCTAATATATACACAATCACAACTGTATCAAATCTATAATATATACGATTGTATTCTCATGGTTTGTCAAAATAAACATGATTATTGTGGAGCATACAGGTCCAATCCCATAAACTATGGAGAAAAACAAAAAAAAAAACGTGTTTGATCGCTTCATTATTAGTGGAATTAAGAAATATGTGAGGCCCATTGAATCGTTAAACAGTGTTTGATTACAAGACAAGAATGAAAGGATTAGAGGTGCAGATCGGATAATCTAATTTAGTATTTGTTTTGTATTATATTAAGATATTATTTGACATAAACTAAATAAGCATTACTAATTAAAGGGCCTTTCGAGTCGGTTTTTTTGAGTCGGCATATTTTGTCGTTGTAAAAGCTAATCTTTTTGCGATGGCACGAAGTTACCAATGCAAATACCAAACTTTAGCATCAGCACCGTTGGTCTACACAAAAAATTAATATTTTATAACATTACTTGAGTCGGTTGAATTTACCGACCCAAAAGATAGAACTTTTGCATCAGCAAACCCGTGCCAACACAAAAAACTAGACCTTTTTGTGTCGGCAATTGATACCGTGGCAACAAAAATATTTTTATACTCAAGATATATATATTTACTTGATTATATTTAATAAAAACATTTGTTTATACATATGCTTTTATATTAATATTGAGTGTGTATATACTATAAATAATATATATCTCATTTAAAATCACAAAGAGGTATTGTGATGAAGTGGGCTAAGTGTGGTACGTTGTGCCCAAGTTACATGGATGAAGTGGGTTCGAATCTTGGAAGCATCAATGAGAAAACCATGGGTTATATTTTTTTAAACATTTAAGCACTTTTTGCGTTGGCAACTTACCATCTCAAAAAATTGAAACTTTTTGCGTCGGCAACTTGCCGACTCAAAAACTTTTTGCGAACCCATCATTTTCGTCCCTCGAGTTGTCGTTGCAGCGCCGTCGCAAAAACTACCAATTCAAAAACCCTCTTTTTTAAGTAGTGAGGCGTATTTATTTAGATAAATGTACTTATTTAGGTCACATTACCTCTTTATTTTCTTACACATTTTTTTCGTAAAAAGTCAAAAAGTATATTTATTTAGATCATCCAAAACAACTCTTAAATTTTGAATAATCTTAGTACCATTATGTATGATTAAATAGAGTGAAATGGAAGATTAAATAATATCATACATAGTGTGGTATCAGTAGAATGAGATCTCTTCGATTTTTTTTTTTTCATCCAACGGTAAAAATAATTATAACTTTTTATTTCATTTTAACCAAATATAATATTTCACTCTTTCTATCTAATCATTTCTCCATGAATATATTCCTCATAATCTTATTATATATCTAATCCTTCATCCCATCTAATTCCATCATATAACTTATTATTCACAATTTTATCAAAAATAATATAGCAATCAAATGTGGCTATAGCGCTTGAACCTCTTTGTCTCTTTTTTTGTACTCAATCTTTCTCTTTTTTTTAAAAAAAAAAAAATTGCTAATTTTTTAGTTATTTATTTATTGGATTCTTCAAGATTAGAAGATGGCCCAAATTATAATAAAATAAATAAAATAATTTGAAAAATTTTTAGTAAATCACAAAATAAAGAAAATTTGTTGCTTTTCTACTAATCTAAAAAAAAAAAACAATAATTTTTTTTTTATTTTTAGAAAACTTGTAGTTTGGTTCTTTTGAAACAAATTAACGTCTTCCAAAATCTTTAAAAAAAAGTAGGGCAAATTACATATACCCCCTGAGGTTTGAGAAATTACAAATTTCCCCCTGAATGTTATATCTGCATAACAACTTAGAGGGTAATTTGTTATGAAATTTAAACCTCAGGGGGCAAATTGTTATGAAAATACAAACCTTAGGAGGCGGGATGTAATTTTCGAAATCTCAGGAGGGTATCTGTAATTTAGCCAAACCTCAAGGGAGGTATATGTAATTTGCCCTTAAAAGTAATAAAAAAAATTATTAAAAAATTATTTGTTGAATTACCATATGTTTTTTTTAGATTGGATATTACTGCATAATAAATACTATTTTGTTATAGCATTAAAATTATCATTTTAGATATAAAATAAATTAAAAAAATTAACACCTATAATAGGTTAATTAGGTAATATAACATGTGTGTGAGCCGAGTAATTTTTCTGCACAATCGACAAACAAGATATCTAAGCCCATCCATCTTAAAGCCCAAACCCAATCAAGTCCATTAGGTTTGCTAAGAGTTAAACACCAAACAGCATGTTCGTCAACCAAGACATATGCCGAATAAGATATGCTGATAGAATCAACTTACATCAGTTGGCCAAGTTGTCCATTTCTGAAGGTGTAATAGGAAATTAGGCCCTAACATTCAAGTAATGATGACAAACATGTCAAGTTACGTAAGAAATATCTATACCAAATGACTATAAAATGAAGGAAAGTTGAAGAAGAAAATGTATGCACTATAAACCCACAAAAACTTTCTCTTTCACTAATTACACACTCCTTCTCATACACAAGCTAACTTACCCGTTGGAGTGCTAATTCTGGCACCCCTGACCAGAGTGTTTCTTGTTTCAAGCATCGAAGCGAAGATCAAATGGAGAACTGTTTGGACAGAAGAAATATTTTAGAACCACCCCTCACAACATGATATCATTTATTTTCTTTTATATAGTTTAACCAAACAAAATAGAATATATAATGTTTTTTTAAAAGAAAATTCTATCTTATTTATCCAAACAAGAGAAGAAAAAAAAAAAAACAACAACAACAACATTTTCTCAATTAACTTCGTGTTTCTCCCACCCTTATCCAAATTTTTCATCAAATTTAAATTTGATGAAACACGCACATTTTTTTTGCTCTAACCCTGGCATCAAACACATATCAAATAAGGGCAAAACTAAAAATTTCATCAAATTGAGTGAGGCTTCACCGGTCATCAAATTTTTGCAGATAGCCGTTGTTTTTACAGAGGCTTCACCGTATACCTGACGACCGGCTAGTTGTCCTTCCGATCAACCGGTTGTTTGATGAAAATTTGCACAAATCGAACCACCGCCCAGGCGTTTTTCTAGTCAACTAGTTGTTTGATGAAAATTGAAAAATTAGCATTGGAGCGCATGGTATCAAATGAAACTTTTCATCAAATTTTTACTCAAATTTGATGAAAACTTTGAGTAAGCATTGGAGGTACTCTTACATATAGCCATTTATAGTTTGGAAACTGAACTCAAATCAATTATGATCAAACAACTCAATATAAAAGGGGTGTTTGTTACAACTTAAATGAGTTGCTTATAACTTATAAATTCTGCTTACATCTTATTTAATAGAAATAGCTTAAATAACTTTAAAAAATAAAAAGTTAGTGAAACATCCCTTTCCAACTTTTGATAGTAGGTCCAATATATTTTTTCTTATTAGTTAACGTCCATCAATAATACTATTAGAGAAATTTCAACTCATCACAGAAAAAATTCAAATTTCTCTGTGAAATTTTTGAAATTTCTCTGCAATGAAATTTCTTTGTGAAAATGTTAAGGGACCCCAACTACTATGAAAATATTGCATATCCTTTATTTTATAAAATTTTAATATCAGGGATCTTAAACTTAAAACTCAAAAAATTGATTATCTAGAAGTTAGAAAAGATGTAATTTAACTCCTACTTTCTGATAACTCAAGTATAGTTTGGAAGGCGAGCCCCATCACAAGGGCTTAAGGCAACACTTATATAATAGTCAGTCATCAATTGGAAGCGGGCAAGATGGTGATGAATTACGATTAGTCTAAATCTTTGACCGACGACTTATTTATAAACGTTTAACTTATAATAATTTGTACTAAATGGAGGTAATTAAAATTGTTAAATATATATATTTTTTCATTTTCCATCTTAATTATGAGGGAAAATTATATATACACGTCTTAAGATTTGCTCAAAATATAGATTGTTCGTATAATTTGGAAAATTACAAATGCCCTTGTTAGAAATTTTTATTTAATAGAATTAACTGAAAAAATGAAATTCCTAACTACTCTTCTATACAATGGTAAAATGACCTTAATTATTAATTGAAATAAATTTTTGACATCATTAAAAATTGTTAATTGACTTAATGATTTATAAGTAAAAAGAATAATTTGTTATGAAATTAAAAACTTTAAAGAGTGTGGTATAATTCTTGGAACCACAGGTAAAGATGGCAATGGGTAGGATATGGGTCGGGGGACCCTACCCCATTCCTATCCCATTTTAGCAGCTTGTTCTATAATGCCCCCCAAAATAATTACAATAATCCACCCATAATATCCAATATATAACAACAACAATAATAAGGTTATCCTCCATTAATTCAATATGATATACAAAAAGGAAACATATGCATCATACATTTACAAAGCCAAACCCTGAAACTATAGCATATGCTACTAGTTTAAGAAGATGAAGGAAAATAAATAGGCAAAAATGACCTGAGGGCTTACATATTTCCAAGATCGTGCTTGGTTACAACAAAATGAATCATCAGCTCAATACAAGTAAAGCCTTAGGCTTGAAAAGAAAATAAATACAAAGTAAATAGAAATTGAGCCTTCAGTTCCGCAGTCCTCCCAAGCTAAGTCCTTGATGGAGGCATATCACCAGCACCTGAAAATGGTTTTTCCCAAGGAGGGTGAGCCAAAGCCCAGTAGAAACAATCTAACACAATATATGAATCTTAACAAAGGTATGAGTATGAAGTGCATATACAATGCCTATGACAAAATCATTGGTATTGTTACAAGATCATAATAGGCCAAGTCTTATATCCCAAGCCATTTTTGTCTTACTTCATTTCATGACAATTCATTTCATCTCAATCCATAAGTTAAATCCATTGTTACCCAGAAAACCCAACTAAGGTTACAACCCAATGGTTCTCTAACCAATTCAATCATTACATAAACACTTCAATTTGTCATTTTACGGAAATTTTGTCCACGGGAATCGACACCTATGTATATGCACACGGTTTTTGGGGAATTTCACCCTGGACACACAGGCTAACTTAATTTAATGGAGTCCATCCCCTTTCTCCTCCCAAACATGGAGTACATCCTTGTTCTCCTCCCAAACATCATACATACACAATGCATTAAAACACAGTCATATTCAATGACAATTGATAAGAGATTAGTTTCAATTTACCTGATCGTCATGCAATTTCTACAACAATCATAGCTATCCTCCACCGATAGACCAAAACAAATATTTCTAAACAGATATACAATCTCCAAAATAGATAAGCTATCCACATTTCCATAGTTGAGAGATGACAATTATCCAACTCCACCATTTACATACATGTCTATCCAATTTCACACTTCTCATACCAATTCCATTATTTATACAAAATAATCATTTAAAACATTTTAGGGCAAAACCCCATTTTCTCCCAAATCCAACCCATGCGTCAAAATCAACAAGTTTGACATAACACAACCTCATATCTATATCCATAACCATTTTCAACACCTTCATTTGAAAACCCCTCTTTTGATTTTAAACCAAAACCTTAAATTTGTCTAAAATCTTCCAAATCCCAACATTTATTTACACAATCAACAAATAACTAAGTTAAGAATCATATGAAGGTGTAGAAAGCCTGTACCTCAAGCTCAAAAGGTAGAAGGAAAGAACCTAGAGAATTTTCCACATCAACGATATCGCAAGCTATTCGGATCAAAAGAAGGCTCTTGCCATGGTCTACACTTTATCTCAAAAGATCAAGGTGAAAAGATACCTTTAGGTGAGTTGATCTAAGGATTTGGGTGAGAAAGAGAGAGTTACGGGTGAAAGAGGCAAAGAAGAAGACAACTCATGATAAAAAGGGACTTTGGGTCTATTTATAGTGACTAAGTATTACTAGCATAGTAACTCCAAGGTTAAATGAAATAAATAAGTCAAAAATCCCCCAAAAAGTAGGGCCCAACTGAACAAAATCTAGAAAAAGAGTCACAGGGGTCGACCCCTGCAATAGTGGTGTCGACCCTTATGAAGAAAAGCTGGAACACTTATGTTTGACAGCATGCAAAGTGTCGACACCTCCCAGCTTGGTGTCGACACTAAATTTCAGCAAGCAAACTCAGATTTTGCTACATACAATGGTCGACCCTTCCCAGACTGGTGTTGACCATTCAAGCCAACAACAAAAGACAAGTGTCGACACCTCCAAGGCTGGTGTCGACACTAAGTGTCTGGTGTTGACACTAAGTGTCAGTACCCATTTCCTCATAATGGCCATACCGCGTACGGAATGCTGTCTTCAAGATATCCTCTTCCCTGACCCTCAACTTATGGTAACCCGATCTCAAGTCTATCTGAGAGAAACAACGGGATCCTTTCAACTGGTCAAACAAGTCATCTATACGAGGCATAGGGTACTTGTTCTTAACCGTAGTCCGGTTCAACTTTCGGTAATCAATACAAAGTCTCAAACCCCTATCTTTGTTTTTAGCAAAGAGGGTTGGTGCTTCCCACAGCGAAGTACTAGGGCAGATAAAGCCCTTATCTAGCAACTCCTGGAGTTGAATCTTCAACTCACTCAACTCGGCTGGGAAAAAATGATACGGTGCCATGGAAATCGGTTTCGTGCTAGGCACTAAATCAATAGAAAACTCGATCTCTCGATAGGGTGGCAAACTAACAAGATCCTCGAGAAAGACGTCCAAGTACTCACAAACCACTCTGGGCAACTCAATCCGAGTCTCATCACACTCACTACTCATACAGCTAGCGAGAAGACAACTAAGCTCACTCTGCCCTCGCGGATCATACACCGGCGGTAAAACCCTACCAACCCGATCTCCCAAGAAATAAAAACAATCCCCGCTCAAGGTACATACTTTCACACCCCAAACCCGCCCCTAGAAGTTTGGGCATGACCAACTTGCTAACAATCGCCAAAACTCAATAATTATACAATATGGGTCTTGAACGGAAGCAATCATCAAATTGGAATAATATCCATTGAGCTAACGTCTACATGCCAGGATCACAGAATAACTCATAACCTGAATCTATACATAATAAAGCACACTCATAAGTGATAGCTATATACATGCGTAGACATACAGTCCCAACCCCACAACTGGGGTATAATCAAGAGATTAATAGTGGAGGTTATACATGCTTAACAATACTTGGCCAAAGCTAGGAGTCAGGATAGGGCTTCACAAAAATAAATAAGCCTCATCTAGCTGCTTAGGCTCCACGGGGTTGACAAAAGAGCTGCCACAGCTGGACTAAAACTGACCACCGGGTTGAACCTACAGAGATAGACATAACACGGAGTGAGCATGGCTCAGTGAATAATAGTATGTAAGAAATTTCAAGTGAACCTTTATGAATTACAATGCACATAAACATACAGATTACATATTTGATCTTGTTCTGTAAACATTTCCAAAACGGCCTTAGGCCCAATAGTTACAAAACGGCCTCAGGCCCAACATCAAACAAAACGGTCTTAGGCCCAACATATTATACAGAATGGCCTTGGGCCCAACATATTATACAGAATGGCCTTGGGCCCACATATCAATAGTTGTTTACATATTGGAGGGTAGGTAGAACATCGACATGTACACTACTTCCCTTGGCCGTGGGCCTTGAATCATAGTCAATCCGAATCAGATTAGGGTCGATGAGACATCGGCGTGTCATCACCTCCCTCAATTCCAGAGTTGTCCACATTCAATGGCTGATAACTGAACAGCCTTGGGCCCATCGTTAACAAAGCAGAATAATCTTAGGTTCTTAAAGATCTCATCGTTCGCACATAAATTTCCACTCATTCAACATAAAACGACATAATTAACTTACAGAGAACAGAACGTTAATAAGAGCTATTAACAATAAACGAAGTATGTCATTACAGTACTATTACTCACAGTGCTGTGATGGAGCTACAGTCCCTTCCAGTATGTGACCTACATATACATGAAATTCACCAATTAGCCCATTTTCCCTTTTTAATTCAAATTTGATTTGTTAACTCTCTGTAAATTAACAAGCATTTTAAAAGCTTCAAACACATATTTTAGCAGTCTCAGAGGGTGAAACAGAGGGAAAGGAACACATAGAATTTTTCTCCATGGGCCGCACGTGCAAGAAGGTGGGCCTCACGTGCGCCCCTCACGTGCATATTTAGCAGTAGCCAAACTTTGAATTCCCCTGTTTTCTGCACGTGCGGCTGTGAGCCCCGCACGTGCGATGGTGTTTCCCACACATGCGGTCATGACCCCCGCACGTGCGGTCGAAGCCCCTGTTTTGGGCAGTCCGAATCAAAACACAAATTCAACAAAACAATCACATTAGAGAGTAGAAAAAGGGAAACATTAATGTAACTTTAGGATATAACAACACCATAAACATAATTCATAAGCTCAATTAGGTTTTTAATCCCTTCAACTTTCATAAACACAACTTAATTCCTTTGTGAACATGGTTATCATTGATATATAAACAACATATGCATAATCATGTGAAGTCAACATGAGAAATCAAAGAATGAGATATAACCCTTCCATATAACTCTAAATGATTCCAAACAACCAAATGACAAGAACATCTCTCCAACTCAATAATTAACACGTACATATCCTCAGTTACAAATCCTAATTCACAAGAATGCCAAGAAATTCCTACTCAAATCCAAGAAAGAAGTTATTCAAAGTAGATTATACATACCTTGGGTTCAAATCTCCTCAATCCTCTTCAATTTCCCAATCTTCTTCCTTGTTGAGGTTATCTCTACCTTCTCTCCCCCTCTACACTCTCTTCTTCTCTCTCAGAAGATATTTTTAAGTGATACACAAGAGACCACTAAAATATTTAAAAGTGTTACCTAAGGGTTAGATACATATTAATCAATTTAATCATTCCGAATCAAATTTGACAGAAAATCATATTACGATCTAAAAATCTTGTCGATCACAATTATAAGGTTAATTTCAGATTATTAAGCTTCTAAGGCTTTCAATTATTGATCTAAGCGTCACAATTGTAATAGATTTTTCTCACAATTGACAGATATAAATCCATAACTATACAATTCACACAATTAAACTAATTTTCACATGGGATTTCGTATTAAGCCGATAAGTGTACATAATAAGAGGCTGAAAGCATATCAGAAAACATATACGAGGATCGGGTTATTACACATACAGTAACCCTCTGGCGGTAATAGTCTATAACAGCCCGGTATGACGATAGCTAGTCCATACCCAAAATCACATCAAAACCCGACATATCCATCAATACAAAAGAAAAGGGAAGCCGACGATCAGCGACCTCTATATCATAGCCCCGACACCCTTGTTTCAGAACCAACTCACCCCCAATGGGTGACACAACACAAATAGGAGATGCTAACTGTGCCAACTCCAATCCCAAAACAGATGCAAAAGCAAAAGATATAAATGAATGGGATGCACTCGTATCAATCAACACATTGGCAACCGAGTTGCAAAACAAAAAGGTACCTCTCACAACAGATGGAGCCGGTACAAGATTCGGCGCTGTAACAGCATACACACGCCCTGTAGGTCTTTGGTCTACCTGTTTACCCCTCGGAGCATATGACTGCTGCACAGACTGAACCAAAGAGGCTCCCTGATTGGCCCCCGAGGCCTGAACCGACTGAGCTGGCTGATAACTCTACGTCTGCTTCGAACCAGATGCACCAGATGTGCCACTCAACTGCGAGCAAAACCTCTTCAGGTGCCCCGCCTGCCCACACTGATAACAAGTGAGAGACTGGCCTCTGCCCTAACTCTGGCTCTGAAAACGAGCCGAAGAAGACGCTGCTCTCTGCCCTCCTCCCTTCTATGGGCAAACTGGAGACTTGTGGCCTAGCTGATCACATTTGTAACAAGTAACATCTCCCTGTCCACCTCTCCCAGAGCCTGAACTCAGCACTGGAAAGTGTAGACACCCCATTTTTGACCGACCTTGAGACTCAGACGTCACCAATTGAGCACTTGGTGATATTGCATAATGTGCTTGTTTAGAAGTTTCAGAGTCGCGGCCGTGAGCCCCGCCTCCGGACTTCCGGACTCTTTTGTACTTTGCCTCGGTTTGCGAACCAGGCTTGATTTTCTCTGTTTCTTTTCCTGAGGGGAGGGAGAGGTCTCGTAGACCATCTCTCAGTGGCCGTGGGCTACATTTTGTGGCTGTAGGCTATTTTTCCCATTTCGGGGCCCGGTTCCTGGTTTTCGGAGCCGTCAGGCCGTGTGCCTCGGTTCGGGACCGCTTAACCATCTCCTATTGCTCCAGTTTTTGGCATGCATCTTATTAACTCCCTTTTGAGGGACACTGAGGTCTGAGAGACCCACTTTGTGGTCGAACACCACTCCCGGTGCCTAACAGCCAGTTTTCGGGGCCTCGGGCTGCGCGTTTCGGCCCCCGAACCTTCATTTTGCATCGGTTTGGGCTCATTTTTGATGGAGACCTTATTTTCACTGTTAGAAAGCTTGTAGGAGGGTGGGAGGCCAGCAATTTTCCTGAAAAGCCAACTTCTTTTTGGTCAAAAGTGGTTCAGCATGAATCCGGGAAGGAGAAAAATTTGCGCGGCTTCACCGAAACGGGCGTAACTCTTTGCACAAGAGGAATTAAGATATGAGGCCACCACCATTGGAAATCTTACTTCCGGGGCTTCATTTTGCACTCAAGAATCTCCCAAGTCCAAGTCTGGGGGGGGGAGATGTGGTTGGTTGAAGTCTGGTTGGACCGAATCTGCACGGCTTCACAGAAAAGGGCATAACTTTTTCTACAGAAGGAATTTTAATGCAAGTTTTGCGCCATTGGAAAGCTAACTTCTGGGGCTTCATCCTAGGGGGTGGCCGGCCACTTTTTTCCCTTTGACCTAGCCGGCCGGCCACTTTTTCTGGCCGGCCGACCACTTACATGGTGGTTGACCTTTTTCTCCCTTTTAAACTGGCCGGCCATGATCCTCTCAAAAGGGACTTTACACCTGTATAGTTGTTTCCCCCAGAAAAGATCTCAATCCGAGGGATATTTCTTGGAGGAAAGCCTTGGTCCTTTCCCCCACCATTCCCTTCCATGCTCCCTCTCCTTTTGGTCCCTATAACCAGCTGCAAGCATTGTTCTTAGAGGTTAGAAAATTTGCTCTTCAAGCTTGGGATACAAAATCCCCCTCCATCTCTCTCATTTCCTTGGAAACCTCCAAGTCTTACATCACCATTTCTTCTACACCACCAACCCCCACCCTTCCATCCTCCATTCCAGAAGTTTGAAGGTGTTCTCCAAGGCCTAAGGAGCCACAAACTCAAGCCAAGAGGCAACCAAAGTCAAGCCTTCAAGGGTAAGTAGACTTTCCCCCTTTTGTGGCTCATTTTTGCACCAATTTCTTAGCCAACATGCTTACTGATTTGAGCTCCGACCAAAACTGAAAAGGTCATTTTTTTGAGCTCATTTTCTTGTTTCATTAAGGGCTCAACCCTGTTTGAGGCCCCCATATTGCACTTGCTTCAATATCCCCTTGTATGTCAATTTTCTTGCATGATTTACTAGCCTAGTGTGCTTCCATTTTTGGGTGTTTTACAGAACTAAAAATAGGCTTTTTTTGAGCCCCTCTTCAACATTGAATAAGGGCTCATCAATGTTTGGGACCTCCACATGCCACTTCATGTTATATCCTCTCTTTGGTCCCCATTTTTGCATGCTTTGGCAGCCTGTCATGCTTCCATTTTTGGCCTTTTTACAGTACTAAAGATAGTCTTATTTTGGCCCATTATTCATGTTTCATTAAGGGCCTTTGGCTTTTTGATGAATATTTTGTATACTTTGTGTTATAAGTCACTTTTGAGCCTCATTTTGCATTGCATTTTTAGCATGTTTGTATACTGTTTTGGGGTTTTTACAGTTCTGTAAATGTGCATATTTTTGGTCCCTCTTCAATGTTGTAGAAGGGAATTTTTCAGTTTGGGCTGTGTATATACCACTTGCCTCTTTGGCCACCTTTTGGCCCATTTTCTTGCATAAGAGCTTAGCCATATCTATGTTTATTTTTAGAGTTTTTACAGTTCTGTAAATATGCATATTTTTGGCCCCTCTTCAATGTTGTTGAAGGGCCCTAACCTATTTGGAGTTAGCAGCTGTGAGTTGCTTCATAATCTCATGTTTAGGGCCATTTTTGCATGCCATTGTTGCCCTATCTTTGCTTGCTGTTTGGCCATGATTTGTACTGGTAAAATGCTTATTTTGGGGCTGCCTTGCTTCTGTCTTTTCATTCCATGTACCAATTATGCATGCTTTGTATAGCTGTAGTTCATTCTATGCGCCTAATTTGCATTTCGGGAGAGATTCCATGCATCGGGTGTGTTTTCGCCTCATTTCGGGGCTGTTTTCCCCCACATTTCATTGCTGAAAATCCATTAGCATGTTTGCATATCATTTTCCATGCCATTGCATTGCATATACCATTACCTCGGTTTGCGTGCCCGTGTGCACGCATTTCGAGGCACTTCATTTTCATCCATCGGCTTCTTATGTGAGTGTGGCTGAGGCTCTCTCATGTTAGTATAAGTCCATGTTGCATTCTATATGCCATTTTAGCCATATTGCATTGCGTATGCCATTGCCTCGGTTTGCGTGCCCGTGTGCACGCATTTCGAGGCACTTCATTTTCATCCATCGGCTTCTTATGTGAGTGTGGCTGAGGCTCTCTCATGTTAGTATAAGTCCATGTTGCATTCTATATGCCATTTTAGCCATATTGCATTGCGTATGCCATTGCCTCGGTTTGCGTGCCCGTGTGCACGCATTTCGAGGCACTTCATTTTCATCCATCGGCTTCTTATGTGAGTGTGGCTGAGGCTCTCTCATGTTATTATAAGTCCATGTTACATTCTATATGCCATTTTAGCCATATTGCATTGTGTATGCCATTGCCTCGGTTTGCGTGCCCGTGTGCACGCATTTCGAGGCACTTCATTTTCATCCATCGGCTTCTTATGTGAGTGTGGCTGAGGCTCTCTCATGTTAGTATAAGTCCATGTTGCATTCTATATGCCATTTTAGCCATATTGCATTGCGTATGCCATTGCCTCGGTTTGCGTGCCCGTGTGCACGCATTTCGAGGCACTTCATTTTCATCCATCGGCTTCTTATGTGAGTGTGGCTGAGGCTCTCTCATGTTATTATAAGTCCATGTTGCATTCTATATGCCATTTTAGCCATATTGCATTGCGTATGCCATTGCCTCAGTTTGCGTGCCCGTGTGCACGCATTTCGAGGCACTTCATTTTCATCCACCGGCCTCTTATGTGAGTGTGGCTGAGGCTCTCTCGTGTTAGTATAAGTCCATGTTGCATTCTATATGCCATTTCATGTCATTTGCATTGCGTATGCCATTGCCTCGGTTTGCGTGCCCGTGTGCATGCATTTCGAAGCACTTCATTTTCATCCACCGGCCTCTTATGTGAGTGTGGCTGAGGCTCTCTCATGTTAGTGTAAGCCCATATCATATTTCTCTGTCATTTGCATTGCATATGTCATTTTCTCAGTTTGCATGCCCGTGTGCACGCGTTTCGAGGCATCTCATTTTTACAGCATAGTGCATACTAGGTTGTATCTTAGATCGCATTCTGTCATTTTCTCGGTTTGCGTGCCCGTGTGCATGCATTTCGAGGCATCTCATTTTTACAGAATAGTGCATACTAGGTTGTATCTTAGATCGCATTCTGTCATTTTCTCGGTTTACGTGCCCGTGTGCACGCATTTCGAGGCATCTCATTTTCATAGCATTGTGTATGTTAGGATTGTATCTCAGTCGCATTTCATGCATGTCATGCATATTGCATCGTGTTCGGGATAGGAGTTAGCCCGGGCACGGGAAACGAGGTGCGTTTCGTACTCTGAGTGACGGAACGCGTCTCAATTCCCCAGTCACCGACACTCCGGATTATCTATGATGGAGTTAGGTTTTATTGTGTTTTCATGTGCATTCATCCTATATTGAATTGTGCAATTCGACTCCTCGGCCATCATGTCTCGGTATGCGTGATTGGTGGCACGAGGATCGAGGCATGCATATATTTGTGAAAATACATTGCTATCCCCCTTTCCTGCTCTCTGTTGCAGCAAAATGAAGAATCAGCAACTTTTCAAGATTTGGCGCGCTTTCCAAGAATAACTGCTAAACAGAGGCTAATTGGGGCATCCCGGTGGATTTCCGCGCAAGACAACCCGGACATGCATCATCCATCAGAAGCAAGGCAGTCCCTGGCTTGCATGCCAGTTTTATTTATTTTCTTAGTTAATTTGATTAATTAGGAATTTGTATATTATTTGGACTGTAATATTCTTTCATTTGGGACTGTATATTTATTTGGACCCTCTGCACGAGGGCACAACTGTAATAAGCGTGCGTGTGTGTGTTGTATGTCTTCCAACCCCACGTCTTTCTTCCCTTTTATTTATCTGCTTATGATGGTTAAATTAGGGCATATTTCAATTAGCATACAGTATGACAGCATGTTTGCATCATTCATCTGTATTGCATGCACCGGGCTCGGCGCGTCATACTAACTGCATTGTACTTTCAATTCCAAATTGAATACATGATAGTTGTAGCATTCCATATACCATCTTAGAATAAGCCGAGCCTGCTGTAGTTGCATTTTTGCATGTGTTGCATTAGGCATTTCTGTATACTTAGGATTCATGCATGATTTCTAATGAGTCTTTGTTTTGGCTTGGAGTACCCGGTGAGCTTTATGCTTTAGCATCCTTGCATGCGTGTGAGTGATTGCCATGAATAGCATGCTTACCATGAGGCAATATGCTTATGTGATATAACTACCTGAATGCCTGTGGGTGAAGGTTGAGTTATTTGGATTGGAATAAATCATCAACTGTTCGTTTTAAGCCCACTAGATAGTGGCAAAACCATCTTTTCTAAGCCCACCTGCGGGTGGCAAAATCTACATTTTAAGCCTACTTGCGGGTAGCAAACCATCTTTCAAATAAACAAACATGAAATGTTTTGTTCCAATTCGGGCGACCCAGTCTATACTTATATACTGTGTGCATCACATAGTAACCTAGGCTAATAACCGGAATAAGGACATACAAAGTTTTCAAAAATAGATATCGTGGTTAGTAGAGGCCGATCTTTGATCGGGCGAGCGGGGGTGCTCACGAAGTGACCTTCCCCAATCGTACCCAAGTTCCCGAGCCGAGGCAACTTTGGTGATGACGGACACGTGGCCTTTGGCACCGAGTCAGGGTTTCCTAAATTTCCCATTAAAAAAAAAACATTTAGGTGGCGACTCTGTATCTGGCAAAGCAGTCCATGTTTGGCACTTCTTTCAAAAATTTGTTTTCTCAAAACGATTTGCCGGATTTGGACTCTTTGGTTCAGACTTAGAACCGTGACAAATTTGGAGAGTCCTGAGCTGTAGTGACCCTAATATGAACGGAACGGGAGCTCGTTCCTCCCGGGGCGTTCGGGGACGTCTACAGAAAGGTAGATCTAGGATGTGCTCCCTAGGACTACTGAGGGTTAGAACCCCTCTGCCTCTTGCTGTCCCCCTGACCATCCTGACTCCTCCTGGAGCCCCTCATCCTCTCCTCCTCCGCATGTATAATGGTCTCAAGATGGGCTGTTGCCTGCACAAGATGCCCATACTCCCTAATCATGGACCCGGCCACTCGAAACATGAGTCCGATCCTCAATTTATTCTCAAACTCCAAGCAACGGCATTCCTCAGTCGCCACTAACTTAGGTGCAAACCTCGATAAGCTAGTAAAGGTGGCCTTAAACTCCGCCACTGGTGTATTCAGTTGCTTGAGCTGATAAAACTGGTCCTTCAACTTCTCCCTAACAGTGGGAGGCAAAAACTTCTCCTGAAAGGCATCAACGAAAGACTCCCAAGTCCCTCCAATACGCCCCCAGACAAACTTCCACCACTGACCCGCGTCTCCCTTCAATTGGAAAGACGCCAAGGTCACCCTCAAGCCTCCATCTTCGATGCCTAGCATCTCAAACGTCTTCGTCATCTGTTCAAGCCACTCATCAACCTTCAGTGGCTCTTTTGGATCACCCAAAAACTCGTCCGGATTCGACCAAAAGAACTCCCTCTTCAAAAAAGATGGCCCTGCCTCAGCTACATGGGCCTGGACTTGATTCTCAGTCTTGAGAATGTCCATGGATTTCCTCAATGCTCCTGTCATCTCGCGAGCTAAGGCACCAATGGCCTGCTGTCCTACTGGCTCGGCCATATTGGCCTGACCAACACCCTCCTGTTGCGCCGAAATTTCATCCGGTATAAGCATCTCCTGCCTCCTAGGCCTACCACCACGTCCTCATCCTAATAAAGGTAACAAAGACATTAGCACATTCACAAATGTGTCGAAGCTATTTCACTCGAGTCCTAATATAATGGACAACTGTAATTCACTCCATATAAGCACATAATCACATAAGCACTTACGAATTTCGTTTCCGGATAATGACCGTCCCGTGGCGTCGCTAAAGTTCTAGTTAGAAACGACAGTGATCAAGTGCCTTTCCAACAGGACTCCCAGAAACTCAAGGATCCAATCAACATCCTAGAAACTAAATCCCATACCCGTATAGTCACATAAACATGTTATCACATAAGCACATAACATCATACATAAGTCTTTAACAAGCGAGACAAACCCATTGTGGTAATAACCACTTCCCACGTTCCCAAAGTATTCAAACCCGGTACACTCTGATACCAGTTGTAACGCCCTAAAAATAAATACATATAACTTAATCATTCATGATATCCATAGACATAGGAAAATAAAATATATTCATCCATCAGAGTATTCTTTACAAAAAGTACTACATGTTGACAACAAAAGTAAATGCCCTACGGACTTACAAACTTTCCAAGTCAACACTTGGTTTCAACAAAAGAGAGTTCTAACTCTTAATAGATTAAGCCCTTGGCTTGAATTACATGTAATATAAAAGATAACTACAAAAATAAGCCTTCAGCTTCTAAACCTCCCAAGCTACATCCTTGAAGGCGGCATATCACCTATACCTGAAAAATGATGTCCCATATAGGGTAAGCCAAAGCCCAGTAGAGATACGCTAAACATAATATGAGAATTAACTAAAACATTAGCATTTGATAAATGTTTAACGCATATAATTCAACGTACATCTCTTCCATAACCAATCCATAATCACAACCATGTTTCAATCCCTTTCCGTTTCATTATCAAATCCAATTCATAGATATGGTTCATTGTTTATCCGAACAGTTCGAAATGAGATTACAACACATACTATCAACACTTCAATCATAATCAATTTATAATGAGGCTACAAGTCATATTATTACCACTTCAATACTTCAATTCAAAATGAGACTACACTCATATTATTAACACTTCAATACTTCAATTCATCTACGTTATGCAAACGTAATTAAGATTTCAGGACTTTCACCCTGGACATTCCGACCAACTTAGTTATCAATGGAGTCCATCCCCTATCTCCTCCCAAGTAGGTTTGGGAGTACATCATCTATCTCCTCCCAAACCATGGAGTACATCCTCTATCTCCTCCTAAACAAGATACATGTGCAATGTATTTAAACGCTTTATCATATACAATGATCAATCCAGGCACATATTCAATGTGTTAATTCAACCGTCATATTTAATGACATATTCTGGGTGATTAGTTTCGATTTACCTAATCATCATGCAGTATTTACAACAATCAAGACTATCCTGCACCGATAGCTCAAAACAATTATTTCTAAATAGATAATAAATTTATCAAACAGATAAATTATCAACAATTTCAAAGGTGAGTGATTAATCAATCCAACTACACCATTCAATCTCATAATTTCCCAATTTCATAACTTTCAACTCAATTTCATATTTCCATATTTCCCAAATTAATTATACAAATTAATCAATCACATTTAATTAGGGCATTTTTCCCATTTTCTCAACTTTAGCCCTAAGGCTCAATTTCCTAAATTTTACACCAATAATCCCATTTTCCAAGGTCTCACATATACATGGAGCTCAAATAATTGAAAACCCCCCTTCTATAATTTCAAATTCAAGCCCTAACTTTCCAAAATTTCCATAACTTCTTTTTTTTTTTATTCAAAGGAAATGATAAAAACAGACAAGAAGAAGAAGGAGTTCAGAGATACAAACAGAGGGCTATTCCCTCAGACCAGCCACTCCAGTCATATCCTCAATGAGGAGAGTTGTGACCTCCATAAGAGGATCCTCAAGGATTTTTACATGCTCAGCTTGGGCTACACCTAAATCAGCTAATCTATCAGCCACTTTGTTGCCTTCTCTCAAGGTGTGGAGGATTGAAAAGTGGCATCTCTGAAGGAGGAATTTGGCATCTTCAATGAGGGCCTTAAGAGGAGAGTTGGGGTGTGGCCCTTGTTGAATCTAGAGCATAGCTTGTTCAGAATCTGTTTCAATTACCACATTGGTCAGTCCTTTCTGGAACAAGATGGTAAGTCCACGGTAGATGGCCTAAATTTCTGCTTCCAAGCATGTGCAGTGTCCCAAATTGCCATAGTAGCCCTATATCCAAGTGCCTGTCTCAACCCGCAAGAGGCCTCCATAACCTGCTTGACCTGGGTCCCCCTTTGAAGAGCCATCTGTGTTAAGCTTCAATGTGCCTACAGTAGGAAAACACCATTTAATTAGCTTAGGTAAAAAAAATTAGGGGTGAAGAGGAGATTGAAAAGCCTCATTAATTTCATGCACATAATCCCTGATGAGTTTAAGGTTGGTATGGATTGGACTCATAGTTTGATCAAAGACCATTTGATTTCGATCCTTTCAGATCTGCTAGAGTGTAACAACAAAAATCAGAAACCATTTTGTGCCAGACAGTGTTATTTTGCTGTTTGAGTTAAAGGACACCCAATCAATCAAGGGCAGTGTTGCTCATTCCTCCTACCAAGATTGATTTTGAATGTGAAGCCAGAGTGCCTTAGAGTGGGCACAGTCTCTAAGAAGGTGCAACATGTCTTCACTAAAGTGTCCACATCTAGGACACAAATTTGAAGAGGACAAATTTCTCACAAGGCGCATGTGATTGGTCAGCAGTCTGCCTTTTAGGATAAGCCAAAGGAAAATTTTCAATTTTTGAGGGAGTTTGAGCTTCCATATCCAAAGCCAATCCCTGCCATCCACAACAGGATTAGTAATAAACTGAAAAGCAGAGGTAGTAGAGAATTTACCACAATTAGATCCACTCCAAGAGGGAGTATTAGGAAATGTTACAAACGTAGCCCACACGAAGCTCTACTTTTTATTCAAAGAGGCTAGGGTAGAGACACCCAAGAACCAAGTGTATTTCTAGAGAGAATGTGTACATAGAGAGAGAGTGTGTACCGGATCTAGGGTTTTGAGGAAAAAGGGGGATAAAAAGTTGAAGAAGAATCACGCTGCTGCAATTGATATATTCGAGGCTCGCTCGAGCGAAGAAGTCGTCGCTCGAGCGACCAGACACAAAAGAACCTCGCTTGAGCACAAAAAGCGTCGCTCGAGCAAACAATGTAAAGCTTCAAGTCTGCAACCCAAAAGCACGCTCAAGCGCAGGACTCCTCGCTCGAGTGAAGAAACACAAAACATAGAGCTTGCTCGCTTGAACGACAAAAGCCTTGCTCGAACGAAGAATACCAACCTTCAGGTCCAATCTAGACACAGACGCACGCTCGAGCGCAAGAGTTCTCGCTCGAGCCAAGAGACACAGCACCCAAAACTCGCTCGAGCGAAGAAACCCTGGCTCGAGCGAAGGAACTAAAACACAAGGCTCGCTTGAGCGACAAAAGCCTCGCTCGAGCGAAGAAACCAAAATTTGGACAGTAACCATTTGTTTCAAAACACACCCAACCTCTTCCAAACTCACCCAACACATCCCAAAACTCAAATGCAAAGAATTAAAGGACAGTAATGCGATATAGACAACAACAAACATCCACGAATCCGAGTCTGGAATACAATA
Organism: Camellia sinensis; assembly: GCF_055761805.1. Taxonomy (NCBI): domain Eukaryota; kingdom Viridiplantae; phylum Streptophyta; class Magnoliopsida; order Ericales; family Theaceae; genus Camellia; species Camellia sinensis. Next base: position 72,763,086 of record NC_138970.1, on the reverse strand, counting down.
AACAATGAAGAGAAAATCGGGATCGCTATAACCCACCTCCATCGCCACTCATCCATCTTTCCCAAATCCCACCTTCAAAACTTACGCACTCTAAAAACATTGAAAACCCTTTGGCAGCAATATTTTGGCGATAACGGTGGCAACTATTTGATTACCTACACTTCTTCCGCAATGACAATGAATGGAAGTTTTTCTAGCAACCACAACTCTATAAGACGAGAGGAGTACAACAATAAAAGCTCAGAGCAGGTTCATAGCTTTGATATTGTTCTTAGCTCAGAGGCGATTGGCTTTGTAAGGGTAAGTTTGTTGAAAAAATAGCAAAAACAATGAAATATGTTCGTCATTTTTTCGGGACTGAACTCCTGAACATATGACCAAAATTTGGGAACACATGCCCGAACATTGTTTATTTGTTCGGAAACAGGTAACTGAACACTATTATTTGTTCAAGTGTTAGATGCTGGACTTTATGTTTCCTACGGTTCGGGAATACAAACCCGAACATTACTTATTTGTTTGAGAATGCACACCTGAACATAGGTTATTTGTTCGGGAACATAGGTCCGAGCATGGAAATTTGTTAACACTTTGAATGGTTAAAATTATTAACGCTTATAGAAGTTTTCATTTTTGCAAGTTCGGGAATACAGGCGGGAACACTACTTATTTGTTCGGGAACACATTCTTGAACATAGCTTATTTGTTCGAGAATGCAATTCTGAACATGGAAATTTGTTAACACTTTCAATGGTTAAAATTCTCAACACTCAGAAGTTTTCATTTTATCAAGTTTGGAAATATAGGTCCAAACATTACTTATTTGTTTGGGAATGCATTCTCGAACAAATTTTCCAAACAAATAAGTAATGTTTAGGAATGCAGGTCCGAACATAGAAATTTCTTAAACTCAATAATATATATATATATATATATATAACTATAAAAACACAACAACAATAGTTAAAGCAACCATAACAATTAAACATGACATATACAACTCAAAAGCATTAATGAAATTACTAACTGAAAACCATGGTACGAACATAACTATCGTACATCAAAGCAACCATGACAAAATCATCCATAATATTACTAAGTCAAAAGGATGGTCCATAATCATCCTTACTAATACGAAAATATGCATAAACATTCATTCTAATAACAAAACATCCACAGTATCCCACAAATGATCATGAATTTTTAGTTATGTCCAGTGTCAGTTTGGTGAGGGCGAGAACGAGGGTGATGGCAATAAACCAAACTTTCTTCTACGGATTGTTGTTGTTCCAACGAGGAGTGTTGTTTGGTGAAGAGTGATGTTCTGGTGAGGAGTGTAGTTCTTCATCTATGTGCTAGCCTCCAATAATTGCGTCACTAGTTTGAATACATTGTACAGAGACTCTGAAGCACTAATGACTTCAATGTAATCCAACTGCATTATTGGACGTGCTATAGTCAAGGCTTTTGCAATGCATTGTGAGTCAGTATGAGCTATTGATGCCTCAGAACGAGGGTCGTATGTAGATCGATGTGCCAAATTTTGAATAGTGACATGGGAAATACGGAAATACCAATCCATGTAATTGGGCATGCAATCCCATGGATGTAAAACTGGTTCACTTCACTCCACTTTAGACAACACATGACTTTTCCACCTCTTTGTAATCCGATCCACATATTTGTACGAAACGCAATACTTGCCAGCGGTAGATCCTTGTGAAATTGGAGAAAGTGGAGGTGGGGGAATATTTTGTATCCTTCCAAATTGTCTCAAAAACCTATCTGGATGATAGGGTTCAACAATATCCATGCATTTCAGCAATCCAATGTATAGTAAGCAACTTCAGCAAATGGATGGTTCTCGCGTTTACCAATATATGAACCCCAAATAACCTACAAAGAATACACAAAATCATAAGTTCTCTATAAAAGATCAATGACACGAAGGAATTACACATTTTTTTTTTTTACCTCATGAGCCTCCAATCTATCAAGCTCCCCTCGCAATGACTTTACAACAACAACCGATGAACCAGATTGTGTGCGAGGAATCCAACGAGAAGCTCAAGGCTAGTTTTCTGTATAACTTAAATTTGGATGGGTTCTAGCACATATAAAATGTTCATAGATCCAAGCCTCCAACAATGTCATGTATCCCACTATTTGTCTGACAGTAGACTTTGTTGCCATACCCAATTGCCGATACAAAAAAGCTAATGAAGTTGCACCCCAAGCATACGAATGAACTAAATTCAAATCCTCGAGCAACTGGAGATACATAACAGGAACACGATTTGTGGTCTTGTCAACGAACAAGGTATAACCTAACAAGAATAATAAATATGCCCTCGCTACGTAATGAATGAAATCATCCAAATCTGAAATTTTTTATGCAACCATTCCAATCGCACTGATTGGCCCCGTGCTCCCTTTAACTCAACAATTGTACTATCTTTTGACACTCCCAATGACTTAACCAACACCTTTGCAGCTTCATCCTGTGATTAGTTGAAACAGATGTACTAGTCATAGAAATTCCTAATATGGTACTTACATCATCTAATGACACGGACATCTCACCAAATGGCATGTGGAAACTATTAGTCTCAGGTTGCCATCTTTCAACAAAGGCAGATACAACTACCTTGTTAACAAATTTGTATGAGCAACTGGATAAAGAATACAGTCCTGAATGTTTAATAATGTATCTCAAATTTTTTTGTTTTAAATGATTAAAACAAGACAATAGTTTATAAGTTATACCTCATTATTCCAAATTTTGGCTACTACATGGCAACTAAAATTTGTCAAAATTGAAGGATCAACTGGGCCCCCGGGAAAAGGTGTAGCAAGCGCTTCACTTGAACTAGGCACGTCTGTGGGATAGTCAACATCAGGAATGCTTGTGTGGTGGTCAATGGTAGGAATGTTCGTTTGCTCTTCATTGCTATCAATATCATTGACAACGGGTTTATCACCATCAAATTCGTCAACCTGAACATTACGAGCACGACAGTTTCGATCGACATTTTGAGGTATTTGGGTGTTGTTACGCCTCAAAGATACCGTTTGTGCTTTCGAGTTGTATTGTTAACATCCATAAGTTAGCTACGTCATTTGGAAGACACGATATTTTACAAGGTAAGACAAGTATAGTAATGACAAAAAAAATGAAAACATACTTATTAGGGAAGGAAAAAATAAAAGGAAATAATATGATTATATACAAGAGTAGAGATGCTATATGAAAAAAAAAGTTAGCTTATTTGTGCTCATGCAGTGCTATGTAACTAAAAAAAGCTCAAAAACAAGTTAGCTCAAAGGATTCTTTTTCTTCTTTTTTTGTAATTTATTTATTTTTTATTTTAGGGAGGGAGGGTTAGGATGCATGAGTAGAGAAGAGACATTAGCTGGTAGCTTTTTATGGTAGTTTTCATCCTTCAAATGACATAATATTCAGGTTCATAAATTAAATTAAATAAAACAAAAGCAAAAATTTAAGTCAAGCTTGAAAGAAGACAAATAAAAAATAGTAATTATCACCTAAACTATATCATTCTTGAGTAGCTTTACATAAGCACATGTCAAAGAACTGAGATTCTAGAATGTAAATAAAAATCATATTATAAGAGACAACTTGGAAGATGTTCTAGAGTTCATAGAAATATTGGATAATTTTGGCCATAATTTAGTGCTCTTATATATATATTGTAGACACCCCATTTTTGACCAACCTTAAGACTCAGACGTCATCGATTGAGCGCTCGATGATTGTGCATGTTTGTGCTCATTTCGAGTTTTCGGAGCCTTTGGTTAAGCGCCTTGTCTCGGGACCGCTCAACTTCCTCCTCTTGGCCTGGTTTTTGGACCATGCCTTGTTGCCTTTGCCTAGAGGGAAACAGAGGCCTGTAGGTCACTTTTTGTAGCCGTAGACTACCTTTCCCTCTCGTAGGCCACTTTTTGTACCCGTAGACTAGTTTTTAGGGCTTCCGGCTGAGTGCCTCGCCTTGCGGACTCTTGTCTTGCTTCCTTTTTGGTTTGTTTTTGAACCAAACCTTGTTATCCTTTGCCTGGAGGGTGGAACAAGGGTGTAGACCAGTTTTCTCCCCCTTTAGACCACTTTTTTTCCCTGCCAGCCACTTTTTGTGGTCGGCCAGCTTGGGTGGGTGGTCTGTGGACCACCTAAGGTGGTCGGCAGCCTGCCACCACCTTCTACTCTATGTTTTCTCCTTCTCTCCCCCTTGCCGACTAGTTTTGTCCCTGTAGACCACTTTTTCTGGTCGGTCGACTAATGGGAGTGGTCGGCCGACCACTTTAACTAGTCGGCGGCCATCCTGTATTTTCTGCAGATATTTTCCTTGCCAACTGTGCCAGCTATTGGGCACAGAAGGCATCCACGTGTATGGAGGGATTGCTTCAAGTCTCTAGCTTATTCAACAAGCTTGAGGCTTGGATTTCTATAAGAGGGAGGCTCTCTCTCTCTTTCCAGGGTTCAAAAAATTTGCTTAGAGCAAAACATATATCTCTCTCCTATTGCTCACTCTCTCTCTATATATTTGTTCCATTTTGTGCTCAAAAATGCCATTTCTTCACATTTTTGCACACAAACACCTAGTGAAACGACTTCACTCTTGGGCTGAGGTTCTTGGAGGTTTGTTTGAAGCTCAAAAGCTTAGTTTTTGCCTCTGAAGTTGCTGCTTTGAAGTGGTTCTTCAAGGGTGAGTCTTCATCCTCTTTAAAGCTTTGTTTATATTGCTTATTTGGCGCTATTTGCATGATGTTTTAGGCCTAACTTTCAACTGAAAAAAAACTCCTGTTTTTAAGTCATTAAAGTGTTTGTTTGAGGCCTCTTTGGTATTGAGGGTGGTCTACCCCCTTTTGTGCCTTATTTGGCCTTGTTTTGTGCCATCACTTTAGGCCTTTGAAATCACCTTTGTTTGGCCTCTTCACCACTAAATTCCAAAGGAATTTCAGTGGTGGAAAGTGTGTTTTGAGGCCCTAAATAGGAGGGGGTCATCCGCTCTCCTTGTGTCCCTCTCCTTGTGTCTTGGTTGCTTGCCTTGTTGGCTTCATGTTTGAGCTTGTTTTTCTAGTAAGTGTTGGCTTGTTTTCAGCCTATTTTTGGCCCTATTTCAGCATGGCATAACTCTGTTTGGCTTGGTTTGGTTACCTCATGCATGCTTTTTACACTTGTAGTGTAATCTTGCCATTTAGCATTGTATGCTCAATGGTTTGATCCATCATGCTAGCATATTTTGATCCTATCTTAGCATGTTTTTGGTGTTATTTTAGCATGCCTTGGCTCTGTTTTGGGTCGGTTTGATTGCCTCTTGCATGCTTCATAACCTTGTACTGCAATCCTCTTTATAGCCTTAACATGCATCATGCTTTGGACCATCATTTTAGCATATTTTTTGCTCCACTCCAACAAGCTTTTACTCATGTTTTGCCATGCTTAAGCTCTGTTTTAAGTGTTTTTGGTTGTGCATGCCTTGCTTTGTATAGCCATAGTGCAATCTTGCTCACTAGCTTAGTGTTTTGAGTCCACTAACATGCATTGCTTGGGCTATTTGCATGATTTAGCATCATTTGATATATGATTTCAGTGCATGAAATGTGGTCATACTCTCTCATACTTCACTTTTTCAATGCTTTTGGGAGGTTATGCTTTGTGCCTCAATCATGAACCAATTGGTATACATGCTTGCCTAAGCTTTTTGGGCTACCATCTCAGTGTGTTTTAGGTCTTATTTTGCCATGATACAACTCTGTTTTTGGTTGGTTAGAACATCCCTCATTTGCTTCTTACACTTGTAGTGTAATCATGCTCATTGGCCTTGCATGCGTCATGCTTTATGCCTCCCGTTCTAGCATATGTTGGCTATGTCCAAGCATGTTTTTGGCATTGTTTTGACCTGCCTTGGGACTGTTTTGAGTCACCTTGGCCCTTTGGGGCTTGCTTGATAGGGCTATGGTACAAGTGCCTTTGCTAACCTTAAGCTTTGAGCCTCCTAGCATGCTTTATTTGTGATATGTGCATGATTTGGCATCATTTCTTACATGATTTCAAAGCATATTTCATTGCCACACTCTTACATTTTCCACTCTTTCAATGTGTTTGAAAGTTAAGCCTTTTGCCTTGCTTCCAAGCAAATGATGAGCATGCACATCTTGCCCTTTTGTGCGTAAGTCTTAATGTGTTTTGCCATTGTTTTGAGTTGTCTTAGGTCTGTCCATAATTGGTTTAAATCCATTGAGCATTGTATTGCATGCCTCTTGTATGATGCTCTTTACTTACTTTGATGCTTTAGCCTCCAAACATGCCATCCATGCATTGTTCATATGTTAGAACCTTGTGCATGCCACATTAGCATTTATGGGTTGCATGTTGTTTGCATTTTGTTGCATTGCATGTTGTTTGCATGTTATTGCATTGCATGTTGTTTACATGTTGTTGCATTGCATTATGTTTGGAATGTTGTTGCATTGCATTGTGTTTGGATTGGATGTTGATCCAAACACGAGAAACGAGGGGCGTTTTATACTTGAAGTGATGAAACGCGCCTCATTTCTCAGTCGCCGACCCTCTTGATCAAGCATGATAGAGGTGGAGGCCCTTATGTGTTATTTGTGCATTCATTGACATTAACTCGTGCAAACTTGGCTTCTCGGCCATCGTGCATTGCGATGCTCGGTTGGTGGCCCGAGAGTCGAGTACCGCACTCTCTTGAGGTTAAGAAATGATAGGGAGGATGGTTGTGCACACATACCTTGCAAATACACTGATATGCCCTTTCTTGTTCTCAGTTGCAGTAAAACTGGAGTTTGGCAGATTTTCTGGTCTACAACCAGTTTTTTTGGTCTACAGGTGGTCTACACCACCCTTTTCCGGTCAGCAACCCACCAGGAGGTCCCCATGTTGAAGCAAAAGCATTCTGGAGGTTTGTGCAGTGTTCTGAGATCAAATGCAAACAAAGACAATTTTGGGCATGGTAATGGATTTTCGAGCGAAGCCGACCGAGCATGCATCATTAATTATTTCGAGGCAGAGCTGTGGCAGCCTAACTTAGATGCTTTTCATACTTTGTTGGTTTTGTAACTTGATTAATTTGATTAATTAGTTTCGGTTTGTAATTAATTAGCTTAGCGTAGCTAGTTAGTTGATTTATTCGGACCCTCCTTCAAGAGGACAAATGTTGTAATAAGTGTGCGTGTGTGTGTACATGTCTTCCAACCCCACGTCTTTCTCTCTTTTATTTACCAGCTTTTGATGGTTAGTTTTAGGGCATATTTCAATTAGCATACTTATGCTTTGCATGCGTGCATCATTCATTCGTATTGCATGCACCAAGGTTGGCGCATCATTCAAACTGCATTGAATTTCAATACTTACTTGAATACGTGTTTCAAAGCATGTTATTGAGTGCTGCATTCATATGCCATCTTAGAATAGCCGAGCCTATTTAGCTGCATTTTGCATATGTTGCATTAGACATTGTTGACATAGCTAGGATCATGCATTGATTACTAACTAGCTTCTATTTTGGCTCGAAGTACTCGGTGAGTGTTTATGTTTTAGCATCCTTGCATGTGTGTAAGTGATTGCCATGATAGCATACTTACCATGAGGCTATATGCTTATGTGTTTAACTGCATGAATGCCTGTGGGTGAAGGCTTGATTGCCTGAATTGGAACAACTTGATGATTGTGAGTTTTAAACTCACTTAAAGTGGCAAAATCATGTTTTTCTAAGCCCACTTGAGGGTGACAAATCCGCGCTTTAGCCTACTTGCAAGTAGCACTTTCAAACCACTTTAAAAAACAAATATGAGTTGTTTTGTTCCAATCCGCGTGATTGAGTCTATACTTATATGTTGTGTGCATCACATAGTAATTTTAAATTAATAAACCGAAATAAGAACACATGTGTTTTCAAAAACAACATATCATGTTAGTAGAGGCCGATCCTTTGATCGGGCGAGCGGGGGTGCTTATTTCAGGACCTTCCCCTCTCGTACCCAAGTTTCCGAGCCAAAGCAACTTTGGTGATGACGGACGCGTGTCCTTAGGCACGAGTCAGGGTTTCCTAAATTTCTCAAAATAAAATATTTAGGTGGCGACTCTGAAATCTGGCAAAGCAGTCCATGTTTGGCACTTCTTGATTAAAACCGATTTTCCAAAACGATTTGTCGGATTTAGACTCTTTGGTGATTTATCAGTCTTACATTGTACTTTGTGAGATTAGATTCAGAACCGTGATAGGAGTTCCAACTGTAGTAGCTAAGAACTACAATTCGCGCCCTCGCGCGCGGAGCGGAATTCGGGCGGTCTACGTATATATATATATATAAGTTATGCTCCTCTAATCTCTATCTATATATATTATACATCCCTCGAATCTCTATCTAGCTATATATCTATCCCTCTTTATGTATGAGTGCATGTGTTTTTCCCCTTGTAATAATGCATGTATACACTCTCATCCATAGATTCCTCAAAAGACCTCATTATTTGTAAAAAATAGTCCTTAAAAATTATAATTCCTTTTGGTTTCTACAATTCAAATAAATTATTTACAAACCAAGGAGTCAACTGTATAGGACCCAAAAATTATGTGTGAAAAGATGAGAAAAAGAAGTCATTGAGTGATAATCTCATATTAAAAATGTATATAGCATATTCATCCATCAAGAAACTTATAAAAAGAAAAAAAAGGAAAAAAAAAAGGCCATCTCAAGACAAATTAAATGAACTACTAACACCCTCCAGTTCTCATGCTATGGTGTTGATTTCATTCTTCCAAACACACTCTTTAACATCTCTTGTTATTCTCAGCTATTGTATGGTATACCGTAATTTTGTCATCCAATTTAGATGCAATATATCTGTTCTTACTCTCTTGGATAGGTTACAACTTGGTTGGAATTGTATGAGAAGCCGATGCCAAATGGTCGTCTTATGGTGAATTGTGGTGCTGCTAATGATGGAGCATCCAATAAAATTTCATCAATTAATGGCACATGGGTACAGAATTCTACTGTCAAGGCATTATGCCAAGCATTTCTTGGACGCGTAATGTACTTAACATTCTATTTTTGTATGCATAACTTTGAATTATTTGATTGCCATCATTAGTTTCATCCTCTCAGCAGTGAACTTATTTTCATTCCTGTTTGTTTTCCTTCGATGTATACAATCACAATTTCCATGAACCTAATTAAATCATAAATTAATTTTGCGGTCCTTTTCTTGAAACATCTTAAAATAGTATTGCCTTGACTTTTCCATGTCAACATATGACAACATTTTAATTTTAGCTTAATTGAATATGTTCAAGATGCCAACTTCACTCAATCAATGATTCTTTACCAGCTAACGAGAATTTAAGAATGGAAAATTGAGAGCATTTGCGAACAAAAAATCAAAAAATTCTGTGTATATATATTTACGAAAATTATTCAATGATTGAATTCAGTAACACAAAAGGTGCCCAAGAAATCATAGCAACTAATTTAATGAAATCGGTAGAATGATAACACATAAATATATATATATATATATACTCGGAAATATGTATGGCAGTGAAAAACATTGAAAATCAAGAATTTTACACATATATAGATGAAAAATAGAGTCAATAATGTCTTTGGCAATCTTTGTTTACAATAGTTTCAGTTTTGAAGAAGGAATGAGAGAGAGAGAGAGCATACCAATTGTGACAATAATTAAACCAACACAGACAATATTATTATTATTATTATTATTATTTTTCTTCGTGCGTTTTGAAAATGATAAGACTCTTCTTTTTTTTAATGGATTTTGTTATGATTTTTTAGAAGGAAGATTTTTTTTGGGGTGTGGAGATGTGCATTTAATAGTTAGAATGCTTTAAAATAATGTTAGGCCTCATTTGGCAAGTGATTTTTTTAGTTAAAAAGTTACTAAAAAAATCAAAAAGCCAACAACCTATACCAAAAAGTCAAAAATTCTTTTTTTTTTCTATTTTTTGCATATCTTTTCATAAAAAATTAAAAAATCATCCTAAACATATTAATTTTTTTACATCATATTTTAACTAAAAATTTAAATAATTACTAAAAAAAGCATGTTCACAGAGGAAAGAAATTTTAATTTATAAATAAAAGGGCAAATTACATATACACCCCTCGAGGTTTGGTTAAATTACAGATACTCCCCTGAGGTTTCGGAAATTACATCCCGCCCCCTGAGGTTTGTATTTTCATAACAATTTACCCCCTGAGGTTTATATTTCATAACAAATTACCTCCTAATTTCTTATGCAAATATAGCATTCAGGGGAAATTCGTAATTTCTCAAACCTCAGGGGTATTTGTAATTTAGCCAAACCTCGAGGGGTGTATATGTAATTTGCCCTAAATAAAATCCAAAAAAAAGAGGTGCAAAAAAATTCAGGGCCCTTAATGGCATCACTCTTTTTTAATTTACGGGTGATTTGGTTTCCTCTTTCGCAACCAGTTCTATAATAATAAACCCTCTCTCTCTCTCTCTCATCGTCTGCCTTCTCTCTTCTTCCTTCTCTTTCCAAGCTCTCTTGCTGCTCGGTTGCATCTTTGTTCCCACTGGGGTTTATCAGTAATTCATAAACTCTAACATTTTCACCAATACCCCTCTATAAATCTTCACTCCAACCATTGAAATCTAGATCTCTCCTTCTCCTGTCGCTCTCTCTCTCTCTCTCTCTCTCTCTCTCTAGGGTTTTTCAGCTCCTTACGATGCTCTCATTTCACTTGTTTCATGCCCAATCAACGGTTGTGAGATTCACTTCATAGTCCTTCAAAAATCACTGGTAAGTCTTCATGTTCTTGCATTAACATAGTGTTCTACGTGTCGTTTATATGCAATTCAGTTCTAGGGCTTGTATATTTGTGAATTTTTGTTATGCGAGAGACGGTTTGTGAGGTCAAAATTGGGGTTTTTTTTGCTCAAAGCCCTAAATGATACGCGGGTTTGAATATGAGCGATGGAGGTAAAGTGGAGAGCAAGAGAGAGAAGGAAAATGGAAGCCACGCACTGAAACGAGCCAATGCCGATGAGTTTGGCCGAGCTGTTTCGAGGATTGCCGTGGCTCAGATATGCGAGAGTGTTGGGTTTCAGAGCTTCAATGAGTCTGCTTTGGAGGTTCTCACTGATATTGCGGTCCGATACCTCTGTGACTTAGGAAAAACTGCTAGTTTTTACGCTAATTTAGCTGGTAGGACTGAGTGTAATGTGTTTGATGTTATACAAGGATTGGGGGATTTGGGTTCGGTTAATGGGTTTTCGGGTGCTTCAGAGGTCAGTCATTGCCTAACTGTTTCGGGTACAGTGAGGGAAATTGTTGAGTATGGGGAGAGTGCTGAGGAAATTCCATTTGCTCAACCAATTCCACACTTTCCGATCATGAGAAATCGGAGTATGACCCCGAGTTTTATGCAAATGGGTGAAATTCCAACATTCAAGTACATTCCATCTTGGTTGCCGGCCTTTCCCGATCCTCACACATACATACACACACCCACATGGAATGAGAGGGAAACAGATCCTCGTTCGGACAAAATTGAGCTAGCTAGGCAAAGGAGGAAGGCCGAGAGCTCTTTGTTGAGTTTGCAGCAGCGGTTGTTGTGCAATGGTTCTGCATCGTCTTCCATTTCAGCAGATGTGTGTAATGATGATAAGGTTATACAAGTTTCCGAAACTAAAAACCCATTTCTTGCTACACCTTTACAAGCAGGAGAGAAAGATGTTTCTTCAGTTCCCCTGCCAGTTAAGCTTTCTGATGAAACTGTTGTTGAAAACCATGTTTCTGTGTTAGAAACATTCGCTCCTGCTATTGAAGCAATGAAGGGTGGCTTTTGTGATTCCGGAGACATTGATAAAAATGTTCTTCCAGACAAGAGACCTGCTGTTCATTTGAATTTCAAATCTGGCAAGAAACTATTAGGTGAATCTGTGGATTTGAGACTTTGGAATAAAGGTTCTGGGAAAACGGCACCTTGGATTGGTCGGGATGATGAGAAGGATGACAAGAAACGGAGAGCTGAGTTAATTCTTAGACAGTCTATGGAGAACCCACAGGAACTCACTCAATTGTAACTTGATTCACTGGATCCCTTGCTTGATGGAAGTCATTGCATTCTTCACTACATTAGGGAACTCAAAAGTTTAAGTCCATATTGTCATGCAGTAGTAGTTATAAGAATACAGTTGGAAGACCCTTGTAGTCCCAGATGAATACAATTTTTTAAGGTATGCTAATGCATGTTTCAACCTGGCTATGGCTTTATTCTGCAGATAATTCTTTGACAAATGTAGTTTCTTCTTTTTATCTCACTCACAAATGTTGAACGGATGCTTATGAACTTTATTCTCGGATATCATATATAGCCAATTGATTTTACTTTTTGTCATGCTTTTATTTGATTAGCTCAAAGCTAATTGACTTGGTAGAATATATAACTAATACTATGCACATAAAATAATTATTACTATTTTTTTTAAGAGTATAGTCAGGTACACCAGTGATGAGGTAACTACTGTGTTCTGGCAAAATTTTAATCATTCAACTAGTATGAGAACAAGAAGGAGCACAACTCTGAATAATTTTGGCATGAATGTATATAAGTAAATTGAATTACTTAAATCATTTAACTTTTCCACAAGTCCTAAAAGAAATTCCAACTTACAGCAATAAATCTACATTAAAAGGCTGAGCACCTAATGATGAGCAATGAATTCAGATTCAGTTGACCTCAGTCAACATAATTCAAGGGGTGTAGCAACAAACGGACCAAACATTTTTTACCTAACTTTTTTCATAAAGTAAAAAATCAATTTTGTGGCGGCAAAAATATAATTTTCATCTTATTTCTTTTTTGGTTTGTTTGATAGTACAAGTCATTCAAGTATTTTTTTTGTGCTGTCATTGTATTAATTATTTTTGTGCACTAAGCGGCTGCATGGTATGTTAGCTGATGAGGGTATGGTATGGGTGAGAAACATTGGGAGCAATTGGGACAAATATTGATGGGACCCTTTTAATTGCACTGGAAGCAGCCTAGGTGGTCACCTCTGAGTGAATGTTAAAAATGACATTTATGTCTGTAACGTTTTCAAAGTCATTTATTGGAATCTTTAGACTCCTGTCACAAAATGGTTAATAAGCTATGAAGCACGGGTACGGATACGAGTACTGGTATTGGTACGATACGGGTATGTCGATACGGTAAAATTCAAAAAAAAATAAGGTACGCGTACAGGTACGGCTCGGTATGCTTGTAAAAAAATATTTATTTTTAATTTAGGGTAATGCAAAAATTAATTAAATGGTTTAATTTGTTAAGGTCCAACCTATAATTAACATTTAATATCAAAAGTAAAAGTATAAATCAAAATTAAATGTCAATATATTAAATAACTTACAAATGATAGTTTAATTTTAAAATCATACTAAGCATAAAATAAAAAATAAAAAAAAAATCTAGTGAAATGAGTTTTATCTCTATAGTAGAAGGAAAATATTGTTTCAACTGAAGTATGGTACGGCTTGAATATATACTAAGTACGTCAAAAATTAAGAAGAATTGGGTACGTATTTTGTGTACCCGGTACATATGCAGAAGTACCATACAATGTATGGTACGCCGGTAAGTACTCGGTATGGGTACGGCAAATTTTTCAAAGTACCCATGCTTCATAGTTAATAAGATATTCCAAAGATTTTGATAGCCTTTTCACACATAATTATCTAGTTGGAGAAGGGTAGCACCTAGATGGGAGCTTCTAATATGATTTTTTCACGTGTTACTGTTGAAGTGAACAGGTGATCTACAGTTAATTTTTGTTTCATTCTGAAGTAGTGGTAATCCTTTGGTGGTGTTATTGCTGTTCAAAACAATATATATATTCCTTTGGTGGTTTTTTTTTTATCACCTCTTAAATTTTGTTTCATAGCTTGTTTCAATTTGTTTTGATCTTAATTTCTTATTGCAACTAGTATCATTGTCCAATTCTTTTATGCTCAATTATTGTTGCAACTGTTGCGCATCTCCGCTTGCAGCCATTGGTGAACTATGTTCCAATCTATGTTTCATGGACTTGGGTACGAGTATCGGATGCAGGTGCACATCTATAGGTCGGACGCATCAAATCTCAATTTAAAGGATATGCAGACTTGGCAAAAAATGATCATATTTTTATATTTTTAGTCTATTGTGTGAGATAAAATGGTGTTATATGTCACTTGTAACGTCAAAAAGACATTTTACTCATTTTTTTATAGCAATTACTCAACAATAAATAATTATAACGATAGTGTTAAATACAAATATATAAGAAGTGTCTAATGGAATGTATCAGACACATATCCCTTGTCCTAAGATCGACTGTCTAACACATGTATTTGATTTATTTTGAAGAATCCGTGTAACATAAATTCCAATTTTGTGCTATTTTATCAAATTTGAAATGTATGAAGTTTGACTTTCTCTTAATGATTAATGATGTTTGTAAGGAAAGTCTCGAATGGTATAGAGGTTTTAGGTTCTTCCTAGTATTATCCTGTTGGTATTTATCTTTCAAGTAATGGGTAGACGCAAAGGAAGACTTCCATGGGATATTTCCTTTTAGGTCTTGTTTGGCCTATTTTGAATGGCCAGACTGACTAAACCTTTTATAGGTTGGCCTTCTTATGGACACATTTCACTTGATTTTAAACCCCTTTTTGATTGGTCATAACTTCTCCTTCTGATTCAATCTGTGCATTGCATTATAGATCCACAATCTACTAAGTGGGAGTTTTTTGGTATATATGGGAATTCCAAACTCTCAATGGCACCTTGTTTTTTCTTCTCTAAAGTCTGGACTGGTTGGGACCGGGTGAGTTTTTTGTTTTTTGTTTCAAATAAATATTGAATGTGCTACTTTAGGACTCTGTTAAGGATGTGCTGCTTTTGCATAATGTTTTGGTGGTATTTGTGCCAATGTCAAGGATGTGCTGCTTTTGCACAATGTTTTCGGTGGTATTTATGCCAATGTCATTGATGGTGTACAGATAAGACCTTTCCTGGGAAATTGGGAATTCAGTCACCTTTGATATAATCGATTTATGATTCTATTTTTTCTTCAGTTGTTTCTTCTTTGTTGATACCTGTTCTAGGACTTTCTTTAGTCAAGACAAGGGCTTCTACTTGGGATTGATTTAAATTTGTTGTGACTATTGCCTGTCCAGGAAGTTCTTTTCCTCTTTTCATTGTTGGGTTTCTTTGTTATTGCCTTTTTTGACTTTCAATGTTGATTTTTTTTTTATTCTCATCGTCCTTGATAAGGTTTGATATCCATAATTGACAATCATGCGTTGATGATTAGGCAATTATCTGTGTCTACTGTGCTAAAATTCTCCGGTCTCCATCAAATCCCTACCATTAACCTGACCACCAGTTTCTTCAATTCTAGTTATCTTCGTCACTTCATCGGAACATATTGGCTAGCTTATCTATGGGGTTTTTCTCCTTGATTGTCTCTGTTGCATGCTTATGTTTAAAGTGTTCCCTGTCTTGACATTTACATTGTAGATTTTCCAATTTGGGAGGTAAGGAATGACAGTATGAGAATTCCTTCCTAGATTCATTCAATGCTGGACATTTTGGTGCTTTTGGGGGTTTATACTTCAAATTGAACATTGTTGGGTTAAAGTTACCCCCTTTTCATCTGCATGCATTCATTTCATGAGTGGACTGGAATCCCCCTTTTGAAGCTTTCTTAAAGTCTACTGGTGGTTGTTTGTCTCAGAAACCCAGCCCATTTAAAACTTGGAAGCAGTTGCGAGAAATGTGGGGTTTATAAATTCACCTTCTAGATTTATGGAGCACAGATATTGCTTCAAAGAAAAACTCCTTGTCTTTTTCCAAACCAGACAGTAATTGAAAGGGCTTTTCAGCTGCTATTTTATGTGATAATCAACCAAGTTTTTTTTAGTAATATTTTGATTAGAGGAGCGGATCATTGTGATACCATCACAGCCTTCTCCAAGCTAGTTGGATCTTGACATTCATGCTTGGCAGAACTGTCTGCCTTCAGATGGCAGCTGACGGATGCAATGGTAAGGATTTCCTATTCAATTCCAATGTAGAGAGCTTTTTGGTTTGGTTATTTGATTTACCTTCCTGACTCTCACTCTCACGTTGCAGAGAGCAAGCAAGGCAGCATTTGATTTAAAGACCAAGAATCCATACCTGATAGTTGGGTAATCTCATTGAAGTGTTAGGATAATTCAAAAATACTAGGTGTTTACATCTATCTTCAATGTTACTGCTATTCAAACATAGTCGTAGAGATTTACTTTTCATCCATCCTGCACATATGGAAGGAAAAATAAGGGAGATAATTTGCAGTAACTGATGGTTGCTTCAGGGATCCTCCCTGATGAATGGAGCTGTCTACTGAGCTGGAATCAAGTTCTTGTTAGGATTTTTGAAATGATAATATTGTTTCAAAGATGTTCCTGTGCTTTAGATTGACCAGTGAAGCAATGTCATTTCTGATGGAGCATCATCATCCCAAGCAAGGAAATCTAATTATTATTATTATTATTATTGTTATTTTTGCCGACGATGTTCATTTGATAAGGATTAGTGTGCACTAAAGATGTTAGCTGTAATGATGAATTTGTTCGTCCTTCCATTTATATTTTTTTAAACAAACCCAACCAGTTGAGCTTGACTTGTATTCGGCTTATTAAAAATTTGTTTGAGATTAACATGTTATATAAACAAGTTAAATTTTAACATATTTTAAAGTTCGTTATTAAATTTTTAAATCAAACTTGAACAACCACTGCTCAGCTCGATAAGTTTATATACACTATAAAGGATCATATTACTCCAGCTTGATTTATACTTGACTCATTAAAAATTGTTTGAGATTGGCCCGTTATATAAACAAGTTAAATTTAAATATATTGTGAAGCTCTTTAAGTTTTCAGGTTAAGCTTTAATAATATTATACCCGGTTCGGTTATTGTCCTATTTCCATTAGATTCATTAATTGACACCCCGTTTCAGATCTTAGAATTGACCTTGATATGCTTTCATGACAAGCTTTGTATTTGAAGGTTTGGGCAGTGATTTTTTTGACTAAAATATGAAGCGAAAAAAATTGAATTATTTGATTTTTTTTGTGTTTTATGAAAGAACTTTCAGAAAGTAGGATAACGTGGCAATATGGCTGAATGAAATCGGATTGGCTCATGTCTATCATTTAAGTTTTCCCTGTTTGGCAGGAGGGAGAAAAGAGGTTGAAGTTCTGCTCTTGAAAAATCAAGAGAAATGTTCTTTTTTTTGTCTGTTTCTTCAACATTTTGTAGAATAACGAGTTAAGCATGCATGGTTCTCACTTAGATCTCTTCCTACTGTGCTAGGAAGCAGAGAACACAATTGATTTTTGGAAGCAGAGAACGCAACTGATTTTTTTTTTTTTTGGGGGGGGGGGGAAGAGTTCTTCGTCAGTATAGAAATTATTTATATTATTTTTGTGTATCCCTAATCTAAGGAAATCGTCTTCCCTCCAAACGGAGAGACAGCAATTTTGACATAACTCGTACTGAACGCAATTTCGACTTACAAACAAAATATTATTTTCTGCCCATTTTTTTACTTCTTCATTTAAGAAAGGAAATGAATTAAAAGGGCTAGTATATGAGGACCTCTCTCTTTTGTAATGATTTCTGGAAAATGTTTTTAATTGGGGGTATTTTGTGACGTAATCGGTGGGATATCTTTCTTTACAGAGAGCAAAGAATTGTTCCTCCGTTTCTGCTTCGCCAAGTATTCCCCTCCAGAGTTCGTCTCTGTTTTTCGAAGGGCTTCTCCCCTTAGATGAAAATTCCCCCCATTCGACGAACTCGCCCCCTTTCTGTATATACTGTCGACTTGCTGTTGGCGAGTGGAGTTTTTCTATATTTAGATGGTAGATCCTCCCATTGCTTCCAGTGAAATCGAAAAATCTCGGGTTAGAGGTTTGGATCTTCTTCGTGCATTGAACCATGGCATGAAGGTGAGGGTTTCCATCTTCATGGAGCTCCCTTGCGACAAGTATGTAGTATGGCTGACAGGCTAGTTGGAGGAGAGATTGGAGGAGTTCTAAGAGTTGTTCTTTTGGGCATGGGCATTGTGGGTAGGTGAGGAAAACATTCTTGACATAAAAACGGAAAGAGGCTTGGCGAGGCATTATTTAGCTTATTTAGTGATTAACACTTAACTTACATTGGTATGAATGTTGTTTGTCGAGGCTTTATATAGAGGGAGGTCACACTAGCAGGGGGGGCGCTATATATAATATTACTAGCGCCCCCTGTTGAAATTGTACCCGATAGGCAATTTCATCCGTTGATGGACGTACGAATGGTGACGTGTAAGGTGTAGATTAAATCCGTACTCACACCAAATAGTAATCACTATTTGGTGTGAGTGGTGTGAGTATACGTGGTCGGATCCTGTCCACCCACGTGTCACGATCGTGGTGGTTTTGCTTGGAGAAAAAGCAAAGGTGCACAGAATTCCGCGTGAATGAACAGTAATGGGCGGGAATTCAAATTTTAAATTCCGAATCTCCGTGTTTACAGCTGTCTATATATCTGGGTCCAGCCTCAGATATTTGTCGGTGGAGAGAGATAAGAGAGATATGCTTTTGCAGTTGGAGAGTTATTACACTGAGGTGATTTTCTGGTACCTTGTTTCGTCCCTCCTTTTCTTTCTGCCAATTTTGTCAATTTATTTGGTATACAATGTTGAACTCCTTAGAAGAGTATCCTGAGAATTACGGGCAGTTCACTCAAATGTGTGTAGATCGCTTTTTGACGTGGCAACTAGGACTGTGGGAAGAGAGTCGGTGGAGAGCTCCGGTGAAGTTTGTTCCGGTGTACAAAGATCAGAGGGCAAAAATATCAAAGCTAAGGTGTCTGAACAGAAGGGTTAGCAGAGGTAACAGATCCTGTAGAAGTGTTCATATAAAAGATTTGGAGTTATTTATAAAAAATGGAAGGAATAGGAAGCAGCCATTACCGGACCCCCCTTGCGTACCGGAGGTCAAGGACACCGGCGGCCAGTGGATATAGGTGTAGTTACCGTAGTCGTGCACCTTTTAAAACCCAGTATGTTCACAGGGATCATTAAAAACATTTTCCAGGGATCATTACAAAAGAGAGAGGCCCCCATATACTAGCCCTTTTAATTCATTTCCTTTCTTAAATGAAGAAGTAAAAAAATGGGCAGAAAATAATATTTTGTTTGTAAGTCGAAATTGCGTTCAGTATGAGTTATGTCAAAATTGTTGTCTCTCCATTTGGAGGGAAGACGATTTCCTTAGATTAGGGATACACAAAAATAATATAAACAATTTATATACTGACGAAGAACTCTCCTCCTCCTCTGATAACAGGAACCAGAGCAGAGGCCCATCCGCCCAATCTCCCTCTACCTCGAAGGACCCTCAAGAACAGGCAAAACCGCCTGGGCCAGAAGCCTCGGACGACACAATTACTTCTCCGGCAGAATAAGCTTCAAGGACTACGACCAAGACGCCGTCTACAACGTCATAGACGACATCAAATACTCGACAGTCCCTACCGAATTAATAAAGAATTTAGTAGGCTGCCAGAGAGATTTCCATGTATTTGTTAAGTTCCAACCAGATCTCACTATTAGAGGAGGAATTCCTTGTATTTTATTAACAAATGGGGACAGTAGTTGGCTAGATGCAATGTCCCCAAAAATGAGAGAATGGTTTGATGTTAATGTAACCACTGTCATGATTAATGAAAAATTTTATTAATTTTATTTATGAAACCACTCAAAGTTTTATTTACTTACTACATTTCCCTTATCATCCACTATTACATCTTGAGCCACATCACTATTTTTTACACTGATGATTACATTTCGTAAAACATTAGAAAATTCTGCTGCATCCATAACAACTGATCCTCTACGATCAACTTCCTCTTTGCTAACACCAACCTCTGAAATCGACGGACCAGGATCAACATCACTAGATTCATCACCGCCTCTGCGTACATCAATCTCTGACAAATTCAGACGACCTCTGTGTTCATGAATGACTGAACCACTTTCCCCAAAACCTCCTAACAACAAATCTCTTCGCCTCTCCGGTAAACCAACAGAGTTAGTTCGTGTCAGAATCGGAATGGCCTTCGTTGGAGGACAATGCCAGACATCAACATTATCACTAGTATATTTTTTAGATAACACAACAATAGAGGGGGCCCTCATTTGCGAATCTTCTGGCATGTCACTCGTAGAATACTTCAGATACCCCTTCATTTTACAATACGTAACCCCCCTTTTAATAAAGAATTTAGTAGGCTGCCCCATGCCAGAAGATTTGTTGCCACGTCATTACCGTCTAACCTCCGATCATAAACATTTACTCTGACCAACCCACTAGCATTAGGTGCGCAAAGGGGGGAATATTTTATCAATATTTTATCAACCTTAATACTTTTTTGATTGTATCTTAACCTCAATTGAGAAAATAAATTAGGCAACGCAAGTTCAATACAACTAAAATCACTTGCCGAAATACCTTCAACAACCCCAGTTTTTATATCGTCCACCTCCATTAACCTGAACATTAAAAATAAAAATACATCAAATTACAATTCTAAACAGTTTTAAAGTACATTTGACTCCTTAAAGTAATTTTGCATTCCTTTCCACTAACAGTAGCAGCCACTAAATATATGGCACCCTTTTGAATGCTTCCAACATTTCCCAACAGCATATCTTTGTAGTCCGTCCAAACATCAACTGGGAAGAACCGATCTACAACTTCTATCCCGTGACGAACGTACTATTTGTCCTTGCCACCAACGAGCTTGAATCTCATTTTCTTTAGCATCCGAAAACGGTCGGACTGGTCAGGATCAACAATCCAGGTCTCAGGATTACCCTCACCAACTCCAATAAATATCTTGTCAGGTGTAGGGACGGAATCTGACGGACTATTATCACTGATGACAAAAAACAACACGTGGTGGACCACAGCTTCGTCCTTAGCATCCTGTCCCAATTGAACATTACCAATGAATTTGATACCCTTAACCACGATCTTGTCTGATTGACGGTCAGATCTCTTATTACCCAACTCAATACCATTAAGTAATCTCGCCACGCCTTTATTATCAAACTTAACGTCCCTTAATTGTTCATCGTATAGCTGTAATTTCCTTACTCCTCTCTTAGTCTTCTTAATAAATCGGGGAATATTCTGAACGTACCGTCTGCGAACATGCTGGGTCTTAAAAGGTGCACGACTACGGTAACTACGCCTATATCCACTGGCTACCGGTGTCCTTGACCTCCGGTACGCAAGGGGGGTCCGGTAATGGCTGCTTCCTATTCCTTCCATTTTTTATAAATAACTCCAAATCTTTTAGACGAACACTTCTACGAGATCTGTTACCTCTGCTAACCCTTCTGTTCAGACACCTTAGCTTTGATATTTTTGCCAACTGATCTTCATACACCGGAACAAACTTCACCGGAGCTCTTCGCCGGCTCTCTTCCCACAGTCCTAGTTGTCACGTCAAAAAGCGATCTACACACATTTGAGTGAACTGCCCGTAATTCTCGGGATACTCTTCTAAGGAGTACAACATTGTATACCAAATAAATCGACAAAATTGGCAGAAAGAAAAGGAGGGACGAAACAAGGTACCAGAAAATCACCTCAGTGTAATAACTCTCCAACTGCAAAAGCATATCTCTCTTATCTCTCTCCACCGACAAATATCTGAGGCTGGACCCAGATATATAGACAGCTGTAAATACGGAGATTCGAAATTTAAAATTTGAATTCCCGCCCATTACTGTTCATTCACGCGGAATTCTGTACACCTTTGCTTTATCTCCAAGCAAAACCACCACAATCGTGACACGGGGGTGGACAGGATCCGGCCAGGTTCAGTCATCAGACTCATTTAAGTCTCGTTTGACAACAAGTTATTTTAATAATTTTTTAACTTTTTGATTAAAATATATAGTGAAAAAAAATTAGTATATTTGAAATGATTTTTTGATTTTTTATAAAAAGATATATAAAAATAAAAAGAAGAGAATTTTTAATATAAGTTATTGACTATTTAATTTTTTTTAGGGATATTTTTTAGGGACTTTTTAACTTGTTAGTGTAGCTCCGAACAAGTTAAAAGTTGATATAAAAATTTGAATCTAAAAACACCTTCCATGTTACCTAATAATAAAAAATAAAAAATAAAAAATTATAGGAATTACTTTTGCCTCAGAAGAAGAAGAAGGTCCATTTAAACAATCTAGCACAGATTTTCAAAATGAAAAAAAGTTGCAAGTAGCTTCATAAACTATGCAAACAGCCCATCAAGATTTTCAAAATGAAAAAAGTTGTAAGTAGCTTCATAAACTACAGCCCATCATTATATTAACACAAGTGACTGAAATACCCAGACAAAATTGAAATTAACTTCATTAAAAATTATGACGTTTTCATTGTCAAAATAACAACCATGCAAAGGCCTAGTTCTAGCTTATCAATGGTTTTGATAAGTGGCATTAGAAGGTATCAATGATATTTACTGCCTGAGGTTCAACTCTTAAATATTGAGAAACAGGGCAAAGCCAGTAATCAAAGGACTCCTTTAAGTTTAAAGAAATGTAGAAAATAACAAATATCCCAAACATCAAATACAAGCTTCCCGTGCTTCTGTTTTTGCTTCGAACATAGACAGACCGGTTGTGACCTTCACAAAAAAAAATTGAAATTCATAAAAAATTCTGATAGTTTCAGTCAAAATAACAACCACGAAGGTCCCGTTCTCCGTATTGTGTCTAATATCCATTTGAATCCACAAGTACAGTATTTAGCTCCTTGTGGGTGATGCAACTTCACTAACGGAAAATATCAATCAGATTTATCTGTTAAAACGCCTCTAACTTCCAAAACTACTAGACAAGTGTCATTTTTTTGTTTCACTTCAACTTCATATCAAGGTGTAAAGGAAATGCTTTTCCACGATGGTTGAAGATCATGAAATCCATATTCGCAGGTAAAGATACTACCCTGCACTCAAGAAAACAGGAATTTGAAGTCATTATCCATTCATTTCCAGATCAATAGCAAAGCAAATATAATCATTTCTAAAGTTAAATCATCAGACAAAAAATAAACATAAAGGCTGAGAATTAGTAGTGCAACTCACTATTATAGACCATATACTTAACAGGTTCTACTGGTTTGAAGATTGTATATTAGCTTTCACACATGCAGCTAGGCTTGGTTTAACTTTTGGCTTCAAATACAGTAGATTTATTTTTCTCATATTCTAAAAAGATACAGAGGAAGAACAAAATTGGAAGAAAATAAAAAAAAAACGAGTCATTTGCATTTTAAGGAAACTTATCCTCGATTCCTCTCAATTTGTAATCTAATACACAAATCAATTGGTTCCGTCAAGCTAGCTATGTTGTGTATTATCAACAATTTTCACATAGAACACTCTATGGTCCTTCACAGGTGGCCCTTTTTGCTTAAACAGTTGTTTGGCATAACCTATAAAATATCATCATTCATATTTCATTAGAGTTAGCCGGTTAGCCTAAAATTGTTATCCATCATGCAAAATGACCTGACCATCTTGTGACGCAATTCAGCAGTTCACTCCTTTTGGAGTTTGTACAGTGCACCCTAAAGATGTTTGTGACTTTTTTTTTGTTCTTTTTCATTTTTAGCGGTATTTAAGGAGACTAGTTAAGAAGCAAACCCCCCCTCCCCACAACAATAAAATAAAAATGAGCTATCAATATATGCTAAAGATTGAAAGAGCTACTGGACTTCCATCACTTCCATAGTTTTTATAGTATCTCTAACTATATTCATGAAAAGATCTATCGGGACATGTCGAACAAAAAGCAAAAGCAGGATTTTTCTTTCATATAGTGATGAGCTAGCCCTGACTCTGACCCCTCTATATATAGTCTCCTCCAACTTCGTCTCCAAGCAAGCACAGGTTATAAGTTATCTGAATTTCAAAAACAATGTTGGAATACGTATTACAATATTAACAGGATAGACTATACATAAAAGGCTGGGGTCACCTATGTCGCAAGAAAAGTTTCTCGTAAGTAAAAACTTATTTCCAAACTAGAGAATTTTGTCAAAACACATGTACAGTGATATAGAGCTCTATTTGCTATTCATACAGGGAATTTCAAAAGACACTCTCTCATTAATTAATTCTTCCTAATTTTACTAATAAAAGAGTAAAATTAATTAAAACTTAGGTAAAAATAATGTTAGTAAATAGATGAAAATGTCAGTTCATTTGCCTTTGCTCAATTCACAAAGTAAAACTCATATGATTGTGTCCTGACATCGACAACAATGCCTCAAATGTGAAGATAAAAATATTCTAACAATGATAAGATGCATATAGATTTGCTTGTGACGAATACAAACGTGCTATCTCAACTATTTCAAGAAGTAGAAGCTCAACCTTTGTGGAGAAAATAATTGAGTCTTCATGATTTGAGGAATTTAAGAAACAAACTACCCATCCTATATCCTATGACAGATGAACATAATGAATACAATATAAGGATAGGGGGAAGCACAGAATCAACTTTAGTTATACAATCATCATGTAAAATTTTTAGTTATACAACCATCAAAATCAACTTTTTTCTTCTTTATTTTTTTTGTTGATAAATTACAACCTTCAAAATAAACTTCAACAGAATACATTCAAATTTTATATATTTCTAATCACATCGACAAAAGTAACTAAACTTGTCAAATTACATGTAAAAACAAAAATTAGGACATCAATACTCTTTTTCTTTCTTTTTTTTTAAGTAAAATTTACACTTGTCCTCGACAATTTTCATTTTTGAAAATCGCTAAATGATAACTTCATTATTTAAGTTATCAAACATTTCTTTTATGATATATGTAACCAAAAAATAAAAAATAAAACAATTCAACACTAAAAAACTCCAAAAAGCTCAAAACAAAATGCAAATGATTCTTCATATATCAATATATGAAAATTTGGCTACACATACATTTATAAATACCAACAATAGGTTAAATTGAATATGTTTCTAGGTGTGAGATATTTTGTTTCCCCAAGTCAATTTATAAGACACAAAAAGTTTGATTTTATGTGTTTTCTTTTTTTCCATTGGGGTCAATTTGCGAAACCCGTAAATTTGTTTTTATGTTTTTTTTATTTCACTGGGTTCACTTTGTAAATCTCAAAATTTTTGAATGAAATCTAAAAATATACTTTTTTTTGTTCACCTCAACATTCCCCACGTGCCTGTATCCGTACTTCTTAGTACATCATTATATTATGGGGTTGTTTGGGAAGTGTTAAATTAATAAATTTTTTTACTTTTTACAAAAAATGTGAAATGTGAGTTGAAATTAAAGTAATGTGGCAAAGAGGTAATATGACCCAAATAAGAAGTGATGTGATCCAAATAAGATGTGCTATTTTAGCACATGCCAAACAACATCTATATAAAGAGAGAACACCCCCGAGTTTTTTAAGGCCATGTAAATATTTTTCTTTCCTAAAAAGCCAATACTTCTATACAAGATTATTTGGTATTTTCCTATCCCTTGAGGGCATTATTATGAATTTTATACTACTTCAAACAATTTGAAATCAAATATCCACCTAATATGAAATTTTAAAAAGTATGTAACTGATTTTAGAGTGAAGTTCTAAGTGGGACAGCCTGTGGAGAGGTGGTAAATGAAAGAGATTAGGGCATCTCCAATCTTGACTCAAACTTATAACAAATTATATTTGGATAAAAATACTCAAAACAAACCCCACTTCTTACCCCAAACTTATGCCAAATGGAGTTTTACTCAAATTTTCCCCCAAACCAAGAGAGAGACAAATATTACCCTGTTTGGAAACTGACTATTTTAGTTGGCTTTTTACGAAAATATGTGCAGAGAAATAGAGAGAGTGATGTGATAGTTTATACCAAATGGCTTTCAAGGTATTTTCGTGATTCTCAAATCTACCACTCTGCTCTGCATATCAAATACAGCTTTTACTCAAATTTGAGTAAAATTTTGAGTTAGAAGGTCTGGAGATGGCATTGTACTATACCTAAATTACTGTGAGCCTTCATGGATCTCAATAAAACGCACAAACCCACCTTATTTATTGTTCTAATTGCTAATTGCAACAAAAAAACAACTTATTTATTTGAAAACCAAATTCAATAACCAACAGACATTACATTACCTGTTCTCCTCAGAATCGAGCAGTATCGAGAGAAATTTCCCTGGAACGATCAACGCAGCCCACATACACATAACCAACCCTAAAATCAGCTCACCAACCACCTGTATTACCAGAACCCTAGATTTATAACCATCACAAACCCATGAAAGTAAATCAATACTAGATATGGAACACAGAGAGAGAATTACGTTCATAGGTGGTCCAGAGAACTCGTCCTCGGTGATCTTCAGCAGAGACCTATCTGTAATTAAATCAAACGAGCCAATTGAGACGAAATTGAAACCCTAGTTTTGAATTTGAGAGAGAGAGAGAGAGAGAGGGGTTACACTGGATGGTAGAATAGGCTGAGTGAGAGAGGATCAAGACTCCGAGGACGCCGACGACGAAGCCCAATCCCATTCTCTCTTTGAGCGATTGCCGGAGATTGAACGCCTTCTTCTTGTTGTCGTCGTCACTCTTCAAATCTAACAAAATTGCCAATTGAGATGGTTTTTACAATTTTAACAAATTTTATTTTAATAAAATATATGTTATAGCTTCTCCAACTTTATATATATATATATATATAATTAGCACTCTAATTAGCACTCTATCTATTATTTTAAATTCCTCATTCTTTTAAATTTTTATTTATAAATTTTGAATTTTTTTTAAAAAAAATCTCCCTATAAATAATACTAAAATTATCATTCTAAAGATATTCAATTGAATGGATATCCCACACCCTAAAAAAAATCTCTCTTCCAAAACCTTTAACAAAACCCATAAAGAAGAAGAGCCGAATGTGATCACTGTCTCTGCCGTCTCATTCTTTTTTTCGAGTTGGTATGCTCCCTCTCTCTCTCGCCACATCCTTTTCTTTGATGATTAATATTCGGTAACTTGTTTCCAAACAAATAATAAATGTTCGGTTACCAGTTCCCGAACAAATAAATAATGTTCGGCCTATATTCCCAAATTTCAATCATATGTTCGAGAGTTCAGTCCCAAAAAAATGATGAACAAATTTTATTATATTTGTTATTTTTTTAAGGAACCTATTCTTACAAGGCCAATTTCCTCTAAGAGCACTATCAAAGTTATGAACTTCCTCTAACCTTTTATTGTTGTACTCCTCTCGTCTCATAGAGTTGTGGTCGCCGAAAAAAATTTCACTAATTATCATTGCCAGAGAAGTGCACGTAATCAAATGGTTATTACTATTACCGCTAGAATATTGCCGCCAAAAGGTTTTCAAGATTTTGAGGGTGGATAAGTTTTGAAGGTAGGATTTGAGAAGATGGATGAATGGTGATAGAGGTGGATGCTCTTATAAACCCTAATTCATGATGTAGTGCATGTGTGGGTTTAATTATGAGATGCAGTGTTTCAAAATTAATTATGTCCTTTTTAGTAATTTTATTTAAGGTTATTAGTATAATTAAAAAAGCTAAAAATTGAGGGGTCCAAAATAATTAATGGGTGCTAATGGTAGCACTCTTTTTTTTATCAAATTTAAATTTGATTAAAATATTTTTTAAAAAATCATTTCTAATTAAATCAATGGGAGTCATTTTTTTTTATTATTATCAAATTAAGAATTTATCAATTTGAATTTGATGAAAACTTTAAAAAAAATAATACATTGAAAAAAAAAATTAAAAAAAATTAATAAAAAATAAAATTTGGAGTAACAATGTAATCCTGTATTTTAATTTTTTAATTTTGTCAATTTAAATTCTAATTTTTTAATTTATTTTTAATCTAAATCATTTTCTTATTTGTATTAAATAAAATCAAGGGGAAAAAAAATTATCCATTAAATTCAATTTAAGTGTACATAAAATATATTTTTTCCGTTGAGTATGAATAAAATACAATTTTTTAGTTAGTTTTAGTTAATGAAAATATGCATATAGTTTAAATTGAAAATAAATTAAAAAGTTATGATTTAAATTGATAACATTATAACTTCAAGGCTTATTTTGTTAGAGCATTCGTATCAGGATCATCAAAATAACAAAAAGCTAAAATATAACTAATAAATCATCAAATTCTCTTTCCATCAGTCTCAATAAATTTTTTAAAAATCAACTTCTTGTTAAATTTGCTATAGTATCTCAACAACTTTGTTGAGGCACTTTGTTCATTCGCTATATGTTTTTTTATTATATTTTTCTGGAGCAAGATTGGGCCAAATCTTTAAACCAGATGTCGTCTCGAATGTCCCACTGAATGTCTCGTGAGTGCCTGTAGCAGAAGAAGAAAAATGCCAAAAATTAGACTAACCAGTCCACCGGTCAACAACAAATTTTTTTTTTAGGAATTATTTGGCGATTGCTCATCAAATTAATAAAATAAGAAAGAATAAAAAAAACAATAATAAAATAATATTTTAATAGGATTGAGTTAGAATAGAGAGTTTGATGCTGTGGATAACTAGCTAAAATAGCAAAATAAGTTTTTTAGCTCTAATTTGACTAAAAATTTGAAGAGGCTGGTGTGAAAGCTCTTACAAGGGCAAAATGTTGAGTTTTTTTTTTTTTTTTTTGTGTGTGTGTATGTGTGCAATTTACCAAAAAAGTTATGAATAAACTGGCAAAATTAGTATAAATGATGTGGGTAGTTCTAGAGTAATGATATATGAATAAAAAATTTATACATAATAATGCCGTTCATTGTAGGCTTTTTATTTCAAAACAAAATATCATTGAAAATAGATTTATTTACAATAATAACATTGTCACATCATTCTTGTGAATTTCTTGTATGTATAATTCTTCTTTTACTTGTACCATAAAATTAACTCCTTATACCCTTTTTTTACACCCTTCTTACAAATTTGAAATTTTAATCCCAAATAATTCTACGGGCGTTACACTAATTTTCTCGCTACACCCATTTAAAAAATTCAAAATTTTAATTTGTCTATTTACACTTCTCAATATACCAATCAACTATATCTTTATCCCTAACATTACTTTCCTCTCGTTATACTCATCTTCTTATTTTTCTCTTCTCCATCATTTTTCTTATTCTTGTCACCATTTTAAACTGTCATTGCAATCATCTCAGACCACCATCCCTAACTTTTCCCCACCAACGACACCGTCCAACCATCACCCTATCTACGATACGCTCCAGTGACAACACAAGCAACAACACCATCTTCTAAAATGCGGGTGTTTGAGAAATGAATTTTTTTGTAGGTTTTTTTAGTTGTAGGATATTATTGGAGAAATTTTTTTTTGTGTTTTGGAAGATAGTTAGATTTTTTTATAGTTAGATGTGATATTTGTGAGAGAAAAAGTGAAATGATTATAGGATTTGATGTGATATTTTGTTTGGATTTACTTTTTTTGGTTTTGTAAAACATATGTCCTGTAGTAAAAAAAAAAAAAAAAAAAAAAAAAAAAAAAAAAAACCCAAAAACCAAGTTCCCAAACACCCCCAATGATTGTTTGATATGTTTTTGTTTTTTAATTCATAACCATCTTGATATACTCTAGCGAATTTTTTTTTTTTTAATTTTTTTTATATTTTGTTTTATGTTTTTATTGATCCATATTTTACAAACAGTTACTGGTTCGCCAAACACATGACCTTTGCTCGGTTTTGTAGCTTACTTTTCATGCTCTTTTCAGATACGATAGCCTTACAGTTTGGACTTCCGTAATTCTGAATTTGATTTCACAAGTGCAAATGTGAAATAGATAAACACAAATGAGTCCAATTCCGACAATTCTTTTAAAAAATCGATTTTGAATCAAAATGTCAAAAATAGACTTCTTTGCTAGATTTTAGAGTCGCCACCTAAATATTTTTGAAAAATTAAAGAAACTTGAGACTCGTGCCAAAGGCCACCTATCCGTCATCACCAAAGTGTCTCAGCTTTAGAATTTAGGTATGAGAGAGAAAGGTCATGAATTGAGCACCCCACTCACCCGCTCAAAGATCGGTCTCTACTAATCATGATGTGATTCTTATTTATATTATATGCTCTTGTTCTGATTATTAGGCTATCTTTACTACGTGACGCACACAAGTATAAACTAATTCACAAAAGTTGGAACGCTTTGATTTCATGTTTGTTTTTTGAAAAGTGTTTAAATATGTACCACTTGAAAAAGTGATCTCATTTGTACATTAATTAAATCATCCTAACTTAAGCGAAAAAGCCTTCATCCACTAGCATTCAAACAGGTATGTCACTTAAGCACTTAGTCTTATGGTATGGCAACAATCACACACATGCAATATGCTAAAGTAATAAATGCTCACCTAATACTCCAAGACAAGCCAACAGAAATAAAACAATTAGAAAAATGCATGCTCTAATATACAAGTGACTAATGTAACACATACAAAATGCAACTACTAGGCTCGGCTATTAGCATGGCATGCGAGTCAATTCAAGGCATACGACAAAGCACGTTTTCGAATAAGGAATTTGAAATTGACATTGATTAGTATGATGAGCCGAAATCTTATACATGCAAGACGAATGGATGCAAGTCATGGAAAGTGCCAATTAAAGCATAATAAGCAATTAAATAAAAGGGAGAAAGAAATGAGGGTTGGAAGACATATACAGTATTACATATTTTGCCCTCACGCAAGAGGATCCGAATGAATGTCCTACTTTAAGCTAATTATTACAAATTGAATAATCTAACTAATTAATTACAGCATGAAATTAATTAACTAGGCTATTACAAGTTCAAAGGAATGAATTGATCTAAGTACAATATACTACCATATATTGACATTAACACACTTTAATGAGTCACGGGGAACGAAGAATAGTTCATGCATGAATGAGAGTTCCCATCCGAAAATGCCCTATGTTTGGCTGCCAGAATGTTTCTATCTTGCAGTTAGAAAATTGAACTGTTTTCACCCTAGCCTCTACTCTGTTCTGCTATAAAAATGGCACTATTGATCTAAAATAGATGGCAGGCCGACCACTAGTTCTTGCTACTGCCCTGCTGCAACAGACATGAAACAGAGTACAAACAGAGTATTTTCAGGGGATATTTGTCCACTCTGCTTCTTCTTATCATCAAATAGATCGAAGAAGAGGTAGACTCGATTCGCAAATCATCAATCAACGCAAACTTATTGCGTGATGATCTATGATTCGAGGGACAAAGTTTCAATAAATGATAATAAAAGACCAATAAAACCTCCTCCTTATCATGGAATTGATCAAGAGAAGTGGTTAACATTGATTCTTGAGCCATTATCATCACTAAAAGTATGAAATGACTTAAGACTCAATGGGTTCAATTAACGTCTGATTGAACCCAACTTGCTTTTATTATCTTGTACAATTTTAGTCCAATTTATTGCCTCTTTTAATTACATTTCCATTCTTTAGTCATTTTAGTCCAAAAATGAGAATTGAGTCCACTAAATGGAGAAGAGTGTCAAACAAGAAGTTATTTTGGGCATGAAAGAGATGTAATGCCTTGGTAATAAACCTCCAAAGAGATTAAACTATTAAGTATAGAAGAGTTTATTTCTCAAGTTTAAACAACACTCGTTTGAAACAACTCTCAAAGAAATAAAAAGCCAAGAAATGATGGAGGGTGTAGAGGTGATTATGTATGAACACAAGTATGAAAAACATAAAATAAATGCTATCAACTCAAATACGTTAGTGTCTAAGGCTTAAACTACCAAACCTATTTGGAAACTCTCAAAAACAGTGTTGAAATTATCATGGAAAAGCTAGAAAAAGTGAACTAAAATAATGAGGAAATGAAGCTAGTTAGCAAGCCTAAGGAGGGGTGGCTAACCCCTCTACTTTGGGGACTTTAAAACTACATTTTTAGCCTCTAAAAAACTTTGAAGAATAGTAGGAAAAAGTTGAAAAAAAAAGATGGGAAACACAAGGGCAAAAATTTGGAAAATAAGGTTCAAAGAAGGGTGGTTTACCCTTCTACCTTTGATAGCTTTAAGCCACAAGTTTTAACTCATAAAAATAGTGGAAAAACAATTCAAAAACAGCAAGTAGAGCTAGGAAAGAAGTAGTGTAAAGAACTAGAAGCTATACCTCTTGAAAAGAAGTAACACTTTGATTCACAAACTAACAATTTCTCACCCTCAAATGCTGAAATTCAAGCTCAAGAACCTCAGTAAGGAGCCCTAAAAATTTTGTTTAGAGAGTATAGGTAGGGTGCATATAGGTTGCAAGGTAGAGAGAGAGAGAGATTTTCAAAAATTTTGCACTTCACAAATTTTTCTAATCTAAAAACATAAGGTATGGCTCTCTATATATAGAACAACTGGATGATATCTCTCTGAAATATCTGTAACAACCCTAATCCATGATTACTGATTAATCTATGATCACCTAATTATGCTTAATAAGTAATTAAAATGAAATCTCGAATTAATTACATGTTCGTTACATTATTTGTGTTCCTATCTGTCTATCGTGGAAATATCTATTATGTTTCTATTTTATTATACAAATTTAAGGCCTTATTGGCATCCGATCACGGAATTGACTTGATTTCTGTGCTAGTTAAGATTTTTAGAACCTTATGGTAAGTTTAATTAAAATTCGATTCGGAACGATTAAGTTAGAATGATTATTTTTCATTTGATTAGCCTTAACTAATCAACACTAATCAAGCCTATCTAAGGCTCCTATATGTGTGCCACCAGTCATCTTTCCTCTTCATTACACCCTTGAGCCTACACAAACACAAAACGCGTGAGAGAGAGAAGAGGAGGAAGTTGAGACCAAGCAAGGGAATTGCTAGCATTTGGGAAGGAACCTTGGACATTTGGCCTCCAAGCTACAAGAAATTAGCATTTTAGAGCTTAATTGAACATCTAAGGTAAGAATTCAACCCTTAGGCTTGAGTTTAAGTTATTCAATGCATGAATTCTAGAGAAGTAAGCTACGTTAAGCATGAATTGAGCTAAGGAAGTAGAAAAGAAGAGCATTCCATTACATGCATGTGCATTTTATGGATTTTGATGTTGGTTTTGAAAGAATTTTCTCATACATGTCATATTTCTAGCTTGGTTCTAAGAATTTAGCACATTTCCTACCAATTGATCTTAATTGATCATGTTTTGAAAGGTTTAAGTTCAAGGCATTGCATGCATATCTTGTTTCTTAAGATTCAAGTTGGATTGGTACAATTGGCATGCTTTTAAGCCTTGCTTTTGCAAAAATTGCTTTCAATTTATGAAGTTTTATGAGTTTATATCTGATTTCTCACTTTTGGGTTCAAAAGAATGAGTTTTGGAAGGTTAAAGTTGAGTTTGGAAACTTGGGAGCAAATTTAGAAATTCCATAATTTTGTTTCTCCGCTTAAGCGACGGATCCTGCGCTCGAGCGACCACCTTTGTTTTGTACTTCCGCTCGAGCGACCAAAAGTTGGCTCAAGCGTGAAATACAAGCTCCCAGAAGTTTCATGTTTTGCAGACCGCTCGAGCAGTAGAAGTTGCGCTCGAGCAAAAACCTGAGTCTCACGCTCGAGCGAGAGTCGAGCGAGTGGTAAGCGGAAAAATCAAGCTACCAATACTTTTGCAGAGTTTACGGACTGCTCAAGTGACAGAAGTTGCGCTTGAGCGACCACTCATATTTTGCATGTCCGCTCGAGCGGGACCCTTGTTTTCAGTAAGTTATGTTAAGTGTTTCCAAGTGCATTTTAGCATCTTCATTGTATCTTAGACATTCCTAGGCCGAGATTAAGACATAATAATGAGGATAAAAAGTATAAAAACACCAAGATAAGAAAGAACTAAGTTAATGATTCTGGGTGTGTAATTTAGTACGTATTCATTCTGTATCTGTGTAGGTCACGCTCTACAAAATATCTGATTTGCCTACTCCATTTGTTTGCTTTGAAGCCAATTGTGAGTAATAACTTAGTAAAGTTATGTTCAACTTTATTTATTTTCTGTATATGGAATAAGATTTGTTTTATGACATGTTATATGTTTTGTACAATGAATGATTGTCCAATTTCTGACAAGTATTCGTGGCAACAATTCCGTGGCTCAAGTAAATTATTTGTTCCCGGTACGGAGGTTCCTTTATGAAACTGACAAGTTATCTGTACCCAGCGGGAGGTTCCTTTATGAAACTGACAAGTTATCCATACCTGGTCTGGAAGTTCCTTTATGGAACTAAAAAGTATGATCTTCGATGCTCTGTATGTGATCTGTTAGCGCTAACGGATGTAAGATTAAGTATGAATTCTGATTTCTGTCATTGACTTGAATAAGAATATGAATATGAACCTGTTTCTGTGAATTAATTTAGTTATGGGACATCATTCATTTACCCTTTTACTCTATTGTTATTCATTAAGCTTCGCTCACTATTCATATATGTATGTAGGTGACCAGGCGTGTGACCAAACCCAAAGTTGATGACCTGGAGTCTCTGTTTTGTCAGCCAATTGTTGTGCCTCCCGAAAAGGTTCCCTTTTGTGAACAAGTCGATTTCATGTGGCATACGTTTGAGACTTTGTTTCTTTTGGAACATGAAATGGTTTTTAGTTTATGTGTTACAGGGCTAAGCCCCCATTTTGTCATATTTGTACTGAATTTGATGTGGATACTGTAATTATGACGTCACGCTTATGTAAATGAATTTTTTTTTTTTTTTTTGGAAATTTTCTATCCCATGTATGTCAACACAACTCAATGGACTACATATATATTGTATATTTGCTTTTACAGCCCCTAATTATATATTAATTTGTTCAGAGGCCTTTGGTAATCCAAAGATTACTGGCCGGTTACGACGTTAAACCTATAGGTGCCGGTTTGGATCGTGACAATATCTGTATTGAGCTAATTGGTGCAGTGCATGCACATGGGGGGACAGCTGGCAGTAAATATCTGCTCTACCGGAACACCTGGCCAGCTGGCCACTAATTTTTGGCCAGCCGGCCACTAGTTGACCTTTAGGCCTCTGAGTGGTCAGGCTTGGAAAAATTCTGTTTTGGTCAAAAAGTGGTTCAAGGTTTTAAGGTTTCTGAGACTTAAAACTGAGGCTTCCTGCTGAGAAAATCGAACGTTTGTACAGCGTACAAATTCATCATTGGGTGATCAATCGGAGGCACCTAAGTCTTAAGGCGGTCAAAATAGGGTGTCTATAAGTTGTGAACTACAGAATATACAAGGTATGTCCATTTGTGGGATGCTAAATATAATGGGTCTATATGATTTTGGCAATAGATGTAAAGATGCTTCAATTTTGTTCGGTAGTGGCTATCTGCACGATTTGATTTTGTTTGGCAATAGGGCTCTGAACTATTTGGTTTTCTTTAGTTTTGGTGTACTGAACAAAATCCAAATTCGATTCGAAGACATAATAAAATAAAGAAATTCATTATTTCACTTTTTTGCTAGTTATATTCATCATAATTTCTTTATCCATTGCCTTCTTATGTTGATCAAAATACTAAGATTCACACTTTTGTAATGAAATATGCAATAGAGAAGATAAATTAAGAAAGGAAGAAGAGAAATATGGTTTAAAGTGGAGTGGATGTAAAGAGATATTCAAATCTTTTTGTTTTTTGTCTTTTGCTCTTGAAGGTAATTTTGCACATGGGTAAAATTAGAATAATTTTTTTAAAAAAATGACGGATGTAATAAGTTAGACCTGTTGTGTAAGTATAATTACCCTTTAATCCTTTCTCATTACACTTTCAATAATACCAAACTTACTTTTATCTTTCCAAAACCCAAACCACAGCCTTCACTTCCAGTTACTACCTTCGGTACCACTGCCACTTCTTTTGGCAACCAACCCACAACTTCTTTGTTACTAATGACCACCCTCCCCTCCACGTTTGACCAATGCAACCATCATCACCCTCTCCTCCTTTTTATTTTTCTTATTTATTTTTTCATATATGAAAATCTCTCCAGATCTCTCTTTCGCTTACTTTCAGGGGGCTGAAGGAAGGTAGTGCCGGTTAGCGATTAGGGTAGGTTTGAGAAGTGTAACGGGAGACAGAATTCAAAGCATGACTATGTTGTAATGTGGTAGGGGACAATGACGAGAGATGACATGAGAGCAGAGGGAGAGAGGGTGACAATGGACGATGGGAGACAAGAAGCATAAAGGGCGACGATAAGCTACAAAGGGGGACACTATAGAAAGAAAGGGGTTAGAGAGAGAAATTTCCAGTGGGTTGTGGCACTGGAGGTGGTGGAAGTAGCAAAATGACTTGCCAAGATGACAAATGAGGGTTACACAATTACAATGGTGACAATTGCAAAGATTGTGGTGAATAGATAAGTGTAGTAAAAAATTAGAATTAGTGGTTTGAAACTTTTTTTGATAAATTTGAAAAGAGGCAAAAGTGTAATAGAAAAATTAAAAATTTAGGATGTAACAAACCCTATACATCGCGTAAATAAAATTATCCAATTGACATTTCCTAAAAATTTAGGGGTGTTCGTGTAATTTTAAAAAAGATAAATTACAAATATATCTTTGAAAATTTGTTTAAAATATGAATTGCATTAAAAAAAATTACAAATACCCTCTTATCAAATTTTTTTATTTAATAGAATTAATTGAAAAAAATAAAATTCTTAACCATTTTGCTATATAATAATAAAATTATCAAAATTATTAATTAAAATAAAAATTTAACATTATTAAAAAAATTTGATTAGTTTGATAATTTATTTATAAAGAATAAATGAAATTAAAAACTTTATCTTGAAATGTAATTTCCAAAACGAAGAGACAATTAGGCTCCACCAACAGTTCGGACACCGCTCATCCACTTCTCAGATAGCTGCCGCTCGAAGTCGAAGGTAACATGCTCTCTCTCTCTCTCTCTCTCGATGTTTGGTTGCTCAGAAAAAAACAGGGAAAGTAAAAGAGAAATCAGTTTCGATGTTTGTTTTGTACTGCCTTCGTGCAATGAGTGAGGGAAGATGCTTGAAAATGGCTTAATTTGTTTAGCATTTTCTGCGCATTTTCTTCTATTTTCCAACGAAAAGTCAAGAATCCAAAATGACATAGAGGAGGATGGGGATATGGAAATTCATATAATCTGTTAGCGTACTAAAACCAGGAAAAAAAAGGAGTAAATTTACTTTTATTATTGTGTTTATCTTTCCCTAAGTTTTATTGGCAGGCAAACATAGCATTAAAAGACTAAGAAACTCTAGAGACTTTGTTGAGATTCACACGATAAATACTGATAAGAATTTTTATTTCATAATTCTCAGTTTCTTCCAAAGTGTTGGTTGATTTTCGAATTAATTCCTGTATGCTGATATTAAGACGTTATTTGGAACTTGGGATTGGTGAGAAAAAGGAAGAGAAAAGAAAAGTGAGAAGGACTGTTTTGGCTTTTTATGTAATAAGTGCAAAAACGTAGAGAGAATAGTTGACTTTTTGGTATTGAATTTTTGTCTAAAAAAGCTAGATCCCAAACTTTACTTTGGAAAAAGTTATATTAAAAATAAAATAACATTGTAAGCTTGATAACAATTTACCCCCTCAGCTAGGGTTGTTGTCACTTGACCACTTCAACTAAAATTGTTACATTTTGGCTCCTCAATATTCTGATTTGTTTGAATCTCAACCTTTGTTAACATTTTGTTATGAAAAGAGAATGAAAAAGTAGCCTAGGACCTGTACATGTCAATTTTATGACAACATGTTCATTCAAGAGGTGGTTTTACCTAACCATATATGTGAGAGATAGGTATATATTTTCTCATTTGGTCATAAAATTGGCACGTGCATATATTTTCTCTCACATATTTTTTCATAAGAGAGGAAGATATATACATACAACCACTTACGTATATGTAAAAATAATCAGCCCTTGAATGAGTATTTTGGTTGTAAAATTAGTATGCGCATTGTTTCATATCTCTTACATATATCATTCTGCATTCTTCAACTTTGTTGCATTCTGGAGTTGAGTCCTTAAGTAGAGGGCCAGCAATGGTAGCCATTCTTATTTTCAAGTTAGTGAATTTTTTTATTTTTTATTTATAATAGATCAATATTCATTTGATACAATTGATTATTGCCTAACATTGCTACTTTTGGGGCAAGTGTTTATTTTTCTCCTGATATTGTGTGGTGCGTGCGTGCTTGTGATGAAATGTTGGTTCTATGCAGAGTACTTATTTGACAAATAAGACAAGAAGAAATGAGTCAACTCCTGAATCTATTCCAAGGAACTCTCTTCAGTAATAATTCAAGTTTCTATAGTTGTCCTTCGAGTTCACTTATGTTTCTTCAACATAAACCATGTTTATATGATGGAAAATATGCACCTTTTCGGAGATATCGAAGAAATCATTTTTCGTTGCAAGGTAACTCCTCAAAACTGACTGACCAATTCTTGATTCTTGAAAACTTTATTAATTTTGATTTGTTACCCTTGTTAAGTTTTCTAATTGACTTCTCAGCGCGTTGTTGGGAGATGCTAGATCATGCTGAAACATTTGCACTTCCATATAAGGTGATCTCATTTCGTTCTACTGGTTTACTTCACAATGACATTCTATCCTTTGCTTTTAAAAGCTAATTTACAAGTTGAGTCTAACCTGTTAAAAGTGAACCATCTTCCAAGCCTAACTTGCATAAGGCTCAACTCCTGCTACTTTTTTTTTCTCTTTTGTTTTGGTGATAGATTAAATATATTTGAGAAAAAACACGAATAACTGCAGTATTCAAACCATGTATAATTAAAATATACAAAGAGAAGGTAAAGGAGAACTCCAAAAAAGAAAAGAAAATAAGGAAAATGCTGCACTGAACAATTTGATCCAAATGCATCAATACCTTAAACTATACAGAGGATAGCCCGCTTGCTATTCTTGCTCCCTGACACTAGAGTAAGGGCAGTTAGTTGCGCACTTATTACATATGTAAGGCAAGCTAGTGCACACAACTTTCATCATCTGGTCACCAATTGCCATTGCCATTTATGTGTTTGATGGAAAACATGGTTTTATGTTTAAGTGTTGATAAAATATATGGCTTTGTTCTGATTAATGATTTATGTTTTTATATAATTGACTACAGTTATATCAGGTTTACTATGATTTCAAGTATGTTTAGTTAAAGCAAAGCAATTGATTGATGTTAGTCATTTTTGTGTCTTGACAGTATTCTAATGAAAAAACATTAAGTACCATGCATCGCAATGAAAGAGAATTATACTGGAAATCAATATTATATTTTCAAAGTTTTGTTGTTTGACAGATTATGCTGTTGCATGGGCTGTTCCCTTATGTGCTTGCAACAATTTATGTGCATGTCTGTTCCCTTTTGAAGGGTGGGTTGGGTTGGACCTTTTATTGATTCTTTGAAAGATTGTAATTTTGAGTTTTGGTTTCACGAGTGTATATCCTATTTGTCTGTTGCCTACTCCCTCTTTCTATCTTGCAATAAACTCTTCATGAAGTGAGAATAAATTAATACTTAGAAAATATGAGGAAGAAGAACTCCGAAAAATATGAGGAAGAAGGAATATATTTCTGTTATATTCAAAACTTCTTATCTTACAAGACCAAATGACACTCCTTATATAGGAGATATTACAAACATCATTATAACCCATTATATGCCACTTACATATTATATATTACCACTATCTACCACTAACA
Source organism: Camellia sinensis (assembly GCF_055761805.1). Taxonomy (NCBI): domain Eukaryota; kingdom Viridiplantae; phylum Streptophyta; class Magnoliopsida; order Ericales; family Theaceae; genus Camellia; species Camellia sinensis. The sequence goes on along the minus strand of NC_138970.1, from coordinate 72,723,136 downwards.
TATTATATACATGCCACTATCTACCACCAACACCACTATCACATATTCTATACATGCCACTATCTACCACCAACACCACTATCACATATTCTATACATGCCTCTCTACCACCAACACCACTATCATATTATATACATGCCACTATCTTATTATTAACACAAATTTCCAGCACTCCCCCTCAAGCTGGTTTGAAGATATCTTCCATAGCCAGCTTGCTAGTCAGCTTATCAAATTGCTTCTTGTGTAGTCCCTTCGTTAGCACATCAGCTAATTGTTCACCTGTTGGAAGGTAGGTCATACAGATTATGCCAGCATTGATTTTCTCCTTGATGAAATGTTTATCTACTTCTATATGTTTTGTGCGATCATGTAGAACTGGATTATGAGCTATAGATATAGCTGCTTTGTTGTCACAATAGACCTTCATAGGTGTCGGGTGAGAAAGCTTTAATTCTTCAAGAATTCTTTTAATCCACATTACTTCACAGATTCCATGGGCAACAGCTCTGAACTCTGCTTCTGCACTACTTCTAGCTACCACATTCTGTTTTTTACTCCGCCATGTAACTAGGTTCCCACCTACAAAGGAGCAGTATCCGGATGTTGATCTCCTATCTGTAACACTTCCTGCCCAGTCTGCATCTGTGTATACTTCAACTTGAAGATGTCCATGTTTCTTGAACAGTAAGCCTCTCCCTGGAGTTCCTTTCAAATATCTTAAGATCTTATAAACGGCCTCAAAGTGCTCTGCCCCTGGTGAGTGCATGAACTGACTTACCATGCTGACTGCAAAGGCAATATCAAGCCGCGTATGAGACAAGTAAATCAATTTCCCTACAAGTCGTTGATATTGTTCCCTCTCTTTGACTTCTTCAGCCTTAGCAGCTTGTAACTTCAAGTTAGGCTCGATCGGAGTTTCCACCATCTTACAACCAAGCATACCTGTTTCTCCAAGGAGATCAAGAACATATTTTCTCTGATTAACGAATATACCTTCCTTGGATCTTGCAAATTTCATTCCGAGGAAATACTTGAGGGCTCCCAGATCCTTAATGTGAAATTCTTTTGCGAGTTTCTCTTTGAGGGCTGCTAACTCTGCTTCATCATTACCAGTTAAAATGATGTCATCAACATAAACAATCAAAATTGCAATTTTACTGTCTTTTGAATGTTTATAAAATATTGTGTGATCTGCTTGACTCTGCGAGAAGCCACAACTGATAACTGCCTTCCCAAAGCGTTCAAACCACGCTCTTGGTGATTGTTTGAGTCCGTATAATGACTTGTTCAATCTGCATACTCTGTCGCTTCCAAGTCTCTGCTCAAATCCCGGCGGTAGGCTCATGAACACCTCCTCTTCAAGATCACCATTGAGAAATGCATTTTTAATGTCAAGTTGATGTAGAGGCCAATCTGAATTTACTGCAAGAGATAACAGTACTCTGATGGAATTTATTTTAGCAACAGGAGCAAACGTCTCCTGATAGTCGATCCCATAAGTTTGAGTGAAGCCTTTAGCCACCAGTCTCGCCTTGTATCTCTCAATGCTTCCATCTGCGTTACATTTTATCGTAAACACCCATTTACACCCAACTGTTTTCTTGTCTTTGGGTAGATCAACTATCTCCCAAGTACCACTTCTCCTTAAAGCATTCATCTCCTCCATGACTGCTAATTTCCAATTCGGATCATCCAATGCTTCCTGTATATTCCTTGGAACAAACAAGTTTGAAATCCTAGATGTGAAAGCTCTATGGTTTTTAGACAGTCTTTGATAGGAGAGGTAATTTGCAATAGGATGTTTAATGCAATTTCGGACACCTTTCCTAATTGCTATAGGAACATCAAGGTCGGAAATAGAAGGAATAAGATTACCTAAAATTTCAATGCCAGAACTCGGGTGGACATTCGGGTCATTAGGATGGACATTCGGGTCATTATTCCTCAGATGAAATCGCTTCCTAGTATAAACCTGAAGCTCAGGATTTAGATCATTTTGTAGTACTTCTCCCCCTAAACAAGAATCTTCTTGACTAGGCACCATAGAACTTGGTTCTCCTAAGTGATCATTATCAGACAGATGTGGTTTTTGTGTAGGATAAATGACATTGGGGAGCGGGATAGAAATATCCCAAAAACGGTCTTCTACTCCACTTGTCTCCCCCTGAAGAGAAGTGTTGGGGAGATAGGATTTTGTTTCCACAAATGACACATCCATACTCACATGAAATTTCTTGGTTTGAGGATCGAAACACTTATACCCCTTTTTGTTTGAGGAATAACCCAAAAAAACACATTTTATAGCACGGGGGTCAAGTTTTGAACGAAATTGACTGGGAACATGAACATAGGCAGTACATCCAAAAACTTTGGCGGGTAAATCAGAAAACAACCTCGTGTCAGGAAAAAAAGTTTTGAGACAATCAAAAGGTGTTTTGTATGTTAACACCTTTGTAGGCATCCTGTTTATCAAATAAGAGGCTGTTAAAATTGCTTCACCCCATAAATATTTAGGAACATGCATGTAAAACATTATAGCACGTGCTACTTCAAGTAGATGTTTATTTTTTCGTTCTGCAATGCCATTTTGTTGAGGGGTATCCCGACATGTAGATTGATGAAAAATCCCCTTTTTTTCCAAAAACTCACCCAACTGCTCATTGAAATATTCTGTTCCATTATCAGAATGTAAAATACCAATTTTGGTTTGAAATTGGTTTTCAATCATATTGTAAAAATTTGTGAATAAATTTTTTACGTCAGATTTTTTATTCATCAAATAAATCTAACATAAGCGGGTATGGTCATCAATAAATGTAACAAACCATCTTTTACCAGAAAGAGTAGTGATTTTAGAAGGGCCCCAAACATCACTATGAATCAAATAAAAAGGTTTGGAAGCCTGGTAAGGTTTTGGCAAATAAGTAGAGCGATGAAATTTTGCAAAAATGCAACTTTCACAATGAAAAGAAGAACAATCAATCCCTTTAAATAATTTTGGAAATAAATGTTTCAGATAAAGAAAACTAGGATGTCCTAGCCTATAGTGCCTTAGCATTATTTTTTCTCGAACAGAGATTGAATTAGTACTATTAAAGCTCTGAGCTTTTTTATTACTAACAGGTACTTCATCAAAGTAGTAAAGACCTTCAAGCATCCTAGCACGCCCAATCATCATCCCCACGTTCTGGTCCTGAAATTCACAATGGGATTCAAAAAATGTAACACGACAATTAGAATCCTTAGATAGTTTACTGACAGACAAAAGGTTACAGGCTAAGTTGGGGACGTGAAGAACAACATTGAGATTAATTTTCTCAGTTAGTTTAATAAATCCTTTTCCTGCAATAGGTGAAAAACTACCATCGGCTATTCTGATTTTGTCATGACCAGAACAAGGGAAATAGGTACTAAATAAATGGAAAAAACTAGTCATGTGATCGGAGGCACCGGAATCTATGATCCACGGAGAGAAGTTTAGGCAAGAGAAGGCTTTAGGATTTCTACCTGTTTGTGCCAACAAAACACTAGGAGTACCGGATGAGGAGTTGGATTTTATCAGCTTTAAGAGTTGATCAATCTGCTCTTTGTTGAAGGGACCTGAATCGGCTTCATTAGCGGTAGGAAAGCCACGATTCTTCTCTCCTTGTTTGCTGCTTTTCCAGTTGACAGGTTTGCCATGGATCTTCCAACACGTTTCGCGTGTATGGCGAGGCTTGTTGCAAAAATCACACCAGACCCGTGGCTTATCATCAAACCTGCGCTGGTAATTTGCAGCCTTGTTGACCGCAGCATCGCTAATTAAAGCAGAAATTTCAATTGATTCACCAGTACCTTTTTTCTTAAGCATGACGCTCCTTCGGCTCTCTTCCCTTCTGACTTCGGCAAATACTTCGCCAATGGATGGGAGAGGAGGTCTGCCAATAATTCTTCCTCGCACTTCATCGAACTCAATGTTGAGGCCGGCAAGAAACTTGTAAATACGGCTGTCTTCCACAGTTTTCTTGTGGTGGTTGCAGTCGTCAACCGATTTCCATTCTTATGTGTTGAAGATGTCAAGATCCTGCCACAACCTTTTCAACGAATTGAAATATTTGGTGACGGAATCATCTCCTTGACGAATCTCTCCCAACTTCAAAGTTAATTCGAAAACTTGAAATTGATTTCCTAGGTCAGAATACATCTGACTAACATTATCCCACAACTCTTGTGCAGTAGTATAGCACATGTAATTAGAGCTTATATCCTCCTCCATGGAATTGACCAACCATGTCATAACCATGGAGTTTTCAGCGTCCCAACTGTCGAATAGCGGATCATTAATAGCAGGAGCCTTCTTGTCACCAGTGATGTAACCGATCTTTCCTTGCCCACGGATATACATCCGGACAGATTGTGACCAGCGGAGAAAATTATCACCATTTAGGCGGATGGTGGTGATTTGGACAGAGTGAGAGTTGGACGTTTTCACCGGAATGGTAGCGGCAGGGGTTGAAGTGGTTTCGGACGTGACTTCCGACATGGCTATGACGGTTTTAGGGCTGCTGTGTTTTTTGTTGCTCTGATACCAACTTAGAAAATATGAGGAAGAAGAACTCCGAAAAATATGAGGAAGAAGGAATATATTTCTGTTATATTCAAAACTTCTTATCTTACAAGACCAAATGACACTCCTTATATAGGAGATATTACAAACATCATTATAACCCATTATATGCCACTTACATATTATATATTACCACTATCTACCACTAACATATTATATACATGCCACTATCTACCACCAACACCACTATCACATATTCTATACATGCCACTATCTACCACCAACACCACTATCATATTATATATATGCCACTATCTTATTATTAACACAAATTTCCAGCATTAATGTGCATAGTCTATTCCCTCCATGGGTACACACGACTGTTTGATTCGGAATCAACAGCACTATTCCTTTGTTTTTGATGGACCCAAAACTGTCAGGTCACTTAATAGTTATTACTACAATGTGCAATTAGGTTTTTGTGTTCATGTTTTATTGGTTGTTGGATCGATCACCTTAGTCCATCACAATCAATGATGCTTTATGCCGGTTGTTTGTTACTTGTGATATTGGCTCTTCTATTTTATTAATTCTCATCCAGGTCCCCTTTTTCTGAAGGAAAAAGCTTGTGATGACGCAGAATTGGATGCCTTTCCAGATGTACAAACTCTTAGAAATTTTCCTAAGGAAGAGCTTCTTGGAAAAGTTGTATTGGTCAGATTTGATTCTAGAATCCTACTTCGTGAAGAGCTGGACCAGCAGTCTCCATCTGTCAGCAGTGCACTTTTCACTATTAAATACTTATATGATGCTGGGGCTAAAGTAATTTTAGTTAGTAATTGGAGTGTGAAAAACAATACAAAGCTTCTTGCAGCAGAATCTGTTGCAGGTACATTTGTGTAAAACCATTCCTGCTTCTGGATTGTTAGTTCATGGTGGTTTTTCGAATAGATTATTCACTTGAAGTTTACTTAACATGGTTTTTAACGAAATAGGTTGTTGATTATTGAGTAATACCAAGAAACTGAAAAATAAAAACTCACATCAGATAGGTACTTTTTTTTTTGGGGATAGGTTCACATCAGACAGGTAATATTCGAATTGTCAAAATTTATTTCAGGCTTCCAGCATATATGATCTTCTTGTTTTTGTTTACCTAATACTATAACTGTAATGTCAATGGGAAAATTAAAGAGAAGAAAGTGATGAAGCATGTCTTTTGCATCTGACCTCTACATGAAGAGTTGTGAGCTGTCTTACTATTGCTATGCACTTAATGTCTCAGAGTTTCTGTCTGCGGTTCTCCATCTTACAGTTGCACCAGCAAAACTTGTCTCTGGCAGCGTGCAGTCCAAAATGGAAGACAAAGAGAAAACTGATATTCTTCTTCTTGAAAGTCTCTCTGAGTTCAGAGAGGAACTTGCCAATTGTTCAAAGTTTGCTGAACTATTATCAGCAGGAATCGATATCTTTGTTAATGATGCATTTTCCCAATCTCATAGAATTTATGCCTCAACTGTTGCTATTACTCGCTTCTGCTATGCATGTGTTGCTGGTTTTCATTTTGAAGAGGGCCTGTATCAAGTAAAGAAGGCCATCAAAACCAACAAAAAACAATTTATTGCCATTGTATGTCTCTAGCATTTTAATGCATTAAAGTTGATTTTTTTTAAAAGTCTATATTTTCACTATATGAATCTTTGGGCTTATATTCATTGACTTTGTCAGTCTCTCATGACTAATACTCTGCAATGGATGCCAGATTGGAGGGGGTAAACTGTTAGAAAAAGCAGCTGCCTTACATTTTTTAGCTGCTAGATGTGATGGTTTGGTGTTTGTTGGAATGATGGCATTTCAAATAATGCATGCCCAAGGATTGCCTGTTCCTAAGAAGTTGGTAGAACGCGGAGCAATTAAAGAAGCTTTAAATTTAACTCAGTTTGCAAAGTTCAGAAGTATGCCAATTTTATTTCCAAAAGATTTTTGGTGCATCAATGATCCTCTCCCAAAACGAATCGAACTATTTCCTGCTCATAATATTTTGGATGGTAAGGTTGGATCTTTTCAACTTTTAATGTGACAAACACTGTCCTTCATTTTGATGAATTAATTATCAAGCATCAATGGTTCTTTTGAAACTTTTCTGTGTGCTAGGAATTTAATTACTTTTTGTGTTAAATTATTAAAATTGCACGTCTTAATCTGATTGGTTGAGCAACCTTGAGCTACTACCATGTGGCTTTGATTATCATAAAATGTGTAGGTTTTGTGGTTTTTACACTAATCATACACCAGTGTTTTATTGTTAAGTAGAAGATTAATAGCTATCCTCTTTACTATTTTTGTTTTTATTAATATTATTCTAGCAATTGAATTTGGGTTGGATATTTTGATTTGATAAAATCGGTCTATTCATTGAAATTGCATTAATAAAGAAGTTTGACAAATCCAATAATGGTGAAGGTAGTTTACTTAGACTATAGTGTTGAATAATCACGGTTGTATTCCACATAAAATGGTAAAAGGGACAGAGGTTTTGGGTTTTAAACGTGCATTTTTTGTGGCTGTGAACAGTAACTTGATAACACTTCTAAGATTTCTTGTTAAATGAAGAGAAGAAAGAGAGGAAGAAGAAGTGGTTTGCCCTTACAAGGGTTAAGCAAATTCACACAAGGACACAAACATAATCGCAAATGTTCATAAACTCAACTCCATAGAATAGAAGAATTACATGGATATTTATAGGCCACTAGATTTTTCATAATTCTACTAGGAATACAACTCAAAATAACGAAATTAAAAAAATTAACTTACTAGATTAATATTGGTCTAATAAAGATTCCCTGTAAAACCCAATAACATAATGTGTGTGGTAATTTGACCTATGGGTGACCTCGACAACCATGTCTAGAAAATTTAAAGTTAACAAAATAATGTTGATTGCTAAGACCAATAATATGTAAAAATATTTTTCCAGCAGCATACTAAATTAAAATAAACACGAATAAGGACGCAATATTACCCAAAACATGATAATATAAAGCCCTAAATGTGCTCCATGTAATATTCCAGATTTTCCCTTTTTTGTTGTCATGCTCTACTTCACATTGTTTTATGATTACAGACTAGTTAACCAATGGATAGCCCCTTGGATAGTTGAATTTTTAATTTATAGTTCAAGAAACTCATTTTTCTTGTGGTGTCCTGTGTATGAAATTATGCAAATATCCATGTCCCTTCTGGTTTCTATTTCTTTCTTGGCATGCCATATTTGCTCACATGAGCTTTCTGGTCATTGTTTGACCTTGTTGCCTGTATCGGTCATCTCAATTGTTTTTCTTATTTATAATTTTATCTCCTGTTAGATTATTCTAGGATTTTTCAGATGGTTTATCTCTAGTACCTTATTCCCTAGTTTTATTTAGTTTTCTTATAGGAATTGTAACTGCTTCTCTAAAATTAAATGGTGTGTGACCTCTGGAAATGCACTCTTGTTCTTGTCCCTCACCTCAACTTCTATTTGCAAGCATTCACCTACTGGCTCACTGCTCATGTCTGATCAAGATGAAGTACCAAAATGAATGAGTCATATGACAGCTGGTCCACTAGTGAGCACGGTCCAAAAAGTCTGTTAATGCAATCGTTTGTGATGCTTGATCTTGCTATTTTGGGTTCCTTAATAATATTCCAAGAGTTTGTATCCAATTATCAAATGTCATGTATTTCACTTATTTTGCCTGGATAGTAATACTTGTGTTTCTCTCTTCTTTTGTGGCATTATTAAAATATGCTTGATGATGTACTTATATTTCTAAATGCACTAACTAGTCAATGACCTGTGTGAAGCTTGGATATAACACAACAAAACTAACTAAAAAGCTTTTGTGAGGGTGAATCATCAGATTGTTACTAATTCCTTGCATTTGATATTACCATTCCTTTTTGTCTTCTGACATTGTATAGTTTCAATAGATATTAATTAGTTTCTTTGATATCCATATTCTTTCCTTTAGGGTGGGTACCTGTTGATATTGGGCCAAAGTCTTTGGATGAAATTTCTTCCTTGCTTTCAGAATGCAAGGTAAGCTATGAACTTAAAATGTATAGGTTATGGCATAAAAATTACTATCAGCTGAACTATGTTCTTCATTTGATTTTGGTATGTTATGCAACATTGCCAACATGTCAGAAGATTTAGTAGTTTAGTATTTTATGTGTAAAACAAATAATTCATCCTTGAACAATCAAAGAATTAAGGTTCTTGCTACTGGAAATAATATCTCTATCTCAAAATAGTAGTTACAACTTTAGCTTAGCTGAACATTTTTTTTCATTTGATTTTTTATGCAGCATTGGCAACATTTCAGAAGGATTAGTATTTATGTGTAAAACAATTAATTCATTCATGAACAATCAAATAATTAAGGTTCTTTTAACTGGAAATAATATCACTATCTCAAGATAATACTTACAACTTTAGCTTCTCTGTATCGTTATACTGGAGCCTGTAATCTTTTGAATTCATGCTCATCGTCTGTCACTATGATTCCTCAGTTGACGGTTGACATGCATGCAATGAAAAATGATCATCATTTCCCCCTTCTAAATGATAAAGTTCATTTTCTATTCACTCTGTTTCTGTTACAACATATGATTAAATATAATTTATTGTTTTCTTTGAAATGGTAAAAGCTGAAAAACGAAATTATAGGCTGTAGAAAAGATAATAATAATGAGTTCAACAATAGTAATATTAAATGTATATTTGTTATTTATTTATGGGGTGCAGAAAAATGTAATGCACCATCTACTTGTGGAACTTTTTCTATGCTCTCTCTCCTTGATGTGCTCTTTTTATTTATATTTTTATATGATCTGTGTTTTGAAGTCAATTAAATCTTAGCTAGAATCATTCTTTGTTTTTTTGTTTAAGGGAATATTGAAATTTAAATTCTTTGATTTCTTTTCTTATGGACATATATTGTTTGTTGATAACATGTTCTTCGGATATCTTTGGCCACACAAATTTATAACAAATGTGAACTCATGATGTCTTAAAAAAAACTTCTTGGACTCCTTTGGCTGCATTCATTTCTAACTAATGTGAACCCATGATGTCTTCCAGAAAATTTTATGGATTGGTCCAGTGAAATTTGGTTTGTTAAGTCAGGACACCAGTGGAGCATCTAAATTGGCGACAATGCTTGATAAACTAAATCGAAGAAATTGTGATATTACTGTTGTTGGGAATATGGCTTGTGAAGCTCTTACAAGTGTGTCTACTTCTTTCTCAAGTCATAATATGGTTGACAATGCTTCAGTCTTGTGGGAGATTCTCAAAGGAAGAAAGCTTCCAGGGCTCATGGCCTTAGATAGAGTATGCTTTTTATATTTTCGATTAAGCTGCAGCAGAAAAAAATGAAAATATATTTCTTAAATCAGGATAATGTTTATTTTTTATTTTTTTATTTTTTTATAAATAATAGAGGATATTATGTTATTTTTATACTTCTTGATATGATTATTGTGAGCCCAAGTGTTGAGCCCACCATCTCCCAAATTTCACCAATGGGATTTGTAGGATCAAGTTTGGGATTTCCAAGCGATTTAGCTTCCAAATTGTGATATTACTGTTGTTGGACCCACCATCTCCCAAATTTCCCAAAGATAGTTTTGGTAACAAGGACTCAAATAATCTCTTTTTACACTAATGGCCTCACTTCTATGTCGTTATCATTTTCGTGATGTCTTCATTTTACTCTACTAATTTGCTTATTCAATTGTTATCTAAATCGATGGACTAGTGTAAGTTTGTTGAAGTAGTAAGTGTGCATGTTTTAAAGAGTCAATCAACTTCACGCACGTGATAAATCCCTTGCACCCCTGTTTTTTCTTCAAAAAGTCATACTTAATGCAAAAGGCTTCTGCTTACAACAGAGTCTAGAGGAGATGGAAGGCAGCTTTACTCCCACTTCAACTTCTTCTCCTTTATATTTTATTTTCGAGACACTGATTCTCATGACTTGAACCTGTGCTCTTGGGCTATGGGAAGATAGCACTTTCGATCATGCCAGGTCACTACCTCTATTTTTTTATATTTTATAAATTGATATTATGTAAGACTTGCTACATTTTTGTGGAAACTGATGACACTACCTGCCTACCTAGTTAAACTGTTCATTCTGGACAGGAGAAAATATAAATATGAAAAATCTTTGGGGGAAGGACTATTATAATTGGAGTTACATGCTATTAATAAGTCTTGCATCTCTCTGAGTCTGCTGAAGGCTGATAAATGTTATCTGATGTAATTTTTTACAATCTGATAACTATATGATCTAAGTTTTATACACTGTTGCCTAATATCTATTTTGGATACTGATCAAAATATTAATTTTACTATTGTTGGCATTGGATTACCTTTTAGTAATCGATTGTGCAGGCATATCCGTTTGCGATTGATTGGAATGCTACTTATACTGATCCAGCTCATCCTTTGGTCGTGGACATTGGAAGTGGTATTTCTTGTGATTTGTCTACGTATTGTATTTTTCTATAACAATCTATTCAATATTTACATGTTAGTTCTGCTATTTCAAGTTAATTTATCCTTGTTTATGATGAGAGAGAGATAGAGAGGTTAACTATGCTCTGACAATTTATCTGGTTGCCATTTTCCAAGGACACTCTTTTTTGTGTTTATTGTTGTTATTCATTTTCTAACTAGACATAGACCATGTATTGCTTGCACCTATAAATAGCAGTTCAGTCATTGGCAACTTCCTAAGATTTTGAGTTGTAAATGACAGGGAATGGATTATTTCTGTTCAGAATGGCTAGGAGGAGGAAGGATCTGAATTTTCTCGGCTTAGAGATAAATGAAAAGGTTGTTTGGTTTTATACATATATTTTTCCATCCTTGGCTATCTTAAGTTTTGGAGTTAATTGTTTTCTTAATGCTCACCATCTTTTCAGCTTGTAAGTCGTTGTCTAGCCTATGTTCATCAATCTGGCATGAAGAATGGGTATGTGTTCTGTTGCCTTTTTTAATGCTGCTAACAGATTATGAACTCATGACATAGCATAATTTTTTCAGTTGCTGTTACTTTTCATTTGTTCCTGACTTGGATAAATCCATTTGGGTATCTTGAAATGAATGTCTTGTACCGAAGTCCAAATTGTAATCATTTGGCTAATATTTTTATGTGATTTGTAAATGATTGTTTATAAATGCCTAGCTGTTGATCCAACTTTTGCTTCTCTTCTAGCGTCCCTCCCCCCTCTCTCTGCCCCTTCCTCTTGTTTTGTTGTTCTTTTTTTTTTTTTCCTCCTCTGGGCAGGGAAAAGTAGCAAGGTGGATAAAAAGTAGTAATAGAGTTGTCTCTCAGTTGGGTTCTTAGGTTATAGCTGATCACAAGTTTTTTGTTTTTTTGTTTTTGGCTTTATCACGGGTTTGTTGTATCATGGTCTTCCTCTTAAATGTTGTTGGTTGAAATAAGAAGCATGGTGACAGAATTTGTTGGTAATTTGTTAACCGCTCCTGTCTGTTTTACCCAGAAAGGACTGCATGTTTCTTGAAGTAATACGACTTTTGAGTTTGTATTCTATGTGATTGTTTTCATCAACTTCCTAGGGTATTTAATAATGCTTATGATTTTCATTGTTCAGTTAAGGACTAGTCTTGTTTCTGTTGGTCAGCAATGCATCTTAGTCATCTTAGTCATGTCATTCTGTGTTTGTCTTTTTTAGATATTTCATTGCAGCAAACGCAACATCAACTTTTCGATCGATAGTTTCCAGTTACCCAGGGAAGCTGGTTCTTGTATCAATACAGGTAATGGTACAGAAGTGCCACATATGTTCTCAATTTTCTATACATGCCTCTTTTGATGGTAGTCCTGGATTCATGTTGTTGTGCCTATTAGATGCTTCCTACATGTTAGAGCATGGGGAGATTGTTGGAGCATGTGTGAAGGTAGAGTCTCACATTGGATAAAGAGTAAAAATAGATAGGTTTAAATATACATTAGATGGGCTCTCCACATATAGACTTAAGCTTTTAAATGGGTATGAGTTTCAAATAATGTATGTTGGGTCCTGATGTTAACCATGTGGGCTCTGGAATTTATCCCTGATGAATTGGGCTGGTGTTGTTGTGCGCTTGTGAGCTTCCTAATTCCCTAACAACTAGTATCAGAGCCGATGGTAGACGATTTATGGGCGGACTCTCTTGGAGCATTGATGTTGGTGGACTTGGGCTTGCATGGAAAACTCTTCTTGATGGAGCAAAGTTCCTGGTGCATGTGGAGGTTGGACGACAAGGTGACTCTCAATGGAGTATGGTGGCTTACGATGGAGTGCGTGTGGGTGGTCCAAGCTGGACTCGATATTGGAGAGTTATAGCCTTATAGATCAATATTAAAGGAGAGTGTGTATGATCTATGATGAATCTGATAATAGATCAAACCAAAAGTCGAGCAAGGCAAGACCTAATGTTTGGTTCACACATGAAGGGGAGATTGTTAGAGCATGGGGAGATTGCTGGAGTATGTGTGAAGGTAGAGTCCCACATTGGATAAAGAGTAAAACATATGGGTCTTAATATACATTAGATGGGCTCTCCAGTTATAGGCTTAATATTTTAAGTAGGTATGAGTTCCAAATGATGTATGTTGGGCCTTGATGTTAAGCATGTGGGCTTTGGAATTTATCCATGATGAATTGGGCCGGTATTGTTGTGCGCTTGTGGGCTCCCTAATTCCCTAACAATACACACTGTTGCCCACTCAACAAATACTTTGGCTGCTCTTTGTTAGTTGTATAGGAGATTGATCAGATTTATGGCTTAGATTTATGTACAGGAGATCAATCTAAAATCTCATCATTATGTATACTGGATTAGTAACTAGTGAAACACCAAAAAAAAAAAAAAAAACTACACAATTTTCAAATTTATGAATCGCTTCATAGTATTACAACTTTGACTTGTGATCTGATTCTGATCTAAAAGCTATCCTTCCAAATTATACTAAAAAGTTGATCATCTGTGAATATTTTTCCAAATGTACCAAATAAAATGTTGCATTTACACCATAATTTTATCCATCTATTCAAACTGCCAAAATATGCCAGAAGAAGAATCTGGTCAAGTCACTCTGATGGCCCATCTAAGTTGGTTGAAGTAGCTGTGATATTTTCTGACCTCTCTTAATCCAAACTCACCATTGAATTCCTAGCAGCTTAATCTACTGATCAATTTGTTGGCTAGTCGGGGAGAATTGGCCTCATTCTTCTTCTGGCATTTTGTTTGGGTTATTGACTAGATGGGTGACATGTACTATTAATCAAAAATATCTGTTCAATTATTGCTTAACAGGAGACTAAAAAGTAGAATGTGATGTTGATGAATTTATATATCAAGAACAACAAGGTTTACTCACGCTAAATATTTTGCATACTTTTTCTTTGTAAATGAATTTCAAAAATGCTTTACAGTGTTCTTTCAATCTGGTTGTGATTCTGGATTTCTGCCCATGAAAGATAATGTATAATCTACAAATGATGATAGGAACAAGGGAGCTTGGTAACTGACTGTTAGCCTTTTTCTTCTCCCCCCCCCCCCCCCCCCTTGCGGAAGTAGTCATTCTAAGGGTTGTCATAGTTTTTCTGGTAGGTTGAGGTTTTTGTGATCTTACATCTAGAGCCTGGCATCTTCTTTTTTCTTTTTAGAAAAAGATAAAAGGGCCAATTCAGTAGTTGAAAGAGTTCTGTTCTGTTTGAGTTGCATTCTTTTTCGCTTTGAATTCTTTTTCCCTCGGATTAGGTCTTTTCTTTTTCAAGGTTTTCAGCAGTTTAACCAACTAGGCCTAGTTTAGTTGGCCACTATGACTCTCCTAAGGGCTTAGTCCCAAGGGGGAGGTCATGGATTCAACTCTCTCTAAGGGGGAGTTGAATTAGGAGGCAAGCACTTGGTGCTTTGCAAAGGTGGGGAGGCTTACTCCCATTGGTGCTAATCTAACAACTGACTTTCACTGATAAAAAAAAGAAGGTTTTCAGCAGTTTAAAACTGATCTAAAGACAAATAGAAGTATGCTTCGTTGATATTTTCTTTTCAGCCTGTTTTCACCTAGTCATGTCTGATTTCTTCTCTTTATCATTATTGCGCTCTCTCTCTCTCCCCTTCGCTTTTTTGGGTATATTCCCTGTTCATTGGGCATTAAGACTTACAATGTGTCTTAATGGAAGCAAAGTAAGCACAGTTCTTTTTAATGCAGTGCCCAAATCCTGATTTCAACAAACCAGAACATAGGTGGAGCATGCTGCAAAGGTTATTAATTGAAGCAATAGCAGATCTTCTTGCATCTGATGGGAAGGTAAGAAACTATCACTGCTGCTTCGGATAAAAAAAAAATTATATATATATATTTTAAAATTTGAACCATGGTTATGTTCTTGTATCAACTCTATTGTTGTGGAGCTTAAAATCGTAATATTTAGTAGATGCACAATTTCTAGTCCAATATATTTCAGAAGATGCAATTTTGAAGAAGCAGAATTGCACTTCATTTTATGTGTGAACCACTGTTGAGAAGGGGCTTCCATTTTGATCAGGAACATGCGTCCGAATGAGAATGGATTGTGGGTGTCCTTGCCCTTCCTGATCCTTCTTTTTAGGAATCTCCATGCCGCACTTCAATTCAACATGCTGAGAACTTAGTTATACTTTGACCAGGATGTGGATAAAATACTTTGACCATTATGTGGATAACTTTAGATTCTACTTTCTCTTTTTTTTTTTTTCTTGGTGAGCAACAGTATTACATGCAGTGACATGGCTTCTGTGATTGTTAAAAATTTAATCAGTCAAAAAGGGAGAAGCAATGATCAGGTCATAGGCCAGCAAAAGCATATGCCTAATTTGGGTTACTTACACTTACTGTTTCTTGGAATCCAGGTCTTTCTTCAGTCTGACATAGAAGCAGTAGCAGTGAGAATGAAAGAGCAATTTGTGCAATACGGAAAAGGAAAGCTCGCTGTTATGCAGGATCATGGCGATGCCAACATTGGTCAAGGCGGATGGCTGACAGAGAACCCCTTTGGAGTGTGGTCAGACTGGGAACAGCATGTTATAGATCGTGGGGCTCTGATGTACAGATTATTGCTTTATAAATCAACCAGCAATGAGTGAAGTCACTGGTGTGGTTGATTCATAAAAATTGGCTTCTCTATTTCCAGCCGAAGGGGATATCCTCATGCTTATTATTTCAGAAGCTATTTGTTCCACTGGGGAAGAGGTCTGCACTCTCTACGAGGTATTTGTCTCTTCAAGCCATTTTATTTCTAAGGAAATGTTCTCCTCACTAAGAGATATTACTGGCACTTTTGAATTAATGCCATTGCCACTACACATCATTCTGGAAGAGTTTTCTGCATACACTTTTTTTTTGCAAATCATTTTCCATTCTGTGTTGGCATTTTTAGGAAGGGGTAGTGATATTCACGCACTTCCTTTTGCAGCTTGAATTACAGTTACTTGAAGGGATTATGGAAGGACATTTATTTATAAACATCGGCAAACATCAGGTAGATGAGTAGTATAGCCACATTCGATTCTCGGATAAAGGGGGCAGATTTGGATTAAATAATACTGGGATAAAATAATCCCACATTTGGTTCAAACTTTTTAACGTAGGATAACTAATCCTGAGGGAGCCTATTATCTTGTATGATGCAGGATTATTTTTTCCTAGGGGAGAGGTGGGACAACTTATCCTGAGATAAGACTTTCATTGCAAAATTTTAAAAATGTCTTCCTTGGTCAAGTGACATGAGATGAGCAAGAATCCTACTTGTTCTTCTCTCCCGCCATGCCTATGAATCTTCTAAATTCAGAGCTATCATGACATGGGTATGAATCCAGTTTTCTTACCTATGCATTGCTGAGAGACATGAATCTGTGTAAATTGTTGCAAATTAATTTGATCAACAGTCTAATTCAAACTTATAAATGCCTCTAGCATGGTTGACCTAGTGTTACTGTGTCAATGATTTGGGAAATCCGGCCTATCCTCTCAGGCATGTGAAAAATTCTATTTGTTGAAGTGTTAGATTTCAATAAAACTACTCACATAACTTTGTGAACAATTTGGTGAATGTGTAGACCACATTCATCCTCACCAAAGTTGTGCACAAGGCAGTGCATGTGGAATAGTTATTAGATTTTAGCTAATTATATCCTTCAGTTGGTCTTCTTTTTAAGTTGTCCTCATATCTGTGTGCATATATCCTCACCCAACCTTGCAACTTATCTTCCTTTAGCAAGTTGAAACCATCTCAATGAACTTAAATTTATTCTTATCGGCAACATGAGTAATTGGATATTCTGTTCTTTTCACTACAGCGTTTTTATTAGCTGATTTTCTTTCGCATTTATTTATTTAAATTGTCAGTTTTTTGCTTATATCATAGTCTTCTAACCTCCGGTTGATATTGCTATTTCTTTTAAATATCCTCTAGGCTCTATTTACATAGACCGTGAGAAACTTCATCTAATTTTGGGTAGGTGATGATGAGTTATAGATGAGAGTAATCAGAAGTACTTGACAAATACTCTCTTTATGTTGGATATAAATTGTTCATTTGTTCTTTTCATATCTTTTACTCCCTCCATCCCACAATACTAGTCTCTTATTCCATTTTTCGTTGTCCCAAAATATTAGTCCCTTTTCAAAAGTTAAGGTTTAAAATAATATGAATTTCTTATTTTGCCATTCTTTTAAATTCATGAACAATGCAAAAAGTACAATTATGACAATTGATATTCTCAAAAAAATGTACTATCAAAGGGTAATTTTGTAAAACTAATACTTTTAAAGTGTAATAGTTGTACTATAAAAAAAAGTTATATTCCCCAAAAGGGATTATTATTTTGGGACGGAGGTATTATAAGGATATACTAATCTTAAAATGATAGTTCGTGAGAAGGTCCAAGGCACATCCACCCCTTCTTCATCAGAGTCCTGCAAGCAGATTAGTAGAAGGAGTTCTGTGGGATATGGCTAATACTGTTGAGGTTTTATATCTTGATTCACATTATTATCACCTCACTGCTTGGTAGAAGTCGTAATTTCTTGCAAAGTGAAACTAAATGCAGCATTCTCAAATTTTCTGCAGGAATTGTGAATTGGAAGGGCCTATGGATGGCAATCCTTCTAATGGAGATCCAATGGATGACAGTCCGTGTGAACCTCCTATGCTGGAAAATTCTTCGAAGGATCTTAATGCGCTTACAGTCACGTATTGGGTATATCTACTGTTGAACATTTGATAGTTAATTTTCCTGTTTATATACTGTTTGGGCTTTTGTTGTCAACAAATCCTAGAATTATGAACCTTAAGTATACGTTCCACATTTTACACTGTATTACAGGTGACCTAATTCCACATTTTGCAATCCATATTGCAGCTCAATTCTTTAGGTCCGTTGGATTTGGATATACGTTCTTCTAGATATCATAGAAGATCGTCTCAAGTAATAGTTTTAGCAGCTTGAACTGCATGTTAGCCGGCAATCTGGATGCATTTCAGAATTGGTCCTTCGGGTTGGACAAGAAAGAAGTGGTGTCGACAGTTGAAGCTGAAAAAACTGCTTCCTTTTTCAGATTTTCAAGTTGGTGGTGGGGTCTAAGATTATGCCAAAAATAGACCCGAGAGACATCTTTAGAAGTTTCGGGGCAAACCAGGAGTGTGAGTTGGAAACTTGTGACTGGAATTGTATCGTGGTTTAGTTGACTGGGGCATGGGAAAGGGCATTTGGAAGCTGAGAAAATTCTGGCATTTTTGTGTTTGCCTTTATTGAATTTTCCCCTTTTGATAATTATGTTAAATTTCTGTATGTTGTGTTTCAGAAGTTGCAAAACACAGAAATGACATGATCATCTGAGCTTCAAAGTCTTATGTTTGGTGGAGAAAGTGGATCCATTTGGTCTGTTGATCATAGGTGTGGGCATGGTGTAGGGTCATTTATGTTCATTTTGGGTTCGTGTTAGAATTATTTCACTACTAATTAATTCGTTTATTATTTTGTGTTACCGTTTCGTATTAATATATCATGTCAAAAATTTTCACTCTTAAAAATAGAAAGTATATAGAAAAATTATAAATTTTCTTCATCCATTAATGAATATTTTATGCTGAATGAAATTATTCATAAAAATACTTGTTTTGAAGTCAATTCTATTTTCTTAATTTACAAAAGTTAATATTCTTTTATTAAAGTCGACGGATGAAAGTTGAAATTGTGACATTATGACAGTCCAAAAATACATTTTTTAACCAAAGTTACTCTAAAATAGTAGACAAAAATTACGTTATCATCAACTAATTTTTTTATACAAGTCTTTAAATTTTATTTTACATACCTTTTAATAAGTTTGATCGATTTGGAAGTGGGATTCAAAAATGTAATGGCATTTCCAGTGCTGCTCAATTCTGTCGCTACTATTATTACCTTTTTGTAGATCAATCATCATCGGAAGTCAAAATTGAAGAAGAATATACCAACAATAGTAAGGAAGGATGATTGAAAAAATTATAGTAGAAATTGGGAGAGACTCTCATAACCCTATTTCAAAGCATAAAAAAATTTAGATCTACATTTTGAAAGTATTTTTACATCTTATCAAAGGTCACAGGGAAATTACCGGCGTTCCGAAATTGCCAGAGCGAAAGCAGTGCCCATTTTTTATTTTATTTTAATCAAGTCTTTTGCTTTCATTTGTAAGTTTGTGTAGTTGTGATTTATATTGCATTTGATCTCATTATAATTACTAATCGTTTGAAAAAATTTATTTACAACTTATTTAACTCGAAAATTAAAATTCAGTGTTTTAAGCAGTGTTACATTTATTTTTTATTTTTTCCTTTTAACTTTATTGAGCTAACTAATGTTAAAGTGGGATCACTTATTTAATCATGTTTATTTTATTTTATTTTATTTTATTTTATTTTATTTTATTTTCATCTAAAGTTCCACCTTTCTGCATTTGTAACTTTAACTTTAAATTTGATGAAAAAGTGTTAAAAAATTATCTTAAATTGTTTCATTAAATGTTCATCAAATCAAGGTAGAAATATTTTTTTTTCATCAAATTATAATTTGATAAACATTTAAAAACTGAAATATTTAAAATATTTTTTTTCACCAAATTTGTCGAAAAAATAAATTTGAGATAATAGGGTATTTTTTAAAAAGGTTTTGATGAAAATTTGATGAAGGAATTGAAGTAGTTTATATTAAATTAATTTTTTTACTTAAATTTAAAATTAAATTAAATAAAAAAATTGATAAAAAATTAGAGATGCTCTTAGTTAATTGTAATTTTTACACACTTGAGTATGTGAGTAAATTTATACTTCTTGTTTATGTTGGGATTTCTTTTTGGTCAATATAAAATGATAAATAAATTATAAATTGGATTTGTCTTCTTGGAAGTTGTAGGTGGGATTGGGTGTTTTGGATTATCGTACTGTTGGAAACTATAGTAACCGTTCGTTTGGAAATTGATTAATTTTAGTTGATTTTTTAATTTTTATCATAGGATGTATATATATATATATATATAAATTAATAACAATTACTATGTTTGTTTCCAGTTTTTTTAAAATACTTTTCAGAAAATTCTACTTTCTTATTTTTTTTATTTTTTTTTATTTCTACTGAATTTTTTTAATATTATAAGTAATTTTTTTTAATTTTTAAACACACATAACATAAATATACTTGGAAAATATAATTTTCGTGAAATTGTTTTTAAAAAATTCACTAAATACCAAAAATATATTAATATTTTTGTATTTTTGGTATTTAGTAAATTTTTAAAAGATTTTTTCACAAATATTTTACTTTTTAGATACATCTAACTAATGTGCATCTAAAAAAGTAAAAAAAAAATGCTTAAAATTTTAAAAGTATTCATTAAAAACAAAAAAAATACGAAAAATAAAAAATTCAGTTTTCAAAAAATTGAATTCTGAAAAATTGAAACCAAATTTTTAAATCATCCCTAATGATATGATATTGAGATTAAATTTCACATGATAAAATGTTTGACAAATGAAAATTTAACATTTGTCAAATACTTCATTAAGAATGATTTTTAAATATGATAAATTAAGTATTTCAAATATTTTTTAAAAAATAATATAATAATTTGTATCAACTTTTTTATTATTTTAACCGCTTTCCAAATAAAGCCTAAAATATGATTCCAAGGATCTAAGGTGTGTTTGTTTTGACGGATTGGATAAGAGGAGATTATAATCTATCGGACTGTTAGTCTTGAGATACATTATCACCGGACTATTTGGTTGGATTGAATTTATATTCTATGTTTGTTTAGTTATGAGATTAGATATCTGGATTGGACTATTTGTAGTGAATCTAATGTTTGGTTAGATGAACTGGATAAGGATAAATATTCAAAAGACTATTTTACCCTTGTAATTTATAATTTTTATTTAATATATAATTTAAAATTTGTAATCTATAATTTATAATTTATAATTTAACAACACTAAAATTTTTTAATTTATAAGGCCATAATTTTTAATTTATTATTTTCAATTAAATTAAATTTATAATTTTTATTTTTTATTTAATATATAATTTTAAATTAACATCACTAAAAAAATAATTTTATTTAATATATAAATTTAAGTTTTTAACAACACTAAAAAAATTTAATTTATGAGGCCATAATTTTTAATTTATTATTTTTAATTAAATTTATAATTTATAATTTATATTTAATATATAATTTTAAATTAACAACACTAAAAAAAAATTTATGAGTATTTAAAAGACTATTTTACATTTTTTCAATTGTTTATTAAGTAATAGCATAAGGATAAAATAGACATTTCACACATTAGTCTCATGGATACCAATTCCATAAAAATAATCTCACCCCTCCCCTTAGAATACAATAATCCTTCCTATGCAGGACTAATAGTCGCGAGAAACTATTAATTCAAAACAAAAAAATTGAACTAAATAATAAATTATTAATCCGAATAAATTAATAATCTAATCTCAAAAATAATCCCTCAAAATAAAGGCACTTTTTTAAGTGTCGCTACCTAATATCCGTGAAGGACTTTTCAAGGTTTGGTCGCTACCTAATATCCGTGAAGGACTTTTCAAGGTTTGGAGCAATGATTGAGTTATTTCAATATTCCATTTGGAGATGAAGATGGGCTGTCGCGTCGAAATTATAAAGGCGGCTTATAGTGCATGATATGGGTAGACAGAGAGAGTCTCCCTAATGTGTGGTGAGAAAGAAAGCAAGAGAAAGAGCACGAAAATAGGAGAAATTATATCTCAATCAAACAGATAAAAAAGATTATACAATAATGGAAGGAAGCAATTTTCACAAATCTTGAATTGTACTTCACCACACAAAGAGTTGCATCTCTCATATTTTACTATATATATATATATATATTTTTCCCCTCTTATACCATGTATTGTTATTTCTCCAAGGTTTCATTTGATTAAAAAAAATAAAATAAAGTACAATGAAAGTGTCTCCAATCAAGAGAATTAAAGGACCAAAGTACACTGCTAATTAAAGTGAGCAACTCTAAGTTGGAGTGTCAAGGCACAACGTGATCCTGACACAGATCATGTGAGCTCGGGTGCACCTACAAATGTGAAATTTTGAAACTTTTGCAAAATATGAGATGCGTGAGAATTCGTATTTAATTATTTAAAAAAAAATAATAATTTTGTATTATAAGACATGAATAATAAATTAATTTTATCTACAATCTATTTAAAATATATATTAATGTATAAATTAGTTTTAAATCAATTCAATTCAATCACTAAGAAAAAATATTGTTAGGAATAATAATTTTGTGGATATTTAATATTTATTGTTTATAATTTAATTTAACGATGATTCAACATAATAATTATCTTTACTAAATAAATAAAAAAAAGAAATTTGGTGGCAGTGTGGGTGATAATCACCTAACACTTGTCTGCATGCATGTAATAGTAGAGAAATAGGATCTGTTGGAAAATTTATAAAGACAGTGGTGAATTGAAATAGATTCTATTTGAATGAAAGGGTGCAACCTTTCATGGTGTCTCTTTGTTTTAAAGAAAGGGTCAACCCTCCATTTGAATGAAAAGGTACCACCTTTTCATGTTGTCTCTTTATTTTAAAGAAAGGGTCATGTCTCTTTTTTATACATTTTTTATTCAAACTGAATAGGTGCCAACAAAATCTATATAAAGGCAACCCTATTCCAATTTTATTTATTCCAAATTTTTTCAAATTCTAGCGTTCTTTTTATATTCTTCATACTACTTCATAGAGATTTCAGAGAGTTGCAGAACATATGTTTGATTCGCCTAGCAGATTATTTGTAGTGCTGCTATAATCTGTATTTTCTGATCATTGTATCTTGAAAAATAGATGCCAATAACCCGTAAGCACCTGTGCGGTGGCGAATTTATCTTAAGAATAGAGTGTCACACACTTGACTTGATCAAAAGTTTATGTTCTAACTTTCTGGTACAAGAATATTATGTAAGAATATCCATAAAGTGGCCCATATGCCACATGTTTGTTTTATATATTTATTTATATTATATATATTTATTATATATATTTAATTGGTTTAATGACTAATGGGTAACTAATGTCTGTTCACTATCCCATATGGTGGTTTCATGAGACTTTACAACTTTCCTGATGGTGAGAAGTTATAAGGAGTTACACTTGGATATGGGTCCAAGCCTATCTATATATGTGTCTGTGATAGCCATCAAACATAAAAGTTGTTTTGTGAATAGAATAGGCTTGAAACTCTGTCCCTTTCACTTTTCCCATATGGTTATGTAAAAGTGTTCTGTGAGTAGGCTTCTTTATACATTCAAGATTTGATCATTCAAGGATAAAGATTTAAAGGCTTGAGCATCATGGCAGGAGGTATTCTTCTTTCTGAATTAAAATTATTTTAATTCTCACAATTGGTATCAGAGCCAACCTTCTGTTATGTTGTTTAGTTTTTATTTCAAATTCTTACTTCAAACTATTATCAATTTTGCGAATCGAATCAAGCCTATTCTATACATGTGATATTTGTATATTAATTCACACCATAAAATTTAACAATTCAGAATCATTGTAGAATCAGAATGAGTAATTCATATTGCATAACTTTTGAATATCACTATTAAAGAAAAAGGAAGCACCGTTGCAATAGTAAAGTCCATCGTGATTTGTGCTAGTGGTATTTACATTTATTTAGAATTTTCTCCTACTTTGAATCTATTTTATTTAGGAGACTTGTTGTGTGTCCTTAACTTTTATTTTTGACACACACATTAAAGAGCAAAATATTTAATCTGATTCTGTATAAAATCTAGAAATTCTCATACTTTTATTTGGATTTATTTGGTTTATTTTAAAAAGGCATGAAAGACTTGAATTTATTTCTAGAATTTTCATAAAGAATTTTAACATGCTGTTAAGGATGTTTTGTGTATTATCGTTGCATGTTTAAATAGTAAGCAAATTCAATTGAATCTCATACAGTGAATTATAACATGTTCTTTTAGTTTTTATAATTTTTGAGATCCATTGGCATGTTATCTAAAATAATGTAATATTATATTACATGCATTAAGGTAATTATTTATGCATTGAAAATTCATGTGAAATAAGAGTATGAATACACTATGTGTTGGGCTTATGGAATTTCTTTTGGTCCAATTTTTAAGCAAAATCTAGTATAAGGTTGAATTACATGTGTTTGGTCTTTGGATTTTTCATGTGATATTACTCTGATTGTATGTATTATACATTATGTGCATTGAAAGATTATGTATTTGTTGTGACTATAAGGATTTGCTCACATTAATAAATTATGCCATATTTAAAAATTTATTCTGTTTTAAGAGTAGCCACTGCATCTTAAGACATAAAGATGTAATCCTCAGTATTTTGATCACATAAAGTTAAAAATTAATTTGCCATTTTTACATTGCAATTATGTTTTATAAATAATTTCTTGGTCCCACAGGAAAGTAATTATTTATGAAATTTAATTGGAATAAGATAATGGATTGGGTATTAAAGGGATTGAACACTCTAAACCCACAGGTATGAGTTTTATTTTCCTTAAATATTTGGAACCCATTAGTCTTATTATAAAGTAGTAGCAAATCTAATACAGTTTAGTGACCTCTACCCACAGGAAGGTTTAGATTTGTTACTGAATTTGACATTGGTTGATTCAGACTATAGTTATTGTTTCAAAGTATTAATGATGTTCTTGGTAATTACAGTGATTTCTACCTCTGTACTGTCTAACGAGTCTTCTCGTATTCCATTCTTGAACGGTGATAATTTTTCGGACTGGAAGCACAAAATCTTTCTAACATTAGGGTGCATGGACCTCGATCTGGCACTCTGTGTGGATGAATCTCCTGAACCCACGAACGAGAGTTCCGCTGCAGAAAAGAGTTCTTATGATAAGTGGGAGCGATCTAATCGCTTAAGCCTAATGCTCATAAAGTCACATATTAGCCAGAGCATTAGGGGCTCAATCCCATCATCTAATAAGGTCAAAAACTACATGAGGGCTATTGAAGAGCAATTTGTTAATTCTGACAAAGCATTGGCAAGCACCCTAATGAACAAACTATCAGGAAAGAAGCATAACAATTCTAGGAGTGTGCGTGAGCACATTATGGAAATGAGGGACATTGCAGCTCGTCTTAAGTCTTTAGAGATTGAGATTTCTGAGTCATTCATTGTCAATTTCATACTCAATTCTCTTCCTGTGGAATATGGAGCATTCCAAATTTCTTACAACACATAGAAGGAAAAATGGTCTATCAATGAACTTTTGACCATGTGTGTTCAAGAGGAGGAGAGATTGAAGCATGAAAAAATGGAAAGTGCTCATTTAGCAACACATAAAGGAGAGCAATGGAAAAAAGGCAAAGGTGATCAGAAATGGAAGAAGCTTGGTAAAGTGCCATTTAAAAATCATGGCAATAAGGATGCATGCTTCTTCTGCAAGAAAAAGGGTCACCTGAAGAAAGACTGCCCCAAGTATAAGAAATGGCTTGAGAAAAAAGGTAATCTCATATCTCTTGTGTGTTATGAATCTAATTTTGTTAATACTCATCAATATGATTGGTGGATTGATTTGGGTTCTACAATTCACATTGCTAATACCATGCAGGGCTTCCTTAGCCTAAGGAAACTGATGGGAAGTGAACAAGGCATCTATTCGGGCAATGGGATGCATTCGCACGTCGAAACTGTTGGAATTTTCTGACTTGTTTTAAAAAATAGCTTTGTTTTGGATCTTGAAAACGCATTTTACATTCCATCTTTTTCAAAAAACTTAATTTTTGTTACTAGACTAGTACCGTTTGGATTTGAATTTCAGTTTGTTGGTGCAAATTTTAGTTTGTTTAAAGACTCTGTTTCTGTAGGATTTGGTACGTTAATTAATGGTTTGTACAAATTAAATCTGGATCCTATTGTTGAACAAAATCTTTTAACCTTGCATGGTGATATTGGCATTAAGCGTAATATTGTTGATGAGTCCTCCTCTATTCTTTGGCATAGGAGATTGGGACATATCTCCATTGAGAGAATAAAAAGGTTGGTTAATGATGAAGTCCTTCTGACTCTTGATTTTACCAACTTTGGTATTTGTGTAGACTGCATAAAGGGAAAGCAGACCAACAAGACTAGTAAAGGTGCCAAAAGGAGTGAGGAAATTCTTGGAATCATACACATTGATATTTGTGGACCATTTACCCTACCTTGTCTGAATGGTTAGAGATATTTTATCTCATTTATTGATGACTTCACACGATACATGTATCTCTACCTCTTGTTTGATAAGGCCAAGGCACTTGATGCCTTTAAAGTTTATAAAGCAGAGGTAGATAAACAAACAGAAAAGAAAATTAAAATTGTGAGGTCAGACAGGAGTAGAGAATATTATGGGAGGTACACAGAATTGGGACAATTACCAGGTCCATTTGCTAAGTTCCTTGAGGAAGAAGGCATTATTGCACAATATTCAATGCCTGGCACACCACAACAAAATGGTGTTGCTGAAAGAAGGAACCGAACACTTATGGACATGGTAAGGAGCATGCTTAGTTATTCTAATGTGTCTATAAATTTATGAAGTGAAGCTTTGAAAACCGTTGTGTATATCTTAAACAGGGTTCCATCCAAGGTTGTTCGTAAAACACCGTTTGAGTTAATGAGCATGCTTAGTTATTCTAATGTGTCTATAAATTTATGGAGTGAAGCTTTGAAAACCGCTGTGTATATCTTAAACAGGGTTCCGTCCAAGGTTGTTCGCAAAAAACCGTTTGAGTTTTGGAAAGGATGGAAGCCAAGTTTAAGACACTTACACGTTTGGGGTTGTCCAGTTGAAGTGAGGGTGTATAACCCACATTTAAAGAAATTAGACCCCAGAGCAGTAAGTGGTTTTTTCATAGGCTATGGGGAAAACCCCAACAGATTTTATTGTCCTTCAAATTCACTTAGAATTGTTGAAGCCAGAAATGCTAAGTTTATTGAGGAAGTTGACCCTAGTGGGAGTTACCCTCGAAAGATAGAGTGAAAGGAATCACGGGATCCGGATACAACACCCATGAATATAGGTGAATTGGTTGTCTTTCAAGATAATCAACCCGATATTCTTGAAAATCAACAAATTCAAGAACTTTCACCACAAGAGGAACAAGTCAACATAGAGCCTGTAGCTCAAGTCCCAATTAAGACTACAGAATTAAGGAGATCCTCACGAGCTAGAAAGTCAGCAATTTCTGGTGATTATTTTGCATACTCAATGGAGTCTGATTTTGACATCGAACCTAAAGATGATCCTATTTCGTTTTCCAATGCCATGAATAGGGATGATTCTAAATTATGGTATGATGCCATGAAGGAAGAGTTGGAATCTATGGCTAAGAATCAAGTTTGGGAAATTGTCGAGTTGCCTAAAGGAGTTAAAGCGGTTGGCTGTAAATGGGTCTATAAGACCAAGAAATACTCAAATGGTAATGTCGAACGATATAAGGCCAGACTTGTAGCCAAGGGTTTTACTTAAAAAGAAGGCATCGATTATCATAATACATTCTCTTCGGTTTCTAAGAAGGATTCATTTCGAATTATCATGGCATTAGTAGCTCATTTTGATTTAGAGCTACATCAAATGGATGTGAAAATGACATTTTTAAATGGGGATCTTGAGGAAAAAGTATACATGAACCAACCTAAAGGTTTTTGTTCTGATCAAGATAGTCACTTAGTTTGCAAGCTCAAGAAATCCATATATGGACTAAAACAAGCTTCCCGCCAGTGGTATTTAAAGTTCCACAATGTTATTACTTCATATGGTTTTACGGAGAATGTTGTGGACAACTGTATATACCTTAAGGTTAGTGGGAGAAAATACATTTTTCTAGTTCTATATGTGGATGACATTTTACTTGCATCTAATGATTTGGGATTGTTGCATGATACTAAACAACTTTTTTCCCAAAATTTTGAAATGAAGGATATGGGTGAAGCTTCTTATGTTATTGGCATAGAGATTCACAAAGATAGGTCCAAAAGGACATTAGGACTGTCTCATAAAGCCTACATTGAAAGAGTTTTGGAGAAATTTAAGATGAGTGATTGCACTCCTAATGCAGCGCCCATTTTAAAGGGTGACTAATTCAGTTTAAGTCAATGTTCGAAGAATGATTTGGAAAAGGAACAAATGGTTAGCATTCTCTATGCGTCTGCCGTAGGTAGTTTAATGCATGCTTTGGTTTGTACACGACCTGACATTGCATTTGCAGTTGGGATGCTTGGAAGATACCAAAGTAATCCACGAATGGAACATTGGAAGGCTGCAAAGAAAATCACGAGGTACTTAAAGGGAACCAAGGACTACATGCTTACTTACAAGCATGTTGACTGTCTTGAGGTGGTTGGATATTCAGACTCGGATTTTGTGGGTTGTTAAGATTCTAGAAAATCCACTTTAGGATATGTCTATCTGCTAGCAGGCAGTGTTGTTTCATGGAAGAGCGCCAAAGAGACGATAATTGCATCGTCAACAATGGAAGCAGAGTTTATAGCATGCTTTGAAGCAACCTCACAGGCTATTTGGTTAAGGAATTTTATCACAGGGTTTCGAATTGTGCATTCAATTTCTAGGCCATTAAAGGTTTACTGTGATAATTCGGCTGCGATTTTCTTCTCTAACAATAACAAAAGTAGTAGCCGAAGCAAGCATATTGACATAAAGTATCTTGCTATTTGAGACCGTGTTAAGAAGCAAGAAGTCAGCATTGAGCATATTAGTACCGATATGATGGTTGTAGTTCCCATGACCAAAGGTCTTTCTGTAAAGGTGTTTTCAAAACACGTTGAGGGTATGAGACAGATTGGTTAGCTCAATAGTTTTTTTAGTTGTTGTTTTATTTTGTTTTGTCATGACATTTTGATTATTATTAGAGAAAAGCATCATTTTGTGCACCTAAAGTATTTGTGATGCTATGCAGCCCATTAGGACTATTGATCCATAGGGATCATTGGACCCATAATAACTTATTAGAAGTTATTCATAAAGAATGACACCATATAAAGTTGAGAGTGTGATACAATGTAATACATGGAAGGAAATACTTAATTGATAGAGTATAACCGCCATGATTCGTGTATTATACCTCTACGGTTTGGGTATTTTTATTTAATGGCCATTATCAGTTTGTTAGTTACCCGACAGTCAACAACGTGTGTTATATGTGCCAAGTGGGAGAAAGTAAGAATATTTATAAAGTGGCCCATATGCCACATGTTTGTTTTATTTATTTATTTATATTTTATATATTTATTATATATATTTAATTGGTTTAATGACTAATGGGTAACTAATGTCTGTTCACTATCCCATATGGTGGTTTCATGAGACTTTACAACTTCCCTAATGGTGGGAAGTTATAAGGAGTTACACTTAGATATGGGTCCAAGCCTATCTATATATATGCCTGTGATAGCCATCAAACACAGACGTTGTTTTGTGAATAGAATATGCTTGAAACTCTGTCCCTTTCACTTTTGTCATATGGTTCTGTAAAAGTGTTCTATGAGTGGGCTTCTTTATACATTCAAGATTTGATCATTCAAGGATAAAGATTCAAAGGCTTGAACATCATGGCAGAAGGTATTCTTCTTTCTGAATTAAAATTATTTTAATTCTCACATATTATAGTAAGTATTTTATTTTTTTTATTTCAAGTTTCATTTCTCTATATAGAAGATTGTTCCAACAATTTTAAGACAGATTCAAATTATTTTGTTTATATAGAATTTTTCGTTTGTTTCCTTTTCTCCGTTCTTTACAGAATTTATTTTTTGTGTGGGTTTTTTCGGAATTCAAATTCTGATTTTTTTGAAAATAAAATTCTGGGTTTGTTCAATAATTAAAATTATGATTTTCAATTTTCTAAATTATTGACATTGGATTTGGTTTTATAGAATTTATATTCTACAAAGTAATATTCTAGTCGGAAAATATAAATAGTAGTGATATGCTATTTGATAGATAGTAGTAATATACTGTTTATTTTCTTTGACAAATAGTAGTAATATACTCTTTATCATTGGTTTTTTTTCCAGAATATTAATTTGTGATTATTTTGTTTTGTGTAAATTTGGTCAGAAATTAATTCAGTTTTTTAGAAATAATATTATGAGTTTTCATTAATTAAAATTTGTTTGAAGTATTTTAATTTTTGAAGTTTACAGAAATAATTTTCTGTGTGGAATTAATTTGCTTAAATAAAAATTTATTTTCAAATTACTTTGAAATAAAAGTTACAATTTTGTTTCTTTTATTTTTTACAGAATTAAATTCTGTGTTTTATGGTTTAATTTTCTGTGTAGTATAAAATTCTAATTCTAATTCTAATTTTGTTTTATAATTTAGAATTCATGGCTATAGAAATTGCTCAAATCTCTAATACGACTGGTGTTGCGACTGCGCAGATCCTTCTTGCTGTTGTGACAGTCTTGGTAAATCCTGAGGAAAAGCCAGAAAAGTTCTAAGGAACTAACTTTAAAAGATGGTAGCGAAAGATGCTATTTTATCTTATTACATTGAATCTGACACATTTATTTCCTAAGGATGCTCCTGTGTTAAAAGATGATAAAACCGATTAGCAAGTGGTTGCTGCAGTCGTTGCTTGGAAACATTCAGATTTCCTTTGCGCAACTATATCTTGAATGGGCTTGATAATACACTGTGTAATGTGTATAGCCCCATCAAAACAGCAAAGGAATTATTGGATTCATTGGAGAAAAAGTACAAAACAAAAAATTCTAGCTCGGAGAAATTCATAGTGGGCAAATTTCTAGATTTTGTGATGGTTGATTCAATGATTGTGATCAACCAAGTTCAAGATCTCCAACTCATTCTACATAACATCCATGCAAAAGGCATGTCACTAAGCGAGTCCTTCCAAGTGACTGCTCTAATTGAAAAATTACCACAAGGATGGAAGGAATTAAAGAACTATCTCAAGCACAAACGCAAAGAAATGACTTTGGAAGAATTAATTGTGAGATTGAGAATTGAGGAAGACAACCAGACTTTTGAGAGGTTGGCAAGCATCCTATGGAGTTGAAAGCTAATGTGGTGGAACATGCTCCAAAAGCAAAGAAACGAAAATTTTTCAAAGAAAGTTCATCACAAGGTTCTAAGGGGAGGAGGGATATCAAGAAATTTAAGTTTAATGGCAAATGCTACATTTGTGACAAAGAGGGACACCGGGCCAAATATTATCGTAACAAGCGCAAAGGTAAAGGAAAGTCAAGTAAGAAACCTGCTCAAGCCAATGTCACTGAAGTGGATAGAATCTCTAATGGTGTTGATGACATAAACCTTTAAGTCACTGTTTCCAAGGTTAACCTTGTCGAAAATCTCAACGAATGATGGGTGGACACTGAAGCCACTCGTCACATCTGTGCTGACAAAAAGATGTTCTCCTCTTATTCAATGGTGGACAATGGAGAACAACTATTCATGGGCAACTCCTCGACTTCTAAAGTTGAAGGACAAGGAAAGGTAATTCTGAAGATGACATTTGGAAAGGAACTCACCCTCAACAATGTACTACATATACCGAACATTCGCAATAATCTTGTTTTCGGATCTTTGTTGAGCAAGAATGGGTTTAGGCTAGTTTTTGAAAGTGACAAATTTGTACCTACCAAAAATGGGATGTACGTAGAAAGAGCTTACATGAATGATGGCCTTTTCAAAATGAATGTAATGAAAATTATTTCTCCTATGATTAATAAAAATACATCTTCTTTTTACTTGCTTGAGTCTTTTAATTTATGGCATGGTAGATTAGGATATGTTAATTATGGATCTTTGCATAGATTAATTAATATGGAATGTTTGCCTCAATTTGAAATTGATCCAAATCATAAATGTGAAATTTGTGTTGAGGCAAAATTATCCAAAACTCATTTTCATTCAATTTGAAAGAAGTATGGAACTACTTGAATTAATTCATAGTGACATTTGTGATTTTAAATCAATTCAAACCAGAGGTGGGAAAAAATATTTTTCACTTTCATAGATGACTACACTAGATATAGTTATGTTTATTTAATTCGAATCAAGGATGAAGCTTTGGAAATTTTTATTCAATATAAGAATGAAGTTGAAAATCAACTTGGTAAGAAAATTAAAATTCTAAGAAGTGATAGAGGTGGTGAATATGAATTACCTTTTGGTGAGTTTTGTAAAGAACATGGAATAATTCATCAAATCACTGCTTCTTACTTACCTCAGCAAAATGGAACTGCTGAAAGGAAAAATGGGACTTTAAAAGAAATGTTGAATGCCATGTTAAAAAGTTCTGGATTACCTCAGAACTTGGGGGGGGGGGGAAGCAACATTTTCTGCTAATTATATTTTTAATAAAATACTCCGAAAGAAAGTGAATCAAACACCTTATGAAATGTGTCATGGGAGAGTACCATCCCAAAAATACGTAAAAGTGTGAGGGTGTTTAGCTATAGTGGCTATTCCTAGTCTTGAAAAGACTAAGATAGGTCCTAAAACTGTTGATTGCATATTCATTAGTTATGCCGAGAATAGTAGTACATATCGATTTTTTATTCATAAGTCAGAACATTCAAAAATGTATGTAAATACTATTATTGAATCAAGGAATGCATCATTCTTTGAACATGTGTTTCCTAATAAAACTGGACAAAAGACTAGTATTAACAAAAGATCTTATTACTAGTCATAATTAAGAACAAGATCAAGAACAAGAGCAAGAGTCAGATCAAAATGAGGAAGAGGAACCTAGGCATAGCAAACGTGCTAGAACCTTAAAATCTTTTGGTCTAGATTTTTAAAAATTTTTGTTAGAAAATAAGCTTTTAACTTTTAAAGAAGCTATGCCCAGTCTTGAGGCTCATTTATGGAAAGAGGCTGTAAATAGCAAAGTTGAATCCATCTTGCAAAATCACACATGGAAATTGGTGGATTTGCCACCAAGATGTAAACCACTTGGGTACAAGTGGATTTTCAAGAGAAAAATGAAAGCATATGGATCAATTGACAAATACAAGGCAAGACTTGTGGCTAAAGGATATAGACAAAAAAAAGGTCTTGATTATTTTGACACATACTCATCAGTTACTAGAATAACATTCATTAGAATGCTAATTGCCATTGCATTTTTGTACAATCTAGAAATTCATCTAATAGATGTGAAAACAACTTTCTTAAATGGTGAATTAAATGAAGAAGTTTACATCGAACAACCAGAAGGATTTTCTGTTCCAGGAAAATAAAAGAAAGGGTGTAAATTGGTTAAATTATTATATGATTTAAAACAAGCGCCAAAGTAATGACATGAAAAATTTGACAGGACAATGATGCCAAATGGATTTAAAATTAATGAATCTGACAAATGTATTTATATTAAAAACACAAACAAAGGTTATGTTGTAGTATGTCTTTATGTGGATGATATGCTCATATAAGTAGTAATAATGACATGATTAAAACTACCAAGAAAATGTTGAATAAACATTTTGACATGAAGGATATGGGGATTGCAGATGCAATTCTTGGTATGAAAATTACCAAAACATCAGAAGGATATGCTTTGTCATAATCACATTACATTGAGAAAATACTTAACAAATCTAGAAAAGATGATTATCATCTTGCTAGAACTCCTGTGGATGCTAATTTGTTTCTTTCTAAGAATGTACATGAAAGTATTTCTCAATTAGAGTATTCCCAAATTATTGGAAGCTTAATGTACTTGATGAACTGCACTCGCCCAGATAAAGCCTATGCTGTATGTAAATTAAGTAGATATATGAGTAATCCATGAGTAGAACACTGGAAAGCTATTATAAGGGTTTTAAGATATCTTTGATTTACTCGTAACATTGGGCTAAATTATACTAGATATCCAACAGTATTTGAAGGATATTATGATGCAAATTGGATATTAGATGCTAGAGACTCAAAATCTACCAGTAGGTATGTCTTTAAATCTACCAGTAGGTATGTCTTTACTCTTAGTGGTGCGGTTGTATCTTGGAAATTTTCCAAACAGACTTGCATTGCTAGGTCTACTATAGAATCAGAGTTGACAGCTTTAGATAAAGTTAGGGAGGAAGTAGAATGGCTTCATCACTTCCTTGAAGATATTCCAATGTGGCCAAACTAGTGCCTGTTATATGCATACATTGTGATAGTCAATCAACAATAGGTAGAGCACAGAGTCATATGTATAACGGATGTATAATGGCAAGTCACGACACATTTTTCATCAACATAACACCTTAAGACAACTACTTTATAACGGAATTATTTCCATTGAATATGTGAAGTCTAAAGACAACATAGCGGATCCACTAACCAAAGGGTTAGCAAGAGAGTTAGTTGAAAATTCATCGAGGGGAATGGGACTTAAACCTATTAAATAAGAGTTACCACAACGGTAACCCAACCTAATTCATTGGAGATCCCAAGATCTAGGTTCAAAGGGACAACTGGTATGACTCAAGAGAGTTGGTTGAAAGTTTATCAAGGGGAATGGGACTTAAGCCTATTAAATAAGAGTTACCACAACAGAAACCAAACCTAGTTGACTGGAGATCCCAAGATCTAGGTTCAAAGGGACAACCGAGTTGTGTATGACTCATAAGGATCACTGGAGAGTCAAGCTCTTACCCATTTCTATGATGAATTAGTGATGTTTGCAGTGTTTTAGGTTAAGTAATACTTTTAATGATTCTTTTATCTAGGAATACCTAGTGGAGTATGGCAGGATACTCTTCATAAGAATCATTATATGATTGTGGACTGGACTGATTCTATGAAATTTGTGAAGGGCTATAATTCTCTAGAGTACTCATGAAAAACCAGGTTATTCAACGCCAAAATGAACACAATAATGAGAACCAAACTGTGTCTCAAAATATTATGTGTAAGTTCTATTGTCTTGGTTTACACAAATGGCTGAATAATTCTAGACATCATGTTCACTAAATAACTAATAAATCCGATAGTGTCTCACAAGGGAAGGTTCAAAGCCAAAAGCTTTCATTCATGTGGAATATCTCTATTTGCAGAATATCTCCGTTTTCAAAGCCAGAATATCTCCGTTTGCAAATTTGCATCCTTTGCAGAATATCCCTGTTTTCTGTACTCTCTGTAAAAACATCATGTTGTTGCATTTTCTCTCTGTCAATTTCATTCATGTAGGGGATTGTTGGAAAATTTATAAAGGCAGTGGTGAATTGAAATAGACTCCATTTGAATGAAAGGGTGCAACCTTTCATGGTGTCTTTTTGTTTTAAAGAAGGGCTAACCCTCCATTTGAATGAAAAAGTGCCACATTTTCATGGTGTCTCTTTATTTTAAAGAAAGGGTCATGTCCCTTCTTCATGCCTTTTCTATTCAAACTGAATAGGTGCTAACAAAATCTTTATAAAGGCAACTCCATTCCAATTTTATTCATTCCAAAATTTCTTAAATTCTAGCGTTCTTTTATATTCTTTATACTAGTTCATAGAGATTTTAGAGAGTTACAGAACGTTGGTTTGGTTCGCCTGGTAGATTATTTGTAGTGCTGCTATAATCTGCGTTTTCTGATAATTGTATCTTGGAAGATAGACACCAATAACTCGTAAGCACCTATGCGGTAGAAAATTTGTCTTAAGGACAGAGTGTCACACACTCGAGTTGATCAAAAGTTTCAGTTCTAACTTTCCGGTACAAGAATATTAAAGTAAGTATTTGATTTTTGTTATTTCAAGTTTCATTTCTCTACACAGAAGATTGTTCCAATTGGATCATTATTTGTGTTGGATTTAGAAGATATGATGGGACGTAATAAAATGATGTGTGTGTGTGAGAGAGAGAGAGAGAGAGCCTCAGGTGACAAGCTTCTATATATACATATGGTTTGCATCCTTCTCCTCAACTGATCGGAGAAGAGTTTAAAAAAATAAGAAAAAATTCTGTAAGCAAAGCTAAGCCAAAATATGAAGAATAGAAGATCAGGAAGCTTATAATTTTCCATACCATTTCATCAACCCATTTCAATCCTACTATTAAGTAAGAAAGCTCTCTCAACCCTTTCATTTTTTTATTTGTTGAAATTTTCAGATTTGTGTTCATATAATTGTAGATAGAATTTTATTTATAGTTGTATGTAAATTTTGTGATTTGTATATCAAATATGTGAACGTTGTTTAATATTAGTAGCCTTAAAATCATGGTGCAATTTTGGAATTAGACTTGCATGTGTAGTTTGTGGCATTAAAGATTTTATTTGATTTGATTATATGACTCTTAGATCTGCCAGAAACTTGTACGAAATTTTAGACAATTTTATACTTAAAATTTTGAGATGATTTCTTCTACAAAGTTGTTAATAATGATGTTTAGTTCATTTAGGAATTTTTTTAACAATTATTCTAGTTTTGCACGAATTTATACAAAATTTTAATTAAATCTAAAACTGTAGACAAATTTTACTGCATGTTTGAATTTTTTTTAAAAAATCCTATATTAAACTATATCTGGTAATTTCTACATAAAAAATGAAATTTGAGAAGTTTAGTTTCATAATAAACCTTCATATTATGGAATTGATTTATAAATTTAAGTGTGGAATTATTTTAAGAAAATGTGATGAATCTGTGTCATGGAATTTCTTGAAATATTACAGAATTATTTATAACTTATTTTTGGGAATTTCTTTCTGGAAAATGACCATACCATGTTTATTGAATATTTCATGTAATTTTATGAATTTTAGAATTGTATAAATAATTTATTTATAATTTTAATTATGAAAAGTATGTTCTGAAATGGGCAGATTGAGAAGGAACCAAGATTATTACTTCAATTATTTATTAGGACTAAAAATAAATATTGTGCTGGTCTAATTAATTAAATCCTGTAAATTAGTAGTCCATGCATGTGTGTGGTTGTGGTTCACTTTTAAGTATCTAAAATGATCATTTCATACCATGGTTTAATTTAATTATTTATTATAATTTTGTACATTGATTGATTATTGTATAACATATGTGTAATATTTTATGTTGGGAATTTTAATGAAATGGTATAACACTTATGGTGATTGAAATTTGTAATTATTTGTGATTAATATAAAAACTAACTAAAATGATTAACGGCATGTACAAAATTTACGATTGAGGGTTAATACCAATAGTTCAGGGTGAGCCATTGTTTTTGATAATTTTTACATAATTGTGTCGTGAAATCCTAAGATGGCACGAGACTTATTTGAACCCTTATCGGTATTACGTTTTGGGATAAGGGTGGATATGTGGGTGACACACAGGGAGATTACGTACCCTTGGCAGGCCGTTCTCTTGGGGCAGACCACGGATGTCACGACTTGGGTATATAACTCTGGGTGTGGGCATCCTTGGTAGTTACAGTTGGTAACGCTTGAATATTTAACCAAGGGAGGGTTTTTCAAATTAACCATGTCCATGACTTAGTGGTTGGTAAGAAAATCTCTTTGGTGAGATTTTGAGTGTCACCTAAACAATTAAAATTATTAAAATTATTTTAATGGTTGTTATATTGTTATTTTATTAATTTTGTTATTTTCTCTTAATTGTTATGATTATTAATTCGATTATTTTCTCTTCAAAAGAATGGTAGGTTTGTTATATTTTCTTACTGTGCTGCAAAATTCATAGCATATGGTTGCCCTGGCCTTTTATGCCAGATTTTGACGAGGAAAGAGTGGAAGCTGAAATTGGAGCCGCTGCTAATATAGAGCCTTGGCTAACTTGAAGCCATGGCTTTAGCAAAATAAAATTTTACTATCTTATGTATTAATGATTAAGAATGTTATTGTTAGTAATGGGCGCCCATGTGGCATGACCATTTAAATTTAAATTTGATCATTATCCAAATAGGTTTTGAATTTGAATTTAAACCTATTTAGGATAACCACTCAAGATACAGATGTTATCAGTTTTAACTGATATGGATAGATATTATAATATATTATATATCTGATATATGGTTATGGGTAATCCAAGTGAGAAACAACGTATAGTCTGTTTCTACCCATATACTGACTCTCTCCAAAAAATACAACGATCAAGTCTTTGACACTGTGGTTTGTGTGGGTGATATTCAATCTGTGATATCACTCCACTGCTGGGTTGGTTCATCAAGAAGTTCCCTGGAAGCACGTGATTTATCCAAGAAGGTTTTATCATTGAAGAAGGTATGATCTGATTATTTTATCCGCTGCATATTCTGTGTTTTTAGTTTACATTGGTATCAGAGCATGTTTATGGATATTTTCGTGTTTCCTTTAATCATGTGTATACTTTTATATGTATATGTATATATTATACACATGAATATTTGTAGAGGAAGAAAAAAATTTTATCAGATTAGGAGCATAAAAATATTTTTTTTATGTTCATTAATGTCTTTTTTCATATCATAAATAGTTTTATTTTGAAAAAAGGAGTCCGGCAGTACAAAAATCGGACCAGAAAACACCCTGGAAGGCGGCGCGTGGTCTGCACGTGCCACCTGACGCCGTGGGCCGTTTCCACGCGCCCCCACGTGCAGCCACGCGCCCCCACGCGCAGCCACGCGCCCCCACGCGCCAGCTGCTCAACCGACGCGCTTGCACGCCCTCTCACGCGCGCGCCCTCCGCGCCATGCACGCGCGCTGTGCTCTGAGCCGCGGACTGAGCCGCGCACTGAGCCGCGAGCCGAGCTGCCGCCGAGCCGCGAGCTGAGCCACGCGCTGAGCCGCGAGCCGAGCCAAGAGCCGAGCCGCGATCTGGGCCGCGTGCTGAGCCGCGCCGTTTTCCTCGGCTGGCTTGGCTGTTGGCGATTAGGCACTGTTTGTTTTGTTTTTAATTCTGAATTGCGTTAAATGGTCATAATTAATTCATTACATATTTGTTTTATGCGTGGCTTATACTGTTAGACTCAGAATTAATTTTTCTACATTCTGTAAAATTTTGAAAATTTTCAGAAAATATAAATTATTTTTCCTGTGTTAATAATTCATGTTTTATGCTTTAAACTGCTTCTGGTGTTGCATAAATAATTTTCTGGGGCTGAAATATTTATTGTAGACTTCTGAAAGGTTTTATTATTTACTGGTAATATTGTCTCATGTTATCAGTTTCTGGATTTTTTATTTCTAATTTTATGTGTATTTATTAGTCATTTAAAATTCCAGAATATTTCAGAAATATTTCAGAATATTTCAGAACAATGTACATTTTAATTATGGCATAATCTGAATATTGTTTCTGTTTACTAGTTTCTGGATTTTTTATTCCTAATTTTATGTGTGTTTAATTAGTTATTTAAAATTCCAGAAAATTTCAGAAAATTCCAGAAAATTTCAAAAATGATGTACACTTTAATTATGGCATAATCTGCATATTAAATACAACTTTTTTTTTTTTGGTTTTTTAATATGTTGCAATTAAAGAAGCATGATTAATTATTTATTTGAATTCCATCATTAAATAAATATAGCATGAGTTGTTTGTAAATTTATATTGAGATGCTATTGTATGGAATTTATCATGCTTTGTATATGCCATAAATAGTGGGAGATTGTTTGATTATTTTTTGCGCATGGAATGAAATTAAATTTTGATAATTATCACTAGAGGCGCAAGAGATGATTACGAGCATAGCAAATTTTCGATCTTGAGACATGTGTAAAATTATCATTATTTAATTTAGATTCTTTTTTGCTGCAAAATATTTGGTTTTGTGTTGCTATCATTAATATCCCCTGCGCATTTATTTACTCTGTATGTAGAAATGGCTGCTAAGACAGTGGTGGCAGACTTAACTAAGGGAGAGAAATTGGATGGTGACAATTATGACATATGGTGCCGTAAGATCCAATACCTCCTCAATGAGCAAGAAGTGTTGACCACACTTGAACAAGTGATGGTTGAGCCAGAGCAGGGCAATACAGCTCAACATCGTCGTGATCTTGAAGCCTTTCAGACTTGGCGTAACAAAGATCGGTGTGCGCGCTTTACTATGTTAAGCAGCATGCACAACGACTTGATTAGTGAGTTTGAGCATTGCCCGACTGCATTTGAGATGTGGGAAGCTCTCAAGCAAAAGTTTGGTATTACCTCTTTGGCAAAGCTACGTGGGCTGACTATGAAGTTTGACTCATATCAGAAAAGGGCGCATCACTCGATGAAGCAGCATTTGAGAGTCATGTCAGCCATGATACGTGAGCTTGCGGCTGCTGGGCATAATTTGACTCAAGAGCAGCAAGTACAGGCTGTGATACGCTCTCTGCCAAATTCTTGGGAGCAGATGAAGCAGAACATGATGCATAATGAGAGTGTGAAAACATTCGAAGACATATCGCGTCATTTGGAGCTAGAGGCTGAGCGCCTTGAGGCGGCTAAGTCTGATGGTTCTGCTATGGTGGTTGAGTCAAGCTCACGTAGGACTTCTCAGTTCAAACGTGGAAAAGCAAAAGGTGCCCCTAAGAAGCAAGCAGCGGCTGCGCTTAAGCCCAATGGCGCTAGAAATTTCAAGCGTAGGGGCAAGAGAGGTGGTAAGAAGGCAAAGGCTAAATTGACATGCTTTAACTGTAACAAAGAAGGACACTTCGCTCGGGATTGCCCTGAGCAGAAGAAGGTACTCCCTTACTTAATTTCTCGCATTCAATGCTTTGTGTCTAGTCAAGCATTAATTGCTCATTCTCCTCATTTTTGGGTTGTAGACTCCGGAGCAACAGACCACATCGCGAGGGACAGAGTAGGGTTCGTTGAGTATCGTCGAGTACCTGCTGGGAGCAGAAAAGTTTACATGGGGAACGAGTCCAGTGTGGAGGTGCTTGGCATTGGCACATTCAAGCTGGAAATGCGACGAGGGCGCACCTTGTATCTTCATGATATTCTTTATGCTCCGGATATTCGTCGAAACTTAGTTTCAGTTATTAGCATGATGAGCCTTGGTTTTAGCTTTTGTTTTGAGAATAATGGTGTTAGCATTTATTTGGGAACAATTTTTTATGGTTTTGGTTATCTTTCAGATGGTTTTTTAGTTTTGGATGTGGATGATTCTAGTATTAATAAAAATGCCAATGGCTCTATTTCTAATATTGCATCTTTTTGTGATAATGATTCTATGAGATGGCATGCTAGATTAGGCCACATAGGGCAAGACAGGATGACTAGATTGGCTAGAGAAGGTCTTTTAGGCCCACTCGCTAGAGTCACTTTGCCTACTTGTGAGCACTGTCTTGCTGGAAAGGCAACAAGAAAACCATTTGGGAAAGCCATAAGGGCATCTATCCCACTGCAACTTATTCATTCTGATATATGTGGACCAATGAATGTGAGGGCAAGGCATGGAGCCCCTTATTTCATCACATTTATAGATGATTGCACACGTTTTGGTCATGTCTATCTGATTTCTCACAAGTCAGAAGCATTGGATTGCTTTAGACGGTATGTTAATGAGGTTGAGAATCAGTTAGACAAGAGCATTAAAGCTCTAAGGACTGACCGAGGACGTGAGTATCTATCTGAGCAATTTAAAGTGCTCTGTGAGGAAAAAGGAGTTATCAGGCAATTGACAATTCCTAGGACTCCGCAACAAAATGGTGTAGCGGAGAGAAGGAATCGCACATTGCTTGACATGGTTAGATCAATGATGGCGCAATCTAATCTTCCAATTTCTTATTGGGGAGATGCTTTGTTGACTGCTGCCTACGTCCTTAACCGTGTGCCCTCCAAATTAGTTCCTTCCACCCCATATGAGATGTGGACTGGCAAAAAGCCTGATTTGGGCAATTTGCGGCCTTGGGGTTCGGCAGCTTACATACACAACGCTTCTCATAAGTTTGGGAAGTTGGGCCCTAGAGGAAAGAAGTGTATCTTCATTCGCTATAGTGAGCATTCTAAGGGCTATGTGTTTGTTGGGGAGCATCCGGATGGAAGTGTGACTGAAATTGAGTCGCGAGATGTGGATTTCCTAGAGGAGGATTTCCCTAGCAGAGGTGAGGTAACTAGAGAAGTAGAATTCTACGAGATGGAGGATCTACTTGAAGGCGCACCTAGTAGCTTAGTAGAGAATGAGGAAATAATTCCTCAAGCTCCTAGGGACAGTGGGAGCGATCTACCTACCCATGGATTAGATCCAATGGATGAGGATTCTCAAGATTCTCAACTACGTAGAAGCAAACGTGGAGCTATACCCCGTCGTCGTTTTGAGATTGAAGGGGAAGCATTCATGATTGCTCCGAGTGATGAGATGGAGCCTAAGAATCTCAAAGAGGCTCTCTCATCCCCTGCTAGTAAAGAATGGAGTACTGCAATGGAAGAAGAAATAGAGTCTATGAAGAAAAATCATGTCTGGGACTTGGTTGATTTGCCGCTAGGGCGCAAGACTATTGGGAACAAATGGGTTCTCAAAATCAAGCGCAAGGCAGATGGTTCCATAGAAAGGTATAAGGCTCGCCTAGTGGCGAAAGGTTACACCCAACGAGAGGGTGTGGACTATGAGGAAACTTTTTCACCAGTTGTAAGGTTTGCTTCTATTCGCCTAATCCTGGCCATAGTAGCTCAGTTGGACTTAGAGCTATATCAGATGGACGTTAAAACTGCATTTCTCAATGGAGAACTGGATGAAGAGATCTATATGGATCAACCAGAAGGCTTTGTGGCAGTAGGTCAGGAGCACAAAGTTTGCAAGCTTCAACGATCTATTTATGGCTTAAAGCAATCATCCAGACAGTGGAATCTGAGATTTCATCGAGCCATTATTTCAAATGGGTTTACGATGATTGATGAAGATCACTGTGTGTACGTTAAGCGGTCCAAGGACATTTTTCTGATATTGTCATTATATGTAGATGACATAGTATTGGCTGGAAATGACAAGGAGATGATTGTCGCCACTAAAATGTGGTTGTTCTCTACATTTGAAATGAAGGACATGGGTGAGGCGAGCTATGTGCTCGGTGTTAAGATCCTTAGGGATCGCTCTAGGAAACTTCTTGGTTTGTCTCAAGAGACTTACATTAAGACTATTCTAGAGCGGTTCCAGATGCAGAGCTGCAAACCCATTGACACTCCTGTTGCAAAAGGCGAGAGCCTAAGCCTTGATATGGGTCCTAAGACTCAAGAAGAAAATGAAAAGATGGCCCGTGTTCCCTATGCAAATGCTGTTGGAAGCTTGATGTATGCTATGATGTGTACACGTCCTGACATTTGTTATGCAGTCGGATTGGTGAGTCGTTACCAATCCAACCCAGGACCAGCTCATTGGAAAGCAGTTAAGAGGATATTACGATATCTTAGAGGAACTGCAGATTACACACTTTGCTACCAGAGTTCAGATCTACATCTAGTTGGCTATTGTGATGCTGACTGGGGAGGAGACCTAGATGAGCGTAAGTCTACTTCAGGATATGCTTTCATGCTTAGCGATGGTGCTATTTCTTGGAGCAGTAAGAAGCAATCCTGCATCGCCTTATCGACCATGGAGGCTGAGTTTGTGGCTTGTTCATCTGCCGATCAGGAAGCCGTGTGGTTGAGGAGATTCCTTCAGCATTTGGATGTTGTCATACACACTTCAGACCCTGTGACTATCCATTGTGATAGCATGGTTGCACTCGCTTACGCTAAGGATCCTAAATACCATGGCAGAACCAAACACATTGATGTGAGGTTCAATTTTATCAGAGATATTTTGGCGCAGAAAGAAGTGATCCTGGAGCACATCCCTACGAGTCGCATGGTTGTGGACCCTTTGACTAAGCCCATTGCTAGAGATGTTTATCTTACTCATGTTAGGGCTTTAGGACTACGTAGGTGGTGATATTTTTTATGTGTATTCAG
The DNA here is from genome assembly GCF_055761805.1 of Camellia sinensis. NCBI lineage: Eukaryota > Viridiplantae > Streptophyta > Magnoliopsida > Ericales > Theaceae > Camellia > Camellia sinensis. Next base: position 72,679,072 of record NC_138970.1, on the reverse strand, counting down.
TTGAACTCATTTTTTGGGGATATTTATGCCATTAGTATTCATACTTGTTTCTATCACACATTTATGTTTACTACTTTTAGTAATGGTTTGTGAATTAGCATACACAAAACAATTAAATTGATGTTAGCAGGCAAGATTGGCTCACTCACACGAGCAATCGCCCTTAGCGCTGGGTAGCGAGTAAGGATGAGACTAGAAGCTAAAATTATCCACTAGCTATGTCGCCTTGGTTGGAGCCAAGATGAGGTCTTGTTAGAGACCGACCATGGATATGAGAGTACCCACTTTTCCATGATATGTCTGTTATGGATAGCCAGATGCGAGATCTCATTTGATGCCTGAGAGGCGAGCAAATAGAGAATTCGAGTTAGACGCTAGGAAGCGACTCGTGCGCTTAAGAGCGACTAAACTAAGATCTGTATGGTGTGTGAGTTTAACATCACTCTTTGGAAGAGTAACTCCACTATAACATGCATTCATACTGCATGTGCTTATCGACCCGTTAGCGAGGTGAAAGAATGGATCCCTGCTTCTTCACCGTGTGAGTCCTAAAAGTCATTTTTTCCTAAATGACTTTACTTTGTGCCTTTTGTGACCTTTGACTATGTCATAAGATGAGGAGTTGATGTTCAGCTACTTTGGTATGTTGCCTGCGGTCATGTATGATTCGGCTTTAAGGGACATTACTGGGAAAGCGGTCAATTTCAAATTGAATGATATGAGGGTGAAGGGAAGATCATCTAGTTCTACATCTCTGCTCTATATTCACTGTCGACAACTCACATCGCTCTTTATAGGATGCTGATTGGGTGTGAATATAATGCGGGACCTAAGAGAGTCAAACATGCTCTTTGAGGGATTAGAGATGTTTTTTGGACTGATGTAGCTAGATGGGTCTGGGTACATGAGACACTATTTCTGTTCTTTTTGGGTTGATGTCTCTATGCTGACTCATATTGAGTTTCTAGTATAGAGCTCCCACTTGCAGGTGTTCTCAGCGGTCGCACGGTGCATTGGCTAGTATGAGATTGTTCTTTTTGGGGAGATTGAGATAGAGATGTGGCAGTGTCATGCCAACTCATGTGCGAGTGGGAGATGTTAGTAATGGGCGCCCATGTGGCATGACCATTTAAATTTAAATTTGATCATTATCCAAATAGGTTTTGAATTTGAATTCAAACCTATTTAGGATAACCACTCAAGATACAGATGTTATCAGTTTTAACTGATATGGATAGATATTATAATATATTATATATCTGATATATGGTTATGGGTAATCCAAGTGAGAAACAACGTATAGTCTGTTTCTACCCATATACTGACTCTCTCCCAAAAATACAACGATCAAGTCTTTGACACTGTGGTTTGTGTGGGTGATATTCAATCTGTGATATCACTCCACTGCTGGGTTGGTTCATCAAGAAGTTCCCTGGAAGCACGTGATTTATCCAAGAAGGTTTTATCATTGAAGAAGGTATGATCTGATTATTTTATCCGCTGCATATTCTGTGTTTTTAGTTTACAGTTATAATGTTGCTTAATGTTGTATTTGGACTTTTAATTTTTTTTTTTTTTAGTATTGTTAAACTTTTGGTTCTGTGAGAATTGAAATTTTCCTATTAAGATGTAAATTTTCAATTTAATAATTTATTTTGTTATTTAATTTCCTATGATGTTCCCAAAAAAAAAAAAAAAATTTGGGGTGTCACAAGATTATCCACATGTGTCCAGGCATAGGTCGTCATGTGTCCAGGCATAGGTCGTGCAGAATAGGGCCAAGGTGCGCCAGGGCGCAGGTTGTAGTGTACCGGGGCGTATGATGTACAGAATTGATTGAAATTTTAATGAAAACATGTGAAATCTTGACCAAAGGAGGAAAGGAAAAGGGGCCAAGTATAAATAGGACTTTTCAACTTGATTTTTGGGTTCTGAATATTAGGCAAGAGACTGCTTGAAGCTAGAGAGGGATTTTCACCATGCATCCATGGCGTTCTTCTCAATCATTGTGGATTCTACCTAATCCATGAGCGGCTAAGCTCTCATATTAAAATTGAGATGAAATCCTAGTTAAGTAATGTGTATTGATGTATTGATGTTTTAGTTTTAATTTGATTTTGATAATCGTTGTATAACCTTTTAAGATCTTTTATTCGAGTAAAGTTTTATCTGATTAATGTATTTGATTTCTATGATTGAGAATACATGATTATAGAATTATTTTCTTTGTTTGTATACACATACCTTGTGATGAGTCATATTTATGGAAGATGAGTTGTGCCGCAATTCTAGTTTAGTGTAGACGACTCGTGTCAATCAAAAATGATTTGTGCTTGTGATGTGTATATACATATCATCTTGATTATAATATCAGGGTTTGTAGCCACGGTACATCACAATTATTCGAGTTAATGATCTATTAAAATTCAATATATCAATCACTCATTATGCGGTTAGTCGTGGATTCGAAATATTAGGAATCTCTCCATCTCAGGAGAAACTAATTTTTATTTATTAATTAATTTAGTTCTTCTTAAATTTTAGTTCACAGTTGTGGACACCTCATTTTTGACCGCCCGCAAGGCTCGAGCGCTTTACTCGGAACACTTGATGATGAAAGTGGTATTGTGCATGGTTCGAGGTCTCAACGAAAGAGTCTTGTTCAAGCTTTGAAATAACCCCAAACCTTCCATATTCCCATTGATCATACCCAAGACATCCCTTTTTACACATTGTGCCACCATGTGTTGAGGCTGAAACAGAAAAACAGGGGAATTCATTGAGGCCTGGCCGTGCCTCATTGAGGGCCGGCCGTGGCTATTGAGGGCCGGTCGAGCTTCAGTAGTGAGAAACATTGCCTTGGGCGGGACGTCGCCAGCTGGCCATTTTTGAAGATATTTATGATGTTTCTTGTTCAAATTCTATAAATACGACCATATACCTCTGTTTTGGGGGTTGAACAATTGAGAGAAAGCCTATACACATAGAGAGAGCTCCTTCTTCCTTCTTCTTCCATTGCAAGCTACCTTTGAGTTAACCTACCTTCCTTATATCATCTATATACACCATACACAACCTTGACTCATCATCTTAGACCCTTGGTTGACCCTTGAGAAGCATAATTCAAGTTTGAGAGTGTGTCAAGAGTGAGTTTGATCACCAACTAAAGCTTACTCCATTTGGAGAAGTATAAGCTTGCAACTTTTGTTCTTGCTTTTGCTTACTTCATTTCTACCTATTTCTTGTATTCTTGGGCTGTTTTGCATCCATTTTAAGTGTTGGAACTTGGGTTTGGATAAGCTACCAAAGGTGGTAAGGTTAACACCCTTACTTGCACCTATCTTCATAGCTCAACCCTTGGTTTTTTTACACTCTTTTCCTTTGATTTTTGAATTGATTTTCAGAGTTGAAGTAAGGCAAAAAATAAAATAAAATATGGTTTGAAGTCTTGAAGTTGGAAGGGTTGGCCACCTCTCCTTGTTTTTGCTTACATAGCCTTAGTGTCTTTGCTTTTTGTTTAGCTTTTTGAATTCTTTTCTTGCATTTTTAGCCACTGTTTTTGGCTTATTAGAGACTGTTTTAGGGCTGTCCTAATCCATTTAATTGATTCAAGCTTTCATTAGTTCATTTGTTGTAGCATTGGTCTTCGTACGTAGCTTGTATTATGCTGTTCTTAGCCTTTCTTTGTCTAACTTTCATGGTAATAACCTCATTTTAAGAATCAACTTGCCACTATTTTCTTTCATTTGAGAGTTGTTTCAATCGGTTGATGGTCATTCAACACATGAACTAGAGATTCATGCTTAATGGCTTAATCTCTACGAAGATTCATTGTCAACGGCATAATCTCTCTTTCATATTGAGAATTACTTTCCGTTTGATGCTTCTCTCCTTTTAGAGGACTTAATCATCACTTCGGACAAATGGACTAAAGAATGAAAATGATTAAAAGAATTGGTTTAAAAGCAACCAACACACATAAAGAAAATGGGTCATCTTGCTTGGGCTTGGTAGGACGTTATTCCAAGTTTATCGAGTCAATAGTGGTCATACACTAATTCATGGCGTTTTGATGATTCTTGAAGCATCTCTACTTCTTCTTCTTCTTCTTCTTCTTCTTTTTTTTTTTTTTTTTTTTTTTTGAGTTCATTCCATGATGAAGAGGGATGAGTGGTCATATTCATTGCATTCATTAATTTTTGTCCAAAATCGTATCCGAAATCATCAAGCAACCAATTTGCTCATTGATGGTTTTGGAAACAATTCTAACCTTTTGTCGAGGCTTTTCCATGACAGGGAAGGAAAAAAGGGACAAATAGAACTTGAACAACTTTGTCTGCACTGTTTTCACTCTAGAACACAAAACAGAGTTTTGCACAAAATTGAGGCACGATCGGCATTCTTTAGGCCCAGCTGGGTGTAGACACCCCATTTTTGACCGACCTTAAGACTCAGACGTCATCGATTGAGTGCTCGGTGATAGTGCATGTTGTGCTCGTTTCGAGTCTTCGGAGTTTTCGGCTGAGTGGCTTGCCTCCGGGTCTCTAAACTCTTTGTGCTTTGGCTCGGTTTGTAGACCGAACCTTGTTTTCATTCCCTGGAGGGAGGGAGAGGTCTTGTATACCCCCTTTTGTGGTCGTAGACCACTTTTCTCGCTTGGAGACTAGTTTCCAGTTTTTAGAGCCTTCGGCCGCGGGCCTTGTCTCAGGACTGCTTAACGTTCTTTGTTTGGCTTAGTTTTCGGACCACGCCTTGTTGCCTTGTCCTAGAGGGCCACTGTGGTTTGGGAGACCACTTTTGTGATCATAAACCACTTTTGATGCTCGTAGACTAGTTTTCGAGGGTCCCGGCTGCGCGCCTTGCCTCCCGAACTTTCGTTTTGCATCCCTTTTGGTTTGTTTTTGGTACAAACCTTGTTTTCCTTGTTTGGAAGGTGGTACAAGGGTGGGCGTCCAGTTCTTTCCCTTGGAGACCACTTTTCTTCCTGCCAACTAGTTTTCTGGTCAGGCAACTGGTTTTCTTGGTCTTTGGGCCACCTTTTCTGGTCGGCCACCACACCATTGACTTGCTTTCAGTGTGTAGACCTCTCCTACCCTTGGCCGACCAGTTTGCTTTTTGAGAGACCACTTGTGGTGGTCGGCCGACCACTACAAGTAGCTGGCCGACCACTTCAAGTGGTCAACAGCTTTCCATCACCTTTTTGGAGATATTCTTAGGCCAGCTGTTATAGCTGGAAGGCACAGAAGCCATCCTTCATACATGGAGGGATGGCTTTAGGCCAAAAGCTTGTCCAACAAGCTTGTTGCTTGTTCTCTATAAGAGAGAGCCTCCTCCCTCATGCCTTAGGTTTAGAAAAAAGGTTCTTGAGCTATACATATACACCTTTGTCTCTATATTGCTCTCATTCTTCATTTTTGTGCCTTAAAGTGTCATTTTATCATACTATTGCACACAAACACACACTCAAACACCATCCTTTTTTTGCTGAGGCTCTTAGAAGCTGGTTTTGGTGTTTTTGGCTTGGTTTGAGCTCAAAAAGGCTGCTGGAGTTGTAGCTTCAAAGTTGTTCTACAATGGTGAGCTTCTAACCCTTAAAACCCTTGTTTTGGTTTAAGCTTTTGAACCTACTTGCATGGTGTTTTAGGATTAACTTCCTACTAAAAAAAGTTCTGATTTTCAGTCCTTATCATGTTTGTTTAAGGTCACTTTTGTGTTGGGGGTAGTCTACCCCCTCTTAGGCCTTGTTTGGCTTTGTTTTGAACCTTCCTTTAAAGCTATTGGGATCACCTTGTTTTGGCCTTCTCACTATTGAAATCTAGAGGATTTTTAGTGGTGGAAATGGTGTTTTAAGGTCCCAAATAGGAGAGGGTCATCCCCTCTCCTTGTGTTCTTGAATGCTTGCTTCATTTGCCTCATGTTTGAGCATGTTTGTTAAGCTTATGTTGGCCATATCTTAGCATGTATTTGGGATTATTTCAGCATGGCATACCACTGTGTTGACTTGGTTTTGTCACCTTATGCATGCCTTATACACTTGTAGTGTATTTCTCACAAACTAGCTTTGTGTGCTTCATGAAGTAGCATGCCTTTCTAGCATGATTTGATTCTATTTCAGCATGTTCTTGGTGTTGTTTTTCCATGATATACCTCTGTTAAGGTTTGGTTTGATAGCCCCATGCATGCTCCATGCACTTGTAGTGCAATTCCATTAACTAGCCTAATGTGTGCCATGCTTTAGACCATCATTATAGCATGTTTTGGCTTAACTCTAAGAAGCTTTTGTCCATGTTTTAGCATGCTCTAGCTTTGATTTGTGTTGTCTTGGTAGCTATAGTGCATTTTAGCTTGTTAGCTTTGTGTATTGAGTCCACTAGCATGCATTGCTTGGCCTATTTGAATGATTTGACATCATTTGTTATGAGATTTCAGTGCATGTTTTATGGTCATACACTCACATCTTTCACTCATTCCATGCTTTGAAGGGTTGGTCCTTTATGCCTTAAACATGAGTCATTGTGTATGCCTTCATGCCTAAGCTTGCAAGCTATAATTTCAGTGTGTTTTTGGGGTTATTTTTCAATGATATAACTCTAATTTTTGTTGGCGAAGCCATCCCATGCAAGCTATCATTTCAGTGTGTTTTTGGGATTATTTTGCCATGATATAACTCTGATTTTTATTGGCGAAGTCATCCCATGCTTGGTCTTGGTAGGTGTAGTATAACTCTCCCTTTTGGCCTTGCATATTCCATGCTTTATGCCCTTCATGCTAGCTTGTTTTGGCTTCCTTACATGCATGTTTTAGACTCATTTTGACATGTTCTAGGACTGTTTTGGGTTGCCTCGACCATATGCTTCATGTTTTGTATAACTATAGTGCAAGTGCCTATGCTAGCTTTGAGTTTTGAGCACCATAGCATGCTTCATTTGCATCGCGTGTATGATTTGGCATCATTTATCATGATATTTTAGAGCTTGTAGCATTGCTATGTTCCTACTTCTTTCATGCTTTGAATGCCTTTAAGGGTTATACATTGTTGCCTAACTTATGGCCTAGCTTGTATGCTTGCATGCCTAAGTCCTTAAGCCTCCATCTCAGCATGTTTTGGTCCTTGTTTTGACCTATTTAAGCTCTGTCCATGGTTGGTTCATGCATTTGTGCCATGTGTTGCATGTCCCTTTATAGTCCTCTTTACTAGCTTCATGCTTTAAGGACCCTAGCATGCCATGCTTGTGTTGTTTGAATGATTTGGCATCATTCCTTGCCTAATTTCAGTGCTTATAGTGTTGTTACACTCCTACATTTGCCACTCTTTGAGCACTCTTGAGAGTTGTGCTCTTATGCCTAGTTGATGGGCCATTGCATTAAGCATGCTTGTCTTGATCTTCATGCTTTAGTTTCATCACCATGGCCACTGATTTGGGCATGACTGAGGTCTATCCATTTTGGTTTAAGTCCATCGAGCATGTTATGTGAATGTTGTTACATTGCATCGTGTTGTTGCATGCTTATGTTGCTTTGCATTGAGTATGCATGACATTAGCATTGATAGGTTGCTTATGTTGCATTGCATTGTGTATGTATGCCATTAGTATCGATAGGTTGCTTATGTTGCTTTGCATTGAGTATGCATGCCATTAGCATTAATAGTATGCTCATGTTACATTGCGTTGTGTATGCTTTGTTGTTATTTGCATTGTGTATGCCATGTAGTTGCATTGTGTTTTGCATGTCTTGCATTGCATGTTTGCATGCTTAAGTTGCATTGCATGTTTGCATGCTTGAGTTGCATTGCATTGTTTGGATTGGATGTTAGTCCAAACACGAGAAATGAGGGACGTTTCATACTTGAAGTGATGAAATGTGCCTCAATTCTCGGTCGCCGACCCTCTTGACCAAGCATGATAGAGGTCAAGGCTTTATGTGTTTATGTGTGCATTCATATTACATTGAATTGTGCAATTTGGCTTCTCGGCCATCATGCGTTGAAATAAGCGATTGGTGGCCCGAGTGTCGAGAACCGCACTCCCTTGAGGTTATGAAATGATAGGGAGGGTGGTTGTGCACACATACCTTGCAAATACATTGCCATGCCCTTTCTTGCTCTCTGTTGCAGCAAACTGGAGAAGTGCAGCAACAACTAGTCGGCCAATCAGAAAAACTAGCTGGCCGACCACTTTTTCTGATCGACAACAAAGAAAAGTGGTTGGCAGGTGGTTGGCAACATCAACAGCTGGTCGGCCATGTTCCTACAGGTCCCCAAGGTGAGTTAGAAGCTTTCTGGAGCTTGGTGCAAGGTTCTGAGAACAGTTGCAAACAGAGGCAAATCGGGGCATCGCGTTGGATTTTCGAACGAGGCGACCGAGCATGCATGCACTCCTCATCCCGAGGACCTCTCTTTACTGCTTTCCTTAGCTAGTTTATGCTTTGGTTCTGTATTTCAATAGTTAATGCGTTTAGCTGCTTATTTGTGCTGTAATAACTAGTTAGTTAACTTGTTAAGTTAATTAGCTTCATTTTGTAATAATTAGTTAGCTTGTTAGTTAGCTAGTTTTGTGATGTAATAATTAGTTTAATTAGCTTAGATTGGCTAGTTAGCTAATTATTCGGATCCTCCGTCGAGAGGGCCAACTGTTGTAATAAGTGTTCGTGTGTGTGATGCATGTCTTCCAACCCCTATTTCTTTCTCCCTTTTACTTAACCGCTTACGATGGTTAGTTTTAGGGCATATTTTGATTAGCATCCTTATGCTTTGCATACGTGCATTCATTCACCTGTTTTGCATGCACCGGGCTTAGCGCATCATACTAACTGCATTGTATTTCAATTCCAATTTGAATACATGTACCAAGTTGCATTTCACATGCCATTTTAGATAGCCGAGCCTATCTTAGTTGCATTTTTACATGTGTTGCATTAGCCATCTTAACATGAACTAGGATCATGCATGATTTCTAACCAGTTCTTTGTTTTGGCTCGGAGTACATTGTGAGTGTTTATGCTTTAGCATACTGCATGAGATGTGTATGTTGCCATGTTAGCATGCTTGCCATGAGGCTAACTGCTTAATTGATCAACTGCATGAATGCCTGTGGATGAAGGTTGGATTACTTGAATTGGAACAATTCATTGAAATTCACGATTTAGCCTACTTGCGAGTAGCAAACTTCAAACCGTTTTCAAACAAACGAACATGAAATGTTTTGTTCCAACTTAGGCGGTCTAGTTTATACTTGTATGTTGTGCGCATCACATAGTAATTCTAGATTAATAACCGGAATAAGAGCACATGTGTTTTCAAAAACAAAATATCATGCTAGTAAAGGCCGATCTTTGATTGGGCGAGTGGGGGCCTTCCCCTCTCATACCCAAGTTCCCAAGCTGAGGCAACTTTGGTGATGACAGACACGTGACCTTAGGTACGAGTCAAGGTTTCCTAAATTTTTCAAAATAAAATATTTAGGTGGCGACTCTGTATCTGGCAAAGCAGTCCATGTTTGACACTTCTTTATAGAAACCAGTTTTCCAAAATGATTTTCCGAATTTGGACTCTTTGGTGATTTATCGGTCTCACATTGCACTTTGTGAGATTAGATTCAGAACCGTGACACGAGTTCGAACTGTAGTAGCTAGAGAACAAAACGAATTCGTGCCCTCGCGTGCGGAGCCGGAGAGTTCTCGGGGCGGTCCACACCGGGCTTCATTGAGGGCCGGTCGGTCCTCAATGTTTGGTCATCAGTGTATTTTTTGCAGAAAACAGAGGGCAGTGGCCTAGGTGAAACAGAGCAAGCCCGGGGCAGACAAAGTTGTACTTGAACATTGTGCATGTGTATGCATGCATGCAATTCTTGCGCATTCTCTCTTACATTATGATTATCGTAATTAATTTAATTTAATATTGTTTGTTGTAATTAGTCTTGTTAATTATTAAGTGTTGTAATAATTATTACTGTCCCTTTGTAATTGTTGTAGTTAATTAGTTTAAATAACGAGTTTATTTATCTTGGTTATCCTTGTTGTAATAGCACAGTTAACTAGTTAATTAGCCTCGATTATTTATTAATTCGGTTTTGTAATAATTAGTTAAATTTGGACTTTTGGACTTTGATGCGCACCCTCTTGCGCGAGAGCAATGTTGTAATAAGTTGTATGTCTTCTAACCCCATGTCTTTCTCCCTTTTACTTATTCGCTTATGATGGTTAGAATAGGGCATCACGTTTCATTAGCATTCTTATGATTTGCATCCATTGTCTTGCATGCATCCAAGGCTCGGCTCATCATACTAACCCCATATCAAATTGTTCAAACTCATTACTTGAATACGTGCTCCCTCGCATGTCTTGAATGCAATCATATGCCATGCTCATAGCCGAGCCTATAAAAATACATAATGTGTGCATCGCATTAGTTATATTGCATTAATTGGGAGCATGCATATTTTTTTTTCCTAATTATTTTGCTTTGTTTTGGCTCGGAGTATTAGGTGAGTTTTTATGTCTTAGCATCTTGCATCAAATGTTTGTGTTTCCATATAAAGCATGAATACCATGGGGTTAATTACTTAAATGATATTATTGTTTGAAAGCCTGTGGATGAAGGCTAGTTGCTTGAATTGGGATGGTTTGATTAATGTCTATTTTAGCCCACTTTTTCAAGTGACAAATTCATAAAACAATTTCGAAACAAAACATGAAAGAAAGTGTTCCAAATCTTGCAGTGCATCACATAGTAATATAGCTAATAAATCTGAATAAGAACATATAATGTAAATAAGAAAGACATCATGATTCGTGGAGGCCGATCTTTGATAGGGCGAGTGGGGTGCTCAATTTATGACCTTTCCCTTTCGTACTTAAGTTCCCGAGTCGAGACACTTTGGTGATGACGGATTAATGGCCTTTGGCACGAGTCTCGGGTTTCTTAAGTTTTTCAAAAATATTTAGGTGGTGACTCTATAATCTGGCAAAGCAGTCCATTTTTGGCACTTGATTCAAACATTGTTTTTCCAAAAAGAATTGTCGAATTTGGACTCTTTTTTATGTTTTCACTATTTCACATTGCACTTGTGAAATCAGATTCAGAACCACAAGTGGAGTCCGAACTGTAGGGCTATTCGCCTTCCGAAAGGAGCACGGAAAGTCGAGCAACAATAGTTGACTCCATTATACTCTAATTTAATTGGATTAACTTAGAAATTACCCTCTGAATTAATATAAACTAGTTAAAATTTTGTTATATTTTGACTTAAAATTTACTTTTTCTATTTTGGCTACACACTTAATTAAATATATTGTCCAACAAACACTCTATTCTTTTAATATATTATTTTTATTCATTTTAATTTAGAACTATTTTTTATAAACTCAACACAATTAATTTCAAAATACGAAAATTTTATTAATTTAATGTTTGATTAGGTGAAATCACTAGTTACATTTATTGAGCTAAAACCACCAAAACTAAAATGACTAATCTGATAGCTAATGTGATGGAGGTGAAATTTAGTGATTTACTCACTATTTTAACTAAAAAGTAAAAATAACTAGTTTGATAGAGATATCTTAGAGCATCTCCAATCACATTCTTCATTTTTCACTAGCTAAAGTCCAAAAATAATATGCTCTGTATTTTACCTAATTAATTTAGCTAATGTGTGCTCCAACCATACTCTTTATTTTAGCTAAGAATTAAAACTAACTCAACCAATTTTTTAAAATAAAAATACTATAAATATTACAGTATTTTTCATGGCATGCCACATATGCATTAAGTGTTGATGTGGTTATCGATATGACATTTGTGACAATATTTTTTAGAACATTTAAAAAGAAAATTATTTTAATTTTTTTTTTAACAAACTATGTGGTATATGAATCAACTAACCATCACACATATAGAAATTGGCCGTCGCGTATACAGACATACAAAATCTGTAGAACGATTTGGAGAAGATCCATATGTTTGGTAGAATTCCAACTAAACAAACTATGATGACAATATATACACAAAAACGTAAATATATGTACTCATTAAATAGAATAAAAAATCAAATAAGATAATATAAATATGAAATAAAATTGAATGATTTGGTGGGAAAGAGTTTTCTGTATTTGTTTGTAGAGCCTCTAGGGCTCTTCAATTGTAGCCAGTAAAAAAATCTGATGGTAAAGTAGCCAGTGCAATGGCCAGCCCGTTGGAGGCCAAAATTGGAATCACATTGGTTAAAATGCCTAATAAGCCTCTTTTAGCTATTCCCTTGAAAATGCTCTTAGTCCTTGTGGTACGATACTTGGACGAATCACTATTCTACGAAATTAATGTTACGTATAATTTTTTTTTGGGTGTACAAAATGACCAGCCACATATAGAGTATTTACTTTTCTTTTGTGGAGGTAGGCATTGAGGTCGAAAAATGTTGTGTAATTTTTGTGTGTGCATATATTTGTTTTAGATTTTACTTCTATTGCACATGAGTTTATATTTCAACATGATATTTAGAGTTTTATGGTGAATTTATTCCCAACAAGTAATATCAAAAATTTTAGAGAGCTTATTTTTAATAAGTGATATCAGATTTTTTTGGGGGTTTATGCCCGACAAGTGCTATCATAATCAATGGCGATAATCTTGGGTATGGAGGCATTATCAGAGCTGATGATGCAATCTTTGGGCAGACTTTCTTAGTTGAGCTGATGGTGATGATCTTGGGTTATGGTGGCAAACTCAGAATCGATGATTGTGATCTTGAGGCATGGATAACTCATGATGAGCAATGAACACATGGATGTCTGTTCGGTGCAATGAAAGTGTAGATACCCCATTTTTGACTGTCCCCAAGACTTGGACGTCATCGCTTGCGCACTCGATGATTGAGACTATTTGTGCTCGTTTTGGTGCCTGAAGTCCTCGGTGGAATGCCCTGTCTTTGAGCTTTCAAATCCCATTCATTCTGTGCCTTGTTTTGGACCAAAACCTTCTAGCCTGCAACCCCTGGTGGCTACCGGCACCCAATTGAGGTTGCCAGCCACCAATTGAGCCTGCCGGCCATCACTGTTGGCCTACTGGCCACTAGTGTCTTTTTTCAGATATTTTGTTGACAGCTGTTCCAGCTGTTGGCACAATGGGCTTCATCTCTCTACACGTGTAAGGAGGGATTTCTCTCAGCCAAATGCATGTTTTTCTATATATATGGGGTCTCCTCCCCCATTTTTGAGGGTTACAAAATTTGGAACCAAAATCTCTCTCTCTCTCTCTCTCTCTGTGTATATATATATATATATATATCTCTCTCTTGCAAATTTGTGCATACTTGCTTACTTATACTACTCTTTTGCACACATCTCCTGAACCAAAGTTGATCATCTTTGAGCTGAGGTTCCTTGAAGCCTTCTTGGAGCTCTTGAAGGTGGTTTTGGCTTGAATTAGTGCCTAGAATTGTTCTTTGCTTCAAGAGGTATAATACTTATCTTTTAAACTTGTTTTGCATACTTGTTTTTCTATCTCTTCCTACTGTTTTTGGGCCATAAAGAACTCTATTTTTGTGGGCTAAAATTGGTGTTTTAAGCCATTTAAGGTTGGGGGGGTATCTCACCCTTCTTTATTCCTTGCTTGTAAGGCTTTTCCACCTTTGTTTCCCACTTTCAAACCATCTCTTTTTGGGCTTTTGAGCATTGAATTTCAGAGTATTTTAAGTGGGAAAAATCATATTTTGAAGTCCAAAATTGGAGGGGTTAGCCTCCCCTCCTTGTGTCTTGTTTGCTAGCCTAGTTAACTCTATGTGTTAGCTTATTTTTCTAGCCTTTTGTAGCTAAATTCCAGCATGTTTTAGGCTCTATTTTAGACTGTTCTAACTCTGTTTTTGGCTGGTTGTTGCATTTGAGTCTTGTTTTGCATGCCTCTAGTGTAATAGTCCTTACAAGCTTGGTGTTTTAGGCCTTTAGGCACCACTTGTTTGAGTTGATTGCATGTTTTATTGTTTTTCTCACCTCATTTTCAGCATTTACAATCTCTGCAATCTCCCTCATTTCTTCACACTTTATTTGCTTTGAGGGTTGGTTCAACCTTAGGATAGTTTAAGCTTGAGATTGAGATTCATTGCTTAATGGTTTAATCATCTTTTGGGGGTTCATTACCAACGACATGACATCTCTCTATCTTGCCTTAAACTACTCTTTGTTTGACACTTCCTTCCCTTTTAATACTTCTTTGAATACATGTTTAGACCGCATGTCTTGAATTAATTCATATGCTATATTAGTAGCTGAGCCTATTTGTTGCATATTGCATGTGTTGCATTAGCTATCTTGCATAGTTAGGAATCATGCATATTTTTCTAACTGTTTTGTTTCTTTAGCTTAGAGTACTAAGTGAGTTTTTAGTGCTCTAGCATACTTGCATGAGTGTGAGTGATTGCCATGTCTAGCATGCTTGCCATGAGGCTAAATGCTTACGTGTTAAACTATTTAAATGCCTGTGGATGAAGGCTTGTTGCTTGAATTAGAAAGATTCAATAAATGTACGTTTAAGCCCACTTTGTCTAGTGGCAAATTCGTAAATTTTAAGCCCACTGGAAGTGACAAAATCAACCCTTTTCACAAAACAAACATGAAATTGAATTGTTCCAATTCGGGCTATCACGTAGTAATGCTAGCCTAATAAACCAGAACAAGAGCATATAATGTTGATAAAAATTCATATAATGATTAGTAGAGGCTGATCTTTGATCGGGCGAGCGGGGGTGCTCAATTCATGACCTTCCCCTCTCGTACCTAAGTTCCCGAGCCAAGGCAACTTTGGTGATGACAGACACGTGGCCTTTGGCACGAGTCATGGGTTTCCTAAATTTTTTCAAAAATAAAATATTTAAGTGGTGACTCTGTATCTGGCAAAGCAGTCCATTTTTGGCTATTTAATTCAAAATCAATTTTTCAAAAGATTTGTCAGATTTGGACTCTTTAGTGTTTATCAATTTCACATTGCACTTGTGAGATTAGATTCAGAATCACAGTAGTCTGAACTGTAGGGCTTCTTTCGAGCTTCCAAAAGGGGGCATGAAAAAGTCGGGCTACAGTTTCTTGCGACTGTACTGTGGGTTTAGAGAACTTGACACGAACTCATGATATGACATTTTATCTACACTTGTGTGTTTTTTTTGCATTTGCATTTGCATTGGTGCACCTAAGTTATTGTGTTTGCCATATGCTATTCCTGGATAGTTTGCTGGAGGCTCGCTTGGAAAAGTTTGCCAAAAGGTTGACCAGTCGTGGGCTCTGCCACAATGGAAACAAAACCCTTGGATCTAGACTACCGCTGTACCGTTTTATCCTCCTTTCACTTCTTGGTGTTAGGTGTGAAAGGTATATTAGGTAGTCTTGCCGAGGTACCTCTTTTTGACCATTCTGCCTAGTTGCATATCGAAAGCCATAGAGACTGTTCCAAACTAGGAGAGGTTGCTCACCCGGATGCAGGATTGTGTGAAACCACTTTGCTTGAATAGTGAACCCTAGTTCCTGACGAAACTAGGACAGAGTAACCCTACCCCATCATAGGGGTGTTTTGGCTCTCACTTAATTGGTATGTGCTTTTAGAGTGAAACTCTACAGGAATGTGCGTATCAGTTGCAAGTTTGGGTATCAATTTTGGGGGACAGAAATTCAGTGTTGAGTGCAGTTCTATAGCTTATGATTACAATTGTGTCTTGTTTACATCTGAGCTAAGGTGCTATGCGGTTTCTGATTTTTACTTTCCTTTTTTCTTTATTTCTTTTTGCAAGGTAGTTTATCACAATTGCTTCGAATAATTCCATTACCCCCCAAGCACTCTAGACCCGTGTAAGAAGACTTTACAGATCCGGAGATCTTATTAGAGGACAACTTGTGTTTGCTTCGCTCCCACCGGTTACGAGACGGAGGAGGGTTAGGCACAATTCACTAGTTCAGCAATTACCTGCATCCAGTCAGGATCAATCTTCTACATCTAGGCCAGTAAGAGATCACTCGCTTGTTCAAATGACCTAGTACCCTGTAGCTATTATGGAGGACTTGATCTGTAATCTCCAACAAATAGTGGAAACCATACAACAAGATGATGCCCCCCAAATTGAAGTTACAGCCCACCAAGTGGAAGTGATAAACAGGCTGCAGCAACAGTAACCACAGTAAGCAGCAGCTTCTGCTTCCCATGCACCTCTAATGGGTATCCCAGCACCCAGAATCACTGCTAATGCTCAAGTTGAGAATCTGGGCAATCCAGTAGACCCCATCTCATCATAAGCCTCCAAGGCACCAGTGTACCAAACTGAGCCTCTGTTTGAATTCGAGGTTGACCCTACTGTACTGAAGGTCAACAAGCTAGAAAAGCTTCTCAAACGGACACAAGGTGTGAACTCAATCCCTAACATCGAAGATGGGTACACCAACTCTGCGGTAACTCTGTCGGACCGATTTAAAATGCCACACATAGATCGGTTTGATGGCTTTGGAGATCCCATGGTCCATTTGCAGTTATTCTCAGACATCTTACGGCCAATGGGCCTTACCAGACTTCAAAAGCTGTTGCTTTTCGGTCAGACCCTGTCAGGGATAGCGACTATCTGGTATGCAAAGATGGAGGACTCTGTGAAACGAAGTTGGGAGGAAATGGCTGAGGCCTTCATCGCACAGTACTCATACAACACGTAGATCGAGGTCATAACCAGTGATCTTGAAGCAACCCGTCAGGAGCCCAAGGAAGGCTTCTCAAATTTTGTAATGAAATGAAGGGCCAAGGCTTCGATGATGACTACCAGGCCATCTGAGAAGGATTAAATTAGGATGGTGGTCTGTAATCTACAAGGGAAATTATTGCAGAAGATGATTGTCTTGCCATTGTTCACATTCACTGAGCTCCACGAGATAGGGGTTCAGATTGAAGATACAATGAAACAGGGGTTGATAACTGATGAGAAGGAGCAGCCTAAGAGGCCTTTCACGCGCAGTTCCAATGCAACCACAAGTGAAAACACAACTGCACGACCATCTGATGTGAATGTTGTCACCACTACAGCTAAGATTGCCAACCCATTCGCCAGTACAAATCCGCAAACCTAAAACAACCAGGCCCGATCTCAAAGGGTCTTTACCTCGCTCTATATGCCTTTTTCCAAAGCCTTGGGGGTGCTAATCAAAAAAGGGCATCTTAAGCCGTTAGAACAACGCCCACTACCCGACCCTCTCCCACTGAAACATAACCTGGCCAAATATTGCGCTTTTCACTGGTAGCATGGTCACTATATCGACCAATGTTATAGGCTGCGTCATGAGATTCAAGATCTTATTGATAACAAGGTGATAACACCACCCCAAAAGCTAAATGTAACCACTAACCCTCTTCCAACCCACACCCAGGTTCTTCCACCTCAACACTTAAAACTAATGCATACACTGGCCATCCCCTATGACCCCAAGGTATACATTACCCCTCCTCACCTACCCAAACCGGCTGTAGACACCCCATTTTTGACCGTCCTCAAGACTTAGATGTCATCGTTTGAACACTCGATGATCATCCATTTTCGTATTCGTCTTGAGTTCTCAGAGGTTTCGGTCGCGCGCCTTGCCTCCAGACCTCTCGACTCGTTTTTTTTGTGCTTGGTTGTGCACCAAACACTTGTGTTTTTGCTTCTGAGGGCAGGGAATGGCTTGTTGGCCATCCCCACACCTCACCGGCCTTGGCTTGAGGACACCGACCCTGTTTTCTTTCTATCGGCCAAAGATTTTGGTCAGTCGGCAATGTTTTTGGTCGGCCGGCCATTTTTGTTGGTCAATCGGCCATATTTTCCAGCCGACCCCTTTCCATCTGCTTTTGGCAGATATTTTATGCTAGCTGTCACAGCTGGCATCCACAATACACCCCCTCCATACACATGTATGGAGGGATTTGCTCCCTTGTGTTAGCTTCTCCAAGAAGCTTAGGAATTGAATTCCTATAAAAGGAGGGCCTCCCCTCCCTTTCCAGAGGTTGAATAACCTGTGATATATGATATATATCACTATCTCTCTATATCTCCCTCTCTCTCTATATTTGTGTGTAATAGTGTTCAAAAGGGGTTTTTGTTCTTAGTTTTGCACTAAGACACCTAGTGTTACACTATACTTTGGTTGCTGAGGTTTTACGGGATTGATTTCAGAGTTTTGAGTTGGTTTATGATCAAAAAGAGGTGCTGGAGTTGGTGTTCTTGAAGTGTTCTTCAAGGGTGAGAACTTACCTTTTTATTCTCCATTTTTGCTTAAGGTTTTAGACCTATTTGCATATTGTTTTGAGCTTAGTGTATAACTGATAAAAGTTCTGTATTCTCATGCTTAAGATGTTTCATTAAGGTCACTTTTGTGCTGGGGGTCGTCCACCCCCTCTTAGGCCTTGTTTGGTATCTTTTTATGCCTTCCTCTTTGGGCTTTGTAACCCTTTTGTTTTGGCCTTCTCACCACTAAAATCCATAGGATTTTTAGTGGTAGAGAAGTGGTTTTGAGGTCTTGTATAGGGGAGGGACACCCCTCTCCCCTTGTGACTCATTTGCTTGCATTTAGGGCTCATAAAGGTAGCATGTTTGCATGGCTTTATTTGGCTTCATTTCAGAGGGTATTTGGTGTTAGTTTATCATGTTAGACCTCTGTTTCATGTTGGTTCGATGGCCTATTGTATGCATCATGCACTTACTTTGTAATCCCTTCTATTGTCATAACATGTATCATGCATTTAGACCATCATACTTGCATGTTTTAGCTTGACTTCATGAAGCTCTTATCCATGTTTTGACATGTTTAAGCTCTGTTTGGTGTTGATTTGGTCATGTTTGCCATGTTTCGTATAGCCACCGTGTATCCTAGCTTGTTAGCTTTGAGTGTATGAGTCATGAGCATACTTTATTTGGGTTATTTCAGTGATTTGGAATCATCTATCATACTATTTCAGTCCATGCTCCATGCTTGTATGCTTGCACTTACCATCCTTTCAAAGCTTTGAAGAGTTGTTCTTTTGTGCCTTAAAATAGGTCATTGTGCATGCCTCTTTGTTTAAGTCCTTAGGCTGCCATATCAGTGGGTTTTGGGGCTCCTTTTGGCATATTATAGCTCTATTTTTCTTTGCATAATCCATGCCATGTGTGGTTAAGGTAGTTGTAGTGGAGTGCCCTCTTTGTGGCTTTGAATGCCCCTCATTTTTGCACCCATTTCCTAGCATGTTTTGGCCTCATCCCATGCATGTTCGAGCATTATTTTGGCCTGCCATGGGACTGTTTTAAGTCATCTTGGCTTTTTGGGGCTTGGTTGATATGGCCATGGTTTGAATCCCTTTATTAGTCTTGAGTTTTGGGCTTTGTTGTATGCCTTACTTGCATGGCTTGGTTGATTTAGCATCATCCTTTACACATTTTCAGAGCTTGTCATGCTCGTGATTTGTCCATATTTGTCTCTTCTTAATCTGCTTGAGAGTCGACTCTTTTCATGCCTAAGTGTTGGACCTTCACATGTGCACGTTTCAGTGTGTTTTGTCCATCTTTTCTTGGCACTTTGGCCATTGTTTTGGACATGGCTGAGGCCTATCCATCCTTAGTGTAAGTCCATGGATCATGCATTTATGTATTGTTGTAGGCTTACCGCATTGCATGCTGTCGCATCCTTGTGGTTGGTATCATTGTTGCATGCCTATGACTTTGTGTATTCCCATACCTAGGTTGCATTGTAGTATTGCATACTTGTTGCATTGCCATGATGTTTGCATGTTAGGTTGCATCACATTGCACTTGGCATATTCATGTTACATTGCATTACTTTGAGTTGGCATGCTCATGTTGCATTGTTTGCATGCATTGCACTACATTTGGCATACTTGTATGCATTGCATTGTGTTTGGTTTGGGGTGTCAAACCAAACATGAGGAATGAGGGACATTCGTACTTGAAGTGACGAAACGTACCTCAATCCTCGGTTGCCGACACTCTTGATTCAACATGATAGAGTGTGTAGCATTCATTTGTTTTGTTGCATTCATTCATATTGATTTGCACACTTGACATCTTTGGCCATCATGCATCGAAGTGCGCGATTGGTGGCCCGAGGGTTGAGAGCCATACTCCCTTGAGTTCATAGCATGATAGGGAGGGTGGTCGTGCATACATTTGGCTTGCAAATTCCATGCCCATGCCATGCACTGTCTGTCCTCTGTTGCAGCAAAACCAATGTTTTGCAGGAAGAAATGGTCGGTCGGCAACTTTCAGTGCCGGCCGACTACCAATATCCAGCCGGTGATCCCATTTTTGGTCGATGACCATATTTACATGGTTGGTGGTGTTTTCTCTTGGCCGGTGGCATCCCAAAGTACTCAGGGAGTGGTTCAGAAGCAACCTTAGGATTTTCACAATTATCAGACATGCAGAACAGTGCAAACAGAGGCAACAGAGGCATGGCAATGGGTTTCCGAGCAAGGCAAATCGAGCATGCATCATCCAATCATTTTGAGGCGGAGCTGCGGCGGCCTTTTGAGTTTCATACTTAGTTTATTTTGTAATTAATTTGTTAATTAATTAAGGGTCTGTAATAATTAATTAGCTAGAGTAGTTAATTATTTATTTGGTTTGTATTATTCTTTCGGACCCTCCGTCGAGAGGGTGAATTTGTAATAAGTGTGCGTGCGTGTGTGAATGTTTTCCAACCCCACGTCTTTCTCCCTTTTATTTACTAGCTTTTGATGATTAGTTTAGGGTATGTTTCAATTAGCATACTTATGCTCGCATGTTTGCATCATTCATCTGTATCGCATGCACCGGGCTCGGCGCATCATACTAACTGCATTGTATTTCAATTCCGAGTTGAATACGTGTATCAATTGTTGCATTTCATATGCCATTTTAGAATAGCCGAGCCTATCTTAGTTGCATTTTTGCATGTGTTGCATTAGGCATTTCAGCATAGTTAGGATTCATGCATGTTTTCTAATTAGCTTTTTTCTTTGGCTCGGAGTACTGGGTAAGTGTTTATGCTTTAGCAACCTTGCATGTGTGTGAGTGACTGCCATGATAGCATGATTACCATGAGGCTATGTGCTTATGTGATATAGCTGCCTGAATGCCTGTGGATGAAGGTTGGGTTATTTGAATTGGAACAATTCACCAATTGAGAGTTTTAAGCCCACTTGAGAGTGGCAAAATCATGTTTTCTTAAGCCCACTTGAGGGTGGCAAATCCACGTCTTAGCCTACTTGTGAGTAACACCATCAAACCATCTTTCAAATAAACAAACATGAAATGTTTTGTTCCAACTCAAACGATCCAGTCTATACTTGTATGTTGTATGCATCACATAGTAATTCTAGGCTAATAACCGGAATAAGAGCATATAATGTTTTCAAAACTCGATATCATGGTTAGTAGAGGCTGATCTTTGATCGGGCGAGTGGGGGTGCTCACGAAGTGACCTTCCCCAATCGTACCCAAGTTCCCGAGCCGAGGCAACTTTGGTGATGACGGACACGTGGCCTTAGGCACAAGTCAGGGTTTCCTAAATTCTTCCAAAATAAAATATTTAGGTGGCGACTCTGTATCTGGCAAAGCAGTCCATGTTTGGCACTTCTTTCTAAAAATCAGTTTTTCAAAACGATTTGCTGGATTTGGACTCTTTGATGATTCATCGGTCTTGCATTGCACTCTGCGAGATTAGATATAGGACCGTGACATTGAGTCCAAACTGTAGTAAGCCCCAATGAACAAAACGGGATTCCCTCCCAGGACGTTCGGGGACGTCTACACCGGCTATGTTCATTCCTAAATGCACGAACTTGTGCATGATAGACACATCTACACCTTAATCTGGACCCGTGGTGGTGACAATGGCAGATGAAGGGAGGTTGGCCTCGGAGGAGAATGTTAGTCCATTGCCTGAGAGCTTTACGGACTTATTAGAAGGGGAGTATGACCCGTGTTGTTACATTGTGCCAGTTGATCAGGCCAAACCCGAAGTGGTATTGCCAATGGCAGTGGAGGTTGATGTGGATCGAGAGGATGGCCCAAGCCAAGGTCTGGATGATCTAGCATAGCTTGAAAAAGACTTAGACAATTTGCAGTTCTACAACGAACAAGATTAGGGAGACGTGCAGATTGATTGGTTTGATCTGAATGGGTCAACGGACAACTCCGGGTGGCTTAGTGATAACCCTTACTGGGAGGAAGGAACTGAACCAAAACTTGAAGAAAATGGAGCAAGAGTAGCTGCAGTGGTCGAAATGGCCGAGGAAAAGGGGAAACTGCCGGAGAGCACCGATATCAAGAATTTAGCTCCAGAATTGGGCACCGTGAATACCGCGGATACAGAGCAGGAAGCCGCATTGAAACGGTTTGTGCAAGAAAATGATCAAGATAAACAGAAAGCTAGAAAAGCCCAAGGCCCTGCGTGGGATACTTCTGATGAGGAAATAATCAAAACGGAGTCGGACAATTGTTTTTCGGCTGCTAGAGGTACATGGTGAGAGGATGATGATCTGCTTTTGGCTCACATCGATGAAGATTGGGGTGAAGACCTGCCAGACAACACCTGGTACTCTAAAGAGATAGACCATATGACTAGAAGTGGGCGATACTTCAAGCCCCTGCACTTAGACCAAGCTGAAGCCTCCGGGAAAGATAAAGAGGATTAAAGGCAGAAGGAAAAGCAGCTGGAAGAAGAGGCAGTGCTAAAGCAACTAAAGAAAATTCAAGCCAATATTTCGATCGGGGCTGCTCATGGCTTCTCGAGTGCATCGACAGGCTGTATTATCAGCGATGGACAAAGACAAATTGTCTATTGACACAACTCCTGAACAGCTTGTTGGAATAGTCTTCTCGGGACGCACTACGCCAACTTTAACCTTCTCAGACAAGGAATTTCCGTCGGAAGGCTTAGCACACAACAAACCTCTATACATATTAGTGGAGTGCAGAGAAAAGTGGGTGCCAGTGGTATTGGTCGACATCGGGTCAGCAATCAATGTCTGCCCATCTCGCATAGCTTACGCCATTGGCTTGAAACTAGCAGATTTTGTACCTATAGCCTAGGTGATTCAGGCATATGACAATACCAGCAGAGAGGTGATGGGCATAGTACAGATCAAAGTTCAAGTGGGCCCAGCTCAACAGGGTATTGAGTTCCATGTTCTGGATGTGCCGGCCACTTTCAATCTATTGCTAGGAAGGCTGTGGCTACACCAAGTAAAAGTCATCTCCTCTACTCTCCACCAAATGCTGAAATACCCTCATGGAAAGGGGGTGGCTATTGTGTTCGGGAATTCATCTATCCATCCTCCGCCAGAGGTAACTACACCTGTGCTGAAAATTGTTCATGGTGAGGAGGATGTTTTCTTTTCAAGATTTACCCTAGCTGAGGCCCGGGCAGTGCAGAACATCTTGGCAACAGACGAGGGCTTGTATGTTAGTGCCCAATCAATCTATTTCATGAACAAGCTCTAACATATACCAGGAATGGGGTTGGGAAGAAGTGGCCAGAAAGGTGTCACTACACTGGCCGATGTGCCACATAATTCGCATGCCTTTGGTCTTGGCTATACGCCCACCAAAGAGGATTGGGTTAGGAAATGAAAAGAGATGGCGGGCAGAGCTAGAGCCAAGCAGGTCGGGAAGCGCTATGAGCTTGTGCATAGACCGATCCGAGGAACCCTGAATGGTCATTTTGTTCGGGAGGGTGAAGACTTCCCATTTTGCAGTTTCCCCGAACCCTGGTTCAACTTTGAGAAGCAGCGTGTTCCCAGCTTTGAAATTTTCTTTGACTTGCAGCTGTAAGACAGTGATACAGAGGAAAAGGCTGAACTGACTGCTGAAGCTGAGCAAAGCATAGAAAATGACTTGGACAACAACGAACTTGAAGTAGGGGTAGCATTGGCATGTCTCCTTTCAGATCCTCCGATCGACTCAGAGAGCTTAGGGGATAACCTGACCGTTTCCATGATCGCGGACCAATTGGTTGTGAACCCTTCTAGCAGCATTTTGGATGCATTTGATGCACCATCTCTCGTTTGGCAGCTGGAGGAGGGCTATCTGTCTAGTAATTCTGTGTTGGGTAGTGAACTAGAATTTGATTCCACAAAGTTTGTGGAGTTGGAATCGGATTCCAATTTTTCTGAGTCCGAGTCTGGTATTCCTGGGGGTGATAACCTGGATGACAAGGTCTTGTCCACGTTATCCTTTTCTTTTTCTTTTGAGTCGGTTGTAACCGAAGAACTGGATGAGCTTGACCTTCTAAATGAGAATGCCACTGTAGATTCTAAGTATTTCTTTGTGCCGCTTGTTTATTGCATTGATCAGGACTTTCAGAATTTTAACGAAAACGAAGAGGAAGGAATTCCTCTGGTTTTGAAAATTTTGATTAATCGAGAAGATGAGAGGTTTGCAATATCCCTTGTTGATGAAATCATTGCTTTTAATGTAGGTATTGAGAAGGATCTACGTCTGGTCCAGATCAGGTCCACGTTGTCTTCGGAGGAGTGCGAGCGCTTAGTTGCTTTATTAAAAGATTTCAAAGATGTTTTCGCGTGGTCCTACAATGACATGCCTGAAATCGATCCTAAGATTGTACAGCATCGGATCCCTGTTGACCCTGAGGGCCGACCTATCAAACAGAAGTTGCGGAGAATACGTCGGGATTGGGCTTTGAAGATTAAGAAGAAGGTCATCAAGCAGATAGACGCAGGGTTCTTGCTACTATCTGAGTATTCATGCCGAAGAAAGATGGCAGAATTCGGGTGTGTGTGGACTTTAGGGATCTGAACACAGGCAGTCTGAAGGACGACTTTCTCTTGCCACATATCGATGAGTTAGTGGACTTCACCGCGGGTCATGCATTGCTCTCCTTTATGGATGGATTTTCCAAGTATAACTAGATTCTGATGGCGTCTGAGGACATAGAGAAAACTGCTTTCACTACGCCGTGGGGAACCTGCTGCTACAAGGTGATGCCATTTGGGCTGAAGAATGCCGGGGCTACCTATCAAAGGGCTGCAACCATAATTTTGTATGATATGATCCATAAAAAGGTCGGGGTGTATGTGGACGACATGATTGTCAAGTCCAAAGAAAGAGAGGGCCACTGCACCGCTTTGAAGAAATTCTTTCAACGGATCAGAGAATATAGACTGAGATTGAATCCATAGAAGTTTACTTTCGGCGTAACAGCAGGGAAAATGTTGGGTTTCTTGATCACACAGAGGGGCTTCGAGGTAGATCCTTCCAAAATGAAGGCCATCCTAGAAATGCCACCACCAAGGACTGAAAAGGAGGTGTGAGGCTTTCTGGATAAAGTGCAATTCATAAGACGGTTTATTTCTAAATTAACCTTGACTTGTGAACCATTATTTGGTCTCCTGAAGAAAGGAAAGAAGTTCTGATGGGATGATCAATGTCAATTCGCTTTTGAACAGATCAAGCAGTATCTTCAAAATCCGCCTATGTTGTTGCTGCCAGAGCCGGGAAAGCCCTTGATTCTGTATCTGTTAGTAACAGACACAATGATGGGATGCATGCTTGCTCAGGAATCTGAGGATAGGGTGGAGAAAGCCATTTATTACTTGAGCAAGAAAATTCTGGATTATGAGACCAGCTACATTTCGCTGGAGAAAGCTTCCTTGGGCTTGGTATGGGCTACCAGGAAGTTGAGGCACTACTTGTTAGCTCACTTCGTAATTCTAGTTTGGAGATTAGATCCCATCAAATATCTCTTTGAGAAACCAACGCTTACGGGTAGGCTAGCTCGTTGGTTGCTTCTTCTCTCCGAATTTGATCTGAAGTATGTTACTCGCAAGTTTGTCAAGGGGAGAGCGGTAGCGGAGTTCCTAGCAGATCACCTAGTAGAAGGGGATGAAGCAGTAGAATACCTATTCCCAGACAAAGCTATTCTGCAAGTCGAGGAAGAGATTTGGATAATGTACTTTGACGGAGCATCTAACCAATACGGTTATAGGATAGGTGTGTTGTTGATAGCACCTGACAATTCCCATATACCCTTAGCCTTCAAACTCTGGTTCAAGGTATCTAATAACGAAGAAGAATACGAGGCGTGTATCACTGGTTTGGAAGCCGCCCTGGGGACAAAAAGGTTGGACGTCATTGGGGACTCGAACCTAGTTGTGTCTCAAGCAAAAGGAGACCGGAAGGTCAAAGAAGAAAAGATGAAGATCTATCATCAAACCTTGGATGTTCTGATTCTTAGGTTTGAGAAGCTGACTTTCACGCATCTATTAAGAGAGAACAACAGGTTCGTTGACGCTTTATCAACTCTATCATCCATGATAAACATCCCGCTTGGAGTCCGGATGCGTCCGATCATCATTGAGCAGAGGTATACGCCAGCCTATGAGACTATCGCCGCAATAGATGAAGCGCAAGATCAAAACCCTTGGTACTATGATATCTGGAACTTCTTAGAAAATGAGGTTTATCCACCAGGGGCAAATGCCAAAGATAAGAGGGTAATATGGTGGATGGCTATTCAATTTATCATCTGCGGAGGTAAACTGTACAAGAGAGATCATCTGGGAATGCACAAGTTGTGTGTTGAAGTAGAGGAATCAAAGCGCCTAATGGAGGCCATCCATGGAGGAGAGTGTGGAGCATACATGAACGGGGTAATGTTAGCTCGAAAGATTCTTAGGCAAGGTTACTACTAGTCTACCATGGAGGAGGATTGTATCGGTTTTGTTCGGTGATGCCATAAATGCTAAATTCATGCTATTCGCATGAATATCCTACCATCGAAGTTGTACAACATGACCTCTTCATGGCCTTTCTTAGTCTAGGAAATTGACGTCGTTGGAGCAGTTACACCGAAAGGGTCAAATGGGTATGAATACATCCTAGTGGCAATTGATTACTTCACAAAGTGGGTGGAAGCTCAGTCTTATACAGTGTTAAAAGCAGCGCATGTGGCTAAGTTCATCCAAAATAACATCATTTCTTGATATAGAGTCCCAAACGAGATCATTTCAGATAATGGCTCCCATTTCAAGAAAGAAGTGATCGACTTGTTGGAGAAATACAACGTGGCTTTTCATAAGTCATCTACATACCGGCCGCAAACCAACGGAGCTGTTGAGGCTGCCAACAAGAACATCAAGCATATTTTGCAGAAAATGGTTGAGACCTATAAGGACTGGCCAGATAAATTGCCATTTGTACTCTGGGGCTATAGAACTTCAATTCGGATGTCTACAGGGCAACTCTTTACTCTCTTGTTTATGGGATGGAAGCTGTTCTACCAATCAAAATAGAAGTCCCGTCGTTGCGAGTTATGGCTGAATGTCAGATAGCAGAGGCGGATTGGCAGCAGAGCAGGTTTGAAGAACTAATGTTGTTTGATGAGAGAAGGCTGAAAGCATTATACCATGTTCAAGATTATCAACGTAGGATTGCTAGGGCTTTAACAAGAAGGTTAAGTCCTAGAAACTTAAAGAAGGGAATTTGGTGCTGAAAGACAACCGAGCTCTCATCCATGACCCTAGGGGCAAGTTCAAACCCAATTGGACTGGTCCTTATATCATCAAAACTATCTGGTTTGGTGGAGATGTTATTCTCATGGACCTGGATGGCCTAGAATTTTCCTAATCGATCAACATGGACAAGTTAAAGAAATACTATCCCTGAGAGGCTCGCTAGGTCAAAAACTCGAAAGGGCGACCTAGGCAAAAGTTAGAGCATGAAAATTGGAAATAAAAAAAAACTAAGTTCGTAAGGTTGAAAACCCTAAAGGACGGCCTTGGCAAAAGTTAGAGTGCAAAAGGAGGGCGTTAATACTCGAGTGAACTTGAACCGAACTACGTAAGGCTTGATTCCCATCTTCGAGACACGTAGGCAACTTCATCCTAAAGTTCGGCCGTAAACGCCTTCAACTCAACTGTTCTGTTTATGTGTTTGATCAGGTCATCTTTGTCTGTTCTTTATCTGAAAGTTCGGTTGTGATCTTTACCCTGAGAGAAGAGCTGGTTACAGTGTTGAGTAATGTTATTCAGTCAAGGGGCAATTTGTGATCTTCAGATTCGGGGTTGTACAACTCGCGGATTGATTTCGTGTGTGTCAAGTGGTGATCCTTATCGAAAATGGTTTTGAGAAGTTTTGATAAAGTTGATTTTTGCTCAAATTTTGCCTTTTACAACTTAGACCATCTTTGGACTAAAACAAAAATTTTCAGTGCTCATGACTTTAATTTAATTGATTTTAATACAAAGTTCTCCAACTTTCGATATAAATCAAAGTTGCTTTTATGACATTCATAAAACTTGAAAAGTAAAGATCAAAGCAATAAACTAGGGGCATAGATGAGTCAGGTGCCTCTGCGTCCCCCGCTTGTGCTTGTGGAAGCTTCTGATGCCAAAGTGGGACCGATTTGTGCCTTATCCTTGAGCCAAGTCAGGCACTCGCCAGAAAGGGCGCAACTGAAACTAGGGACAGGAGCCAGAAGCTCTCTCGTCCTCCAAGCAGTGAGGTACCTAGCCAAATATAAACCTTGGATGGGGAATGAAACTGGGTATTCTACCCCCTCCTCTGGGCAAGTCTGATCATGTCTAAACTGACACTTGAACCAGAACGGCAAGTAGAATACACAGTGTGTCAGGCCGATCAACTGAATGCCAGGCTGCTGAGTCATGTTGTAGCTCATTTCAGTCAGATTAAGCCAGTAGTGATGCTAAGAAATGTCAGCAGCAGACCTGTTGCACATCCAATGGCACCACCATTCCTCATTCAGGAAATCCACTAGCTGTTGACGGAAGAAGTATGCTCAAGCTGAGTATGCAAGGCAAGAGTCCACTACCCTCAGCTTGTCCATAAGCCACACCTGGGGAGGGATGAAAGAAAAGAGAGATTAAAGAATAGAGAGATGCACGTTGAGAGAAAAGTGAGAAAATGGCTTTGAGAGAAAAACAGAGCATAAGTGCCGAGAGTTGTGAGAAACACATATTAGAAAGGGTGGGAAATATTACCTGAAGGAGTAGTGGACTCCCTGCGAATTTGGTGGTCTCTCGCCGATGGAAGGTGTCTAGGCCCATCAAAGTCTCGGCCAGCACCAAGCCGATGCGACTCATGCCCTCTTTCAAACCTTGGGCCACTTTAATTAGCCAAATGCTAGACCCGTTGAACTAGGAGCAAGGAGGAAATATGCCAGCATACACAAGCAAAGAGCGTGCTACCCAAAACCCTGCCGAAAAAGATTACCTTGGTCACCAACATCAGAAAATTGATGAATCAGACTGGGAATATCCAGCTCTCCATTATGGACCAAGGATCAAGCCCTGTGAAGAGTGAGCCCACACATCCGTCCTAAAGCTTGGATGTGGCCGAAACGGGGCTAAGCTATGATTTCCTCATCGTGCCGGGATTCTATTAACACTTGAAATTCTTCAATTGTCAGGCATATCTCTTGTCCCTCGAAGCTAAAGACGTGTGTAATCGGGTTCCAACATCTAGCCACGACATGAAGGAATGGAAAACAAAGTGGAGAACGGCTCAGCGAGAAAAGTGCATTTATGCCAAAATCCTAGAAATTCATCTTTTTCGAGTCGTCTAAAGTCGCAATCCAATTTGAGAGTTTTTTGGCAAAAAATGGCTCTATTTATGAAGAATTTGTAGCTGAAATGAAGAAATCACGAAGCTCAATCTTTTGTAGAAGATAAGGTAGTAAGTGGAAGCCAGCTATCAACAATCTAGAGGTTCTGCACATTGGTGGCCGGCAGATGGTCGGCAAGTTCTTTATGTAGCCGGCAGCTTTCTTGTTTGTCTTGCTGTCCACCTATGTGCTGAAAAGTGGGGATAGCTTGTGTTTTGTCTTGTTTTTTGTGTTTTCGGTGGTCTTGTTTTGAGTCCTTTTTTTTTAACAAGCTTATCGAGTTGTATTTGAGTTTTTTTGTTTATCGAGTTGTTGTTGTTTTTTTTATCGAGTTGTATATCGCATTTTGTATTTTGGTTGTTGGTTGGTTTGTTACCCGATTAAGCATCTTATTTTAATCAAACACTCTTGGCCATTTCGATTCCCGTCCATTTCATGCGTATATGGTGCTTATGATGCAAAAAATGACAACACTTTTTTCATAAAACTGCTGGTTTTATTTCGATTATGGCTTTTTACAAAAGAGGAGTACAAGTTTTATAGCAAAATAGAACTTCTTAAAGCTATACATGTGCTAATGCTAGTAACAAAAAGAAACTAAGCAAAGTACAAATAAATCAGCACCAGTCGCCTCATGCTTTAGAGGCCCTCTTCGTCCTCTTCCTCGGAGGAGAAGGCTCTGGGGCACTGTCGCCATCGACTCTGCTATCTTACTTAGATGCCGAGCCAGAACCAAAATCATCACCGCTCTCTGCTCCAGAGCCTGACTCAGCATCACATCCACTCTTAAATCTCGAGCCACTGTTATCTCTACTCTCAGAGGACTTAGACTGCGGAATCACTACCTTCTCGAAGCCACTGGTCTCAGCATCATTGTCACTCAACACTGGCTCCGAAGGGCTCCTCTGACCTCGACCATGATGCCCCTCTCGATTGCGTGCTGGGGCCTGTCTCTCTTTCCTCTCTACTGTTGGAGGAGATGGTGATGGTGTAGGTGCGGTCGCCATCACTAGTGCTCTCGGTATGGCTGGAACCTGAAAAGATAAAGTATTGATGCATCAGATACAAAGTATAGTTGCAGATGCAGTATGATGAAAGTGGAAGAATGTAATGAGCTAGATACGGTGCAAGTACAATGCAGTGTGTCAGTGTAGTATATCAGTATGATGTGACAAGGGACAGAATGTATACCATGGTATGAGTATCAGTGCTTTAGTGAGAATGGTGTGTACAGTAGTGTGGAAAATACTGAAATGTAGGTAGAGAATAGGGAAAATTACTTGAATACCGTAAAGACTGAACAGCGCCTCTCTCCACTGTACCATGTCCATCAGGGAGGCAATCAGCTCAAGAGCCCTCCCCGTGTACTCTGTAGAGGACTGGAAATGTATTTGGGTGATCAGTATCTGCAATGAACATATTTGAAATGAAATGTGGAATGCAAACATAAAAAATGGTCCATACTTGAGTTGGGCCTCGAACCCCGACAAGTGCATGCCCGATCGCTGTGGGCTCAATCGAGACCTGGTAGGGATCCCCGGTATCCCGCCAGCATGTCAACTCGGTTGGAAGCTCTGGCTAACCGGTGACTTGCCCAACGGGAGGGGCCCCTCCAATCCTGGCCCTCGTCGCCCCGAGTACCTGCCGTGGGGGCACTTACTGCTCTGCCTGCACGAGTACGAGCGCCCGTTAAGGGAGGCATGAGGTGTTTTTGAATGAATATTGAATAATCTTCTTCCTCGCGGAAGTAGTCGGCATCTAAGCCCTCCGTGAACTGGATCATCTCCTGGAAAGAGAGGCTCACCATGTCCCTCATAGATGTTGGAGGAGGCATGGGCACTACTGGCTCAGGCGAACTCGTGGTTTGGCGTATGAACCGCTTGCCTAGAAACCAGGCTCAGCAAATCGGGCACTCTAGCAGAAGTCAAAAACGGGAAGCCCCCAGGCACCGGCATATTGGTCCCTGACTTCAGCCGGCATCATCGCCCAAGGCTGCCAAGCGATCTGCAAACGGGGGATATACGGGTTATCAGTCGTCGTTAGTTGTTGATAAAGAAAAAAATGACTGTGAGTTTGGTTACCTCCCCCGCAAAAAATGTGTCGAAGTACTGATGGAAGAATGAGAAAGTCTCCCGGGTCCTCTGCAGGCATTTGCCATCGTATCGACGAAAGTATGGCACAACAGGGGGAATCTCCACCTCTGGTTCCGGAGCAAGGGTTGGGAAATATGCATATACCCAAAGCTGCAAGGAAAAGGTAACAGTGAGTATATAGTGTATAGATATAGAGAATGTAGAATGCAGAAAGCAGAATGTGTGTACAGTGTACAGAAAGTACAAGTGCAGACACAGAAAGTAGAATGTGTAGCATAGTGTACAGAGAGTACAGTTATAGAGGATACAGAATGTGCGATGCAGAAAGCGCAGTGTATAGATGTAAACAATACAGTTTGTAGTGTATAGAAAGTGCAAAGCAGAAAGCGCAAAATATAAGATGGGAAATGTAAAGCAGAAATGTGAAGCATACCTCCCAGGCTCTCCAATAGCCTCCGACCCTGTCTTCCCTCCTGTGAGATGTTGAGCTCATGTAGCCATACAGTGTAGCGAGGCCAGCTCCTCCCCAATCATAGAGCCAGACCTGAGGTAAGTCCACCAGGACGCTTAGGAGATATAGCCCTACGGTGTTCCACCTATTCGCAAACAAGGTGGTACCGAAGAAGAACATCAAAAAGCCCCCGGTGTAATGCTTGGTCTTCTCTGGGGATCTCTAGCTCTCTCCCTCGGAAGTGCTTGGCAAACCAGCTATATCGTTCCATCCCCGGTCGGAAGAGAGGTGGGCGTGCTCCCAATAGGTGTAGCCAGGCGGCCTCCCACTCGACCATGTCCATATCGTAAGGGATCGGATTACCCCCTACTTCTACGCTCATGAGCATGGCGAAGTCATAGGGAGTCATCGTCATCTCCCCAGTTGTGGAGAAGTGGAATGAGTTGGTGGTATCCCACCATCGCTCCACCAATGCACTGAGAAGTGGTCGACTCGCGATATGGCGCGAAAGCCCCATGCAGAATAAGCCAATGCCGGCCTCATCAATAATGTAGCGTATACCGACAGGGAGCTCCATATCCCAGTCCCTCACAGATGTGGCTCCATAGCCCCTAATAGAGCGAGAGTCCCCTTGTGATCAGAATAGTGATATGAGAATAGGCAGATGAGAAGGTAGTGTAAGAAATACAGTGCAAGAGTGTGATTAAGGCAAGAAATGCAGTGTAAGCATTATAGTTGAAACAAGGAAAACAGTTAAAGCAAGAAATGCAATGTACAGTGAAGAAAACGTGAAAATACAGTGTATACCTCAGTGGCGCTATAAGACAAATGGAAGTTCGGCTCCCATAGCAAGAGGTCCTCTGGTGCACGTCGCGCAAACTCTCTGAAGTGCCTGATACCCCCGGGTGGTAGCACATGTGTCTGAGGATGGTATGTCATCGGATCAAAGGGGCGTATTCCTAGAGGTAATATCTCTAGCTTAGGCTCGACCTCCATCTCTGCCGGAGATGGAATCTCGAACGGAGCTCCGTCATGGGGTAGATCATCCGCCATCTAGAAAGAAGATGCGAAAATGGTGAAAAAAGAAGAAAAATGAAGGAAAAAGGGCAAACTTGGAAAAAGTCAAACCCTAATAGAGAGAAAGCGAAATAAAAAGTCAAAGTCTGGGAAAAGGCACAAAACTTGAGAGAAACTCAAGGGGAACAAGCCTCAAGTGGTGAAACTCCAAGAAAAAGCACCGAAATCAAATTTCAATCGGTTCAAAATGGAGTAAACATAGAGGGTTTAACGAATAAACTTCACGTGGGGTGTTGAAAAACGTGTAAAAAGTGCAGATCTAGAGAGAATGAGCACCTAGAGAGAGAGAGAGGGAACAATTTCGGTCTTAGGGTTGTGAGGAAATAAGACCCCAAGCCTTATACTTAAAGACCAGAGGCAAAAAGACAAGATTGCCTTGAATCTGCCACGGGTGATTGGCATGCCACATTGGTGGCCGACAACAGTTATTGAAGGCCGACAGGTGGCCGCCGGCCTCCTCTTGTGGCTGGCAGGTGGCCCACTGCTTCCCTCTGAGTCCTAATGTTGTTTTGTGTCCTTGGTTTCCAAGAATTGTTCACTGTTGGGTTCAATTTGTCTCTACGGAAGCTCGGAACTGTGTTTTCGGTGCACGATGTTCGTCAACTGTCAACATGAACGAGGTGTATCCTTTAAACATATTGTGACTCTCTCGAGAGGTAAATCGGAAATTGGTACTGAATTTGTTTTTGTCAAATTATGCTTTTGTACCTACATTTCACTTTGTTGCATAGAATATGCACTTCCTATTGTTGCATAGAATACGCACTTCTCTATTGTTGCATAGAATATGCGTTTCATGTTGTTGCATAGAATATGCATTTATTTCGCTTCCTTGCGTAAGATATGCATTTCGCAGGTATTGCATGTGCATCTTGCATCCGTTATGAGTCATGCATAGAATATGCTTCCGTTTTTATTTCTCGCGTAGAACATGCCATTGTATCTCGGTTGTTTGTCTTGCATAGAACATGCATTCTTACTGTGTCACACTTGTTAATTTTCTTTCTTACACATGCATGATATTGCATGTACGGTTCATTCGAGGAAATGCACGATACTGTATGTACGGCTCATTCAGAGGAGTTCCAGGTAAAATCATTTGTGCCATATTCGGATTCCATCCTTTTTCAAATCGGTTAAAAACATTTGGGTGCGCCTGGTGTTCACACCACCCCTTCCTCCTCTTGCGTGCGACGTGTTAGGATTGCAAATCGGTTAAAAATATTAGGGTGCACCCAGTGTTCACACCACCCCTTCCTCTTCCCACGTGTGACGCGTTAGGATTACAAATCGGTTAAAAACATTTGGGTACGCCTAGTGTTCACACCACCCCATCCTCCTCTCGCGTGCGATGCGTTAAGATTGCAAATCGGTTAAAAACATTCGGGTGTGCTCGGTGTTCACACCACCCCTTTCTCCTTTCGCATGCAATGCGTTAGGATTGCAAATTGGTTAAAAACATTTGGGTGCACTTGGTGTTCACACCACCCTTTCCCCCTCATGCGTGCAACGCGTTAGGATCTTGGTTGAAACCTCGGGTGCGCCCGATGGTTACATCGCCCTTCGCCTTTCCTGCGCGACGCGTAGTTAAGCTTGCATAATTTTCTTATATCCTTTCTGCATGAAATGTGGTTTGGCTCATGATTCCCATGCGCGGCGTGTTTATTTACTCTTCTTTTCATGGTTGGAATTGTTGTACCTTGTTTCGGCTTGTTTAAATGTGGCATTGTCATTGCATTGCATTTGCATTCAAATGTTTCATTGCATAGCCTCATTGCATGATCATAAGTTATGTTCTTGCATCATATGTTTGCATTTTGCCCCAGAACTGTGCTGGTTTGATTTCTTGGTATAGCTCGACTTTCTTCGCGCCCCTTTTCGAAGAGCTCGAATTGGTCCTACAATTCTGTCACGATTCTGAATCTAGTCTCACAAGTGCAATGTGAAACTGATAAACACCAAAAGAGTCCAGTCCGGCAAATCATTTTGGAAAATCAATTTTTGAATCAAATAATGCCAAAACTGGACCGCTTTGCCAGATTACAGAGTCATCACCTAAATATTTTATTTTGGGGAAATTTAGAAAACCTTAACTTGTGCCAAAGGCCACGTGTCCGTCATCACCAAAGTTGCCTCGGCTCAGGAACTTGGGTACGAGAGGGGAAGGTCCTGAAATGAGAACCCCCGCTCGCCTGATCAAAGATCAGCCTCTACTATCATGATATGTTGTTTTATAAACACATGTTTTTATTCCGGTTATTAGCTAATTTTACTACGTGACGCACACAAGCAAGTATAGACTAAAATCGCAAGAATTGGAACATTTCAACTCATGTTTGTTTTCAAAAATGATTTGAACTTGCCACCCTCAAGTGGACTAAAATGCGGATTTGCCATCAAACATGATGGGCATAAAACATGATTTGCCACTTCGCAAAATGGGCTTTAAAACATACATGTATTGAATTGTTCCAATTCAAACAATCAAGCCTTCATCCACAGGCATTCATGCAGTTTAGCATTTAAGCACATAGCCTCATGGCAAGCATGCGAAACATGACAATATGGCAATCGCACTCATGCAAGTATGCTAAAGCATAAAACTTACTAAGTACTCCAAGCCAAAACAAAAACTAGTTAGAAACAATGCATGATCCTAACTATACAAGATGCTGTGGACCGCCCCGAGAACTCTCTGGCTCCACGCGCGAGGGTGCGAATTCGTTTTGTTCTCTAACTACTACAGTTCGGACTCGTGTCACGGTTCTGAATCTAATCTCACAAAGTGCAATGTGAGACTGATAAATCACCAAAGAGTCCAAATCCGGCAAATCGTTTTGGAAAACTGATTTGTATAAAGAAGTGCCAAACATGGACTGCTTTGCCAGATACAGAGTCGCCACCTAAATATTTTATTTTGGGAAATTTAGGAAACCTTGACTCATGCCTAAGGCCACGTGTCCGTCATCACCAAAGTTTCCTCGGCTCGGGAACTTGGGTACGAGAGGGGAAGGTCATGCAATGAGCACCCCCGCTCGCCCGATCAAAGATCGACCTTTACTAACATGATATTTTGTTTTTGAAAACACATGTGCTCTTATTCCGGTTATTAACCTAGAATTATTATGTGATGCGCACAACATACAAGTATAGACTAGACCGCCTAAGTTGGAACAAAACATTTCATGTTCGTTTGTTTGAAAACGGTTTGAAGTTTGCTACTCGCAAGTAGTCTAAATCGCGAATTTCAATGAATTGTTCCAATTCAAGTAATCCAACCTTTATCCACAGGCATTCATGCAGTTGATCAATTAAGCAGTTAGCCTCATGGCAAGCATGCTAACATGGCAACATACACATCTCATGCAATATGCTAAAGCATAAACACTCACAGTGTACTCCGAGCCAAAACAAAGAACTAGTTAGAAATCATGCATGATCCTAGTTCATGTTAAGATGGCTAATGCAGCACATGCAAAAATGAAACTAAGATAGGCTCGGCTATCTAGAATGGCATGTGAAATGCAACTTGGTACATGTATTCAAATTGAAATTGAAATACAACGCAATTAGTATGATACGCCGACCCGGGGCATGCAAAACAGATGAATGAATGCACGCATGCAAAGCATAAGGATGCTAATCAAAATATGCCCTAAAACTAACCATCGTAAGTGGTTAAGTAAAAGGGAGAAAGAAATGGGGGTTGGAAGACATACATCACACACACACATGCTTATTACAACAGTTGGCCCTCTCGACGGAGGATCCGAATAATTAGCTAACTTGCTAATCTAAGCTAATTAAACTAATTATTATATCACAAAACTAGCTAACTAACAAGCTAACTAATTATTACAAAACGAAGCTAATTAACTTAACAAGTTAACTAACTAGCTATTACAACACAAATAAGCAGCCAAATGCATTAACTACTGAAATACAGAACCAAAGCATAAACTAGCTAAGGAAAGCAGTAAAGAGAGGTCCTCGGGATGAGGAGTGCATGCATGCTCGGTCGCCTCGTTCGGAAATCTAACGCGATGCCCCGATTTGCCTCTGTTTGCAGCTGTTCTCAGAACCTTGCACCAAGCTCCAGAAAGCTTCTAACTCACCTTAGGGACCTGTAGGAACATGGCCGACCAGTTGTTGATGTTGCCAACCACCTGCTGACCACTTTTCTTTATTGCAGATCAGAAAAAGTGGTCGGCCAGCTAGTTTTTCAGGTTGGCTGACCAGTTGTTGCTGCACTTCTCCAGTTTGCTGCAACAGAGAGCAAGAAAGGGCATGGCAATGTATTTGCAAGGTATGTGTGCACAACCACCCTCCCTATCATTTCATAAGCTCAAGAGAGTGCGGTTCTCGACTCTCGGGCCACCAATCACGCATTTTAATGCACGATGGCCGAGAAGCCAAATTGCACAATTCAATGTAAAATGAATGCACACATAAACACATAAAGCCTTGACCTCTATCATGCTTGATCAAAAGGGTCGGCGATCGAGAATTGAGGCACGTTTCATCACTTCAAGTATGAAACGTCCCTCGTTTCTCGTGTTTGGACTAATATCCAATCCAAACAAATGCAATGCAACTCAAGCATGCAAACATGCAATGCAACTTAAGAATGCAAACATGCAATGCAAGACATGCAAAACACAATGCAACTACATGGCATACACAATGCAAACAACAACAAAGCATACACAACGCAATGTAACATGAGCATGCTATCAATGCTAATGGCATGCATACTGAATCCAAAGCAACATAAGCAACCTATCGATACTAATGGCATACATACACAATGCAATGCAACATAAGCAACCTATCAATGCTAATGTCATGCATACTCAATGCAAAGCAACATAAGCATGCAACAACACGATGCAATGTAACTACATTCACATAACATGCTCGATGGACTTAAACCAAAATGGACAGACCTCAGTCATGCCCAAATCAGTGGTCATGGTGATGAAACCAAGGCATGAAGATTAAGACAAGCATGCTCAATGCAATGGCCCATCAACTAGGCATAAGAGCACAACTCTCAAGAGTGCTCAAAGAGTGACAAATGTGGGAGTGTAACAACACTATAAGCACTGAAATTAGGCAAGGAATGATGCCAAATCATTCAAACAACAGAAGCATGGCATGCTAGGGTCCTTAAAGCATGAAGCTAGTAAAGAGGACTATAAAGGGACATGCAACACATGGCACAAATGCATGAACCAACCATGGACAGAGCTTAAATAGGTCAAAACAAGGACCAAAACATGTTGAGATGGAGGCTTAAGGACTTAGGCATGCAAGCATACAAGCTAGGCCATAAGTTAGGCAACAATGTATAACCCTTAAAGGCATTCAAAGCATGAAAGAAGTGGGAACATAGGAATGCTACAAGCTCTGAAATATCATGGTAAATGATGCCAAATCATACACACGATGCAAATGAAGCATGCTATGGTGCCCAAAACTCAAAGCTAGCATAGGCACTTGCACTATAGTTATACAAAACATGAAGCATATGGTCGAGGCAACCCAAAATAGTCCTAGAACATGTCAAAATGAGTCTAAAACATGCATGTAAGGAAGCCAAAACAAGCTAGCGTGAAGGGCATAAAGCATGGAATATGCGAGGCCAAAAGGGAGGGTTACATTACACCTACCAAGACCAAGCATGGGATGGATTTGCCAACAAAAATTAGAGTTATATCATGGAAAAATAACCCCAAAAACACACTGAAATGATAGCTCGCAAGCTTAGGCATGAAGGCATACATAATGACTCATGTTTAAGGCATAAAGGACCAACCCGTCAAAGCATGGAATGAGTGAAATATGTGAGCGTATGACCATAAAACATGCACTGAAATCTCATAACAAATGATGTCAAATCATTCAAATAGGCCAAGCAATGCATGCTAGTGGACTCAATACACAAAGCTAACAAGCTAAAATGCACTATAGCTATACAAAGCATGGCATGCATGACCAAGAAAACACAAATCAGAGCTAGAGCATGCTAAAACATGGACAAAAGCTTCTTAGAGTCAAGCCAAAACATGCTATAATGATGGTTTAAAGCATGGCACACATTTGGCTAGTTAATGGAATTGCACTATAAGTGCATGGAGCATGCATGGGGCTATCAAACCAAACCTTAACAGAGGTATATCATGGCAAAAAAACACCAAGAACATGCTAAAATAGAATCAAATCATGCTAGAAAGGCATGCTACTTCATGAAGCACACAAAGTTAGTTTGTGAGAAATACACTACAAGTGTATAAGACATGCATGAGGTGACAAAACCAAGTCAAAATGGTGGTATGCCATGCTGAAATAATCCCAAATACATGCTAAGATATGGCCAACATAAGCTTAACAAACATGCTCAAACATGAGACAAATGAAGCAAGCATTCAAGAACACAAGGAGAGGGGATGACCCTCTCTTATTTGAGACCTTAAAACACCATTTCCACCACTGAAAATCCTCTGAATTTCAGTGGTGAGAAGGCCAAAACAAGGTGATCCCAATAGCTTAAAAGAAAGGTTCAAAACAAAGCCAAAAAAGGCCTAAGAGGGGGTAGACTACCCCCAACACAAAACTGACCTTAAACAAATATGTTAAGGACTAAAAATCAAAACTTTTTTCAGTAGGAAGTTAAGCCTAAAAGACCATGCAAGTAGGTTCAAAAGCTTAAACCAAAACAAGGGTTTTAAGGGTTGAAGCTCACCATTGTAGAACAACTTTAAAGCTACAACTCCAGTAGCCTTTTTGAGCTCAAACCAAACCAAAAACACCAAAACCAGCTTCTAAGAGCCTCAGCAACAAAAGGATGGTGTTTAAGTGTGTGTTTGTGTGCAATAGTATGATAATATGACACTTTAAGGCACAAAAATGAAGAAGGAGAGCAATATAGAGACAAAGGTGTATATGTATAGCTCAAGCACTTTTTTTCTAAACCTAAGGCATGAGGGAGGAGGCTCCCTCTTATAGAGAACAAGCAACAAGCTTGTTGGACAAGCTTCTGGCCTAAAGCCATTCCTCCATACATGTGTATGGAGGATGGCTTCTGTGCCTTCCAGCTGTAACAGTTGGCCAGCTACTTGTAGTGGTCGGCCGACCACCACAAGTGGTCTCCCAAAAAGAAAACTGGTCGGCCAGGGGTAGGAGAGGTCTACACACTGAAAGCAAGTCAATGGTGTGGTGGTCGACCAGAAAAGGTGGCCCAAAGACCAAGAAAACCAGTTGCCTGACCAGAAAACTGGCTGGCAGGAAGGAAAGTGGTCTCGAAGGGAAAGAACTGGTCGCCCACCCTTGTACCACCTTCCAAACAAGGAAAACAAGGTTTGTACCAAAAACAAACCAAAAGGGATGCAAAACGAAAGTTCGGGAGGCAAGGCGCGCAGCCAGGAGCCTTGAAAACTAGTCTACGGGCATCAAAAGTGGTTTACGACCACAAAAGTGGTCTCCCAGACCACAGTGGCCCTCTAGGCCAAGGCAACAAGGCGTGGTCCGAAAACCAAGCCAAACGGAGAATGTTAAGCGACCCCGTGACAAGGCGCGCAGCCGAAGGCTCCAAAAATCGGAAACTAGTCTCCGAGCGAGAAGAGTGGTCTACGACCACAAAAGGGGCTTTACAAGACCTCTCCCTCCCTCCAGGGAAGGAAAACAAGGTTCGGTCCACAAACCGAGCCAATGCACAAAGAGTTCAGAGACCCGGAGGCAAGGCACTCAGCCGAAAACTCCGGAGACTCGAAACGAGCACAACATGCACTATCACCGAGTGCTCAATCGATGACGTCTGAGTCTTAAGGTCGCTCAAAAATGGGGTGTCTACAGATGCCTAATGCAACACATGCAATAATACAATTAATAGGCTTGGCTACTAATATGGCATATGATACAATTTGATAACATGCTTTGAAACACATATTCAAAGAAGTATTGAATTGACAATGCAATTTGAATGATGCGCCAAGCCTCGGTGCATGCAAGACAAATGAATGGATGCAAACATGCGAGCATAAGGTATGCTAATCAAAACATGATCCCTAATCTAACTGTGGGAGCCGAATACTGGCAAAATCAGAAGGTGTGTACCTTAGAAGATTGATATTAATCGGCTGTATCCTACGAGAATGGGAAGCCGAATACAATATATGTGCCGAATAAGTGTAGATTATTTGAGCCGAATAAGAGAAAGGACAATGATTAAAAAGTAGGCCCTGGC
This sequence comes from Camellia sinensis, assembly GCF_055761805.1. NCBI lineage: Eukaryota > Viridiplantae > Streptophyta > Magnoliopsida > Ericales > Theaceae > Camellia > Camellia sinensis. The sequence continues at coordinate 72,637,596 of NC_138970.1, read as the reverse complement.
CCCGAGGATCAAAAGGAACAGGTATAAATACAGGAACAATGGATTGAGAAAGGTATATAAGAATCACTTCACTTAACTTAGTAAAGAAGCTATCCTGAGTGTCTGAATTGACTTGTTCGTCGGAGTGCTAATTCCAGCACCCCCGACCGGAGTGTTTGTATCTTTTCAGGCGACTAGCTGAGGATCACTAGCGTCTCTCAGGATCTGAAGAGTATTTCCAAACCACTTCCGCGGCTTAAGATGCCTTGATCCAACAGTGCCTAAATCCGCGATTCTCACATCGGCAAACCTCTTTGGCAAGCTTCTCCTTGGTGTTTTCGATTCTAACTTTTTGGCCTTCATGAAAACCTTTTTCATAGGCCCTCTCCTTCGCAGACTCCATTGCAAACATACTCGCCGTCTCACGATCGGCGAGCATGGTACTGATGAGCTGACTGGTAACCCTTTCCTCCATAATTGGGTCTCCCTGCCCGGTGGGTTGTGCCTGATCCGCCCTGGTCTTCCTTAACTCACGCTCAGTCGCCTCCGCGCGAGCCTCCAAACTTCGAATATGTTCCTCCTTCTTCTCCAATTCTCGACGGGCAGCGCGCAGCCGCATGCCAATTTCATAGGAAATGTAAAGCCCCTTCACCGCCTCGTGAATGCCTTCGCGAAATACGTCATAGTCCTGGCGACCTACCATTGACTACTGAACCTCAGGAGGAAAAATTTGTCGAGCAAACTCGACCGCTACATTTGGGTCTCGAACGATCGAGTCCACCTCTATCATGGGTCTATTCCCCACAAATACAGCAAAGCTTAAAGGGCACGGATTCACGTCAGATCCCCTCTCGACTCAGAGTTGCGGAGATCTGCCCTACGACTGCTTGTTCCGCCTGGGTGACCTGCTTCGACGTCAAGGAGACTGACGCCTTTCTCGATCCCTAGAACTCCTACTTCCTGTGCGCGAAGGTTCACCACCTCGATTCATGTCCCCGCCCAGCTCAGCTAGCGTCCTCGCTTTCCCTCTGCTGTTAAAGAAGAGTCTGTTCGACATTCACATGATGAATCTTCCTCCAAGAGCTGGAGTCAGCTGTTTACTAAGCGCATAAAGGTTGTACCTTTGTTCATTTATCCTTTACAGAGGCAGCGCCCTCGAGGCAATCTCATTAATTAAGAAAACCTCAATCGTCCGGCTCCCGAATGACCATGCACCGCCTGGGGCAATGGCAGATTCATCAATCTATTTGGCTCAAGTACCCTAGCCGTCTCATGAATCGACTTCAAAATTCTTAAGGTCGTCTCATCCGGCGCCCGAATGATCATGCACCGCCTGGGGCAAGGGCAGATTCATCAATCTATTCGGCTCAAGTACCCCAGCCGGCTCATGAATCGACTTTAAATTTCTTAAGGTCGTCTCATCTGGCGCCCGAATGATCATGCACCGCCTGGGGCAAGGGCAGATTCATCAATCTATTCGGCTCAAGTACCCCAGCCAGCTCATGAATCGACTTCAAAATTCTTAAGGTCATCTCATCTGGCGCCCGAATGATCATGCACCGCCTGGGGCAAGGGCAGATTCATCAATCTATTTGGCTCAAGTACCCCAGCTGGCTCATGAATCGACTTCAAATTTCTTAAGGTCGTCTCATCCGGCGCCCGAATGATCATGCACCGCCTGGGGCAAAGGCAAATTCATCAATCTATTCGGCTCAAGTACCCCAGCCGGATCATGAATCGAATTCAAAATTCTTAAGGTCGTCTCATCCGGCGCTCGAATGATCATGCATCGCCTGGGGCAAGGGCAGATTCATCAATTTATTCGGCTCAAGTACCCCAGCCGGCTCATCAATCGACTTCAAATTTCTTAAGGTCGCCTCATCCGGCGCCCGAATGATCATGCACCGCCTGGGGCAAGGGCAGATTCATCAATCTATTCGGCTCAAGTACCCCAGCCGACTCATGAATCGACGTCAAAATTCTTAAGGTCGTCTCATCCGGCTCCCGAATGACCATGCACCGCTTGGGGCAAGGGCAGATTCATCAATATATTCGGCTCAAGTACCCCAGCTGGCTCATGAATCGACTTCAAAATTCTTAAGGTCGTCTCATCCAGCTCTCGAATGACCATGCACCGCCTGGGGCAAGGGCCGATTCATCAATCTATTCGGCTCAAGTACCCAAGCCGGCTCATGAATCGACTTCAAAATTCTTAAGGTTGTCTCATCTGGCTCCCGAATGACCATGCACCGCCTGGGGCAAGGGCAGATTCATCAATATATTCGGCTCAAGTACCCCAGCCGGCTCATGAATCGACTTCAAAATTCTTAAGGTCATCTCATCCGGCTCCCGAATGATCATTCACCGCCTGGGGCTAGGGCAGATTCATCAATCTGTTCGGCTCAAGTACCCCAGCCGGCTCATCAATCGATTATTCAAAATACTTAAGATTCATCAATATATTCGGCTCCAGTACCCCAGCCGGCTCATGAATCGACTTCAAATTTCTTAAGGTCGTCTCATACGGCATCCGAACGATCATGAACCACCTGGGGCCAGGGCAATTTCACCAACCTATGCGGCTTGAATGCCCACAATACTCGGCATATGAGTGATAAGTCAATATTGTCATAAGATATTCAATATCTGAAAGCTCAAACACAACAATGATTTTATCCAAAGTAGTTAAAGGCAAAACATCCTGCATTAACACAACTTCACAAACTGTGTACAAGTGGTGGTGAAATAACAAGGAAATTTTCATTAATAAATTGACCGCAAATAGTAACCAATTTATACATGAAAACTACCCTGAACTAGTTGGGATTGTGGCCTAGGTCCGCGATTCTGCCGACCGTCTGCAAAACTAGTTGGGATCGTCAGATACCTTAATGAAAACAAATTCAAGAGAATTTGAGATGGTCACTTACTAGGAGCGTCGACTGCACAGACAAGGCTACGGCCATAACATCTGGCACGGCGCGAAAGGCTGCGGTGTCAGCCGGCAAGGAAATTGAAGCCGCCAGGCTCAACGCCACGGCTGGATCCTCAATGGCTGAAGCGTTAGAAAAGATCGGCGTATCTTTGATCTTTGGCTGAACAATAAAAGGAGCAACCACGTTCGACTCTTCTAAACGAGGCCGTTTGGAAGCAGGGCTAATCTCCGACCCAGCCTCTCCCTCGCCACTACGCTTTTTGCCCCGCTCCTCCGGAATCAGCCGTTCGTCAATGACCTGTTCAACCTCTTTCCCCGTTTCGGCCGCAGCAACCTGGGCCGTCTCTTCAATAACGGGTACGAAAGTTTTATTCAAGGTGGGCTCAGAATGGGCGGCCTCGGCCTTCTTTTGAGCAGCCATTCGTACGGCATTTTTCTTTTGCACCATCTGCGTAAGGCTTTCCCCAGCCATACCTTCGGAAAAATCGCCGGGTAGGTCTCCCAAATTCACAAAAATATCTCCAGAAGAAAACTCTGCCCGACCTGAAGTGGACGGTGAAGGCTGGTTAAGTCCAGCGGCCTCGAACGCCGGGCGTATCGCCTCGTCAACCTCTTCGGCCTCCTCAGTGACCTCTCTAGTTGGTTCGGCAACTACCTCTACCACCGGCTCCCCGTTTTCCCCCGAATCTGAATCTTCGAGGCCAATTTGCCTAAGGCTCTTGAAGCTGGAGAAGAGAAGAGCCGAAAGGTGTTGATCGTCGGATGGAACTGGAATGCCTTCCGCGGCCGAGAATGTAGTATAAGTAGGTTTGTATCGGAGGAGTATGTGAGCAGCTCTCCCTTGCTTTTGTAAGTTTGGACGACCGAAGTATCTAAGTGCAAACTTAATTTCCTCAAGGACTGCGTCGTCGGTTGAGGGAAGAATCTTCTTCAATCTGTTACTTGCAAAGAACAAGGGGTGATTAAAGGAAAAAAGCCGAATAAAAGGCAGATCAACAAACACGAGGCGTTACATGGCAACCTGGATCACCCTTCCATCTGGGAATAGGGTCTAGGCGGTCTTCGCCTTCACCGAACTCCTAATTACCTCGGACATTGACCATTACGTCGTCAACTCTCTTACCAGAACTGGCAAGCGTGGTTATCAAGTGATGGTCAGTGTCCTTGGCCCTGAGAAAGTATCGCCCCAGCCGACTGGAAGATTTGGCCAAAGCGTAGCAGTGCCGAATCGTCGGAATGCCAAGGTTGATCCTAAGGCATCAGTTCAACTCTATAACCCCCATGATGATTTGAAAGAAATTTACATTGGGTTGAGAAGGAATCAGACTCCAATAGCGAAGGACGGCCCAAAGCAATGGATGTAGGGGAAAACGGACTCCGCCCTCCGCTATGGATAAGAGAGGGAAGATGATCGTATTTTGATCCTCCCTCTCCATATCAAGAGTACTGTCCGTTACAAGAGATAAGTGGACATCGTCGGGAATGGAAAAGTGTCGCCGGAATCCGGAAATACGACCCTCAGAAAGGAGGTCTTTCAAGTGTTTAGCCATTTTCACGGGGATTCAAGGTTCCGCTGAAATCAAAATGACAAACAGAAAATAGGGTTGCAAAGAAGAGAGAAGAAGACTTACGAGTAGACGGGGCAAGGATAGACGAAGAAGAATTGCAGAAAACGCGATTCAGAGAAGGGATGCCCGCTAGCGGTCCAAGAGTCTCGAATACTTGACAAAATGTGCACTCGAAAGGACTGAAATTTCAAATCGCAATAAATACGAGATGCACGAATGAGGCGGGAAAGTGTAATGATGGCTGAAAAGGTGTGCGCATTCTGACATCAGTATTGGGGCACGCAAAGCCGCCTAACCTATTTTGACTTTTCCAATTCAAGACCAAACACGCCGATTAACTACCGTCAATGGGGAGTTCGGGGGGCAATTGTGGGAGCCGAATACTGGCAAAATCAGAAGGTGCGTACCTTAGAAGACTGATATTAATCGGCTGTATCCTACGAGCATGGGAAGCCGAATACAATATATGTGCCAAATAAGTGTAGATCCTTAGAGCCGAATAAGAGAACGGACAATGATTAAAAAGTAGGCCCTGGCCTCGAGGATCAAAAGGAAAAGGTATAAATACAGGAATAATGGATTGAGAAAGGTATGTAAGAATCACTTCACTTAACTTAGTAAAGAAGCTATCCTGAGTGTCTAAACTGACTTGTCCATTGGAGTGCTAATTCCGGCACCCCCGACCGGAGTGTTTGTATCTTTTTAGGCGACTAGCTGAGGATCACTAGCGTCTCCCATGATCTGAATAGTATTTCCAAACCACTTCCCCACACTAACCATTTAAAATGGATAAATAAAAGGGAGAAAGACATGGGGTTGGAAGACATGCACACACGCATGCACACTTATTACAACAATACGCCCTCTCAAAGGAGGGTCCGAATGAATAAGCTAAGCTACACTAAGCTAAGCTAATTAATCCTAACTAATTAACTATTCTAGTTAACTAATTATTACAACACAATAACTAGCTATGCTAAGCTAATTAAAATATTACAAAATGAATTAAGCTAATTAATTACAACACATGTATGAAGGAATTAGCTAACTTCTTCTAAGCTAACAAAAGCGATTAAATAGCCTCGAGGGCGAGGGACGCATGCATGCTCGGTTGCTCCACCTGAAAATGCCCTTGCCTTGCCATCAGATGCCTCTGTTTGCACTCGTTTGATCACCGAAAATTGTACAAACTTCTAGATTGCCTCTACTCCAACACAGGAACACATTTGTACAAAAATTGACTGGTGGCCGATCGGCTACAAAAATTGGCCGGTCGGCTACCTCAACTGGCCGGTCGGTTACTTCAAGTGGCTGGTCGGCCACCCCCTTTTCTGGACTTCTCCTTTTGCTGCAATAGAGAGCAAACAGAGGCAAAGCAATGCATTTTCAAGAAATGTATGTACTACTACCCTCCTTATTATTTCTTAAGCTCAAAGGAGTGTAGCTCTTGGCTATCAAGCCATCAACCAAGCATTTGCAATGCATGAAGGCTAGGGAACTAAGCTTATACAAGATCAATGAATGCACAAACAAGACGAAAATGACCACCACCCTATCATGCATGATCAAGGGTGACGGTGACCTAGAAAAGTGGCACGTTCCATCACTTTGAGTATGAAACGTCCCATTTTTCTTGTGTTCGGATTAACATCCGATTTGAACACATGCAATATAACACAAAGATGCTCAATCTTGCCTCTTTTACTTTGTTCATTTTGTTTACACATTTTAGATTACCAATCCATTCTTTAGTTGATTAGTCCAAAGAGTGAGTGTCCTCTAATGGAAAGTGGACATAAACCACAAGTACCTTGAGCATGAAAGAGGCCTCATGCTATTGGTAATAAACTCCCAAAGGAATTAAACCATTAGGCATGAGTGTCTCAATTCCACACTCAAGCCAACAAGGGGTTCGAAGTCACTTTCAAAACAAATGAAAGAGTGAAGAATGAAGGAAGATTACAGAGATTTTAGTGCTGAAATGGAGTGCAAAAAGACACTAAAACATGCAAGTAACTCATGCAATACATGCTAAAAGGCCTAACTCACTAAGCTAGTGAAAGAGATTGCACTATAGCCATACAATACAAGCCTCAAAGGGCCAAACCAACTCAAAACATAGCTAAAACTAGTCAAAACAGTGACTAAATCATGCTGAGATTAAGGTACAAAATGCTAAAAAAACATGCTCACATGTTAGCTTGAAAACAAGACTCAAGACACAACTCTTAAAAGCAATAAAAGAATGGAACAAATGAGCATGTGACAGAACTATATACACTGAAATTATATGTTAAAAGACACTACAACATGCAATCATCTCAAGCAAAACATGTTTAGAGGCCTAAAATGCCAAGCTAATGAAGCCATTTGCACTACAACTATGCAAAACAAGGCTCACACGACCAAAGCAGCCCAAAACAGAGTTAAATCATGCCAAATCAGAGGCAAACACATGCTAGAAATAAGCTAAGTTAAGCCACAAAAACATGCTACCATGTGATGCTAACTAGGCATGGAAGTGAGACACAAGGAGGGGAGGCTAACCTCTCCATTTTTGGACTTCAAAACATGCTTTTTACCACTGAAATAACTTTGAATTTCAGTGGTTTAAAGGCCCAAAAATTTTAATTTTAATATGCTAAAAGATGGTGCAAAGGCTCACACAAATAAGCAATAAGAAGGGTAGACAACCCCTTAGCACAAAATGGCTTCAAACCAACATGTTAATGCCCAAAAATCAGAGCTTTTTGTAGTTCAAAACTAGGCCCAAAATAGTATAAAAAGATGGTCAAGCAAGTGATCAAAATTAAGCCTACAAGGTAAGTAATATACCTCTTGAAGCACAACACAAAACAGGTCCTCTCTTAGGCTCAAACAACCTTCCAACAACCCAAAATAGGCTCCAAGGGACCTCAGCTCCAAGGCGATCCAATTTGGTTACGGGCTAGTGTGCAAATGCATAGAGAATTCTAACTATAAGGCACAAAACAAGAGGAGAGAGAGAGAATTCTAGAGAGAGAGGGAGAAATTTGCTCAAAATTATCCAACCTCCCCAAATGGGGGAGAGACCCCCCTATATATAGAAAATCAAGCGAAAGGCTTGTATTCATCCCTCTATACATATGTATGGAGATGGCCTTCAGTGAACAACAACTGGCAAACAAATATTTGAAAAAGGGCACAAATGGCCGTCGGCCACCTCAACTAGCTGACCGGCCATTTCAACTGGTCGACAGGAACAAAAAGTGGCCGACAAGGCCAAAAAGTGGCCGACAAGGTCCCTCCCCCTTCCAGGTAAGAGGCACCAAGGTTTGGCCTAAAAACAAGCACAAAACAAAGAAGGTTTAGAGGCTTAAAGACAAGGCGTTCCGACGAGAACTTCGGGCGCTCAAAACAAGCACAAACAAGCACAATCATCGAGTGCACAAACGATGACGTCTAAGTCTTGAGGTCGGTCAAAAATGGGGTGTCTACACTTGCAAAGCGATGTGTAGGCAGGCTACGGGGGCGCAACCATTTATTTTCTGTCTTGTTTGTTTGTCCAAGTCTTTCGGCTTTGTCAAAATGGGTCATCTCTGGGCTTTGACATTCACTCACGTCATTTCATGACTTCCGAATTTTGTCAAAGAGGGGCAACTGTAGACACCCCATTTTTGACCGTCCCCAAGACTTGAACGTCATCCTTGTGCAGTCGATGATTATGACTATTTGTACTCGTTTTGGTTCTCGAAGTCCTCGGCGGAATGCCTTGTCCTTGAGCCTTCAAACCCCATTCATTTTGTGCCTTGTTTTGGACCAAAACCTTCTAGCCTGCAACCCCTGGTGGCTGTCGGCCTCTAATTGAGGTTCCTATCAACCAATTGAGCCTTCCCGCCATCACTGGTGGCCTACCGGCTATATTTGTGGCCTGCCGACCACTAGTGTCTTTTTTAGATATTTTGTTGACAGCTGTTCCAGCAGTTGGCACAGTGGGCTTCATCTCCCTAGACGTGCAGGAAGGGATTTCTCTTAGCCAAATGCATATTTTTCTATATATATGGGGTCTCCTCTCCCATTTTTGAGGGTTAGAAAATTTGGAACCAAAATCTCTCTCTCTCTCTTGCAAATTTGTGCATACTTGCCCACTTACACTACTCTTTTGCATACATCTCCTTAACCAAAGTTGATAATCTTTGAGTTGAGGTTCCTTGAAGCCTTCTTGGAGCCTTTGAAGGTGGTTTTGGCTTGAATTAGTGCCTAGAATTGTTCTTTGCTTCAAGAGGTATAATACTTGTCTTTTAAACTTGTTTTGCATACTTGTTTTTCTATCTCTTCCTACTATTTTTGGGCCATAAAAAAACTTTGTTTTTGTGGGATGAAGTTGGTATTTTAAGCCATTTAAGGTTAGGGAGGTATCTCGCCGTTCTTTATTCATTGCTTGTAAGGCTTTTCCACATTTTTCCCCCACTTTCAAACCATTTTTTTTGGGATTTTGAGCACTGAATTTCAGAGTATTTTCAGTGGGAAAAATCATGTTTTGAAGTCCAAAATTGGAGGGGTTAGCTCCCCTCCTTGTATCTTGTTTCCTAGCCTAGTTAACTCTATGTGTTAGCTTATTTTTCTAGCCTTTTGTATCTTAATTCCAACATGTTTTGGGTTCTATTTTAGACTATTTTAACTCTATTTTTGGCTGGTTGTTGCATTTGAGTCTTGTTTTGCATGCCTCTAATGTAATAGTCCTCATAAGCTTAGTGTTTTAGGCCTTTAGGCACCACTTGTTTGAGTTGATTGCATGTTTTAGTGCTTTTCTCACTTCATTTTCAGCACTTATAATCTCTGCAATCCCCCACATTTCTTCACTCTTTATTTGCTTTGAGGGTTGTTTCGACTTTTGGATAGTTTAAGCTTGAGATTGAGATTCATTACTTAATGGTTTAATCCTCTTTTGGGGGTTCATTACCAACGGCATGACATCTCTCTCTCTCTCTCTCTCTTGCCGTAAACTACCCCTTGTTTGACACTTCCTTCCCTTTAGAAGACTTCTCACCAATGGACTTAATTGGTTAAAGAATGGGTTGGTAAGTTAAAATGAGTAACTAAAAGTGGAAACTAAAGTGTGCAAGATAAGAAATTGGTTGTGTTTTGATGTGTTCAATCGGACGTTAATTGAACACAAGGAAAATTGGGGCATTTCATACTCAAAGTGATGAAATGTGCCAAGTTTCCAAAGTCTCCATTGCCCTTGACCATGCATGATAGGGTGATGGTGTTTTTTGTGTCTTGTTTGTGCATTTATTAACTTGTACATGTTGGTTCCTTAGCCATTATGCAATGAAATTACTTGGTTGATGGTTTGAGGATCAAGTGTATCACTCCCTTGAGATGTTTTGATGATAAGGAGGGATACACAGTACAAACAACCTGTGAGAATACCCTCTCTTTGCCCTGTTTGCTCTCTGTTGTAGCAAGAGAAATGGTGTGTTATCAGTGGTCGGCTAGCCACTGTTACTGGTCTGCTGGCCACCAGTGTTGGACGGCAACCCCTCAATGGTGGCCGGTTGGCCACCACTTCTGGCTTGCCGGCCACCAATGAATTTTGAGCAATGTGCTTTATGAAGCATGGCAGAGTTGATCTGGAGAAGGAAAACAATGCAAGGGTTGTGCAATAGAGGCTTTCAAGGGCAGACAACGGATGCTCTTCGGATGAAAACCGAGCATGCATGGGCCTCCCTCGCTTCCCGGGACTAGTTAGCTAGTTAATTAGTTTAATTAGCATTTAATTATTTATTTGTTGTAAATTAATTAGTTGTCGCTAATTAGCTTGTGTTGTAATATTTAATTAGTTGTAGCTAATTAGTTTGTGTTGTAATATTTAATTAGCTTAGCCTAGTTAAATTCTTATCTATTTAGCTTAGGTAGTTAGTTAATTATCCATTCAAGTTTTGTAATAATTAGCTTAGCTTAGTTAGCTAGTTAGCTTAATTCATTCGGACTCTCCTTCGTAACAGCGTGATGCAATAATGTGTATGTCTTCCAATCCCATGTCTTTCTCCCTTTTATTTATCCGCTTTTGATGGTTAGATTATGGACATGTTTCAATTAGCATACTTTATGCTTGCATCCATTCATCTTGTATTGCATGCACCGAGGCTCGACACATTATTCAAATTGCATTGTTATTTCAATACTTCTTTGAATATGTGCTTAGACCGCATGTCTTGAATTAATTCATATGCTATATTAGTAGCCGAGCCTATTAGTTGCATATTGCATGTGTTGTATTAGCCGTCTTGCATAGTTAGGAATCATGCATATTTTTCTAACTCTTTTGTTTCTTTGTCTTAGAGTACTAAGTGAGTTTTTAGTGCTTTAGCATACATGTTAAACTGTTTAAATGCCTGTGAATGAAGGCTTTTTGTTTGAATTGGAAAGATTCAATAAATATACATTTAAGCCCACCTTGTCTAGTGGCGAATTCGCAAATTTTAAGCCCACTTGAAGTGGCAAAATCAAACCCTTTTCGCAAAACAAATATGAAATTGAATTGTTCCAATTTGGACAAACTAGTCTATACTTGTTTGTAAGCATCACGTAGTAATGCTAGCCTAATAAACCAGAACAAGAGCATATAATGTTGATAAAAAAATCATATCATGATTAGTAGAGGCTGATCTTTGATCGGGCTAGCGGGGGTGCTCAATTCATGACCATTCCCTCTCGTACCTAAGTTCCCGAGCTGAGGCAACTTTGGCGATGACGGACACGTGGCCTTTGGCACGAGTCATGGGTTTCCTAAATTTTTCCAAAAAATAAAATATTTAGGTGGCAACTCTGTATCTGGCAAAGCAGTCCATTTCTGGCAATTTGATTCAAAATTGATTTTTCACAAGATTTGCCGAATTTGGACTCTTTGGTGTTTATCAATTTCACATTTTACTTGTGAGATTAGATTCAGAACTGCGGGAGTCCAAACTGTAGGGCTTCTTTCGAGCTTTCGAAAGGGGGCGCGAAAAAGTCAGGCTACAAAAAGCACATAAGGATCGAGGTTGATGATACCAAGACAAGACATGCACAGGGAAAAAAAGGCACAAACATAGAGATCACATGGTGCATGGGTGTACAAATGTGTCACACAAGGGCTCGAACGTGTGGATGTGCAAGGTATGTTGTTAAGGATTCTCTGTAAATAAGAATACAACCAATTCTGTAATTGTATAGGCATTCAAGTGAGAGGGTATCGCGCACCCAAGTAAATGGTGTAATTACAGAAGTCTTTCACATTAACATAATGAGGTAATTTGAAATTATGGAATTCGAATATTATGTGCCTAGAGGAAGGTGAATAAACTATTCAATTTTAGTTGATTAAACAGATTAACACATGAATAAACAATATCAACACATGGACATGATTTTATGTGAAAAACCCAAAAGGGTAAAAAATCATGATCCCACCACTTAATGAAATCCACTAAAAGATTCAAAATATAAAGATAAAGTTGAGAGGACTTACAATATGTACTTAAGTTTACCTAACATAATGACTTGTAGTAAGTTCACGAATATAACTTGACTCAGTCAGCCTTCTTGATCTTCAGGACACAACGAAACTTCAATTTCAATCTTCGTTCTTGAACGGCTTCATGTAGACATCCCATTTTGATCACCCTTAAGACTTGTGCGCCTCACTCTAAACACTCGACGATGAAATGTTACGTTGTGCAATAGTTCAATTCTTCAGCAAAAGTCTTCAGTTTCAAACTTTAAAATCTAAACCTTGCACCCCCTTTGAACCAAAACGTTATTTTTTCTAGCCTAACCACTCAGAGAAGAGCTGGCCAACAAGTGGCCGGCATGCTATTTTTAGGTGGCCAGTCGTACCCCTTTCATGGCTGGCCGGCCATGTTTAGCGCAAACAGATATTTTGCAACAGTCAGCTGTCCCCATGTGCATGCCTTGCACCAGCTATCTCTTTACTGATATTTTCGATGTGAGATAGTGTTTTTCTATAAATACAAGCCCCCTTTCATGGTTTGGGGTTAGAAAATTTTGCCAAGAGCCATAACTTGTCCAACACACTTCCCTTTTCTCTTGCAATATATATACACTATACATACACACATTCTAAGCTTAGACTTGAGGCTTTGGTTGAGCTTCTTGAAGATAATTTCAGCTCTTTGAGGTTGCTCAACTTGTGGTTTATGAACTAAGAAGCTCTTCTTTTCTTTGAAAGGGTAATCTTTAAGCATTTTCACCATCTTTTCTCTCTCTTTCCCTTATGTTTACTTGTTATTTTTAGAGTGTTTTGAGACCTGAAATATGTGATTTAAAGTCACAAAAAAGAGGAGAGGTTAATCACCCTTCCATAGGCTTGTCGGTTGGTTGAAATCCCTTGGTTTTATTCCATCTTTGCTCCATTTTTCCACCTCTAAAACTTGATTTTCAGCACTATTTTTGTGCTATTTCAGTGCTTTTTATTGTGTTAAATTATATTTTGAATATTATGCTTGTGTTGTTGTAAGTCCTCATGGATTTGGAGTATAAGCCATAGCTTCCAATCCATTTGAGTTGATAGTCTTTTCTTTCATTTTTTTATAGCTTTCATGTATATATGCACACCATTGTAACCACCACTTGTTCATTCACAATCTGTAACCTCTCTCATTTCTTTGTTTCTTTGATTAAAAGTTGTTACATCCCTCTTATGCTAAATTTGATCTTTTGTTTAACACTTTCCTTTATCGCGGGTGCATTTACTTCTAAAGGACTAATTTTCTAGTTAGACCCTTGGAAATCATAAAGGAAAAAGTCATTATAGCTTATTATCGAGTTTGGATTTGGAGTCATTATCACTCATTTCGAGTGTGACTCCGAATTCATTGTCGCTTGTAAATAAGTTTGATTCTTACTTTATAATTTCCCCCGTAGAAAAGGGCTTGAAGAGTTCACTTCTCAGGTCAAGTTTCTTTATTGCTTTGGACTTAGTGGACGTAATCATCACCTTTGGACAAAAAGGAAGAAAAGATAAGAAAATGGAAAGGTAAAATAAAATGACTAATAAAATTGGAGTAAAAAGGGGTAAAAAGATAATAAAATTTGGTTAGGTTTAGTCGGACATTATACTAAACCTATTGTATCTTGAATCATCGCATACTATTTAAGTGATGTTTGATGATTTATAAAGCAAGTCTACCCCCTCTTGAGGTAACTCCATAATAGGGAGGAGTTATTGTCTATCTCTTGTTCCATTTTATTGAGCTATTGTCCTATAGTTTTTAAGATCATCATGCAACAAATTTGCGATAATTGATGATTTGAGAATTGAATCTACTCCTTCCTCGATCATCTTCATGATAGGGAAGGGCATGGAGGATAAACATCTCCTGAAAACACTCTGTTTTTGTTTTGTTTCAGCTCTATTTGCAGCAGGGTATTCCTTAGAAGTAGTGGTCGGCCGGCCATCATTTTGTACGGCTGACCACTCTCTCAGGCCGGTCGGCCACCAATTTTGTATAGGCAGTGGTATTTTTACAACAGAATAGAGCAGATTCTGAGGCCAAAACAAAATAATTCTCTGACTGTAAATAGATCAGGTTTTGGCAGCAAACAGAGAGGTTTCTGAAGTGTGTTCTCGGTTGTGCGCATGCAGTTCCTCGCCTCCTGTTTGAGTCCATTAAATTAGTCGATTTCATATTCATATGCTGTAACTAATGCTTACTTTGGTTTCACTTGAATTAGTAATTAGTTAATTAATTCATTTAATTGTGTTGTAATAATTAGTTAAGTAGGACATTCATTCAGACCGTCTTGTGCAACGTCCAACTTGTAATATTTGTATGCCTTCCAACCCCCATTTCTTTCTCCATTTTATTTATATGCTTATCGTGGTTGTATATAGTATCATATTTTCATTTCGTATCATTACCATGCATTGTATCCATTTTTGTAAACATAAAGTTCGGTTCATCATTTTTGAATGTCATTGTCATTTCCTACTTACTTGAATACGTGCGTTGCTGCATGCTTTGGGTTAATCTATATGACATGTTAATAAGCTGAACCTAGTAGTTGCATTCTTGTATGCGTTGCATTAGCCATTTTGCATATAGGATCATGCATTTTTCTAATTATTTTCTTTTCTTTGGCTTACCTCGGTTGATTACTAGGTGAGCATTTCTTGCTTTAGCATATTACATGTGTGTTTGTGTTACCATATTAACCATACTACCATGAGGCTACGTACTTATTTGAAATACCTCTTTGAATGCCTGTGGATGAAGGCTATTTCGCTTAAGTTGGAATGACTTTGATTAGTGTACATGTGAGCTCACTTCTTTCAAATAGCACATATTCAAACTTCTTTTCAAAACAAACATGAAATCAAAGCATTTCAAAGTGGGTGACATAGTCTATAATTGTGTGCCTCACATAGTAAGTTAGCATAATAATTAGAACATGAACATATAATATACATAAAAATCACATCATGATTAGTAAAGGCCGATCTTTTATCGGGTGAGTGAGGTGCTCAATTCATGACCTTCCCTTCTCATACCTAAGTTCCTAAGTCAAAACAATTTGGTTATGACAGACAAGTGGCCTTTGGCATGAGTCACAAGTTTCCTAAATTTTTCAAAAATATTTAGGTGGCGACTCTGAAATCTAGCAATGCAGTCTATTTTGGACTCTTATTTGTGTTTTTTTCTATTTCACATTGCACTTGTGAAACTAGATTCAGAACTATGAGAGTCCGAACTATAGGGCTATCGTACCCAAGGAGACTAAACCCCTTCAAGGAGCACAAAAAACCAACTACAGTTTTTGGTAACTTTGCTGGTGAAATTTAGAGAACTTGACTTGGACTTCATTGTGTGACATTTTATTTACAGATATATGTTCATTGCATTGCATTTGCATGGTGCTCGTAAGTCACTGTGTTTTCCATTTGATATCCTGGATGACTTGCTGAAGGCTTGCCAAAAGCTTGCCAAAAGGCTGGTCGGACATAGGCAATGTCACGTTGGGAACACAACCCTTGGATCTGGGTTACTGTTGTACAGCTTGATCCTCCTTTCACTTTTCGGTGTTAGGTGTGAGGTATATTAGGTAACCTTGCTGAGGTACCCCTTCGACCAATTAGCCTAGTGCATATAGTAAAGCTTTAGTGACTGTTCCAACATAGGACAGGATGCTCACCCATATGCAGGATTTTGTGAAACTAGTTGCTTGAAGTAGTGAAACCTTAAACCATACCAGAGCTATGACAGGGTAACCCTACCCCCTCATAGGGGTGCTTTGGCTCTTTTTACTTGGTATGTGCTCTACAGTGAAATTGTACAGGGGTGCTTCATATCAATGGTACAATTGGTATCAGTTTGTGGGGTAGAATTTAGTGGGGAGTTCAATCCTATGGTTATGATCGCATCTGTTCTGACAAAATCTTGGCTGAGGTGCTGTCTGATTTCTAATTGTTGCTCTTTATTTATTTCTTTTACTAGGTAGTCTAAAACCATAGCTTCAGAAAGTTCAGATATCCTCAAGTGCTCTGGCCCCTTGTTAGAAGACTTTATAAGGTCGGAGATCTTGTTTGGGGACAGCCAATGTTTGCCTCATTGTTACCAGTCGCAAGGCGAAGAAAGGTCAGGTAGGGTTCACCAGTTCAATTATTTTAGCAATCACCCCTTAGCTCACCTATACTCAGTTCACCTCAAGCAAAATCATCTACTCCTGGAATGGCTCAGTATCCATCATTAGATTTGGAGAAATTACTAATCCTTTTGCAGCAGTCAGTCGACTCACTCTAGCACAACATGACCCATCAAGCCGAGGTCATGAATAGGTTACAACAACAACAACAACAGCCAACTGCGGCTTTTGCTTTACATAACGCGGTAATCCCTGTGCCCAGTGCTGCTGCCAATGCTGCTACAAGTCAAGATCCACAAGTCGAGGGTGTTCCAACTTTTTTTGTCCAGGCAAATCCAATTCCAGTACAGACGTCTAGAGCCCTAGTTTACCAGACTGAGGCACCTTTTGAATTCGAGGTTGACCTAACCAAGCTTAAAGCAACAAATTGGAAAAACTGTTCAAGAAGGCACAATGGGTTAACTCCATTCTAGATATAGAGGATGTATACTGAATCTGCCGTTAGTTTGCCGGAGCGGTTCAAAATGCCGCATATTGACCGCTTTGATGGCGCTGGGATCCAATGGTACATCTACGTCTATTTTCTAATATCCTGTGATCAATGGGTTTGACCATACTTCAGAAGTTGTCGCTCTTCGGCCGAACCATGTCAGGTATAACTACCATCTGGTATGCTAAATTGGAGGACTTTGTGAAACAGAGCTGGGAGAAATTGGCCGAATCTTTCATTGCTCAATACTCTTACAATACGCAGATCGAGGTCACAACTCGTGATCTTAAGGCAACGCGTCAGGAGTTAAAGGAGGGTTTCTCAAAGTTTGTAACTAGGTGGAGGGCCAAGGCATTAATGATGACCACCCAACCTTTAAAAAAGGACCAGGTCTGGATGGTTGTCCAGAATCTTCATGGCAAGCTGCTGTAGAAGATGATCATTCTCCCCTTGTTCACGTTCAAGGAACTTCATGAAATAGGAGTTTTGATTGAAGACGCGATGAAGTAGGGTATCATTGTAGATGAAAAAGAACAGGCCAAAAGGCCTTTTTTTTCACAATTTCAATACTATTGGGGGTAGTACAACTGCGAGGCCTTTACAGGTGAGTGTTGTCACCATTACCAAAATCGTCGACCCCTTTGCCAATATGAGCCCACAAACTTCCAATCCTACTCGACCTCCAAGTAGGACTTTCAACTAGCTTCACATGACTCTATCTCAAGCCATGTAAGTGTTAATAAAAAAAGGGCATCTGAATCCCTTGGACCCTCGACCACTTCCAGACCCACTTTCGCTAAAGCACGATCCCACCAAGTATTGTGCTTTCCATCAACAACATGGCCACGAAGCCGACAAATGCTTCTGCCTATGTTATGAGATCCAAGATCTCATCGACAATAAAGTTATAGCTTCCCTCCTCCCAAAAGCCAAACACCGTAACCAACCCACTCCTCAACCATAACCAGGTATAGCTTGCTTTTCGTGCTCCTTTCGTATACAACTAGCCCTACAGTTCAGACTCCCGTGGTTTTGAATCTGATTTCACAAGTGCAATGTGAAATAGTGTAAACACAAAAAGAGTCCAAATCTGACAATTCTTTTGAAAAATCGATTTGAATCAAAAGTCAAAAATGGACTGCTTTGCCAGATTACAAAGTCGCTGCCTAAATATTTTTGAAAAATTTAGGAAACCTAAGACTCATGCCAAAGGCCACTTATCTGTCATGACCAAAGTGTCTCATTGCACATATAGAAATTGGCCGTGGCATAGACAATATATACATAAACACATAAATATATGTACCCATTAAATAGAATAAAAATTCAAATAAGATAATATAAATATGAAAGAAAATTGAGTGATTTGGTGGGAAAGTGTTTTCTGTATTTGTTTGTAGAGCATTTAGGGCTCTTCAATTGTAGCCAGCAAAAAAAATCTGATGGTAAAGTAGTAGCCAGTGCAACGACCAACTTGTTGGAGGCCCAAAATTGGAATCACATTGGTTAAAATGCCTAATAAGCCTCTTTTAGCTATTCCCTTGAAAATGCTCTTATTCCTTGTGGTACGATACTTGGACGAATCACTATTCTACAAAATTAATGTTATGTATAATTTTTTTGGGGTGTACAAAATGACCTATCACATATAGAGTATTTACTTTTCTTTTGTGGAGGCAGGCGTTGTTAGGAATTTACCCTTTCTAACCAAGATTAGTGAGACACGAAATAACAAAAAAGGAAAAAAAAATGAATCAAACAAATCATACACACACAAGAACACAAGGATTTACGTGGTTCATCCCAGAATAGGGCTACGTCCACGGCTGCTGTGGTTTTCACTATGATCAGAAAAATGCCACTCTTTCTTAACCTAAAAGAGGTGCTCTCTCATTTATTTATAAGTATAGAATTAGGGTTACACAGAAGCAATATGAGAATTATGAAAGTACCCAAAAATTTCGTACCCCCATTCCCCCTTGGGGGAAGGCCCTTGTGGACGTGCCCTCAGGCTTTATGCTACCACAGTTCGGACTCATTATGTCATGGTTCTTAATCTGATCTCGCAATATGCAATGCAAGACTGATAAATCACCAAATAGTCCAAATCCGGCAAATCATTTTGGAAAACAGATTTTTAAGAAAGACGTGCCAATCATGGACTGCTTTGCCAGATACAGAGTCGCCACCTAAATATTTTATTTTGGGGGATTTAGGAAACCCTGACTCGTTGTCTAAGGCCACGTGTCCGTCATCACCAACGTTGCCTCGGCTCGGGAACTTGGGTCCAATTGGGGAAGGTCATCTATGAGCACCCCCGCTCGCCCGATCGGAAGATCGGCCTGTACTAAGCATGATATCGAGTTTTGAAAACATACGTGTTCTTATTCTGGTTAATTAGCTAGAATTTACTATGTGGTGTGCACAACACACAAGTATAGACTAGATCACCTAATTTGGAACAAAGCATCTCATATCCGTTTGTTTGGAAATGGTTTGAAGTTTGCTACTCGCAAGTAGGCTAAAATGCAGATTTGATGAATTGTTCCAATTCAAGTAATCCAACCTCCACCCACAGGCATTCAGGCAGTTATATCACATAAGCAATTAGCTTTATGGTAGGCATGCTGTCATGTTAACACTTACACACATGTAAGATGCTAAAGCATAAATAATCACAGTGTACTCTAAGCCAAAACAAGAACATATTAGTAATCAAATGTATGATCTAAGTCCATGTTAAGATGGCTAATGCAACACATACGAAATGCAACTAGAATAGGCTCGGCTAATCTAAGATGGCATATGATATGCGGCAATTTGATACATGTATTCAAGTTGGAATTTAAATACAATGCAGTTAATATGATGCGTCGAGCCCGGTGCATGCAATACAGATGAATGATGCAAACATGTATAGGATAAGGATGCTAATTCAAATATGCCCTAAAACTAACCATCATAAGCGGTTAAATAAAAGGGGGAAAGAAGTGGGGGTTGGAAGACATGCATCACACACATGCACGCTTATTACACAATTGCGCCCTCTCGAGGGAGGGACCGAAAGAATAATACAATCTAATTAACTAACAAGCTAATTAAATATTACACAATACTTAATTAATTAAATGAATTAAATAAGCTAAGAAAGTAGCGAAGAGGCCTCGGGAAGAGGGATGAATGCGTTCACGCTTGGCTTTGCTCAAAAATCCATCGCTATAATCATGCTGCCTCTGTTTACACTGATCCATATTTCTGAAAACTTCACAAGTCCCAAGGAAGCTTCATAATTACTCCCTGAGCTTTGTGGGATGTCACCGACCAAGAGGTGAGGCCACCGGCCATGGGGAACTGGTCATCGACCATTTATGGTAATCTCGGCTGACAATTAATGGCCGGCCGGTACTGATGATGGTCGACTGACCATCTCTTCCTGCAGAATCCTGTTTTGCTACAGCAGAAGACAAACAGAGCATGGCGATGCATTTTCAAAGCAATGTTTGCACCACCACCCTCCTTATCATGTTTGAGACTCAAAGGAGTATGGTTCTCGACTCTCGGGCCATCAATCACGCATTTCAATGCATGATGGCCAAAGGTGCCAAGTGTGCATTTTAATGTCAAATGAAATGCACACAAAACAAATGAGGGACCCCTAACCTCTATCATGGTTTATCAAGGGGCAAGGAATGCGTGCTTAAAACTATGCAACCTAGACATGTAAGCAAGCTAATGCAACATGAACATGCAAACAAACAATGTTGCACAAGGTAATTAGCATAACACAATATGCAAGGATAAGCATGCAAACAAGCATGTGACTTCATTCAATCATGTAACAACATGCGAGGCAAACATGTAACAACATGTTAAGCAATGTAAAACCAAAAGAATGCATGCCAAATGCACTATCGCTTAAGTGTGCGACAACATGCAAGGCAAGCATGCAACAACATGCGGGAATGGTCTTAAACCAAGATGGACAACTCTCTAATAGGTCCAAAACAGTGGCCAAAATGCTAAGGGATAAGGGACAAAACCACATACAAACATGCATGCTAATGGCCCATCACTTTAAGCACAAAAGGGCAACCTTTAAGCACACTTAAAAGGAATGGAAAACATGCAAATGTGACAACATTACATGCTCTGAAATGAAGCTAGGAGTGATGCCAAATCACATAAACAAGTCAAGCATGGCATGCTCAAGACTGAAACCTAAGAACAATCGAGGGACTTGAACCAAAACTACACAAAACAAAAATCATATGGCAAGTATGACCCAAAACAATCCTAAATCATGCTAAAGTGAGCCTAAAACATGTAATGACCAAAGCCAAAACAAGCTAAAACAAAGGGGCAAAATCATGAGGCATGTAAGGCCATCAAAGAGATGTTACACTACACCTAATGCAACCAAACATGGCATGATTTAAGCAACCCAAAACAGAGTTATGACACGTCAAAATGAGCCCAAAAACCCATTTAGAAGTCATCCCGAATACCCAAACATGTTGGCATACACAATGACACATTCATGAGGCTTCTTTAAGACATTAAATGAGTGATAAGTGTAAGTTTATAAGCATGAAATATGGACTGAAATAACATTCTAAGTGATGCCAAACCACTGAAATGATCCACATAGAGCATGCTAGCAACTTGGACACTCAAAGCTAACAAGCTAGATTGCATGGTGGCTATACAAAATAATGCAAGCATGACCAAAACAATGAAAAACAGAGCTTAAGCATGCTACAACAAGGCTAAAAGCTTCATGGAGTTGAGCCAAAATCATGCTAGAAACACATGTTACAACATGATGCATATTAAGGCCAAATCATGGGATTACAAGACAAGTGTATGAAGCATACATGGAATGTCTAAACCAACTCAAAACAGAGGTGTATCATGGCAAAACAAAGCCTAATACACGCTGAAATGAAGCTAAAACAAACTAAACACACATGCTACTACATAAGCCATTTATGCAAGCATTAAAGACAACAAGGAGAGGGGATGGCCCTCTCCTTTTTAGGACCTCAAAACCACCTCTCCACCACTGAAAATCCTCTGGATTTTAGTGGTAGAGAGGTCATGCAAAGACCAAAACAATGGCCAAAAGGTATGGCCTAAAACAAGGCCTAACAAGGCCTTGGAGGGGGGAGACAACCCCAAACCTCAAAGTGACCTTAAACAAAGTTCTAAAACACACAAAATCAGAACTTTTATCAGTTATAGTCAAGCTCAAAACAATAAGCAAGATAGGTTAAAAGCTTGTGCAAAAATAGGGAATAAAGAAGGTAGGTTCTCACCTTTGAAGAACCTCTTCAAGAACACCACTCCAGCATCTTTCTTTGGTCAAAACCAGTCCAAGAACCCTAACAACAATCTTCTAAGATCTCAACAACCCAAGGACGGTGTAATGCTAGGTGTTCTAGTGCAAAAGTAAGACAAAAACTCACTTTAAGGCACAAAATAAGATCAAACAAGGGAGTATAGATACAAAACTATATCTCACTCTCTAACCCTAATTTTTCTGAACCCTGGAGGAGGGAGGAGGG
This sequence comes from Camellia sinensis, assembly GCF_055761805.1. Lineage (NCBI taxonomy): Eukaryota > Viridiplantae > Streptophyta > Magnoliopsida > Ericales > Theaceae > Camellia > Camellia sinensis. The sequence goes on along the minus strand of NC_138970.1, from coordinate 72,615,432 downwards.
GCTCCCTCTTTATAGAGGCTCAAATTTTAAGACTTCTAAGAGAAGCCAAGCAAGGAGCAAATTCCTTCATACACGTGTATGGAGGGGAATAATTGTGCTACCAGCTGTGCCAGATGGCACTAAATATCTGCATAAAGCAGATGAACAGGGGTCGGCCAGCAGAAATGGCTGATTGACCAACAAAAAATGGCCGGTCGACCAAAAACATTGCCGACCGACCAAAATATTTGGCCGATAGCAAGAAAACAAGGCCAGTGGCCTCAGGCCAAGGCGGGTGAGTTGTGGGGATGGCCAACAAGCCATTCCCTGCCCTTAGAAGCAAAAACACAAGTGTTTGGTGTACAACCAAGCACAAAACAAACAAGTCGAGAGGTCTTGAGGCAAGGCGCGCGACCGAAACCTCCGAGAACTCAGGACGAACATGAACATGGATGATCGAGTGTTCAAACAATGACGTCCAAGTCTTGAGGACGGTCAAAAATGGGGTGTCTACAGCCCCCCAAAACCCCCCATTAGACCCAGTGTTTGAGTGAACAGTAGGGTTGAGTGAATAGAACTTATCAGGGTCCACTGACCCAACTGACATTGAGGTTGAACCACATTAAATGTTGTGTAATTTTTGTGTGTGCATATATTTGTTTTAGATTTTACCTCTACTGTACATGAGTTTATATTTCAACATGATATTTAGAGTTTTATGGTGAATTTATTCCTAACAAGTAATATCAAAAAATTTAGAGAGTTTATTTTTAATAAGTGATATCATATTTTTTAGGGGGTTTATGCCTAACAAGTGCTATCATAATCAATGGCGATAATCTTGGGTCATAGAGGAATTATTAGAGCTCATGATGCAATCTTTGGGTAGACTTTCTTAGTTGAGCCGATAGTGATGATCTTGGGTTATGGTGGCAAACTCATAATCGATGATCATGATCTTGAGGCATCGAGAACTCATGATAAGCAATGAACACATGGATGTCCGTTTGGTGCAATGAAAGCACATAAGGATCGAGGTCGATGATACCAAGTCAAGACATGCACAAGGAAAAAAAGGCACAAACATAGAGATAACATGGTGCATGGGTGTACAAATGTGTCACACAAGGGCTTGAACGTGTGGATGTGCAAGGTATGTTGTTAAGGATTCTCTGTAAATAAGGATGCAAGCAATTCTGTAATTTTATGGGTAGTCAAGTGAGGGGGTGTGGGGGGCCGAATAATGATATATTGAGGAAGGCCAAGATATTTGAAGACATCTGGCCGAAGTCAATTCTGCTATAATCTAAGGGCTCTTGAAGCCTAATATACAGCCGACCATATGAAGAGCCGAATGGGAACCAACACGCAATCGGAAGGCCGAGTAAGCAATCAAGTGCGAGATTAAGAGTGGGCTTGACCCTTAGGCCCAAAGGGTAAAATAAAAAGAGAAACGTCAACCAAAGAGAGGTATGTGAGAATAGATAAAATAACTTGAGATAAAAGTAAACTTGAGAGCATACTAACTTGTCCATCGGAGTGCTGATTCCGGCACCCCCGATCGGAGTGTTCACCCATTTTTCAAGAAGCAATCAGAGGATCAAGGACGTCTTAATGGATCCTGGAGTATTTCCAAATCACTTCTCCACAATTGGCGCTGTCTGTAGGAATACTTAAGCATATCCATGCTGGGCGTAACAGATGATACTCTGGTAGTCGCTGACTACATTATGCCAAGAGAAGACATCACTCCAAGAAACATGCTTGGACCGGAGAATATCACCGCATTACAGGCCTTGAACTTTGACTCAATAGCCCAGACCTCACCCTTAACTTCAGTGCAAGAGACAATGAAGACAATCATGGATCAAGCAAAGAAAAATGAACAACGTCTGGAAAACATGATGGTTGAGAACGAGCACCTGCGCCAGGAATTGGCCTTAGAGCTAGCCAAATCCCAGCAGGCCTCATGCCATGATCGGGGTCGACCCTTAGGAAATAAGGATGATCGACGATGTTGACTTTGAAAACACGATAATGACAGTGATTCTGACTCACCATCCCAAGAACCCAGAAAGAAGGGATGAGTCGATGTATCCAGCTCATCCGAAGGAAGTTCGTATGTATGGCACAAGTGAGGGAAAAGAAGTGATGATTCGAATGAAGAAGACAAGCATGACCCTTTTGTGCGATGAATCGCAAGGGTTGTGCTACCCAAGAAGTTTAAAGCACCATCGTTCACCCTATATGATGAAAAATCAGACCCCACAGACCATATTCGTCATTATAAACAAGCGATGACACTGTATGCTGACGATGAAGCCCTCATGTGTCGAATGTTTCCGAGCAGTCTGGGACCACTGGCTGTCAGATGGTACTATAAATTAGAGCCGGCATCGATAAAAAGCTTCTATCAACTCCAAAAATCCTTCAGGGCAAAATTCATCACCAATAAAATTCAGCCAAAGCAAGTTGTTTCTCTCTGGGCAATGCAAATTAAACTAGAAGAAACCCTTTGTGAATATTCAGCACGCTATTGGGAATATTTTAACCTGGTAGATGATGCCTGTAATGACTCCATGGCCATCACTGCCTTTAAAATGGGATTATATCCCGATAGTCCTATTCGTAGTTCGTTGACCAGACGGCCCCCTAAAACAGTTTAGGCGTTAATGAAGAAAGTTAAAGAATATTATAAGGTGGAAGACGATGCCCTGTGGGTCAAAGCCGGATAGAAAGCAGTTAAGACGGCTTTGTCTGGAATCGTTCAGCGGATAAGCGTCATGCCGTCAAGGAGCCCCAAACCACGAAATCGGGCTAAACGAGACAAAAGGCGTGACTCGCGCCGATCAAGTGATCAGTGTTCACACCGATCAAATGAAAAATATTAAGTGGATAGCAGGCGCACAAGACGCTCGGACAAGAAGTACACAGAGTTAGTAGAGCTAATCAACAAGATTTTGTCGAAAGTTTAACACCTTCCGTTCTTTAAATGGCCGCTCAAAATGATGGGACCTCCTAATATGAGGAGATGGGACAAGCGGTGTGAGTACCACAAGGATCATGGTCATGACACCAACAGTTGTTATGCATTGAAGGACCATTTGGAGGAGCTGGTACAAGACGATCGGCTGGCGCAACATGTATGAAAGAATAATCCATCGAACATGGTAGCCTTATAGTCGGATTCACCTCCACTTGATGTAATTCACATGATATACAGCCTACCGACGTCAGCTGAGGTATATACAATTCAGTTGCAACCTAGCCTGCATAGGCCAATCACACCAGCAAAACGGCCCCATGAAACTAGGAGGATTAGTTTCAACGACACCGACTTAGTTGGAGTAACTCACCCCCACACCGATCCCCTCGTCATTAAGCTACGCATGAACAGATTCACCATTGAATGTGTTCTCATTGGTCAGGGAAGTATTTCAGAAGTAATGTATTACAAAACGTTTGTTAAACTTGGCTTCATTGACTCAGATTTGTCGCCGACCGATTACCCATTATTCGGCTTCAACGCTAACCTCGAGTATCTTTTGGGCAAAATCACACTATTAGTTTGGGCAGGCACTAGATTAGTATGTAGAATTTCTGGTTGTCAAACTTCCTTCACCATACAATCTCATCATGGAAAGAACTTGATTGCATACCATGCAAGTTGTGCCAAGTACCTACCGTCAATTACTTCGTTTTCCAACTGAGTATGGCATTGAACAAATTCGGGGTTCTCAGAAATCAGCACATGCATACTACCTTATTGCTGCTGCAAAGAGACCAAAAGAACTGGAGGTGAATTCAATTGAAGTACTGGATCGGGCGATCCTCGAGGACATTGGGAAGATCCCTAGTGAAAAGGCAACTGAAGACCTGGATCGGGTCAAAATTAATGGGAGCCCTGACAAGTTCTTCATGATCGGCACTTCCTTAAACGAAGTTAGCAGGCACAACCTTGTATCCTTCTTACTCGGCAACCTTGACGTGTTTGCGTGGACACCATACGAAATGCCTGGGGTGGATCCATCTATGGCCCAACACCGCTTAAACGTTGATCCAAAATGTAAGCCAATCATTCAGAAAAGTCGACGGTCAACTACGGAGCATGCTTCGACCATTGTTGAAGAAGTTGACCGATTGCTTGACACTGGGGCAATTCATGAAGTAACCTATCCTACATGGTTGTCCAATACCGTGGTTGTAAAGAAGAAGAATGGATCTTGGCGTGTTTGTGTGGATTTCACGGATTTAAACAAAGCTTGTCCCAAGGATTGTTTTTCCCTCCCTAGAATAGACCAACTCGTATATGCAATGGCACATCATCAACACATGAGCTTCTTGGACGCCTACAGAGGCTATCATCAAATTTTCATGCATCCGGAGGATCAAGAAAAGACCGCATTCCTCACCCCAAGAGGAACCTATGGCTATAAGGTCATGCCTTTCAGGCTGAGGAATGCGGGGGCAACTTACCAGAGACTTATTACTGCCATGTTCAAGGAATAGCTTAAACGCACCATGGAAGTATACATTGACGACATGGTGGTCAAATCCAAGGAAAAACATGCCCATTTAGCCGATTTGGCAGATACATTCGGCATTCTTTGAAAGTACAAAATGCAATTGAACGCCTCAAAGTGTGCATTCGGCATCAGATCTGGAAAATTCCTTGGCTACATTGTTAACCACCACAGAATAGAGGCTAACCCGAGGTAGATCACAACAATTCTAGAACTTGGTTCTCCTCGATCGGTTAAAGAGGTTCAAAAGCTAATGGGAATGGCCGCTGCGCTCAATAGGTTTATCAGCCGTTTCACAGATTGCTACCGACAATTCTTTCACACACTTCTGTAAGGCAAAGCTTTCGAATGGACCACCGAGTGCCAGACCCCTTTGGACGGCTTGAAAACTTATCTCCAATCAGTACCACTCTTGGCAACCCCCTCGGCAAGCGACCCGCTCATTTTGTATCTGGCGGTATCTGACCGGGCGGTCAGTGCCGTACTCTTAAGGGAGGAACTCGGGGAGCAGCAACCAGTTTACTATGTAAGCAAAGCAATGGCTGACACCGAAACACGTTATCTACCACTGGGAAAGCTCATCCTTGCTCTCGTTATGGCTGCAAGAAAATTGATGCATTACTTTCAGGGGCACACCGTAGGTGTACTAACGGACTATCCCCTCCGGTCGGCGCTCTGTAGCACGGAAGCATCAGGGCATGTTTCGAAATGGGCTTTGGAACTCGGCCAGTATGATATATAGTTTTTGCCTAGAACTACCATCAAGGGGCAAGTGCTCACTGACTTTGTAGCCGAATTCACGGAATGCCTTGCCAACTTCAAGTCCGAGCAAGTGCAACCTAAACCCAACTTAAGAATATATGTTGGAGACATTTGGCAGTTGTACTATGACGGGTTATCTAACCAATGTGACAGTGGGGCAGGCGTAGTAATCATGACCCCCGAAAGGGCATTAGTCGAGTAGGCGGTTAAACTGGGCTTTGATGCATCAAATAATGAGGCCGAATACAAAGCATTGCTAATCAGCCTTCGGAACGCACTTTACTTTGGTGCGCAGCGGTTGCTTATTTTTTGTGACTCGAAACTAGTCATTAACCAGTTGAAAGGGGAGTATGCAGCTAAAAATGACTGCATGGAAGCCTACACGACAACGGCGAATTCCTTGCTCGCGAAATGCGACCACCACGAATTGAATCAAATAACCCAGGATCAGAACATGCATGCGGATGCCCTTGCTTGCCTAGCCTTTACCATCAATTCAGAAATCAAACGGACAATTGAAGTAGGATTCATCCCTGGGCCGAGCATTACCTCATCTGAACCAGTTCAGATTAACATCATTGAACCAGGACTAAGTTGGATGCACCCTATCGTCGCATTTTTTTCCTCAGAACAACTCCCAATGGACAAGAAAGAAGCCCACAAACTGTGAAATGAAGCCCTGCGATACTACTTGGATTCGCATGGAAAGCTCTACAAAAAATCCCTTTCTGGGCCGTACTTAGAATGTGTTCACCCAGATAAAGTTAAGGAACTCTTAACTGAAATACATGAAGGTAGCTGTGGTGCCCATTCTGGAGGACGCTCATTGGCCCACCGAGCCGTAACACAGGGGTATTATTGGCCAACCATGCGAATAGATACTGAAAATTATGTCAAGAAATGCGAATAATGCCAGAAGTTTTCCCCTTTAACTCATCTGCCTGCCGAGGAATTAAACTCTATCACTAGTCCTTGGTCGTTCGCTCAATGGGGACTCGATATTGTCGGACCACTACCATGGGCTCCAGGGAACAAGTGATTCCTGGTTGTCGCAATAGATTATTTTACAAAATGGGTTGAAACAGAGGCTTTAACACATATTGAAGATGTCAATGTTAAGCGCTTTGTATGGAAAAACATCATAGCACGATTCGGCATACCAAGAGCACTCGTCTCAGACAACGGCACCCAATTTGATTGTGGCGTCTACCAAGAATTATGCAACACGTATGGTATCTGGCCTTACTTTTTCTCGCCAGCATATCCACAAAGCAATGGTCAGGCAGAGGCTTCTAATAAAGTCATCCTGGACGGCATCAAAAAAAGGTTGGAAAAAGCTAAAGGTAGATTGTAGACACCCCATTTTTGACCGTTCTCAAGACTTGGATGTTCTTGCAGGTACATCCAATGACAAGTTTGATTGCTCGTCGAATGCTCGAACTCCGCGATGGAACACCACAGGTTTGAGCTTTCCAAACCCTGCATCAATTCTATCTCATTTTTGGACCATGTTTTAGTCCTTCTAGCATGTTTTTCTTGATGCACTGCCGGCCATGTTGAGGCACTGTCGACCATGGACTTTGGCATGCCGGCCATTGATGTGCCCTGCCGGCCATCAATGAGCCCCTGCTAGCCATCACTGATGGCCGGCCGGCCACCAGTGTATTAGTAGATATTTTATGATATTTTGTGCTAGCTGTTTGCACAGATTGGAGCATCTGCTTGCACGTGGATGGTTGGATCTCTTTGAGATGATTTTATATCTTCTATATATAGAGGCCTTCCTCTTGCATGCTCTAGGTTGGAAATTTTGAAGACAAAAAAATTTATCTCCCTCTCTCTCTAGAATCCTCTCTCTCTAAATATTTTACCTTAAAAGCCTAAATTCTCTACACTTTTGCTTGTGAGCTCTTGATCAAACTTGTTCATCTTGGTGTTGAGGTTGCTTGAGGTCTTATTTGAGCTCTAGAAGACGATGTTAGCTTGGTTTGATTTGCCTTTGTTGCCTAAATAGCTCTTGTCTTCAAAGAGGTAGAATACTTGTATTTAAGCATAATTTAAATACTTGTTTGGCCACCTTTGCATGCTATTTTGATGCTGGTTTTAACCTCTGAAATCTCTATTTTTTTATGGTTTAAAATGGTGGTTTGAGGTTTGTTTTGGAGTTAGAGGTGGTCTACCATTTTTGTAGCTTGTTTGCTAGAGTGTTGTGCCATTTTTCAAAGCTTTTAAAACAATTTTTTTTGGCCTTTTAACCACTGAATTCCAGGGAATTTTTAGTAGTAAGAACTTTGTTTTGAGGTCTAAAATGGGAGGGGGTAGCCTCCCCTCCATGTGTCTTATTTGTAAGTGTAGATAGCCTAGCATGTGAGCATGTTTTTTCTACTATTTTGTGACTTGATCTCAGCATGTTTTTGCTACTTTTTTGACTTGCTTTAGCTCTGTTTTAAGCTGGTTTGGCCACTTGAGGCTTGCTTTGTATGCTTGTAGTGCAATTGTGCTTAATGGTCTAATTTGTGCTATGTGTTGGCCTTTCATTCTAGCCTTTTTTAGCTTACTTCAAGCATGTTTTAGGTCTCCTTTTAAACTGTTTTAGGACTGTTTTAAAGTGTTTGTGCCGTTGGGGCTTTGTATTGCATGCCTATAGTGTAGTGCTCTTCACTAGTTTGGTGTTTTGGCTTTTGAACATGTTGTGCATGAGTTGCTTGCATGTTGTAGTATCATTTTTCATGCCATTTTAGCACTGAAATATCTGCAACCTCCCTCATTTCTTCACTTTTCCATTTGTTTTGAGGGTTGGTGAACCTTAAGGTTGTGTTTAAGCTTGAGATAGAGCTTGTGCTCAATGGTTTTAATCCTCTTTTGAGGGTTTTTACTAACCAACAACATGATCTCTCTCATGTCTTAAATCATCCTTTGGTTGACCCCTCTCTCACTAAAGGACATTCACTTTGGACAAATTGACTAAAGAATGGTTTGGTAATGTAAAATGAGTAAATAAAACATGACAAGTAAAACTTGAGCAAGTTAAGCATGTTGTGTTTGCATTACATGTGTTCAATCGGACGTTATATTGAACACAAGGAAGATTGGAGCATTTCATACTAAAAGTGATGAAATGAGCCAATCTCCTTTGTTTCCATTGCCTTTGATCATTCATGACAAGGTAGTGGCCTAGAGTCTTGTTTTGTGCATTTACTGAAAGTGTACAACTTGGATCTTTGGCCATCACGCATTGAAAATGCTTGATTGTTGGTTTTGGATCAAAGAGTGCCACTCCTTTAATGTTTTGAGATGATAAGGAGGGGCACAGTACAAACATATCCTTGGAAAACCCTCACTTTTTCTCTGTTTGTGCTCTGTTGCAGTATGGTGATTCAGCACACCAGTGGCCGACAGTGGCTTACTGATGACCGACAATGCGTCATCCTTGGACGACATAGCAAACTTTTGGCCGGCAGAAGGCCGACAACAAGCATTCATGGCCGGCATGCCACTGGTGCAGTCCTCAACATTGAATTGGTAAGGTGGAGTAGAAAGTTCTTCGAGCAAGCTTAACCCTGCAAACATAGCCTCTCAAGAGCAAACCGGTAGGCTTTTCGGGGCGAAAACTGTGTGTATGCATCCTCCATTTCCTAAAAGCAGAGCTGAGGCAGTGTAGTTCAGTGCTCTAAATGTTTTATTAGCGTACATTGGCTTTGTAATTTAATTAATTAGTTTACTAATTATTTAAGTGTTGTAATAATTAAGTAGCTTAGCTTAGCTATTTCTTTAGTTTGTTTTGTAATAATTAGTCTAATTAGTTTAATTAGATTAATTTGATTAGCTTAGCTTAGAGTAGCTTAGCTCTTATTCATTCGGACCCTCCTTTGCGAGGGCGCAATGTTGTGATAAGTGTGTGTGTGTGTGTGCGTGTGTGTGTGTGTGTGTGTGCATGTCTTCCAACCCCACGTCTTTCTCCATTTTTACTTACCCATTTTTGATGGTTAGATTAGGGATCATATTTCATTTAGCATACCTTATGCTTGCATGTTTGCATCATTCATTTGTCTTGCATGCACCGAGGCTCGGCGCATCATTCAAACTGCATCGCAATTTCGATACACTTATTTGAATATGTGTTTCAAAGCATGTTATCAAAGTGTTGCATTCATATGCCATCTTAGATAGTCGAGCCTATTTAGTTGCATTATTGTTGCATTAGGCATCTTAGCATAGTTAGGATCATGCATATTTCTAACTAGCTTTTTGTTTTGGCTTGGAGTACACTGTAAGTTTTACGCTTTAGCATGCTTGCATGAGTGTGAGTGTTGCCATGATAGCATGCTTGCCCTGAGGCTATTTGCTTAAATGATTAACTGCATGAATGCTTGTGGATGAAGGCTTGGTTGTTTGAATTGTGACAATTCGATGATTGTGTGCTTTGAGCCCACTTTGCGAAGTGGCAAATCATATTTTAAGCCCACTTGAGGGTGGCAAATTCAAACCATTTTCGAAAGTAAACATGAGTTGAATGCGTTCCAAATCTTGTGACTTAGTCTATACGTGTATGTGTGCGTCACATAGTAAAGTTAGCTAAATAACCGGAAAAAGAACACATGTGTTTATCAAACAACATATCATGGGGGTGCTCATTTCAGGACCTTCCCCTCTTGTACCCAAGTTCCTGAACCGAGGCAACTTTGGTGATGATGGACCCGTAGCCTTTTGCATGAGTCAGGATTTTCTAAATTTTCCAAAAACAAAATATTTAGGTGGCGACTTTGTAATCTGGCAAAGCAGTCCAGTTTTGGCATTATTTGGTTCAAAATCAATTTTCCAAAATGATTTGCCGGATTGGACTCTTTGGTGTTTATAGTCTCACATTGCACTATGTGAGATTAGATTCAGAACTGTGACGGGAGTCCGAACTGTAGGAACAATTTGAGCTCTCCGAAAGGGGGCGTGAAGAAAGTCGAGTCCACATAGATGGGTTGAAGAGTTGCCCAGTGTGTTGTGGGCTCATCACACTACTCCAAGGTGATCCACTGGGGAAACGCCGTTCGCTTTGTGCTTCGGAACCCAGGGAATTATCCCCCTTGGAGATCGGCCTACCCACGCTAAAATCTAAGGTTTTTGACATGGGCCATAATGACATGATGTTGGCCTTGGACTTGACTCTGATTGAAGAACGCTGAGATTGTGCCCTTGCTTTCATGGCGCGGTATTAGCAACAGCTCGCTAAATCATATAATCAGCGCGTGCAGTTGCATCGTTATACGCCTGGAGAATTGGTCCTCAAGAAAGTGCTTTCTGCTACTACGAATCCGACAGACGGAAAATTAGGCTCCAACTGGGACGACCCTTATCAGGTTGATTCAATCACCGGAACTGGGGCATATTGGCTCAAAGACATGGCTAGGAGAAGTTTTCCACGCCCCTGGAATTCCGCACATTCGCGCAAATTTTATCACTAAGCCAACTTGTATGGCGTGCTAGTTTGTTTCGAATTTTTGCTTATATGTTATGCATACATCTTTCAATTTCCCAGTGCAATGGCCTTCTTATCGCAATCTGGTTAATAATGGTTTAATAACGAATATAAGACTCCGAATTTGGAACACCCTTCATGGATGTCACGTTTGGGTCAAATAAGTCTTCGAATTCGGAGCACCCTACGTGGATATCACGTTTGGGCCGAAGCCTCCGAATTCGGAGCGCCCTTCGGGGATATGATTGGCCAACACAATAAGACTCCAAATACGGAGCGCCCTTCATGGATGTTACTTTTGGGCTGAATAAGTGTTCAAATTCGAAGCACCCATCGTTTGTAAGCACAAATGGCCAGGTAATCCTCAAAATTCGGAAGGATCAAATTTGGCAAAAGAATGGCATGGATCAATATACGATTGTCACAAGTAGATACAAACATTAATCGAAACAATACAACAAATATTTATTTCTTTAAATAAGCACAAATACATGGCTTTTGACAAATTCAAACATACAATAATTTGTATTGATATCTAAATCTATTCGGCAGCCTCTTCATCGTCTGATTTCTCGGCGTCGTAAGCTTCGAAAGGAAATTTGTAATTTTGATACAGAGGTGACGCCTGTGGGGAAGTGGTTTGGAAATACTCTTCAGATCCTAGGAGACGCTAGTGATCCTCAGCTAGTCACCTGAAAAGATACAAACACTGTGGTCGGGGGTGCCGGAATTAGCACTCCGACGGACAAGTCAGTTCAGACACTCAGGATAGCTTCTTTACTAAGTTAAGTGAAGTGATTCTTACATACCTTTCTCAATCCATTGTTCCTGTATTTATACCTGTTCCTTTTGATCCTCGGGGCCAGGGCCTACTTTTTAATCATTGTCCTTTTTCTTATTCGGCTCTAAGGATCTACACTTATTCGGCACATATATTGTATTCGGCTTCCCATTCTCGTAGGATATAGTCGATTAATATCAGTCTTCTAAGGTACGCACCTTCTGATTTTGCCAGTATTCGGCTCCCACAATTGCCCCCCGAACTCCCCATTGACGGTAGTTAATCGGCATGTTTGGTCTTGAATTGGAAAAGTCAAAATAGGCTAGGCGGCTTCGCGTGCCCCAATACTGATGTCAGAATGCGCACACCTTTTCGGTCATCATTACACTTTCCCGCCTCATTCGTGCGTCTCGCATTTATTGCGATTTGAAATTTCAGTCCTTTCGAGTGCACATTTTGTCGAGTATTCGAGACTCTTGGACCGCCAGCGGGCATCCCTTCTCTAACTCGCGTTTTCTGCAATTCTTCTCCGTCTATCCTTGCCCTGTCTACTCGTAAGTCTTCTTCTCTCTTCTTTGCAACCCTATTTTCTGTTTGTCATTTTGATTTCGGCAGAACCTTGAATCCCCGCGAAAATGGCTAAACACTTGAAAGACCTCCTTTCTGAGGGTCATATTTCCGGATCTCGACGACACTTTTCCATTCCCGACGATGTCCACTTATCTCTTGTAACGGATAGTACTCTTGATATGGAGAGGGAGGATCAAAATACGATCGTCTGCCCTCTCTTATCCATAGCGGAGGGCGGAGTCCGTTTTCCCCTACATCTATTGCTTAGGGCCGTCCTTTGCTATTGGAGTCTGATTCCTTCTCAACCCAACGTAAATTTCTTTCGAATCATCATGGGGGTTATAGAGTTGAACCGACGCCTTAGGATCAACCTTGGCATTCCGGTGATTCGGCACTGCTACGCTTTGGCTAAATCTTCCGGTCGGCTGGGGCGATACTTTCTCAGGGCCAAGGACACTGACCATCACTTGATAACCATGCTTGCCAGTTCTGGTAAGAGAGTTGACGACGTAATGGTCAATGTCCGAGGTAATTGGGAGTTCAGTGAAGGCGAAGACCGCCTAGACCCTATTCCCAGACGGAAGGGTGATCCAGGTTGCCATGTAATGCCTCGTGTTTGTTGATCTGCCTTTTATTCGGCTTTTTTCCTTTAATCACCCCTTGTTCTTTGCAGGTAACAGATTGAAGAAGATTCTTTCCTCAACAGACGACGCAGTCCTTGAGGAAATTAAGTCTGCACTTAGATACTTCGGCCATCCAAACGTACAAAAGCAAGGGAGAGCTGCTCACATACTCCTCCGATACGAACCTACTAATACTACATTCTCAGCCGCGGACAGCATTCCAATTCCATCTGGCGATCAACACCTTTCGGCACTTCTCTTCCCCAGCTTCAAGAGCCTTAGGCAAATTGGCCTCGAAGATTCAGATTTGGGGGAAGACGGGGAGTCGGTGGTAGAGGTAGTTGCTGAACCAACCAGAGAGGTCACTGAGGAGGCCGAAGAGGTCGACGAGGCGATACGCTCGGCGTTCGAGGCCGCCAGACTTAACCAGTCTTCACCATCCACTTCGGGTCGGGCAGAGTTTTCTTCTGGAGATATTTTTGCAAATTTGGGAGACCTACCCGGCGATTTTTCCAAAGGTATGGCTGGGGAAAGCCTTACGCAGATGGTGTGAAAGAAAAAAGCCGAGCGAATGGCTGCTCGAAAGAAGGCCGAGGCTGCCCATTCTGAGCCCACCTTGATTAAAACTTTCATACCCGTTATTGAAGAGACAACCCAGGTTGTTGCGGCCGAAGCGGGGAAAGAAGTTGAACAGGTCATTGACGAACGGCTGATTCTGGAGGAATGGGGCAAAAAGCGTAGTGGCGAGGGAGAGGCTGGGTCAGAGATTAGCCCTACTTCCAAACGGCCTCGTTTAGAAGAGTCGGACGTGGTTGCTCCTTTTATTGTTCAGCCAAAGATCTAAGATACGTCGATCTCTTCTAACGCTTCAGCCATTGAGGATCCAGCCATGGCGTTGATCCTGGCGGCTTTAATTTCCTTGTCGGCTGACACCGCAGCCTTTCGCGTCGTGCCAGATGTTATGGCTATAGCCTTGTCTACGCAGTCGGCGCTCCTGGTAAGTGACCATCTCAAATTCTCTTGAATTTGTTTTCATTAAGGTATCTGACGATCCCAACTTGTTTTGCAGACGGTTGGCAGGATCGCGGACCTAGGCCGCCGCCTGCATGATGCCCTTGGCAGGATTGATCGTTTGCAAACGGAGGGGGACAGTCAAAAGAGTAGGGCCGAGTTCGAAGTGATGAGAGCCGCAATGGAGAGTGCGTGAGCTGAAGTAGAGGTGGAGAGGGCTCGCTTAGCTGAACAGCTCCGCTCTGACGCTGAGAGTAGGGCAAATGCGAGTGAAGAATCGCTCAAGTTAGCCAAGGAGGTGCTTGCCGAGGTGGAGGCTCATTTAGAGGAGCTCAAGGCGGCCAAGGAAAAAGCCGATTCTGAGGCTTCTGCGGTATTTGAGGAAGGAAAAAGCGCCGCCTATACGGAATATGTAGATGAAGTCCCCAAATTCGAGAATCGGGGGTTCAAACATGTGTGGCTCAAAGCCCTTACTGCCGCTGGAGTTACATTAGCCTTGCCAATTCCCTACGAGCAAGTGGATGTTGAGCCACTTGAATCTGACCCCGAGGATTGATCTGGGAGACATTTCGATTTTATTAAGTATTTTTAATTCCGATGTAAATTTTTGTTTGGTAGACTTTTGTTGGTTCAGGATAGTTTTCATGTATAAATTGGTTAATATATGCGCTCAATTTATTAATGAAAATTTCCTTGTTATTTCACCACCACTTGTACACAGTTTGTGAAGTTATGTTAATGAAGGATGTTTCGCCTTTAACTAATTTGGATAAAATCATTGCTGTGTTTGAGCTTTCAGAGATTGAATATCTTACGACAATATTGACTCATCACTCATATGCCGAGTATTGTGGGCATTCAAGCCACATAGGTTGGTGAAATTGCCCTGGCCCCAGGTGGTTCATGATTGTTCGGACGCCGGATGAGACGACCTTAAGAAATTTGAAGTCGATTCATGAGCCGGCTGGGGTACTTGAGCCGAATATATTGATGAATCTGCCCTTGCCCCAGGCGGTGCATGGTCATTCGGGAGCTGGATGAGACGACCTTAAGAATTTTGAAGTTGATTCATGAGCCGGCTGGGGTACTTGAGCCGAATATATTGATGAATCTGCCCTTGCCCCAGGCGATGCATGGTCATTCGGGAGACGGATGAGACGACCTAAAAATTTTGAAGTCGATTCATGAGCCGACTGGGGTACTTGAGTCGAATATACTGATGAATCTGCCCTTGCCCCAGGCGGTGTATAGTCATTCGGGAGCCAGATGAGACGACCTTAAGAATTTTGAAGTCGATTTATGAGCCGGCTAGGGTATTTGAACCGAATAGATTGATGAATCTGCCCTTGCCCCAGGCGGTGCATGATCATTTGGGCTCCGGATGAGACGACCTTAAGAATTTTGAAGTCGATTCATGAGCCGGCTGGGGTACTTGAGCCGAATAGATTGATGAATCTACCCTTGCCCCAGGCGGTGCATGATCATTCGGGCGCCGGATGAGACGACCTTAAGAAATTTGATGTCGATTCATGAGTCGGCTGGGGTACTTGAGCCGAATAGATTGATGAATCTGCCCTTGCCCCAGGCGGTGTATGATCATTCGGGCGCCGGATGAGACAACCTTAAGAAATTTGATGTCGATTCATGAGCCGGCTGGGGTACTTGAGCCGAATAGATTGATGAATCTGCCCTTACCCCAGGCGGTGCATGATCATTCAGGCGCAGGATGAGACGACCTTAAGAATTTTGAAGTTGATTCATGAGCCGACTGGGGTACTTGAGCTGAATAAATTGATGAATCTGCCCTTGCCCCAGGCGGTGCATGATCATTCGGGTGCTGGACGATTGAGGTTTTCTTAATTAATGAGATTGCCTCGAGGGCACTGCCTCTGTAAAGGATAAATGAACAAAGGTACAACCTTTATACGCTTAGTAAACAGCTGACTCCAGCTCTTGGAGGAAGATTCATCGTGTGAATGTCGAACAGGCCCTTCTTTAACAGCAGAGGGGAAGCGAGGACACTGGCTGAGATGGGCGGAGACATGATTCGAGGTGGTGAACCTTTGCGCATAGGAAGTAGGAGTTCTAGGGATCGAGAGAGGCGTCAGCCTCCTTGACGTCGAAGCAGGTCAGCCAGGCGGGACAAGCAGTCGCAGGGCAGATCTCCGCAACTACGAGTCGAGAGGTGATCTGACGCGAATCCGTGCCCATTAAGCTTTGCTGTATTTGGGGGGAATAGACCCATGACAGAGGCGGACTCAATCGTTCGAGACCCAAATGTAGCGGTCGAGTTTGGTCGATAAATTTTTCCTCATGAGGTTCAGAAGTCAATGGTAGGTCGCCAGGACTATAACGTATTTCGTGAAGGCATTCAAGGGGCGGTGAAGGGGCTTTACATTGCCTATGAAATTGGCATGCGGCTGCGTGCTGCCCGTCGAGAAATGGAGAAGAAGGAGGAATGTATTCGAAGTTTGGAGGCTCGCGCGGAGGCGGCTGAGCGTGAGTTAAGGAAGGCCAGGGCGGCTCAGGCACAACCCGCTGGGCAGGTAAAGCCAATTGTGGAGGAAAGGGTTACCAGTCGGCTCATCAGTACTGCGCTCGCCGATCGTGAGATGGCGAATATGTTTGCAATGGATTTTGCGAATGGGAGGGCCTATGAAAAAGGTTTTCATGAAGGCCGAAAAGTTGGAATCGAAAAGACCAAGGAGAAGCTTGCCGAAGAGGTTTGCCGATGTGAGAATCGTGGATTTAGGCACGGTTGGATCAAGGCATCTCAAGCCGCAGAAGCTCTTCGAGCGTCGAGCATTGATTCAGCATCACCACTCTACCACAGTAAATATTTTCCGTTTTCCGCCTTTGAAGTCGAGAAAAGTGAGGATGAGGGTGACGCCGTATAAGAATACGCATTGTAAGGTTGAAACGCAATAAAAACTATGTAATTTATTGTTAGATTGAATAAAAATGTTCTATTATAAATATTTCGTCGTAGTTCGTATTCGGCATATACGTGTTTCGTTTTATTACATGGATGTTTGAATGAATGCACAAACATTGGTCGTATAGTGATACGCCAGCTTATAGGCGGGGTCGGCCCAATCGTAGTGGCCGTTTATTCTTGAATGTGGCCATTGTAATTTCAAGAGGCCAAAAGCCAGTACGTGGAGTGGCTGTGGCAAATTCCAGTCGACGCGGGGTCTAAATGCTTGGCCGGTTGGATTGATAGCGCTGCCCCTGTCCCAGTCAGTGCATGTGTTCCAAAAAGCCGTTCGGATACCTAGGCCGTGGTGAATGTCAACCGACGTTCGTCTCTTGGGGTTTTGGCGTTAATGAAATTGCCTCGGGGTCACTGCCAGCATTTAAAAATAAATGGAATGAACTCTTCGTGCCAGTGACCTCATTAATATAACGCCATTTGTTGCGTGGGGTTATATAATATTGTGGATGTAAAACAGAGTTTCTTTAATCAGCCAAACTCGAACTTTGACCTAGCTTGATGCCGCAATGGATCGCAGCGGAGAATTCTCTGGTGTGGGAGGTAGGTCGTTAAATAAGAAACGGGAGGCGCGTCAGCCTCCAAGTCGTCGAAGCAGATCGCCCCGAAAGGAGACACAACGACCGTTGCCCTTAACCTTCCTTGTCTTGGATCTTGGCCTTGACATTGTTGATGGTATCAGAGGGAGGTCCAGAGATAAGCTAATTCGGGCACGGTTGGATCAAGGCATTTTGAGCCGCGGAGGCCTTCCAAATGACGTGCATTGATTCGGGGCCTCCGCTGTATCAACGTGATTAACTCCCCTTTTCTCCTTAGAAGTTAAAGATAGATGTTGTAATATTCAAACGCGGATTGCGTCTATGTAAAAACTGTTTGATCAAATAAAAAGTTTTGTTTCAAGCATTTGCGTCTTACTCTGGATTTTTTTTTTATATGCTTAGCTAAGCACCTTATTTCGAATGTTGGCATGTTTTGTTTCATTTTGTTCGTGCTGAAGGGTGCTCCGAATTCGGAGGTATGATCTGCCCTAGGGTGTTACGCGTCAGAGGCGCTGCGAATTCGGCGTCTTAATCGACCCAAAGACATCTTGCACCGATGGGGCTCCGTAGCTGGCGTTTCGATGCGGAGACTTTAATCGGCCCTAAGGTGTAATGCATCAAAAGGGGGCTCCGAATCCAGAGACTTAGTTTGGCCAATCGTGATATCCACGAAGGGCGCTCCGAATTCGGAGTCTTAGTCGGCCCTAAGGTGTCATGCACCAAAGGGGGCTCCGAATCCGGAGACTTTAATTGGCCCTAAGGTGTCATGCACCAAAGGGGGCTCCGAATCCGGAGACTTAGTTTGGCCAATTGTGATATCCATGAAGGGCGCTCCGAATCCGGAGTCTTAGTCGGCCCTAAGGTGTCATGCACCAAAGGGGGCTCCGAATCCGTAGACTTTAATCAGCCCTAAGGTGTCATGCACCAAAGAGGGCTTCGAATTCGGAGACTTAGGTTGGCCAATCATGATATCCATGAACGGCGCTCCGAATCCGGAGTCTTAGTCGGCCTTAAGGTGTTATGCACCAAAGGGGGCTCGGAATCCGGAGACTTTAATCGGCCCTAAGGTGTCATGCACCAAAGGGGGCTCCGAATCCGGAGACTTTAATCGGCCCTAAGGTGTCATGCACCAAAGGGGGCTCCGAATCTGGAGACTTAGCTTGGCCAATCGTGATATCCATGAAGGGCGCTCTGAATTCAGAGTCTTAGTCGGCCCTAAGGTGTCATGCACCAAAGGGGGCTCCGAATCTGGAGACTTTAATCGGCCCTAAGGTGTCATGCACCAAAGGAGGCTCCGAATCCGGAGACTTAGTTTGGCCAATCGTGATATCCACGAAGGGTGCTTCGAATCGGGAGTCTTAGTCGGCCCTAAGGTGTCATGCACCAAAGGGGGCTTCGAATCCGGAGACTTTAATCGTCCCTAAGGTGTCATGTACCAAAGGGGGCTCTGAATCCAGAGACTTTAATCGGCCCTAAGGTGTCATGCACCAAAGAGGGCTCCGAATCTGGAGACTTAGCTTGGCCAATCGTGATATCCACGAAGGGCACTCCGAATCCGGGGTCTTAGTCAGCCCTAAGGTGTCATGCACCAAAGGGGGCTCCGAATTTGGAGACTTTAATCGGCCCTAAGGTGTCATGCACCAAAGGGGGCTCCGAATCTAGAGATTTTAATCGGCCCTAAGGTGTCATACACCAATGGTGGCTCCGAATCCGAAGACTTCAATCGGCCCTAAGGTGTCATGCAACAAAGGGGCTCCGAATCCGGAGACTTAGTTTGTCCAATCGTGATATCCACGAAGGGCGCTCCGAATCCGGAGGCTTAATCGGCCCTAAGGTGTCATGCACCAAAGGGGGGCTTCGAGAAATGAATTGAGCGACGAAGAAAAATGGTTTGCATTGCAGAAGTGATATATATACAAGTATCAAAGCCCACAGGTCGGGCTAGTGATAGGGTTCTAATAAAATCTCTGCTTATGCCGATTACGGGGAGCCATGGATTTCTTCAATGCCATAGGCTGTCAGGAAGCGTACAAGCTGATGATAAGTGCTTGGGACGGCCTTCATAATATGTAACTAGGTCCGCCCCATGATGACATTATACGGCGAATGGAGCTTTACGACCAGGAATTCTACTTCGACTGTTCTGGAGCCTGCTCGAACAGGTAGTATGATCTTTCCTAACGGGTACTCGGGATTCGTATTAAAGCCGAACAATGGGTGAGGTGCCGGAGACAGATCTGACTTGTTGAAGCCGAGTTTGATGAAAGTTTTGTAATACATAACCTCCGAAGTACTCCCTGGGTCTATGAGAATGCGTTCAATGGTGAACCGATTTACGCGTAATTTGATGACCAACGGATCGATGTGGGAGGCTGTTGTGCCGCTAAGATCAGAGTCATTGAAAGTAATTGTCAGAGCTTCTCTGGGCCATTCGGTCGGAATACGTTGCTTTTGGGGGATTGGATGCGATTGAATTGTGTGCACGGTTGGGGACACAGGCAGGCTGTAGATTATAAGGATCACGCCAAGTGGAGGTGAGTCCTGCCTCAAGGCTAATGCCTGGATTGGCTTTCCCTTTCTCACGTACTGTTGCAGGCGGCCGTCTTGCACCAGCTCTTCCAGGTGATCCTTTAATGCGTAACAGCTCTCGATTTCGTGGCCGTGATCTTTGTGATACTCGCACCACCTATCCCTTCTTCGCGTGTCAGGTGGCCCCACCATCTTTGACGGCCATTTGAAGAATGGAAGGTGTTGGACTTTGGTTATTGTTGTAGTGATTGGTTCTGATAACTCTTTGTACTTCTTGTCGGCACGCCTCGAGCGCCTGCTGTCGACTTGCAGTTGTTCATTCGTCTGGTGGGAGCATTGATCGCTTGATCGGCGAGAGTCCCGCCTTTTGTCTCGTTTAGCGCATTGCCGTGGCTTAGGGCTCGGAGGTGGCACAGAACTTATTGGTTGAGCAATTTCAAGGGGGGCCGTTTTGTTGGACATTTGTCTAGCTTTTATTCTCAAGGCATCATCTTCCACTTTGCAATACTCTTCAACTTTCTTTATCAATGCCCAGACTGTTTTGGGGGGTCTTCTGGTCAAGGAACTGTGAAGAGCACTGTCGGGATGTAGTCCCATTTTGAAGGCGGTGATGGCCATGGAGTCGTTGCAAGCGTCGTCGACGAGGTTGAAGCACTCCCAATAGCGCGCCAAATACGCTCTGAGCATTTCTCCTGACTGGATCTGCATAGCCCAGAGAAAGTCGGCCTGTTTCAGCTGTACCATGTTGGTGATGAACCTGGCCCTGAAGGATTTCTGTAATTGATGGAAGCTTTTGATCGAAGCCGGCTCCAGCTTATAATACCACCTGACAGCTAATGGCCCCAGGCTGCTGGGGAATATTCGGCACATGAGGGCTTCGTTGTTTGCATGCAATGTCATGGCCTGCTTGTAGTGACGGATATGATCAGTGGGGTCTGATTTTCCGTCGTAAAGAGTGAATGACGGAGCTTTGAACTTCTTGGGCAGGGCCGCCCTTGCGATCCGTCGGACAAAAGGATCGTGCTGGTCTTCTTCGTCTGAACTGCTTTTTCTGCACTTGTTCCTTGTATGTAGACTCTTTTCAGAGGAGCTGGAAGTTTCAGATCGTCCCTTCTTGTTGAGCTCTGTGGGTGATGAGTTGGAGTCGCTATCGGTCTCCTTTGGTCGGGCTCGAGGTCGTTGTCCACCTGCCCTTGGAGGTCGTTCGGGATCTTGGCGAATGGTTTCTCTGGATTTTGCTACTTCCAGGGCCAAATCTTGACAGAGACGTTTATTTTTAGTGATCATGTTCTCCAGCCTTTGTTCATTCTGCTTTGCTTGTTCCATGATCGCTCACATTGTCTCTTGCGCTGAAGTCGTTGGTGAGTCGAAGTTCAAGGCACGTCTTGCAATGATGGTTTCCTTTCCGCGCATATTTGCTGGAGTGAGGTCATCTCCCTGTGCGGTCTCGTCAATGGCTATTGGAGGATCTTTAGTCACGCCTGCCATGGATGTATTTGAGTATTTCCACAGACGGTGCCAATTGTGGGGAAGTGGTTTGGAAATACTCTTAAGATCCTGGGAGACGCTAGTGATCCTCAGCTAGTCACCTGAAAAGACACAAACACTCCGGTCGGGGGTGCCGGAATTAGCACTCCAACGGACAAGTCAGTTCAGACACTCAGGATAACTTCTTTACTAAGTTAAGCGAAGTGATTCTTACATACCTTTCTCAATCCATTGTTCCTGTATTTATACCTGTTCCTTTTGATCCTCGGGTTGAGCAAGGAATCCGTGAAATCCGTAATCCGATCCAGTCCAGTCCAATCCGATAGGTTTGGATTGGTTTTTTGAATCCGTGGTTCGGTTTCGGATTGAAAAATTAAAAATCCGTTGTACACGGATTGGTTCCGGATTGAACCCCATGGTTCCGGATAGGAACTGATCCGGACCGTATACAAATAGTATATATTTTTATTATACATCCTCCCTCATAGTATCTTCTTTTATTCTATATAAAATCTAAACTCAAACCTAAAACCGTATAATATCTTTTTTTTATTACTTTTTTTTGTTAGTTTTTAGTTTTAATTTGTAATGGTCTAAATATTTATGGTGAAATCAGTTTTCTCATGGTTGTTTAAATTCTAGCACAATATGTCACTATTATAGAAATAGATGTTGCTATTGTGGAACTAATATAGTGCTATGTTTATATTTTTATGAAATTAAAGTGTTATATATATTTTTTTGTTATTTAATTATGTGAATCTGTGGTTCTAAACCGATCCAATCCGTATTTAAATGGATTGGTTCGGATTGGTTCCATGATTTAAACGGATTGGATTGGTTCCAATTTTTCAGGAACCGTAGATAACGGATTGGTCCTAGTTTTACCCAAATCCGGTCCAATCTGAACCATGCTCACCCCTAGGGCCAGGGCCTACTTTTTAATCATTGTCCTTTCTCTTATTCGGCTCCAAGGATCTACACTTATTCGGCACATATATTGTATTCGGCTTCCCATTCTCGTAGGATACAGCTGATTAATATCAGTCTTCTAAGGTACGCACCTTCTGATTTTGCCAGTATTTGGCTCCCATAATGCCGAATCGATACCCGCGACATGCAGAGCCTTAATCCAACCATGCTTAAATCCACGATTTTCACACCGACAGACATCCTCAGCTAATTTTTCCTTTATCTTTACAATACCAATTTTTCAACCGTCATAAAAACCTTGTTCGTAGGCCTTCGTTCTTATTGCTTCTTTTGTAAACATGCTTTCCGTATCTCGGTTGGCAATCACATGATCCAGCAGACGCTGGTTTACTTTTTCTGCCACAATCGAGTTCATTTGACTCGCTGACTGCATTTCGGAAGCCTTAGCTTTCTTCAGCTCGTTCTCGGTTTTCTTTGCGCGAGCTTCCAAGCTCCGAATATGGCGGTGTTTCTGCTCTATCTCTCTTCACGCAGCACAAAGATGCATGCCGATTTCATAGGAGGTGTATAGTCCTTTTACTGCTCCATGGACTCCCTCTCAAAAAACTTCGTAATCAGGCTAACTAACCATTGATTATTGGACTTCGGGCGAAAAAATCTGTCCACCAAACTCGACTGCCACAATTGGATTGTAGATAATTGAATTCGCTCCAGTCATCGGTTTATTCCCAATAAAGACTGAAAAACTCAATGGGCGTGGTGGCCTGCTGGTTTCGTTTCGCGAACAGGGGGAGCTCCCTCGCTGCTGCCTCTCCTTCCTGGGTGACTTCTCCACCCTGTCCCCTCTTGGAAACCTACTTCGGCGACGGGGGGAGCGACGCTACTCATGCTCCCCTGACGTCCTGTTTCCCATTGGCGTAGGTTCGCCACCTCGATTCATCTCTAAGTCTAGTTCAACTAGTGTCCTACCCTCTCTTCTGCTGTTGAAGAATATTCTTCTTGACATCCAAATTTCCTCAGTTCAACACAATGCTCTTTCCCCTCTCACAGCCTATTGAATTTGAACACAGTACGGAATCCACTCGCACCTAGCCCCACCTTGCTTATTAATTATGGGTGCAGCGTTCCCAAAGCCGTCGCTTCAATGCATTACGTCGACAAGTTACTGTGCCCAACCTAATCCATGCACTACAAATATTCGACGATTCTGTCTATCAATCAGCTGGGGCAAGGGCAGATTCATTAATCTATTCGGCCCAATTACAATGTATTGCACCGACAAGTTGTCGTGCCCCACCCTATACATGAACTACAAATATTCGGCGGTTCTGTTCATCAATCAGTTGGGGCAAGGGCAGATTCATTAATCTATTCGGCAAAATTGCTATGCATTGCGCAGACAAGTTACTGTGCCCCACCTAATCCATGAACTACAAATATTCGGCGGTTCTGTTCATTAATCAGCTTGGGCAAGGGCAGATTTAGTAATCTATTTGGCCTCTATTGATAAATATATTAACAATGCCCCATCTGATCGGCAGATTTTATTCAATGTGACGTTGCAAGCTGTATGTTTTATTCGGCTCTTCAATGTTCAAATTGACACAAGACATGATTATTCAGCTTTGGAACGACTTGTCCATATGATTACATCACCCACTTGGCCAGTCGAGTTTGGCATTGAGCCGTATATTTAATTCGGCAGATTATGGTACAACCAATTATTTTATCGCCGAATTAAGTTACATCACCCTACTTGGCTATTAATTAGCACATGCAAAAAGATTATGTTATAGCTGATTATGTTATCACTGAATTAAGTTATATCACCCTACTTGGCTATTAATTAGCACATGCAGAAAGATTATGTTATAGCTAATTATGTTATTGCCGAATTAAGTTATATCACCTTACTTAGCTATTTATTAGCACATGCAGAAGTCAAACAAAAAGGCGATTTTCATTAATAAATCGAGTACAAATAGTCGTCATTTTACACATGAAAATTGCCCTATATTTAACTTCAAAACAAAATAAATAAGCAAAAATCTACAAAAACTACGTTCAGAAAACACCAAACAAAAAGCAAAATTACATTGGCACTGCTCATTCTCTAGGGTCAGACTCTAGCGGCTCAACCTCTAGCTGCTCGTATGGAATTGGCTGCTCCAATGTCACATTAGCAGCAACCAGGGCTTTGAGCCAGTCGCGTTTGAAGCCTCGATTTTTGAACTTGTGTACTTCCTCCACCTATTTTTCTATGGCGGCATTTTCTCTAGCTTGGAACACCTTGGAGATCTCGGAGTCGGCAATTTCTTTTGTCTTCTTCGATTCTTCCAAATCAGCCTCCAGTTTGGCAATCACCTCCTTGGCCAACTTGAGCGCATCATCACTTGCATTCACCCTTTGTTCGGCGGCCAGCCTAAGTTGATCGGAGAATTTGGCCTTTTCTTCCTCATCATTGGCCCTCGCTCACTCTTCTGTCGCTTTGCCCGCATCGGATTCGGCTCTAAGAGAGCCCTCTTTAGCCTTGCCGTTTTCAGTTTCGAGTTCGGCTTTGAGAGAGCCGATTTGCTCGATAACATCATAATGCCAACAACGGATTTCTACGATCCCGTGCGCCGCCTGTAAACAAAAGATTAATAAGATAGCTAGCATAAAAAGGAATGAAATATTTTTTCAAAGTTACGTACCAATATCGCTGATTGAGCGGCTAATGCTATTGACACCACATCTAGCTCTGCACGGAATGCTACTTTGTCAAACGGAAGAGAAATCGACGAGGCCACGCTTAAGGCCACGATAACGTCCTTCAAAGCCGAAGCATCAGAAGCAGTTGGGACGTTCTTTATTTTAGGTTGTATGATAAACGGCGCAGCCAAGTCCTGTGACTCTTCTATGCTCGGCCATTTATCAGTTTGGTTTTCAGAAGAGTCGACTTCGTGCTCGGCGGGGCATTTCTCCTCCCTTTGATCGGCCACCAAATTATCCGATTGATCAATGACAATTTGCTCCGTTTCGGCCATAACAATCTACTCCGTTTCCTCAACAAGAGCAGGCGGAGAAGACTTAGCCCCAACAGGAGCAGGTGGTGGGGGTTCAGACTTGGTGGCTTCGGCCCTCCTTCGAGCTGCCATCTTCTCAGCATTTTTTCTTCTGGCCATCTACGCGAGTGACTCCCCATCCATATTCTCAGGATCTGTGTCGGGAAGGTCTTCTAAGTTGGTGAAAATATCGTCTTCTAATGATACGTCGACTCATCCTGAAGTGGACGGAAAGTTGAAGCTGGCTTCTTCAAAAGACAAATTAAGAGTCGTATCAACCTCCTCCCCTAGACTATCAGTTCTGTCCAAATTGGATTGATTCGGCTGTTCAACTACTTGTTTGGCGACCTAGTCTAAATCCAAAACTTCAAGACCAATCTCCCTAAGGTTCTTGAAATTTGGGAAAATGAATGCCGTGAGCTGCTGTTCGTCCTTTGGAATCGGAATGTGAGCCATGGCCGAAAAAGTAGCGTATGTTGGCTCGTACCGCAATAAGACATGGGCGGCCCTTCCTTGCTTTTGGAGGTTTGGACGGCCGAAGAATTGGAGCGTAGTTTTGATTTGCTTAAGCACAGCGTCGTCGGCTAAGATAAGTACTTTTCTCAAATCGTTACCTGCATAAATAAAATAGTAAGTACATGTAATCTAAGTTGAATAAATGTATAACAAATGTGAATAGAAATGGGACAATATAGCCACTTGGTTCAGCTTTTTGTCTAGGCACAGGATCTGGGTGATCTTCGCCTTTGTCGAATTCCCAATTGCCTTGGACAACGACCGTGACGTCATCAACACGCTTACCAGAGTTGGCAAGCATAGTCACCAGATGGTGATCAGTGTCCTTGGCCCTGAGAAAGTAGCATCCCTGCCGACTAGATGATTTTGCCAAGGCATAACAATGCCGAATAACAGGGATTCCTAGATTAATCCTAAGTCGGCAGTTTAATTCTACTTTTCCCATTATGATTCAGTAAAAGTTTACGTTAGGTTGTGAAGGGAGTAGGACGGCCATAAAAAATAAATAAAGGGGGAAACGGGCTCCACCCTTAGCGATTGACAGGAGAGGAAAGATGATCATACTCTCATCCGTCCTCTCCATGTCGAGTATGCTATCTGCCACAAGTGACAGATGGACGTCATTTGGAATGGAAAAGTGGCATAAAAAAGTAGAAACACGGTCCGTGGAAATAAGAGCTTTCAAATGTTTCACCATCCGAATTAGAATGGAAAATAAGCTAAACTAAAAACAAAAAAAAAAAAAATGGGAGTTGGAATGAGGAAGAAATGCAAGGAAGAGAAGAACTTACAGGGTAGAGAGAAAAGGACAATGGGGAGCATATGGAAGTTGCAGAGGTCATGAATTCGAAAGAGCTTTGCAAATTCAAAAAATATTCAAAGGGACAGTGCAGCTTCATATCGCATTAAATGAATAACACATACGAAGAGGCGGGAAATTGTAATGATTTCTGAACTATGGTTGTTCTGACGCTTCGGTATTGGAAGGAGTGCAAGCGCCGTATTTTTAACTTTCCATATATTAAAGCCAAACATGCTGACTAATTGGCATTAGTTGGATGTCTGGAGGGTAATTGTGGAGGCCGAATAATGATATATTGAGGAAGGCCAATATATTTGAAGACATCTGGCCGACGTCAATTTGGCTATAATCTAAGGGCTCTTAAAGCCGAATATATAGTTAGCCATATGAAGAGCCGAATGGGAACCAGCACACAATCGGAAGGTTGAGTAAGCAATCAAGTGCGAGATTAAGAGTGGGCCCAACCCTTGGGCCCAAAGGGTAACATAAAAAGAGGAACGCCAACCAAAGAGAGGTATGTGAGAATAGATAAAACAACTTGAGATAGAAGTAAACTTGAGAGCATACTAACTTGTCTGTCAGAGTGCTAATTCTGGCACCCCTGACCGGAGTGTTCATCCATTTTTGAGATAGCAATCAGAGGATCAAGGACGTCTTACTAGATCCTAGAGTATTTCCAAACCATTTCTTCATAGGGGGTAAAGGGTGTAATTACAGAAGTCTTTCACATTGACAAAATGAGGTAATTTGAAGTTACGGAATCCAAATATTATGTGCCTAGAGGGAGGTGAATAAACTATTCAATTAAATATCTAATTTTTCTAATTCAATTTTAGTTGATTAAACAGATTAACACATGAATAAATAATATCAACACATGGATATATGATTTTAGTTGAAAAACCCGAAAGGGTAAAAAATTACGATCCCAACACTTAATGAAATCCACTAAAAGATTCAAAATATAAAGATAAAGTTGAGAGTACTTACAATATTTACTTAAGTTTACCTAACATAATGACTTGTAGTAACTCTAGGAGTACAACTTAACTCAGTCAGCCTTCTTGATCTTCAAGACACAACGAAACTTTAGTTTCAATCTCCGTTCTTGAACGGCTTCATGTAGACACCCCATTTTGACCACCCTTAAGACTTGTGCACATTACTCTAAACACTCGATGATGAAATGTTACGCTGTGCAATCATTCAATTATTCAGCAAAAGGCTTCAGTTTCAAACTTTAAAACCTAAACTTTACACCCCCTTTGAACAAAAACCTTATTTTTTCTAGCCTAATCACTCAGAGAAGAGTTGGCCAACAAGTGGCTGGCAAGCCATTTTCAGGTGGCTGATCGTACCCCTTCATGGCCAACCGGCCATGTTTTGCGCAGACAGATATTTTGTAACAACCAACTGTCCCAATGTACATGCCTTGCACTAGCTGTCTCTTAAAAGATATTTTCAACGTGAGATGGTGTTTTTTGATAAATACAAGCCCCTTTCATGGTTTGGGGTTAGAAAATTTTACCAAGAGCCATAACTTATCCAACACACTTCCATCTTCTCTTGTAATATACATACACTATACATACACCTTCCAAGCCTAGACTTGAGGCTTTTACTAAGGTTCTTGAAGATAATTTCAGCTCAACTTGTGGTTTGTGAACTAGGAAGCTCTTTATCTCTTTCAATGTGTAATCTTTGAGCTTTTTCACCATTTTTTCTCTTCATTTTCCTTGTGTTTAGTTACTATTTTCAGAGTGTTTTGAGCCTGAAATATGTGATTTAAAGTCACAAAAATGATGAGGGGTTAACCACTCTTAGGTTTGTTGGTTGGTTGATATCCTTTGGTTTTATTCTATCTTTGCTCATGACCTTCCCCTCTCATACCTAAGTTCCCGAACCGAGACACTTTGGTTACGATGGACAAGTGGCCTTTGGCACGAGTCACGGGTTTCCTTATTTTTCTAAAAATATTAGGTGGCGACTCTGGAATCTGGTAATGCAGTCGATTTTTGGCATCTTTGATGATTAATGGATTTTCTAAGATTTGCTAGATTTGGACTCTCATTTGTTTTTTCTGTTTCACATTGCACTTGTGAAACCAGATTTAGAACCATGGGAGTCTGAACTATAGGGAAATCACATACGAGGAGACTAAACCCCTCCGAGGAGCGCAAAAAACTAGCTACAGCACTGCTACTACTTGGTCAAATCTTCTAGTCAGCTCAGAAGATTTATCCTGAAAGCCAAGGACATAGATCACCAACTGATAACCATGTTATCTAGTTCGGGAAAAAACATAGACGACGTAATGGTCTTGGTCTATGGTAATTGGGAGTTTGGCGCTGATGAAGATCGATCAAACCCCATTCTTCAGTGCAAGGGTGACCCAATGGTCAAGTAGTTAATTTTAACCTTGTATATATACTTATTTTTCCTTCAAAAATGACTTGCATAAACTGTCTCTAATTAGCTTCAATTAATTTTATAGGTGCTAATCTCAAGAAGGCTACCACGTCAAGGGATGTCAATTTGCTTGCACAAGTCAAGAGAGCCTTGGATTATACCGGCCAAGAGGATTGTGAGGGCTAAGGCCGTGCAACCCACATTCTTTTGAACTAGGACCATACTTACATCACCTTTGCTACTGCCAGCAACATAATAATTCCTAAAGGAGAAAGGCATTTGATTGCCCTTACTTATGATGACGCTATTAGCTTCAGAAATTTAGGAGTTGATTCGGATAGTGACAAAAGCATTGAAGTAGTGGACGTTGAGAACAGGGATTCGATAAATCCCTCCGAAGAGGAGGTCGCCACATCAGGGCGTAGCTTATTCCTTGATCTTGAGATCTTTTCTGACTGAGCAAACCTTGAGATAATAACTCGGGAAGACACTAAATATTTTCCAAGACTTGCGAGATCTTTTGGGTTTTACCGAAGACATGGGTGCCAAAAAAATGTTTCTTTCCTAAATTGCCCAATGGCGAAACACCAATAAAATGGCAGCAAAGAGCAAAGTGGTGGTGGCTGAGAAGAGTGGGGCTTCTGAACCCTTGCCTGATGTAGTTGTGGCTGAGAGGACTGTTAAGGTCCTTCAGGAGTCCGTAACAGAAATGAACCCCGCCGAAATGACGAGGAAATAAGTTGACCAAAGAGGCTCCAAGCACCCCGCAGAGTCAATTGAGCCTATTGAGTAGAGGGCACGCACAACCCCCTGTAGACACCCCATTTTTGACCGTCCTCAAGACTTGGACGTCACCGTTTGAACACTCGGTGATTATCCATGTTTATGTTCGTTTGGAGTTCCCGGAGGCCTCGGCTCGCTCGCCTTGCCTCAGGACCTCCGAACTTGACCGTTTAGTGTCTGGTTTTGCACCAAACACTTTTGTTTTGCCCTTAAGAGGTAGGGTAGGGCTTGTAGACCATCCCCACCCACCACCGGTAGTGACTAGAGGCCACCGGCTGGTGTTTGCTGCCACCGGCAATGTAGTTTGCCGGCCGGCACCTTTTGTTGCCGGTCAGCACTATTTTGTGCCGGTCGGCACTCTTTTTGGCCAAGATGGCATTTTTGGCCGGCCGGTTACTGTGCAGTTGCTTTTTGAGATATTTTTAGGCAGCTGTATTGCAGTGACTTTCCCTCCATACACTATGGAGGGATGGCCCTCTAGTTTTGCTTAACTTGTAAGTTTTGCAAGTTTGGTAAGAGGAGAAGGGAAGGCTCTCTCTTGAGGAAAAGGAGAGATTTTTAGACATTTTTAGAGAGGGAAAAACACAGAGAGAAGCTCTGGTTTTAGGGTTTGAGTTGTATACATATCCTATCTCTATATTTACTCTTGTGTGTGTTTTAGTCCATACTATTGCACACAAGCACCTAGTGTTTCACCTTCCTCTTGAAACTAGGGTTCTAAGGGCTTTTTCTTGAGTTTCTTGACTGGTTTGGAGCCAAAGGAGGCCATTGGAGCATCATTTGTGAAGAAGGCTTCAAGGGTGAGAATCTAGTCCCATTTTCCCCCTTTTTTGCATTGATTTTATACCTATCTTAGAGCTGTTTTTGTGCTTATTGTATAACATAAAAAAGTTCTGTTTTTAGGCCCTCTTTATTGTTTATTAAGAGTGTTTTGTTGTTTGAGGGTTGTTGACCACCCTTAGGCCTTAAAAGGCCTCATTTTGAGCCATTTTGTGCTAGCTCCGGGATTTTGGTGTTGGGGTCTCTTCACCACTGAAATCTTGAGGGATTTCAGTGGTGAAGATGATGCCTTGAAGTCCCAAGAAGGAGAGGGCCACCCCTTCTCCTTGTTGTCCTTGAAAAGGGCATATTTTGGCCTCTTAAGGAAGCCTATGCTTGAGTGTGTGTTGAGCATGTTTGGTTTGTTTTTCATGCTTATATATCCATAATATAACATGATTTTAAGTTGGTTTTGGAACTCCATGCATGCTTAGCATAGTTGCCATGTAATGCCATGTTTATGCCTTAATGTGCCTTAGGTTGTTAGCCTTTGTTGGAGCATGTTTTAGGCTTAGTCTTGTGAAGATTATGTGCTTATCTTGCCATGTTCTAGGTCTTTCCTAGGTTGTTTGGGTTGATTTTGGCAT
Source organism: Camellia sinensis (assembly GCF_055761805.1). Lineage (NCBI taxonomy): Eukaryota > Viridiplantae > Streptophyta > Magnoliopsida > Ericales > Theaceae > Camellia > Camellia sinensis. The sequence goes on along the minus strand of NC_138970.1, from coordinate 72,584,272 downwards.
GCTTGATATAGCTCCTTTGTATTTGGGCTTATTGGCCTTGAGTATGTGCATGTGTAGCATGCCATCTTTGCATTGTTTTGGTGATTTGGGATCATTCTACATGCCATTTCAGTCCCATTTCCATGCTTGTTTGGTTACCTTGCATGCCTCTTTAATGCTTTGGAAGCTTGTGTAGCAATGCTCCATGTTTTGGTGTTTATGCATGCCTTTGTTTTTGGGTCATTTAGATGCCATCTAAGTGGTCCTTAGGCCTTGTATTGATGCCCCAAAACTCTGTTTTTGGTTGATAAGCTCATACCATGTTTAGTCTTGTAAGTGTATTTCAATGCTCCTTGGATTTGCTTTGAACACTTAGACTATTTGTTGCATGTTTAGCTTGATTTGTTGCTTAGTTTGGCACCATGTATTAGCATGATTTTCAGAGCTTATGTTGCATGCTTTTAGTCCATGAATGTCTCTTTCAAGTGTGCTTGAATGTTGCTTGCTTTGTGCCTAAGTGTTGGGTCTTAACATGTGTGTGTGTGCATGTGTGCTTAGCATCCATTTTAGGCATTAATGGCCACTGTTTTAGGCCTTATTAGAGCTGCCTAATTCGTGTATAAGACCATCTTTCCATCTATTTGCATTGCCATATGTATGCTTGCATGATTGCATAAGTTCATTGCCATGCCATGTTGCATCCTTAGCTTGTATGCCTAGGTTGCATTGCATCTTACATGCATTCCTTGTCCCTTGACTTGGGTGATAGGGATTAGGACTTTGGTTTGATTTGGTTTGCATGCATTTGAAATCAAAATTGCATACTTGGTCTTTGGGCCATCATGCATGGAAATACGTGATTGGTGGTCCGAGAATCGAGGCACATGCCCCTTTGAGTCATTATCACGATAAGGGACATGGTTGGTGCATACATGCCTTGAATTGTGCTGCCATGCCTTGTTTTGCCCTCTGTTGCTGTGAGTTGCAGGTTCTGCAGGCCTTCTTTGCCGACCGGCAGTGTAAGGTGCCGGCCGGCAATATTTTCTCTGTCGACAGATTTATTTTGTGCCGATGGCCATACCACACTGCCGGTGGCAATTTCATTCAGCCGGTGGTATTCCCCAGTGTCCAGGGATGCAACCCTGAGGTTTTGACAGCCTCTAGAGGAGTGAAGGAAGGAAAACAGAGGCAGCTTGTGCATGGCGGCGCGCTTCCCGAGGCCGTTTATCTGTTTTTCTTAGCTTAATTTAATTTGTTAATTAAATTAATAAATTGGTAATATTAATTAGCTTGCGTAGTTAATTAATCTGTAATATTTATTCGATCCCTCCGAGTGAGGGTAAAGATGTAATAAGTGTGCGTGAGTGTGTGTATGTCTTCCAACCTCATGTCTTTCTTCCATTTTATTTACCTGCTTATGATGGTAGATTAGGGCACGTTTAATTTAGCATACCTTATGCTATGCATGTGTGCATCCATACATTTGTATTACATACATTAGGTTCGGTACATCATGCTAACTGCATTTGTACTTCAAATTCTAAATTGAATATGTGATAGTTGTGCATTTCTCACATGCCATGTTTAGGATAGCCGAGCCTATTCTAGCAACACTTTGTATGCGATGCATTAGGCACTTAACATGGACTTGGATCATGCATGTTTTGCTAACAAGTTCTCTATTTTGGCACGGAGTACGATGTAAGTATTTCCACTTTAGCATATCGCATGAGTGTGAATATTGCCATGACAGCATGCTTAACATGTGGCTAGATGCTTATGTGTTATAAACTGTTTTGAATGCCTGTGGGTGAAGGTTGGATTGTTTGAGTTGGAAAAACTCGTTGAAATCTGTGTTTTAGCCTACTTGCGAGTAGCAAATCCAAAGCATTTTCCAAAACAAACGGATATGCAATGCTTGTTTCCAAATTAGGCAATCTAGTCTATACTTGTTTGCTGCGCGCATAACATAGTAATTCTAGGCTAATAAATGGAATAAGAACACATAAAGTTTTCAAATACGGATATCACGGTTAGTAGAGGCCGGTCTTCAGACCGGGCGAAAGGGGGTGCTCATAGCTGACCTTCCCCGATCGTACCCAAGCTCTCGAGCCGAGACAACTCCGGTGATGACGGACATGTGGCCTTCGGCACCGAGTCAGGGTTTCCTAAATTTCCCCATTTTAAAAATATTTAGGTGGCGACTCTGTATCTGGCAAAGCAGTCCATGTTTGGCACTACTTTTTCAAAAATCTGTTTCTCAAAACGATTTGCCAGATTTGGACTCTTTGGTTCAGATTAAGAACCGTGACACAAATCGAGAGTCTGAACTGTAGCGAGGTCCCCCCGCAGACTTGTTACACCCCCACCCTAGACATTTTAACCCCTTTCATTATTCAACCACAGGTGATGGGTGCCGTCTTGCCGGTTGGGGCTTCGACAAGAGATCCAGTGGTTGGCTTGGCCATGACAAAGGCCATGATGCTGCCACTAGATAAGGAGGCATTTCATGCTGAGGATGACACAATGATGATAGCCTTTGCAGCTCAATCAGCAATTATGGTAACTTTTACTTTTTTTAAAAAAAATAAAATTAACAAGCTTCAAATGCTAACTTCTGTTTTTACTCAAGCTGCCAGGAAAAACGCCGATATCGAGCATTGGCATCGTAGTGCAGTCTAATTGGTTAATGAATTGAGGGGCTAGGTGGCAGCCAAGGAAAAGAAGGCCCAAGTAGCAGCTAATGAATTTTTTTTTATCGAACATGCCAAAATCGAGTCCGGACAAACTCGTGCTGATGAAACAGATAAGTTATGCCTAGCTGCCAAGGAAAAAAGCTACTAGAATTGAAAAGGCCTACAAGGCAGCGGATTGCAAGCTAGCTAAAGTTAGAGTCAGCCTCAAGAAGGCGCAATAGATAACATTTGATACCCTTCAGAAGGGGGCAGAATTAGCTACAAACACCTACGTTGACGAAGTGCTCAAGTTTGAGTATTGGAGGTTCAAACATGGGTGGACCAAAGCTTTTGTTGCCGCTAAGGTTGCCTTGGACACACCAATTCCTTTCGAAAACGAGGGCATAGAGACACTCGATTCTGACCCTAAGTAGACTAGATGTTGTGCTGTTATGTTTTTTTTTTTAATTTTATTTTAACCTTTATTAGTGTTCATTTTATTGTGTTCTGCTCGGCAACTAAGGTTGTTTTCATTTGTAAAATGACTTGCACGAATGATTCAATTTATTAATAAAGACAACTCGTTTTGTGCTGAATTTTCTTTATGCGGTGCTCTTAATGCCAATTAATTATATCTATTTAAAATGGATCAAACCAAGTTAATTAACTGGACTTACTGCTAAATAATCATACTTCTTTAGCAAGTGTTTTTGCCAACTTGATTACTCATAGCGTCATTATTAATGGTATCAACACTAAGGGGATAATAAGAATTCAAAATTCAAGTGCACGCATTATTTAAGCGATCGGTGACATAAAACTTAGATGGTATCATGCCCCACCCATGCGATATACAAGTTACAAACCCAAGGGACTGTTGCTTAGTGATATCAAGAATTCAAAATTGTCGTGCTTGCATTATTTAAGTGATCAGTGCCAACACTAATTTTGCAATCGGGGCAAAATGAGCATCCAACTACCGAGCATAAAACTCAGATGGTATTATGCCCCACCCATGCAATGTTCAAGTTACAAACCCAAGGGATTATTGCTAAGTGATACATGCCAAGTTGCCTCTGCCCCGATTAGGGAAACAAAGCAAAGAACCAGTTGAAGCTGACCAAATAGAGGGGTAGCAATAGGTAACGGTAGGTAAAAGGGGACAATGATACGATAGATCTGGGGCATGGCAATCCAATGATGACCTTGAAGATGGTGCTAATAATAGGTATTTGAAAGAGCGTGTGGTTGAGCTCTACTCAACAAACCTTTGTGCGTAGTTAGAAGTGAAGGGGTTGAGTAAACGAAGCCAGTGAAACCGAAAGAAGAAGAGAAGCACTGTCTGGAAGAAATTTGCCAAGACTGACGGAAGGCCATCGAAGATGGTAGGAAGGGTGTTGTGAATATGAAAGGCGAGACGATGACGGTAAAAGACTCAAGCCGCAAGGGTTTGATGGAACTAGAGGAGGAGAGCGGACGATAGTCACCTCATCAATCACATCAGAGCTCTGGGCAAAGAGAACCACATAGCAAATTGCCTAGGGGTAATGATCGTAACAAATGGACGAATAGGACCGCCGATGTATTGACGACTGGGAAGTTGAGTAGACCACCTCAGCCCTTGAGCTTTGCAATGTTCATTGGGGGCCAATGACAGAAGCAGACTCATTGGTCAATGATTAAACGTGGTCATGGATTTTGTGTGGCAAATATTTCCAGATAAGGTAAAACAGTCATTAACCGACTTACTGATTACGAAGCCTTTCGGTAAGGCATTCATGGCGTTGTAAAGGGGCTCTACAGTTTATACAAGATCGACATGGGTCTTTGTACTGCCTAGGCTGAGATCATGCAAAAAGACGACTTGATTCAGAACGTGAAGCACAGACTAGCCGAATAAAAAAAGAGAGTCGAGGTGGAAACCCGAAGAGCAAGGCAGGCCAAAGAAAAAGTAGTAGGGGCGGTGGAATTGGTAACGGCCTAAAACAAGGGGGTTCAACACCAAGTGGACCGTGCCGTGGCCGAACTTGAAACGATAAAATTCTTCCTAATGGACCACCACCAAAGTTGAGCCTACAACCAGGGATTGATAGAGGGTAAGGCACTTGGTGTAAAAACCACCATTGAGAAGCTTGCCGATGATGTCTGTAGATGCGAGAATCGTGGATTTAAGCATGGATGGACGAAGGCCCTACAATCAGCTAGGATAATAGTTGAGTTCTCATTGCCATTCGAGGCATATGATGTCAAGAAGACAGATGACGAAGAGGAGGGATAAGTTTGATTCTTGGGTTCAACATGCAAGACTGGTCACTAGCTCTAGTAGATGCAAACTCATAATGTATTTGTTTAGTTCACTTAGTTTGTACTCATATATATTTTTAATTAAATGAATTCAAAGTTTCTTTGCCATTAGAAATAGCATTTACCATTTGCATCACCCCAAGTGTGGATATTTATTAACTCGTGCCAAGCATGGAGATTGCTCTGAGTTTGGAGACTTATTGATGACGCTCCATGCCGAGCACGGAGGTTGCTTCGAATTCGGTGACTTTTATTGATGGCGCTCCATGCCGAGCACGGAGATTGCTTTAAATTTGGAGACTTTTATGGATGGCGCTCCATGCCGAGTATGGAGATTGCTCCGAATTCAGAGACTTTAATTGACTACGCGGCAATCAATTTTGAACATCAAAAGGATTGCAAAACATACAACTTATGCCATTGATTGCTTGTAAAAAGTAATACAAAATTGTTAACTAAAAAAGAGTACTCACATTAGTGGTAAAATTTATGCAAATGTGTAGAGTTCCATGGCTGGGATAATTGCTTGCCACTCATATCTGAGAGATAGTATACCCCTACTTCGGCAATGGACTTGATCCGATTAGGGCTATCCCAATTTGGATCGAGCTTGCTGTCGGCGGGATATTTTCCACCAAGCAAAACTTCTTTAGAACGAACTCCCCTAGTGTATATCGGCGGATCTAAACTCTCTATGTATAGGACTTAGCCTACTGCTATTGATATCGAGCCAATTTAACTAGTGCTTTATTGTGGCGTTACTCGATTAAATCTAGATCTAATGCCAACATCATATCATTTCATCCAATATCAAAGGTCCAAGTTTGGAGAGTTGGTAGGCCGATTTCCAAAGGGATAATGGCATCATTGCCAAAGGACATGGCAAACGGAGTTTCATAAGTGGATATTCTTAGCATTGTCCAATGGGTCTAGAGCATACTTGGTAATTCTTCTACCCACTTCCTTTTTACTTTCTCTAAGTGTTTCTTGATGTCGTCCAAAACAACTTTGTTTGAGGCCTCGGCCTAGCCATTGCTTTGTGGATAGGTTGGTGAGGAAAAATAAGGCCGAATGCCATACGTATCACATAATTATGATAAGGCTGAATGCCATACATATCCTAATTTGGACCGAGCTTGCCATATGTATCTAAGTCCCATTATCATATACAAGTGCCCTAGGTAAGCTGAATCTAGTTATGATATTTTTCCATACAAAACGCTTGACATTAGTATCCTTTATGTTGGCCAGCGGCTCTACCTCTACCCATTTGGTAAAATAATCGGTTACGACAATCACAAACCATTTATTACCTGATGCTCTCGGCAGTGGTTCCACGACACCAAATCCCCATTAAGCAAATGACCAAGGACTGGTCAATGAAGTGAGCTCTTTAGTAGACAAATGCTTGAGAGGAGAAAACCTCTGACATTGTTCATAATTTTTTACATATTCCCTGATGTCAATTCGCATAGTCAGCCACCAATACCCTTGTGTCACTGTCCGATGAGCCAACGACCGACCTCCTAAATGAGCACTACAATTTGCCTCATGAATTTCGGCTAGGCAATATTCCACCTTGTCTAGATGGACGCAATCAAGATAGGGCCCTGATAAAAATTTATTGTATAGTTTCCTCTCGGGGTACCTTAGGGCCTTGTTGCGTAGTTTATGGGCTTCTTTCTTGTCCTCTGGTAGTTGTTCGGATAAAAATACGATAATAGGATCTATCTAACTCGAACCTCCCTGCATTATTAGAATAATCGGCTCCAACGTCAAATCAAAGCTAGGCCTTGAATCATGACTCATTTCAATAGTACGTTTCACCTCCGAGTCGACTGCTGATACTAAATATGCCAAAGCATCATCTGATCCTGGGTTATCTGATTTAACTCTTGGCCATCAAGTTTTCCCAACAAGGCATTGGTCATTCACATGTAGGCCGCTATTTGATCATTTCTTGCAGCATATTCACCTTTCAACTAATTAATGACCAACTTAAAGTCACAATATACTTGCAAATGCTTGGCCCCCATCTGGAGTGAATTCCATAAGCTGACTAAGAGAGTTTTGTATTCGGCTTCGTTATTTAAGGCGTTGAAGCCAAGCTTAACCGATTACTCAATCACTGCTCCCTCCGAGGTCATAATAACTACTCTTGCCTCACTGTTGCGCTGGTTTGATGAACCATCACAATACAAATGCCATATATCATTGACATGCATTCGCCATTCCTAAGGAAGGGTAGCCAGTTGACTTGGCATAGTTAGTTCGGCTTCAAGTGCCGTTGGTTTGGTGAACTCAACAATGAAATCAGCGACAACATGGCCTTTGATGGATGACCTAGTGTAGACACCCCATTTTTGATCGTCCTCAAGACTTGGGCGTCATCGTTTGAACACTCGATGATCATCCATGCTCGTGTTCGTTTTGACTTCCCGAAGGTCTCGGCTGCGCGCCTTGCCTTAGGATCTCTCAACTTGTTTGTTTTGTGCTTGGTTATGGACCAAGGACTTGTGGTTTTGCTTCTGAGGGAAGAGGGTGTAACAAGCCCGCGGGGGACCTCGCTACAGCTCGGACTCGACTTGTAGTCACGGTTCTTAATCTGAACCAAAGAGTCCAAATCCGGCAAATCGTTTTGAGAAAAACAGATTTTTGAAAGAAGTGTCAAACATGGACTGCTTTGCCAGATACAGAGTCGCCACCTAAATGTTTTTTTAATGGGAAATTTAGGAAACCCTGACTCGGTTCCAAAGGCCACGTGTCCGTCATCACCAAAGTTGCCTCGGCTCGGGAACTTGGGTACGATTGGGGAAGGTCACTTCGTGAGCACCCCCGCTCGCCCGATCAAAGATCGGCCTCTACTAACCATGATATCTATTTTTGAAAACATTGTGTGTTCTTATTCGGGTTATTAGCCTAGGTTACTATGTGATGTGCGCAGCATACAAGTATAGACTGGGTCGCCTGAATTGGAACAAAACATTTCATGTTCGCTTTTTGAAAATGGTTTGCTACCCGCAGGTAGGCTTAAAACATTTGATGATTTATTCCAATTTAAGTAACCCAACCTTCACCCACAGGCATTCAGGCAGTTATATCATATAAGCAATTAGCCTCATAGTAAGCATGCTATTCATGGCATTCACTCACACGCATGCAAGGATGCTAAAGCATAAAACTCACCGGGTACTCCAAGCCAAAACAGAATTTACATTAGAAATCATGCATGAATCCTAAATATACAGAAATGCCTAATGCAACACATGCAAGAATGCAAACTATAGCAGGCTCGGCTATTCTAAACATGGCATATGGATTGCTACAGCTAACACGTATTCAACTTTGAAATTGAAATACAATGCAGTTAGTATGATGCGCCGAGCCCGGTGCATGCAAAACAGATGAATGATGTAAACATGCTATCATACTGTATGCTAATTGAAATATGCCCTAATCTAACCATCATAAGCGGATAAATAAAAGGGAGAAAGACGTGGGATTGGAAGACATACAACACACGCACGCACACTTATTACAGTTGTGCCCTCTCGCAGAGGGTCTGAATAAATATACAGTCCCGAATAAATAATTACAGTGCAAATAATACAGTCCAAATAATGTACAAATTCCTAATTAATTAACAAATTAACTAAGAAAATAAATAAAACTGCCGTGCAAGCCAGGGACTGCCTTGCTTCTGATGGATGATGCATGTCCGGGTTGTCTTGCGCGGAAATCCACCGGGATGCCCCAATTAGCCTCTGTTTAGCAGTTATTCTTGGAAAGCGTGCCGAGCTCCGAAAAGTTGTTGATTCTTCATTTTGCTGCAACAGAGAGCAAGAAAGGGGCATGGCAATGTATTTTCACAAATATATGCATGCCTCGATCCTCGTACCACCAATCACGCATACCGAGGCATGATGGCCGAGGAGTCGAATTGCACAACTCAATATAGAATGAATGCGCATGAAAACACAACAAGAACCTAACTCCATCATGGGTAATCCGGAGTGTCGGTGACTAGGGAATTGAGATACGTTTCGTCACTCGGAGTACGAAATGCACCTCGTTTCCCATGCCCGGGCTAACTCCTATCCCGAACACGATGCAAAATGCATGACATGCATGAAATGTGACTAAGATACAATCCCAACATACACAATGTCATGAAAATGAGATGTCTCGAAATGCGTGCACACGGGCATGCAAACCGAGGAAATACAGAAATGCGATCTAAGATACAACCTAGTATGCAAAATGCTATGAAAATGAGATGCCTCAAAATGCGTGCACACGGGCACGCAAATCGAGAAAATGACAGAATGCGATCTAAGGTACAACCTAGTATGCAGTATGCTGTAAAAAAAAAGATGCCTCGAAATGCGTGCACACGGGCACGCAAACCGGGAAAATGACAGAATGCAATGCAAATGACATGGAAATAGGATATGGGCTTACACTAACATGAGAGAGCCTCAGCCACACTCACATAAGAGGCCGATAAATGAAAAAGAAGTGCCTCGAAATGCATGCACAAGGGCACGGAAATCGAGGCAATGGTATATGCAATGCAAATGCATGGAAATGGCATATAGAATGCAACATGGACTTATACTAACATGAGAGAGCCTCAGCCGCACTCACATAAGAGGCCGATGGATGAAAAATAAGTGTCTCGAAATGCGTGCACACGGGCACGCAAACCGAGGCGATGGCATACGCAATGCAAATGACATGAGAACATGATATGGGCTTATACCAACATGAGAGAGCCTCAGCCACACTCACATAGGATGCCGGTAGATGAAAATGAAGTGCCTCGAAATGCGTGCACAAGGGCACGCAAACCGAGGCAAGGGCATACGCAATGCAATAGCATGGAAAATGATATGAAAACATGCTAATGGATTTTCAGCAATGAAATGTGGGGGTAAACAGCCCCGAAACGAGGCGAAAACACACCCGATGCGCGGAATAGTCCCGAAACACGAATTTTGGCACCCGAAATGGCCTATAGCTATACCAAACATGCATAATATGGACATGGAATGTAAAGACAGAAGCAAGGCAGCCCCAAAATTAGCATTTTACCAGTACAAAACATGGCCAAACAGCAAACCAAGATAGGGCAAAACTAGCATGCAAGAAATGGCCCTAAACATGGGATTAAGAAGCAACTCATAGCTGATGTCCTCAAACAGGTTAGGGCCCTTCAATAAAGTTGAAGAGGGATCCAAAATATGATGTTTTTCATAACTGTAAAATGGCCAAAAACAAACACAGGTATGGCTGCACTCTCATGCAAGAAAAAGGGCCAAAAGGTGGCCAAAGAGGCAAGTGGTATATGCAAAGCCCAAACTGAAAAAATCCCTTCTACAACATTGAAGAGGGACCAAAAATATGACTATTTACAGAACTGTAAAATGGCCAAAACAGTATACAAACATGCTAGAAATGCAATGCAAAATGAGGCTCAAAAGTGGCTATAACACAAAGTATACAAAATATTCCACAAACGACCAAAGACCCTTAATAAAACATGAAGAGTGGGCCAAAATAAGACTATTTTCATAACTGTAAAATGGCCAAAAACAAAAGCATGATAGGCTAAAAAAACATGCAAGAATGGGGACCAAAAGAGAGATATAACATGAAGTGGCATATGGAGGTCCCAAACCATGAAAGGCCCTGAATGAAACATGAAGAATGGACCAAAATAAGACTATTTTCAGAACTGTAAAATGGCCAAAAACGAAAGCATGATAGGCTGCCAAAGCATGCAAAAATGGGACCAAAAAGGGAGTATAAAGGCAAGTATAACATGGAGGTCCCAAACAGTGTTGAGCCCTTCTTCAATGTTTAAGAGGGGCTCAAAATAAGCCTATTATCAGTTTACAACATGCTCCAAAATAAATCACACACAAGCTAAAAATATCATGCAAGAAAATGGCATTTCAGAGGGATAATGAAGCAAGTGCAAGATGGAGGGCTCAAACAGGGTTGAGCCCTTAATGAGACGTGAAGATGAGCTCAAAAGAAGGCCACTTTCAGTTATGGCCGGAGCTCAAAGCAAAACGCATAGATGGCTAGGAAATATTGCAAAAAAAAAAAAAAAAAAGCTCAAAAAAGGGAAATGACAACTCACCCTTGGAGACAAGTCTTTTGTTGCTTCTTGGACCAATTTACAGCACCTTTAGCCTTTGAGAAGCCCTCCTTGTTGCTGGAAATGAAGTGGTGATGGTGGTGCTTGGTGGTGATGAAGAAAACAAGGTGCAGGACTTAAGGATTTTTAGGAAAATGAGGAAGATGGAGGGAGATATGTGTATTGAGGCTTGAAGACAATTTTTTCCAACCCCAAAATGTGATGTTGGCTGCTGGTTATAAGGACCAAAAAGGGGGTGTAAAGGTGGGGGAAAAGGAGGCCAACTTTCCCCCACAAAATATCCCCCGGATATTGATATTTTTTGGAGGATAAAGCTATACAGCTGTAAAGTGAATAGTGTGAGGATCTCGGCCGGCCAGTTATTTTGGTTGCAGGTGGCCGGCCGGCCACACCCCCTAGCCGGCCGGCTAGGGGTCAAAAGGGTCAAGCTGATTTAGTGGCTGGCCACCACATGATGGTGTCCTCCCATATGTGTACATCACAAATATGTGGTTCAAAGTTCAAGAAAGTGGCCCCAAGGTGTTCAACATTAGCCCGGAAGGAGGGGTTCAAAAGGGTCAGGTGGAATTACTGGCCGGCCATCAACTTTTAGGATCCTCCCAAGTGTGTACATCACAAATATGTGGTTCAAAGTTCAAGAAAGTGGCCCCAAGGTGTTCAACATTAGCCCGGAAGGAGGGGTTCAAAAGGGTCAGGTGGAATTACTGGTCGGCCACCAACTTTTAGGATCCTCCCAAATGTGTACATCACAAATATGTGGTTCAAAGTTCAAGAATGTGACCCCAAGGTGTTCAACATTAGCCCGGAAGTGTGAAAAACGGGCGCCGGAGGGCGTCGGAGGATGTATAACTGGTTGCTGCAACAATTACTAGCCTCCCACCCTTTAGTGACCTCCCCGGTGATAAAACAGAGGTACCTGCCAAAAATGTACGAAAACCGTTGCAAAACGAATGTTCGGGGGCCAAAACGCGCAGTTCGAGGTCCCGAAAATGGGCTGTTAAGCACCGAAAGTGGTGTTCGGCCACGAAGTGGGTTTCTCAGACCCCAGAGTCCCTCACAAGGGAGAAAATAAGATGTATGCGAAAAATCAGAGCAAATGGAGATGGTTAAGCGGTCCCGAACCGAAGCACACGGCCAACGGTCCCGAAAACCGGGAACCGGACTCCGAAATGGGCAAAATGGCCTACGGCCACCAAATGTAGCCCACGGCCACTGAGAGATGGTCTACGGGACCTCTCCCTCCCCTCAGGAAAAGAAACAGAGAAAAACGAGTCTGGTTCGCAAACCGAGGCAAGACACAGTAGAGAGTTCGGAAGTCCGGAGGCAGGGCTCGCAGCCGCGACTCTGAGAATTCTGAACAAGCACAATATGCAACGTCACCAAGCGCTCAATCGGTGATGTCTGAGTCTTAAGGTCGGTCAAAAGTGGGGTGTCTACTGTTGCCCCTCTTTGACAGAACTCGGAAGTCACAGGTGACGGGAGTGAATGTCAAAGCCCAGAGACGACCTATTTTTGACAAGGCCGAAGACTTAGACAAACGTACAAGATAAACAGAAATGTGCCCGCAGGCAGGGGGGGCAAAATGCAAAATGATATGCACAGAGTCGGAGGTAATTCAATGGTTATGCAAATGCAGCAAGCTGTAATGAAGCAAGTATTCGCAAATAGATGCAACAGTTTTAAGCAAGAATGCAAGGCAAAAACTACATTTCATGCAGTTAAGAATGCGGAGAATTATTCAATCCTCGCCACGTCTCACACGGAGAAGATACGATACCTGCGCGATTCGTCTGGTCGCACCAGCCTCAATTGAACCGTACATACAATATCGTGCCTGTAAAAGAGAGAAATTGCAACAAGTACAATATGCTACCAACATATACTTAATGTGATTCCAAAAGTTTGACACACGCAGTGCCGGTGAGTGAATGCATCGCAATGCAAGAGTGGAACATGCGTGACAACGCATGCTCAAGGACAGAAGCATGTCAATATCAAGAAATGTTCATAAAAATGTAAGTATGCTCATGAGAATGCGAATCATGTGCATGATAGTGCAAAGCGAGCATAAGTCAACGTGCCCGTTTGTTACGAAACAACGAGCAATGGAAACGCGTGTTTCGGCGAAGGCAACTCGATCATGGCCTCCGATCCGCTTCCCGGAAAGGCTACAACTCATTCAAAAAGGATATACTTCGATTTCGATGAATGATGATGAGACATATGTCAGAACTTGAAGCTGAAGTCCCCGCGGATCATTTCGCGACAGAAAGTGCACTTTTCTTGAATTTTTTTCAGGTCCCGGGAACTCCAATCTTCCTCAAAATTTGTAGAGAGGTAGGTGGCTATGTGGGGGACACCACCGGCCGTTTATCTTCCCAAGGGGAGGCCACCGGTCACTTTTACAAAAAGGAATTGGCTGGCCGGCCGGTTTTACAAAAAGGAAATGGCTGGCCGGCTAGAAAAGGTGGCCGGCCGGCCATATGCCCAAATCCGAGGGCATTTTGGTCTTTTCACCTCCTTTTTCATGCTCCTTCATCCCAAGACTTGGAGCCTATATAATGCAGCCGAGATCTCTTCCTCTCTTGCCTCCTACAACAGTTTCTTCTCCAGATTTGAGTTCCATACGCGCTTTCCAACGCCCCACGCAAGTTGTTTTCGCAAAAATATTCAGTTTCAAACACTTTGAAGCGATTAAATTTCGGTTTCGGAGCTTCTTTTCTCATTTTCGCCACTTGAGGTAAGTTTGTCTCAATATTTGGAAGATTTTCTCGGGAGTTGAACTTTTGTTGACTTTTTCATTTCTCGAGAGTTGACTTTTGTTGACTTTTTCTAATTTTGGCTCATTTTCGCTCCTTTTGCAGATTCTTTGAAAATGGCGGGTAATTCTCCCCACGGCGGAGGCTTTCCAAGTGCCGGAGACAATTTTGATCCCATGACTTTGACCCCGAGGGTCCGCCCTTTTATTCCCGGGAGGTACAATCCACCAGCACATGTCCTTCCGCGTGCCGTCTTCCGTCATTTCACTAGCTTTGATGAGCGAGCACTCGGGGATCTGCTTCTTCGAGAGCCAGAGCACCACCTCTCCCACGAGGCCCGAGAGGTATTTACTTCATTTTCTATATTTTTCGTACATTTCACCACCTTTGCCATGCTTGAACACGCAGTTTAGCTAATGACATAGTACTTTGCTTGCATCCGGAACACGTAGTTTAAACACTCGAATTTCTGAACACTTGGCTCATTAATTAATTGCGAACACACAGTACACATTAGTTAAGAGGTGAACACACGGTTCAAACACTGATTTGTCAAACACACAGCCCGAATTCGAAAGTGAACACACAGCCCACACTTTAAATTTTCTGAACACACAGCCCAGATTAGAATAGTGAACACGCAGCCCACACTAGTTGAAAGTTGAACACGCAGCCCAAACTTAAATTTTCTGAACACGCAGCCCAGATTAGAATGGTGAACACGCAGCCCACACTGATAGAAAGTTGAACACGCAGCCCAAACTTTAAATTTTCTAAACACGCAGCCCAGATTAGAATAGTGAACGCGCAGCCCACACTGATAGAAAGTTGAACACGCAGCCCAAACTTTAAATTTTCTGAACACGCAGCCCAGATTAGAATAGTGAACATGCAGCCCACACTAGTTGAAAGTTGAACACGCAGCCCAAACTTAAATTTTCTGAACACGCAGCCCAGATTAGAATAGTGAACACCCAGCCCACACTGATAGAAAGTTAAACATGCAGCCCAAACTTTAAATTTTCTGAACACGCAGCACAGATTAGAATAGTGAACACGCAGCCCACACTAGTTGAAAGTTGAACACGCAGCCCAAACTTTAAATTTTCTAAACACGCAGCCCAGATTAGAATGGTGAACACGCAGCCCACACTGATAGAAAGTTAAACACGCAGCCCAAACTTAAATTTTCTGAACATGCAGCCCAGATTAGAATGGTGAACACGCAGCCCACACTGATAGAAAGTTGAACACGCAGCCCAAACTTTAAATTTTCTGAACACGCAGCCCAGATTAGAATAGTGAACACGCAGCCCACACTAGTTGAAAGTTGAACACGCAGCCCAAACTTAAATTTTCTGAACACGCAGCCCAGATTAGAATGGTGAACACGCAGCCCACACAGATAGAAAGTTGAACACGCAGCCCAAACTTTAAATTTTCTGAACATGCAGCCCAGATTAGAATAGTGAACGCGCAGCCCACACTGATAGAAAGTTGAACACGCAGCCCAAACTTTAAATTTTCTGAACACGCAGCCCAGATTAGAATAGTGAACACGCAGCCCACACTAGTTGAAAGTTGAACACGCAGCCCAAACTTAAATTTTCTGAACACGCAGCCCAGATTAGAATAGTGAACACGCAGCCCAGATTAGAATAGTGAACACGCAGCCCACACTAGTTGAAAGTTGAACACGCAGCCCAAACTTAAATTTTCTGAACACGCAGCCCAGATTAGAATAGTGAACACGCAGCCCACACTGATAGAAAGTTGAACACGCAGCCCAAACTTTAAATTTTCTGAACACGCAGCCCACACTAGTTGAAAGTTGAACACGCAGCCCAAACTTTAAATTTTCTGAACACGCAGCCCAGATTAGAATGGTGAACACGCAGCCCACACTGATAGAAAGTTGAACACGCAGCCCAAACTTAAATTTTTTGAACATGCAGCCCAGATTAGAATGGTGAACACGCAGCCCAGACTGATAGAAAGTTGAACACTCAGCCCAAACTTTAAATTTTCTGAACACGCAGCCCACACTAGTTGAAAGTTGAACACGCAGCCCAAACTTAAATTTTCTGAACACGCAGCCCAGATTAGAATGGTGAACACGCAGCCCACACTGATAGAAAGTTGAACACGCAGCCCAAACTTTAAATTTTCTGAACACGCAGCCCAGATTAGAATAGTGAACGC
The DNA here is from genome assembly GCF_055761805.1 of Camellia sinensis. Taxonomy (NCBI): domain Eukaryota; kingdom Viridiplantae; phylum Streptophyta; class Magnoliopsida; order Ericales; family Theaceae; genus Camellia; species Camellia sinensis. The sequence goes on along the minus strand of NC_138970.1, from coordinate 72,568,187 downwards.
GCAGCCCACACTGATAGAAAGTTGAACACGCAGCCCAAACTTTAAATTTTCTGAACACGCAGCCTAGATTAGAATAGTGAACACGCAGCCCACACTAGTTGAAAGTTGAACACGCAGCCCAAACTTAAATTTTCTAAACACGCAGCCCAGATTAGAATAGTGAACACGCAGCCCACACTGATAGAAAGTTGAACACGCAGCCCAAACTTTAAATTTTCTGAACACGCAGCCTAGATTAGAATTAGTGAACACGCAGCCCACAGTTTGATTGAAAGTTGCTTATACTGAACACACAGTTCGTACACTTCACTTCTGAACACACGGCTACTTCATTTTATTTGTATGCAGCTTATTTCACTTCATCGGCACACAGCCCATTTCATTCCATTGGCACGCAAGCCAGTTCATTTCATTGGCACGCAGCCCATTTCATTTCCTCGGCACACAGCCCATTTCATCTCATTGGCACACAGCCCATTCATTTCATTATTGACACATACATTCATTCTGAATGTGGGTTGGTTCTCGCAGTGTACGGGGATGTGGTTCCACCGCCGCGCAGGACTGGTACGCTGAGCTCCCGGAGGGTGTCCGAGATTTAGTAGACTTGGCAGGATTCGGGGCTTTCTGCATTGGGTTGTCACATTGTTCTGCCAGGAGGACTTTGATGGCAGCCTTGGTAGAGAGATGGTGGGACACCACCAACTCCTTTCATTTCTCTGCCACCGGAGACATGGCCATGACGCCTCTAGACTTCGCTGTGTTGACTGGCTTGGACATAGGAGGTTGGCCCATCCCCTATGATGAGGATATGGACGAGTGGGAGGCCGCTTGGATGTATCTATTGGGGGCTCGCCCGCCTGTTGACAGGGTTTCTGGGAGAGTCCGATACACTTGGTTCTCTTACCACTTCCGACGAGCGGAGATGGTGCCCGAGACTCCTGAGGAGACGGAGCAGTACGCCCGTGGTTTCCTTATGTTCCTCTTCGGGACTACCCTGTTCGTCGATAGAGGGAACACCGTCGGGCTATACCTGCTGAGTGCTCTGGTTGACCTATAACAGGTCCGTCGATATGACTGGGGTGGCGCCGGCTTGGCTACCCTTTACATTTATATGAGCGCGACCTCCCGCGGGCGGGGAGATTTACTTGGCGGCTACTGGAGAGCCTGGGAGGTACTTTTCTGTCCCCTTGATTTACATTTCTGCTCTTCATTACTTGTACATTGCACACACAGCGCACTTTTACAGTCTGTATTTTGCTCTCAGCATTTCGTACTTACATTCTGCACTGTTTTTCTCAGCTATGGGTCTATGTATACTTCCCAGCATTAGCCCCAGAGTTGGAGGTGGCAGGGCTTCCCATGACCCCATACTCACTAGTGTTCGAGGGCCCGCACCGGCCGAGACCTCGAGAGACCCTCATTTACTTGTGACAGTATTTTGACACTGTGCGGCACTCGGAGGTACTTCAGAACTTTCAGTTCCTTTCATTTTCATCTTTGATTTGCTCTGTATATTCCCGATTTCTGATTGGTTTATGCATTTATCATCCGCAGATCTCATGGCAGCCTTGGGTCCCCCTGGGTGATGGTCTCCGACTTCAGTATACCGGAGGGTCGGACACCTCCCAGTATAGGGTCCTACTCGAAGGGCCGGTTGGCAGGGCATGGTTTCTGGGGGAACGCTTTCTGCGTCAGGTATGGGGGTATCTTTCTCAGGATCCTCCCGCAGTACCCCCAGTCAGTATGCGGACTGCTGACAGGCTCTCTTTCTCGGAGGTAGTCGGCGCTATGCTGGGTAGCGATGCTTTACTATATCTTGAGGAGGGGGACTACGCCACTTACCGTCACATATATTTGATGCCTCCATTGACGGGAGCTCGTACCCCGATGACGAGGCCTGCTGGTATGTCATCCTCGGGCCAGGCCCGGGCTCGGGCTGCAGACGCCCCTTCTACTAGTAGGGCTGGTACATCTAGAGGTGGGGGTAGAACGGTTCCTCCGGTTCCGTCTACTTATCCTCATCCTGGATGGCCAGATATGCCTACTGAGTTGATGGCGTGGCAGTATGGGGCTATCTCTCCGACCCCGATCCCGCTAGAGCCTCCGATGCCCAGTGATCGATACGCCATTGATCCTGACTCACCGCTGGTATGCTCCACTGTTTTTCATTCATCATTCAGATGTTTAGACATTCTTTTGTTCACTGATGATTATGAGCTCATATTTGCAGCCACCGCGAGGGTATATGGAGGAGGTGGTTGGACTGGTGGCCACACTCGAGGGCATGGTCCTGCGTAGGGAGGCACAGTTGTCTGTCGCGGGCATTCAAGTACCTTTCAGTTTTCTGGCATTTATCATACTTCTGATGACATGCTGATTTCTACTACCTCGATAGACTACTTGTGTAGAGCACATCTGACACACACCCCACTTGTACATTGTATTTACATGCACCTACTTCATGTAGCCTTTGCTTGTATCTACATCAGATGTATATATTTGGACTGATGTATTTGAATTGATCTCTTTGTTTTCAGATGCCTTCATGGTCCGGTCAGCCACAGGCCAGGCCACCTGGGCCTCCTTGGGGAGCTGGGCCATCTGGGCCTTTTCAGGGAGTTGGATCATCCGGGCCTTTTCAGGGGGCTGGGCTATCCCGGCCTTTCCGAGGAGCCGGGCCATCTAGGCCTTTCCGAGGAGCTCGAGGAGGGCCTGTCCGCAGACGCAGGGCTCACGTTGTAGAGGCGGAGCCTAATGAGGAGGAGGAGGAGGCTACCGACCGTCAGTCAGAGACATCTGCTGAGGAAGGGGGCTCCGGTCTTGGTTCGGGGAACAGAGGCGAGGCTGAGGGGGATCCTGAGGATGACAGCTCCGACTCAGATGATGATGATGGTGCAGAGGTTGTTCCACAGAAGAGGATGAGGAGTGCTTCTCATTCCCGCTCCCGAGGACATTGATGCTGCTATTTCCTGCTTTATTTTTCTTTTTGCTAGTAGTTTGTAGCACTTTGCACATTGTTAGGTAGTTTTATTTTTCGTAAAACTTGTACCTTTGTTTGTTGTAAAGCATGATGGAATGAAACAACTTTTGAAAAGGTGTTTGTATTTTAAATTTTAGCATCGTATCGCATCATTTTATTTTGCACAAAAATGAAATTGAATGGGAATGCGCATTGTGTAATCACCAAGTCAGGTAGTGAACCGACGCAACAAACTAAGCAACTCAACTTACTAAGATATAACAGAACCTTTAGCAAGTTTGCAACTCGATAAACAAAATGCAATAACGTTGACAACGCAAATAAACGAGACTTAAACAAAGATTGCTTAAATAGAGCGCAATGACTCAAAAACACGAAACACGTCCGCTCGACAAACAACTCGATAAGCAAAACAACAACTCGATAATCAAAACAACAACTCGATAATCAAAACAACAACAACAGAGTGTACTTCGGACGATCTGGGCACCGGAACGCATCCAAAACAGAGGGAAATGAAGGCCTTTGACTCTCCCGTTGCATGGAAATGCTTGAAACTTTCCCTCGAAGGGTAAAACAGGGCCAAGGGGATACACTGCAGCATTGCCAGCCACCTTTGGGAGCCGGCCGACCAATTTTGTGGAGAGAGGGAGCCGGCCGGCCACTTATGTAAAAAGTAAATGGCTGGCCAGCCAGAAAAGGTGGCCGGCCGGCCACTTATTCCTGCAGCCACCTGGTTTTTGACACGTGTCCCTGTGAATAGTGTTTTTCCCTCTATAAAAGCCTCAACTTCGGGAACATTCATTTCATCTTAGTTTTACACAAAGATGGAGGCGTTTCTCGCGGAAAATCTCATATCTTGGATCTCTTCTCTAGATGGCTCGGAAAAGCTGAACTTCCGGGGTTTCGGTTTGAATGCACTATTCACGCTGAGCCGTACTCCACTGCATCTCCCTTTTCTCCATGCCGCGGCAAGGTTTTGGAACCCAGTGACGCACGTTTTTAGCTTTGGCGGCCAAGAGATGTGTCCCACTTTCGAAGATTTTCAGGTTTTGATGGAGTCTGAATGTTCTGAAGTGATCTTGCCCCAGCTCCGTTTTGGCCATGCCCAGGCTTTAGGGCGGATGTGTGGGCTCACGGCGCATGATGCTCGATCTCTAATCTGCAGTGGGGAACTGGACATCCTCGGCTTGATCCATTGTTTTTCCGACGCCGGTGACCGCAGCAACCATTATTGGCAGGGTTTCCGGCAACACGCCTTCTGCTTGTGTTTGTTGTCTCACTTTCTACTTTCCTCGGGCTTCGGCGGGGCTAGCATTCGCCTGATTGAAGTCGCCCAAGGCTTGAGAGAAGGAAAGAGCTGTATTGCCATGACCTTGGCCGAGACACTGATGGGCTTAGATTCTGTCTATCGCCGGGAGGCGACTAGGTTTGCTGGGAGTCCACTGCTGCTGCAGGTAATGTTTCCCACCCAACCTTACATATATATTTGCTCATATCACTTGACCCTCAGGCTCGGTTTTTCTCACAAAACCCTTGTCTTACTTTTCTCTCATCGTACATCTCTCTGTTCTTTATTCTCTCATTTTCCATCCCTCCCCCAGGTATGGTTAATGGACAAGTTGCAGGTTGTGGACTCTTGCCCGGCCTATTCAGCTCGAGGCTAATTCTTTCGACAGCGCCTAGTCAATGCTCTTGACGAAAGGTGGTGGTTCGATTGGATGTGCAATTTGTCCGTAGACGGCATTGCTTGGCGTTGTCCTTGGCTCGACCTCCCGGCAATGAGCTATAGTATGTCTCGGCTGATTGGGATCCAATTGATTGGTCTAACCCACTGCGTATTCTATTTTCCGTTCCGGTTCCTGCGTCAGTTTGGTCATGATCAGACCTGCCCACCGGAGGGGATTGAGTACCCAGCTGCTTTCCCGGTCCGAGGTGCACAGCTTGCCCGATATGCCACAGCATGGAGGACTAGAGAGCTCCGGGCCCCTGCTTCCACTTTCAGTTGCACTTTGTCCGACGAGTGCTTGGATTGGCTCAATGAGGAGGCACAGGTTGGGCCTAGCTTGGCATCAGATGCTTCGTCCAGCTCTGGGAGGGGACGCAGAGATACTTGATTCAACTATGCCCCAAATTTATTGCTTATTTAGCATTTTCAAGTTTTCTTTATGAATGTACTAAAAAGCAACCTCGATTGTATGCAAGAGCAGGAGAACTTTATTTTGAAATCAATGAAATTGAAGGTTATGGTACTGAAAATTTTCCACTTTGGTCCAAAAATGGTCTTAGTCGTAAAAAGATTACTTTGAACAAAGTCAACTTTTATTAAAACTTTTCAAAACTATTTTCGATGTGGATCAGAACTGGACACGCCGAAAATCTGTCACTGAGATGCACAACCCCAGATCCCTGCAACTGGAAAGTTGCCCCTAGTCTGAAGAACAATGCGGCACTTCATAGCAACGGAAAGTTGCCTCTAGTCTGAACAGCACTATACCGGAGATCGCGATAAATGCTGATGGATAAAGATGACTGAGATGATCAAAATGGACAGAGTTGATCGGGGAAAAGTTTGTGGCTGAACTTCAATGTGAAGCTGCCTACATATCCCAAAGATGGGAATCAAGCCTTACGTAGTTCAGGCTGAGGTTCACTCGAGTATTTTCACTCTCCTTTTGCGCTCTAACTTTTGCCAAGGCCGCCCTTTGCGGGTTTTCAACCTTGCGAGCTCAGTTTTTATATTTTCTAATTTTTTGTGCTCTGACTTTTGCCTAGGTCTCCCTTTCGGGTTTTCGGCCTAGTGAGCCTCTCAAGGGTAATATTTCTTCAACTTGTCCATATTGATCGGTTGTGAGAATTCCAAGCCATCTAGATCCATCAGAACCACAGCTCCACCTGACCAGATAGCTTTGATGATGTAAGGACCAGTCCAATTGGGTTTGAACTTGCCCCTTGGGTCGTGGATGGGAGCTCGGTTGTCTTTGAGCACCAAATCTTCTTCTTTCAGATTCCTGGACTTAACCTTCTTGTTGAAAGCCCGGGCAATTCTGCGTTGATAGCCTTGGATGTGGTACAGTGCTTTCAGTCTTCTTTCATCAAAGAGCATGAGTTCTTCGAATCTGCTTTGCTGCCAATCTGCTTCGGCTATTTGGCACTTAGCCAATACTCGTAACGACGGAACCTCAATCTCAATGGGTAGAACAGCCTCCATTCCATAGACCAATGAATATGGAGTTGCTCCAGTAGAAGTTCTGATTGAAGTCCTGTAGCCCCACAGAGCAAATGGCAGCTTGTCTGGCCAATCCCGATAGGTTCCCACCATCTTCTGCAGTATATGCTTGATATTCTTGTTGGCGGCCTCAACCGCTCCGTTGGTCTGCGGCCGGTATGTACATGACTTATGGAAAGCCACATTGTATTTTTCCAACAAGTCTATCACTTCCTTCTTGAAGTGGGAACCATTATCTGAAATTATCTCGTTTGGCACCCCGTAGCGACAGATGATGTTGTTTCTGATGAACTTTGCGACATGCGACGCCTTCAACACCGCGTATGATTGGGCCTCGACCCACTTTGTGAAATAATCTATCGCTACTAGGATAAACTCATGCCCGTTTGACCCTTTCGGGGTAACAGCTCCGATCACATCAATTCCCCAAACCGAAAAAGGCCATGGTGAAGTCATGTTGTACAGCTTTGACGGCGGGATGTTCATGCGGTTTGCATGAATTTGACACTTGTGACATCGCCGAACAAAACTAATACAATCCTCCTCCATGGTTGACCAGTAGTAGCCCTGTCTGAGGATCTTTCTAGCCAGCATTACTCCATTCATGTGTGCACCGCACTCTCCCCATGGATGGCCTCCATCAGGCGCTTCGACTCTTCAGCTTCTACATAGAGCTTATGCATTCCCAGATGACCCCTTTTGTATAGCTTTCCCCCGCAGATAATGAACTGAGCGGCCATTCTTCTGATGGCTCTCTTATCCTTGGCATTTGCCCCTAGTGGATACGTCTCCTTTTCCAAGAAGTTCCAGATGTCGTAATACCAGGGGTTGCCGTCTTGAACTTCATCTATGGCGGAAATCGACTCGTATGCTGGCACAAACTTTTGATCAATAATGACTGGACGCATCCGGACTCCGGACGGGATGTCTATCATAGAAGATAGAGTTGCTAGTGAATCTGCGAACCTGTTGTTCTCTCTTACGAGGTGGGTGAATTTTAGCTTCTCAAACTGAGGAATTAACAAATCCAAGGTTTGGTGGTAAATTATCATCCTTTCCTCCTTGACTTTCCAATCTCCTTTTGCTTGAGACACAACAAGGTTCGAGTCCCCAATGACGTCCAACCGTCTTGCCCCTAGTTCTAGGGCTGCTTCCAGGCCAGCAATACATGCCTCATACTCTGCCTCATTGTTCGAGACTTTGAACTGGAGCTTGAATGCTAAAGGGATACGAGAATCGTCAGGCGCTATCAACAACACCCCTATCCCATACCCATACTGGTTTGACGCTCCGGCAAAGTACATCGTCCAAGTTTCATCTTCGACGTGCAGAATGGCTTCATCTGGGAATAGATACTCAACCGCTTCATCCCCCTCAACCGGGTGGTCGGTAAGGAACTCCGCTACCGCTCTCCCTTTTACTGACTTGCGCGTGACATACTTTAAATCAAATTCGGAGAGCAACAGCAGCCAACGGGCTAGCCTACCCGTAAGTGCTAGTTTCTCGAAGAGATATTTGATGGGATCCAAACGCGAAACCAACATTACAGAGTGAGCTAACAGGTAGTGCCGCAGCTTCCTGGTTGCCCATACCAAGGCCAAACAAGCCTTCTCCAGCGGTGTATAGCGGGTCTCGTAATCCAGCATCTTTTTTCTCAGATAGTAAATGGCTCTTTCCACTTTGTCTTCTGACTCCTGTGCGAGCATGCAGCCCATGGTAGTCTCAGTTACCGAAAGGTACAATATCAACGGTCTCCCCGGCTCTGGTGGTAACAACACGGGCGGGTTCTGTAGATACTCTTTGATCTGCTCAAAAGCTGCTTGACATCGGCCGTCCCATTGGAATTTCTTTCCTTTCTTCAGGAGACCAAAACGTGGTTCACAAGTCAAGGTTAATTTAGAAATAAACCGTCTTATGAATTGCACTTTACCCAGAAAGCCTCGCACCTCCTTTTCAGTCCTTGGTGGTGGCATTTCTAAGATGGCCTTGATTTTGGAAGGGTCGACCTCGATGCCCCTTTGTGTAATCAGAAACCCTAGCATCTTCCCTGCTGTAACACCAAACGTGCATTTCTGGGGATTCAGTCGTAGCCGAAACTCTCTGATCCTTTGAAAGAATTTTTGTAAGGCGGTGTAGTGGCCCTCTCTTTCTTTGGACTTGACAATCATGTCGTCTACATACACCTCGACCTCTTTATGGATCATATCATGCAATATTGTAGTTGCTGCCCGTTGATACGTAGCTCCAGCATTTTTCAACCTGAATGTCATCACTCTATAACAATATATACCCCACGGGGTAGTGAACGCAGTCTTCTCCCGATCTTCGGGTGCCATTACTATCTGATTATAGCCTGAGAAACCATCCATAAACGAAAGCAAAGCGTGTCCTGCCGTGAAATCCACCAATTCATCAATGTGTGGCAAAGGAAAGTCGTCCTTCGGACTGGCCCTGTTCAAATCTCTGAAGTCTGCACAGACCCGAATTCTGCCGTCCTTCTTTGGCACCGGAACAATGTTGGCCAACCAAGTTGGGTATTCAGATACCAGCAGGAACCCTGCGTCAATTTGCTTGGTGACCTCTTCCTTAATTTTGAGAGCCCAGTCCGGGCGGATCCTTCTGAGTTTCTGTTTGACAGGGCGGGCCTCGGGATCAAGAGGGATCCGGTGCTGTACAATCTCAGGATCGATTCCAGGCATGTCTTCGTAGGACCACGCGAAAACATCTTTGAAATCTTTTAATAAAGCGACTAAGCGCTCGCGCTCCTCCGAAGACAATGTGGACCCGATCTGGACCAGCCGCGGGTCCTTCTCAGTACCAACATTCACAGTAGTGATTTCATCCATTAAAGGTTTAAGAAATCTTTCCTGCTCTTGATCAATTAATCGTTGCAAAACTGGGGGAATTTCTCCCTCGTTGTTTTCATCAAAATTTTGAAAATCCTGATTTAAGCAATAAATCAAAGGCACAGAAAAATACTCGGAAACCACATCGACATCATTCTCATTAAATATTTCCAAGCCGTCAGATTCCTCTGTTACAACAGACTCAAAAGAAAATGAAAATGACGACCTAGACAGGACTGTGGCATCCGGGTTATCACCCCTAGGAATACCGGACTCAGACTCAGTCGAGCTGGAATCTGATTCCGACGCACAAGATTCGGTGGAATCAGATTCAGGCTCTCTACCTGACCCGGAACTGCTAGATAAAAAGCCTTCTTCATATTGCCAGATGAGAGAAGGTGCGATAGATGCATCCAAGATCGGCGCTGGAAAGCCCGCAGCTATTTCATCTCCAATCATAGAAACCGAAGAGTTATCCCCCAAGCACTCTTGGTCGATCGGAGGATCTAAAAGTAGACTCGCCAGTGCTACCCCCATTTCAAGCTCTGTGCTCTCAGGATCCACTGTTCTACACTGCTCAACCTCAGTTGGTGGGTCAGTCTGCGCTTCGGCAACGTCATCCCCAGATAATTGTATGACGAAGAAGATTTCAAAACCAGGCACGCGCTTTCCCTCCGCGTTCAGCCATGGCTCCGGGATGCCGCAAAATGGAAAATCTTCCCCCTCCCGGACGAAGCGTCCGTTTAGGGTACCCCAGATGGGCCTATGCATTAACTCAAATGGCTTCCCAGCCTTCTTTGCCCTGGCTCTTTCGGCCATTTCTTTTCCTTTCCTCACCCAGTCCTCTTTGGTGGGTAGATAACCCAGTCCAAAGGTGTGAGGGTTGTGTGGCACTTCGTCCAACACTGAGACGCCCTTCTGGCCGCTTCTCCCTAATCCCATCCCGGGGGTATGTTTTAGCTTGTTCATAAGGTAGATAGATTGAGCACTAACGTACATACCCTCATTCACAGCCATGACATTCTGCACCACTTGAGCCTCGGCCAAAGTGAACCTCGACAAAAACACATCCTCCGTGCCGTGCTCGATCTCCAAGACAGGTGTGGACACTTCCGGCGGCGGATGGATTGATGAATTCCCAAAAACGATCGCTACCCCTTTCCCGTGAGGGTACTTTAGCATTTGATGTAGAGTGGAAGAGACTGTTTTGACCTGGTGCAACCACGGTCGCCCCAAAAGTAGGTTAAAGGTTGCAGGAACGTCCAAGATATGAAATTCAATGCTGTGCTGTCCTGGACCAACCTTGGTTTGAATTTTAACAGTCCCCATCACTTCTCTGCTGGTATTGTCGTATGCTCTGATCACTTGGGTAGTTGGGACAAAGTCCACGGGCTTCAACCCGATTGCATATGCCGTCCTGGTCGGGCAGACATTAATCGCGGACCCGGTATCAACAAGTACCACCGGTATCCACTTATCTCTACACTCCACAGAAATATAGAGAGGTTTGTTATGATTTGTGCCCTCAGGCGGTAGCTCCTTGTCCGAAAAGGTTAATGCTGGGGAACCTCCTCCCGGAAAAACCAGCCCAACCAGCTGTTCAGGCGTGGTGTCTATGGAGAGTTTGGACTTGTCCATGGCAGATAGGACAGCTTCCCTATGTACTCGTGATGCCATTAGCAGTCCCCAGATGGAGATGTCTGCTTGTATCTTTTTTAACTGTTTCAGCACAGCTTCATCTTCAATCTACTTCTCCTTCTGTTTCTCCGCTTCTCTATCCTTCCCGGATGCCTCAGGTTGGTCCAGGTGTGGGGGTTTGAAGTACCGCCCACTTCTCGTCATATGGTCAATCTCATCGAGGTACCAAGTGTCATCCGGTTGATTATTTCCCCAGTCTTCATCCGTGTGGGCAAGACATAAGTCATCGTCTTCCCACCACATTCCGTCGGCAGCCAACAGACACCTGTCTGGCTCCGGTTTAGTTGCACTCGCAGTATTCCCTGTCCACATGCTCGGAGCATTCTCCATCTTCGTGCACACAACACTTTCAGTCCCCTTAGGGCCTTTAGCTTTCCTAATTCTCTCAGCCTCCTTAAATTTTTCTCGTTCCGGCTGCATCAGTACAGCTGTTTGTTCAACAATTCCCGTATCCATAATGTCCATGTCTCGAGCGGAATTCTTAGCACCGGCGCTCTCCGGCGATACAACTTGACTTTCGGCCATTCCGGCCACAGCTGATACCTCTGCCCCTGCCGGGCTCTGTTCTGGTTGGGCTTCCCCCACTTCATCTGGTTGATCCTCGAGCCATCCAGTGGCCTCCGCTGATCCCTCATAATCGTACGAGTTGATTGACGCATCCCCCGGTTCCTGGTCATCGAAAAATTGCAAGTTGGCAAAGTCCTCCTCTACGGCTGTCAGATCATCTGCCCATAGCCCAGATCCATCCCCCCGGATCATGCATAGCTCTCCTGTCTCTGGCAATTCTATACCTAGCCCAATTCGGCTCGTTGATAGGATATACTCGCTTGGATCATAGGCTCCCCCAGCAAAACTCTGTCCAGTCCCAGATTCAACAACCTCATTCTCTCCCAAAATCTGCCCTGCCCTATCTTCGACGGTCACCACCATCGGTTCTGGTTGGGTTTTGGAGATGTCCACCATGCACAAGAAGTCAGTGCAATCGGGGAGGAGTACCTCCGGCTTGGGTAGGTGGGTGGGCGTAATATAGATGCTAGGATCGTAAGATGCGACCCCAGTCTGGATAAAATTGATTCTATTGGGAGGAGGAGCTTGGTTATGTGGTGGGAGAGGGTTGGTTGTGACATTGGGTTTATCAGGAGGTGCGATCACCTGCTTGTCAATAAGATCCTGGATCTCATGACGCAATCTGTAACAACGGTCGGTGTTGTGACCGTGTTGTTGGTGATACGCACAGTATTTTGCTGGGTCATAAGAGGGAGGGAGTGGACTCGGTTGTGGCTTGGGCTCCAGGGGTTTCAAATGCTTTTTCCTAATCAATATTCCCAGAACTTTGGTCAGGGGCATATATAGTGGGGTAAAGGTTCTTTGGCCTCGCGGTTGGAATCTGTTGGTTTGTGTGTTGCTTCCGGACGCGCCGGAGAAGGGTGTGGCAGCCATGGGCCTTGGAGGGGGAGGGGGAGTGGTGGTGACCATACTAACTTCCGAGGCTCTCGTATTTGCAGCGCCACTCAGGCCCGCATTGTTGTTACGGTTGAAAGTCCTCCTCGGTTGTTCTCTGTCGTGGTCAAACAGACCTTGTTTCATTGCGTCTTCGATTTGCACCCCCATCTCATGTAAATCTGCGAAAGTAGGGAAGGGGACTACAATCATTCTCTGCATCAACTTTGGGTGGAGATTGCGCACAATCATCCGGATTTGATCTTTGTCAGTGGGCCTTAAAGTCATCATTGACGCCTTTGCCCTCCATCGGATCACAAAGTCCGAGAAAGTTTCCTTGGGCTCTTGCCTTGTCGTTTCAAGATCACGGGTTGTGATCTCGATCTGAGTGTTGTACGAATATTGCGCGACAAAGGCCTCTGCCATTTCATCCCAATTCCTTTTCACTTCATCTTGTAACTTTGCGTACCAGTGGGCGGCCACACCCGACAGGGTTCGGCCGAATAGTGAAAGCTTCTGTGGTCGTGTTAGGCCCATTGGCCGCAAGATGTCTGCAAACAGTCGGAGATGGACCATGGGGTCGCCGGACCCGTCAAAGCGGTCGATTTGTGGCATTTTGAACCTATCGGGGAGTGTTACGGCCTCCTTGGTATATCCGTCTTCGATATCCGGCATAGCCTTGACCCCTTGGGATTTCTTAAAGAGCTTCTTCAGTTTGCTCAATTTCAGAGCTGTATGATCAACCTCGAACTCGAAGGGAGAGTCGGGGCGATTGGGTGTATGGACCTTGGACAGTTGTGGTGGAAGCGGGGGCAGAGCTGGCCCGTTGGAAGATTCGTGTCCTCTTGTAAGTTTTGGACATTCGGCAGGGTATTCTGGGCATTTGGTGGGGCGTTCTGAACAGTAGGTGCCTGCTCAGGTAATGGAGCCCCTGCCGGAGGAGGGACTTGTTGTGAAGCAGACGCTGTATTCTGTTGTTGCAGTCTGGTAATCAGCTCAGCCTGCTGGGTCATAATCTCAGCTTGTTGCTTAGCGAGTTCATCCCGGCGAACGGCATCCTGCTGCATGGCCCGCATGGTTTCTTGCATTTGGCGCATCATCTCCTCAACTCCTGTTGGTGCCGCCATACTGTTTTGATCTATCTGAACTACTGGCAGATCTGTCTCAATGGGGATCTCAATCCGACTGTCCTCTGATGGGGGAAACCACTGTTCTGGTGATCTCTGTTCAGATACACTGCGCTTTTTCTGCTTTCTTCTGGTAACAGGGGGTAGAGAATGGAACACTGGCTGTCCGTCGATTAGATCCTCAGATCGATTGAGTCGACGACCTCGTGTCCAAAGTGCTTGGGGAATGCCTGCTGGGTTGGAAGCAATTGTGCTAGAACTGACCCTAGCAAAAGATAAATAAAACGAAAAGGAAATAAATAAACAGATAAACGGACAGCATAACAGCTTAAAATAAAATGCATGACACACAGCCTGGCATAACAACACACAGTTGATAAGCTGAATACACACTGTCCTCAAACACTGATTATTATCCCTGTATCACTGTCCCCTAAAACAGAATCTGATATCCGCAGATAACTAATTCTCAAATACTGGCTGATGCCCGCAGGCCTGATGCCCATAATACTAAACTGATGCCCGCAGGCCTGATGCCCAAACTCGTATACTGAACTGATGCCCGCAGGCCTGATACTGACAATACTGAACTGATGCCCGCAGGCCTGATACCCAAACTCATATACTGATACATGCATTCCTGTAGAGACGCACTCTAAAGCACATAACAGATAAGTGAGAGCCAAAACACCCCTATGTTGGGGTAGGGTTTCCCTGTCCTATTTTGTCAGGAACTAGGGTTTCACTACGCACAGAGCGGTTTCAAACAACCTATAAACGGGTAAGCAACCTGTCCTAATTTGGAATGGTCACTATGGATCCGAATATGCACTAGGTCGAAAGGTCAAAGAGGGTGCCCCAGAAAAACCGGGGTTTGTGTTCCCATACTGGCAGAGCCCACAACCGGTCAGCCTTATGGTCATGCCTTGACAAGACAAGCTTCCGGCAAACCGTTCTGGAATAGCAGATGGCAAACACGGTGTCCTAGGCGCACCAATGCAAATGCAATGCAAAGAAACACAAGTGTAGTAAAAAACAGATATCATGAGTTCGAGTCAAGTTCTCTAAATCCCCAGCAGAGTCGCCAGAAACTGTAACAAGCCCGCGGGGGACCTCGCTACAGCTCGGACTCGACTTGTAGTCACGGTTCTTAATCTGAACCAAAGAGTCCAAATCCGGCAAATCGTTTTGAGAAAAACAGATTTTTGAAAGAAGTGCCAAACATGGACTGCTTTGCCAGATACAGAGTCGCCACCTAAATGTTTTTTTTAATGGGAAATTTAGGAAACCCTGACTCGGTGCCAAAGGCCACGTGTCTGTCATCACCAAAGTTGCCTCGGCTCGGGAACTTGGGTACGATTGGGGAAGGTCACTTCGTGAGCACCCCCGCTCGCCCGATCAAAGATCGGCCTCTACTAACCATGATATCTATTTTTGAAAACATTGTGTGTTCTTATTCGGGTTATTAGCCTAGGTTACTATGTGATGCGCGCAGCATACAAGTATAGACTGGGTCGCCTGAATTGGAACAAAACATTTCATGTTCGCTTTTTGAAAATGGTTTGCTACCCGCAGGTAGGCTTAAAACATTTGATGATTTATTCCAATTTAAGTAACCCAACCTTCACCCACAGGCATTCAGGCAGTTATATCATATAAGCAATTAGCCTCATAGTAAGCATGCTATTCATGGCATTCACTCACACGCATGCAAGGATGCTAAAGCATAAAACTCACCGGGTACTCCAAGCCAAAACAGAATTTACATTAGAAATCATGCATGAATCCTAAATATACAGAAATGCCTAATGCAACACATGCAAGAATGCAAACTATAGCAGGCTCGGCTATTCTAAACATGGCATATGGATTGCTACAGCTAACACGTATTCAACTTTGAAATTGAAATACAATGCAGTTAGTATGATGCGCCGAGCCCGGTGCATGCAAAACAGATGAATGATGTAAACATGCTATCATACTGTATGCTAATTGAAATATGCCCTAATCTAACCATCATAAGCGGATAAATAAAAGGGAGAAAGACGTGGGATTGGAAGACATACAACACACGCACGCACACTTATTACAGTTGTGCCCTCTCGCAGAGGGTCTGAATAAATATACAGTCCCGAATAAATAATTACAGTGCAAATAATACAGTTCAAATAATGTACAAATTCCTACTTAATTAACAAATTAACTAAGAAAATAAATAAAACTGCCGTGCAAGCCAGGGACTGCCTTGCTTCTGATGGATGATGCATGTCCGGGTTGTCTTGCGCGGTAATCCACCGGGATGCCCCAATTAGCCTCTGTTTAGCAGTTATTCTTGGAAAGCGTGCCGAGCTCCGAAAAGTTGTGGATTCTTCATTTTGCTGCAACAGAGAGCAAGAAAGGGGCATGGCAATGTATTTTCACAAATATATGCATGCCTCGATCCTCGTACCACCAATCACGCATACCGAGGCATGATGGCCGAGGAGTCGAATTGCACAACTCAATATAGAATGAATGCGCATGAAAACACAACAAGAACCTAACTCCATCATGGGTAATCCGGAGTGTCGGTGACTAGGGAATTGAGATACGTTTCGTCACTCGGAGTACGAAATGCACCTCGTTTCCCATGCCCGGGCTAACTCCTATCCCGAACACGATGCAAAATGCATGACATGCATGAAATGTGACTAAGATACAATCCCAACATACACAATGTCATGAAAATGAGATGTCTCGAAATACGTGCACACGGGCATGCAAACCGAGGAAATACAGAAATGCGATCTAAGATACAACCTAGTATGCACAATGCTATGAAAATGAGATGCCTCGAAATGCGTGCATACGGGCACACAAACCGAGAAAATGACAGAATGCGATCTAAGGTACAACCTAGTATGCACTATGCTGTAAAAAAAAGATGCCTCGAAATGCGTGCACACGGGCACGCAAACCGAGAAAATGACAGAATGCAATGCAAATGACATGGAAATAGGATATGGGCTTACACTAACATGAGAGAGCCTCAGCCACACTCACATAATGGGCCGATAAATGAAAAAGAAGTGCCTCGAAATGCGTGCACAAGGGCACGCAAACCGAGGCAATGGTATATGCAATGCAAATGCATGGAAATGGCATATAGAATGCAACATGGACTTATACTAACATGAGAGAGCCTCAGCCGCACTCACATAAGAGGCCGATGGATGAAAAAGAAGTGCCTCGAAATGCGTGCACATGGGCACGCAAACCGAGGCGATGGCATACGCAATGCAAATGACATGAGAACATGATATGGGCTTATACCAACATGAGAGAGCCTCAGCCACACTCACATAGGATGCCGGTAGATGAAAATGAAGTGCCTCGAAATGCGTGCACAAGGGCACGCAAACCGAGGCAAGGGCATACGCAATGCAATAGCATGGAAAATGATATGCAAACATGCTAATGGATTTTCAGCAATGAAATGTGGTGGAAAACAGCCCCGAAACGAGGCGAAAACACACCCGATGCGCGGAATAGTCCCGAAACACGAATTTTGGCACCCGAAATGGCCTATAGCTATACCAAACATGCATAATATGGACATGGAATGTAAAGACAGAAGCAAGGCAGCCCCAAAATTAGCATTTTACCAGTACAAAACATGGCCAAACAGCAAACCAAGATAGGGCAAAACTAGCATGCAAGAAATGGCCCTAAACATGGGATTAAGAAGCAACTCATAGCTGATGTCCTCAAACAGGTTAGGGCCCTTCAACAAAGTTGAAGAGGGACCCAAAATATGATGTTTTTCAGAACTGTAAAATGGACAAAAACAAACACAGGTATGGCTGCACTCTCATGCAAGAAAAAGGGCCAAAAGGTGGCCAAAGAGGCAAGTGGTATATGCAAAACCCAAACTGAAAAAATCCCTTCTACAACATTGAAGAGGGACCAAAAATATGACTATTTGAAGAACTGTAAAATGGCCAAAACAGTATACAAACATGCTAGAAATGCAATGCAAAATGAGGCTCAAAAGTGGCTATAACACAAAGTATACAAAATATTCCACAAACGACCAAAGACCCTTAATAAAACATGAAGAGTGGGCCAAAATAAGACTATTTTCAGAACTGTAAAATGGCCAAAAACAAAAGCATGATAGGCTAACAAAACATGCAAGAATGGGGACCAAAAGAGAGATATAACATGAAGTGGCATATGGAGGTCCCAAACCATGAAAGGCCCTAAATGAAACATGAATAATGGACCAAAATAAGACTATTTTCAGAACTGTAAAATGGCCAAAAACGAAAGCATGATAGGCTGCCAAAGCATGCAAAAATGGGACCAAAAAGGGAGTATAAAGGCAAGTATAACATGGAGGTCCCAAACAGTGTTGAGCCCTTCTTCAATGTTGAATAGGGGCTCAAAATAATCCTATTATCAGTTTACACCGTGCTCCAAAATAAACCACACACAAGCTAAAAATATCATGCAAGAAAATGACATTTCAGAGGGATAATGAAGCAAGTGCAAGATGGAGGACTCAAACAGGGTTGAGCCCTTAATGAGACATGAAGATGAGCTCAAAATAAGGCCACTTTCAGTTATGGCCGGAGTTCAAAGCAAAAAGCATAGATGGCTAGGAAATATTGCAAAAAAATAAACTCACAAAAGGGAAATGGCAACTCACCCTTGGAGACAAGTCTTTTGTTGCTTCTTGGACCAATTTGCAGCACCTTTAGCCTTTGAGAAGCCCTCCTTGTTGCTGGAAATGAAGTGGTGATGGTGATGCTTGGTGGTGATGAAGAAAACAAGGTGTAGGACTTAAGGATTTTTAGGAAAATGAGGAAGATGGAGGGAGATATGTGTATTGAGGCTTGAAGACAATTTTTTCCAACCCCAAAATGTGATGTTGGCTGCTGGTTATAAGGACCAAAAAGGGGGTGTAAAGGTGGGGGAAAAGGAGGCCAACTTTCCCCCACAAAATATCCCCCGGATATTGATATTTTCTGGGGGATAAAGCTATACAGCTGTAAAGTGAACAGTGTGAGGATCTCGGCCGGCCAGTTATTTTGGTTGCAGGTGGCCGGCCGGCCACACCCCCTAGCCGGCCGGCTAGGGGTCAAAAGGGTCAAGCTGATTTAGTGGCCGGCCACCACATGATGGTGTCCTCCCATATGTGTACATCACAAATATGTGGTTCAAAGTTCAAGAAAGTGGCCCCAAGGTGTTCAACATTAGCCCGGAAGGAGGGGTTCAAAAGGGTCAGGTGGAATTACTGGCCAGCCACCAACTTTTAGGATCCTCCCAAGTGTGTACATCACAAATATGTGGTTCAAAGTTCAAGAAAGTGGCCCCAAGGTGTTCAACATTAGCCCGGAAGGAGGGGTTCAAAAGGGTCAGGTGGAATTACTGACTGGCCACCAACTTTTAGGATCCTCCCAAATGTGTACATCACAAATATGTGGTTCAAAGTTCAAGAATGTGACCCCAAGGTGTTCAACATTAGCCCGGAAGTGTGAAAAACGGGCGTCGGAGGGCGTCGGAGGATGTATAACTGGTTGCTGCAACAATTACTGGCCTCCCACCATTCAGTGACCTCCCCGGTGATAAAACAGAGGTACCTGCCAAAAATGAACGAAAACCGTTGCAAAACGAATGTTCGGGGGCCAAAACGCGCAGTTCGAGATCCCGAAAATGGGCTGTTAAGCACCGAAAGTGGCGTTCGGCCACGAAGTGGGTTTCTCAGACCCCAGTGTCCCTCAAAAGGGAGAAAATAAGATGTATGCCAAAAATCAGAGCAAATGAAGATGGTTAAGCGGTCCCGAACCGAAGCACACGGCCAACGGTCCCGAAAACCGGGAACCGGACTCCGAAATGGGCAAAATGGCCTACGGCCACCAAATGTAGCCCACGGCCACTGAGAGATGGTCTATGGGACCTCTCCCTCCCCTCAAGAAAAGAAACAGAGAAAAACGAGCCTTGTTCGCAAACCGAGGCAAGACACAGTAGAGAGTTCCGAAGTCCGGAGGCAGGGCTCGCAGCCGCGACTCTGAGACTTCTGAACAAGCACAATATGCAACGTCACCGAGCGCTCAATCGGTGATGTCTGAGTCTTAAGGTCGGTCAAAAGTGGGGTGTCTACAGAGGGTGGCTTGTTGGTCATCCCTGCAACCCATCGGCTAAGGCATTGTGCCATCGGCCATGTTTTCTTGCCATCGGCCATAAGTGTTGGCTGATCGGCACTCTTTTTGGTCGATCGGCCATATTTTTTAGCCGAGACCTTTCCATCTAGTTTTTGCAGATATTTTGTGCCAGCTGTGACAGCTGGTGGGCACAATTCTCATCCTCCACACTATGGAGGGATTGCATTCAAGACTCAAGCTTGTTGAACAAGCTTGAGAATTGAAATTCTATAAGAAGGGAGCCTCCCCTCCCTTTCCAGGGGTTCTAAAAAAGTTGATATAGGAGATATATATCTCTCTCTATATCTTACATCTCTCTCTTGTTTTACCCTTGTTTGTGCTCAAAAGTCTAGAATCTTCATACTATTGCACACAAACACCTAGTAGAACACCATCCTTTTGTTGCTGAGGTACTGAAGAGTTGGTTTTAGTGTTCTTGGGTTGGCTTAAGCTTAGAAAAGGTGCTGGAGTTGTGTTCTTGAAGGTGTTCTGCAAGGGTGAGTAAACTACCTTTTAATCCCCCATTTTTGGCTTAAGCTTTTAGACCTACTTGCATATTGTTTTAAGCTTAACTCTAAACTGTAAAAAGTTCTATTTTTTTATGCTTGTGATGATTTTTTAAGGTCATTTTTTGGTTGGGGGTGGTCTACCCCCTCTTAGGCCTTGTTTGGCCTTGTTTTGAGCCATCCCTTTTGGCTCTTGTTCTAACCTTTGCATGACCTTTCTATCACTGAAATCTAGAGGATTTTCAGTGGTCGAAAGGTGGTTTTGGAGTCTTGAATAGGGGAGGGACACCCCCCTCTCCTTGTGTCTCATATGCTAGTATAAATGGCTCATAATAGTAGCATGTTTGCTTAGCATTTTTTTTGGCCCCATTTTAGCAAGTATTTGGTGTTATTTTGCCATGATATACTTCTATTTTAAGTTGGTTTAATAGCCTCTTGTATGCTCCATGCACTTGTCTTGCAATCCTCTCATTTGCCTTAACATGCATCATGCATTTGGACCATCATTCTTGCATATTTTGGCACAACTCAAAGAAGCTTTTAGTCATGTTTTACCATGCTTGAACTCTATTTCATGTTGTTTTAGTCATGCATGCACTGTTTTGTATGGCCATGTTTCAATCTAGCTTGTTAGCTTTGAGTGTTCAAGTCATTAGCATGCATTGCTTAGACCATTTTCATGATTTGGCATCATTTCATATGTGATTTCAGTCCATGTAGTGTAGCCATACACTTTCATTTTTCATTCTTTTAATGCTTTGAAGAGTTGGAGTTTTATGCCTTAAGAGTGGATCATTGTGCATGCCTCCATGCTTAGGCCTCTAGGATGCCATATCAGTGGATTTTTGGGCTTATTTTGACATGCCATAACTCTATTTTTTATTGGTTAAGTCATGCCATGTTTGGTTGTAATAGGTGTAGTGCAATCCCCTTTGTTGGCCTTACTTGCATCATGCCTTACGCCTTTCATGTTGGCTTGTTTTAGCTTTGGCCCTTGCATGTTTTAGACTCCTTTTGGCATGATCTAGGACTGTATTGGTTGTCCTTGGCCCTTTGGGGTTTGATTCATGTAGCCTTGGTTCAAGTTCCTTGGCTAGCCTTAAGCCTTGAGCTTTCTTGCATGCTATGCTTGACTTGTGTGTGTGATTTGGCATCATTCTTGACATCATTTCAGAGCATGTAGTGTTGTCACACTTGCATGCTTTTCACTCTTTAGGTGTTCTTGAGAATTATCCTCTTTATGCCTTAATTCTTGGGCCAATTGGCATGCATGCTTGTCTTGCATTTCATGTCATCAATTCATCATTTTTGGCCACTGTTTTTGGCATGGCTGAGGTCTATCCATTTTCAGTATAAGTCCATAGATCATGCGGTTTGTGTGTTGTTGCATGCTTATCGCATTGCTTGTTGTTGCATGTTTGTTGTTGATATTGTTGTTGCATGCCTATTACATTGTATGTTTGCATGTTTAGGTTGCATTGCATTTTGCATGCTAGGCACATTGCATGTTTGCATGTTTAGGTTGCATTGCATTGTGTATGTTTGAGTCACATTGCATTTAGCATGCTTATGTTGTATTGCATAGCTTCTCCATGTTGCATGCATCGCATTGTGTTTGGTTTGGGGTGTCAAGCCGAACACGAGGGACGAGGGACGAGGGACGAGGGACGTTTCATACTAAAAGTGATGAAACGTGCCTCAATCCTCAGTTGCCGACACTCTTGATCCAACATGATAGAATGTGAGGCATTCGTGTGTTTTTTGTGTGCATTCATTCCACATTGAATTGTGCAACTCGGCCTCTTTGGCCATCATGCATCGGAATGCGTGATTGATGGCTCGAGAGTCGAGCATTACACTCTTTTGAGCTTCAAACATGATAAGGGGTGTAATTGCACAATATTTTCTTGCAAATGCATTTTCATGCCTTTGTTTGTGCTCTGTTGCAGCAAAAGGAGCAGTTTGCAGGAAGAGATGGCCAATCGGCTATCTGCAGTGCCGATCGGCTAACAATTTTTGGGATGAGGGACGTTTCATACTTAAAGTGATGAAACGTGGCTCAATCCTCGGTTGCCGACACTCTTGATCCAACATGATAGAATGTGAGGCATTCATGTGTTTTTTTTGTGCATTCATTCCACATTGAATTGTGCAACTTGGCCTCTTTGGCCATCATGCATCGGAATGCGTGATTGATGGCTCGAGAGTCGAGCATTACACTCCTTTGAGCTTCAAACATGATAAGGGGTGTAATTGCACAACATTGTCTCGCAAATGCATTTTTATGCCTCTGTTTGTGCTCTGCTGTAGCAAAAGGAGCAGTCTGCAGGAAGAGATGGCCAATCGGCTATCTGCAGTGCCGATCGGCTAACAATTTTTGGCTGATGGACTCAAAAGTGGTCGATGACCCCTTTTCTTTGGCCGATGACCATAGCATTTGGCCGATGGCCTCTCAGCATGTCCTTGGGGTGGTTCAGAAGCATCACAGAGATTTTTACAGTTTTCAGAGGTGCAAAATAGTGCAAACAGAGTCAACATGAGGCATGGCAACGGATTTCTAAGCGAAGCCGACCGAGCATGCATATGCCCCTCTTCTCGAGGCCGCTTTAACTGTTTTGTAACTTGATTAATTTGTTTAATTAGTTAAGAGTTTTGTAATAATTAATTAGCTAGGGTAGTTAATTAATTAGTTGGTTTGTATTATTCATTCGGACCCTTCATCGAGAGGGCGAATTTTGTAATAAGTGTGCGTGAGTGTATGAATGTCTTCCAACCTCACGTCTTTCTCCCTTTTACTTAACCACTTACGATGGTTAGTTCTAGGTCATGTTTTAATTAGCATACTTATGATAGGATGTTAGCATACATTCATTCGTATTGCATGCACCGGGCTCAGCGCATCATACTAACTGCATTGTATTTCAATTCCTACTTGAATACATGATTATCAAGTTGCATCTCATATGCCATTTTAGAATAATCGAGCCTATCTCTAGTTTCATTTTGCATGTGTTGAATTAGTCATCTTAACATGAGCTAGGATCATGCATTGATTACTAACTAGCTATTGTTTTGGCTCGGAGTACTAGGTAAGTTTTTATGCTTTAGCATCTTGCATATGTGTGAATGATTGCCATGATAGCATGCTTGCCATGAGGCTAACTGCTTATATGATTAACTGCCTGAATGCCTGTGGGTGAAGGTTGGATTGCTTGAATTGGAACAATTCATCGAAATGCGAGTTTTAAGCCCACTTGAGGGTGGCAAAATCCACGTCTTAGCCTACTTGCGAGTAGCACCTTCAAACCATTTTTAAACAAAAAAACATGAGATGTTTTGTTCCAACTTAGGCGATCTAGTCTATACTTGTGTGTTGTGCACATCACATAGTAATTCTAGCTAATAGCCGGAATATGAACACATGTGTTTTCAAAAACAAAATATCATGCTTAGTAAAGGCCGATCTTTGATCGGGCAAGCAGGGGTGCTCACTGCATGACCTTTCCCTCTCGTACCCAAGTTCCCGAGCTGAGGTAACTTTGGTGATGACGGACACGTGGCCTTAGGCACGAGTTAGGGTTTCCTAAATTCCCCCCAAAATAAAATATTTAGGTGGCGATTCTGTATCTGGAAAAGCAGTCCATGTTTGTCACTTCTTTATTAAAATCAGTTTTCCAAAATGATTTGCCGGATTTGGACTCTTTGGTGATTTATCGGTCTTGCATTGCACTTTGCGAGATTAGATTTAGAACTGTGACATTGAGTCCGAACTGTAGTATGCTAATGAACAAAACAGATTTCACGCCTTTCGCGCGCGGAGCCGGGACGTTCAAGCACGTCTACACCTGGGTAAAAACTTAAGATCATACTAGCCAAGTTCTCTGCTCGCCATTTGGCGTAAAATATAGGTCTCTGCTCGCCAAGCTTTTCTCGGAGAAGGATGACATTTACAACATGATATGATACCGCCAAGTACAAAATAAGTTCATCCCCTAACTCTAGAGTTATTAACAGTGGAATAGAGTCGAGGTAGGTTTTCAACCTTTCTAAAGCCTCTTGGCACTCTAGAGTCCACTTAAACAACTTTCCTTGACAAAGGGTTTGAAAGAAAAGCCTACAACAATCGGAAGATTGGCTGATGAATCAATTAAGTGCAACGATCATCCCTATCAATTTTTGTACCTCCTTCACACTCCCAGGAGAACCAAGCTCTCTTATAGCCTTAATCTACTTCAAATTGGCTTTTATTCCGTGATGATTCATAATGTAGCCGAGAAATTTGCCCTAATCAATACTGAATGCACATTTTGAGGCGTTAAGCTTCATTTTGTACTTCTGGAGTATATCAAAAGTAGTCGTAAGATTGGCTAAATGAGCACTATTTTTTGGACTTGATCACTGTATCATCAATGTATACCTCCATAGTTTTACTGAATTGATCTTTAAACATAGTGGTAACCAGTCTTTGGTAAGTTGCCCCGGCGTTTTTCAATCCAAAGGGCATAACCTTATAATAATAAGTTCCCTTGGGGTGAGAAACACTATTTTTTCCTGATCAGCAGAGTTTATGGCAATCTGATGATAGCCCCAATAAGTGTCTAAGAAATTCATCCTTTGATGATGCGTCGTGGCATCCATAAGTTGGTCAATACATAAGAGAGGAAAACAATCTTTCGGATAGGCTTTATTCAAATTCGTAAAGTCAATGCAAACCCTCAATGTCCCTATTTTCTTCTTCACCATAATAGTGTTGGATAACCAAGTGGGATACTTCACTTCTCGTATTGCCACAACATCAAGTAACTTATCAACTTACTCAACAACGACTGCGGCGTGTTCAACTGATGATCGAAAACTTCTTTGAACAACAGGTGGTATCTTTGGATCCACATTCAAGTGATGTACTGCCACCACTAGATTGACCCCAGGTATGTCATACGAGGTCCATGCAAAAACATCCATGTTGTTGAGTAAACATGCAACCAATTCTTGTCGTTCAGCAGCACAAAGGCCAGTCCCATTGAGAAAGACGATCCAAATCTTCTGTTACTATGTCTGCTGGACTACTACTGATATCTTCAAGAATCTCTTGATTTGGCACTTTGTAGAGTTAACCTCTTACTCTGTGGTCTTAGTAATAAGAGTCGTAAGGTAACATTCCTTTGCCGATTTCTAAGATCCTCAAATTTGCTCAACGTTAAACTTGGTTAGAAACCGCAGAAGCTGATGATACATGCTCGACACTGCCCTCATTGCATGAAACCATGGTCAACCCATAATTAGGTTGTAAGAAGATGGAAGCATGACAACTAAAAACTCTACATCTAATGTCTAAGTACTAGCATGGACAGGTAATATGATCTTTCCAAGAGGATACTCTGGATTGGCATTAAAGTTAAAGAGGGATAATCTGCTGGTTTGAGATCCTCGTCCTTTAGACCGAGCTTGCAGAAAGTTTTATAATACATTATTTCAGAAGTGCTCCCTTGGTCGATGAGGATTTTCTCTATGGTGTATTTGTTTACCCTCAAATTTACAACCTGGGCGTCATCGTGTGGAGGAGTAAGCCCTTCAAGATCATTATCTGAAAAGTTAATTTCGGTAATCGGCACCCTACGGGGCCTCTTTAGTGGGGGTTCAGACTCTACATGGGGCGGTGTAGACCCTTTGGCCGGCTGCACTTGAATTGAGTTCACGTTACTCAAAAGGGGAATATTGTAGATCATTTGGATTACGCCGAGTGGAGGAGAATCCATCCGAATGGTCAGAGCATTAGTTGCTGCAAGCCTTTTCAGGAGGTAATCAGATAAATGTCCATCCTTAACAATTCCTCAAGATGATCCTTCAAGGCGTAGCGCTTGTTTGTCAAATGG
The DNA here is from genome assembly GCF_055761805.1 of Camellia sinensis. Lineage (NCBI taxonomy): Eukaryota > Viridiplantae > Streptophyta > Magnoliopsida > Ericales > Theaceae > Camellia > Camellia sinensis. Next base: position 72,542,300 of record NC_138970.1, on the reverse strand, counting down.
TCGTGATGCTGGTGATAATCACACCTATGATTTCTTCGCCGTATATTGGGGGGCTTGGACATTTTAGTTGGCCATTTGAAATAAGTGCGGTGCTTGATTTTTGGGAGGATTTGACTAATGGCTTGGTAAACTCCGTGTATTTTTTGTTAGACCACTAAGGACGCTTGGTATCAACTTGTTACTATTCATTATGTTGGCGTGCTCCCCGGTGGTTATCCCTTCTTAGCCTACCTCTAGGCTTTGGACTTCGTTGCGGCGAGGTAGCCTCCCTAGTCGGGGGTACTATAGCTAGAGGTTGCACTGTTATTGGCGTTATCAATTCTGAGACTGTAAGCTCTAGGTTTATGCAGAGGGCACTATCTTCTACTTTTACAATACTCCTTCACTTTTTTCATTAGAGCCCAAACCGACTTTAGAGGCTTTCAGGTCATAAAACTCTGAAGAGGGCTGTTTGGGTGGAGCCCCATTTTAAAGATAGTAATAGCAATGAAATCATTACAATCATTGTCAACGAGGTTGAAACATTCCTAGTACCATGCGGAGTACGCCCTTAAGGTTTTATTACGGCCAATCTCCATGGCCCACAAAGAATCTGCTTGTTTGCCTTGCATCTCATTAGTGTTGAACCTGGCTTGGAAGGATTTATGAAGTTGATGAAAACTCTTAATTGAGGCTGGTTCAAGCTTATAGTACACTACAAGAAAATACACTTTTGGCGACAAAAAAATTAGTCACCAAAAGTATCGATTTTAGTCGCCGAAACACTTTGCCGACCAAATATTTTGGTCGCTCGATTTGTCGGGGATACATCGTCGCCAAACGTATTAGCGACTAAAAGACATTTAGTCGCCAAAAGTAGTACAAAAATACCGACTAATATTTTAGTAGGCAAAAGTAAAAGGTATTAGCGACGAAAATAGCCTTAGTCGCTGATAACTGACATTAGCGACTAACATATTAGTCGCCCAAAGGGTACATTAATTCGTTTAACTCACATTTTTAGCTACTAAATCTTTTGTTGCGAAAATTTAAAATATCTACGGCGACGAAAGTAGTAGTCGCTGATGGTGCTATTTCAGCTACTAAATGTTTAGTCGCGGAAAGGTTAATTCTTGTTTAGCTAGTACACAGGTTAGTCGGCTATGATTCTTTTATTATGTTTTTGGCGACTAAAAAGTTAGTCGCCAAAAGTGTTTTGGGTTTTAGCTACTAAATAGTTAGTCACCATAACTGTTTTCGATTTGTTTTGGCTACTAAATATTTAGTCGCCAAAAGTGTTTTGGGTTTTAGCTACTAAACAGTTAGTCGCCATAATTGTTTTCAATTTGTTTTTGGTTACTAAATACTTAGTCGCAAAAAGTGTTTTGAGTTTTAGCTACTAAATATTTAGTCGCCAAAAGATTTATTTCTTTTTGGCTACCAATCGTTTTGTCACCAAAAACATCATTTTATATTATTGTTTTGTTTGTTTCATTTTACTAAATTTTGTCCGAACCTGTATGTATCCACCGCAACCTGTAATATGTATACAACCTATATATATTATCACCTATTCCGTAATGCATGTTTTCACTTACAACCATGAAACAAAAATCAACACCTGCTATATATATTCCAACTACAAATAATAATGTAAACTTATGTACGAACCAACTATATATATTCCAATTACAAATAATGTCATACATCCCAAATACGTTACCAAAACAATGTCCTCTATACATAACATTTTTACTGTACTATGCATTGTAATGACCATTTGACAAGGTACAAATTACCATGGTAATATGTACCACGACAAAAGGTAATTTATATATACCACTAGAGCCATTAATACAAGTTCCAAAAATACTATGTACCCCGCCAAAAATTATATGTACGATGCATCCACAGTCCACACAAAAAGTATAGGACGACAAAAAACTTCCCAACTTTGCATAAGTGTGAATTATCTTCCGGGGTAAAAAATAGAAGATCCACATGTCAATGCCAAAAGCCATCTACACAACAAAAATTACACCCATTAGTTCCATTGTAAACAAAAAGTTATAGTCATCTACAAAACACAAATTGCAAGGATGTCAATTCTAATTGAAATTGTATTTAAATATAGTTTGAATTTAGGAACTTGAATATAGTTTCTTTACACTTTAAATAATTTAAAGTGTAAATTTATAGTGCAAAGAAATTTCCAAGTCAGCCCCAAGTCAAGTTTAGTCTAATGTGTAAACATATATATATTTTATTCATAAATGTACATATATAGAGATGCTTACAGAACATATATATTTGTAAGCTTCAATATATAAGCTTTAATATATTTTTATAAGCTTTATGGCATTTTTCACGCCAACTCCCAACGTACACATGCTAATTACGTCCCGTCTGTCCCTACAGGTCCTATTTGACACGAGGAAGCTACACGTGCCATCCCTACAGTGGTTCAGGGGCTGCTTTCAATTTTCGGCCCTCGAAAGCCTTTTTTTCGCCTAAGTTTGTGGCGTTGTTCACGCCAACTCTCAATGTACACATGCTAATTACATCCCGTCTGTCCCCACAGATCTTAATTGACATGAGAAAGCTACCCGTGCCATCCCCGCAATGGTTCGGGGGTTGCTTTCAACTGTCAGCCCTCGAAGGCCTTTTTCGGCTAAGTTTATGGCGTTTTTCATGCCAACTCCCAATGTACACGTGCTAATTACGTCCCGTCTGTCCCCACAGGTCCTATTTGACATGAGGAAGCAACCCGTGCCATCCCTATAGTGGTTCAGGGGCTGCTTTCAAATTTCGGCCCTCGAAGGCCTTTTTCAGCTAAGTTTATGGCATTTTTTACGCCAACTCCCAACGTACACGTGCTAATTATGTCCCGTCTATCCCCATAAGTCCTACTTGACACAAGGAAGCTACCCGTGCCATCCCTACAGTGGTTCGGGGGCTGCTTTCAAATTTCGGCCCTCGAAGGCCTTTTTTAGCTTAGTTTATGGCGTTTTTCACGCCAACTCCCAACGTACACGTGCTAATTATGTCTCATCTATCCCCACAGGTCCTATTTGACACAAGGAAGCAACCTGTACCATCCCTACAGTGGTTCGGGGGCTGCTTTCAAGTTTCGGCCCTCGAAGGCCTTTTTCGGCTAAGTTTATGGCGTTTTTCACGCCAACTCCCAACGTACACGTGCTAATTACATCCCATCTATCCCCATAAGTCCTACTTGACACGAGGAAGCTACCCGTGCCATCCCTACAATGGTTCGGGGGCTGCTTTCAAATTTCGGCCCTCGAAAGCCTTTTTTTCGCCTAAGTTTGTGGCGTTGTTCACGCCAAATCTCAATGTACACATGCTAATTACATCCCGTCTGTCCCCACAGATCTTAATTGACACGAGAAAGCTACCCGTGCCATCCCCGCAGTGGTTCGGGGGTTGCTTTCAACTGTCAGCCCTCGAAGGCCTTTTTCGGCTAAGTTTATGGCGTTTTTCATGCCAACTCCCAATGTACACGTGCTAATTACGTCCCGTCTGTCCCCACAGGTCCTATTTGACATGAGGAAGCAACCCGTGCCATCCCTATAGTGGTTCAGGGGCTGCTTTCAAATTTCGGCCCTCGAAGGCCTTTTTCGGCTAAGTTTATGGCATTTTTCGCGCCAACTCCCAACGTACATGTACTAATTACGTCCCTTCTATCCCCACATGTCCTATTTCATAAGAGAAAGCTACCTGTGCCATCCCCGTAGTGGTTCGGGCGCTGCTTTCAAATTTCGGCCCTCGAAGACCTTTTTCGACTAAGTTTATGCATTTTTCACGCCAACTCCCAACGTACACGTGGTAATTACGTCCCATCTGTCCCCACAGGTCCTATTTCACACGAGGAAGCTACCCGTGCCATCCCCGTAGTGGTTCGGGGGCTGTTTTCAAATTTCGGTCCTTGAAGGCCTTTTTCGGCTAACTTAATGGCTAGTCCAGTGTTATGTACCTCACTAGTCCAGTTGCACTAGTTATATTGTACTAAATCAAAATTCATTCCAATTTCACTTGTTTTATTCAATTAGTCTTAATCTGAAATGACATTCAATTGGATAGCATTGCTAATATAGTAACTGGCCTCATATTCATAGGCTCATCGTACTCAATTTTGGGGAACTTAAAATTTCATTAAAATCATGTGGTTACCATATGGAAATCAGATTATGGTCCTTCCTCATATCAAAACACCAGGTCGGCTGCTGCAATGTCTACTCACATTATGCCTCAAAACCTATTCGAAGCACATAACAAAAAAAAAAAAAAATTTGCATACCAAATTTGGAAAACAATTCTATGTCAATATGATCCATATTTTTTTTGTAGAAGTTGCAGTAGCTTGTCAATAAAATTTTGTTTACCGAATAGTAGGATGACCATCTGAACCCTGCAAGAGGGTTGTGAGCCTTGACACCACGTCGTTCAGATGATTGAGTTGTACTTGTTGTGCCTCCCGTGCTTTTTTTTCTTCATCAACTTGTTTGATCAGCTGCTCTCTTTCCCTCATAATTTCCTCCCGATCTCTTTGGCGCTCCTCTTTCTCCTTCAGCAACTCCTCGTGATCTCTTTGATGTTGCTCATGAAGAACCTCCAGTTCCACTCTCATTGACTCCATATGTTTATCACGTGCTCGTGCTGCACTAGAAGCTGTGGAAGAGGGTTGTGGCCCTATCCCACATCCGCGCAAGTAACTTTTTTTTCCCCGAGCACTTGCCTTGATATTTCTTCGTGGGTCAATGGGAACCCCGCATCGGTGGCTACCACTTGTAGGTTCACCATATCATCCTGTCATGGCAAAAAAACAATAAAGTCAAGATGGGAGAAGGAATTTAAAACAACTTTACTAATTAATATGCAACACACTTGGCTTCAACATTCAATACTCACATGTAGCTCACCACATTTGGGTCAATCCAATCTCCCGTCTTCTTGGACTTGTGTGCTTTCTTATAAAATTTAGGAAAATCTATATCTCCATCCTCATTTGCTTGTTAGGTTTGGAAAAATTCCATTGATGAATTAGTACATGGTAATATTCAAAATCAAGAAGAATCAATCATCCATTACATTACTAAATTAACTTCTCACTGTAAGCGACATTGTTATAGGAAATGATCGCGATCCACTTGTATGATTATAGGAGAGCATACTCCTATTTGCTTTACCAGCTTTAGAGCGTTTCTACAAAAATAGAAAAAAAAAGAATAATTTTTTTTTTTACAAAAATGCAAGAAGAATTTTTACATATTAACACATAAATTAATTTCAATAATGGGGTTTCTAATTAATTTGTTACCAAGTGAGATTCATCTTTCCAAGCAACATCAATCAAATATTTCCAGTCCTCCAAGCTCACTCCACTAGGCGGATGACTATAGGGGTCATCAACACCCTTTTCCTCAAGTTCGAGGAGCTCTTGCTTTAGATTGTACCTCCAATCCTTGTATAGCAAATATGCCTTTCTATCGAGGATCTGTTGAACTTGTTTATCATTATCAAAATCATTGCCGATAACAAACTTGTCCTACAAACATAATAAGAGAATTAGTATAACAATTAATTTAAGCAATTACAAATAACATAATAAAGACATTATGGCAAGATGAATCTCATACTAGCACCGCTTGGACGACTGCATCTTTGGTACTTTGATCAATTTTTCTCCATGACTTTAAGCTCTGAAGAGGGCACAACAGTCTAATTTGAAGGCCCAACTCATTTGTCGTTGGGGTGGCATTCCCTCTTGTGATTGCGTTCAATACCCGATTGACATAGACATGTAATTTCTCCTATTTTTTCCTAGCAATTTTTTTCTACACTCCTTTGCCTAATGTAGGTCCTCGTACACGAGTTGACCTCGTTTGCCCTGGTACAAAAGGGGAAGGAAGTCACAAATTACAAACATTGCTAATGGACTTAAAAAAAAAAAAGTGTTGGTTGTGGGTCCTGTTAGTTTTATTGCTGCCTACTGTTGTTGCCAGCTACTGTTTGGACGCATAAAGTCTTGGTAAATTATGCTACAACTTGGATTTCGCTGCTATCGATGCAGCTGGGGTAACATTCAATTGGCTGTTGCTACTGTTGTAGCTGATTTGAAGGTTCTTTATCTAATATTTTATTTGTTGTGTAAGTGTCCCTGTTATGTGTAAAGTAATGTTTATTTTTTTTTCTTTGTCTTTATGCGGATTTCATTGCCTTACTTGATGACTTATGCATTCCAAAAAAAAAAAAAAAAATTTTTAAACAACTAAATAGTATGCTCTTACCCACTCCACCTGGCTGCGTCTCCTCCACCACCGTTTGTGTATCATCTGGTGGTTGCGTCTCATCAGAGAACGTCATCAGGGTGCCAATCTCCTGTGCACATACTTCAGAGGCTGATAGTACGTTGCCACTTGTTGCTCTTTTCCGCCGCCCCGTCTTGATTCCAGGAACCATTGTACCTACATTACGTAACAAACATACATGAATAATAAACATCGCATACATTAGTAGTGTAACTGCTGCAATAATGACACAACAATGTCTACTCAATAATAAATTGCTCGTTAATCATGGCTTTGTTCGGTCATACATCTTGCACCATCTATGGGGGACACACAAAATATATAGTTTTGTATATTTATCATAGGCCACATATATGAATATTCCATTCAATAAGAATTCAAAAAATCCAACATAATAATTCCTAAAATCAAAAGGTGGAAAGAAAGATTAATAGATGTAAAGCTACATTGTTTTTCTTTTATATTGCATGACAAGTTAAAAGTTAAAAGTTAAAAAAAATAATGATACACATTTTGGATGTGTATCTGAGAAGTATTTGGAAGTCCGACACATATCTGACAAGTATTTGGAAGACCGACACGTATCTGACACAGACACGTTCATGCTTCTTAGCATATAGACATAAGTAGGATACCTGAATTTACCAAAGGCCACATTGTAGACACCCCATTTTTGACAGACCTTAGGACTCAGACGTCATCGTTTGTGCACGTGATGATTGCACATGTTTGTGCTCATTTCTAGTTTTCAGGACTTTCGGCTGAGCGCCTTGTCTTGTGACCTCTTAACTCTCTTAACTCTCTTATTCTTGGTTTGTTTTTGGACCATTGCCTTGGTGCCTTTGCCTGGAGGAAGAGAGAGGCATGTAAGCCACTTTTTGTAGCTGTAGGCTACTTTTTGTTCTTGTAGGCCACTTGTAGTGGCCCATAGGCTAGTTTTCGGGGCCTCCAGCTGAGTGCCTTGTCTTGTGGCCTCTTGACTCTCTTCCTTTTGGTTTGTTTTTGTGCTATACCATGTTACCCCTTGCCTAGAGAGAGGGGAGAGGTTGTCGGCCACTTTTGGTGGTTGTAGGCCACTTTTTCCCCCGGTCGGCCACTTGAAGTGGCCTATGGCCATTTTTCTTGTTTTTTAGATATTTTTATTGCCAGCTGTGCCAGTTGTTGGGCATAGAAGGCATCCTCCATACACGTGTATGGAGGGATTGCACAAAGTTTCTAGCTTCTCCAAGAAGCTTGAAGCTTAGAATTCTATAAGAGGGAGGCTCTCTCTCTCTTTCCAGGGTTCAGAATTTTTGGAGAACAAAAATTTACTCTCTCTCTATATTTCTCTCTCTCTCTCTCTCTCTATATATATATATATATTGTGCTTGAAATTGGATTTTCTTCACATATTTGCACACAACCTCTTAGCCAAACACTCCTACTTTGTTGCTGAGGTGCTTGAGGGTCTTGTTTGGAGCCTAAAAGCTGGTTTTTGGCAAAAGAAGTTGCTGTTGTTGCTGTGTTTCAAAGGTAATCCCTTTATCCTCTTTTAAACTTATTTTTGTATATAAGCTTAGCCACCTTTGCATGCTATTTTAGGCCTAGATTTCAACTACAAAAAGCTTTGTTTTCAAGTGTTTAAAATGGTTGTTTAAGGCCTTGTTTGAGTTAGGGGTGGTGTACCCCCTTTGATGGCTTGTTTCCCTTTGCTTTGTGCCATCTCTTAAGGCCTTTGAGATCATCTCTTTTTGGCCTTTTACCACTGAATTCCAAAGGAATTTCAGTGGAGGAAAGGTAGTTTTGAGGCCCCAAATAGGAGGGGGTCATCCCCTCTCCTTGTGTCTTGATTGCTTGTGTTGATGGCCTCATACTTGAGCATATTTTTCTAGCATGTGTTGGCTTGATCTCAGCCTATTTTTGTTCTTATTTCAGTATGTTGTAGCTCTTTTCTGGCCTGGTTGAGTCACCTTATGCATGCTTCATACACTTGTAGTGCAATCCTACTCATAAGCCTAACATGCTTCATGATTTGGCATATTATTCTAGCATGTTTTGGCTTCACTCCAGCATGTTTTTGGTGTTATTTTGGCATGCTTTAACTATGATTTTAGTTGGTGGGGTCACCTCTTGCTTGGTCTTTGTACTGGTAGTGCAATCCTCCTTGTTGGCCTAACATGCATCATGCTTTATGCCTCTCATTCTAGCTTGTGTTAGCTCTATCTTACCATGTTTCCAACACTGATTTTCCATATCATAACTCTGTTTTGGGTTGGCTTTGTTGCCTCTTGCATGCTTCTTGCACTTGTAGTGCAATTTTGTTCACTAGCCAAGTGTATTTGGTGCTTTAACCCACCTTTCTAGCATGTGTTAGCTTGGTTCCAATGCATTTTGTTAGTGATTTAACATGGTTTAGGTCTGATTTGGGTGGTCTTGATCACATACGCTTTGCTTTGTATAGCCATAGTGTAAAGCCCCTCCACTAGCTTTGTGCTTTGAGTCCACTAGCTTTGTGCTTTACTTGAGCTATTTGCATGATATGGGATCATTTGATATATGATTTCAGAGCATGTTTCACTATCATACTCTCATATGTATCACTCTTTCAATGCTTTTGAGAAGTTGAGCCTCATGCCTTGTTTGTGAGCCAATACATGAGCCTATCTTTCTTGCCATCTATGCTGCAAGTCTAGCATGTTTTTGCTACTATTTCGACCTACCTTAGGTTTGTTTTGAGTGGTTTAGGCCATTTGAGCATTGCTTAGCATGGTTGTAGTGTAAAGCCCTTGACTAGCTTTGTATTTCAAGTCTCTTGGCATGCATTATTTGAGCTATTTGCATGATATGGTATCATTTGGCATGATATTTCAAAGCATATACTTCCATCATACACTCATATATATATATATATATATCGCTCTTTAAGTGCTTTCAAGAGTTGAGCCTTATGGCTTGTTCATGGGCCAATGCATGAGCATGCATTTCTTGCCTTTCATGCTACCATCTCAGCACATTTTAGCCACTGTCTTGGCATGCATGAGGTCTGTTTAGGGCTGGTTTAGTCCATTGAGAATTGTATTGCATAGTCCTAGTGTTGTGTACCTCACTAGCTTTAATGCTTGAATCCTCTTGCATGATATACTTGTGTTGTTTGCATGATATGTCATCATTTGGCATATGGTTTCAGTGCCTATATCTCTGTCATGCTCTCGTATTTATCACTCTTTCATTGTATTTGAGAGTTGTGTTTAAATGCCTAGCTTGCGAGCCAATGCATGTGCATGTTGTTGTAACTTTTGGTGCTTCATTTCCAGCATGATTTTGCCATTGTTTTGGCATGGTGTAGGTCTGTCCATAGTTGGTTTGACCATTTGAGATTGATAGTGCATGCCTCATGTGTAATACACTTCACTAGCTTTGATGCCATAGCTTCTAAACATGCCATGCATACATTGCTTACGTGATAGTCTTGTGCATGCCACTCTAGTATTGATAGATAAGCATGTTGTTTGCATGTGTGATGCATTGCATGTGTTTGGATCGGGCGTTAATCCAAACACGAGAAACGAGGGGCGTTTCATAGTTGAAGTGATGAAACATGCCTCATTTCTCAGTCGCCGTCCCCCTTGATTGTGCATGATAGGGTGGAGGCCTCTCGACTCTTGTGTGTTACTTGTGCATTCATTAACTCGTACAAACTCGGCTTCTCACCCATCGTGCATTGCGATGCTCGGTTGGTGGCCGGAGAGTCGAGTACCGCACTCCTATGAGCTTGAGAAATGATAAGGAGGGTGGTTGCACACACATACCCTGCAAATGCCTTGCTTTGCCCTTGTTGAACTCTGTTTGCAGCAAAATGGAAATGTGCAGAAGCAATTGGCTGACTGGCCAGAAGAAGTGGCTGACCAGCCTCCTTAAGTGCCCTACAGCCTCCCCTGGTGGCCGGCAGTCCACCAGCTTGAAGATGGTTCAAAGTTGTTCTGGTTCTGGAGGAGGAGCATTCTGGGAATTAGTTTGGTGTTCAGAATCAAAGCGAACGCAAACAGAGGCAACCGGTGGCAAGGCGATGGGATTTCGGGATGAAGCAACCGAGCATGCATGCATTCCTCACCCCAAGGCTCCTTTTAACTGCTTTGATTAACTAGTTAATTCGTCGGTTTTGTACTTAATTAGTTATTGTACTTAGCTAATCAATTTGTGTTGTAATAACTAATTAGTTAACTAGAATAGTTAATTAGTCTATTTGTAATAGTTAGCTTAATTAGCGTAGCTAGTTAGCTTTCATTTCATTCAGACCCTCCGTCGAGAGGGAAAATGTTGTAATAAGTGTGCGTGTGTGTGTGAATGTCTTCCAACCCCACGTCTTCTCCCTTTTATTTACCCGCTTTTAGTGGTTAGTTTTAGGGCATGTTTCAATTAGCATACTTATGCTATGCATGCGTGCATCATTCATCTGTCTTGCATGCATCGGGCTCGGCGCATCATACAAACCGTATTGTATTTCAATACGCTTTCTTGAATACGTGTTTCAAAGCATGTTATCAAGTGTAGCATTCATATGCCATCATAGATAGTCGAGCCTATTTAGTTGCATTTTTGCATGCGTTGCATTAGGCATTTAACATAGCTAGGATCATGCATTGATTACTAACGAGCTTCTTTTTTGGCTCGGAGTACACTGTGAGTGTTTACACTTTAGCATACTGCATGAGATGTTTATGTTTCCATGTTAGCATGCTTGCCATGAGGCTATTTGCTTAACTAGTATAACTGCATGAATCCCTGTGGATAAAGGCTTGATTGCCTGAATTGGAACAACTCAATGATTGTGAGTTTTAAGCCCACTTGAAGTGGCAAAATCATGTTTTTATAAGCCCACTTGAGGGTGGCAAATCCGCGCTTTAGCCTACTTGCGAGTAGCACTTTCAAACCATTTTCAAAAAAATAAACATGAGTTGTTTTGTTCCAATTTTTGTGATTGAGTCTATACTTGTATGTTGTGCGCATCACGTAGTAAGGTTAGCTACTAAACCGGAATAAGAACACATGTGTTTTTAAAACAACATATCATGTTAGTAGAGGCCGATTCTTTGATCGGACGAGCGGGGGTGCTTATTTCATGACCTTCCCCTCTCGTACCCAAGTTCTCGAGCCGAGGCAACTTTGGTGATGACGGACACATGGCCTTAGGCACGAGTCAGGGTTTCCTAAATTTTCCAAAAACAAAATATTTAGGTGGCGACTCTGAAATCTGGGAAAGCAGTCCATGTTTGGCACTTTTGATTCAAAATTGATTTTTCAAAACCAATTGCCGGATTTGGACTCTTTGGTGATTTATCAGTCTTACATTGCACTTTGTGAGATTAGATTCAAAACCGTGACAGGAGTCTGAACTGTAGTAGCTAGAACCCAATTCGCGCCCTTGCGCGCAGAGCGAGTTCGGGCAATCTACAGTTTCTGTGGACTCTGCTGGGGATTTAGAGAACTTGACTCGAACTCATGACATGTTGTTTTGTCTACACTTTTGTGTTTCTTTGCATTGCATTTGCATTGGTGCGCCTAGGACACCGTGTTTGCCATCTGCTATTCCTGAACGGTTTGCTGGAGGCTTGCTTGAAAAAGCGTGCCATAAGGTTGGCCGGTTACGGGCTCTGGCATAATAGGAACACAAACCTCGGTTTTACCGAGGCACCCTTTTCGACCATTCGACCTAGTTGCATATCGGAAGCCTTAGAGACTGTTCCAAACTAGGACATGTTGCTTACCTGAATGTAGGTTGTTTGAAACCGCTGTGTGCATAGTGAAACCCTAGCTCCTGACAAAATAGAACAGGGAAAGCCTACCCCACCATAGGGGTGTTTTGGCTCTCACTTGCTTGCTATGTGCTGTTAGGGATGTGTCTTTACAGGTTGTATGTATCAGTTGCAAGTCTGAGTATCGGCCTGAGGGTATCAGTTTACAGGGCAGAATTTTGGGCAGAATTTTGTTGGGAGCACAGTCATTCAGCTTTGCTCATATTGGTTCTGGTGAAATCAAGCTGAGATGCTGTCTGTTTTCTCTTTTGCAAGGTAGTCTTGGAACTATAGCTTCAGAAGGCTCCGATATCCCCCAAGTGCATTGGACTTGTGTTGATAGACTTTGTTAGGTCAGAGATTCAGTTCAAGGGCAACCAGTGTTTCCTTCGCCAGTGGTAAGGCCAAAAAAGGCCAGTTAAGCATAGATCACCAGTACAGCAGCTACCAGATCAGCGGTCCTTATCCACCTCACTTGTGCACAGTTGGGCAGAGATATCTGCTTTCACCTCAAAGAGAAAATACACACCTGTTCAGTCAGATCCACAGTTTTCAATTAATATGGACGACATGATACGTTAACTCCAAGAGACCATGCAGGCCATGAAGCGGGATGCTGCCCGCTAGGCAGAGGTTACCACCCGTCAGGCGGAAGTTATGGCTCAACAGGCAGAACTAATTGCCAGACTTTAGCAGCAGCAACACCCCCAACAACCCAGAGTGTCTACTTCGCATCCACCCCCACCCCTACCTATGGTTCCCACACCTGGGAAGGCGGTTCACGTTCAGGAAAATACGGACGTTCCGACAGGGCTAGTCCCACAGCCAATCCCACCTCAGATGTCTAAAGCACTGGCGAATCCTGTGGACACACCGTTCAAATTCAAGGTGGATCCAACTGCGCTGAAAGTCAGCAAGCTCGAGAAGTTGTTTAAGTGAGCCCAGGGAGTCAACTCGATCCCGGACATAGAAGATGGATACACCGATTCGGCAATGACTTTGCCTAACCGGTTCAAGATGCCGCATATAGACCGTTTTGATGATTCTTGAGATCCTATGGTACATCTTCGGTTGTTCTCGGATATCCTACGGCCAATGGGCCTCTCAAGATTGCAAAAGCTTTCACTCTTCGGCCAAACCCTGTCGGGTATTGCAGCCATCTTGTACGCGAAGTTGGAAGATTCTGTCAAGAAGAGTTGGGAGGAGATGGCTGAGGCCTTCATTGCCCAGTATTCATATAACACGTAAATCGAGGTCACAACTGGTGATCTTGAGACAACCATCCAAGAGCCGAAGGAGGGCTTCTCTGACTTTGTAACCCATTGGAGAGCCAAAGCTTCTATGATGACCACCAAGCCAACTGAGAAAGACCAGATAAGGATGGTCGTTTGGAATCTGCAACCGAAGTTGATGCAGAGGATGATTGTCTTACCCCTCCCCACCTTTGTTGACCTCTATGAGATTGGGGTACATATGGAGGATGCTATGAAACAAGGTCTTATTGACCACGAAAGAGAGTCACCCAAGAAGGGTTATACACGCAGTTCGAATATGACCACCAGTGGTGATGCAGCTGCAAGGACTTTTGATGTAGGCATGGTCACCACCACCACTCCAAAGACGGCCACTCCCTTTGCTGGTACGTCCACTTCAAACCCTCAAACTCCGAATTATCCACCCCAAGGCAAGAGGGTTTTCACCCCGCTTTATATGCCTTTGTCCAAAGCTCTAGGAGTCCTACTCAGGAATGGACATTTGAAACCGTTAGAACAACGGCCTCTACCTGATCCTCTTCCTCCCTCCCATGAACAGGCTAAGTATTGTGCCTTCCATCAACAAACCGGGCATGATACTGACCGTTGCTTTCGTCTTCGCCACGAAGTGTAAGATTTGATTGATAACAAGGTCATCGCCGTACCAAGTCCTGCAAAGTCTATCGGCATTGGATCGATGAATGTAGGGGATAATGTGATGTGATCGGGGAATGAACCGCCTGCTGATGGCGCTCAGTTTACTCCAGTTGTGGTGGATGACAAGCACTATTTTGAGCAATATGTAAATGCTAGTTTTTGTACTTTCTGACTTGGGTATTGAGTCAGTCTTGTTATGTTGTTTTGAGTCAATCTTTTGGTATTGAGTCAGTCGAGTCTGTCTTGTTGTATTGAGTCAGTCCTATTAGGTTAAAGTCGGGTGATTTCGGGGGTGTTACCTCGGACATCACTATCTTGTTTTGTGTTTTGTCTTTTGCAGTCTTTCTTTTGAGTCTGTTCCTACCGTGGAGCCAGTTGCGCCAGAAGATCTGAATGAAACAGCAGTGATTTTCACGCTTTTGTGTTTGTTTCTGCCTTGAGCCAGTTGTGCCAGAAGATTTGAATGAAACAGCAGTGCTTTTCACCTACCTTTTCTGTGCCTTGAAATCATTGCATTGACCTAAGTTTTTCAAAACTTTTTGAACACTGTGATGAAAACAAAGAGGAATGAATTCCTTGGGAATTGCAAAAATTTAATCAACTAAGAGAAAGAGAGGCATGCTAAGCCGTTAATGAATGAGATCATGTTTATTAATATGAGTACTAAGAAGGATCCTGGCTTTATCCAAATTGGTTCTACATTGTCTTCAGCGCGAGCGACTAGTCGCTTTCTTAAAAGATTTCAAAAACATGTTTTGCGCCGTCCTGCGAAGACCTGTGTGGAATCGCTCTTGAGATTGTGCAACATAGGATCGCTCTCAGCCTCGAGACTCGACCCCTTGTTTTCAAACCTTGAACTTGGATTCAGAATGTTTAACGGTCAACCACGATGTGAGGCTTGCATGGCCAGATTTGAAGCAGCCCATGAACTAGGGGCAATAAGGTCGTATGACATCAAAGGAGGCCCGCCAGACCAAATTTGAAGCACTCCTTGAACTAAGGGCAACAAAAGGTCCGATGTGCTCGAAGAGTCAAAGATGGGTCATTCCGCAAATCGATGAAGACTGGCAAGAAAGCTAAATTCCAGTAGAAGGAAGAAGAAAATATTGCTGAAGGACAATCGAGCTCCTATCCACAACACTAGGGGCAAATTCAGCCCCCATTGGATGGACTCCTACATCATCAGTGAACAACAACCATTCTCTTGGATTTAGATGGCTTCGAGATCTGAAACCATTCAACATGGACAAGTTACACTCTTTTTATCCTTGAGAGGCTTGCTGGGCCGAACACCTGGAAGGGTGACCCAGACAAAAGTTAGAGCAAATGAAAAAAGAAAAAGAAAAAAATGAAAAGGAAAAGAAAAGAAGAAAAAAAGTGAAGAAAGAAAAGAACAAAAATGAAAAAAGAATGAAAAGAAAAGAAAAACAGAGCTCGCAAGGTTGAAAACCTGGAAGAGCGGCCTTGGCAGAAGTTAGAGCACAAAATGAAAGGTTAATACCCGAGTGTACCTTAACTCGGAACTACGTCAGACTTGATTCCCATCTTTGGGATACGTAGGCAACTTCATTCCGAAGTCCGGCCATAAACACTTCCAAATCAACTGTGTCCATGCAATGGTTCTGATCATCTTTGTCTTCTCTATATCCGAAAGTTCTGTTGTGATCATCACTTTGAGGACTGATTACAGTGCACTGTGGTGCCATTCAGACAAGGGGCAACTTTCCGTTGCCGTGCAGTGCCATTTAGACAAGGAGCAATTTTCCATTGTTTTGGATCTGAGGTTGTGCATTTCAAGAGTAAATTCTATGTTGGTTGAGCATTGGCCATTTGCAAAAACAATTTTGAGAATTTTTTTTTAATGAGGTTGACTAATTCTCTCGAAAATTATTCCAATTTTCCAAAACTGGACCATTTCTTGGACCCAAAAAAGGAAAATTTTCAGTGCTCATAGCCTGACTTGCATGATTTCAAATCAGAAAATCGAACAAGCAAGTTAATCTAACTCTCATATTGATTAAAATTGTTTTAGCAAAAGCCAAAAAATAAAAAATGGTCAAAATGATGAACTAGGGGTACAGTTGAGTCAGGTTTATTGTCTTTTTCCCGTTGTCAGCATACTTGCCAAAAAGGGCACCATACTTGCCAGAAAGGGCACCATACTTGCCGGAAAAGGCACAACTGAAGCTAACAGCAAAGGGCTGAAAGCTCTCTCGACCTCCAAGCAGCGAGGTATCAAGCCAAGTGCGAAGTATGAAATGGAATGGATCAGGATATTTCACTCCCTCATCCAGACAGGTCTGATCACATCTATACTAGCCAAGGGAGTTGTCAACCGCTGTCAGTTGTGGATCTACTACACATCCTATCATAACCCCTCTGTGGGAAAGCTCACTATTCTGAGTGGAAGAATGAGAATCTAGTAGAATACTAGGGGCAAGAGCCCACAACATCCTTCTTATCCATTAACCACCCATGGGGAGGGATAAAAAAGAAGAGAGATTGAAGAATAGAGAGATGTACGTTGAGGGAAAAAGTAAGAAAAGGGTCTTTCAGAAAAATAGAGATTGAGTGCTATAGTGATGTGAGAATCACAAATGAGAAAGGGTGGGAAACAATACTCGGAGAAACAGGCTCCCTGTGCACATTTGAGTCTTGTGTGTTTGTTTTTGTTTGTCTCGATTCTTGCTTTGAGTCGTTTTGAGTGTCAATAGAAGTGTTAGGTTGCTTTACCATTGTTTTCCATTGTTGAGTCATTTTTGCAGTGGTCAGTCGAAGGCTCAATACTCGGTTAAGAACTCATTTCCCAATTTCAATTTCAAAAATGAATCGTTTTGTGCTCAGAGTACTGTGTCGTTCTCCACATTTGTACAAAATAGGATTTGTTCTTTCATAAATTGCAGGGTTCAACCCAGGTCGTGTGAAAATAGTAAAACCAGGACCCATTTGAAGCTATATGGGTTCCAGACTGCAAAGCAAAAGAAAAGAGGGAAAATGTCAAGCATCTGGGTTTGTTTCAACTTCAGTAAGTTCTGTCATTATATTTCGAATGCACCTTTTCAAGCCTTGTCAATGCTCCGAAGCATGAGTGTGCCTCTACCTCAAGCTCAAGATCAAGTTTGCTTCAAGCCAGATTGGTGATCAGAAGTGCTCTCCCTGAGTACTATTTCCCGCCAGAGACATCTTAGCTGTGTTTGCAATGAGTACCTAGGAGACCAACTGCGACGGTGAAAACTAGAGTTCGAATGGCTGATGCCTAGAACGTAAAGGTTCAGGATTTCTGAGACTAAAGTCTGGTTTAAATACCCAGGGGTGTATCCCCGGCTTGAAATCTGTATGGAAGTACCATAGGTTGAGATAACATATATGCACCTCAATTCTAGATACTGAACCAACCTAGTCTGTCACCTCGTTGGAGAATAGGGAAAGTTGTGGATATGGTCAAGAAGAAAAGTGGCATCCAAAGTGTTCTACGTGAAGAATCATTGTCAGCATTTCAAAACCTTTATGCTGTGAGTTGAAGGAAAGAGTTCGAGGAACGCAAGGTAAGGGTTCGAAGAACACAAGGGGAGATCCCTGTCAGAGTAGAGCGATTCATCGTCACTCACCCCATGAGGTGCTTTCTAAAGCGCCGGTTTGTCTGTTTATTGCATTCCTTAAATATCATGCATTATATTGCATTTTACCTATCAAGTTTCTTTCTCATTCATGCACGATATTATATGTACGGTTCATTTAAAACTGATGCATACAGTTCATTCACAGAAGTTCCGCACAAGATCATTTATGTCTCGGTAAGAGCACACTTTGTTCATATAGTGTATCTATCACACTTTGTTCATATAGTGTATCTATCACACTCTTTTCACTTAGTGTATCTATCACACTTTGTTCATGTAGTGTATCTATCACACTCTCTTCACTTAGTGTATCTATCACACTTTGTTCATATAGTGTATCTATCACACTCTCTTCACTTAGTGTATCTATCACACTTTGCTCGCCTTTGTGTGTCTATCACACTTTGCCCACTTAGTGTATCTATCACACTTGGTTCATATAGTGTATCTATCACACTTTGCTCGCCTTTGTGTATCTATCACACATGCTTATCACACTTTGCCCACTTTGTGTATCTATCACACTTAGCTCACTTAGTGTATCTATCACACTTTGTTCACTTTGTGTATCTATCACACACGCTCACTTTGTGTATCTATCACACACGTTCGCTTAGTGTATCTATCACACTTTGTTCATATAGTGTATCTATTACACTCTCTTCACTTAGGGTATCTATCACCCTTTGCTCGCCTTTGTGTATCTATCACACATGCTCACTTTGTGTATCTATCACACTTTGCCCACTTTGTGTATCTATCACACTTTGCTCACTTAGTGTATCTATCACACTTTGTTCACTTTGTGTATCTATCACACACGTTTGCTTTGTGTATCTATCACACATGCTCATTTTGTGCATCTATCACACATGTTCATTTTGAGTATCTATCACACATGCTCATTTTGTGTATCTATCACACATGTTCATTTTGAGTATCTATCACACGTTCGCTTTGTGTATCTATCGCACATGCTCACTTCGTGTATTTATCACACGTTCGCTAAGATTGCGTAATTTTGTTACATCATTTCCGCATAAGATGTAGTTTGGTTCGTGTTTACTTGCTTATGTACGAGTTTGCTGTAGCATTTCTTCACATAACATTTGCATCTAGATGTTTCATTACAAGCTTTCTTTGCATGATCATAAGTTATGTTCTGCATTCTGCAAGTCATTTGCATTTTGCCCCTGCCTGCGGGTGCATCTATTTTGTTATCTTGCCTGTTTGTCTAAGTCTTCGGCCTTGTCAAAAATGGATCATCTCTGGACTTTGACATTCACTCCCGTCATTTAATGACTTCCGAGTTCTGTCAAAGAGGGGTAACTGTAGACACCCCATTTTTGACCGACCTTAAGACTCAGACGTCATCGTCTGTGCACGTGATGATAGTGAATGTTTGTGCTCGTTTCGAGTTTCTGGGGCTTTCGGCTGAGCGCCTTATCTCGGGACCTCTTAACTCTCTTTTTCTTGGTTTGTTTTTAGACCATTGCCTTGGTGCCTTTGCCTGAAGGGAGAGAGAGGCCTGTAGGCCACTTT
The DNA here is from genome assembly GCF_055761805.1 of Camellia sinensis. Lineage (NCBI taxonomy): Eukaryota > Viridiplantae > Streptophyta > Magnoliopsida > Ericales > Theaceae > Camellia > Camellia sinensis. The sequence continues at coordinate 72,523,152 of NC_138970.1, read as the reverse complement.
TTGTAGTTGTAGGCTACTTTTTCCTCTTGTAGGCCACTTGTAGTGGCCCGTAGGCTAGTTTTTGGGGCCTCCGGCTAAGTGCCTTGTCTTATGGCCTCTTGACTCTCTTCCTTTTGGTTTTTTTTTTGTGCCATACCTTGTTACCCCTTGCCTAGAGGGGGAGGGGAGGAGAGGCTGTCGGCCAGTTTTGGTGGTTGTTGGCCACTTTTCCCCCTGTAGGCCACTTGAAGTGGTCTACGACCATTTTTCTTGTTTTTCAAATATTTTTATTGCCAGCTGTGCCAGCTGTTGGGCACAGAAGGCATCCACCATACACGTGTATGGAGGGATTGCACCAAGTTTCTAGCTTCTCAAAGAAGCTTGAAGCTTAGAATTCTATAAGAGGGATGCTCTCTCTCCCTTTTCATGGTTTAGAATTTTTGGAGAGAGAAGACTGCCTTCACCACCCCGTGGGGAACCTATTGTTATAGGGTGATGCCGTTTGGGGTGAAGAATGCTGGGGCTACGTATTAGCGGGCTGCGACTACAATATTGCACGACATGATCCATAAAGAGGTTGAGGTGTATATGGATGACATGATTGTCAAGTCCAAGGAAAGATAAGGCCATTACACCGCTTTGCAGAAATTCTTCCAAAGGATCAGAGAGTATCGGTTGCGGCTGAATCCTCAGAAGTGTACATTTGGTGTTACAGTAGGAAAAATGCTGGGGTTCTTGATTACACAGAGAGGTATCGAGGTCGATCCTTCCAAAATCAAGGCCATCTTAGAAATGCCACCACCAAGGACTAAAAAGGAGGTGTGAGGCTTTTTGGGTAAAGTGCAATTCATAAGGCAGTTTATTGCAAAATTAACCTTGACTTGTGAACCACACTTTGGTCTCCTGAAGAAAGGAAAGAAGTTCCAATGGGACGGCCGATGCCAAGCTGTTTTTGAACAGATCAAGCAATATTTACAGAACCCACCTGTGTTGTCACCGCCTAAGCCGGGGAAACCGTTGATTTTGTACCTTTCAGTGACTGAAACTACAATGGGCTGCATGCTTGCACAAGAGTCTGAGGACAAAGTGGAGAAGGCTATCTACTATCTGAGCAAGAAGATGCTGGATTACGAGACCCGCTACACTCCGTTGGAGAAGACTTGTTTGGCCTTGGTATGCGCTACCAGGAAGCTGCGGCACTACCTGTTAGCTCACTCCATAATACTGGTTTCGAGATTAGATCTCATCAAATATCGCTTTGAGAAACCAGTACTTACGGGTAGGCTAGCCCGTTGGTTGCTTCTGCTTTCCGAATTTGATCTGAAGTATGTGACGTGCAAGTCAGTGAAATGGAGAGCAGTAGCGGAGTTTCTAGCTGATCACCCAATTGAAGGGGATGAAGCGGTTGTGTACCTATTCCCAGACGATGCCATTCTGCACGTTGAAGAAGAAACTTGGACGATGTACTTTGACGGAGCGTCAAACCAATACGGGTATGGGATAGGGGTGTTGCTAATAGCGCCCGACAATTCCCGTATAGCTCTAGCATTCAAACTCGAGTTTAGAGTATCGAACAATGAGGCAGAGTATGAGGCATGTATTGCTGGTTTAGAAGCCGCCTTAGAACTAGGGGCAAAACGGCTGGATGTCATCGGGGACTCGAACCTTGTTTTATCTCAAGCTAAAGGAGATTGGAAAGTTAAAGAAGAAAATATGAAAATCTATCACCAGACCTTGGACATGCTAATTCCTCGGTTTGAGAAGTTGAATTTCGCCCATCTTTTAAGGGAGAACAACAGGTTCGCAGATTCACTAGCAACTCTATATTCCATGATAGACATCCCTTTCGGAGTCCGGATGAGTTCGATCATCATCGAACAGAAATTCATGCCGGCCTACGAGCTGATTGCTGCCATAGATGAGGTACAAGATGAGAATCCCTGGTATTACGATGTCTGGAACTTCTTGGAAAAAGAGGCGTATCCACCAAGGGCAAATGCCAAAGATAAGAGGGCAATTCGAAGAATGGCCGCTTAGTTCATCGTCTGCAGGGGTGAACTGTACAAGAGAGGTCATCTCGGGATGCATAAACTGTGTGTTGGTGTTGAAGAATCCAAGTGCCTGATAGAGGCCATCTATGGAGGAGAGTGCGGAGCGCACATGAACGGGGTGATGTTAGCCTAGAAAATCCTTAGGCAGGGTTATTACTGGTCCACCATGGAGGAGGATTGTATTGGCTTTGTTCAGCAATGCCACAAATGCTAGATCCATGCGAACCGCATGAACATTCTGCCGTCAAAGCTGTACAACATGACTTCGCCATGGCCGTTTTTAGTCTAGGGGATTGATGTTATTGGGGCTGTCACTCCAAAGGAGTCCAATGGGAATGAGTACATTCTGGTAGCGATAGACAACTTCACGAAGTGGGTTGAGGCCCAATCTTACGCAGTGTTGAAGGCATCGCATGTCGCTAAGTTCATCAGGAACAACATCATCTGTCGCTACGGGGTTTTGAATGAGATTATTTCGGATAATGGTTCCCACTTCAAGAAGGAGGTGATCGATTTGTTAGAGAAGTACAACATGGCTTTTCATAAGTCATCTACATATCGGCCGCAGACCAATGGAGCAATTGAGGCCACAAACAAGAACATCAAGCATATACTGCAGAAGATGGTGGAAACCTACCGGGACTGGCCAGTTAAGTTGCCATTTGCTCTGTGGGGCTACCGGACTTCAATTCGAACTTCTACTGGGGCGACTCCATATTCCTTGGTTTATGGGATGGAGGCTGTTCTCCCTATCGAAGTTGAGGTTCCGTCATTGCAGGTATTGGCTGAGTGTCAGATAGCTGAGGCAGATTGGCAGCAGAGTAGGTTCGAAGAACTTATGCTGTTTGATGAGAGAAGGCTGAAAGCACTGTATCACGTTTAGGGTTATCAACGAAGAATTGCCAGGGCTTTCAACAAGAAGGTTAAGTCTGGGAATTTGAAAGAAGGGGATCTTGTGCTCAAAGACAACCGAGCTCCCATCCACGACCCTAGGAGCAAGTTTAGACCCAATTGGACTGGTTCTTACCTCATCCGGTCAATCTGGTCGGGTGGAGCTGTCGTTCTGATGGACCTAGATGGCCTAGAGTTCTCCCAATGGATCAACATGGGCAAGTTGAAGAAATACTTTCCTTGAGTGGCTCACTAGGCTGAAAACCCAAAAGGGCGACCTAGGCAAAAGTTAGAGCACAGAAATTTTGAAATGATAAAAACTGAGCTCGCAAGGTTAAAAACCCAGATAGGGCGGCCTTGGCAAAAATTAGAGCGCAAAAGGAGAGTGTTAATACACGAATGAACCCGAGCCGAACTACGTAAGGCTTGATTCCTATCGTTGGGATACGTAGGCAACTTCATTCTGAAGTTCAGCTATAAACACTTTCCCGATCAACTTTGTCCGTGTGATCTTGTTGGTCATCTTTGGCTATTTTGCATTCAAGAGCTCAGTTTGTGATCTCCAGTGCAGTGCTATTCAAACTAGGGGCAACTTTCCAGTTGCTGAGGATCTGGGGTTGTACATCTCAGTGATAGATCTCGGGCGTGTCCAGTTTTGATCCATATCGAAAATGGTTTTGAAAAGTTTTAATAAAAGTTGATTTTTCTCAAATTTATCTTTTTACGACTTAGACCATTTTTGGACCAAATGGAAAATTTTCAGTACCCACAACCTTCAATTACATTGATTTCAGTACAGAGTTCTCCTACTCTTGAATACAAATTGAAGTTACTTTTTATTACATTCATAAAGAAAACTTGAAAGTACTGATTAAAGCAAATAAATTCGGGGCATAGTCAGGTGTTCCTGTGTCCCCTCCCAGAGCTGGTCGAAGCCTCTGATGCCAAAATAGGCCTGATTTGTGCCTCGTCATCAAGCCAAGCTATGCACTCATCAGAGAGGGTGCAGCTAAAAGTGGGAGCGAGGGCCAGAAGCTCTCTCATCCTCCATGTTGTGGCATATCGAGCTAGTTGTGTGCCTCAGACTGGAAATGCAGCAGGGTACTCTATCCCTTCCTCCAGGCAAGTCTGATCATGACCAAACTGGAGCCGGAGTCGAAATGGAAAATAAAGGACACAGTGTGTCAGACCGATCAACTAAATCCCAGGTTGGCGAGTCATGCTGTAGCTCATCGCCGGTAGATTAAGCCAGGGGCAGCGCCAAGCAATGTCAAGAGCAGTCAAACTGCACATCTATTCGTACCACCATCCCTCATCAAGGGCATCGACTAGACGTCGCCGGAAGAAATAGCTGTGAGCTGAATATGCTGGGCATGAGTCCACAATCCTCAATTTATCCATCAACCATATCTGGGGAGGGATGAAAAATGAGAGATTAAAGAATAGAGAGGTGTATGTGGAGAGAAAAGTGAGAAAAGGGTTTTGAGAGAAAAACCAAGCCTGAGGTCCGAGTGATGTGAGAAATATATGTGAGATGGGGTGGGAAACATTACCTGCAGCAGTAGTGGACTCCCCGTGAATCTAGTCGTCTCTTGGCAGTGGAAAGCGTCCAAACCCATCAATGTCTCAGCTAGTGTCATGGCGATGTAGCTCTTGCCCTCTTTCAAGCCCTCGGCAACCTCAATCAAACGAGCACTAAACCCTCAAGACCCTGGGCCAAGTAAGAAATGTGACAACATGCACAACCAAAGCGCATGTCGCCGAAAGCCCTACTAATGATGGTCACCGCAGTCACTGACGAATCAAGCTCGGAATGTCCAGCACTCCGTCACAGATCAATGACTGAGCATTATGCAAAGTAAGGCCACACATCCGTCCTAAGGGTTGGACGTGGCCGAAGCGGAACTGGGGCACGATTTCTTCATTGCGTTCGGATTCCATGAAAACTTGGAAGTCACATCTCTTGTCCGCCAAAGCTAAAGACGTGAGTTACTGGATTCCAACATCTTGCCGTGGCATGAAGGAACGGAAAACGCAGCGGGGTGCGACTCAACGTGAATAGTGCATTTATGCCGAAACCCCAGAAGTTTAGCTTTTCCGAGCCATCTAAGTTGGTGATCCAATTTGTGAGATTTTGGACGAGAAATGCCTCTATTTTGGTGCAAAACTGAGTTAGAATGAGGAAACCACGAAGCTGGAACCTTTATGAAGGATAAGGCACTGCTTAGAGGACAAGTGTCACAAAACTGGAGGTCCCCAGGCAAAGTGGTCGGCCGACCACTTTTTCTGATCGGCCAGCCAGTTTGACTGGTCAGCCAGCTATCTTTTTTGGTTTACAGACCAAAAAAATGGTCGGCAGGCTCCTATGGTGGTCGGCCATGTGCAAAAATGTGGTCTCCAGCTGTTTCTTGTCTCCAGAAGGGAGTCTCTAGCTTTCTCGTGTGGTGAGATTGTTGAAGGTCTGAGTTTACCTCTGTTTCAGATGCATTTCGTCGCTTTGTTTGTCTCAAAATGCATTTGCTTATCGAGTGGTTTAGTTTTGCTTATCGAGTTGTTGCTCTTTGATTATCAAGTTGTTGCTCTTTGTTTATCAAGTTGTTGCTCATTGCTTATCGAGTTGTAAACATGCTAAGGTTTTGTTGTTTCTTAATAAGTTAAGTTGTTTAGTTTGTTGTGTCGGTTCACTACCTGACATGGCAATACACGATGATCAAATTTCATTCGATCTCATTTTTGTGCAAAATGGTGCGATGCGATGCATAGAATACAAATACAACACTTTTTGAACAAAAGTTGTTTTCATTCCATCATAGCTTCTTTTTTACAACATTTTACAAAAGGGTACAAGTTTTAAAGAAAAAAATAAAACTGCCTAAGCTGTACAATGTGCTACAACTACATGTAAAAAGAAAAATAAAGTAGGAACATCTGTATTAATGCTATCAAGCTCAAGACCGAGGCCCTCTTCACCCTCTTCGGCTGAGTAGCCTCTGCACCACCACCGTCGGCACCTCCATTTGAATCGGAGTCACCGTCCTCGGAATCCTCCTCGGTGTCGTCTCCGCCCTCAGAACTGGAACTAGAGTCTTCATCCCTGCCTGCAGATGTCTCTGACTGTGGATGTGCTGACTCCTTCTCCTTGCCAGACTCCTCGTCATGACTGACAGCTGCTCTACGTCTCCCTCGGCCGCGAGTCGAGACCCCTCTCCTAGCTGATTGAGAAGGCCTGGATGGCCTAGTCTGCAGGGGTGGGACTTGAAAAGGACAGTTTGAATACATCAGCCAGAGTATGTATGTCCGATATCAGATGCAAGCGTGATGCATAGAGTGTGTGCATGCAGATATAGTATGTGAATATGATGTGTCAGATGTGCTCTACACATGCAATGAATCAATGCAGTGAAATATTCAGTTTCCATATGTTATCAAAAGTATGATAGATACAAGAAAATTGAAATGTACCGGAATGCCGGAGGCGTACAACAGCGTCTCCCTCCGCAGGACCATTCTCTCGAGTGAGGCCACCACTCCGAGCAACCCCTCAGTATACTCTCTGGGAGGCTGCAAATACAAGTTCAAGTCATCAGCGAATGAATGAATGTCTAAATATCTGAGTGATAAATGAAAACTGCGGAGCATACCGGTGGTGAGTCAGGGTCACTGACTTATGGATGATCGGGCAATGGAGGCTCCAGTGGAATCGGGCAAGATGTCCCATACTGCCAGCCCGTCAGCTCGGTCGGAAGGACTGGCCACCCAGCATAGTGGCAAGTCGAGGGCATCCCTTCGGCCTTATCCCTCGATGTACTAGCCCTGCTAGTGGAAGGGATGTCTACTACTCGAGCGTGACTGGACGACGGCATATCAGTAGCCCTCCTCGTAGGAGTACAGACACCTGTCAGTGGAGGCATCAAGTATGTATGGCGGTATGTCACGTACTCCCCCTCCTCCAGAAAAATAACTGCATCGGAACCCAGCATAAGGTTGTCAACCTCTTTAGGAGTAAGACGCTCTGTGGACCACATGTCCAGTGGAGGTGCTGAGGGGATCTCCTGAGTGGCATTACCCATCGTCTGATGCATGAAGCGATCCCCGAGAAACCAGGCCCTGCCGACTGGTCCCTCAAACAAAACCTTGTATTAGGAGGCGCCCCATGCCCTGGCGAACTGGAACCGAGAATATCCGGGCATTTCCAGCCAAGGCTGCCAAGTGATCTGCGGATAGCAAGTGCATAAACTGATTAGATGTTATAAATATGCAAGATGAATCAAAACTGAAAGCATGAAGAACTGAGAGTTCTGGTTTTCCTCGGTCGTCCGCACTGTGTCGAAGAACTGCCGGAGATATGACAGAGTCTCCCGGGGCCTGGACCGGTACCGACCCTCAAATCTGCGTGAATAAGGGATCTCAAGAGGTGCCTCCACCTCTAGCTTAGGGGCGAGTGTCGGGAAGTAGGCATAAACCCACAGCTGTGAAAGGCAAGACAGTGGCTATCAGAATACAGAATGTATAGAAAATGCAGAATGCTGAATGCAGAATGCGAATACAGAATGTATAGAAAATGTAGAAAGCTGAGTGCAGAATGCAGAATACAGAATGTAATATGTGTAATGTGTGCTGTGTGCAGTGTATAGATAATGAAAAGTAGAAATGTAAATCAAGAGGGCAGAATGTACCTCCTAGGCTCGCCAGTAGCCGCCTACTATGGTCCCCCGCTCGCGGGAGGTTGCGCTTGTGTAGCAATAATGGGCAGCGAGGCCAACGCCACCCCAATCAAAGTGCCGGACCTGTGATAGGTCTACCAGAGCACTGAGCAGATAAAGCCCAACAGTGTTCCCCCTGTCAGAGAACAGAGTGGTCCCGAGCAAGAACATCAAAAATCCCCAGGCATACTGCTGTACGGCCTCAATAGTCTCGGGTATAGTCCCCCTGTACTGCTCGGAGAACCAGGTGTACCTGACCATGCATGGTGATCTGCAAGGCGGCGGACGAACTCCGAGCAGATAAGTCCAAGTCGTCTCCCACTCACCCATATTAGTATCATATGGGATCGGCCGGCCTGCCACGTCAAGGCCCGTCAGTATGGAAAAGTCATATGGGGTCATCGTCATGTCCCCAGTGGCAGAAAAATGGAAGAAGTTGGTGGTGTCCCACCATCTCTCTATAAGTGCACCCAGAAGGGTCCTGTTCGCCGGATGACGCGACAACCCCGCGCAAAACGGGCCAAATCCCGCCTCATCAACAATATGCCGAACAGCATCCGGGAGCTCCATGTACCACTCCCTCGCAATGATCGACCCGTAACCCCGTGTGAAACGGGAAGATACTTGCATATAGAATGAATAGATGTAATCAGTTTCAAATTAAAAGAATGCTGTGTTATGGACTGTGTGTTCAGATTGAGCAGTGTTATGAGCCGTGTGCAAATTAAATAGAATGCTGTGTTATGAACTGTGTGTTCAAATTGAGCAGTATTATGAGCCGTGTGCCAATTAAACCGAATACTGTGTTATGAATTGTGTGTTCAGATTGAGCAGTGTTATGAGCCGTGTGCAGAATTAAAAGAATGCTATGTTATGAACTGTGAGCTCAGATTGAGCAGTGTTATGAGCCGTGTGCCAATTAAACCGAATGTTGTGTTATGGACTGTGCATTCAGATTGAGCAGTGTTCTGAGCCGTGTGCAAATTAAATAGACTACTGTGTTCTGGCCTGTGTGTTCAGATTGAGCAGTGTTCTGAGCCGTGTGCCAATTAAACCGAATGTTGTGTTATGGACTGTGTGTTCAGATTGAGCAATGTTCTAAGCCGTGTGCAAATTAAATAGAATGCTGTGTTATGGACTGTGTGTTCAGATTGAGCAGTGTTCTAAGTCGTGTGCCAATTAAACCAAATGTTGTGTTATGGATTGTGTGTTCAGATTGAGCAGTGTTCTGAGCTGTGTGTAAATTAAATAGAATGCTGTGTTATGGACTGTGTGTTCAGATTGAGCAGTGTTTTGAGCCGTGTGCAAATTAAATAGAATGCTGTGTTATGGACTGTGTGTTTAGATTGAGCAGTGTTCTGAGCCGTATGCAAATTAAATAGAAAACTGCGTTATGAACTGTGTGTTCAGATTGAACCAACCCTGCGTTATGAACTGCGTGTTCAGATTGAGCAAAAACTGCGTTATGAACTGCGTGTTCAGATTGAGCAAAAACTGCATTATGAACTGTGTGCTCAGATTGAGCAAAAACTGCGTTATGAATTGTGTGTTTAGATTGAGCAAACCCTGCGTTATGAACTGTGTGTTCAGATTGAGAAAAAACTGCATTATGAACTGTGTGTTTAGATTGAGTAAACCCTACGTTATGAACTGTGTGTTCAGATTGAACAAATACTGTATTATGAACTGCGTGTCCAGATTGAGCAAAAACTGTGTTATGAACTGTGTGTTCAGATTGAGCAAAAATTGCGTTATGAACTGTGTGTTCAGATTGAGCAAAAACTGCGTTATGAACTGCGTGTTCAGATTAAGCAAAAACCCTGCGTTATGAACTGTGTGTTCAGATTGAGCAAATACTGCATTATGAACCGCGTGTTCAGATTGAGCAAAAATTGCGTTATGAACTACGTGTTTAGCTTAAGCAAAAACTGTGTTATGAACTGTGTGTTCAGATTGAGCAAACCCTGCGTTATGAACTGTGTGTTCAGATTGAGCAAATGCTGCGTTATGAATTGCGTGTTCAGATTGAGCAAAAACTGCGTTATGAACTTTGTTCAGATTGAGCAAACCCTGCGTTATGAACTGTGTGTTCAGATTGACCAAACATTGCGTTATGAACTATGTGTTCAGATTGAGCAAACCCTGTGTTATGAATTACGTGTTCAGATTGAGCAAAAATTACGTTATGAACTGCGTGTTCAGATTGAGCAAAAACTGCGTTATGAACTACGTGTTTAGATTGAGCAAAAACTGCTCAGATTGAGCAAACATTGTGTTATGAACTGTGTGTTCAGATTGAGCAAATACCGCGTTATGGACTGTTTGTTCAGGTTGAGTAAAATACTATGTTATGAACTGCGCGTTCAGATTGAACAGTGTGCTATGTTATGTGCTGCGTGCCCAAAATGAGCTGCGTGCCCAAAAATGTGCTATGTTATAAGGTGTGTGCCCAAAGTGAGGTGTGTGCCCAAAAGTGAGGTGCGTGCCCAAAATGAGTTGCGTGCCCAAAATGAGCTGTGTGCCCAAAATGAGTTGCGTGCCCAAAATGAGCTGTGTGCCCAAATGTGCTGTGTGCCCAAAATGAGCTGTGTGCCCAAAGTAAGCTGTGTGCCCAAATGAATACAATACTGTGTTTTGAGCTGCGTGCCAAATGCACAAAATATTATGGTGTGAGCTGCGTGCCAAACCAACAAAGTGTTATGTTGTGAGCTGTGTGTCAAATGAACGGAATACTATGTCGTGAGCTATGTGCCAGATGAACAAAGTGTTATGTTGAGAGCTGTGTGCCCGTATGAACCGGATGTTGTGTGCAAGTTATGTTCAGAACATGCAGAAGTACTGTGTATGTGAATGTGTTCAGAACAAGCAGATAAAATACATAGTGAAAGCATGGAAATGCAAAAGTGAAGTACGTATCTCTCGGGCATGATGAGATAGATGAGACTCAGGCTCCCGTAGTAGTAAGTCTGCGGGAGCTCGTCGCGCGAAGTCGGGAAAATGATGGAAGGTACTGGGAGGTAGTATATGCTCCTGCAGGTGGTACCTCTCTGGGTCGAACGACCGAATCCTCAGAGGCAGTGGCATAACGTCCGGCTCATCCTCCACTCTCAGGGAGCCTCCGCCATATGGAATATCATCGGCCATCCGAAAAAAGATGCAAAAATGAGCAAAATTGAGCGGAATGAGCCAAAATTGCAAAACGTCAACAAAAGTCAACTCTCGGGAAGAGAAAAAGTCAACAAAAGTCAATGCCCGAGAAAAGGTGCCAAAGTTCGAAAGAAACTTACCTTAAGTGGTGAAAATGGAGAAAGAAGCTCTGAAAACAAATTCTAATCGGTTCAAAACGAAGAGAATCGAAAGTTTTCGTGAAACAACATCGTGTGGGGCATTGGAAAACGCGTATAAAGTACAGATTTGAGAGGGAAAAGGGTCTAGGAGCAAAGTAGAATGTGTTTTGGCCTTGTGTTTGTGAGCAAAAGTGATTTAGAGTTGTGTACTTAAAGATCTGGCCTTGAAATGACAAAATTGTCCTTGTTTTCATAGACTGGTCAGCCGACCAGTTTTTCTGGCTGGCCGACCACTTAGGTGGTCAACAACTGGCCGGCCATTGTTCTAGGTGGTCGGCCACCATCCTGGATGATCTCCAAGGCCCCATTGTCCTCCCTATGTGTTTTGGTGATGATTGGAGCTCTTGTCTCTCGGGAAAGTACAAGAAAAGCACACTTTTCGGTACAAAAATGCCCCCGAGGGAACTTCGGTTCAAGTTTTCGATGCGTGGTTCATCAATTACTCGTCAAGAGCAAGGTGTATCCACTTGAGTACTTTGTGACCCCTCGGAGAGGTAACTCGGAGGTTCAGGTTAAATTGCTTGCGTTATGATTTGTATCTCCTTTTTCAGTATTTTGCTTTGAACGTACTTTTGGAGTTGCACGTTTCAAATACATCCTTATGCACACCACTTGTTGCATTGTAATGCACATCACTTCTTGCATTTTTATGCACACCACTCGTCGTATTGTTATACGCGTTTCTCTCATATTGTCAGGCACACTTTATTTGCGTTATCATGCACATTTTGCTCGCTTTGTTTTGCACATTCCTCTTGCATTGTTGTGCGTTTCGTCCGCATTGTTATGCGCACACCTAAGTTGCATTATCATGCACCCCTCCATCCGCATTGTTATGCACATACTTAGGTTGCATTGTCATGCAGCCCTCCACTTGCGTTGTCGCGCATACTTAGGTTGCATTGTCATGCATCCCTCCACCCGCGTTGTCGCGCATACTTAGGTTGCATTGTTATGCACCCCTTCCACCTGCATTGTCATGCATCATTTCCACCTGCATTGTCATGCACTCTTCACGCGCGTTGTCACGCACGTTTCGCCTACATTGTTATGCACACTACTTGCATTGTTATGCACGTTTCACTTGCATTGTTATGCACACTACATGCATTGTTATGCACATTTCACTTGCGTTGTCACGCACTTTTCACTTGCATTGCTATGCATGTTTCCATCGGCATCATATGCGCACGCGTTTATATTGCATCTTGATGTAACGTTGAACATATGTTGTTACTATATTGTACCTGTTGAATTTCTTTCTTTTGCAGGCACGATATTTTATGTATGGTTCATTTGAGGCTGGTGCGACCAGTCGATATTCTATGTACGGTTCATTTGAGGCTGGTGCGACCAGAGGGTATTGTATTTACTCTGCGTGAGATGTAGCGAGAATTGTATAATTCTCTTATATCCTTTCTGCATGTAATGTAGTTTGGGTTCGCATCCGCCAGCTTAAACTATTGCATTTATTTTGTATATTTGCTTCATTACAGTTTTCTTTGCATGATCATAAGTTATGCTCAGCATTGTGCATGTCATTTGCATTTTGCCCCTGCCTGCGGGCGCATCTCTTTGTTATCTTGCCTATTTGTCTAAGTCTTCGGCCTTGTCAAAAATGGGTCGTCTCTAGGCTTTGACATTCACTCCTGTCATCTTATTGATTTCTGAGTTCTGTCAAAGAGGGGACCGACCTTAAGACTCAGGCGTCATCGATTGAGTGCTCGGTGATAGTACATGTTGTGCTCGTTTCGAGTTTCTGGAGTTTTGGCTGAGGGCCTTGCCTCCGGGCCTCTGAACTCTTTGTGCTTTTGCTCGGTTTGTGGGCCGAATCTTGTTTCTCTTCCCTGGAGGGAGGGAGGGAGGGGTCTTATAAACCCCCTCTTGTGGTCGTAGACCACTTTTCACGCTTGGAGACTAGTTTTCGATTTTTGGAGTCTTCGGCTGCTCGCCTTGACTCGGGACCGCTTAACGTTCTCTGTTTGGCGTGGTTTTTGGACCACACCTTGTTGCCTCTGCCTAGAGGAACACTATGGTCTGGGAGACCACTTTTGTGGTTGTAAACCACTTTTGGTGCTCATAGACTAGTTTTCGAGGCTCCTGGCTGCGCGCTTTGCCTCCCGAACTTTTGTCTTGCATCCGTTTTGGTTTGTTTTTGGAACAAACGTTGTTTTCGATACAAACCTTGTTTTCCTTGTTTGAAAGGTGGTAAAAGGGTGGGAGGCTAGTTCTTCCCCTTGGAGACCACTTTTTGTCTTGGGAGACCACTTGTGGTGGTCGGCCGACCACTTCAAGTAGCTAGCCGACCACTTCAAATGGTCAGCTACTTTTTGTCACATTTATGGAGATATTTTTAGTCCAGCTGTGCCAGCTGGAAAGCACCAGAACCATCCTCCATACATGAGTATGGAAGGATGGCCTTGAACCCAAAGCTTGTCCAACAAGCTTGAGTTTTGTTCTCTATAAAGGAGAACCTCCTCCCTCATGCCTTAGGTTCAGAATTTTGTGGCTAGAGCTATACATACACATTTGTATCTATCTTGCACCTTTGCTTCATTTTTGTGCCTTAAAAGTGTAGTTTTACCACACTTTAACACACAAACACACACTCAAACACCATCCTTTTGTTGCTGAGGCTTCTTGAGGTTGTTTTTGGTGCTTTTGGGCTGGTTTTGATCCAAGAAAGCTGCTGGAGTGGTAGCCTTGAAGAGGTTCTACATGGGTGAGTCAACTAGCACTTTAATCTTTGTTTTGCTTAAGCTTTTATCCCTAGTTGCATGCTGATTTAAGCTTAACTTCCTACTGCAAAAAGTTCTTTTTTTTAGTCCTTAAAATATTTTTTTAAGGTCACTTTTTTGTTGGGAGTAGTCTACCCCCTCTTAGGCCTTGTTAGGCCTTGTTTTGAGCCATCCCTTTTGGCTCTTGTCTTAGCTTTTGTATGACCTTTCTACCATTGAAATCCAGAGGATTTTCAGTGGTGGATAGGTGGTTTTGGGGTCCTAAATAGGAGAGGGTCATCCCCTCTCCTCGTGTCTTGAATATTTGCTTCATATACCTCATGTTTGAGCATGTTTGTTAAGCTTATGTTGGCCATATCTTAGCATGGATTTGGGGCTATTTTGGGATGGCATGCTACTGTTTTTGGTTGCCTTGATCACCTCATGCATGCTTAATACACTTGTAGTGTAAATTTCATAAACTAGTCTTGTATGCTTCATGAAGTAGCATATCTTTCTAACTTATGTTGACTCCATTTCAGTAGGTTTTTGGTGTTGTTTTAGCATGCCATGACTCTGTTTTGGGTGGGTTTGATGGCCCCTTGCATGCTCCATGCACTTGTAGTGTAATTCCATGAAGTAGCCTAATGTGTGCCATGCTTTAATATGTCATTCTAGTATACTTTTGGCTTAACTCTAAGAAGCTTTTGTCCATGTTTTAGCATGCTTAAGCTCTGATTTGTGTTGTTTTGGTCATGCATGCCATGCTTTTTATAGCTATAGTGCATTCTAGCTTGTTAGCTTCGTATGTCAAGTCCACTAGCATGCATTACTTGGACTATTTTCATGATTTGGCATCATTTAAAATGTGATTTCAGTCCATGTTTCATGTTCATGCACTTGCATTTGTCACTCATTTAATGCGTTGGAGGGTTTGCCCTTTATGCCTTTAACATGAATCATTGTGTATGCCTTCATGCCTAAGCTTGCGAGCTATCATTTCAATGTGTTTTTGAGGTTATTTTGCCATGATATAACTCTGATTTTTGTTGGCGAAGCCATTCCATGCTTGGTCTTGGTAGGTGTAGTGTAATCCTCCCATATTGCCGTTGCATGATCCATGTTTTGGCCCTTCATGTTAGCTTATTTTGGCTTCCTTTTATACATGTTTTAGCATCATTTTGACATGCTCCTGGACTGTTTTGGGTTGTATTTTCCATATGCTTCATGAATTGCATAGCTATAGTGCAATTGGCCTTACTAGCCTTGTGTTTTGATGCCTCATGCATGCTATCTTTGAGCTATTTGGATGGTTTGGCATCATTTCTCATGTTATTTCAGAGCATGTACCATTGCCATGTTTCCACTTCACTCACTCTTTAAGTGCCTTTTTGTGCATTTGTTGCCTAGCTTATGGACCAATGTGTATGCCATCTTGCCTAGGTCCTTGAGCCCTCATCTTAGCATGTTTTGGTCTTTGTTTAGAATTAATTAAGCTCTGTCCATGATTGGTTCATGCATTTGTGCCATGTTTTGCATGCCTCTTATGTGTTGCTCTTTGCTAGCCTTATGCCTTAAGGACTCTAGCATGCCTTGTGCCTATTGTTTGAGTGATTTGGAATCATTTCATACCTTATTTCAGAGCCTTTAGTGTTGTCACACTCCCATGTTTATCACTTCTTGAGCACTCTTGAGAGTTGTGCTCTTAGGCCTAGTTGATGGGCCAATGCATGTGCATGCTTTGTTTTGCATTTCATGCCTTTGTTTTGGTGTTATGGCCACTGATTTGGGCATGGCTGAGGTCTGTCCATTTTGGTTTAAGTCCATTGAGTATGTTTGATTGCATGTTGTGTGCATGCTTTTATTACATCGCATTGTGCATGCCATGTTACATCGCATCGAATATGCTATGTTGTTCATTGCATTATGTATGTCATGTTCTTTGCATTGAGTATGCCAAGTTGTTGCATTGCATTGTGTATGCATGCCTTACATTGTGTTTTGGTCTTTGTTTAGATCGCATTGTGTATGCCATGTTACATCGCATTGAATATGCTATGTTGTTCATTGCATTGTGTATGCCATGTTTTTTGCATTGAGTATGCCAAGTTGTTGCATTGCATTGTGTATGCATGCCTTACATTGTGTTTTGCATGCTTGAGTTGCATTACATGTTTGCATTCTTGAGTTGCATTGCATATTTGCATGTTGTTGCTTGCATTGTGTTTGGATTAGGTGTTAGTCCAAACACAGGAAACGAGGGACGTTTCATACTTGAAGTGATGAAACGTGCCTCAATTCTCGGTCGACGACGCTCTTGATCATACATGATAGAGTTCTAGGCATTTATGTGTTTATTTGTGGATTCATTTCATATTGAATTGTGCAACTTCGCCTCTCGTCCATCATGCATCGAGATGCGTGATTGCTGGCCTAAGGGTCGAGAACCACACTCCTTTGAGCTTATGAAATGATAGGGAGGGTGGTTGTGTACACAAATACATTGCCATGCCCTTTCTCGCTCTCTGTTGCAACAAATTGGAGAAATGCAGCCACAACTGGTCAGCCAGCTAGAAAAACTAGCTGGTCGACCACTTTTTCTGGTTTGCAAACAAAGAAAAGTGGTCGGCAGGTGGTCTCCCACATCAACAACTGGTTAGCCATCCTCCTACAGGTCCCTAAGATGAGTTGGAAGCTATCTGGAGCTTGGTGTAAGTTTCTCAGAACAAATGAGAACAGAGGCAAGTTGGGGCATCGTATTGGATTTCCAAACGAAGCGACCGGGCATGCATACTCTTCTCCTTCTGAGGACATTGCATTACTGCTTTACTTAGCTTCATTTCCTTAGCTAGTTTATGCTTTGTTTCTGTACCTAATTAGCTAATGTGCTTAGCTATTCAATTTGTGTTGTAGTAATTAGTTGTAGCTAGTTATTCAATTTTAGATGTAATAATTAGTTTAATTAGCTTAGATCAGCTAGTTAGCTTGTTATTTGGACCCTCCGTCGAGAGGGCCAACTGTTGTAATAAGCGTGCGTATGTGTGATGCATGTCTTCCAACCCCCATTTCTTTCTCCCTTTTACTTAACCGCTTATGATGGTTAGTTTTAGGGCATATTTCGATTAGCATACCTTATGCTTGCATGCATGCATCCATTCATCTGTCTTGTATGCACCGGGCTCGGCGCATCATATTAACTGCATTGTATTTCAATTCCAAGTTGAATACATATAACAAGTTACATTTCACATGACATTCTAGAATAGCCGAGCCTATTTTAGTTGCATTTTTGCATGTGTTGCATTAGCCATCTTAACATGAACTAGGATCATGCATGATTTCTAACTAGTTCTTTGTTTTGGCTCGGAGTACACTGTAAGTGTTTACGCTTTAGCATACTGCATGTGTGTTAATGTTGCCATGAAAGCACGCTTGCCATGAGGCTAACTGCTTAATTGATTAACTGCCTGAATGCTTATGGGTGAAGGTTGGATTGCTTGAATTGGAACAATTCATTGAAATTCGCTATTTAGCCTACTTGCAAGTAGCAAACTTCAAATCATTTTCACAAACGAATATGCAATGTTTTGTTCCAACTTAGGCGATCTAGTCTATACTTGCTGTGCGTATCACATAGTAATTCTAGGTTAATAACCAGAATAAGAACACATGTGTTTTCAAAAACAAAATATCATGCTTAGTATAGGCCAATCTTTGATCGGGCGAGCGGGGGTGCTCATTGCATGACCTTCCCCTCTCGTACCTAAGTTCCCGAGCCGAGGCAACTTTGGTGATGACAGACACGTGGCCTTAGGCATGAGTCAGGGTTTCCTAAATTTTTCCCAAAATAAAATATTTAGGTGGCGACTCTGTATCTGACAAAGCAGTCCATGTTTGGCATTTCTTTATTAAAATCAGTTTTCCAAAGCGATTTGCCAGATTTGGACTCTATGGTGATTTACCGGTTTCACATTGCACTTTGTGAAATTAGATTCAGAACCGTGACTTTGAGTCTGAACTGTAGTAGCTCAGAACAAAATGAGATTTCGGGCCCTCGCGCACGGAGCCGTGACGTTCGGGGCACGTCTACATATATATATACATATAGGTCAAGTGATTGCGGTTCCAAGCACATCAAATGGCCTCGGGCCCAAGTCATTCATGTCCGACTGCCTTTGGCTCAATCGTTCCTGTCCGACGGCCTTTGACCCAATCATTCGCGTCAAACGGCCTTTGGCCCATTCATTCATGTCAAATGGTTTTTGGCGCAATCATTTATGTCAAACGGCCTTTGGCCCATTCATTCATGTCAAACGGCCTTTGGCCCAATCATTCATGTGAAACGACCTTTGGCCCAATCATTCATGTCAAACAGCCTTTGGCCCAATCATTTATGTCAAACGGCCTTTGGCCCAGCCTTTCATGTCAAACGGCCTTTGGCCCAATCAATCGTATCCAACAGCCCTTGGCCCGATCGTTCGGCATATCAAATATTTATCCACAATTCAGATTAGCAATCTTATAAGTATTATATACAAGTAAGCAATAGGACAAATAATATACTTCAAAATATCTTTACTCAGAGTAATCTGCCAGTGGATTTGCCCTCGTGCTTGACCTTACACATTTCATGAACATAATGGGTCACAAACGATTCATTCCGTTCTTCATTCATATATTCCTCTTAGGCTTCGTTCTTATCCTTTTTAACTCATTTACAATGCTTAATGCATGCCTAGGAGTGCTTAGAAATGAAAGAGAACAAAAAATGAAACACGAAACATCTTTACAAAATTTTAGAAATAGGGTTCCCCGCTCGAGCGCAGGTTGTCCCACTTGAGCAGACCCCCCTTTGGTCTGCAAAAGTTCTAGTTGCCTCATATTTACGCTCGAGCGTGACTTCGGACGCTCGAGCTGAGGGTCAAACATATGCCTTGGACGCTCGAGTGTGATTCTCCCCACTCGAGCGGACGACAACGTCTGCAAAACTGCTGGAAGCTAGCATTTCACGCTCGAGCGACCATTACCCTGCTCAAGCGGACATGCTGTAGACACCCCATTTTTGACCGTCCTCAAGACTTGGACATCATCGTTTGAACACTCGATGATCATCCATGTTCGTGTTCGTTTTGAGTTCCCGAAGGTCTCGGCCGCGCGCCTTGCCTCAGGATCTCTTAACTTGCCTGTTCTGTGCTTGGTTGTGGACCAAGAACTTGTTTGTTTTTGCTTTTGACGGTAGAGAATGGCTTGTTGGTCATCCCCACACCTCACCGGCCTTGGCTTGAGGCCACCGGCCCTATTTTGTTGCTACCAGCCAGTGGTGATGGCCGGTCGGCATTGTTTTTGGTCAGCTGACCGTTTGTTTGGTCAATCGGCCATATTTTCTGGCCGGGGCTTCTTTTTTGCCTTTTTTAGGCATTGTGCATGCCAGCTGTGCCAGCTGGAGCACACATACCTGTCCTCCATACACGTGTATGGAGGATTTGCACCCTTTACACCCTTTTGCCTTAGCTTCTTAAGGAAGCTTGAACCCTTTGCTCTAGCTTTCTCAAGAAGCTTGAACCTTTGTCTTAGCTTCCCCAAGAAGCTTAAACCTTTGTCTTAGCTTCCCCGAGAAGCTTGAACCTTTGTTCTAGCTTCTTGAGGAAGCTTGACCCCTTTGTCTTAGCTTCTCCAAGAAGCTTAGGCCCTTGTTTTGTTCTATAAAAGAGGGCCTCCCTTCTCCTTTAGGGGTGTTGAGCAAATCAGGGATATATATCAGAGATATATATCATATATATCACTCCCTCTCTATAGCTTCCTCTCTCTCTCCATTTGTGTGTGGAATAGTGTTCAAAAGGTGCTTTTGTTCTTAGTTTTGCACTAAAGCACCTAGTGTTACACTATACTTCGGTTACTAAGTTGTTGAGGGACTGGTTTCAGAGTTTTTAAGTTGGTTTTGATCAGAGAAAGGGGCTGGGGTTGGTGTTCTTGAAGTGTTCTTCAAGGGTGAGCACTATTTGCTTTATATTCCCCATTTTTGTACAAGATTTTAACCTATCTTGCACTTGTTTTTAAGCTTAAGTTATAACTGATAAAAGTTCTGTTTTTAAGTTCTTAAAATAGTTGTTTAAGATCACTTTGGTGTTTGGGGTTGTTTACCCCCTCTTAGGCCTTGTTTGGCCTATTTTTTTGTGCCTTTTTTGTGAGCTCCGGGACCACCTTGTATTAGCCTTCTCACCACTGAAAGCCAGAGGGATTTCAGTGGTGGGGATGGTTTTTTGTGGTCCTAAGAAGGAGAGGGCCACCCCCTCTCCTTGTTATCTTCAATACTTGTCATATTTGCCTCATGTGTGAGCACCTTGTTTAAGTTCATGTTGGCCATGTCTTAGTTGATATTTGGTGTTATTTTGCCATGATTTACCTCTGTCCAAAGTTGGTTTAGATGTGCCATACATGCTATGTATACTTGTCTTGTAATCCCATGATTTTGTCTCAACATGCACGTAGCATCTAGACCACTATGCTTACTTGTTTTGGCCTAACTCCATGAAGCTTTTGGCCTTGTCTTGCCATGCTAAAGCTCTGATTTTGGTTGTTTTGGCCATGGTTGACTTGCTTTGTATAGCTACCGTGCAATCTAGATTGTAAGCTTTGAATGTCCAAGTTGCTAGCATGCTCTATGTGGGTCATTTCATTGGTTTGGCATCATTTAGAATGTAATTTCAGTCCATATAGTATGCTCAAATACTTGCATTTATAACCTATTCCATGTCTTGGATAGTTTGTGTGTTATGCTCCATGATTGAGTCATTATGCATGCCTATATGCTTAGGCCATTTGGATGCCATCTAAGTGTGTTTTTGGCCTTGTCTCGACCTGCATTGGGACTGTTTGAAGTCCATTTCACCCTTTGGGACTTGCCTTGTATGGCCGTGGTTTAAGCCCCTTTGGCAAGCCTTAGGCCTTAGACCTTCTTGCATTCTTTGCTTGCCTTATTTGGTTGATTTGGCATCATCCCTTACATGTTTTTTAGAGCTTAGCATGTTGATCTAATGTCCATGTTTGTCCCTTTTAAGTATGCT
The DNA here is from genome assembly GCF_055761805.1 of Camellia sinensis. NCBI lineage: Eukaryota > Viridiplantae > Streptophyta > Magnoliopsida > Ericales > Theaceae > Camellia > Camellia sinensis. The sequence continues at coordinate 72,502,400 of NC_138970.1, read as the reverse complement.
TAAAAGTTGCCCCTTTGATGTTCAAATGGTAGGCCAATTGCTATGCATGTTTGTATGTGGCCTTGTCCCTTGTCCCTTAGCATTTTGGCCACTGTTTTGGACCTATTGGAGAGCTGTCCATCTTCGTGTAATCCCATCCTTTGCATGTTGTTGCATGCTTGCCTTATATGTTGTTGCATACTTGGCCCATTGCATATTGTTGTATGCTTAAGTTGCATTTTGCATGCTTGTTAGCTTGCATTTTGTCATGAGTTTAATATGTTGTTACATGCTTGCATGTTTGCATGCTTGTTCACATGCTCATGTTGCATTAGTTTACTTGCATGTCTAGGTTGCATAGCATTGTGCATGTTTGCATCCCTTGCCTCTTGATCAATTATGGTAGAGGTTAGGATCATTGTGTGTTTGTGTGCATTTCATTTGATATCGAATTGCACACTTGGCACCTTGGGCCATCATGCATCGAAATGCGTGATTGATGGCTCGAGGGTCGAGAACCATGCTCCTCTAAGTCTCAAACATGATGAGGAGGGTGGTGGTGCAAACATTGCTTTTGAAATGCATTGCCATGTCTTGTCTGTCCTCTGTTGCAGCAAACCAGTATTCTGCAGGAAGGAATGGCCGGTTGGGAACTTTCAGTGCCGGCCGACTACCAATACCCAGCCGGTGATCTAATTTTTGGTCGATGACCATAATTCCATGGCCGATGGTGCTCCCTCTTGGTCGGTGGCCTCCCACAACTCTCAGGGAGTATTTTAGAAGCAATTTGGAAACTTGTGCAGTCTTTAGAAGAAGAAAACAGTGCAAACAGAGGCAACATGAGCATGGCAATGGATTTCCAGGCGGAGCCGAGCGTGCGTGCGTGCATTTATCCCTCTTCTCGAGGCTGCTTTACCGCTTTATTAGCTTAGTTAATTTGCTTAACTAGTTAAGTGGTCTGTAATAATTAATTAGCTAGAGTAGTTAATTATTTATTTGGTTTGTACTATTCTTTCGGTCCCTCGAGAGGGCGCAATTGTGTAATAAGCGTGCGTGTGTGTGATGCATGTCTTCCAACCTCCACTTCTTTCTCCCTTTTACTTAACCGCTTACGATGGTTAGTTCTAGGGCATGTTTTAATTAGCATACTTATGCTCGCATGTTTGCATCATTCATCTGTTTTGCATGCACCAGGCTCGGCGTATCATGCTAACTACATTGTGTTTCAATTCCAACTTGAATACGTGTATCGAGTTGCCACATTTCACATACTATTCTTAGAATAGCCGAGCCTATTTTAGTTGCATTTTGCATGTGTTGCATTAGCCATCTTAACATGAACTAGGATCATGCATGATTCCTAACTCGTTTATTGTTTTGGCTCGGAGTACTAGGTAAGCTTTTTATGCTTTAGCATCTTGCATGAGTGTGAGTGTTGCCATGATAGCATGCTTACCACGAGGCTAACTGCTTATGTGATATAACTGCCTGAATGCCTGTGGGTGAAGGTTGGGTTGCTTGAGTTGGAATAATTCGTCGAAACCCGTGTTTTAGCCTACTTGCGAGTAGCAAACTTCAGTCCATTTTCAAAACAAACGGATATGCGATACTTTGTTCCAACTTAGGCAATCTAGTCTATACTTGTTTGCTGTGCGCATCACATAGTAATTCTAGGGTAAATAACCAGAATAAGAGCACATGTGTTTTCAAAAACTCGATATCATAGTTAGTAGAGGCCGATCTTTGATCGGGCGAGTGGGGGTGCTCACGAAGTGACCTTCCCTAATCGTACCCAAGTTCCCGAGCCGAGGCAACATTGGTGATGACGGACAGGTGGCCTTAGGCACGAGTCAGAGTTTCCTAAATTCCCCCAAAATAAAATGGTGGGGACTCTGTATCTGGCAAAGCAGTCCATGTTTCGCACTTCTTTCTAAAAATCTATTTTTCAAAATGATTTGCTGGATTTGGACTCTTTGATAATTCATCGGTCTTGCATTGCACTCTGCGAGATTAGATACAGGACTGTGACATTGAGTCCAAACTGTAGTGAGCCCAAATGAACAAAACGGGATTTCTCCCGGGACCTTCGGGGACGTCTACATATGCCGAATTCTGGGTTTTCCAGAATTGTTTTTGAGGCTCAAATTCAACATTCAAAGGTTCCAAAGCTCAAATTAAGGTATCAAAAACATGGGAAGTGATCACATAACATGAGAGCATAGGATATTCGAGACCAATCATGTAAAACCAAGATCAAATTCCCAAATTAGTCAACATTTCTCTTGTTATGATCAAAGCCCATGCATTCAAACTTCATATTCCCATTAATCAAACATGCATGTAAGTTTTGACTTCCAATTCTATTCCAAATGGTACAAATAAGGCTTATGATCATGGAACTTATGAAAATCATGCATGCATGTGAGATTTGGTGTCCAATTCTTCTTGTTCAACATGATTCATGCTTGAATATACAAAATTATAGCAATTATGCACATGCATGTTCATACAAGCTCCCAATTCAACAAATTCAATTCAAGTTATGCTCTTGATCACAAACAAACCTTGAACTTACAAAATTACAAGTTCAAACTTATGAATTCATAACCAATTACTCACCTAGAGGCTCAAATCATCCAAATTATGGTTAATTCTTAAGTGTAGCTTCAAGATCACCAAGTTCCTTAGTCAAATCTCTATCTTGAGCTCCCTCTCTCTCTAAATTCGACCCTCTCTCTCTCTAGAGTACAATTTTCGGATGTTGAGCTCCAAACAAAAATGGTGAGTTCAAGAGTATATGGGTCTATTTATATACACACCTCTAATCAAATTCCATTAACACTAATTAGTTGAGCATTATTAAATTAATTTAATCTGATTAATTTTTTCTTAATCGATTTTCAATTAAATTTCACCGTAGGTTCTAAAAATTATGCTAATCATAATGGCGTAGCCAATTTCGATTTCTATGGCCGATAAGGCCCTCAATTTTTAGTTTCTAACAGCAAGTTGAATAGATTTTCCTATGGTGAATAGATAGAAATTCAAAATCACATATAATCATATAAATAACACTCAAAATCGTATTAAAACACATAATCACAAGCATAATTAGGATCAATTAGCATAATACGGAACAAAGTTATCACAAGCAGGCCATGGGCGCCTTAGCCCGCAAGATGACAGGAGCATTGAGGGAATCCATGGACATTCTCAGGGCAAAGAATCAAGTCCAGGCCCATGTAGCTAAGGCAGGGCCGTCCTTTTTGAAGAGGGAGTTCTTCCAGTCGAATCCGGATGAGTTTATGGGTGACTTTAAAGAGCCACTGAAGGCTGATAAGTGGTTGGAACAGTTGACGAAGACGTTTGAGATGCTTGGCATCGAAGACGGAGGTTTGAAGGTGACCTTGGCGTCCTTCCAGTTGAAGGGAGACGCAAGTCAGTGGTGGAAGTTTGTTCGAAGGCGTATTGGAGGGACTTGGGAGGCTTTGGTTGACGCCTTGCAGGAGAAGTTGAGGGATCAGTTCTATCAGCTCAAGCTGCTGAATACACCTGTGGCAGAGTTTAAAGCCACTTTTACTAGCTTATCAAGGTTTGCACTAGAGTTAGTGGCGACCGAAGAGCGTAGATGTTTGGAGTTTGAGAAGAAATTGAGGACCGGGCTCATGTTTTGAGTTGCCGGGTCCATGATTAGGGAGTATTAAGCGCCTTGTGGAGGCTGCAGCCCATCTTGAGACTATCATGCATGTTGAGGAGGAGATGATGAGGGGCTCCAGGAGGAGTCAGAATGGTCAGGGGGATGGTAAGAGGCAAAGGGGTTCTAACCCTCAGCAGTCTCAAGGAGCACATTCTAGATCTACCTTTCCAGTACCGAGTTCAGGTTCTGGGAGAGGCGGTCAGGGAGACATCACCTGTTACAAATGTGGCTAGCTGGGCCACAAGTCTCCATCTTGCTCGCAGAGGGGAGGAGGGGCAGCGAGCAGCTTCATCTTCGGCTAGTTCTCAAGGCCAGAGTCGAGGTAGAGGCCAGCCGCTCACTTGTTATCCGTATGGACTGGCAGGGCACCTAAAGAGGTTTTGCCCACAATTGAGTGGCGTATCTGGTGCGTCTGGTTCAAGGCAAACATGGAGTCACCAGCCAGCTCAGTCAGTACAGGCCTTGAGGGCCAATCAAGGAGCCTCTTCTGCTCAGTCTGTGCAGCAGTTTTATGCTCCGAGAGGTGAGCAGGTAGATCAAAGACCTGCTCAGTTTGTGCAGCCGTCTTATGCTCCGAGGGTGCGTGTATGCTGTTACAACGCTAGATCTTGTACCGGCTCCATCAGTAGTGAGAGGTACCTTTTTGTTTTGCAACTTGGTTGCTAATGTGTTAATAGATACTGGTGTATCCCATTCTTTTATATTCTCTGCATTTGCATCTGTTTTGGGGTTGGAGTTGGCACAGTTAGCGTCTCCTATTTGTGTTGTATCACCCATTGGGGTTGAGGTAGTTCTGAAATAGGGGTGTCGGGGCTGTGATATAGAGGTTGTCGATCGTCGACTTCCCTTTTCCTTTGTATTGATGGATATGTCTGGATTTGATGTGATCTTGGGTATGGATTGGTTATCGCCATACCGGGTTGTTATAGATTCTTATAGCTAGAGGGTTACCGTATGTACCTTGAGTGGCGAGTGTTTTCATTTCTTGGTAGGGTTTTACCACCGGTGTATGATCCGCGAGGGCGGAGTGAGCTTGGTGATCTTCTCGCTAGCTTCATGAGTAGTGAGTGTGATGAGACCGAGACTGAGTTGCCAAGAGTGGTTTGTTAGTACTCAGATGTCTTTCCCGAGGATCTTATTAGTTTACCACCCCATCGAGAGATTGAGTTCTCTATTGACTTAGTGCCTGGCACGGCACTGATTTCCATGGTACAACATCGTTTTGCCCCAATTGAGTTGAGCGAGTTGAAGATTCAACTCCAAGAGTTACTAGATAAGGGTTTTATTCACCCTAGTACTTCGCCTTGGGGAGCACTGGCCCTCTTTGCTAAGAAGAAAGATGGGGCTTTGAGACTTTGCATCGATTACCGAAAATTGAACCAGGCTACGGTTAAGAACAAGGACCCTTTGCCTCGTATAGATGATTTGTTTGATCAGTTGAAAGGATCCCATTGTTTCTCTAAGATAGACTTGAGGTCGGGTTACCATCAGTTGAGGGTCAGGGAGGAGGATATCCCGAAGACGGCATTCTGTACGCGATATGACCATTATGAGTTTCTGGTGATGCCTTTTGGGCTTACCAATGCACCGACTGTGTTTATGTATCTGATGAATCTGATTTTTTTAGAGTTCTCAGATTGCTTCGCAGTCGTCTTTGTGGACGACATTCTGATTTATTCACCTTCCAAGGAGGAGCACGAGGAACACTTGCGAGTGGTGCTCGAGTTACTTAGAGCCCATAAGTTGTATGCTAAGTTTGGGAAGTGTGAGTTCTGGCTAAGAGAGGTTAAGTTCTTAGGCCATGTGGTATCCGGGGAAGGGGTGACTGTTGATTCATCCAAGATAGAGGCAGTGCAGGATTGGGCACAGCCTAAGAGTGTCTTCGAGATCCGTAGTTCCTTGGGGTTGGTCGGGTATTACCGTTGGTTTGTGAAAGATTTCTCCAGGCTAGCTTCGCCTTTGACTAGATTGACGCAGAAAGGGGTCAAATTTGTATGGAGTGAGACTTGTGAAAATTCGTTCCAAGAACTTAAGGTTAGACTTACCACTGCTCCAGTCTTGATTATTCCGGAGAGTGGTTTAGGTTATGCAGTGTATTGTGATGCCTCACGAGAGGGTTTGGGTTGTGTATTGATGCAAGAAGGAAAAGTAGTGGCCTATGGCTCGCGACACTTGAAATCACACGAGAGGAATGACCTTACTCACGACTTAGAGTTAGCAGCTGTGATTTTTGCCTTGAAGATTTGGAGGCACTATCTTTATGGTGAGAGATACGAGATGTTCTCGGATCATAAGAGTCTGAAGCATCTATTTACACAGAAAGACTTGAATTTGAGGCAGTGGAAATGGATGGAGTTCATAGAAGATTATGACTTCGAGTTGCATTATCATCCGGGGAAGGCCAATGTTGTGGCCGATGCCCTAAGTAGGAAGTCCATTGGCGATGTAGCTTATATTGCTATCCGAGAATGGGAGATGTTGGGGGCTCTTGGGGAATTTAACTTGCATCTGGGCGAGTCTGTTCAGTTTGCAACCTTATTTTCTGTAGTTGCACAACCTACACTTGTGAATCGAGTGTTAGAGGCACAGAAGGATGACCTTGAGGTAGAATCTCTCTGGGGGAAGATATCCAGTGGGAAGGTAGAGAAGGGTTTGACCATGTATCCTGACGTGAGTGTGAGGTACCAAGATCGTTTGATTGTACCGGATTCTTGCCGAGAGGAAGTACTCCGAGAGTTTCACCATTCACGATTTGTGGTGCATCCGGGAGGCACAAAGATGTATCATGATCTGAGTCTCCAGTTTCGGTGGAGGGGTATGATGAAGGATGTGGCGGTGTTTATGTCAAAGTGCCTTACTTGTCAGCAAGTGAAGGCCGAGCATCAGAGGCCAGCAGGTTTGTTGCAACCTTTGCCTATAGCCGAGTGAAAATGGGAGCATGTCACGATGGACTTCGTTGTAGGTCTTCCGAGGACTCAACGGGGTAGTGATGCCATTTGGGCAGCAGTGGACCCGTTGACTAAGTCGTCGCACTTTGTCCCTATGCGCATGAGAGATTTGGTAAATTACCTTGCCGACCAATATTTTCGGGACATAGTGAGATTGCACGGGGTCCCAGTGTCAATTGTCTCAGATAGAGACCCACGTTTTACTGCTAGGTTGTGGCCAAGTTTATAAAGTGCCTTGGGCACTAGATTGACTTTTAGCACGGCTTACCATTCTCAAACTGACGGGCAGTCCGAGCGCACCATTCAGATACTTGAGGATATGCTTCGAGGCTGTGTCCTTGACTTTAAAGGGTTATGGGAGAGACACTTACCCTTAGTGGAGTTTGCCTACAATAACAGTTTCCAATCGAGTATTGGTATGGCACCGTTTGAGGCCTTGTATGGCCAACCGTGTAGATCTCTAGTGTGTTGGGCCGAGGTGGGTGATGCACCTTTGTTGGGTCCAGAGTTGGTTCGGGAAACGCCGGAGAAAGTGGCACTTATCTGTAAGAGACTTGTTACAGCCCAGAGTCGCCAAAAGAGTTATGCAGACCGTATGAGGGGACTTTTGTCATTTGAGGTGGGTGATCACGTCTTTCTGAAAATATCACCTAGGCGGGGTTTGATGAGGTTTGGGAAGAGTGGGAAGTTGTCCCCTCGGTTTATTGGCCCTTTTGAGATCCTTGAGCGGATTGGGGAGGTTGCATACTGTCTAGCTTTACCGCCACAGTTGTCCAGAGTGCATGACGTGTTTCATGTTAGTATGCTTCGGAAATACGAGCCGGATACATTGCACGTATTGGATTGGACCGACTTAGAGGTATATGAGGATGCTTCATATGAGGAGAGACCGGTGAGGGTCTTCGATAAGCAGGACCAAGTCTTGCGAGACAAGACAATTCCCTTGGTCAAAGTGTTGTGGAAGCATCACGGGGTTGAGGAAGCCACTTGGGAACGTGAATTAGAGGTCCGAGAGAAATATCTGGATCTGTTTATTAATGTTTGAGTATAGGTTGGAGATTTTGTTTTGTTGATGAACTCTAAGAACATTGAATATGTTTTGGGTTGAAAAACATTGTATATGTTTTGGATTATGGAAGTACTGTAATTATTGAATGTGTCTCGGAAATGCAAGTTTAGTTTAACATTGTATATGTTGAATATGTTTTAGAAATGCAAATATGATTATGAACATTGAATATGTTTTGGAAAGCATGAGTTATATGTGTTGAAGTTAGTTGAATTTCAAAAGGATGCATGTTGAATTATGTTGTAGATTGCTCTCTTGAGAAGAGATGGAATGACCGGTGGTGGGTCATGTTGGTAAAAGTTGAACTATAATCATGTTGAGTATTGAAAAGATCATAATTTTGAAACTTATATATCTAATTTCGGGGACGAAATTCTTGAAGGGGGAGAGGTTATAGCGATCCCGATTTTTCCTCCATTATTCATTGCATTCCGGACTCGGTTCCGTAGGTGGTTGCTCTTGTCTATATCTCATTTCCATCCTTTAGTTCTTTTTATTTGAGTTGTGGGATGTGTTGGGTAAGTTTGGAACAGGTTGGTTGGGTGTTGGAACAAATGGTTGTTGTCCAGAATTTGGCATCTTCGTTCGAGCGAGGCTTTTTGCACTCGAGCGAGCGAGCCCTATGTTTTGTGTTTCTTCACTCGAGCGAGAACTCTTGCGCTCGTGCGTGCTTCTGCGTTGTAGACCTGAAGCTTTGCAGTGTTCACTCGAGCGACGATTCCTGCGCTCAAGTGAGGTTCTTTGTGTCAAGTCGCTTGAGCGACCACTTCTTCGCTCAAGCGGGCCCTGTATATACCAGTTCGCAGCAGCGTGATTCTACATCACTTTTTCATCTCCATTTCTCTCCAAACCCTAGATCCGGTTGTCTCTTTCTACATGCTCTCTCTCTCTACAAATACTCCATGTCCTAGAGGTTTTCTATCCTAGTCCCTTTGTAAGAAAGGTGGAGCTTTGCGTGGGCTGCATTTTGATCTGAAAAAGCTTGAGTTTGGAGCATTTTGGGTTTCTCTCTTCGTCTCCTTGAGCTTCTCCAGTTGAGGGAGCGATAATCTACTCCTTTTTATGAGTTTTGACATAAATGTTGGTTATTTCGTATAGATGGTGGTGTTTGGGAGTTATGGAAAAGTTAGGGTTTGATTTGAAATTATAAAAGAGGGGTTTATTTGTTTTGGACTCCATTATGAATATGAGGTTTTGAAATGGGGTTATTTGTGTATAATAGATGAAATTGAGCCTTAGGGTTATTATTTGAGAAAGAGGGAAAAATGCCCTAATAGGGATTAAATGAATTATTTGTCAAAATAATGAAATTAATTATGGGAATATATAATTGGATTGGAAGTGATGAAATTGGGTTGAAATGTAATTGAATGGTGTAGTTGGATTGATAAATCACTCACCTATGGAAGATGTAATAATTTATCTGTTTAGAAATAACTATTTTGGGCTATCGGTGAAAGATAGTTTCGATTGTTGTAGAACTGCATGATAATTAGGCAAATTGAAACTAATCAACGGGATTATGTCATTGAATATGACGGTTGGATTAACACATTGAATATGTGCTTTAATTGAACATTGTATATGATGATGTGTTTAAATACATTTGTAGACACCCCATTTTTGACCGTCCTTAAGACTTGGACGTCATCGTTTGAACACTCGATGATCATCCATGCTCGTGTTCGTTTTGAGTTTCTGAAGGTCTCGGCTGTGCGCCTTGCCTTGGAGCCTCTCAACTTGTCTGTTTTGTGCTTGGTTGTGGACCAAGAGCTTGTGGTTTTGTTTCTGAAGGGAAGGGGGTGGCTGTAGACACCCCATTTTTGACTGACCTTAAGACTCAGACGTCACCGATTGAGCGCTTGGTGATGTTGCATAATGTGCTCGTTCAGAAGTTTCAGAGTCGCGGCCGTGAGCCCTGCCTCCGGACTTCCGAACCCTCTTTTGTACCTTGCCTCGGTTTGTGAACCAGACTCGGTTTTCTTTGTTTTTTTTCTTGAGGGAAGGGAGAGGTCCCGTAGACCATCTCTCAATGTCCGTAGGCTACATTTGGTGGCCATAGGCCATTTTGCCCATTTCGGAGTCCGGTTTCCGGTTTTCGGAGCCGTCAGGCCGTGTGCCTCGGTTCGGGACCGCTTAACCATCTCCTATTGCTCCGGTTTTTGGTATACTTCCTATTGACTCCCTTTTGAGGGACACTGGGGGCTAAGAAACCCACTTCGTGGCCGAACGCCACTTTCGGTGCTTAACAGCCCATTTTCGGGACCCCGAATTGCGTGTTTTGGCCCCGGAACTTTCATTTTGCAACGGTTTTCGTTCATTTTTGGTAGGTACCTCTGTTTTATCACCAGGAAGGTCACTGAAGGGTGGGAGGCCAGCAATTGTTGCAGCAACCAGTTATACATCCTCCGACGCCCTCCGGCGCCCGTTTTTCACACTTCCGGGCTAATGTTGAACACCTTGGGCCCACATTCTTGAACTTTGAACCACATATTTGTAATGTACACACATGGGAGGACCCTAAAAAATGGTGGCCGGCCATTAATGCTACCTGACCCTTTTGACCCCCTCCTTCCGGGCTAATGTTGAACCCCTTAGGCCCATTTTCTCGAACTTTGAACCACATATTTGTAATGTACACACATGGGAGGACCCTAAAAGTTGGTGGCCGGCCAGTAATTCCACCTGACCCTTTTGAACCCCTCTTTCCGAGCTAATGTTGAACCCCTTAGACCCACTTTCTTGGACTTTTAACCACAGGGTTATGTTGTACACAGATAGGAGGACACCATCAGTTGGTGGCCGGCTAGAAAATCTGATTGACCCTTTTGACCCCTAGCCGGCCGGCTAGGGGGTGTGGCCGGCCGGCCACCTGCAGCAAAAGTAACTGGCCGGCCGAAATCTTGGCACTGTGCACTTTACAGCTGTGGGGCTTTATCCCCTAGAAAAGATCTTTATCTGGGGGATATTTTGTGGGGGAAAGTTTGTCTCCTTTTCCCCCACCTTTACACCCCCTTGTTGGCCTATATAGCAAGCAAGATATATCCTTTGTTGGGGTTAGAAAACTTCACCTTCAAGCCTCCATACACAACTCCATCTCTATACCTCTCATTTCCTTAAAAATCTCTAAGTCCCTAAGCTCCATTCCTTCTACACCACCAAGCTCTACCATCACCACCTCATTTCCAGCAACAAGGAAGGTTTCTCAAAGGAAAAAGAAGCTGCAAATTGGTCCAAGAAGCAACAAAAGTCTTAGTCTTCAAGGGTGAGTAACTTTTCTTCACTTTGACCCTTTTTCTTGATCCATTGGTAAGCCCCCTATGCTTTTTGTTTCAAGCTCCGGACCTAACTGAAAAGGGCCCTCTTTTGAGCTCATATTCACTTTTCATTAAGGGCTCAACCCTGTTTGAGCCCTCCATGATGCACTTGCTTCATTGATCATCTTATATGTCATAATCTTGCATGCTATTTTTGACCCATGAGTAATCTGTTTTTGAGCATGTTGTAAACTAATATGAGGCTTATTTTTAGCCCCTCTTCAACATTTAAGAAGGGCTCAACACCATTTGGGACTTCCATGTTGTACCTACCTTTATGCTCCTCTTTTCTTCCCCATTCTTGCATGCAATGGCAGCCTACCATGCTTTTGTTTTTGGCCATTTTACAGTTCTGAAAAAGTGCTTATTTTGGTCCATTATTCATGTTTCATTTAGTTCCTTTCATGGTTTGGGACCTCCATAGGTCACTTCATGTTATATCTCTCTTTTATTCCCCATTCTTGCATGTTTAGTTAGCCTATCATGCTTTTGTTTTTGGCCATTTTACAGTTCTGAAAAAGTGCTTATTTTGGTCCATTCTACATGTTTTATTAAGGGTCTTTGTCTGTTTGGCGAATATTTTGCATACCTCATGTTATAGCCACTTTTGTGCCTCATTTTGCATCACATTTCTATCATGTTTTTATACTGATTTGAGGTTTACCATATACTGTAAATATTCATATTTTTAGTCCTTCTTCAATGTTGTAGAAGGAATTTTTTCAGTTTGGATTTTTCTTATATCACTTGCTTCATTACCCCTCTCTTGGCCCCTATTCTTGCATGCCATTTTTGCCATACCTATGCTTGCTGTTTGGCCTTGTTTATAACTGTGAAAGTGCCTTTTTTGGGACTGTCTAGCTTCTGTCTTTGCATTTCATGTCCATGTTGTGCATGTTTGGCATAGCTATAGGCCATTTCGGGTGCCTAAATTCGCATTTCGGGACAATTCCATGCATTTGGTATCATTTCGCCTCATTTCGGGACTGTTTTCCCCCATATTTTAGTGCTGAAATTCCATTAGAATGATTGCTATCCATTTCATGTCATTTGCATCGCATTTTGTCATTGTCTCGGTTTGCGTGCCCGTGTGCACGCATTTCGAGGCACCCCATTTTTATCCGCCGGCATCCTATGTGAGTGTGGCTGAGGCTCACTCATGTTGGTATAAGCCCATATCATGTTTTCATGTCATTTGCATCGCATTTTGTCATTGCCTTGGTTTGCATTCCCGTTTGCACGCATTTCGAGGCACCCCATTTTTATCCGCCGGCATCCTATGTGAGTGTGGCTGAGGCTCACTCATGTTGGTATAAGCCCATATCATGTTTTCATGTCATTTGCATCGCATTTTGTCATTGCCTCGGTTTGCATGCCCGTGTGCACGCATTTTGAGGCACCCCTTTTTTATCCGCCGGCATCCTATGTGAGTGTTGCTGAGGCTCACTCATGTTGGTATAAGCCCATATCATGTTTTCATGTCATTGCATCGCATTTTGTCATTGCCTCGGTTTGCGTTCCCGTGTGCACGCATTTCGAGGCACCCATTTTTTATCCGCCGGCATCCTATGTGAGTGTTGCTGAGGCTCACTCATGTTGGTATAAGCCCATATCATGTTTTCATGTCATTGCATCGCCTCGGTTTGCGTGCCCGTGCGCACGCATTTCAAGGCGTCTCATTTTCATCGCCTTCTGCCATCGCCTCGGTTTGCGTGCCCGGGCGCACGCATTTCAAGGCGTCTCATTTTCATTGCATTCTGTCATCGCCTCAGTTTGCGTGTCCGTGCGCACGTATTTCAAGGCGTCTCATTTTTATTTCATTCTGTCATCGCCTCGGTTTGCGTGCCCGTGCGCACGCATTTCAAGGCGTCTCATTTTCATTGCATTCCGCCATCGCCTCAGTTTGCGTGCCCGTGCGCATGCATTTCAAGGCGTCTCATTTTTTGTGCATTCTGTCATTTTCTTGGTTTGCGTGCCCGTGTGCACGCATTTCGAGGCATCTCATTTTCACATCATAGTGCATACTAGGTTGCATTTTAGATCGCGTTCTGTATTTTCTCGATTTGCGTGCTCGTGTGCACGTATTTCGAGGCATTTCATTTCCATAGCATTGTATATGTTAGGATTGTATCTTAGTTGCATTTCATGCATATCATGCATATTGCATCATGTCCGGAATAAGAGTTAGCCCAGGCACGGGAAACGAGGTACATTTCGTACTCCGAGTGACGGAATGTGTCTCAATTCCCCAGTCACCGATACTCCGGATTATCCATGATGGAGTTAGGTTTTAGCTATAGTTTCATGTGCATTCATTCTATATTGAGTTGTGCATTTCGACTCCTCGGCCATCATGCCTCGATATGCGTGATTGGTGGCACGAGGTTCGAGACATGCATATATCTGTGCAAATACATTGCTATGCCCCTTTCCTGCTCTCTGTTGCAGCAAAATCAGGAATCAGCCACTTTTTGGGGCTTGGCACGCATTTCAGGAACAGATGTAAACAGAGGTTAATCGGGGCATCCCAGTGGATTTCCGCGCAAGACAACCCGGACATGCACCATCCATCAGAAGCAAGGCAGTCCCTGGCTTGCACGCCAGTTTCATTTACTTTCTTAGTTAATTCATTAATTAGTTAGAATTTTGTAATATTTTGGACTGTAATATTCTTTTATTCGGGACTGTAATATTTGGACTGTATTATTCATTCGGACCCTCTGAGTGAGGGCACAACTATAATAAGTGTGCGTGAGTGTGATGTATGTCTTCCAACCCCACGTCTTTCTCCCTTTTATTTATCCGCTTATGATGGTTAGATTAGGGCATATTTAAATTAGCATACAGTATGACAGCATGTTTGCATTCATTCATCCGTATTGCATGCACCGGGCTCGGCGCATCATACTAACTGCATTGTACTTTCAATTTCAAAGTTGAATACATGATAGTTGTAACATTCCATATGCCATCTTAGAATAGCCGAGCCTGCTATAGTTGCATTTTGCATGTGTTGCATTAGGCATTTTTGTATACTTAGGATTCATGCATGATTTCTAATGTAGTTTCTGTTTTTGGCTTGGAGTACTCGGTAAGTTTTATGCTTTAGCATCCTTGCATGCGTGTGAGTGAATGCCATGATAGCATGCTTACCATGAGGCTATGTGCTTATCTGATATATCTGCCTGAATGCCTGTGGGTGAAGGTTGGGTTATCTGAATTGGAATAAATCATCAAATGTTTCAAGCCTACCTGCGGGTAGCAAACCATTTTCAAAAACAAACACGAAATGTTTCGTTCCAATTCAGGCGACTCAGTCTATACTTGTATGCTGTGCGCATCACATAGTAACCTAGGCCAATAACCGGAATAAGAACTCACAATGTTTTCAAAAATTGATATCATGGTTAGTAGAGGCCGGTCTATGACCGGGCGAGCGGGGGTGCTCACGAAGTGACCTTCCCTAATCGTACCCAAGTTCCCGAGCCGAGGCAACTTTGGTGATGACGGACACGTGGCCTTTTGGCACCGAGTCAGGGTTTCCTAATTTCCCAAAATAAAATATTTAGGTGGCGACTCTGTATCTGGCAAAGCAGTCCATGTTTGGCACTTCTTTCAAAATCTGTTTTCTCAAAACGATTTGCCAGATTTGGACTCTTTGGTTCAGACTTAGAACCGTGACTTTTGAGAGTCCTGAGCTGTAGTGACCCCAAAATGAACAGAACGGGACTAACCCTCCCGGGGCGTTCGGGGACGTCTACAGTTTCTGGCGACTCTGCTGGGGATTTAGAGAACTTGACTCGAACTCGTGATATCTGTTTTTGACTACACTTGTGTGTTTCTTTGCATTGCATTTGCATTGGTGCGCCTAGGACACCGTGTTTGCCATCTGCTATTCCTGAACGGTTTGCCGGAGGCTTGTCTTGTCAAGGCATGACCATAAGGCTGACCGGTTGTGGGCTCTGCCAGTATGGGAACACAAACCCCGGTTTTACCGGGGCACCCTCTTTGACCATTCGACCTAGTGCATATTCGGATCCATAGTGACCATTCCAAATTAGGATAGGTTGCTTACCCGTTTATAGGTTGTTTGAAACCGTTGCGTGCGTAATGAAACCCTAGCTCCTGACACAATAGGACAGGGAAACCCTACCCCAACATAGGGGTGTTTTGGCTCTCACTTATCTGTTATGTGCTTTAGAGTACGTCTCTACAGGAATGCATGTATCAGTATATGAGTATGGCCATCAAGCCTGCGGGCTTCAGTTCAGTATTGTCAGTATCAAGCCTGCGGACATCAGTTCAGTATCAAGCCTGCAGGCATCAGTTCAGTATTGACAGTATCAGGCCTGCGGGCATCAGATTAGTCTACAAGTTTGAGCATCAGGCCTGCGGGCATCAGTTCAGTATTATGGGTATCAGGCCTGCGGGCATCAGCTAGTATTTGAGAATTAGTTATCTGCGGATATCAGATTCTGTTTCAGGGGACAGTGATACAGGGATAATAATCATTGTTTGAGGACAGTGTGTTATTCAGCTTATTGACTGTGTGTTGATTATGCCTGACTGTGTGTCATGCATTTTATTTTAAGCTGTTATGCTGCCCGTTTATCTGTTTATTTATTTCCTTTTCGCTTTATTTATCTTTTGCTAGGTCAGTTCTAGCACAATTGCTTCCAACCCGACAGGCATTCCCCAAGCACTTTGGACACGAGGTCGTCGACTCCATCGATCTGAGGATCTAATCGACGGACAACCAGTGTTCCATTCTCTACCCCCTGTTACCAGAAGAAAGCCGAAAAGGCGCAGTGTGTCAGAACAGAGGTTGTCAGAGCAGTGGGTTACTTCATCAGAGGACTATAGGGCTGAGGTCTCAATTACTGCTGTAGAAATAGACATACCAATTAGACAGATGGATCAACAAAATACATCAGGGATGGAGGCTCTAATGCGCCAGATGCAGGAGAGCATGAGACAGATGCATGATGATGCCGCCCGTCAAACGGAGTTCTCCAAACAGCAGGCCGCGATCATGGCCCAACAGGCCGAACTAATCACCAGACTGCAACAGCAGAATGCGGCATCTGCTTCACACCAAATTCCTCCTCCGGCAGGGGCTCCGTTACCTGAGCAGGAACCTACTGTTCAGAACGCCTCACCAAATGCCCAGAATACCCTGCCGCATGTCCAAAATTTACAAGAGGACACGAATCTTCCAACGGGGCCAGCTCCGCCCCCGCTTCCACCACAACTGTCCAAGGTCCATACATCCAATCACCCGGACTCTCCCTTCGAGGTCGAGGTTGATCATACAGCTCTGAAATTGAGCAAATTGGAGAAGCTCTTCAAGAAATCCCAAGGGGTCAAGGCTATGCTGGATATCGAAGATGGATATACCGAGGAGGCCGTAACACTCCCCGATAGGTTCAAAATGCCACAAATTGACCGCTTTGATGGGTCCGGCGACCCCATGGTCCATATCCGACTTTTTGCAGACGTCTTGCGGCCAATGGGCCTAACACGACCACAGAAGCTCTCACTATTCGGCCGAACCCTGTCGGGTGTGGCCTCCCATTGGTATGCAAAGTTACAAGATGAAGTGAAGAGGAACTGGGATGAAATGACTGAGGCCTTTGTCGCATAATATTCATACAACACTCAGATCGAGATCACAACTCGTGATCTCGAAACGACAAGGCAAGAGCCCAAAGAAACTTTCTCGGACTTTGTGATCCGATGGAGGGAAAAGGCGTCAATGATGACTTTAAGGCCGAGAAAGATCAAATCCGGATGATTGTGCGCAATCTCCACCCAAAGCTAATGCAGAGGATGATTGTAGTCCCCTTCCCTACTTTCGCAGATTTACATGAGATGGGGGTGCAAATCGAAGACGCAATGAGACAAGGTCTGTTTGACCACGACAGAGAACAACCGAGGAGGACGTTCAACCGTAACAACAATGCGGGCCCGAGTGGCGCTGCAAATACAAGAGCCTCGGAAGTTAGTATGGTCACCACCACTCCCCCTCCCCCTCCAAGGCCCATGACTGCCACACCCTTCTCCGGCGGGTCCGGAAGTAACACACAAGCCAACAGATTCCAACCGCGAGGCCAAAGAACCTTTACCCCACTATATATGCCCCTGACCAAAGTCCTGGGAATATTGATCAGAAAGAATCATTTAAAACCCCTGGAGCCAAAGCCATTACCGAGTCCACTCCCCCCCTCTTACGACCCGTCAAAATACTGTGCGTATCACCAACAACACGGTCATGACACCGACCGTTGTTACAGATTGCGTCATGAGATCCAAGATCTTATTGACAAACAGGTGATCGCGCCTCCTGATAAACCTAATGTCACAACCAACCCTCTCCCGCCACATAACCAACCTCCCCCTCCCAAAAGAATTAATTTTATCCAGACTGGGGTCGCATCTTACGATCCTAGCATCTATATTACACCCACCCACCTACCCAAGCCGGAGGTGCTCCTCCCCGATTGCACTGACTTCTTGTGCATGGTGGACATCTCTAAAACCCAACCAGAACCGATGGTGGTGACCGTCGAAGATAGGGCAGGGCAGATTTTGGGAGAGAGTGAGATTGTTGAATCTGTGACTGAACAGGATTTTGCTGGGGGAGCCTATGATCCAAGCAAGTACATCCTATCAATGAGCCGAATTGGGCTAAGTGTAGAATTGCCAGAGACAGGAGAGCTATGCATGATCTGGGGGGACGGATCTGGGCTATGGGCAGATGATCTGACAGCCGTAGAGGAGGACTTTGCTAACTTGCAATTTCTCGATGACCAGGAACTGGGGGATGCGTCAATCAATTGGTACGATTATGAGGGATCAGCGGAGGCCACTGGATGGCTCGAGGATCAACCAGATGCAGTGGGGGAAGCCCAACCAGAACAGAGCCCAGCGGGGGCAGAAGTATCAGTTGTGGCCGGAACGACCGAAAGTCAAGTTGTATCGCCGGAGAGCGCCGGTCCTAAGAATTCCGCTCGAGATTTGGGCATTATCGATACGGGAATCGTTGAACAAACAGCTGTACTGACGCAGCTAGAACGAGAGAAGTTTGAGGAGGCTGAGAGAATTAGGAAAGCTAAAGGCCCTGAGGGGACTGAAAGTGCTATGTGCACGAAGATGGAGAACGCTGTGAGCATGTGGACAGAGAATACTGTGAGTACAACTAAACTGGAGCCAGACAGGTGTCTGTTGGCTGCCGATGGGATGTGGTGGGAAGACGATGACTTATGTCTTGCCCACACGGATGAAGACTGGGGAAATAATCAACCGGATGACACTTGGTACCTCGATGAGGTTGACCATATGACGAGAAGTGGGAGGTACTTCAAACCCCCACATCTGGACCAACCCGAGGCATCCGGGAAGGATAGAGAAGCGGAGAAACAGAAGGAGAAGCAGATTGAAGATGAAGCTGTGCTGAAACAATTAAAAAAGATACAAGCAGACATCTCCATCTGGGGACTGCTAATGGCATCACGAGTACACAGAGAAGCTGTCCTATCTGCTATGGACAAGTCCAA
Source organism: Camellia sinensis (assembly GCF_055761805.1). Taxonomy (NCBI): domain Eukaryota; kingdom Viridiplantae; phylum Streptophyta; class Magnoliopsida; order Ericales; family Theaceae; genus Camellia; species Camellia sinensis. The sequence goes on along the minus strand of NC_138970.1, from coordinate 72,483,834 downwards.
ACTCTCCATAGACACCACGCCTGAACAGCTGGTTGGGCTGGTTTTTCCGGGAGGAGGTTCCCCGGCATTAACCTTTTCGGACAAGGAGCTACCGCCTGAGGGCACAAGTCACAACAAACCTCTCTATATTTCTATGGAATGTAGAGATAAGTGGATACCGGTGGTACTTGTTGATACCGGGTCTGCAATTAATGTCTGCCCAACCAGAACGGCATATGCAATCGGGTTGAAACCCGCGGACTTCGTCCCAACCACCCAAGTGATCAGAGCATACGACAATACCAGCAGAGAAGTGATGGGGACTGTTAAAATTCAAACCAAGGTTGGTCCAGGACAACACAGCATCGAATTTCATATCTTGGACGTTCCCGCAACCTTTAACCTACTTTTGGGGCGACCGTGGTTGCACCAGGTCAAAGCAGTCTCTTCCACTCTACATCAGATGCTAAAGTACCCCCACGGGAAAGGGGTAGCGATCGTTTTTGGGAATTCATCAATCCATCCGCCGCCGGAAGTGTCCACACCCGTCTTGGAGATCGAGCACGGCACGGAGGATGTGTTTTTGTCGGGGTTCACTTTGGCCGAGGCTCAAGTGGTGCAGAATGTCATGGCTGTGAATGAGGGCATGTATGTTAGTGCACAATCTATCTACCTCATGAACAAGCTAAAACATACCCCCGGAATGGGATTAGGGAGAAGCGGCCGGAAGGGCGTCTCAGTGTTGGTCGAAGTGCCACACAACCCTCACGCCTTTGGACTGGGTTATCTGCCCACCAAGGAGGATTGGGTGAGGAAAGGAAAAGAAATGGCCGGGAGGGCCAGAGCAAAGAAGGCCGGGAAGCCATTTGAGTTAATGCACAGGCCCATCTGGGGTACCCTAAACGGACGCTTCGTCCGGGAGGGGGAAGATTTTCCGTTCTGCGGCTTCCCGGAGCCATGGCTAAACGCGGAGGGAACGCGCGTGCCTGGTTTTGAAATCTTCTTCGACATACAATTATCTGGGGATGACATTGCCGAAGCGCAGACAGACCCACCAACTGAGGTTGAGCAATGTAAAGCAGTGGATCCTGAGGGCACAGAGCTTGAAATGGGGGTAGCACTGGCGAGTCTACTATCAGATCCTCCGATCGGCCAAGAGTGCTTGGGGGATAACTCTTCGGTTTCTGTGATTGGAGATGAAATAGCTGCGGGCTTTCCAGCACCGATCTTGGATGCATCTATCGCACCTTCTCTCATCTGGCAACATGAAGAAGGCTTTTTATTTAGCAGTTCCGGGTCAGGTAGTGAGCCGGAATCTGATTCTACCGAATCTTGTGCGTCGGAATCAGATTCCAGCTCGACTAAGTCTGAGTCCGGTATTCCCGGGGGTGATAACCCGGATGCCACAGTCCTGTCTAGGTCGTCTTTTTCATTTTCTTTTGAGTCTGTTGTAACAGAGGAATCTGACGGCTTGGAAATATTTAATGAGAATGATGTGGACGTGGTTTCCGAGTATTTTTCTGTGCCTCTGATTTATTGCTTAAATCAGGATTTTCAAAATTTTGATGAAAACAACGAGGGAGAAATTCCCCCAGTTTTGCAACGATTAATTGATCAAGAGCAGGAAAGATTTGTTAAACCTTTAATGTATGAAATCACTACTGTGAATGTTGGTACTGAGAAGGACCCGCGGCTGGTCCAGATCGGGTCCACGTTGTCTTCAGAGGAGCGCGAGCGCTTAGTCGCTTTATTAAAAGATTTGAAAGATGTTTTCGCGTGGTCCTACGAAGACATGCCTGGAATCGATCCTGAGATTGTACAGCACCGGATCCCTCTTGATCCTGAGGCCCGCCCTGTCAAACAGAAACTCAGAAGGATTCGCCCGGACTGGGCTCTCAAGATTAAGGAAGAGGTCACCAAACAAATTGACGCAGGGTTCCTGCTGGTATCTGAATACCCAACTTGGTTGGCCAACATTGTTCCGGTGCCAAAGAAGGACGGCAGAATTCGGGTCTGTGTAGACTTCAGAGATTTGAATAGGGCCAGTCCGAAGGACGACTTCCCCTTGCCGCACATCGATGAATTGGTGGATTTCACGGCAGGACACGCCTTGCTTTCATTTATGGATGGTTTCTCAGGCTATAATCAGATAGTAATGGCACCCGAAGACCGGGAGAAGACTGCGTTCACTACCCCGTGGGGTACATATTGTTATAGAGTGATGCCATTCGGGTTGAAAAATGCTGGAGCTACGTATCAACGGGCAGCGACTACAATATTGCATGATATGATCCATAAAGAGGTCGAGGTGTATGTGGATGACATGATTGTCAAGTCCAAAGATAGAGAGGGCCACTACACCGCCTTACAAAATTTCTTTCAGAGGATCAAAGAGTTTCGACTGCGACTGAATCCCCAGAAATGCATGTTTGGTGTTACAGCAGGGAAGATGTTAGGGTTTCTGATTACACAAAGGGGCATCGAGGTCGACCCTTCCAAAATCAAGGCCATCTTAGAAATGCCACCACCAAGGACTGAAAAGGAGGTGCGAGGCTTTCTGGGTAAAGTGCAATTCATAAGACGGTTTATTTCTAAATTAACCTTGACTTGTGAACCACTTTTTGGTCTCCTGAAGAAAGGAAAGAAATTCCAATGGGACGGCCGATGTCAAGCAGCTTTTGAGCAGATCAAAGAATATCTACAGAACCCACCCGTGTTGTCACCACCAGAGCCGGGGAGACCGTTGATATTGTACCTTTCGGTAACTGAGACCACCATGGGCTGCATGCTCGCGCAGGAGTCAGAAGACAAAGTGGAAAGGGCCATATACTATCTGAGCAAAAAGATGCTGGATTACGAGACCCGCTATACACCGCTGGAGAAGGCTTGTTTGGCCTTGGTATGGGCAACCAGGAAGCTGCGGCACTACCTGTTAGCCCACTCTGCAACGTTGGTTTCGCGTTTGGATCCCATTAAATATCTTCTCGAGAAACCAGCACTTACGGGTAGGTTGGCTCGCTGGCTGCTGTTGCTCTCCGAATTTGATTTAAAGTATGTAACGCGCAAGTCAGTAAAAGGGAGAGCGGTAGCGGAGTTCCTTGCCGACCACCCGGTTGAGGGGGATGAAGCAGTTGAGTATCTATTCCCAGATGAAGCCATTCTGCACGTCGAAGATGAAACTTGGACAATGTACTTTGACGGAGCGTCAAACCAGTATGGGTATGGGATAGGGGTCTTGCTGATAGCACCTGACGATTCCCGTATGCCTTTAGCATTCAAGCTCCGGTTCAAAGTTTCCAACAATGAAGCAGAGTATGAGGCATGTATTGCTGGCCTGGAAGCAGCCCTAGAACTAGGGGCAAGACGGTTGGACGTCATTGGGGACTCGAACCTTGTTGTGTCTCAAGCAAAAGGAGATTGGAAAGTCAAGGAGGAAAGGATGATAATCTACCACCAAACCTTGGATTTATTAATTCCTCGGTTTGAGAAGCTAAATTTCACCCACCTCGTAAGAGAGAACAACAGGTTTGCAGATTCATTAGCAACTCTATCTTCTATGATAGACATCCCGTCCGGAGTCCGGATCCGTCCAGTCATTATTAATCAGAAGTTCGTGCCAGCATACGAGTCAATTTCCGCCATAGATGTGGTTCAAGACGGCAATCCTTGGTATTACGACATCTGGAACTTCTTGGAAAAGGAGACATATCCACCGGGGGCGAATGCCAAAGATAAGAGGACTGTCAGAAGAATGGCTGCTCAGTTCATTATCTGCGGGGGAAAGCAGTACAAAAGGGGTCATCTGGGAATGCATAAGCTCTGTGTAGAAGTTGAAGAGTCAAAACGCCTGATGGAAGCCATCCATGGGGGGGAGTGCGGTGCACAGATGAATGGAGTAATGCTGGCCAGAAAGATCCTCAGACAGGGCTACTACTGGTCAACTATGGAGGAGGATTGTATTAGTTTTGTTCGGCGATGCCACAAGTGTCAAATTCATGCAAATCGCATGAACATCCCACCGTCAAAACTATATAACATGACTTCGCCATGGCCTTTTTCAGTCTGGGGAATTGATGTGATCGGAGCTGTTACCCCGAAGGGGTCAAACGGGCATGAGTTTATCCTAGTAGCGATAGATTATTTCACAAAGTGGGTCGAGGCCCAATCATACGCGGTGTTGAAGGCGTCGCACGTCGCAAAGTTCATCAGAAACAACATCATCTGCCGCTATGGGGTGCCAAACGAGATAATTTCAGATAATGGTTCCCACTTCAAGAAAGAAGTGATAGACTTGTTAGAGAAATACAATGTGGCTTTCCATAAGTCATCTACATACCGGCCGCAGACCAACGGAGCGGTTGAAGCCGCCAACAAGAATATCAAGCATATACTGCAGAAGATGGTGGGAACCTATCGGGATTGGCCAGACAAGCTGCCATTTGCTCTGTGGGGCTACAAGACTTCAATCAGAACTTCTACTGGAGCAACTCCATATTCATTGGTCTATGGAATGGAGGCTGTTCTACCCATTGAGATTGAGGTTCCGTCGTTACGAGTGTTGGCTGAATGCCAGATAGCCGAAGCAGATTGGCAGCAAAGCAGATTCGAAGAACTCATGCTCTTTGATGAAAGAAGACTGAAAGCACTGTACCACATCCAAGGCTATCAACGCAGAATTGCCCGGGCTTTCAACAAGAAGGTTAAGTCCAGGAATCTGAAAGAAGGAGATTTGGTGCTCAAAGACAACCGAGCTCCCATCCACGACCCAAGGGGCAAGTTCAAACCCAATTGGACTGGTCCTTACATCATCAAGGCTATCTGGTCAGGTGGAGCTGTGGTTCTGATGGATCTAGATGGCTTGGAGTTCTCACAACCGATCAATATGGACAAGTTGAAGAAATACTATCCTTGAGAGGCTCGCTAGGCCAAAAACCCGAAAGGGCGACCTAGGCAAAAGTCAGAGCACAAAAAATTAGAAAATATAAAAACTGAGCTCGCAAGGTTGAAAACCCGCAAAGGGCGGCCTTGGCAAAAGTTAGAGCGCAAAAGGAGAGTGAAAATACTCGAGTGAACCTCGGCCTGAACTACGTAAGGCTTGATTCTCATCTTTGGGATACGTAGGCAACTTCACATCGAAGTTCAGCCATAAAATTTTCCCCGATCAACTCTGTCCATTTCGATCATCTCAGTCATCTTTATCCGTCAGCATTTATCGCGATCTCCGGTACAGTGCTGTTCAAACTACGGGCAACTTTCCGTTGCCGCAACGGTGCAAAGTTACTCAGACTAGGGGCAACTTTCCGTTGCTATGAAGTGCCACATTGTTCTTCAGACTAGGGGCAACTTTCCAGTTGCAGGGATCTGGGGTTGTGCATTTCAGTGACAGATCTCCGGCGTGTCCAGTTCTGATCCACATCGAAAATAGTTTTGAAAAGTTTTAATAAAAGTTGACTTTGTTCAAATCAATCTTTTTACGACTAAGACCATTTTTGGACCAAAAGCGGAAAATTTTCAGTATAATAACTTTCAATTTCATTGATTTCAAAACTGAGTTCTCCTGCTCTTGCATTACAATCGAGGTTGCTTTTTTTAGTACATTCATAAAGAAAACTTGAAAATGCTAAATAAGCAATAAATTTGGGGCATAGTCGAATCAAGTATCTCTGCGTCCCCTCCCAGAGCTGGACGGAGCATCTGATGCCAAGCTAGGCCCAACCTGTGCCTCCTCATTGAGCCAATCCAAGCACTCATCGGACAAAGTGCAACTGAAAGTTGAAGCAGGGGCCAGGAGCTCTCTAGTCCTCCATGCTGTGGCATATCGTGCAAGCTGTGCGCCCCGGATCGGGAAAGCGGCTGGGTACTCAATCCCCTCCGGTGGGCAGGTCTGATCATGACCACACTGATGTAGGAACCGGAACGGAAAATAGAATACGCAGTGGGTTAGACCAATCAATTGGATCCCAATCAGCCGGGACATACTATAGCTCATTGCCGGGAGGTTGAGCCAAGGACAACGCCAAGCAATGCTATCTGCAGACAAATTGCACATCCAATCAAACCACCACCTTTCGTCAAGAGCATTGACTAGGCGCTGCCGAAAGAAGTAGCCTCGAGCTGAATAGGCCGGGCAAGAGTCCACAACCTGCAACTTGTCCATTAACCATACCTAGGGGAGGGATGGAAAATGAGAGAATAAAGAACAAAGAGATGTACGATGAGAGAAAAGTAAGACAAGGGTTTTGTGAGAAAAAATGAGCCTGAGGGTCGAGTGATGTGAGCAAATATATACGTAAGGTTGGGTGGGAAACATTACCTGCAGCAGCAGTGGACTCCCAGCAAACCTGGTCGCCTCCCGGCGATAGACAGAATCTAAGCCCATCAGTGTCTCGGCCAAGGTCATGGCAATACAACTCTTTCCTTCTCTCAAACCTTGGGCGACTTCAATCAGGCAAATACTAGCCCCACCAAAGCCCGAGGAAAGCAGAAAGTGAGACAACAAACATAAGCAGAGGGCGTGTTGTCGGAAACCCTGCCGATAATGGTTGCTGCGGTCACCAGCGTCGAAAAAACGATGGATCAAGCCGAGGATGTCCAGTTCCCCACTGCAGATCAGAGATCGAGCGTCATGCGCCGTGAGCCCACACATCCGCCCTAAAGCCTGAGCGTGGCCAAAACGGAGCTGGGGCAAGATCACTTCAGAGCATTCAAACTCCATCAAAACCTGAAAATCTTCGAAAGTGGGACACATCTCTTGGCCGCCAAAGCTAAAAACATGCGTCACTGGATTCCAGAACCTTGCCGCGGCATGGAGAAAAGGAAGCTGTAGCGGAGTACGGCTCAGCGTAAATAGTGCATTCAAGCCGAAACCCCGGAAATTCAGCTTTTCCGAGCCATCTAGAGAAGAGATCCAAGATGTGACATTTTCTGCGAGAAACGCCTCCATCTTTGTCTAAAACTAAGATGAAATGAATGTTCCCGAAGTTGAGGCTTTTATAGAAGGAAAAACACTATTCACGGGGACACGTGTCAAAAATCTGGAGGCTGCAGGACTGAGTGGCCGGCCGGCCACCTTTTCTGGCTGGCCAGCCATTTACTTTTTACAAAACTGGCCGGCCAGCTGTCTCTCTCCACAAAATGGCCGGCCGGCTCCCAGGGATGGCCGGCAATGCTGCAGTGTATCCCCTTGGCCCTGTTTTACCCTTTGAGGAAAGTTTCAAGCATTTCCATGTAACGGGAGAGTCAAAGGCCTTCATTTCGGATACGTTCCGGTGCCCAGATCGTCAGAAGTACACTCTGTTGCTGCTGAGTTTTGTTTATTGAGTTGTTGTTTTGATTATCGAGTTGTTGTTTTGCTTATCGAGTTGTTTATCGAGCGGACGTGTTTCGTGTTTTTGAGCCATTGTTCTCTGTTTAAAACAGTCTTCGTTTAAAGTCTTGTTTATTTGCGTTGTCAACATTGTTGCATTTTGCTTATCGAGTTGTAAACTTCCTAAGGTTCTGTTATATCTTAGTAAGTTGAGTTGCTTAGTTTGTTGCGTCGGTTCACTACCTGACTTGGTGATTACACAACGCGCATTTCCATTCAATTCCATTTTTGTGCAAAATAAATTGATGCGATACGATGCTAAAAGTTTAAAATACAAACACCTTTTCAAAAGCTATTTCATTCCATCATGCTTTACAACAAACCAAGGTACAAGTTTTACAAAAAATAAAACTGCCTAACAATGTGCAAAGTGCTACAAACTACTAGCAAAAAGAAAAATAAAGCAGGAAATAGCAACATCAATGTCCTCGGGAGCGGGAACGAGAAGCACTCCTCATCCTCTTCTGCAGGACAACCTCCGCACCATCATCACCATCTGAGTCGGAGCTGTCATCCTCAGGATCCCCCTCAGTCTCGCCTCTATTCCCCGAGCCAAAACCGGAGCCCCCCTCCTCAGCAGATGTCTCTGACTGACGATCGGTAGCCTCCTCCTCCTCCTCAGCATCCTCCTCCTCCTCATCAGGCTCCACCTCCACAACGTGAGCCCTGCGTCTGCGGACAGGCCCTCCTCGAGCTCCTCGAAAAGGCCTACATGGCCCGGCTCCTCGAGAAGGCCGAGATGACCCCGCCCCCTGAAAAGGCCCAGATGGCCCAGCTCCCCAAGGAGGCCCAGGTGGCCTGGCCTGCGGCTGACCGGACCATGAAGGCATCTGAAAACAAAGAGTTCAATTCAAATACATCAGTCCGAATATATATATCAGATGTAGATACAAGCAAAGGCTACGTGAAGTGGGTGCATGTAAATACAGTGTACAAGTGGGGTGTGTGTTAGATGTGCTCTACACAAATAGTCTATCGATGCAGTAGAAATCAGCATGTCATCAGAAGTATGATAAATGCCAGAAAACTGAAGAGTACCTGAATGCCCGCGACAGACAACTGTGCCTCCCTCCGCAAGACCATGCCCTCGAGTGTGGCCACCAGTCCAACCACCTCCTCCATATACCCTCGATGTGGCTGCAAATATGAGCTCATAATCATCAGTGAACAAAAGAATGTCTAAACATCTGAATGATGAATGAAAAACAGTGGAGCATACCAGCGGTGAGTCAGGATCAATGGCGTATCGATCACTGGGCATCGGAGGCTCTAGTGGGATCGGGGTCGGAGAGATAGCCCCATACTGCCACGCCATCAACTCAGTGGGCATATCTGGCCATCCAGGATGAGGATAAACCGACGGAACCAGAGGAACCGGTCTACTCCCACCTCTAGATGTACCAGCCCTGCTAGTAGAAGGGGCGTCTGCAGCCCGAGCCTGAGCCTGGCCCGAGGATGACATACCGGCAGGCCTCATCATCGGGATACGAGCTCCCGTCAATGGAGGCATCAAGTATATGTGAAGGTAAGTGGCGTAGTCCCCCTCCTCAATATGTAGTAAAGCATCACTACCCAGCATGACGCCGACTACCTCCGAGTAAGAGAGCCTGTCAGCAGTCCGCATACTGGCTGGGGGTACTGCGGGAAGATCCTGAGAAAGATACCCCCATACCTGGCGCAGAAAGCGTTCCCCCAGGAACCATACCCTGCCAACCGGCCCTTCGAGCAGGACCCTATACTGGGAGATGTCCGACGCTCCGGTATACTAAAGTCGGAGACCATCACCCAGGGGCGCCCAAGGCTGCCATGTGATCTGCGGATGATAAATGCATAAACCAATCAGAAATCGAGAATATGCAGAGCAAATCAAAGATGAAAATGAAAGGAACTGAAAGTTCTGAGGTACCTCTGAATGTCGCACAGTGTCAAAGTACTGTCACAGGTAAAGGAGGGTCTCTCGAGGTCTCGGCCGGTGCGGGCCCTCGAACACCAGTGAATATGGGGTCATGGGAATCCCTGCCACCTCCAGCTGTGGGGCTAATGATGGGAAGTATACATAGACCCATAGCTGAGAAAAGCAGTGCAGAATGTAAGTACGAAATGCTGAGAGTAAAATACAGACTGTAAAAGTGTGCTGTGTGTGCAATGTACAATTAATGAGAAGTAGAAATATAAATCAAGGGGACAGAAAAGTACCTCCCAGGCTCTCCAGTAGCCGCCAAGTAAATCGCCCCGTCCGCGGGAGGTCGCGCTCATATAAAAGTAAAGGGTAGCCAGGCCGGTGCCACCCCAGTCATATCTACTGACCTGTGATAGGTCGACTAGAGCGCTCAGCAGATATAACCCAACTGTGTTCCCTCTGTCGGCGAACAGGGTAGTCCCGAAGAGGAACATAAGGAAACCACGGGCATACTGCTCCGTCTCCTCGGGAGTCTCAGGCACCATCTCCGCCCGCCGGAAGTGGGAAGAGAACCAAGTGTATCGAACTCTCCCTGAAACCCTATCAACAGGCGGGCGAGCCCCCAGTAGGTACATCCAAGCGGCCTCCCACTCGCCCATATCCTCATCATAGGGGATGGACCAACCTCCTATGTCTAAGCCAGTCAACACAGCGAAGTCTAGGGGCGTCATGGTCATGTCCCCAGTAGCAGAGAAATGAAAGGAGTTGGTGGTGTCCCACCATCTCTCTACCAAGGCTGCCATCAGTGTCCTCCTGGCAGGACAACGTAACAACCCAACGCAGAAGGGTCCAAATCCTGCCAAGTCTACTAAGTCTCGGACACCCTCCGGGAGCTCAGCATACCAGTCCCGCGCGATGGTGGAACCATACCCCTGCACACTACGGGAACCAACCTGTATTCAGAATGAATACACGTGTCAATAATAAAATAAATGGGCCGTGTGCCAATGAGATGAAATGGGTTGTGTGCCAATGAAATGAATGGGCTGTGTGCCAATAAAATAAATGGGCTGTGTGCCAATGAGATGAAATGGGCTATATGCCGATGAAGTGAAATAAGCTACATGCAAATTCTAGTGTGGGCTGCGTGTTCACTATTAACTAGGCTGCGTGTTCAGAAAATTTGAAATTTGGGCTGCGTGTTCAACTTTCAGTTAAATTGTGGGTTGCGTGTTCAGAAAATTTGAAGTTTGGGCTGCGTGTTCAACTTTCAGTTAAACTGTGGGCTGCGTGTTCACTATCTATCTGGGCTGCGTGTTCAGAAAATTTGAAATTTGGGCTGCGTGTTCAACTTTCAGTTAAATTGTGGGCGGCGTGTTCAGAAAATTTGAAGTTTGGGCTGCGTGTTCAACTTTTAGTTAAACTGTGGGCTGCGTGTTCACTATCTATCTGGGCTGCATGTTCAGAAAATTTGAAGTTTGGGCTGCGTGTTCAACTTTCAGTTAAATTGTGGGCTGCGTGTTCAGAAAATTTAAAGTTTGGGCTGCGTGTTCAACTTTCAGTTAAATTGTGGGCTGCGTGTTCAGAAAATTTGAAATTTGGGCTGCGTGTTCAACTTTCAGTTAAATTGTGGGCTGCGTGTTCACTATCTATCTGGGCTGCGTGTTCAGAAAATTTGAAATTTGGGCTGCGTGTTCAACTTTCAGTTAAATTGTGGGCTGCGTGTTCACTATCTATCTGGGCTGCGTGTTCAGAAAATTTGAAATTTGGGCTGCGTGTTCAACTTTCAGTTAAACTGTGGGCTGCGTGTTCACTATCTATCTGGGCTACGTGTTCAGAAAATTTAAAGTTTGGGCTGCGTGTTCAACTTTCGGTTAAATTGTGGGCTGCGTGTTCACTATCTATCTGGGCTGCGTGTTCAGAAAATTTAAAGTTTGGGCTGCGTGTTCAAATTTCAACTAGTGTGGGCTGTGTGTTCACTTTTGAATTCGGGCTGTGTGTTCGACAAATCAGTGTTTGAGCCGTGTGTTCGCCTCTTAACTAATGTGTACTATGCGTTCGCAATTAATTAATGAGTCGAGTGTTCAGAAATTCGAGTGTTGAAACTACATGTTCAGGATGCAAGCAAAGTACTATGTCATAAGCTAAACTGCATGTTGAAGCATGGCAAAGGTGCGAAAATGTACGAAAAATACAGAAAATGAGGAAAATACCTCTCGTGCCTCATGAGAGAGGTGATGCTCCGGCTCTCGGAGAAGCAGATCCCCGGGTGCTCGCTCGTCAAAGCTAGTAAAGTGACGGAAGACAGCACGAGGGAGGACATGTGCTGGCGGATGGTACCTCCCGGGAATAAAAGGTCGGGTCCTCGGGGGTAGAGTCATGGGATCGAAATCATCTCCGGCACCTGGAAAACCTCCGCCGTGGGGAGAATTGCCCGCCATTTTCAAAGAATCTGCAAAAGGGAGCGAAAATGAGCAAAATGAGCCAAAATTGGAAAAAGTCAACAAAAGTCAACTCTCGGGAAATAAAAAGTCAACAAAAGTCAACTCCCGAGAAAATCTTCCAAATATTAAGACAAACTTACCTCAAATGGTGAAAATGCGAAAAGAAGCTTCGAAACCGAAATTTAATCGCTTCAAAGTGCTTGAAACTGAGTGTTTTTGCGAAAACAATTTACACGAGGCGTTGGAAAACGCGTGTGAAACTCAGATCTGGAGAAGAAAAGTGTTGTAGGAGGCAAGAAAGAAAGGGGCCTCGGCTGCCTTTTATAGGCTCAAGGTCTTGGTTGAAGAAGCATGAAGGAAGGATGTGAAAAAGACCAAACTGCCCTCGGATCTGGGCACATGGCCGGCCGGCCCCCTTTTCTAGCCGGCCAGCTATCTGCTTTTTGGATAACTGGCCGGCCAGCTATCTACTTTATGGAAAACCGGTTGGCCACCTCCCCTCTTCCCTATAACCGGCCGGCCATGTTCCCCACATGCCCACCTAGCTCTCTGCAAATTTTGAGGAAGATCGGAGTTCCCGGGACCTGAAAAAGTTCAAGAAAAGTACACTTCCGGTCGCGAAATAGCTCCGCCGGGACTTCAGCTTCAAGTTCTGACATATGTCTCATCATCATTCATCGAAATCAAAGTGTATCCTTTTTGAATGAGTTGTAACCTTTCAGGGAAGCGGATCGGAGGCCGTAATTGAATCGCCTTCGCCGAAATGCGCATTTCCGTACTCGTTATTTCATGACAAATGAACACCTTGATTCATGCTCGTGTCACATTATCTTGCATTCTCATGAGCATACCTGCATTAACATGCACATTTCTTGATATTGGCATACCGCTATACTTGGGCATGCGTTGTCACGCATGTTCCACTCTTGCATTACGATGCATTCACTCACTGGCACTGCGTGTGTCGAACTTTCGGAATCACATTGGATATATAGCATATTGTACTTGTTGCAATTTCTCTCTTTTGCAGGCACGATATTGTATGTACGGTTCAATTGAGGCTGGTGCGACCAGACGAATCGCGCAGGTATCGTATCTTCTCCGTGTGAGACGTGGCGGGGATTGAATAATCCTTCGCATTCTTAACTACATGAAATGTAGTTGTTGCTTTGCATTCTTGCTTAAAACTGTTGCATCTATTTGCGAATACTTGCTTCATTACAGCTTGCTGCATTTGCATGATCATTGGGTTACCTTCGGCTTCTTGCATATCATTTGCACTTTGCCCCTGCCTGCGGGCATGCCTGCGGGCACATCTCTGTTTATCTTGTACGTTTGTCTAAGTCTTCGGCCTTGTCAAAAATGGGTCGTCTCTGGGCTTTGACATTCACTCCCGTCACTTGTGACTTCCGAGTTCTGTCAAAGAGGGGCAACTATAGACACCCCATTTTTGACCGACCTTAAGACTCAGACGTCACCGATTGAGCGCTTGGTGATGTTGCATAATGTGCTCGTTCAGAAGTTTCAGAGTCGCGGCCGTGAGCCCTGCCTCCGGACTTCCGAACCCTCTTTTGTACCTTGCCTCGATTTGCGAACCAGACTCGATTTTCTCTGTTTCTTTTCTTGAGGGAAGGGAGAGGTCCCGTAGACCATCTCTCAATGTCCGTAGGCTACATTTGGTGGCCATAGGCCATTTTGCCCATTTCGGAGTCCGGTTTCCGGTTTTCGGAGCCGTCAGGCCGTGTGCCTCGGTTCGGGACCGCTTAACCATCTCCTATTGCTCCGATTTTTGGCATACTTCCTATTTACTCCCTTTTGAGGAACACTGGGGGCTGAGAAACCTACTTCGTGGCCGAACGCCACTTTCGGTGCTTAACAGCCCATTTTCGGGACCCCGAACTGCGTGTTTTGGCCCCGGAACTTTCATTTTGCAACGGTTTTCGTTCATTTTTGGCAGGTACCTCTGTTTTATCACCAGGAAGGTCACTGAAGGGTGGGAGGCCAGCAATTGTTGCAGCAACCAGTTATACATCCTCCGACGCCCGTTTTTCACACTTCCGGGCTAATGTTGAACACCTTGGGCCCACATTCTTGAACTTTGAACCACATATTTGTAATGTACACACATGGGAGGACCCTAAAAAATGGTGGCCGGCCATTAATGCTACCTGACCCTTTTGACCCCTCCTTCCGGGCTAATGTTGAACCCCTTGGGCCCATTTTCTCGAACTTTGAACCACATATTTGTACTGTACACACATGGGAGGACCCTAAAAGTTGGTGGCCGGCCAGTAATTCCACCTGACCCTTTTGAACCCCTCTTTCCGAGCTAATGTTGAACCCCTTAGACCCACTTTCTTGGACTTTTAACCACAGGGTTGTGTTGTACACAGATAGGAGGACACCATCAGTTGGTGGCGGGCCAGAAAATCTGATTGACCCTTTTGACCCCTAGCCGGCCGGCTAGGGGGTGTGGCCGGCCGGCCACCTGCAGCAAAAGTAACTGGCCGGCCGAAATCTTGGCACTGTGCACTTTACAGCTGTGGGGCTTTATCCCCCAGAAAAGATCTTTATCCGGGGGATATTTTGTGGGGGAAAGTTTGTCTCCTTTTCCCCCACCTTTACACCCCCTTGTTGGCCTATATAGCAAGCAAGATATATCCTTTGTTGGGGTTAGAAAACTTCACCTTCAAGCCTCCATACACAACTCCATCTCTATACCTCTCATTTCCTTAAAAATCTCTAAGTCCCTAAGCTCCATTCCTTCTACACCACCAAGCTCTACCATCACCACCTCATTTCCAGCAACAAGGAAGGTTTCTCAAAGGAAAAAGAAGCTGCAAATTGGTCCAAGAAGCAACAAAAGTCTTAGTCTTCAAGGGTGAGTAACTTTTCTTCACTTTGACCTTTTTCTTGATCCATTGGTAAGCCCCCTATGTTTTTTGTTTCAAGCTCCGGACCTAACTGAAAAGGGCCCTCTTTTGAGCTCATATTCACTTTTCATTAAGGGCTCAACCCTGTTTGAGCCCTCCATGATGCACTTGCTTCATTGATCATCTTATATGTCATAATCTTGCATGCTATTTTCGACCCATGAGTAATCTGTTTTTGAGCATGTTGTAAACTAATATGAGGCTTATTTTTAGCCCCTCTTCAACATTTAAGAAGGGCTCAACACCATTTGGGACTTCCATGTTGTACCTACCTTTATGCTCCTCTTTTCTTCCCCATTCTTGCATGCAATGGCAGCCTACCATGCTTTTGTTTTTGGCCATTTTACAGTTCTGAAACAGTTCTTATTTTGGTCCATTCTTCATGTTTCATTTAGGTCCTTTCATGTTTTGGGACCTCCATAGGTCACTTCATGTTATATCTCTCTTTTATTCCCCATTCTTGCATGTTTAGTTAGCCTATCATGCTTTTGTTTTTGGCCATTTTACAGTTCTGAAAAAGTGCTTATTTTGGTCCATTCTACATGTTTTATTCAGGGTCTTTGGCTGTTTGGCTAATATTTTGCATACCTCATGTTATAGCCACTTTTGAGCCTCATTTTGCATCACATTTCTATCATGTTTGTATACTGATTTGAGGTTTTCCATATACTGTAAATATTCATATTTTTAGTCCCTCTTAAATGTTGTAGAAGGAATTTTTTCAGTTTGGGTTTTGCTTATATCACTTGCTTCATTACCCCTCTCTTGGCCCCTATTCTTGCATGCCATTTTTGCCGTACCTATGCTTGCTGTTTGGCCTTGTTTATAACTGTGAAAGTGCCTTTTTTGGGACTGTCTAGCTTCTGTCTTTGTATTTCATGTCCATGTTGTGCATGTTTGGCATAGCTATAGGCCATTTCGGGTGCCTAAATTCGCATTTCGGGACAATTCCATGCATTTGGTATCATTTCGCCTCATTTCGGGACTGTTTTCCCCCATATTTTAGTGCTGAAATTCCATTAGAATGATTGCTATCCATTTCATGTCATTTGCATCGCATTTTGTCATTGCCTCGGTTTGCGTGCCCGTGTGCACGCATTTCGAGGCACCCCATTTGTATCCGCCGGCATCCTATGTGAGTGTGGCTGAGGCTCACTCATGCTGGTATAAGCCCATATTATGTTTTCATGTCATTTGCATCGCATTTTGTCATTGCCTCGGTTTGCGTGCCCGTGTGCACGCATTTCGAGGCACCCCATTTTTATCCGCCGGCATCCTATGTGAGTGTGGCTGAGGCTCACTCATGTTGGTATAAGCCCATATCATGTTTTCATGTCATTTGCATCGCATTTTGTCATTGCCTCGGTTTGCATGCCCGTGTGCACGCATTTCGAGGCACCCAATTTTTATCCGCCGGCATCCTATGTGAGTGTGGCTGAGGCTCACTCATGTTGGTATAAGCCCATATCATGTTTTCATGTCATTGCATCGCATTTTGTCATTGCCTCGGTTTGCGTGCCCGTGTGCACGCATTTCGAGGCACCCATTTTTTATCCGCCGGCATCCTATGTGAGTGTGGCTGAGGCTCACTCATGTTGCTATAAGCCCATATCATGTTTTCATGTCATTGCATCGCATTCTGTCATCGCCTCGGTTTGCGTGCCCGTGCGCACGCATTTCAAGGCGTCTCATTTTCTTTGCATTACGCCATCGCCTCGGTTTGCGTGCCCATGCGCACGCATTTCAAGGCGTCTCACTTTTATTGTATTCTGTCATCGCCTCGGTTTGCGTGCCCGTGCGCACTCATTTTCATTGCATTCTGTCATCGCCTCGGTTTGCGTGCCCGTGCGTACGCATTTCAAGGCTTCTCATTTTCATTGCATTCCGCCATCGCCTCGGTTTGCGTGCCCGTGCGCACGTATTTCAAGTCGTCTCATTTTCAGTGCATTCTGTCATTTTCTCGGTTTGCGTGCCCGTGTGCACGCATTTCGAGGCATCTCATTTTCACATCATAGTGCATACTACGTTGTATTTTAGATCGCGTTCTATATTTTCTCAGTTTGCGTGCTCGTGTGCACGCATTTCGAGGCATTTCATTTCCATAGCGTTGTATATGTTAGGATTGTATCTTAGTTGCATTTCATGCATATCATCCATATTGCATCATGTCCGGAATAAGAGTTAGCCCGGGCACGGGAAACGAGGTACATTTCGTACTCCGAGTGACGGAATGTGTCTCAATTCCCCAATCACCGATACTCCGGATTATCCATGATGGAGTTAGGTTTTAGCTATAGTTTCATGTGCATTCATCCTATATTGAGTTGTGCATTTTGACTCCTCGGCCATCATGCCTCGGTATGCGTGATTGGTGGCACGAGGTTCGAGACATGCATATATCTGTGCAAATACATTACTATGCCCCTTTCCTGCTCTCTGTTGCAGCAAAATCAGGAATCAGCCACTTTTTGGGGCTTGGCACGCATTTCAAGAACAGGTGTAAACAGAGGCTAATCGGGGCATCCCAGTGGATTTCCGCGCAAGACAACCCGGACATGCACCATCCATCAGAAGCAAGGCAGTCCCTGGCTTGCACGCCAGTTTCATTTACTTTCTTAGTTAATTCATTAATTAATTAGAATTTTGTAATATTTTGGACTGTAATATTCTTTTATTCGGGACTGTAATATTTGGACTGTATTATTCATTTGGACCCTCTGAGTGAGGGCACAACTATAATAAGTGTGCGTGAGTGTGATGTATGTCTTCCAACCCCACGTCTTTCTCCATTTTATTTTATCCGCTTATGATGGTTAGATTAGGGCATATTTAAATTAGCATACAGTATGACAGCATGTTTGCATTCATTCATCCGTATTGCATGCACTGGGCTCGGCGCATCATACTAACTGCATTGTACTTTCAATTTCAAAGTTGAATACATGATAGTTGTAACATTCCATATGCCATCTTAGAATAGCCGAGCCTGCTATAGTTGCATTTTGCATGTGTTGCATTAGGCATTTTTGTATACTTAGGATTCATGCATGATTTCTAATGTAGTTTCTGTTTTTGGCTTGGAGTACTCGGTAAGTTTTATGCTTTAGCATCCTTGCATGCGTGTGAGTGAATGCCATGATAGCATGCTTACCATGAGGCTATGTGCTTATCTGATATATCTGCCTGAATGCCTGTGGGTGAAGGTTGGGTTATCTGAATTGGAATAAATCATCAAATGTTTCAAGCCTACCTGCGGGTAGCAAACCATTTTCAAAAACAAACACGAAATGTTTCGTTCCAATTCAGGCGACTCAGTCTATACTTGTATGCTGTGCGCATCACATAGTAACCTAGGCCAATAACCGGAATAAGAACTCACAATGTTTTCAAAAATTGATATCATGGTTAGTAGAGGCCGGTCTATGACCGGGCGAGCGGGGGTGCTCACGAAGTGACCTTCCCTAATCGTACCCAAGTTCCCGAACCGAGGCAACTTTGGTGATGACGGACACGTGGCCTTTTGGCACCGAGTCAGGGTTTCCTAAATTTCCCAAAATAAAATATTTAGGTGGCGACTCTGTATCTGGCAAAGCAGTCCATGTTTGGCACTTCTTTCAAAATCTGTTTTCTCAAAATGATTTGCCAGATTTGGACTCTTTGGTTCAGACTTAGAACCGTGACTTTTGAGAGTCCTGAGCTGTAGTGACCCCAAAATGAACAGAACGGGACTAACCCTCCCGGGGCGTTCGGGGACGTCTACAGTGGCCTTTTGGCCAGCCCTCTAATCCATCAGCCAGGCCCCCTGACCATTGGCCATGACCTCTTTCCATTGGCCATCAGTGACGGTCGGTCAGCATCATTGATGGCCGGTCGGCACTTTTAATAGCCGGTCGGCCATACTTTTTGGCCGAGGCCTTTTTTCTTGCTTTTTCAGATATTTTGTTGCCAGCTGTGCCAGCTGGTGAGCACATAACTCATCCTCCATACACGTGTATGGAGGGATTTTAACAAGCTCCTAGCTTGTTCAACACACTTGGGACTTGGATTTTTATAAGAGGGGAGGTCCCTCTCCCTTTCCAGAGGTTCTGAAAATTTGAGATACAAAACATATCTCTCTCTCTATATATATATATATTTGCACTTGTTTGTGCCTTAAAGTGATTTTTCTTCAAACTTTTGCACTAAAGCACCTAGTGAAACACCTTCACTACTGAGCTGAGGTTCTTGGAGGTTGCATTTGAGTTGTTTAAGCTTGGTTTTTGCCTCTAAAGTTGCTGTTCTAAAGTTGTTCTTCAAGGGTGAGTCTCTAGCCTCTTTCAAGTTTTGTTGTAGTTGCTTACTTAACCATATTTGCATGCTTCTTTTGGCTTAGCTTTCAACTGTAAAAAGTTCTCTTTTCAAGTTCTTAAAGTGTTTGTTTAGGCACCTTTGGTGTTAGGGGTGGTCTACCCCCCTTTTGTGCCTTGTTTGGCCTTGTTTTGTGCCCTCATTTTAAGCCTTCAAGATCACCTTCTCTTGGCCTTTTAGCCACTGAAATCCAGTGGATTTTCAGTGGTGGAAAGTATGTTTTATGGCCCCAAATAGGTGGGGTTTGTCCCCCCTCCTCTACTCTTGTTGGCTTGTGTTGATGGCTCATCAAAAGAGCATGTTGTTCTATCTTCTTGAGGCTTTGTTTGAGCACTTTTTTGTGACCTTTTAGAGCTACCGTGATTCTATCTTTGGCTGTCTTGGTCTCCTCTTGCATGCTTCTTGTACTTGTAGTATAATCCTAGTCATAGCTTTGCAAAGGAGCATGTCCTTCTAGCATGTTTTGGCCCCATCTTAGCATGTTTTAGGCATTATTCTAACATGTTATAACTCTATTTTGGGTTGGTTCGATTGCCTCTTGCATGCTTAATACACTTGTAGTGTAATCCTTGCAAACTAGCCTTGTACACTTAAGGTCTTAGCTCACCTTTCTAGCATGTTTTTGGCGTCACTCTAGCGAACGTTTACTCATGTTTCGCCATGCTTAAGCTCTGTTTGAAGTTGCTTTGGTCATGCATGCCTTGCTTTGTATAGCCTTAGTGCAATCTTGTTCACTAGCTTTGAGTTTCCAAGTCACTAGCATGCATTGCTTGGGCTATTTGCACGATTTGGCATCATTTGATATATGATTTCAGAACATATAGTGTAGTCACACTTCCATGTTTTTCACTCATTAAGTGCTCTTAGGAGTTGCACCTTTGTGCCTAGTTCATGGGCCAATGCATGAGCATTTATTTTATTACTTTCAATGCTAGCATTTCAGAGCATTTTAGCTATTATTTTGACATCCATGAGGACTATTTGGGGTTGGTTTAGTCCATTGAGCATTGCATTGTATAGCCTTAGTGATGTATACTTCATTAGCTTTAATGCTTAAGGACCCTAGCATGCCATGCTTTGTGTTGCTTGCATGATATGTCATCATTTCTCACATGATTTCAGTGCTTGTACCTATGCCATGCTCTCATATTCATCACTTCTTCATTGTGTTTGAAAGTTGACCCTTGTGTCTAGTTGATGAGCTATCACATGAGCATGCATATGTTGCCTTTTTGTGCCTAAGTTTTGGTGTGTTAGCCACTGTTTTGGCATGATTTAGGTCTACCCATATTCGGTTTAAGTCCATTGAGCATTGCATTGGATGCCTCTTGTGAGATGCTCTTTCCTAGCTTTGATGCCTTATGCTTCTAAACTTGCCATGCATGCATTGTTCATATGTTGGAATCTAGTGCATGCCATTAGGATTGATAAGTTGATCATGTGTGTTGCATTGCATTGTGTTCGGGTCGGACGTTAATCCAAACACGAGGAACAAGGGACGTTTCATATTCAAAGTGATGAAATGTGCCTCATTCCTTAGGTCACCGACGCCTTTGATCATGTATGATAAGGCGGAGGTTCATCGAGTCCTATGTGTTATTTGTGCATTCATTGACATTGACTTGTGCAAACTTGGCTTTTTGGCCATCATGCATTGAGATGCGTGATTGGTGGCCCGAGAGTCGAGTACCGCACTCCCTTGAGTTTGAGAAATGATAGGGAGGGTGGTTGTGCATACATACCTTGCAAATACACTGTCATGCCTCTGTTTGTGCTCTGTTGCAGCAAAATGAGAAATTGTAGGAAGTAGTGGCCGATCGGCCATCAAAGCTGCCGATCGGCTATGAACTTTGGCCAATGGCCATCCCTCTTGACCGTCCCTCCCTCAGCATGTTCCTAAGGTGGGGCATAATTTTCAGAAGTACATGAGGTGTGCAAACAGAGGCATCTTGAGGCAAGGTAGTGGATTTCCTGGAGGACGCGACCGAGCATGCATCCTTCATTGTTCAAGGCGGAGCTGTGGCAGCCTAGTTTAGATGCTTTTCATACTTAGTTGGTTTTGTAACTTAATTAGTTTGATTAATTAGTTGGTTTGTAATTAATTAGCTTAGTGTAGCTAGTTAGTTGATTTATTCGGACCCTCCTCCGAGAGGGCAAATGTTGTAATAAGTGTGCGTGTGTGTGATGCATGTCTTCCAACGTCCATTTCTTTCTCCCTTTTACTTATTAGCATTCGATGGTCAGTTTTAGGGCATGTTTCAAGTAGCATACTTATGTTTGCATGCATGCATCATTCATTTGTATTGCATGCACTGGGCTCGGTGCATCATTCAAACTACATCGTATTTCAATTCCTATTTGAATACATGTATCAATTGTTTCATTCTTATGCCATCTTAGAATAGCTGAGTCTATCTTAGTTGCATTTTGCATGTGTTGCATTAGGCATTCTTGACATTGCTTGGATCATGAATTGATTACTAACTAGCTTCTTTTTTGGCTTGGAGTACACTGTGAGTGTTTATGCTTTGGCATCCTTGCATGTGTGTAAGTGACTACCATGATAGCATGCTCGCCATGAGGCTAACTGCTTAAGTGTTTAACTGTATGAATGATTGTGAGTTTTAAGCCCACTTGAAGTGGAAAAATCATGTTTTTCTAAGCCCACTTGAGGGTGGCAAATCCACGTCTTAGCCTACTTGCGAGTGGCACTTTCAAACCATTTTCGAAAAACAAACATGAGTTGTTTTGTTCCAATCCGCGTGATTGAGTCTATACTTGTATGCTGTGTGCATCACATAGTAATGTTAGCCAATAACTGGAATAAGAATGCATGTGTTTTCAAAAACAACATATCATGTTAGTAGAGGTCGATCCTTTGATCAGGCGAGCGGGGGTGCTCATTTCATGACCTTCCCCCCTCGTACCTAAGTTCCCGAGCCGAGGCAATTTTGGCGATGACGGACACGTGGCCTTAGGCACGAGATAGGGTTTCCTAAATTTCCCAAAATAAAACATTTAGGTGGAGACTTTGAAATCTGGCGAAGCAGTCCATGTTTGGCACTTCTTGACTAAAATCGATTTTCCAAAACGATTTGCTGGATTTGGACTCTTTGGTGATTTATGAGTCTTACATTGCACTTTGTGAGACTAGATTCAGAAATGTGACAGGAGTTCGAATTGTAGTAGCTAGAACTACAATTCGTGCCCTCGTGCGCGGAGCGGAGTTTGGGCGGTCTACAGTTTCTGGCGACTCTGCTGGGGATTTAGAGAACTTGACTCGAACTCATGATATGTTGTTTTGTCTACACTTATGTGTTTCTTTACAGTGCTTTTGCATTGGTGCGCCTAGGATACCGTGCTTGCCATCTACTATTCCTGAGCGGTTTGCCAGAGGCTTGCTTGAAAAAGCGTGCCATAAGGCAGATCGGTTACGGGCTCTACCACGATGGGAACACAAACCTCAGTTTTTACCGAGGCACCCTTTTTGACCATTCGACCTAATTGCATATCGGAAGCCATAGTGACCATTCCAAAGTAGGACATGTTGCTTACCTGATTGTAGGTTGTTTTGAAACCATTGGCTGCGTAGTGAAACCCTAGCTCCTGACAAGATAGGACAGGGAAACCCTACCCCACCATAGGGTTGTTTTTGGCTCTCACTTGCTTGCTATGTGCTTTTAGAGTGTGTCTCTATATGAATGCATGTATCAGTTTGCAAGTCTGGGTATCAGGCCTGTGGGCATCAGTATTTGGGGGAATCAGTTTTACCTGAGGGTATCAGATTTGAGGAAGTGATTTGGAGGCAATGATCAATGTTGAGAACAGTGTGTTCAGCTTACAAATGTCAACTGTGTGTTGCGTTTATTTAAGCTAAAATGTTGTCCGTTTTTCTAGTTGCTTGTTTCCTTATTTTTGCTTTATTTATCTTTTTGCAAGGTAGTTTAGCATCATTGCTTCCGAAGAGGCAGTTTCCCCCGAAGCACTCTGGGTTAGAGGTAGAAGACTTCATTGATCTGAGGATCTAGTTGACGGACAAGCAGTGTTCTTTTCATTACCCCCGGTTACTAGACGAAGGTTAGTTAGGCACAGTTCATCAATACAGCAGTTACCAGATCAGCGGTCCTTATCCACCCCACCAGTGAGTAGTCGAGCTAAGGTTTCCGTTTCCACCGCAGAGAGGGATATACCTGTTGTTCAGTCAGATCAGCACCTTATGGCAAGTATGGAGGACACGATGCGTCAGCTCCAAGAGACTATGCAAGCCATGCAGCGGGATGCAGCCCGCCAGACAGAGGCTGCCGCGCGTTAGGCATAAGTAGTGGCTCAATAGGCAGAGTTAATTGCCAGGCTACAGTAGCAACAACCACAACAAGCCGGAGCATCCACTTCGTATCCACCCCTGCCCCCACCTAGAGTTCCAACACTCGGGAATACTGTAAATGTCCAGGAAGATACAGACACCCCAACAGGGCCAGTTTCGCTACCAGTTCTACCGCAGATTTCAAAGACACCGGCCTTTTCAACAGATATACCATTTGAATCTGAGATGGACCCAACCGCTCTAAAGATGAGTAAGCTTGAGAAGCTGTTCAAACGGGCCCAGGGGGTCAATTCCATTCCGGACATAGAGGATGGATACACCGATTCGGTGGTGACTTTGCCGGACCGGTTCAAGATGCTGCATATAGACCGATTTGACGGTTCTGGAGATCCCATGGTATAACTGCGGCTCTTCTCCGATATCCTAAGGCCAATGGGCCTCTCCAAACTGCAAAGGCTTTCCCTCTTTGGCTGGACCTTGTCGGGTGTTGTGGCTATCTGGTACACGAAGTTGAAAGACTCTGTCAAGTGAAGTTGGGAGCAGATGGCTGAGGCCTTCGTTGCCCAGTATTCATACAACACGTAGATCGAGATCACAACCCGTGATCTTGAGACAACGAGGTAGGATCCGAAAGAGGGCTTCTCTGACTTTGTAACCCGTTGGAGAGCCAAAGCTTCTATGATGACCACCAGGCCGGTCGAGAAAGATCAAATATGGATGGTTGTGCGCAACCTCCAACCCAAGCTGATGTAAAAGATGATCGTCTTACCCCTCCCTACCTTTGCTGATTTACACGAAACTGGGGTACAGATTGAGGACGCGAAGAAATAGGGTTTGATTGACCACGAGAGAGAACAGCCCAAGAGGGCATTTACCCGCAGTTCAAATGCAGGCACGAGTAATGCTGCAGCTGCCAGAACTTCCTATGTGGGCATGGTCACCACCACCACATCAACAACAGCCACACCCTTTACCAGCACATCTAGTGCCACCCCACAAATAGCAAAATACCCACCCCAGGGCTAGAGGACTTTACCCCGTTTTATATGCCTTTGTCCAAGGCCTTGGGGGTTTTAATTAGAAAAAAGCATCTGAAGCCCCTCTAACTGCGCCCACTGCCAAATAATCTCCTGCCAACCCATAACCTAGCCAAATACTGTGCCTTTCACCAACAGCATGGTCACGACACTGACCCGTGCTATAGACTTCGTCATGAGATTCAGGATCTCATTGACAGTAAGGTGATTGCATCTCCAGAAAAACCAAATGTCACAACCAACCCACTCCAGCCACATAACCAAGGTCTACCACTCAAACACATCAACCTGATCCAAACCGCGGTCATTCTATATGACCCAAGCATATACATCACGCCCTCCCACCTACCCAAGCCCGAGGTGTTCATCCCTAAAAGCACAGACCTATGCATGGTGGGCATCTCCCTAACCCAACCCGAGTCGGTGGTGGTGACCGTTGAAGGCAGAATTGGGATGACTTTGGAGGAAGATGGAAATGATGATTCAGAGCCTGAGGGGTCTGGGAGCTTTGCGTACAACCCAAGTGGTTATATCACATCAACGGATCAGTTTAAGCCGAGGGTAGAGTTGCCGGTTGGGGCAGAGATCAGTGTGGTTTGGGAAGATGGGCCTAGTCAGGGGTTAGATGACCTAGCAGATCTGGAGGAGGATGTCGCGAATCTGCAGTTCTTTAATGAACAGGACCCGAGGGATGAGAGTGTCAACTGGTTTGACCTGGATGGATTAGCAAAGGCTACAGGTGACCCAGTGACGAGCCAGATGTTGTTGAGGAACCTCAGCCAGAATAGGGGCAATCAGAAGCTGGAATATCAGTAGTGGCCGGAATGGCTGGGAATCAAGAAGCATCGCCGGAGAGCACCGGTGCGAAGAATTATGCTCGAGAACCGGGCAGTTTACGTACAACCGACGCTGAACAAGAGGCTACATTAAAGAGATTTAAGCGGGAAAAGATCGAGAATCTTGAAAAGGCTAGAAAAGCCAAAGCCCCAGCAGGGACGGAATGTGCTGTGAGCACAGAAGCAGTTACAACAAAACTGGACAGCTGTCTGTCAGTTATCGATGGTATGTGGTGGGAAGACGACGACTTGCGTCTTGCCCACACTGACGAAGACTGGGGTCGGAACCAACCAGATGACACTTGGTATGTTGAGGAGTTTGACCAGATGACTAGAAATGGGCGGTATTTCAAGCCCCCACACTTGGACCAACCGAAGGCGTCTGGAAAAGATAAAGAAGCGGAGAAGCAGAAAGAAAAATTGCTCGAGGAGGAGGCTGTACTGAAGCAGCTTAAGAAGATTCAAGCCGACATCTCCATCTGGAGACTGCTAATGGCCTCAAGAGTCCACAGATAGGCCGTCCTTACAGCCATGGATAGGACCAAGCTTTGAATCGATACGACTTCTGAGCAATTAGTAGGGCCGGTTTTCCCGGCAGGAGCTTCCCCGACCTTGACCTTTACTGACAAGGAACTGCTGCCTGAGGGCTCAGATCATAACAAACCGCTCTATGTCTCCGTGGAGTGCAGAGAGAAGTGGATACCGGTGGTCTTGGTCGACACAGGATCTGCAATCAACGTGTGTCTGTCGAGGACAGCATATGCTATCGAGTTGAAGCCCGCAGATTTTGTGTCTACAGCCTAGGTGATACGGGCCTATGACAATACCAGCCGAGAGGTGATGGGGACCGTACGGATTCAGACTCAGGTCGGTCCGAGGCAACAGGACATTGAGTTTCATGTCTTGGATGTTCCCGCAACCTTCAATCTACTCCTTGGGTGGCCGTGGCTGCACCATGTGAAGGCAGTCTCTTCTATCTTGCATCAAATGTTGAAGTACCCCCACGAAAAGGGGGTGGCAATCATTTTTTAGAATTGTTCGATACATTCGCCGCCAGAGGTTTCTACACTAGTTCTGGAGATTGAGCATGGAGCGGAGGATATATTTCTGTCAGGGTTCACCCTAGCTGAGGCCCGGGTTGTACAGAACATTCTAGCTGTTGATGAGGGGCTATACGTCAGTGCACAATCTGTCTACCTTATGAACAAGCTTCAGCACATGCCCAGGATGGGATTAGGGCGAAGTGGCCGGAAGGGAGTTGCAGCATCGGCTGAAGTGGCGCACAACCCATATACCTTTGGATTAGGTTATCTGCCTACCAAAGAGGATTGGGTAAGGAAAAGAGAAGAGATGGCCGGAAGAGCCAGGGCAAAGTAGGCCAGGAAGCATTATGAGTTGGTGCACCAACATATCTAGGGGACCCTGAACAGACGCTTTGTCCAGGAGGGGGAAGACTTCCCGTTCTGCGGCTTTCCGAAGCCATGGCTAAATGCAGAGAGGCGGCGCTTGCCAGGATTTAAGATTTTCTTCGACTTGCAATTGTCCAGGGAGGACGTTGCCGAAGAGCAGACAGACCCACCAGCTGAGGCTGAGCAGTGCAAGGATGAGACCGAGGGTACAAAATTGGAAATGGGGGTAGCACTGGCTTGTCTCCTCGCAGATCCTCAGATCGTACCGGAGTGCTTGGGGGATAACTCATCAGTTTCCATGATCAGGAATGAAGCGACTGTGGGCCCATCATCAGGCATTCTTGATGCATCCATCTCACCCTCCCTCGTCTGGCAATACGAGGAGGGCTTTTTATCGAGCAGTTCCGGGTCAGGTAGTGAGCCGGAATCTGATTCCACTAAGTCTGTGGAGTCGGAATCAGATTCCAGCTCGTCTGAGTCTGAGTTCGGTATTCTTGGGGGTGATAACCTGGACGCCGCTGTCCTATCCAGGTCATGTTTTTCTTTTTCCTTTGAGTCTATTGTAACAGAGGAATCAGGCGGATTGGATGTTATTAATGAGAATGGTACGGCTGTGGCTTCTGATTACTTTTTTGTGCTTTTAATTTATTGCATTAATCAGAACTTTCAAAATTTTGATGAAAATGACGAGGAAGAAATTCCTCCAGTTTTACAACGTTTGATTGATCAAGAGCAGGAGAGGTTTGGAAAACCTTTGGTTGATGAAATCACCATAGTTAATGTTGGTATTGAGAAGGACCCGCGGCTGGTCCAGATTGGGTCCATCTTGTCTTCTGAGGAGCGCGAGCGCTTAGTCGCTTTACTAAAAGATTTCAAAGATGTTTTCGCGTGGTCCTACGAAGACATGCCTGGAATCGATCCTGAGATTGTACAGCACCGGATCCCTTTTGACCCAGAGGCCTGACCTGTTAAGCAGAAGCTCCGAAGGATCCGCCCAGACCGGGCTCTGAAGATCAAAGAAGAGGTCACCAAGCAGATTGACCCAAGGTTCCTATTGGTATCTGACTACCCTACTTGGTTGACCAATATAGTTCCAGTGCCGAAGAAGGACGGTAGAATTCGGGTATGTGTGGACTTTAGGGATTTGAACAAAGGCAGTTCGAAGGACGACTTTCCTTTGTCGCATATCGACGAATTAGTGGACTTCACTGCTGGGCATGCGTTGCTCTCATTCATGGATGGGTTTTCAGGCTACAATCAGATTTTGATGGCACCCGAAAACAGGGAGAAGACTGTTTTCACTACACAGTGGGGGACCTATTGTTATAGGGTGATGCCGTTTGGGCTGAAGAATGTTGGAGCTACGTATCAACGGGCTGCGACCATAATTTTGCACGATATGATCCATAAAGAGGTTGAGGTGTACGTGGACGACATGATTGTCAAGTCCAGGGAAAAAGAGGGCCACTACACCGCCTTACAGAAATTCTTCCAACGGATCAGAGGGTTGCGGCTAAATCCTCAGAAATGTACATTTGGTGTTACAGCAGGGAAAATGCTGGGGTTCTTGATCACACAAAGGGGTATCGAGGCCATCTTAGAAATGCCACCACCGAGGACTGAAAAGGAGGTGCGAGGCTTTTTGGGTAAAGTGCAATTCATAAGATGGTTTATTACAAAATTAACCTTGACTTGTGAACCACTCTTTGGTCTCCTGAAGAAAGGAAAGAAGTTCCAATGGGACGACTGATGCCAAGTTGCTTTCGAGCAGATCAAACAATATTTACAGAACCCACCTGTGTTGTCACCACCTGAGCCAGGGAAACTGTTGATTCTGTACCTATCAGTGACTGAAACGACAATGGGCTGCATGCTTGCACAAGAGTCTAAGGACAAAGCGGAAAAGGCTATCTACTACCTGAGCAAGACAATGCTGGATTACGAGACCCACTACACTCCGCTGGAGAAGGCTTGTCTGGCCTTGGTATGGGTTACCAGGAAGTTGAGGCACTACCTGTTAGCTCACTCTGTAATACTGGTTTCGAGATTAGATCCCATCAAATATCTTTTCGAGAAACTGGCATTTACGGGTAGGCTAGCTCGTTGGTTGCTTCTGCTTTCTGAATTTGATCTGAAGTACATGACGCGCAAGTCAGTGAAAGGGAGAGCGATAGCGAAGTTCCTAGCCGATCACCCAGTGGACGGGGATGAAGTAGTTGAGTATCTGTTCCTAGACGAGGCCATTCTACATGTCAAAGAAGAGACTTGGACGATGTACTTTGACGAAGCATCAAACCAGTACGGGTATGGGATAGGGGTGTTGCTGATAGCACCCGACAATTCCCGCATACCTCTAGCATTCAAACTTCGGTTCAAAGTGTCGAACAATGAGACAGAATATGAGGCATGTATTGCTGGATTAGAAGCCGCCCTGGAACTAGGGGCAAAACAGTTGGATGTCATCGGGGACTCAAACCTTGTTGTATCTCAAGCTAAAAGAGATTGGAAAGTCAAAAAAGAAAAGATGAGAATCTATCACCAGTCCTTAGACGCTTTGATTCCTCAGTTGGAAAAACTGAACTTCCCTCATCTGTTAAGAGAGAACAACAAGTTTGTTGATTCTTTAACAACTCTATCTTCTATGATAGACATCCCTTTCGGAGTCCGGATGCGTCCGATCATCATTGAACAGAAATTCGTGCTGGCCTACGAGTTGATTGTTGCCATAGATGAGGTACAAGATGAGAATCCCTGGTATTACGACATCTGGAACTTCTTGGAAAAAGGAAGCATATCCACCAGGGGAAAATGCCAAAGATAAGAGGGAAATTCGAAGAATGGCTGCTCAGTTCATCGTCTGCAGAGGTAAACTGTACAAGCGGGGTCATCTCGGGATGCATAAGCTGTGTGTTGATGCTGAAGAGTCCAAGCGCCTGATGGAGGCCATCCATGGAGGAGAGTGTGGAGTGCACATGAGCGGGGTGATGCTAGCCCGGAAGATCCTTAGACAGGGTTATTACTTGTCAACCATGGAGGAGGATTGTATTGGCTTTGTCCGGCGATGCCACAAATGTCAGATCCATGCAAACCGCATGAACATTCTGCCATCGAAGTTGTACAACATGACTTCGCCATGGTCATTTTCAGTCTGGGGGATTGATGTGATTGGGGCTGTCACTCTGAAGGGGTCCAATGGGCATGAGTATATTCTAGTAGCGATAGACTACTTCAAGAAGTGGGTTGAGGCCCAATCTTATGCGGTGTTGAAGGCGTCACACGTTGCTAAGTTCATCAGAAAAAACATCATCTGTCGCTACGGGGTTCCGAACGAGATTATTTTGGATAATGGTTCCCACTTCAAGAAGGAGGTGATTGACTTGTTGGAGAAATACAATGTGGCTTTTCATAAGTCATCTACATATCGGCCGCAAACCAACGGAGCTGTTGAGGCCACCAACAAGAACATCAAGCACATTCTGCAGAAGATGGTCGAAAGCTACAGGGACTGGCCAGATAAGCTGCCATTTGCTTTTTGGGGCTACTAGACTTCAATTTGAACTTCTACTGGAGCAACTCCGTATTCCTTAGTTTATGGGATCAAGATTGTTCTGCCTATCGAAGTTAAGGTTCCGTCGTTACGGGTATTGGCTGAGTGTCAGATAGCTGAGGTAGATTGGCAGCAAAGCAGGTTCGAAGAACTCATGCACTTTGATGAAAGAAGGCTGAAAGCACTGTATCACGTCCAAGGTTATCAATGAAGAATTTCTAGGACTTTCAACAAGAAGGTTAAGTCCAGGAATTTGAAGGAAGGGGATCTAGTGCTCAAAGACAACCGAGCTCCCATTCACGACCCTAGGGGCAAGTTCAGACCCAATTGGACTGGTCTCTACATCATCAACTCTATCTGGTCAGGTGGAGCTGTCGTTCTGATGGATTTAGAAGGCCTTGAGTTCTCCCAGCCAATCAACATGGACACGTTGAAGAAATACTATCCCTGAGTGGCTCGCTATGAAGAAAGCCCGAAAGGGCAACCTAGGCAAAAGTTAGAGCACAGAAAATTTGAAATAATAAAAACTGAGCTCGCAAGGTTGAAAACCCAGAAAGGGCGGCCTTGGCAAAAGTTAGAGCGCAAAAGGAGAGTGTTAATACACGAGTGAACCCGAACCGAACTACATAAGGCTTAATTCTCATCTTTGGGATACGTAGGCAACTTCATTCTGAAGTCTAGCCATAAACACTTCCAAATCAACTCTGTCCATGTGATCATGTTGGTCATCTCTGTCTATTCCGCATTCAAGAGCTCGGTTGTGATCTCCAGTGCAGTGTTATTCAGACTAGGGGCAACTTTTCAATTGCTGGATCAGGGGTTGTACATCTCAGTGATAGATCTCGGGCGTGTCCAGTTGTGATCCATATCGAAAATGGTTTTGAAAAGTTTTAATAAAAGTTGATTTTGCTCAAATTAATCTTTTTATGACTTAGACCATTTTTGGACCAAACGGAAAATTTTCAGTGCCCACAACCTTCAATTACATTGATTTCAGTTCAGAGTTCTCCTACTCTTGAATACAAATTGAAATTGCTTTTTATTATATTCATAAAGAAAACTTGAAACTACTGATAAAGCAATAAATTCAGGGCATAGTCAGGTGTTCCTGCGCCCCCTCCCAGAGCTTGTGGAAGTCTCTGATGCCAAAATAGGCCCAATCTGCGCCTCTTCATCAAGCCAAGCTACGCACTCATTAGAAAGGGTGTAACTGAAAATGGAAGCGGGGGCCAGAAGCTCTCTCGTCCTCCATGCTGTGGCAGACTGAGCTAGCTGTGCGCCTCGGACTGGAAATGCAGCAGGGTACTTTATCCCTTCTTCTGGGCAGGTCTGATCATGCCCAAATTGGTGCCGGATTCGAAATGGGAAGTAAAAGACACAATGTGTCAGGCCGATCAACTAAATCCCGAGCTGGCGGGACATGCTGTAACTCATCGCCAGCAGATTGAGCCAAGGGCAGCGCAAAGCAATGTCGACAGCAGACAAACTGCACATCCATTTGCACCACCATCCCTCATCAGGGGCATCGACTAGACGTCGCCAAAAGAAATAGCCGCGAGCTGAATATGCTGAGCATGAGTCCACAACCTTCAACTTATCCATCAAGCATATCTGGGGAGGGATGAAAAATGAGAGATTAAAAAAAAGAGAGGTGTACGAGAAGAGAAAAGTGAGAAAAGGGTTTTGAAAGAAAAAAACCGAGCCTGAGGGCCGAGTGATGTGAGGAATACACATGTGAGTAGGGAGTAAAACATTACTGTAGAGGCACCCGCGTGGGACCCCGCTACAGTTCGGACTCAATTTGTGTCACGGTTTTTAATCTGAACCAAAGAGTCCAAATCTGTAAAATCGTTTTGAGAAAACAGATTTTTAGAAAAGAAGTGCCAAACATGGACTGCTTTGCCAGATACAGAGTCGCCACTTAAATATTTTATTTTGGGGGAACTTAGAAAACCTTGACTCGGTGCCAAAGGCCACGTGTCCGTCATCACCAAAGTTGCCTCGGCTCGGGAGCTAGGGTACGATTGGGGAAGGTCAGCCATGAGCACCCCCTCTCGCCCGATCAAAGATCGGCCTCTACTAACCGTGATATCTTGTTTTGAAAGTATTATGTGTTCTTACCCCAGTTATTAGCCTAGAATTACTAAGTTATGCGCATAGCAAACAAGTATAGACCAAATCGCCTAAATTGGAACAAAACATTTCATGTTTGTTTTGAAAATAGTTTGCTACTCGTAAGTAGGCTAAAATGCAGGTTTTGTCATCCTCAAGTGGGCTTTGGAAAAGATGATTTTGCCATTATCTAGTGGGCTTTAAACTCACAATTTTTAATGCATTATCCCAATTTAAGAAATTCGACCTTCATCCACAGGCATTCAAACAGTTATATCACATAAGCAGCTAGCCTCATGGTAAGCATGCAATTATGGCAACACTCACACGCATGCGGTATGCTAAAGCATAAAAGCTCACCTAGTACTCCAAGCTAAAACAGAAACCAGTTAGTAATCACATGCATGATCCTAGTTCATGTTTTGAAATGGCTAATGCAACACATGCAAAGATGCAATGCAAACAGGCTCGGCTATCCTAAACATGGCATGTGCAATGCTGCAAATAACATGTACTCAATTTGGGATTGAAAATACGATGCAGTTAGTATGATGCGCTGAGCCCGGTGCATGCGAAACAGATGAATGAATGCAAACACGTTGTCATGCTGTTATGCTAATTTAAATATGCCTTAGTCTAAGACGTGGGATTGGAAGACATGCACACACGCACCCACACTTATTACAAATTTGCCCTCGCTCGGAGGGACCAAAAGAATAATACAATCCGAATAATGAATTACCTATCCTAGCTAATTAATTATTATAGACCCTCTAATTTAACAAATTAAATGCAGAATAAAGACGGCCGTAACCCTACCTCGGGATACGCGAATGATGCATGCTCGATCTATCTTGCCCGGAAACCCGTACCATGCCACTGCTACATCTGTTAATGCTGCCTTGCTCCTCTGAAAATTGCCAAAGTCTTGGAATATGTTCTCTGCACACTGTAGAACACCATCGGCTAAAGGAAATAACCACCGGCCATGGGAAATTTCCATCGGTTGCTTTCAAGTCTATCGGCCACATATTCTTTGCCGGTCGGCACTAAACACTGCCGATCGGCCACAAATTCCTGCTAGGACCTGCAGTTGACAACAGCAGAGGGCAAAGCAGTACATGGCATGGAATTTTGAGCAAATGTGAGCTTGGTCACACTCCCAATCATGCAAGAGACTCAAGGGAGCGTGACCCTCGACCTTCGGGCCATCAATTGTGCATTTTTGATGCATGATGGCCTAAGAGGCCGAGGTTGCAATTCAATGTAAAATGCATGCAAACAAAACACATGAATACCAGCACCCTATCATGTTGGAGTCAAGGGGATTGGCGACCGAGGGTTGAGGCGTGTTTTGTCACTTGAAGTACAAACACTCCTCAATCCCCATGCCCGGTTTGACACCCCAAACCAAGCAATGCAATGCATATATACAAACTTGGCTCAAATGCACAACATGAGGTTAAAATGCAAAAGATGCCAAATGTAATGCAACCTAAACATGCAAACTAAGTTAGTGCATTCTAAATGTGCCAAGTATGGTACAATGTATATGAGATGCAACTAGATAAATGCCATGCCAACATGCAAGTATGATACAATGTAAGCATGAGGACCAAAACAATGCAACATGATCATGCAATGGTGGTGCTAAACCATGAAGGGCAAACCTCAGTCCATCCCAAAACAGTGACCAAAAAGTGTCCAAAATGGTGAACAAGCACTCACGCCAACATGCAAGCCAAAGGGGCCCAAAGCTAAGGCACAAACAAGGGGCATTCTACTACAACTGTCATGACCACTCATGGCATGGACTAAGCGACCAAAAATAGATGTTCAATGCAGCAAAATACGCCCAAAAACCCGCTGATACGGCAGCCCCAAAATGTCTTAAACATACAAGCATGCACAATGCCCATTTCAAGGCACAAAACTACAACACCTTAAATCATGGGAAGGGACACAAATGAAAATATAAGACCACCTTACATGGACTGAAATATTATCTTAAATAATGCCAAATCATGAGGATAGTCTAAGTTAAGCATGCTAGAAGCCAAAATACTCAAGGCCTACAAGCCAAAATGTAAAGCAACTACATCAAGCATGTCAAACATGACCAAAACAGTGGCCAACAGACCTTAAGCATGACAAATCATGACCGAAAGATTCAACAAGCTAAGCTAAATCATGCAAGCATGGAAGCCTAAATAGAAGATGCATTTCTATGCAAAAGGGTGGGATACAAAACAAGGGTATTATGCATGTAAAAGACCACAAACCCGACCAAAGATAGAGATATATTATGATCAAAAGACACCTAAAACCTCTGAAATAGGGCCAAAATCAGTCAAGCATGCATGTTGCCCTTTAAGCCAAAAACAAGGATCAAAGACAGACAAAGGGGAGAGGGGTGTCCCTCCCCTATGCAAGACCTCAAACCATATTCTTCACCACTGAAAATCCACTGGATTTTAGTGGTGAAAAGAGCAATACAACAAAGTCAACAAGGCTTAAAGAAAAGGCACCAAAAGAGGCCAAAAGAGGCCTAAGAGGGGGAGTTCGACCCCTAATGAAAAAATGACCTCAATGAGATGTCTTAAGAAGGAAAATATAAGACTTTTTTATGTTATACTCAAAGCTTGAATCAATATGCAAGACAGGTCAAAAGCCAATGCAAGATTGGGGAAACTAAAGTGAAAATCTTACCTTTGAAGAACACTTCAAGAACAGTTGGTCCAACCACACTCTTCTGAGCAAAATCAGTCCAAAATCTCAAAAAACAACCCTCAATGCCTCTCAATCTCAGAGCAAGGTGTAATGGTGTGTGTATTAGTGCAAAAGTGAGGTCAAAATGCACTTTTAGGCCAAGAAAACACACACAAGGGAGGAGAGAGAGGGAAATATAGAGAGAGAGAGTGTGTGTGTATAAGATGTATATGTATATAAGCTCTGGTTTTTATGTTAAAAAAAAAACTCCAACCTCAACAATGGAAGAAGAGATGTGCTTAAATAGGCAAAGGGAAATGATTTAAGCTTCTCAAAGAAGCTAAATGAAAGGGGCAAAGGGGGCAAGGAGGTCAAGGCTTCTTGAGGAAGCTAATATAGCTGGCCAAGCTTCTTGAGGAAGCTTTGACAAAGGGTCAAGCTTCCTCAAGAAGCTTTGACCAAAAAGGGGGCAAAAGGGGCAAAACAGCCACTTCATGCACGGGGAGGAGTGCTGGTGCATTCTAGCTGGCACAGCTGGCATGCACCAAGTTTGAAGGGTGCAAAAGGGTCACATCGGCCAGCAAAAAATGTCACCGGCCAGAGAAAAGTGCCGGTCGGCAAAATATAGTGCCGACCGGCCATTGGTTTCAAGAAACCACTGCCGGTGGCACCAATAAACGGCCAGTGCTGTGAGGGGACAGCTGGTGGGGTGTGGGAATGGCCAACAAGCCATTCCCTGCCCCTTAAGGCAAAAACACAAGTGTTTGGTGCAAAACCAGACACCGAAAAGTCGAGTCGAGAGATCCTGAGACGAGGCACACAGCCGAGACCTCCGGGAACTCGAGACGAACACAAGCACGGATGATCACCGAGTGTTCCAACGGTGACATCCAAGTCTTGAGGATGGTCAAAAATGGGGTGTCTACAATTACCTGCAGCAGTAGTGGACTCCCCGAGAATCTAGTCGTCTTTCGGGGACGAAAAGCATCCAAACCCATCAATGTCTTAGCTAGTGTCATGGCGATGCAGCTCTTGCCCTCTTTTAAGCCTTGGGCAATCTCAATCAAACGGACGCTAGACCCTCTGGAGCCTGGGGCAAGCAAGAAATAAGACAACGTGCATAAGCAAAACGCATGTCGCTGGAAACCCTGCCAGTGATGATCGCCGCGGTCACCGGCATTAGAAAACCGATGAATCAAGCTGGGGATGTCCAATTCCCTATCGCTGACCAAAGATTGATCATCGTGCAAAATGAGCCCGCACATCCGTCCTAAGGCTTGGACATGGCCAAAGCGGAATTGGGGCAAGATTTCTTCATCTCTTTGAGATTCCATCAAAGCCTGGAAATCTTCGAAAGTAGGGCATACCTCTTGTCCGCCGAAGCTAAAAACATGAGTTACCAGATTCCAACACCTTGCCGCGGCATGAAGGAGCGGAAAACGCAGCGGAGTGCGGCTCAGCGTGAATAGTGCATTTATTCCGAAGCCCCGAAAATTTAGCTTTTCTGAGCCATCCAAGTTAGCAATCCAATTTGTGAGATTTTGGACAAGAAATGCCTCTATTTGGTGCAAAAACATTGTTGAAATGGAGAAACCACGAAGCTGGAACCTTTATAGAAGATGAGGTGTTTGAGTGGAAGACAGGTGGCAGCATTCTGGAGGTTCCTGACATTAGTGGCCGACCGGCCATGTTAGTAGTCGATCGGCTAGTGTTGGTGGCTGATGGTCATTTCTTGTGGCCGATGGCCTTCTACCCTAGCCGATGGCCTCTCCTTTTGTTCCCTGAGATGTCCATGTGTTGGAGGTGTTGAGAACTTGTGACTTGTTCCACTTTGAATGCTTTTTGTGACGATTTTGTGAAGTCGAGCCTGTGTTACTTCAATTTGTTTATCGACTTGTTGCATCTGTTTATCGAGTTGTATTTTCAGTTGATTGTTAAGTTCTTGTCTTGCTTATCGAGTTGTATTCACATTTGGTTAGCATGTCAAGTCTTGGTTTTGCTTATCGAGTTGTTTTGTTCTTTCAGTTGTCAGTTGGTTCACTACCTGATTAAGACATTGTAAATCGAGTGTGTAGCTTTCAAACAAAATTCTATCTCATTTACATGTTGTGTGATGCGATGCGATGCTCAGAATATAAAATGTAACACTTTTTCAATCAAAAAGCTGTTTTCATTCCATCATGTTTTCTTTTACAAAAGAAGAGTACAAAGTTTCAAAGAAAATAAAACTGCCTGAGGTAGTACAATGTGCAAAAACTACAAGCAAAAAGAGAACTAAAGCAAAAACAAAACATCTGAATCGGCGGCAGTCACCTCAAGAGCAGGAAGCCCTCCTCGTCCTCTTCCTCGACGAAGGCCCAGGACTACCGCCGTCAGCTCCGCTACTTGAGTCTGAACCTGAGCCATCTCCCGCCTCATCTCCATCCTGAGACGACTCTGACTGCGGACTCACTGCCTCATCGTCAGACTCATCATCATCTAGGACAGGCCTCCATGAACTGCTCTCGGTATGAGTACGCCTAGCTCTACTCCGGCTGTTCGCTGGAGTCCCTCGTCTCACTCCTCCTGCTGCTCGGGGAGGCACTGAAGGTCCCACTGAGGCACCCACTGTGGTCGGTGTCTAGAATGGGGCCTGAAAAGAACATATTGGCAAATGCATCAGTTATGCTATGCAAAGCTGAGTATGGTATCAAATGCAGTATATGATTACAGTGTGTGAATGCTGTGAGCAGCATATGAACGCCGTGATCGGTGAATGATTGCAGTGTATGAGGGCCGTGGCCAGTATATGAGATGCAGTGTATTGCTGCCGTGAGTGGTATATGAGTGCGGTGTATCAAATACAGTATTGATAATGTGATGCATTAGACCAGAATGAAGCAAATGCAGGGTTGTGGGACAGAGGTTGCAAGAACTTACCGGAATACCGTAAATACTGAGCAGGTCCATGCTCCTCTGCAGCATCCCCATCACCGAAGCCGACAGCTCCAGAGCCTGGCCAGTGTACTCTATGAAAGCCTGCAAAAGTGTTGAGGTAATTAGTAATCTGCGGGATATAAACTGAAATGAAGTAAATGTACAGAATGTAAAGTATAGCATATACCAAGGTCGAGCCTCGAACTCCGACGAGCTCATGATCAACTAGGAGAGGAGTGATGGAAATATGATAAGTCTCTCCAGCCTGTCCTCGGCATGTCATAGTAGTGGGCAGGTCTGGCCACTCTGCTCTCTGGGCCCTCCGGGAACCCCGCCTACCATGGGCTTGGGTCGCCTTGGATCTCCCACTCCTCCTACTGTGGCTGCAGATCTCTAGATGAAAACGGTGTAGTCCTTGTCAGCTTTGAAGAAGTCGGCATCCCAACCTATTGTGAAATCGGTCATCCCCTGCGGGGTGTACCACTCTGTCTGCCTCATGTGCGAAGGAGGCGACATCGGAACCACCGGCTTTAGTAAACCAAGGCTCTGTCGCAAGATGCGCTCCCCCAAATACCATGCCTGACAGACTGGACCCTCAAGTAAAACTCGGAATCAGGAAGTCTCCCGAGCGCCCATAAGTCGGTCTCTAACTGCGTCAGGCAGCACTGCCCAGGGCTGCCAAGTGATTTGCAAATGATGGATATACAGGTTGCTATTTGCTACCGAAAGTGCAATATAAAGCAAAGCTCAAATGAACTGTAAGGTTTGAAATACCTTCGTTGTGGCTACAGTGTCAAAGTATCGGCGGAAGAATGAGAAAGACTCTCGCGGCCTCCGCTCGCATCTTCTGTCGAACCTATGTGAATATGGAACCATGGGGGGCATCTCTACCTCCGGCTCTGGAGCAAGCCTCGGGAAGTAGCCATATACCCACAACTACAGAATGTGAAAGGGCAATAATGGGTATGTTTATCAGTAAAGCAGTATACAGATAAAGTTGAAATCAGAGAATGATGTGCGGTGTATTGTGCAGTGTGTGTAGTGTACAACTAGTGTAAAGCAGATTGCATGTTATGTAGTGTGTGTGGTGTACAGATAATGTAAAGCAGAACTGTAAAGCAGAAGGGAAAGATGTACCTCCTAGGCTCGCCAATAGCCTCCTAGTAGGTGCCCACTCCGGCGAGATGAGGAACTCATATATCCATACAGTGTGGCTAGGCCTACGCCGCCCCAGTCATAGCGCCAGATGCGAGTCACGTCCACCAGTGCGCTCAAGAGGTAGAGGCCAACGGTGTTCGCCTGGTCGGCGAATAGAGTGGTGCCAAGCAAAAACATGAGGAACCCCCGGGCGTAGTGCTCGACCTCCTCGCGGGTCGTCGGCGTCTGTCCCCTGAACTGGTCGGCGAACCATGAATATCTTATGAACCCTAGCCGGAAGAGAGGTGGGCGAATGTTGAGCAAAAAGATCTAGGCAGCATCCCACTTGCCCATATCAGTGTCGAAAGGGATCGGATCATCCCCTACTCCGTTGCCAGTGAGCATGGACAAGTCGAAGGGAGTCATCATCATCTCCCCTGCTGTAGAAAGGTGGAAGGAATCGGTGGTGTCCCCCCACCTCTCCACTAAGCCACCTAGAAGAGGCCGACTCGCAGTAAGGCGCGAGAGTCCCATGCAGAATATGCCAAAACTGGCCCCATCGACGATATGGCGAACATCATCGGGTAGCTCCATGTACCAATCTCGAGCAATGGTGTTCCCATAACCCCGGAAGGCATGGGAATCTCCTTGTGTTCAAGATAAACAGATGCGAAGCAGTGTCAGGAATACAGTGTATGTATGTGTTCCGAATTGGTAAAAATGCAGTGTGTGTATGTTTTCGAGTTGACAGAAGTATCATGTATGAATGTGCTCAGAATGAACTAGGCATGCGGTATACAAGTGTGTTTGGGTTAATCAGATAAAGAGTGATATTGGCTATCCAAGACATATAACCTACATTGCAGAAAGTAAAGAAGAAGAGTATCCCTCAGCGGCTCCATAGGATAAGTGTGACTCTGGCTCGCGTAGTAGGAGGTCCTCCGAAGCACCTCGCGCAAAGCTCCTGAACTGGCGAATACTGTCAGGAGGCAATATGTGTATGTTAGCGTGATAAGACACTGGGTCGAAAGGCCGAATGCCGAGTGACAAAGGCTCGAACTCGAGATCCATCTCCATCCCTGGAGGAGCCCCATCCTGTGGAATATCATCCGCCATCTCGAGAAGAGTGAGAAAATGGTCGAAGGTATGGAAAATGGGCAAGAATGCCAAAAGTCAACCGAAAGTCAACTCTGAGGGGTAAAAAATGGAAGAAAATGTCAAGGCTTGGAAGAGGGCACGGAAACCAAGGGTAACTCGAGGGAAACAAACCCCAAGTGGTGGAAATAAAAAAAGAGGCACCGAAGGCACTTTTCAATCGGTTCAAAGTGTGTAAAACAACGAGGGTTTCGCGAATCAAATGTTTTTGGGACGTTGGAAAATGCGTTTGAAGCACGGATCTAAGGGGGAAAGTGATCTAGAACAAGAGGTGAAAGGTTTTCGGCTTTGGAGAAGTGAAAGAATAGGGTTTGGAACCCTATACTTAAAGACCCAAGGCAAATGGACAAAACTGCCCCGAATCTGTCATTTTTGGCCGATCGACCAAATTGTTGGCCAATAGAGTTTTCTGGTGGCCGATGGGTGGCCGATGGTTCCCTCTTGTGGCCGATGGACCTCCAATGCCCTTGTTTGGGATTGTTCTGTTGATTTGTATCCTCATCTTTCAAGAAAGTTCAAGCAAATACACTTTTGAGCTCTAGCAGTTTTTCGTGGAAGCTCCGAACTGTGTTTCCGGTGCGTGGCACTCGATATGCACAAAATGTATCCTTTTCGTATCCTTTTGCATATTGCTAGATTCAAAAATTATCCTTGAATGTGTGGCTTTACAGTGTTCTTATCACATTCACAAGGCTTGCATTTGTTATATGCCTCTTTTACTTTTTCATTGGACATGCATCATCGCGTTTGCATAACATATGCGCGTTGTGTCAAATAGGTATTCGTGTTTACATTGCATAGAGTATGTACATTGCATGAAGCATGTTTTAACCTTGCTTGCATAGAATGTGAACTTCTCACCTTAGCATGAAATGCACGTCTTAATGTTGCATGGAGCATACATTTCTCCATTTACGTTGTCACGCACGTTCCAGTTGCATTGTTATGCACACTTCACTTGCATTGTTATGCACACTTCACTTGCATTGCTATGCACTTTTCCCATACATTGTTATGCACCTTTCCATTAGCATCATATGTGCATGCATCTATCTTGTATTGGAATTATATCTTGATGTAACGTTGAACATGTGTTTCTACTATATTGTACCTGGTGAGTTTCTTTCTTATGCAGGCACGATATTGTATGTACAGTTCATTTGAGGCTAGTGCAACTAGACGATATTGTATGTATGGTTCATTCAGAGGAATTCCAGGTGAGACCTTTCATGTCCTCAGAGTTCGTCTTGTCTCGGTTAGAAGCATTCGGGTACGCCCGACGTTTATACCACTCCTTTAGTTAGAAGTGTTTGGGACGTGTGTCCAACACTTATACTACCTTGTTGGTTAGAAACACCTGGGTGCGCTCGGTGCTTACGCTATACCCTTATTAGAAGCATTGGGATGCACTTCGATGCTTATACAACTCCTCAGTGTTTGCACTGTTTACCCTTCCCTCTCTTGCATGTGATACGCTGAGAGGTGTACCTTTCCTCTCTTACGTGTGATACCCTGAGAGGTGCACCCCTTCCCTCTATCGCGTGTGATACGCTGAGAGGTGTACCTTTCCCCTCTCGCGTGTGATACGCTGAGAGGTGCACCATTTCCCTCTCTCTCATGTGATATGCTGAGAGGTGTACTTTCCCTTCTCTTGCTTGTGATACGTTAAGAGGTGCACCCCTTCCCTCTCTCGCGTGTGATACGCTGAGAGGTGTACCTTTCCTCTCCTGCGTGTGATACGCTTAGAAATGTTGTGTTTGAGACTCCGAGTATTCTCAGTAGTCGCTTTTAGTCTTCTCCGCTTGAGACGCAGTGAGAATTGTTTAATTTTCTTACATCTTTTCTGTTGGAATGTGTGAGACTATTGTTTCTTATTCTCTTTCTTAAAATGTTGTGTTTATTTTGCATAAATGCTTCGATACAGTCCTCTTTGCATAATCATAAGTTATGTTCTGCATTGTGCATATCATTTGCATTTTGCCCCAGCCTGCGGGCGCATCCATATTGTTATCTTGTATGTTTGTCTAAGTCTTCGGCCTCGTCAGAAATGGGTCGTCTCTGGGCTTTGACATTCACTCCTGTCATTTCTTGACTTCCGAGTTCTGTCAAAGAGGGGCAACTGTAGAGACACCATTTTTGACCGTCCTTAAGACTTTGACGTCATCGTTTGAACACTCGATGATCATCCATGCTCGTGTTCGTTTTGAGTTTCTGAAGGTCTCGGCTGTGCACCTTGCCTTGGAGCCTCTCAACTTGTCTGTTTTGTGTTTGGTTGTGGACCAAGAGCTTGTGGTTTTGTTTCCGAGGGAAGGGGGTGGCATTTTGGCCAGCCCTCCAACCCATCGGCTAGGCCTCCTGACCTCTTTCCATCGGCCATCAGTGACGGCCGGTCGGCATCATTGATGGCCGGTCGTCCATACTTTTGGGTCGAGGCCCTTTATCTTGCTTTTTCAGATATTTTGTTGCCAGCTGTGCCAACTAGTGAGCACATAACTCATCCTCTATACACATGTATGGAGGGATTTTAACAAGCTCCTAGCTTGTTCAACAAGCTTCGGACTTGGATTTCTATGAGAGGGGAGGTCCCTCTCCCTTTCCAGTGGCTCTGAAAATTTGAGATACAAAACATATCTCTCTCTCTATATATTTCTCCCTGTCTCTATATATTTGCACTTGTTTGTGCCTTAAAGTGATTTTTCTTCACACTTTTGCACTAAAGCACCTAGTGAAACACCTTCACTACTGAGCTGAGGTTCTTGGAGGTTGCATTTGAGTGGTTTAAGCTTGGTTTTTGCCTCTGAAGTTGTTGTTCTAAAGTTGTTCTTCAAGGGTGAGTCTCCAGCCTCTTTCAAGTTTTGTTGTAGTTGCTTACTTAGCCATATTTGCATGCTTCTTTTGGCTTAGCTTTCAACTGTAAAAAGTTCTCTTTTCAAGTGCTTAAAGTGTTTGTTTGAGGCACCTTTGGTGTTGGGGGTGGTCTACCCCCCTTTTGTGCCTTGTTTGGCCTTGTTTTGTGCCCTCCTTTTAGGCCTTCGAGATCACCTTCTCCTGGCCTTTTAGCTACTAAAATCCAATGGATTTTCAATGGTAGAATAATCCTTATTCTCTTGCATGCTTAATACACTTGTAGTGTAATCCTTGCAAACTAGCCTTGTACGCTTAAGGTCTTAGCTCACCTTTCTAGCATGTTTTTGGCTTCACTCCAGCGAGCTTTTACTCATGTTTGGCCATGCTTAAGCTCTGTTTGAAGTTGTTTTGGTCATGCATGCCTTGCTTTGTATAGCCTTAGTGCAATCTTGTTCATTAGCTTTGAGTTTCCAAGTCACTAGCATGCATTGCTTGGGCTATTTGCACGATTTGGCATCATTTGATATATGATTTCAGAGCATATAGTGTTGTCACACTTTCATGTTTTTCACTCTTTAAGCGCTCTTAAGAGTTGCACCTTTGCGCCTAGTTCATGGGCCAATGCATGAGCATGCATTTTATTGCTTTCAATGCTAGCATTTCAGAGCATTTTGGCTATGATTTTGACATGCATGAGGACTTTTTGGGGTTGGTTTAGTTCATTGAGGATTGCATTGTATAGCCTTAGTGATGTGTACTTCATTAGCTTTAATGCTTAAGGACCCTAGCATGCCATGCTTGTGTTGCTTGCATGATATGTCATCATTTCTTACATGATTTCATTGCTTGTACCTATGCCATGCTCTCATATTCGTCACTTCTTCATTGTGTTTGAAAGTTGACCCTTGTGTCTAGTTGATGAGCGATCACATGAACATGCATATGTCGCCTTTTTGTGCCTAAGTTTTGGTGTGTTGGCCACTGTTTTGGCATGATTTAGGTCTGCCCATATTCGGTTTAAGTCCATTGAGCATTGCATTGCATGTCTCTTGTGAGATGCTCTTTCCTAGCTTTGATGCCTTAAGCTTCTAAACTTGCCATGCATGCATTGGTCATATGTTGGAATCTTGTGCATGCCGTTAGCATTGATAGGTTGATCATGTGTGTTGCATTGCATTGTGTTCGGATTGGACATTAATCTAAACATGAGGAACGAGGGACGTTTCATACTCAAAGTGATGAAATGTGCCTCATTCCTTAGGTCACCAACACCTTTGATCATGTATGATAAGGCGGAGGTTCATCGAGTCCTATGTGTTATTTGTGCATTTATTGTCATTGACTTGTGCAAACTTGGCTTTTTGGCCATCATGCATTGAGATGCGTGATTGGTGGCCCGAGAGTCGAGTACCACACTCCCTTGAGTTTGAGAAATGATAGGAAGGGTGGTTGTGCACACATACCTTGCAAATACACTGTCATGCCTCTGTTTGTGCTCTGTTGCCGCAAAATGAGAAATTGCAAGAAGCAGTGCCCGATCGGCCATCAAAGCTACCGA
The DNA here is from genome assembly GCF_055761805.1 of Camellia sinensis. Classification (NCBI taxonomy): domain Eukaryota; kingdom Viridiplantae; phylum Streptophyta; class Magnoliopsida; order Ericales; family Theaceae; genus Camellia; species Camellia sinensis. Next base: position 72,439,278 of record NC_138970.1, on the reverse strand, counting down.
CCGGCCACAAAAGTTGCTGATCGGCTATCAACTTTGGCCGATGGCCATCCCTCTTGGCCGACCCTCCCTCAGCATGTTCCTAAGGTGAGGCATAATTTTCAGAAGTACAGAAGGTGTGCAAACAGAGGCATCTTGTGGCAAGGTAGTGGATTTCCGGGAGGACGCGACCGAGCATGCATCCTTCATTGTTCAAGGCGGAGATGTGGCAGCCTAGTTTAGATGCTTTTCATACTTATTTGGTTTTGTAACTTAATTAATTTGATTAATTAGTTGGTTTGTAATTAATTAGCTTAGCATAGCTAGTTAGTTGATTTATTCAGACCCTCATCTGAGAGGGCAAATGTTGTAATAAGTGTGCATGTGTGTGATGCATGTCTTCCAACCTCCATTTCTTTCTTCCTTTTACTTATCAGCTTTCGATGGTTAGTTTTAGGGCATGTTTCAATTAGCATACTTATGTTTGCATGCGTGCATCATTCATTCGTATTGCATGCACCAGGATCGGCGCATCATTCAAACTACATCGTATTTCAATTCCTATTTGAATACAGGTATCAATTGTTGCGTTCTTATACCATCTTAGAATAGCCGAGCCTATCTTAGTTGCATTTTGCATGTGTTGCATTAGGCATTCTTGACATAGCTAGGATCATGCATTGAGTACTAACTAGCTTCTTTTCTGGCTTGGAGTAAGCTGTGAGTGTTTAAGCTTTAGCATCCTTGCATGTGTGTAAGTGACTGCCATGATCGCATGCTTGCCATAAGGCTAACTACTTAAGTGTTTAACTGTATGAATGCCTGTGGGTGAAGATTTGATTGCCTGAATTGGAATAACTCAATGATTGTGAGTTTTAAGCCCACTTGAAGTGGCAAAATCATATTTTTCTAAGCCCACTTGAGGGTGACAAATCCGCGTCTTAGCCTACTTGCGAGTAGCACTTTCAAACCATTTTCGAAAAACAAACATGAGTTGTTTTGTTCCAATCCGCATGATTGAGTCTATACTTGTATACTGTGCGTATCACATAGTAATGTTAGCCAATAATCGGAATAAGAACGCATGTGTTTTCAAAAACAATATATCATGTTAGTAGAGGCCGATCCTTTGATCGGGCGAGCGGGGGTGCTCATTTCATGACCTTCCCCCCTCGTACCCAAGTTCCCGAGCCGAGGCAACTTTGGCGATGACGGACACGTGGCCTTAGGCACGAGTCAGGGTTTCCTAAATTTCCCAAAATAAAACATTTAGGTGGCGACTTTGAAATCTGGCAAAGTAGTCCATGTTTGGCAATTCTTGACTAAAATCGATTTTCCAAAACGATTTTCCAGATTTGGACTCTTTGGTGATTTATCAGTCTTACATTGCACTTTGTGAGACTAGATTCAAAACAGTGACAGGAGTCCGAACTATAGTAGCTAGAACTACAATTTGCGCCCTTGCGCGCGGAGCAGAGTTCGAGCGGTCTACAACATTGTATGTGTATATTTGTTTGGGAGGAGATAGGGGATGTACTCCATTGTTTGGGAGGAGATAGGGGATGGACTCCATTGATAATTAAGTTGGCCGGAGTGTCCAGGGTGAAAGTCTTGAAATCTTAAATACGTTTGAATAACATTGATGATTGAAGTATTGATAATATGAGTTGTAGTCACATTTTAAATTGTTGATGATCGAAGTGTTAATGAAATGAGTTGTAGTCTCATTCAAATTGTTTGGATAGATAATGAACCATATCTATGAATTGACTTGGATAACAGAAAGGAAGCGGATTGAGTATGGATGTAATTGTTGTTGGGCTACAAGAGGATATATGTTGATTTATAAGTGTTAACCATTTGTCGAATGCGGATGTTTTAGTTATTTCTCATATTTTCTTTAGCATATCTTTACTGAGCTTTGGCTCTCCCTGCTTGGGACACCATTTTCAGGTATAGATGACATGCCGCCTCCAAGGTTATAGCTTGGGAGGTCTCGAGGCTGAAGTCTCTTTTTTGTTGTTTTATTTATGTTTATATGTTTTTATTTCCAAGCCAAGGGCTTTATTTGTAAAGGGCTTCTGACCCTCTTTTGTTGTATCCAAGTGTTGATTTGGAAAGTTGCAAGCTCGTTGGGCATCTACTTTCGTTGTCAACATGTAACTTCGTTTGTAAACAGGACTCTGATGAATGAAAACATAATGTTTCCTTTATGATTCTAGAACTTGTGAGTGACTGATTATGTATTATTTTGAGGGCGTCACAATTCTGAAGACATAAATGTTTGTAACTATTTCTTAATGTATGCCCTCTGTGAATTTACTTGTTGATGTTTTACATGTTTTAGATTTTATATTACTAGTCGTAATCATTATTTAACTGTTATTCAAGAGTCGTATCTCCAGCCTTGGGATACTTAACAGTTAGAATTCTATGATCAGCAGATTCAAAGAATACAACAGCAAATCCAAGAACATATTTGTGTGTGGGCGGCCGCCGTTAGGCCTCTATCTCAACAGTAAATCATGAGACCATAAATGTTATAATTTGTTTGTTATATACTTGTATTATGTTGATTTATATTCCTAGGTTTGTGCTGAATAAGGGTAGAACAGAGAAAGGTTAAGTTGGACGTCACCCAAGTTGCGTTTAGGTTTAAAAACCATCATTGCAGAGATTGCATTTAGGTCTGTGTCCTAGTAAACCATTGACAGACGTGCTTAGCCTTATCCCTGTATGTCGAGCACCTTATATTGGTATCAGAGCCAAGTTAAAACATTAATGTAATACAATTATATAATATTTAAATTATCCATCTACGGTCATGTAAAACTAAAGACAGAGGAAGCACCCATCACAACAGTAGCTAATACAGTAGCTTCTACATCAGAAGCAACAAAATTAAAATCAATTATGATGAATTCACATTCAATGTAAATCTCAAAGAGGTCAATCCACCTTCTATGATATATATTTATTTCTATTTTTTGTTCTTACCATTAGCCAATTTTCTAAATGTTTGCCTCCATGGAAATCTCAATAGAGCTGTCTCTACCAAAACTTGAAGCTACACTTTTTCTCTTTGACCTCCCTGATATCATTCTTTATTGTCTCCAAATTGCTCTCTATCACCTTCATGTTACTTGCCATGTCCGACTTCAAGCTTTTGATGGTAATTGTAAGACTATTCAGCGAAGTTTTGAGCTCCTCCTTAGGCTTGGTTGGCATAAGCGAATTCATGTATGATGCAAAACTAATAATTGTGAATATAGAGGCAAGAAGATGGAGCTGATCACTTAGGCTAGAAGCAGTCTTTCTGTCACAGTCAATGACGTATACGGGGTGGCCCCACTTCTTCTTGACAGCCACAAACTGTTTAGGTGATGCTAATAATTTTCATAGTGTCACTGGAAAAAAAAAAGAAAAAAAAAAAGAGAGAGAAAGAAATCACAACGATTTCCCAATTACAAGGAAGTATTTAACTTCGAAATTATTTTACTTAAAAAATAATCTAAGTGATATTTGAAAACTAAAACAATTCCAATAACATGATTAATAAAGCAAATTTTTTATTTTTTCATTCTATGACACATTCAAAATTCTTAAACAATTACAAAATTTATTCCCAAATTAAATAAATAAAAACATAATTTATACCAAAAAAAAATAAAAACAATAAACAATCAATGAGAATATTTAAAACATAATTTTAAAACATTACTTAAATACATTATTTAATACATAATATTAAGACATACTTTTAGCTTGAGAATGACTGAATCAATTCTTTTTTCTTTTTCTTCTAGAAGATGGTTTAAAAACAATTATGGACCAAAGAAAATTATTTCATAATTTTAAAATATTACTTAAATATATTAATGTCTTCATGTAAAAGAGAAAAATAAGACTAATATTGTCTTTCACCTTGTTGGACAAAGTATGTCAGATAATTCCATTCAAATCATAATATAATGTTTATTAATTCAATAAGTATCATATCAAAGTAGTGAGTTGGTATCAGCTACAAATCATGAGCAACTTCAAAATTTGAAATTCAAAATTCTATGATACAAATTCATTTTTTCATTCTATGACACAAATTAAAAATTCTTAAACAATTACAAAATTTATTCCTGAAATAAATAAATAAATAAATAAGTAAAAACGAAATTTATAACCAAGAAAATAAAAACAATAAACAATCATTGAGAATATTTAAAACATAATTTTAAATTACGCAGCAAGTTACTTAGTAAATTCAGAGAAAATTACTCAGTAAATTCTCAGAAAATTATTTAGTAAATTCCCAATAAATTCTGAGCAAATTCTCAGTAAATTACTTAGTAAATTCTTAGAAAAATCCAAGTAAATTCTCTGTAAATTACTTAGTAAATTACCAGTAAATTACTGAGTAACTTCCTTAGTAATTTCTAAGTAATTACTTAGTAAACTCTTAGTAAATTTCTCAATAAATTCTAAGAAAATTCTCATTAAATTCACAGTAATTTCTCAGTAAATTCCAGTAAATTACTCAGTAAATTCTCAGTAAAGTACTTAGTAAATTCTCTATAAATTCTCAGTAAATTAGTCAGTAAATTCCAAATAAATTCTCAGTAAAATCTTATCGAATTACTCATTAAATTCTCAATAAATTTTCAATAAATTCACAGTAAATGACTCAGTATATTTCTCATTAAATTCTTAAAAAATTACCCAGTTAATTCCCATTAAATTCTCAGCAAATTACTCAGTAAATTACCAGTAAATTCTCAGTAAATTCTAAGTAAATTAGTCAGTAAATTCTCATTAAATTACTGAATAAATTAGACAGTAAATTCTTAGTAGATTCCTAGTAAATTAATAACCATTCCTACTTCATCCGTATATGCCCTGATGTCCTCAAAAACGATTTACCAAATTGGTTCCTCGTTTGGTGGGATAAATTTGGGCTCCAGTTTGAAATTTTATCAGAACCAGTTAGAGAAGCATATAATGATTGGCATGCTACTTACTCTCATTTACCAATAAACAAGGACATTTCTATCAGTAAATCATTAGTCCATTTTGTTATCCGCTTTCGAATTCCATGGATACGGAAATAAGATTTTCAATGTGATTGTGATGACCGGGCCCTTTTCTCCTTTTCTTTCTTCCTTTCTTTGCTTCGTTTCCCTTTTATCTTCGTGGATTTGAAACGTCCAAAATGGTTCCCTAGATTAGAGTTATAGTTATTATTTCATTCGGTGTTGAATTTTGGTTGTTCCGGAGGGTGCGCGGGCGAGTCTGGGGTGCCAGGAACGAAGTTGAATTTTAGGGTTACTGGGCCAGGGCCACACGTGCGGGGCCCTAGGCCGCACGTGCGGAATTGGACTGCTCGAGCGGTGAGAGGGGCCGCATGAGCAATGGACGTTGACACCCAGAAAATTTCATTTTGAAATCGACGCACGAGCAGAGGAAAGTGGGCCGAACGAGTGGTGGAGGTGGGGCGCTCGAGCGGTGGGGAAGGCCGCACGAGCGGCAACTGCGCAGTCTGAAACTTTGTTTTTTATTTCTTTTTGGTCTGAATGTATCTCACATTTTGCTCATTTCTCTCTCACTCTAAACCCTATTTTTCTCCCCGTTCTCTCTAGAAAACCTCCTAAAACATCCATATACTTTGATTCTTGCACTCTTTGTGCCAAGATTATCATCATCTTTCTCTAAATCTTAAAGATCTAGAGCTAGGGTCTCTCTTGGTGTGGTAGAGGTTGAAGGATCTTCCATCAAAAGCTAGGGTTCCATCTTCTCTTCATCATCAACACCTTGAGGTAGGGATTTATTGAGTCATATATACAAGTTTTGCTAAATTAGTGTTGATTTAAAGATGTTCTTGAAGTTTTGTATTGATTTTGGATTTTGGATTAAAAAAGTAGAGAGTTTTGAATGTGGGTTTGTATCTCTATCTTTTACTACTCCTTGAGGGTTTTCCCCTATTAAACTCAAGAAAAAAAAATGGTTTGGTGGAGTTTTCTTGGAAAAAAATAATGAAGGTTTGTTTTCAATAAAACTGTAGAAATTGGGGATTTTGGTAAAATGGAAAATATTCTTGAAATTCCTTATCTCCTTACTTCAAGAGGGTGTATGAGAGCAAAATGACAATTTAATTGATATTTGAGAAATGAGATGTTATTTTAATATACCCTCTAACACTTGAACATGTGTTGTTGTGAACGGTAAATGGTTGTGCACCTTGGAGTGTATAAATTGTTAAATCTTGTGGTTTGTTGTTGAAAACATCTCATGTAGCCTTGAAAGGGCTAGCTTGTTGAGATTTGGGCATGATGAGAGGTTGTTGTTGCTATGGATTGATAGCATGGTTATTTATGAAAAAATGTTGAGGAGAAAAAATGATAAAAGTGATAAATTAATATTGTTGTAGAGATGTTTGAAAAGGGGAAGTGTCATGAAATATTGTGCATTGCATCATGTTCTCATTTGATTTATTATCATTATTTACACATCTTGAAATGAGTTGGAAAACGTTTACTTTGAGAAAGATTATATTGTAATGAGAACTAATAGAATTGTGAAAGGGGTAAATACATTGGTAAGTCCAGTTAGGGGTGTAGATGACTTTGATAAGTTGGCCTGAGTGTCCTTGGTGAAAGACCATAAACCCGCGCGGATAGATGTCGAGCCATCCGATTAATACCGGTAAAAATGACAATTTGGTAGTACATGTAGAGTCTACTTGCAGACACCAGCCTAGGGAATACCAGTGTCATATTTACCACCCCTATTGATTTAAATTGGAAGTTTTGAAATTATTGAGATTGTGGAACACATTTGTTAACATGGTGAATTTCAAGTTGAACATTGAATTGAAATTCCTTTTTATAAAGACATTGCATGGCATCGCATATGCATTTACATTGGAAATTGCATAACTATATATACTTTGTGAGAAATCTCTACTGGGCTTTATGCTCACCCTTATGGGTTTTGGTGCAGGTAAAGATGTTGTGATTCCGCCGAGCTAAGGGTGTGGATATGTTTTGATGAAGAGTAGAACACTCTTTCTTTTGTTGTGATTTTTGTAAAGCCTAGGGATAATTTGGTATGGGTCCGAGAGACCTTTTTGTGTAACCGGGCTATTGCCTTGGAAGAAGTAAGCCCATCAGGGCATTTCTTTTATCTTATTTCAATTATGAGACTATATGTTTGACATGCTATAGATTCATGTGTTCTTTGTTTCGTTGAATGTATACCGCATGTGGAACTTTTGTATTAAACTCATTTATCAAATATGAGAAGATGGAAGGACTATTGTTACTATCTAGTGGATGTTAATCATTGTGGGTAATCATGTTGAATTATTTCGGGGCATTACAGTGATTACCATAACAAGATCCCACATCTTAAAAGAATTTTCTTTGTAAGATGGTGGGATAAGGGTATGAACCCTACTCTAACAGAAACTGTCCAGAAAATTAAGGCACATACACAGGCCTGCTGGGATACTTTTCCTAAAGCTCTTCCCAATCAACCAGTTAATTCAAATCCCTTTGTTCAGATTCAAACAAAATTAAGACATAAATTTCCCAATCTGTCTGAAACAGAATTAATTATAAAAAGCATGGATTTTATGAAGGAGCAATTTCTCCAAACTCTTTCCAAAGATGACTCCTCGATGAAATCTGTCACCAATAGCCAAGAATAAGAAGATTCCTAAGATGAAGGTGCCCATGCATTTGCAGACACTATATTAGTTGGTGAATCCCAAGCACCAAAAGAAGATGAATCGAATTTTGGAGACTTTTGGGATTCTCTAACCAGTATGATTCCAGAGAAAATCGATAAAGAAAAAGACAAAAAAGGAAAAGGGAAAGCATAAGGCTGTGTTCCCCACCCAAATCCATCAACTAGAACGTCGGTGTAAAACGACAAAACTCCATTCAGCAAAGGCAGATTCTTTATCTGCCATCCAGAAAAGAGAAACAAAAAAATTTTAATTTGGTTTTCCCCACTCTTTCTATAAGAACCCACATTTCATGTCCTAGTTATGTTTGCTTGCATTATATGGTTTGCCATGTCAAGACGCTGTGACGACCCATATTCATGTTCATTTACATAACTCTGTCTCGATAAGTTTGCATTCATGAATCTTGACTTGCTTTGTTGTTTGTGTGATTTGTCTAAGTAGTGTATGCATGCTTTGTCCCTTTCCTGTTATGTTAAGCCTAGGTCATGCCAAGCCTAGGTTATGTTTAGCCGAGGTCATCTTCAGTCTAAAGTATCTTGGAACCCCTTTGTTTGACCTCCACCTTCGCCCTGGCATATTGGCCGAGATGTCATGATCTAGGCTGAGGTGTGAATCACCAAGGCCGAGATGTGTATCATCTACGCCGAGATGTTACCTTTGTACCTGGGTGATCTTGTCCTGGGGTGGTATGACCTAGGCCGAGGTGTGGCACATCTAGGCCAAGTTATGGCACAGCTTAGTCAAGTGTCGTCCTTCCTAGCCGAGGTCATTATCACCTTAGTTGTCAAAGCTTTGTCCTTAGCCGATGTCATCACTTGCTGGAGTGCCATACCGAGTAGCTTGTTAAATACACTTTGTCATAGTCTTGTCTTGTCAATCTATCACCTTTTGAGGAGAACCAACCAGCCGTCGCCACGTGTCCGAGCTGAGAGTTAAGTTAGCCGATAGAGAGAGAAACCTACCATTTGTTGCATCTTTGTTTTGAAGAGGAGAGAGAAGCTCTAGAAGAGGGAGAGGAGTTCTTGAGAGAGAGTGGATTTCTAAGCTTGATTCCTAGAGATCGAACCGTTAGATCCGTGTTCTAAGGTTAGATTCTTGATCTGCTCATGTTGTTCTTTATGTTTATGTTATTGCATTGCATGATTGAATATGATTTGTAAGCCATGCATTGCTTTGAAGTTCGGTTTTTAGAAAGAGAAAAATGGCATTCATGTGTTCTTCAAGAAAAGTCATGTTTTGATCTGAAGGTTCATGCCTAGATCCATGTTTTTGTGTTTGTTTTTGCATGGTTTGCAAGTATGGGTACCCAGGTCCATGTTTTCGAACTCATAGCATGAAATCCCAGATTTTTGTAATAAAGGAGTTATGATTTTAGCATTCATGTTTTCATGATCTTCATGTTCATGTTCTTCCTGTTCTTCACGGGTGGAAGCCCAGATCTCCAAACTTCACTTCCCGAGGTGTAGTTGCCGAGATCACTCTCACCTAGACCTCACACTTAGGCCAAGCATCGTATCTCACCTTGGCCTACCTTGCATGATCACTTACACCTTTAGTTGTCTTGTGCGCACCTCGGCATGCAGTCGCACGCCGAAGCCTAGATAGCCACACCTCGGCCAGGAGGTGTGGGACCTCGGCAAAGACCTGGTTGGTACCCAGCATGTCTTCCTGACATGTAAAACAGTGTTTTGACTTCCAGCATGTTTTCCCGAGATCATTGCATGCATGTGAGACCTGTTTTGAGAAGTATGTTCAGTATGCTTTGCCATGTGTTTGTAGGACTTGGACCTTTGCCTTGACCCCGACGTCCCAAGAACTAATATGAGTGGTATTTTTAATAAAGTTATGTTATAACGTTTTGATAAAGCTTTGCCTTGTTTTGATAAAAGTATTTGTTAAGCATGAATGACATCCCTATTTTATGTACCAAGTATAAACTCTGTTTTGGATGGCAATGTATCAAGTAAGCTTTGTTTTGATGTCAATCTTTGAAAGTCCGTACGTGCCAGGGGACTATAAGCATTAGTAGCACACATGTGAAGTCCGTACGTGCTAAGGGACTATAAGCATTAATAGCATACATGTGAAGTCCGTACGTGCTAAGGGACTATAAGCATTAGTAGCACACATGTAAAGTCCGTACGTGCTAGGGGACTATAAGCATTAGTAGCACACATGTGAAGTCCGTACGTGCTAAGGGACTATAAGCATTAGTAGCACACATGTCAAGTATGTAAGTTTTGAAAGACCAAGATTTGGTTGATGAACGAGATTTATCTCATGTTTTGTACAAGCTATGATAAGTATGGTTTTGACAAAGATATATTATGTATTGTTTTGAAAAGACCTCGGGAATCATTCATTTAACCCCTTTATTACTTATATCATTCACTGAGAATCCAAGCTCACCCTCCCTATGTATGTATGTAGGTAACAAGCAAGAAGTCGGCTACGCCGAGATGTGTGGTTTGTATGCATGTTATGTCGGCAGTGAGGATGTCGGCAATCTTGAAGCTTTTGTATTTGAACATGTCGGCTTGAGAAGCCCTTTTGTTAAGATATAATATGTATTTTGTACTTCGTTTCTACATGTATTCAAGTTGTAAAGCTATGTAAAGATGTATGCCATTTCACTTGACTTATGCACTGCTCTTATGGACCACTTGTATTTTAGATTATTGCTTCCGCACTTGTGAGCCCCCTATATCTATACTCTGATTGTGTGTGAATTTTGGAAGTTGGACTTCGGTAATCACGGATTACTGGCCATCATGGCACCAAACTACTAGGGGCGGTTTGGGGTCGTGACACTTTCTCTGTGTAAGCTCTCTCTTGTAATAAAATTTTTTCTATATATAAATTAGGTATATAAGAATTGTGCTGTTTTGAAGACATAAATGTTTGTAAGTATTTCTTAATGTATGCCCTCTGTGAATTTACATGTTGATATTTTACATGTTTTATATTTTTATATTACTAGTCGTAATCATTGTTTAACTATTATTCAAGACCAGTATCTCCAGCCTCAGGCTACTCAACAGTTAGAATTCTGTGATCAGCAGATTCACAGAATACAACAGCAAATCCAAGAACATATTTGTGTGTGGACGGCCGCCGTTAGGTCTCCACCTCAACAGTAAATCATGAGACCATATACGTTATAATTTGTTTGTTAGATACTTGTATTATGTTGATTTATATTCCTGGGTTTGTGTTGAATAAGGATAGAACAGAGAAAGGTTAAGTTGGACGTCACCCAAGTCGCGTTTAGGTTTAAAGACCATCTTTGCAGAGATTACATTTAGGTCTGTGTCCTAGTAAACCGTTGACAGACGTGCTTAGCCTTATCCCTGTATGTCGAGCACCTTATATTGGTATCAGAGCCAAGTTAATACATTAATGTAATAGAATTATATAATATTTAAATTGTCCATCTATGGTCACATAAAACTAATGGCAGAAGAAGCACCCATCACAACACTAGGTAATATAGTAGCTTCTACATCAGAAGCAACAGAATTAAAATCAATTATGATGAATTCACATTCAATGTAAATCTCAAAGAGGTCAATCCACCTTCTATGATCTATATTTATTTCTATTTTTTCTTTCTTAGCATTAGCCAATTTTCTAAATGTTTTCCTCCATGGAAATCTCAATAGAGTTGTCTCTACCAAAACTTGAAGCTACACTTTTTCTCTTTGACCTCCTTGATATCATTCTTTATTGTCTCCAAATTGCTCTCTATCACCTTCATGTCACATGCCATGTCCGTCTTCAAGCTTTTGATGGTAACGGTAAGACTATTCGACGAAGTTCTGAGCTCCTCCTTAGGCTTGGTTGGCATAAGCGACTTCATGTATGATGCAAAACTAATGATTGTCAATATAGAGGCAAGAAGATGGAGCCGCTCACTTAGGCTACAAGCTGTCTTTCTGTCATAGTCAATAACGTATACAGGGTGGCCCCACTTCTTCCTGACAACCACAGACTTATCAGTTGATGCTAATAATTTTGATAGTGTCTCTGGAAAAAAAAAAAGAAAACAAAGAAATAAATCACTACGATTTGCCAATTACAATTATGTATTTAACTCAGAAATTATTTTTCTTAAAAAGTAGTCTAAGTGATATTTGAAAACTAAAACAATTCCAATAACAAGATTAATAAAGCAAATTTTACATTTTTTTATTCTATGACACAAATTCGAAATTCTTAAACAATTACAAAATTTATTCCCAAAATAAATAAATAAAAACCGAATTTATAAGAAAAAAAAATCATTGAGAATATTTAAAACATAATTTTAAAACGTTACTCAAATACATGTTTTAACTTAAATGTATTAATGTCGTCGTGTAAAAGAGAAAAATAAGACTAATATTTTCTTTCTGCTAGTTAGACAAAGTTAGTTAGATAATTCCATTCATATCATAATATAGTGTTTATTAATTCAATAAGTATCATATCAAAGTAGTGAGTTGGTATCAATTACAAATCATGAGCAAATTCAAAGCTCTATGACACAAATTCATTTTTTCATTCTATGACACAAATTCAAAATTCTTAAACAATTATAAAATTTATTCCCAAAATAAATAAATAAATAAATAAAAACATAATTTATACCAAAAAAATAAATACAATAAACAATCATTGGGAATATTTAAAACATTACTTAAATACATTATTTAATACATAATATTAGAACATACTTTTAGCTTGAGAATGACTGAATCGAATTCTTTTTTCTTTTTCTTCTAGAAGATGGTTTAAAACCAATTATAAACCAAAGAAATTATTTCATAATTTTAATGTAACGCCCCCAAAATAATACAGTAAAGACAACTCATATGCAGAATAAATATGAGAAACAACATACTTTCATACATCAGAGTTAACTGTTTAACAAACAATTAAATGCCATGTAGGCTTACATCTTTCCAAGTCGTTGCTTGGTTACACAAATTGAATCTCGCTCATTACATCTTAAGCCGTTGGCTTTACAAATACCAACAAACACACAACAATACAAAATTAAGAAGCTCTTGCTTCCCGAAGGCCCATCCACGCTATTGTCTTGGAGGAAACATCTCACCTGCACCTGAAAAATGGTATTCCCTTATAGGGTGAGCCAACAGCCCAGTAGAAGTAATCTAACACAATTTATGAAGTTTAGCAAAGGTATAAATACCACGTATATAAACAATAACGATGTGGAAGCATCCACAAGGCCTACACACCCATATGCCACTGAGGCCAACCTTATTCCATGTTCCATCAATTCATTTCCAGTTCATATACACTACTTAATCCATGAGTCAAATTCATTATCTTTCAACAACCAAAATGGGACTACAACTCAATGGTTTTCCAAATATGCAAAACACACATAAACACTTCAAACTTTGCCATTTTACGGATATTTCGTCCGAAGGAACCGACACCCATTTATATAAGAGATTTATGGTCTTTCACCCAGGACACTCAGGCCAATTTGCTTCAAATGGAGTCCATCCCCTTTCACCTCCCTAAACAAATATACATATGCAATGCATTTATAAACATAATCATATATGGAGTACATCCCCTTTCTCCTCCCAATAAACATACATATACAATGTATTTATAACATGGTCATATATAGAGTACATCCCCTTTCTCCTCCCAATAAACATACATAGACAATGTATTTACAACATGGCCATATTCAATGACACCAACAATAGATTAGCATTAAATTGCCTAATCCTCATACAATTTCTACAACAATCATAGCTATTCTCCACCGATAGCCCAATACAATTATTTTCAAGATATATTCAATATCGGATTTAATAGTTTATTCAAAACTTCCATAGGTGAGATAATACATATCCAATTTCACCATCTATATCAATAACCATCCAATTTAATATATTTAATGTTAATTCCAATTATTTATACAAAATAATCATTTTACCAAATTAGGGAAAAAATCCCCCTTTTTCCGATATTGACTCAACCACCGAAAATCAACTATTTTGGTACACCAAGATCTTATATTCAACCCCATACATCATTTATCTCTTATACATCAAAAACCCATCTTTTCATATAACACCCAAATCTTAGATTTATCCAAACCACAACCAAATCTCATCATCTATACACAATAGCAAATAACTAAGCTAAAAACCATACTAGAGTATAGAAAATCCCTACCTCAAGTGTAGAAAACCCAAGCAACAAGGTGGAACTCCAAAGGTGACGAAACCAATTTCTTCTTGGATCAAAACGAAGCCCTTCAAGCCCTCTACCTTATTCTCAAAGACACTAGGGTCAAGAACACAATGGATCTAGATGAAATCTTAGAGAGAAGGTGAGTTTAGAGAGAGAGACAATCGGATTAGGGTTTTGGGGAAAAAATGGGAATCAAAAAGTGATGTAAAACATCACTGCTGCAATCTGATATACACAAGCTCACTCGAGCGAACAAGTTCTCGCTCGAGCAACCAGACACAAAAAAGTCTCCTCGCTCGAGTGAACAATGCAAAGCTTCAGGTCTGCATTGCAGAAGCACGCTCGAGTGAAGGGAAGCTCACTCGAGCGAAGAACACCAACCTTCAGGTCTTACAGAGACGCAAACGCACGCTCGAGCGCAAGAGTGCTCGCTCGAGCGAAGAGGCCAAAATCTGTGCACCAAGGTTTTGGAAAAACAAGCAACCAACTTGTTCCAAACACACAATTACAACCCAATAACCAACAATAAGGGAAAGACAAGGGAAGCAAGACATAAACCACCCTCCAAACCATAAAACCTGAGTCCGAAACACTGCAAGAGACGAGTCAAAACCAGGGTCGCAATATATAAATCATTACTTAAATATGTTACTGTCTTCATGTAAAAGAGAAAAATAAGACTAATATTTTCTTTCACCTATTTAGACAAAGTATGTCAGATAATTCCATTCATATCATAACATAATGTTTATTAATTCAATAAGTATCATATCAAAGTAGTGAGTTGGTATCAGTTACAAATCATAAGCAAATTCAAAATTCTATGACACATTCTTTTTTTCATTCTATGACACAAATTCAAAATTCTTAAACAATTATAAAATATATTACCAAAATAAATAAATAAAAACATAATTTATACCAAAAAAAAAATAAAAACAATAAACAATCATTGAAAATATTTAAAACATAATTTTAAAACATTACTTAAATACATTATTTAATACATAATATTAAAACATACTTTTAGCTTGAGAATGTCAGAATCCAATTCTTTTTTCTTTTTCTTCTAGAAGATGGTTTAAAAACAATTATGGACCAAAGAAAATTATTTCGTAATTTTAAAATATTACTTAAATATATTAATGTCTTTGTGTGAAAGAGAAAAATAAGACTAATATTTTCTTTCACCCAGTTGGACAAAGTATGTCACATAATTCCATTTATATCATAATATAATGTTTATTAATTCAATAAGTATCATATCAAAGTAGTGAGTTGGTATCAGTTACAAATCATGAGCAAATTCAAAATTCAAAATTCTATGACGCAAATTCATTTTTTTATCCTATGACACAAATTCAAAATTCTTAAACCATTACAAAATTTATTCCCAAAATAAATAAATAAATAACTAAGTAAAAATAAAATTTATAACCAAGAAAAATAAAAATAATAAACAATCATTGAGAATATTTAAAACATAATTTTAAATTACGCAATAAGTTACTCAGTAAATTTAGAGAAAATTACTCAGTAAATTCTCAAAAAATTACTTAGTAAATTCCCAATAAATTCTGAGCAAATTCTCAGTAAATTACTTAGTAAATTCTCAGTAAACTTTCAGTAAATTCTCGATAAATTACTTAGTAAATTACCAGCAAATTACCGGTAAATTACTGAGTATATTCCAAGTAAATTCCTTAGTAATTTCTCAGTAATTACTCAGTAAACTCTTAGTAAATTTCTTAGTAAATTCTAAGGAAATTCTCATTAAATTCACAATAAATTCTCAATAAATTCTCAGTAAATTACTTAGTAAATTCTCTGTAAATTCTCAATAAATTCTCAGTAAAATCTTATTAAATTACTCATTAAATTCTCAGTAAATTTCCTGTAAATTTACAGTAAATGACTCAGTATATTTCTCATTAAATTCTTAAAAAATTACCAGTTAATTCCCATTAAATTCTCAACAAATTACTCAGTAAATTCCCAGAAAATTCTCAGTAAATTCGAAGTAAATTAATCAGTAAATTCTCATTAAATTACTGAATAAATTAGACAGTAAATTCTCAGTAGATTTCCAGTAAATTAATAACTATTCCTAGTTCATCCGTATATGCCCTGATGTCCTCAAAAATGATTTGCCAAATTGGTTCCTCGTTTGGTGGGATAAATTTTGGCTCCAGTTTGAAATTTTACCAGTACCAATTAGAGAAGCATATAATGATTGGCATGCTGCATACTCTCATTTACCAATAAGCAGGGACATTTCTATCAGTAAATCATTAGTCCATTTTGTTATCCGGTTTCGAATTCCATGGATACGGAAATAAGATTTTCAATGTGATTACCAGAACAAGACCCCGCCTCCTAAAAGAATTTTCTTTGTAAGATGAGGGGATAAGGGTATGAACCCTACTCTAACAGAAACTGTCCAAAAAATTAAGGCACATACACAGGCCTGCTAGGATGCTATTCCTAAAGCTCTTCCCAATCAACCAGTTAATTCAAATCCCTTTGTTCAGATTCAAACAAAATTAAGACATAAATTTCCCAATCTGTCTGAAACAAAATAAATTTTTAAAAGCATGGATTTCATGAAGGAGCAATTTCTCCAAACTCTTTCCAAAGATGACTCCTTCATGAAATCTGTCACCAGTAGCCAAGAACAAAAAGATTCCCAAGATGAAGGTGCCCATGCATTTGCAGACACTGTATTAGTTGGTGAATCACAAGCACCAGAAGAAGATGAACCGAATTTTGGAGACATTTGGGATTCTCTAACCAGTTGATTGCAGAGAAAATCGATAAAGAAAAAGACAAAAAAGGAAAAGGCAAAGCATAAGGCTGTGTCACCCACCCAAATCCATCAACCAGAATGTCAGTAAAAAATGACAAAACTCCATTCGGCAAAGGCAGATTCTTTGTCTGCCATCCAGAAAAAAGAAACAAAAATCTCATATCCGTCCAAAGAAGATAAGGATGCTGGAGATTCCCAATCGGCCAGAGGATAAGGATGATCGACTCCACCCAAGAAGGACACGCCACCAGTCCTCACCTTATCTTTTTTCTTTATTTCCTTTGTCTATAAAAGAAAAAGACCTCACCCTTGTTGAGGCAGAATATCTTCTAATTTGGTTTTCCCCACCCTCTCTCCGTGTAAGCTCTATCTTGTAATAAAATTTCTTCTATATATAAATTAAGTGTTGAAGACTTATGCTGTTTTCAAGAAATAAATGTTTGTAAGTATTTCTTAATGTATGTCCTCGTTGATTTTACTTGTTGATCTTTTACATGTTTTAGATTTTTATATTACTAGTCGTAATCATTATTTAATTGTTATTCAAGACCCGTATCCCCAGCCTTGGGCTACTAAACAGTTAGAATAATATGATCAGCAGATTCACAGAATACAGTAGCAAATCCAAGAACATATTTGTGTGTGGGTGGCCGCCGTTAGGCCTCCACCTCAACAATAAATCATGAGACCATATATGTTATAATTTGTTTGTTATATATTTGTATTACGTTCATTTATATTCCTGGGTTTGTACTTAATAAGGGTAGAAGAGAGAAAGGTTAAGTGGAACGCCACCCAAGTTGCGTTTAGGTTTAAAGACCATCTTTGCAGAGATTGCATTTAGGTCTGTGTCCTAGTAAACCGTTGACAGACGTGCTTAGCCTTATCCCTGTATGTCGAGCACCTTATATTGGTATCAGAGCCAAGTTAATACATTAATGTAATACAATTATATAATATTTAAATTATCCATCTATGGTCACATAAAACTAATGGCCGAAGAAGCACACATCACAACAGTAGCTAATACATGAGCTTCTACATCAGAAGCAACAGAATTAAAATCAATTATGATGAATTCACATTCAATGTAAATCTCAAAGAGGTCAATACACCTTCTATGATCTACATTTATTTCTATTTTTTGTTCTTAGCATTAGCCAATGTTCTAAATGTTTCCCTCCATGGAAATCTCAATAGAGTTGTCTCTACTAGAACTTGAAGCTACACTTTTTCTCTTTGACCTCCCTGATATCATTCTTTATTGTCTCCAAATTGTTCTCTATCACCTTCACGTCACTTGCCATGTCCGTCTTCAAGCTTTTGATGGTAACTGTAAGACTGTTCGGCGAAGTTCCGAGCTCCTCCTTAGGCTTGGTTGGCGTAAGCGACTTCATGTATGATGCAAAACTAATAATTGCGAATATAGAGGTAAGAAGATGGAACCGGTCACTTAGGCTAGAAGCAGTCTTTCTGTCATAGCCAATAACGTATACGGGGTGGCCCCACTTCTTCTTGACAGCCACAGACTTATCAGTTGATGCTAATAATTTTGACAGTGTCACTAGAAAAAAAAAAAAAAAGAAATGAAAAGAGAAAGAAATCACTACGATTTGCCAATTACAATCAAGTATTTAACTCAGAAATTATTTTACTTAAAAAGTAATCTAAGTGATATTTGAAAACTAAAACAATTCCAATAAAAAGATTAATAAAGCAAATTTTACATGTTTTCATTCTATGACACAAATTAAAAATTCTTAAACAATTACAAAATTTAAGCCCAAAATAAAAAAATAAAAACAAAATTTATACCCAAAAAAAAAAAAAAAAACAATCATTGCGAATATTTAAAACATTACTTAAATACATATTTTAACCTAAATATATTAATGTCTTCGTGTAAAAGAGAAAAATAAGACTAATATTTTCTTTCCCCTAGTTGGACAAAGTATGTCAGATAATTCCATTCATATCATAATATAATGTTTATTAATTCAATAAGTATCATATCAAAGTTGTGAGTTGGTATCAGTTACAAATCATGAGCAAATTTAAAATTCAAAACTGAAAATTCTATGACACAAACTCAAAATTCTTAAACAATTATAAAATTTACTCCCAAAATAAATAAAAAATAAATAAATGAATAGAAACATAATTTATACCCAAAAAAATAAAAACAATAAACAATCATTGGGAATATTTAAAACATAATTTTAAAACTTTACTTAAATACATTATTTAATACATAATATTAGAACATACTTTTAGCTTGAGAATTGTAGAGAGCCTAATTTTTTGTAATTACACATGAAACCCTGAGCCTTAGGTTAATAACATTTTAGTCCTTGTTCCATAAAAGTCTGCGTTAGGGCCCAAGTAAAGAATAATTTCTCTGTGTGTTACCATAATTAAATCATAGAACACCACTTTATGATTGGAACTATCCTAAAACTTGGTTTTATTTATTTTACCTCATAATTTCTAAATTAATTCACACATTTTATTTTTATTTCTATTTTTTTTTGTTTTTATTGTTCTTTCATTTATTATTTATTTGAATGGAAATACTATTGTTTATTTGAATATATACATAGTTTAAATATATATCTCTCTCTATATATATATAATATGTTGGTGGAAAAGTTGATTGGATAACAACAAACCAAAAAAAAAATACAAAAAAAAAAACAAATATCTAGATATTTAGTTCCCTTAGCCATTAAGCTACTCTTATGCTCTATAAATGGGAGCTTGTCCAAATCCATTCCCACATTTTTCAACAGCCCAAGGAGAGGGTGAGAGAGGGAGAGTTGGCTCAAGGGAAGTAGAGAAGTAAGAAGAAAAAAGAAAAAAAAAAAGAAAAAAAGAAGGAATTCTTGAAGGTAAGAACATACCTCTCCCTTATTTTCTCCAATCCTTTCATCATCTTATTCTATTTTCTAGTATGCCTCTTGTGTTACAAATTAATGGTAAATAGGTTTTGTTTGGTGTGTGTGAAGGTGTGGGTATGATATAGTGTCATTGTCTTGCAAATTTGTGAAATTAGGCACTGCTGCAACTTCTCTAATTTAAAAGAAATACCAAATCTGTCTAATTCTCAAATCTGAATTTATTGTAGGATATTTTATGTGTTTAGAGCTTGTGACAATTTTATTATCTCCTAATTGTGTGTTTTTAGGGCTTGAATAATTTGTTGAAAAATCTGGTCCTGAATCTCTGAAAAACAGTCCACTTTTAGCAATTTTATAAACTTCTAGAAAAATCATCTCATGTTGGTTCTTCTGTCAAAATTTAGAACTCTGAGTCCTCTTTCCAACAGAATTTATTTGAGTGAAAACCGTCGGGTAGATTGAGAGAAAAGTTAGTTTTCCCAAAGGGTGACAAATCTGGACAGGTTTTCGTATATAGTTTGTAGATAAATTTGTGGAGGGGCTGTGCAACTTCTGAAAATTGGAACTAAAACTAGACAGATTTAATGTTTTTTATGTGCAATTTCAGCCCCTAATGTGACCTAGAAGTATTTTTACCAAAGCGTTCTTGTTAGCCTTGCAGAACCGAACAGTGCTGGAAATTGTGTTCTATTATGTTAATTGTCTCTAAGTGTTTCAAAGCATTTCTAATGTTGTTTTCTTGCCTTACTATACTTATGAATGACGATCATGGACTATATTTCCTCTCGTATGTTTTTCTCATACTCTTTTATGTGACCGAATTACCGAACGTGACTAACTTACCTAGCAAAAGATCTAATAAACGGGAAATGATAAGGGGCTGGCAATGGGTGACATTCATCCTAGTGTTTGAGAACAATTTTATACATATGCATGACATGAATTATGATGGGATTAATACCAAATGAGTTAAGTCTTGTGTAAGCGTTTTGAGCGAGCCCCTAGGTTGACACGGACGTATTCAGACTCTATGTGGTGGTTTCAGGGTGTAAGCGAGCCCTTTGGTATGGTATGTGCAGGGTGTAAGCGAGCCCTAGGCACGATTTGGGGTGTAAGCGAGCCCACTTGTTTGGCCGTCCCTTTTGAGGTCCATCGATGTCGCTGACTGGTAAATAACCGGGAGGTGGGCGTGGGTGGTAAGGTCTGCAAAGAAGCAAAAGGGGGAGTTCTGAGTAGTCCGGTGTTTAATCTTGTGGTTGGGTAGAAGGATCTCTTTGGGGGGTTCTAGATGCCTAGTCTAACTACTAATTCATAAAATCTTAACGTAAGTATGTTATGTTTCCTAATTTGTTTAGTGTATGGTTGATTGATTGATAGAAGATATAGGGGTGTGTGTGTTTTTACTGGGCATTCCAAGCTCATGGCGTGTTATGCCAGGTGAAGAGACAGCTTACGACGGGGAGGGTTATTCCGAAGACAATCAAGATGAAGTTTTAGAGCCGTGGTTCACTTGAAAAATTTGAACTAGTAGTTTGTGTTTGTTTTATCTCTCCTTTGACCTTTTGGTTTGACAGTGTTTTGTAAACCTCTAGTGGAACTCAAATCAGTTATCTATGTTATAACTCTACTTATATGTGTATATTAAAATATTGTGGTTGTCTCTTTTGTTTGAGTTGTACTTTATATATTTCTCTTGTCTCAAATTTTGGGGCGTCACAAGAATGACTGAATCCAATTCTTTTTTACTTTTCGTCTAGAAGATGGTTTAAAACCAATTATAAACCAAAGAAAATTATTTCATAATTTTAAAACATTACTTAAATATATTAATGTCTTCGTGTAAAAGAGAAAAATAAGACTAATATTTTTTTTCACCTAGTTGGACAAATATGTCAGATAATTCCATTCATATCATAATATAATGTTTATTAATTCAATAAGTATCATATCAAAATAGTGAGTTGGTATCAATTACAAATCATAAGCAAATTCAAAATTCAAAATTCTATGACACAAATTATTTTTTTCATTCAATGACGCAAATTCAAAATTCTTAAACAATTATAAAATTTATTACCGAAATAAATAAATAAAAACAAAATTTATACCCAAAAAAATAAAAACAATAAACAATCATTGAGAATATTTAAAACATAATTTTAAAACATTACTTAAATACATTATTTAATACATAATATTAACACATACTTTTAACTTGAGAATGACTGAATCCAATTCTTTTTTCTTTTTCTTCTAGAAAATGGTTTAGAAACAACTATGGACCAAAGAAAATTATTTCATAATTTTAAAACGTTACTTAAATAGATTAATGTCTTCGTGTAAAAGAGAAAAATAAGAGTAAATTGGGATTCTCTAACTAGTATGATTGCAGAGAAAATCAATAAAGAAAAAGACAAAAAACGAAAAGGCAAAGCATAAGGCTTTGTCCCGCACCGGAATCCACCAACCAGAACGTCGGTATAAAATGACAAAACTCCTTTTGGCAAAGGCAGATTCTTTGTCTGTCATCTAGAAAAGAGAAATAAAAATCTCATATCCGTCCAAAGAAGATAAGGAACCTGGAGATTCCTAATTGGCTAAAGGATAAGGACGATCAACTCCACCGAGGAAGGACACGCCACCTGTCCTCACCTTATCTTTTATCTTTATTTCCTTTGTCTATAAAAGAAAAAGACCTCACCCTTGTTGAGGCAGAATATCTTTTAATTTGGTTTTCCCCACTCTTTCTCCATGTAAGCTCTCTCTTGTAATAAAATTTCTTCAATATACAAATTAAGTGTTGAATACTTATGCTGTTTTGAAGACATAAATGTTTGTAAGCACTTCTTAATGTATGTCCTCTGTGAATTTACTTGTTGACGTTTTACATGTTTTAGATTTTTATATTACTAGTCTTAATCATAATTTAATTGTTATTCAAGACCCGTATCCCCAGCCTTGGGCTACTCAACAGTTAGAATTCTATGATTAGCAGATTCACAGAATAGAACAGCAAAT
Source organism: Camellia sinensis (assembly GCF_055761805.1). Taxonomy (NCBI): domain Eukaryota; kingdom Viridiplantae; phylum Streptophyta; class Magnoliopsida; order Ericales; family Theaceae; genus Camellia; species Camellia sinensis. The sequence goes on along the minus strand of NC_138970.1, from coordinate 72,416,618 downwards.
CCAAGAACATATTTGTGTGGGCGGCCGCCGTTAGGCCTCCACCTCAACAGTAAATCATGAGACCATATATGTTATAATTTGTTTGTCATATACTTGTATTATGTTGATTTATATTCCTGGGTTTGTGCTGAATAAGGGTAGAACAAATAAAGGTTAAGTGGGACGTCACCCAAGTCGCGGTTAGGTTTAAAGACCATCTTTCCAGAGATTACATTTAGGTCTGTGTCCTAGTAAACCATTGACAGACGTGCTTAGCCTCATCCCTGTATGTCGACCACCTTATATTGGTATTAGAGCCAAGTTAATACATTAATGTAATACAATTATATAATATTTAAATTATCTATCTATGGTCACATAAAACGAATGGCAGAAGAAGCACCCATCACAACAGTAGCTAATACAGTAACTTCTACATCAGAAGCAACAGAATTAAAATCAATTATGATGAATTCACATTCAATGTAAATCTCAAAGAGGTCAATACACCTTCTATGATCTATATTTGTTTTTATTTTTTGTTCTTAGCATTAGAAAATGTTCTAAATGTTTCCCTCCATGGAAATCTCAATGGAGTTGTCTCTACCTAAACTTGAAGCAACACTTTTTCTCTTTTGACCTCCCTGATATCATTCTTTATTGTCTCCAAATTGCTCTCTATCACCTTCATGTCACTTGCAATGTCCGTCTTCAAGCTTTTGATGGTAACTGTAAGACTATTCGGTGAAGTTCTGAGCTCCTCCTTAGGCTTGGTTGGCATAAGCAACTTCATGTATGATGCAAAACTAATAATTGTGAATATAGTGGCAAGAAGATGGAACCGGTCACTTAGGCTAGAAGCAGTCTTTCTGTCCTAGTCAATAACATATACGGGGTGGCCCCACTTCTTCTTGACAGCCACAGACTTATCAGCTGATGCTAATAATTTTGACAGTGTCACTAGAAAAAAAAAAGAAAAAAAAGAGAGAAAGAAATCACTATGGTTTGCCAATTACAATCAAGTATTTAACTCAGAAATTATTTTACATAAAAAGTAATCTAAGTGATATTTGAAAACTAAAACAATTCCAATAACAAGATTAATAAAGAAACTTTTCCATGTTTTCATTCTATGACACAAATTCAAAATTCTTAAACAATTACAAAATTTATTCCCAAAATAAATAAATAAAAACAGAATTTATACCAGAAAAAAAAATCATTGCGAATATTTAAAAAATTACTTAAATACATATTTTGAACTAAATATATTCATGTCTTCGTGTAAAAGAGAAAAATAAGACTAATATTTTCTTCCACCTAGTTGGACAATGTATGTTAGATAATTCCATTCATATCATAATATAATGTTTATTAATTAAATAAGTATCATATCAAAGTAGCGAGTTGGTATCAGTTAGAAATCATGAGCAAATTTAAAATTCAAAATTGAAAATTCTACGACACAAATTCATTTTTTCATTCTATGACACAAATTCAAAATTCTTAAACAATTGTAAAATTTATTCCCAAAATAAATAAATAAATAGAAACATAATGTATACCAAAAAAATAAAAATAAAAACAATAAACAATCATTGGGAATATTTAAAACATAATTTTAAAAAATTTACTTAAACACATTATTTAATACATAATATTAGAACATACTTTTAGCTTGAGAATGACTGAATCCAATTCTTTTTTATTTTTCTTCCAGAAGATGGTTTAAAACCAATTATAAACCAAAGAAAATTATTTCATAATTTTCAAACATTACTTAAATATATTAATGTCTTCGTGTAAAAGAGAAAAATAAGACTAATATTTTTTTTCACCTAGTTGGAGAAAGTATGTCAGATAATTCCATTCATATCATAATATAATGTTTTTAATTCAATAAGTATCATATCAATATAGTGAGTTGGTATCAGTTACAAATCATACGCAAATTCAAAATTCAAAATTCAAAATTCAAAATTCAAAATTCTATGACACAAATTCTTTTTTTCATTCAATGACACAAATTCAAAATTCTTAAACAATTATAAAATTTGTTACCGAAATAAATAAATAAAAACATAATTTATACCAAAAAAAATAAAAACAATAAACAATCATTGAGAATATTTAAAACATAATTTTAAAACATTACTTAAATACATTATTCAATACATAATATTAAAACATACTTTTAGCTTCAGAATGACTGAATCCAATTCTTTTTTCTTTTTCTTCTAGAAGATGGTTTAAAAACAATTATGGACCAAAAGAAAATTATTTCATAATTTTAAAACGTTACTTAAATAGATTAATGTCTTCGTGTAAAAGAGAAAAATAAGAGTAAATTGGGATTCTCTAACTAGTATGATTGCAGAGAAAATCAATAAAGAAAAAGACAAAAAAGGAAAAGGCAAAGCATAAGGCTTCGTCCCCCCCCTTCCCCCGGAATCCATCAACCAGAAAGTCGGTATAAAACGACAAAACTCCTTTCGGCAAAGGAAGATTCTTTGTCTGCCATCCAGAAAAGAGAAATAAAAATCTCATATTCATCCAAAGAAGATAAGGAAGCTGTAGATTCCCAATTGGCCAGAGGATAAGGACGTTCAACTGCACCTAGGAAGGACACGCCACCTGTCCTCACCTTATCTTTCAACTTTATTTCCTTTGTCTATAAAAGAAAAATGCCTCACCCATGTTGAGGCAGAATATCTTTTAATTTGGTTTTCCCCACTCTCTCTCCATGTAAGCTCTCTCTTGTAATAAAATTTCTTCAATATATAAATTAAGTGTTGAAGACTTATTCTGTTTTGAAGACATAAATGTTTGTAAGTATTTCTTAATGTATGCCCACTGTGAATTTACTTGTTGACGTTTTACATGTTTTAGATTTTTATATTACTAGTCTTAATCATTATTTAACTGTTATTCAAGACCCGTATCCCCAGCCTTGGGCTACTCTACAGTTAGAATTCTATGATCAGCAGATTCACAGAATACAACAGCAAATCCAAGAACATATTTGTGTGTGGGCGGCTATAGCGATCCCGATATTTCCTGTTGTTGTTTAACTATAATCCGGACTCGGTTCCGTAGATTCGTTGTTATCTTATCCTCATTTCTATCCCTTACTCTTTTAATTAGAATTTTGGGTTGTGTTGGGCAGGTTGGGAATAAGTGGGTCGTGTTTTAAAACTTAGAAATTTTGCCCAGGTTTTGGTCTCTCCGCTCGAGCGGCGATTTGACGCTCGAGCGGGATTTTGTTGTTGCCTCTCCGCTCGAGCGGCAGTTTGGACGCTCGAGCGTGAATTTCCTTCTCTCAGCATTTTGGTCGTCTGCAGAAAATTCTGGGAGAGTGCACCCGGCGCTCGAGCGGATCTTTGGACGCTCGAGCGTGAACCTGTGTCTGTACGCTCGAGCGGACCTGCTTTTATATCAGTTCGTGAAATCACCTTTTTGATCACTTTTTGATTTCCTTTCTCTCTCTTACTTTTTCAAAACCTCCATTGGAGAGCACCTCACTCTAAAACCGAACTTCTCTCTTAGGATTGATCTACCTAGAGTGTTTTCCTCACCTTGGGCCTTTGTAAGAAGTGTGTTGATCGTCGAGGGCTTTGTTGAGATCTGAGAAATTTGGGATTTGGAGCACTTCTGAGTTTTACTCATCTTCTCCCTTGGAGCTCTGAATTTGAGGTAGGAATATCCTACTCCTCTCTATGGATTTTGTCTTTAAATTTTGGTAATTTGAGATGTTGGGGTTGGTTTGGTAATTTTGTGAAAGTTTGGGCCATTTGTGTTATTTTACAAAAGTTGGGGTTTTATTTGTAATAAACCTAGATGCATGTTTGGTATAGAGAAATGGAATAAATGTTGAATCATTGATGAAAATGGGACCTAAGGGTGGTAATGGTAATTATGGAAAATGACCTAATTACATTGTTTAATTAATTGAGATAATTAATTGTGGGAAATGAGGAAATGAAATGGAATTGCTGAGATTGGGAGTGCATGGGGTTAAAGGGTGTAGTTGAATTATTTATCACTCACCGAATTGAAATGTCGATTGAATATCCATTGTGCATTTATTTCCTGCTTAGAAATAATTGCTTTGGGCTACCGGCGGAGGGTAGTGTTGATTGTTGTAGACAATGCTTGATGATTAGGCAAACTAAAACTAATCAATTGGATGTGTCATAGAGCATGTCGGTTGATAGAATACATTAATTTTATGTATTGATTGATTGCATATGTGATTCTGTGTTTATATGCATTACTTGTGTATGGGAGGAGATAGGGGATGTACTCCACGGTTTAGGGGAAGATGGGGGATGTACCTCTAAACCGGTTAATGGTTTAGGGGAAGATGGGGGATGTACCTCTAAACCGGTTGTTGGAATGTTGATATAGCTCATATGCTTATCGGTTGAAGTGTTGATACAGCTCATATGCTTATCTATCGGAATGTTGATACAGCTCATATGCTTATCTGTTGTAGTAGTGATATAGCTCATATGCTTATCTATTGAAAAGTTTGTTTGATTTGATATAGCACTAAAATGTATATCATCATTGTTTGCGAAGTATGGGAGTAGTTTATGTGTTATTGATACAACAAAATAATGTGTATCCACCTTGGATTTCGAAAGTGTTCTAGTGATGAACTATAATCTCATCAAATGTTCTGGCCAGAGTACTGAGCCTTGTTTTCAAACTCAAAGTTGAACAAAAACGAAAAGTGAATTGTAACATAGACTTGGCTGTCATGGTAACGTAGGGAGATGTAAATGGAAGTGTCAGTGTTGACCGTCTATCAGTTGCTAATCTTTTAGTCATTGTTCATGGTTGGTTTAGTGTATTTCTACTGGGCTGTGGCTCACCCTATATGGGAATATCATTTTCAGGTACAGGTAGCATGCCACCTCCAAGGACGTAGCTTGGGAGGCCAGAGGCGGACTTTTTGTTGTTTTACTTGATGTATTACATGTAAATTCAAGCCAAGGGCTTAACGTGTTTGAGTTAGTACTCTTTTGTTGTAACCAAGTGTTAACTTGGAAAGCTGTAAGCCCATAGGGCATTTGCTTTTGTTGTTAACATGTAATACTTTTTGTAATGAAACTCTGTTAAATGAAAGAATGTGGAGCTTTTGAATATCAATGCATGTCTTATTTAATGGGTTTAAAGCTATTATTTTGAGGGCGTTACAACTTGGTATCAGAGCGTACCGGGTTCGAATACCTTGGGTACGTGGGAAGTGATTAGTATCACAATGGGTTTCTCTCGCTTGTTAGAGACTTAGACGTAATGTTATGTACTTTTGTGATAACATGTTTATGTGACTATTTGGGTATGGAATGTAGTTTCTTGGATGTTGATTGGATCCTTGGGTTTCTGGGAGTCCTGTTGGAAAGGCACTTGATCAATGCTGTTTCTGATCGGAACTCTAGTAACGCCTCGGGACTATCATTATCTGGAAATGAAATTCGTAAGTGCTTACATGTTTATGTGCTTATGTGGAGTGAATTACAGTTATCCATGTGGTAGGATGTAAGTGTTTAGCCTCGGCACATGTATGAGTGTGCTAACGTGTCTCCGTTACTTTTACTAGGATGCCTAGGCGAGGAAGTTGCGATTTCCCTCCTTCCGCTCGGAAAGAGCTGCGGAAACAATTTGTGGAATTACGCCAAGGTACTACACCTTTGGTGCGATTCGAAAGATGGTTTGCTAATCTGTCGAGGTTTGCTCCAGAATTGGTGGAGACGGAGGACTTACGTTGTTTTGAGTTTGAGAGTAAGTTGCGTGACGACATCCGTGTAAGGATAGCGGGGTCTTGGCATAAAAGATATAGGGCGCTTGTTGAGGCGGCCGCCCATGTAGAGGCTGCAGTGCTAGCAATGGGGCAGAGTGGGGAGGAAGCCATCTCGGCGACTCCTGTGACTCAGGGTGTTGGTAGGCCTTTTAAGAGGCAGAGGGTTTTAAACTCGCAACAGGAAGGACGGGCTAGAACTGCCCTTCCAGTGTCAGATTTGGGTTCGGGGGAAAATAAGCAGAGGGGCATCATTTGTTTCAGATGTGGTCTGCTGGGCCACAGGGTTTCGGTTTGCCCACAGAAGAAAGGGGTGGGGTTAGCAGTTCAACCAGTAGTTGTACCACCAGGATCATCCAACCAGCCGGGTTTTGGACCGATTAAATGCTCAGTGGGGAGGCAGTTGTTGGGGTCTTCATCAGCCCAGATTCTGAACCAATCTCGTGCTCAGGCACCGCCTACCTGTTGGGTGTGTAATCAGCCGGGTCATATTCGACGTTTTTGTACTCAGTCGGGAGCTTCTTTAGGGGTTTTGCAAACTGGCCAGGCTCAGTTTCTTTCGACTGGGCAGGAACAGTATCGTTTTGGGGGACTAGCAGGCCAGATTGCGAGGGCCTCAGTAGAGTCGAGTTCCCAAGCCCCAGCTAGGGAAGTTTGTAGTTGTTCCAGGTGTGGGCAGAGGGGGCATACCAGTGGTTCTTGTCCGTGACTTGTAAGCTCGTAGGTTGCCTTATGTTCGGGGATGACCAACTTCGGCGGTCCAACAAGGGACGGTAGTAGTAGTAATACTGATGGGATGGTTTTGTTTTGACTAATCCGTTTTGTAATCAGTGGATTATTGTTTTGTGATCATTGGGTTCCGTTGTGTAACCAATGTGTTTTGGGAAGGTTGAAACATCTAAACTGTTTGTTTATCTATATATATATATACATATATGCTTTGTTTGTTAATTTCCCTAGAGTGGGTGAATTGGAGCATGTCGTAGCTCTAAAATTTTATTAATGTATAAAGTTCCTATATAAAAAAAAATTTATGCTTGTGACTTGATTTGGGGAGGATGAGGGCTAGAGAGCCATGTTTTCAAAATTTGGAAGAACCACCGAGGGGTACGTGTCCTAGCCAAGGTAATATTGGAGCGAGAACTGTTTTACTTGCCGAGTGTGTGGAATTACATGAGTACTACCCATTTAAAGTTTGTGCGTGGTATAGCTTTTGATCTACTGTCGGGTGAACTTGAGAGGACGTGAAGTGTACGATTAATACTAGATGTAACACGTATTTAATATGGTGTCCTACGGGGGCATGGCACATAATTTTGTCAAGGTTGGACTCGTACCTTCGTGGTAAGTAACGTTGTCAAGATTGCAGGTGTACTGATTGGCCGTTTCAAGTGAAGGGATGTCAGTCCCTATATAATGTTGTGATTGTTGTATCGGGAGCGATGTGTTGTGAGTAGCTGGTACTATACCTCGGGCTGTAGTATAATGGATGTCTCCCTAAGTTTTCAAATTTCTTTATTTGGATTGAATGTGATAAGTTCGTACCTTAGCACTGGTCAAGTCAGAGGATATTATCAGAAGCGTTAATTGGGTATATAGCCCATGGTTAGAGTGTGACCCGTGGGTGGAGTCACAGTGGTATGGTGTTTGCGGATGAAGATGTGGGTTAATGACGAGGGAGGCGAGGACTTTTACCCCTCTGGAAAGTTAGAAGAGTGAATCTTTGGAAGCCCTATCGGCGACTTGTGACGGTGTCGGGGCTTGGTTCATGATGGTTGCCTAGCGGTAGTGTGGACTAGTGGTTTAGCACGGAGGCCGGGCCTCTTGATGGTACTCTCGAGATGAGTGACAAGTAAGATATAGAGTAACGAGTGGACCCTATGAGTTATTGGAGGATTCGGTGTAGGAGTAAGAGGGCTTGCAAAATAAGGAGGTTTTGCCTCGTACGGTTGAATGTGTTAGATGGGATGGTTTCGAGAGTTGCGCGGTGTTGGCAAGACTATATGAGAATGTTCGAGGGAACGTGAGATTTGTATCTCGAGTTAGTGGGAATGGTACCTGTATGCTGGTTCGTGTGTTGGGCCTTGCTAGATAGTGAGTCCGTGGTGACCCCCTTGGTTGTATAAGGGTAGTGTTCATATTGTGATTGGTTATCCATTGTTGGGTGTGGGTTATGAGTGGATGCTGCCAACATTCTTTGAAGGAAGAGCAATTCGTGTTCTAAAGTAATGAGTATAGCGTGGGTCAAAGTAGTCCTTCGTATTCGGGATGTTGTGATTGAGGTTGACCATGTCGGTCTTCGGTCAAGGAAGTGAGCAGGCTTGCTAGATAACCATGGCGGGGGATGGTGATTCCCTTAGACGCGATGTTGAGGCGGTTAAATTTTAGGAAATCCAGTGAGATTCCAAAATTTGTGGTTCGTGTAGAGAACTCTGTGGTTGGGGTTAGTGGTCTGAGTAGCACATCAGTGTGTGGATTACTGAGTGTAGAGTTTATTGAGTTGACTAGTCAGCTTGTCGGTATCGGGTGTTGGGGTGGCATTGGTCACCTTGAGTTTAGTCTCGTTCGTTGTAGACCACGTATGTTGATTAAGGAAAACTGAAATTAATCGAACATGTTTTGTCGTTGAGTCTGACGGTTGGAATAATACATCTAATATATGTATTGATTGATCATTGTGAATGATTGGCTTTTTATACATTATGAATGTATGGTGTTTAGTTTGATGTTGATACAGCACTATAATGTGTATCATTTGTGTATTTCTGAGCCGTGTTTATGATTATAAAGTGGTTAAGTAAAGGGAGGCGGGATAAAATTACAAAACCATGAATTTCTTATACCTTATGTGTTGATAGTACTGTTGTTATTTCTATTAACTATCATTATAGAAATGTTATGTTCTGTGTCGGTTGTGGCATCACTGTATGAGTGATAGTTGTGGATAGTGCTGTTTTGGAAAGAAATGGAAAACAAAATTTTTCCAGTGTTTGGACCATATAAATGCGTTGTTGAAAAGTTGATTTAATTCAAGAATTTTAAAGAATTCCAGATTAATCTTTTGGCAAATAAACTGTGGATGACTCTGCTTTTTGGGTAACACCGTATTTGTGAAAAATGTTTGCAAAGCTTTTGAGTTTTCGTACGGAACATGCAAGATTTATTCCGGAACGTTAACGTTGAAAATTTAAACATCTTTGGGAAATACCTCTTGAACAAGAAAATGTTTTCTTATTATCTACTCTAAAGATTTGCTTTGGTCGTGTTGTTGAGTAGTGACTTAGCTTGGAATGCTAGTCGGTTGTTGGTGAATTGTTTCGGGGGAGGTTTGGTTTGTTGAGGCTTGCGTACCTAAGGTGTGGTTGTTTAGAATGTGTTTCCTTGGTTAGTATCTTCCTTGCTAAGAGTAAGTCGGAGGTTTGTTGTGAAAGTAATTTCTTTCCTTGGGGCTCGATTGTTGAATGCTCTGTTATCAGTTGGCCTTGTGTTTTGGCGTACCCTTAATTTCGGGGACGAAATTCTTTAAGGGGGGGAGGTTATAGCGGTCCCGATATTTCCTGTTGTTGTTTAACTATAATCCGGACTCGGTTCCGTAGATTCGTTGTTATCTTATCCTCATTTCTATCCCTTACTCTTTTAATTAGAATTTTGGGTTGTGTTGGGCAGGTTGGGAATAAGTGGGTCGTGTTTTAAAACTTAGAAATTTTGCCCAGGTTTTGGTCTCTCCGCTCGAGCGGCGATTTGACGCTCGAGCGGGATTTTGTTGTTGCCTCTCCGCTCGAGCGGCAGTTTGGACGCTCGAGCGTGAATTTCCTTCTCTCAGCATTTTGGTCGTCTGCAGAAAATTCTGGGAGAGTGCACCCGGCGCTCGAGCGGATCTTTGGACGCTCGAGCGTGAACCTGTGTCTGTACGCTCGAGCGGGGTGTTGTACGCTCGAGCGGACCTGCTTTTATATCAGTTCGTGAAATCACCTTTTTGATCACTTTTTGATTTCCTTTCTCTCTCTTACTTTTTCAAAACCTCCATTGGAGAGCACCTCACTCTAAAACCGAACTTCTCTCTTAGGATTGATCTACCTAGAGTGTTTTCCTCACCTTGGGCCTTTGTAAGAAGTGTGTTGATCGTCGAGGGCTTTGTTGAGATCTGAGAAATTTGGGATTTGGAGCACTTCTGAGTTTTACTCATCTTCTCCCTTGGAGCTCTGAATTTGAGGTAGGGATATCCTACTCCTCTCTATGGATTTTGTCTTTAAATTTTGGTAATTTGAGATGTTGGGGTTGGTTTGGTAATTTTGTGAAAGTTTGGGCCATTTGTGTTATTTTACAAAAGTTGGGGTTTTATTTGTAATAAACCTAGATGCATGTTTGGTATAGAGAAATGGAATAAATGTTGAATCATTGATGAAAATGGGACCTAAGGGTGGTAATGGTAATTATGGAAAATGACCTAATTACATTGTTTAATTAATTGAGATAATTAATTGTGAGAAATGAGGAAATGAAATGGAATTGCTGAGATTGGGAGTGCATGGGGTTAAAGGGTGTAGTTGAATTATTTATCACTCACCGAATTGAAATGTCGATTGAATATCCATTGTGCATTTATTTCCTGCTTAGAAATAATTGCTTTGGGCTACCGGCGGAGGGTAGTGTTGATTGTTGTAGACAATGCTTGATGATTAGGCAAACTAAAACTAATCAATTGGATGTGTCATAGAGCATGTCGGTTGATAGAATACATTAATTTTATGTATTGATTGATTGCATATGTGATTCTGTGTTTATATGCATTACTTGTGTATGGGAGGAGATAGGGGATGTACTCCACGGTTTAGGGGAAGATGGGGGATGTACCTCTAAACCGGTTAATGGTTTAGGGGAAGATGGGGGATGTACCTCTAAACCGGTTGTTGGAATGTTGATATAGCTCATATGCTTATCGGTTGAAGTGTTGATACAGCTCATATGCTTATCTATCGGAATGTTGATACAGCTCATATGCTTATCTGTTGTAGTAGTGATATAGCTCATATGCTTATCTATTGAAAAGTTTGTTTGATTTGATATAGCACTAAAATGTATATCATCATTGTTTGCGAAGTATGGGAGTAGTTTATGTGTTATTGATACAACAAAATAATGTGTATCCACCTTGGATTTCGAAAGTGTTCTAGTGATGAACTATAATCTCATCAAATGTTCTGGCCAGAGTACTGAGCCTTGTTTTCAAACTCAAAGTTGAACAAAAACGAAAAGTGAATTGTAACATAGACTTGGCTGTCATGGTAACGTAGGGAGATGTAAATGGAAGTGTCAGTGTTGACCGTCTATCAGTTGCTAATCTTTTAGTCATTGTTCATGGTTGGTTTAGTGTATTTCTACTGGGCTGTGGCTCACCCTATATGGGAATATCATTTTCAGGTACAGGTAGCATGCCACCTCCAAGGACGTAGCTTGGGAGGCCAGAGGCGGACTTTTTGTTGTTTTACTTGATGTATTACATGTAAATTCAAGCCAAGGGCTTAACGTGTTTGAGTTAGTACTCTTTTGTTGTAACCAAGTGTTAACTTGGAAAGCTGTAAGCCCATAGGGCATTTGCTTTTGTTGTTAACATGTAATACTTTTTGTAATGAAACTCTGTTAAATGAAAGAATGTGGAGCTTTTGAATATCAATGCATGTCTTATTTAATGGGTTTAAAGCTATTATTTTGAGGGCGTTACAGCGGCCGTCGTTAGGCCTCCACCTCAACAGTAAATTATGAGACCATATATTCTATAATTTGTTTGTCATATACTTGTATTATGTTGATTTATATTCCTGGGTTTGTGCTGAATAAGGGTAGAACAAAGAAAGGTTACGTGGGACGTCACCCAAGTCGCGGTTAGGTTTAAAGACCATCTTTGGAGAGATTGCATTTAGGGCTGTGTCCTAGTAAACCGTTGACAGACGTGCTTATCCCTGTATGTCGAGCACCTTATATTGGTATCAGAGCCAAGTTAATACATTAATGTAATACAATTATATAATATTTAAATTATCCATCTATGGTTACATAAAACGAATGGTAGAAGAAGCACCCATCACAACAGTAGCTAATATAGTAGCTTCTACATCAGAAGCAACAGAATTAAAATCAATTATGATCAATTCACATTCAATGTAAATCTCAAAGAGGCCAATACACCTTCTATGATCTATATTTGTTTTTATTTTTTGTTCTTAGCATTAGCAAATGTTCTAAATGTTTTTCTCCATGGAAATCTCAATAGAGCTGTCTCTACCAAAACTTGAAGCTGCACTTTTTCTCTTTTGACCTCCCTGATATCATTCTTTATCGTCTCCAAATTGCTCTCTATCACCTTCATGTCACTTGCAATGTCCGTCTTCAAGCTTTTGATGGTAACTGTAAGACTATTCGGCGAAGTTCTGAGCTTCTCCTTAAGCTTGGTTGGCATAAGCGACTTTATGTATGATGCAAAACTAATAATTGTGAATATAGAGGCAAGAAGATGGAACCGGTCACTTAGGCTAGAAGCAGTCTTTCTGTCATAGTCAATAACGTATACGGGGTGGCCTCACTTCTTCTTGACAGCCATAGACTTATCAGCTGATGCTAATAATTTTGACAGTGTCACTAGAAAAAAAAAAGAAAAAAAAGAGAGAAAGAAATCACTACGATTTGCCAATTACAATCAAGTATTTAACTCAAAAATTATTTTACTTAAAAAGTAATCTAAGTGATAGTTGAAAACTAAAACAATTCTGATAACAAGATTAATAAAGCAAATTTTACATGTTTTCATTTTATGACACAAATTCAAAATTCTTAAATAATTACAAAATTTATTCCCAAAATAAATAAATAAAAACAGAATTTATACCAGAAAAAAAAAACAATTATTGCGAATATTTAAATCATTACTTAAATACATGTTTTAACCAAAATACATTAATGCCTTTGTGTAAAAGAGAAAAATAAGACTAATATTTTCTTTCACCTAGTTGGACAATGTGTGTCAGATAATTCCATTCATATCATAATATAATGTTTATTAATTCAATAAGTATCATATCAAAGTAGTGAGTTGGTATCAGCTACAAATCATGAGCAACTTCAAAATTCGAAATTCAAAATTCTATGACACAAATTCATTTTTTCATTCTATGACACAAATTCAAAATTCTTAAACAATTACAAAATTTATTCCCAAAATAAATAAATAAATAAATAGAAACATAATTTATACCAAAAAAAATAAAAACAATAAACAATCATTGGGAATATATAAAACATAATTTTAAAACTTTACTTAAATACATTATTTAATACATAATATTAGAACATACTTTTAGCTTGAGAATGACTGAATCCAATTCTTTTTTATTTTTTTTTCTAGAAGATGGTTTAAAACAAATTATAAACCAAAGAAAATTATTTAATAATTTTAAAACATTACTTAAATATATTAATATCTTCGTGTAAAAGAGAAAATAAGAGTAATATTTTTTTTCACCTAGTTGGACAAAGTATGTCAGATAATTCCATTCATATCATAATATAATGTTTATTAATTCAATAAATATCATATCAAAGTAGTGAGTTGGTATCAGTTACAAATCATAAGCAAATTCAAAATTCTTACACAAATATAAAATTTATTACCCAAACAAATAAATAAAAAAATAATTTATACCAAAAAAAATAAAAACAATAAACAATCATTGAAAATGTTTAAAACATAATTTTAAAACATTACTTAAATACATTATTTAATACATAATATTAAAACATAATTTTAGCTTGAGAATGACTGAATCCAATTCTTTTTTCTTTTTCTTCTAGAAGATGGTTTCAAAACAATTATGGACCAAAGAAAATTATTTCATAATTTTAAAACATTACTTAAATAGATTAATGTCCTCGTGTAAAAGAGAAAAATTAGAGTAAATTGGGATTCTCTAACTAGTATGATTGCAGAGAAAATCACTAAAGAAAAAGACAAAAAAGGAAAAGGCAAAGCATAAGGCTTTGTCCCCCACCGGAATCCATCAACCAAAACGTCAGTATAAAACGACAAGACTTCTTTCGGCAAAGGCAGATTCTTTGTCTGCCATCCAGAATAGAGAAATAAAAATCTCATATCCATCCAAAGAAGATAAGGAAGCTGGAGATTCCCAATTGGCCAGAGGATAAGGACGATCAACTCCACCCATGAAGGTCACGCCTCCTGTCCTCACCTTATCTTTTATCTTTATTTCCTTTGTCTATAAAAGAAAAAGACCTCACACTTGTTAAGGCAGAGTATCTTTTAATTTGGTTTTCCCCACTCTCTCTCCATGTAAGCTCTCTCTTGTAATAAAATTTCTTCAATATATAAATTAAGTGTTGAAGACTTATGCTGTTTTAAAGACATAAATGTTTGTAAGTATTTCTTAATGTATGCCCTCTATGAATTTACTTGTTGATGTTTTACATGTTTTAGATTTTGATATTACTAGTCTTATTCATAATTTAACTATTATTCAAGACTCGTATCCCCAGCCTTGGGCTACTCAACAGCTAGAATTCTATGATCAGCAGATTCACAGAATACAACAGCAAATCCAAGAACATATTTGTGTGTGGGCGGCCGCCGTTAGGCCTCCACCTCAACAGTAAATCATGAGACCATATATGTTTTGATTTGTTTGTCATATACTTGTGTTATGTTGATTTATATTCCTGGGTTTGTGCTGAATAAGAGTAGAACAAAGAAAGGTTAAGTGGGACGTCACAAAGTCGTGGTTAGGTTTAAAGACCATCTTTGCAGAGATTGCATTTAGGTCTGTGTCCTAGTAAACCGTTGACAGACGTGCTTAGCCTTATCCCTGTATGTCGAGCACCTTATATTGGTATCAGAGCCAAGTTAATACATTAATGTAATACAATTATATAATATTTAAATTATCCATCTATGGTCACATAAAACTAATGGCAGAAAAAGCACCCATCACAACAGTAGCTAATACAGTAGCTTCTACATCAGAAGCAACAGAATTAAAATCAATTATGATGAATTCACAATCAATGTAAATCTCAAAGAGGTCAATACACCTTCTATGATCTATATTTATTTCTATTTTTTGTTCTTAGCATTAGCCAATGTTCTAAATGTTTCCCTCCATGGAAATCTCAATAGAGCTATCTCTACCAAAACTTGAAGCTACACTTTTTCTCTTTTGACCACCTTGATATCATTCTTTATTGTCTCCAAATTGCTCTCCATCACCTTCATGTCACTTGCCATGTCCGTCTTCAAGCATTTGATGGTAACTGTATGACAATTCGGCGAAGTTCCGAGCTCCTCCTTAGGCTTGGTTGGCATAAGTGACTTCATGTATGATGCAAAACTAATAATTGTTAATATAGAGGCAAGAAGATGGAACCGTTCACTTAGGCTAGAAGCAGTCTTTCTATCGTAGTCAATAACATATACGGGGCGGCCCCACTTCTTCTTGACAGCCACAGACTTATCAGCTGATGGTAATAATTTTGACAATGTCACTGAACAAAAAAGAAAAAAAAAGAGAGAAAGAAATCACTACGATTTGCAAATTGCAATCAGGTATTTAACTCGGAAATTATTTTACTTAAAAAGTAATCTAAGTGATATTTGAAAACTAAAACAATTCCAATAACAAGATTAATAAAGCAAATTATACATGTTTTCATTTTATGACACAAATTCAAAATTCTTAAATAATTACAAAATTTATTCCCAAAATAAATAAATAAAAACAGAATTTATACCAGAAAAAAAAACAATCATTGTGAATATTTAAAACATTACTTAAATACATGTTTTAACCTAAATATATTAATGTCTTCGTGTAAAAGAGAAAAATAAGACTAATATATTCTTTCGCCTAATTGGACAAAGTATGTCAGATAATTCCATTCATATCATAATATAATGTTTATTAATTTAATAAGTATCATATCAAAGTAGTGAGTTGGTATCAGTTACAAATCATGAGCAAATTTAAAATTCAAAACTGAAAATTCTATGACACAAATTCAAAATTCTTAAACAATTATAAAATTTATTCCCAAAATAAATAAATAAAATAAATAAATAAATAGAAACATAATTTATACCAAAATAAATAAAAATAAAAAACAATCATTGGGAATATTTAAAATATAACTTTAAAACTTTACTTAAATACATAATATTAGAACATACTTTTACCTTGAGAATGACTGAATCCAATTCTTTTTTATTTTTCTTCTAGAAGATGGTTTAAAACCAATTGTAAACCAAAGAAAATTATTTCATAATTTTAAAACATTACTTAAATATATTAATGTCTTCGTGTAAAAGAGAAAAATAAGACTAATATTTTTTTCACCTAGTTGGACAAATATGTCAAATAATTCCATTCATATCATAATATAATGTTTATTACTTCAATAAGTGTCATATCAAAATAGTGAGTTGGTATCAGTTACAAATCATAAGCAAATTCAAAATTCAAAATTCTATGACACAAATTATTTTTTTCATTCAATGACACAAATTCAAAATTCTTAAACAATTATAAAATTTATTACAGAAATAAATAAATAAAGACAAAATTTATACCAAAAAAAATAAAAACAATAAACAATCATTGAGAATATTTAAAACATAATTTTAAAACATTACTTAAATACATTATTCAATACATAATATTAAAACATACTTTTAGCTTGAGAATGACTGAATCCAATTCTTTTTTCTTTTTCTTCTAGAAGATGGTTTAAAAACAACTATGGACCAACGAAAATTATTTCCTAATTTTAAAACGTTACTTAAATAGATTAATGTCTTCATGTAAAAGAGAAAAATAAGAGTAAATTGGGATTCTCTAACTAGTATGATTGCAGAGAAAATCAATAAAGAAAAAGACAAAAAAGGAAAAGGCAAAGCATAAGGCTTTGTCCCGCACCGGAATCCACCAACCAGAATGTCGGTATAAAACGACAAAACTCCTTTCGGCAAAGGCAGATTCTTTGTCTGCCATCCAGAAAAGAGAAATAAAAATCTCATATCCATCCAAAGAAGATAAGGAACCTGGAGATTCCCAATTGGCCAGAGGATAAGGACGATCAACTCCACCTAGGAAGGACACGCCACCTGTCCTCACCTTATCTTTTATCTTTATTTCCTTTGTCTATAAAAGAAAAAGACCTCACCCTTGTTGAGGCAGAATATCTTTTAATTTGGTTTTCCCCACTCTTTCTCCATGTAATCTCTCTATTGTAATAAAATTTCTTCAATATATAAATTAAGTGTTGAAGACTTATGCTGTTTTGAAGACATAAATGTTAGTAAGTACTTAATGTATGCCCTTTGTGAGTTTACTTGTTGACGTTTTACATGTTTTAGATTTTTATATTACTAGTCTCAATCATTATTTAACTGTTATTCAAGACTCGTATCCCCAGCCTTGGGCTACTCAACAGTTAGAATTCTATGATCAGCAGATTGACAGAATAGAACAGTAAATCCAAGAACATATTTGTGTGGGCGGCCGCCATTAGGCCTCCACCTCAACAGTAAATCATGAGACCATATATGTTATAATTTGTTTGTCATATTCTTGTATTATGTTGATTTATTTTCCTAGGTTTGTGCTGAATAAGGGTAGAACAAAGAAAGGTTAAGTGGGACGTCACCCAAGTCGCGGTTAGGTGTAAAGACCATCTTTGCAGAGATTACATTTAGGTCTGTCTCCTAGTAAACCGTTGACAGACGTGCTTAGCCTCATCCCTGTATGTCGAGCACCTTATATTGGTATCAGAGCCAAGTTAATACATTAATGTAATACAATTATATAATATTTAAATTATCTATCTATGGTCACATAAAACGAATGGCAGAAGATGCACCCATCACAACAGTAGCTAATACAGTAACTTCTACATCAGAAGCAACAGAATTAAAATCAATTATGATGAATTCACATTCAATTTAAATCTCAAAGAGGTCAATACACCTTCTATGATCTATATTTGTTTTTATTTTTTGTTCTTAGCATTAGCAAATGTTCTAAATGTTTCCCTCCATGGAAATCTCAATGGAGCTGTCTCTACCTAAACTTGAAGCTACACTTTTTCTCTTTTGACCTCCCTGATATGATTCTTTATTGTCTCCAAATTGCTCTCTATCACCTTCATGTCACTTGCAATGTCCGTCTTCAAGCTTTTGATGGTAACTGTAAGGCTATTCGGCAAAGTTCTGACCTCCTCCTTAGGCTTGGTTGGCATAAGCGACTTCATGTATAATGCAAAACTAATAATTGTGAATATAGAGGCAAGAAGATGGAACCGGTCACTTAGGCTAGAAGCAGTCTTTCTGTCATAGTCAATAACGTATACGGGGTGGCCCCACTTCTTCTTGACAGCCACAGACTATGGCGATTCCGGTTTTACCTTTCTGTATTTATGTTTTTCCGGACTTGGGTTCCGTGATGTTGGTGGTTGTATACCTTGTTGTCATCCTTTAATTCCACTTGATTGAGTTTTAGGATGTATTGGGCAGAGTTGTTACAGGTTGGTTACGCTTTGGTTTCAATTCTTTGTTGCCCAGTTTTTAGGAGGTCCGCTCGAGCGGGTCTTCTTGCGCTCTAGCGGAGATTGCACAGTCCCAGTAGTTTGGTGCTCTACAGAACTTCTGCAAGCGTGTTTTTCACGCTCGAGCGGGTTTCTTTACGCTCGAGCGGTCGCGCTCGAGCTGGTACTCTGGCGGTCGAGTGGGTAGTACTATTGGGTTTAAGTTCTGGGAGGGGGAAATCTACGCTTGAGCGGACTGATTTTCGCGCTGGAGCGGATGTACTTTATTCTTGTGTCTTGGCGCTCGAGCGGGCCTTCTTGCGCTCGAGCGGACCTAGTTTTTTGTTTTTGATGCTCGAGCATTATGTTCTCCGCTCGAGCGGAAATGTCGTATATCAGTTGGCAGCTGGGCATTTTAAAATCACTTTTTACATTCTCTCTCTCTCTCTCTCTCTCTTACTTTCCAAAAAGATATTTCGAGAGCCTCTCTCTCTAGAAACTCCCTTCTCTCTATGGTTTGATCTAGTTAGAGTGCTTCCCTCTCCTTCGGCCTTTGTAAAAGTTGGGTTGATCGTCGAGGGCTACGTTTTGATCCGAGAGTATTGAGTTTTGGAGCACGTTGAGTTTCTTCATCTTCTTTCCTTGAGCTCCGAATTTGAGGTAGGGATTCCTACTCACTCTTATGGTCTTTGACATAGATTTTTGGTTGTTTTGATAAAGTGTTGAAGTTGGGTAATTTTGGGACTTAGGGCTTCAAAATGTTAAAAGAGGATTTTGTTATTTTGATTCTAAAATGTGTATTGTGGGTTCAAAATAATGATATTGTTGTTGGTTATTGATGTTTAGACCATTGGGTCAATATTGGGAAATCGGGTGGAAAGCCCCAATTTTGGGAAAATTGTGATTATATGGAATTGAGTTGTGTAGACACCCCATTTTTGACCGTCCTCAAGACTTGGACGTCACCGTTTGAACACTCGGTGATTATCCTTGTTTGTGTTCGTCTGGAGTTCCCGGAGGCCTCGGCTGCGCGCCTTGCCTCAGAATCTTTCGACTCGACTGCTTTGTGTCTGGTTTTGCACCAAGAGCTTGTGGGTGTGTTCCTGAGGAAAGGGGGTAGCCTGTCGACCAAGTCTCCTACCCACCGGCCACCTTGATTTTCAATCGGCCAAATGTGATGGCCGACCGGCTAATTTGACTGCCGGTCGACCACTTTGATGGCTGGCCGGCCAAGTGTGGTTTTCAACAGATATCTCTGTAGACAGCTGGCAGCTGTCATTCCAGGCCATACCCTAGCCCATGCCTGGACGTGGGAGTTCTGAGGAGCTGCAGATTGATATATATCTATATCAATCAAGCTCTCTCACATAAGGGAGAAGAAAAGGAGAAGGAGAGGAGGAGAGAAAGGAAGAGATATACAACTTGGAGGAGAGGGTACCCCCTCTCCTAGTTGTCCTTGAAAAGGGCCATTTTTAGCCTCTTGAGGGAGCATATAGTTTGAGTGTGTATTGAACATGCCTTGACTGATTTTTATGCTTATTATGTCATAATATAGCATTATTGTTTGTTGGTTTTGGTACACCATGCTTGCTTAGCATACATGCCTTGTAATGCCTTATTTTAGCCTTAACATGTCCTACGCTTTGAGCCCTTATTCAAGCATGTTTAGGCCTAGCTTTGTGAAGCTTTTATGTTTATCTTGCCATGCTTAAGGTCTATCCTTGGCTGTTTTGGTCGACCAAGACATGCATTGCATAGTCCCTTTGCATCTTGGATTGTTAGCCTCGAGTGTGTGAGTGTGTAGTGTGCGTTGCTTGCATCATTTTCAGTGGTTTGGAACCACTTACCATGCTATTTCAGTTCTCATAACATGCTTGCATGCATGCCTTTGATGCCTTAAAAGCTTGTGTTGTATGCTCCATGTTTAAGCATTTGGGCATGCCTCCATGTGTAGATCATTTAGATGCCATCTAGGTGGTTTTTAGTACTTGCCTTAACATGATTTGGGACTGTTTTGGTCCACTTTGGTCATTTGCTTCATGTGTCATTTAACCATAGTTTAAGTTCTTGGGCTTGGTTGCATGCCTTGCTTGCATTGATAGTTGGATTTGGTATCATCTTAACATGATTTTCAGAGTTTGATGTGCATGCCATTTGTCCATGATTATCCTCTTTTAAGTGTGCTTAAAAGATGTTCTTTAATGCTTAAGCGTGGGCCATTTTTTGCATGCATTGTTTGTGTGTGTATTTGCCTCCATTCCATAGCATTTTGGCTTCCTAATTAGACATGGCTGAGGCTTGTCCATATTGGTCTAAGTCCACCTTTCGCATGTTGTTCAAATGTGATCACATTGCTACATGCTTGCATGCTTTGGTTGCATAATGTTTGCATGCTCATTACTTGCATTGTTGACACATGCTTAGCTCTATTGCATTTTGTTGCATGCTTCCCCCATGTTCATATAGCATACTAGTTTGCATGCCATCTAGCATGCATGCCTTGTCCCTTGATCTAGTGATAGGGATTGGGCCTTGGTTTGTGTGTGTGCATTGCATTTGAAATCAAAATGCATACTTGGTCCCTTGGGCCATCATGCATGGAAATGCGTGATTGGTGGCCCGAGAATCGAGGCCCATCCTCTTTTGAGTCATAAACATCATAAGGAGTGTGGTTGGTGCATACATTTGCTTGAAATACATTGTCATGCCTTGTCTGCCCTCTGCTGTTGTCAAACAGGTTTCAGCAGGAAGAATTGGCCGTCCGGCAGTGTTGGGTGCCGACCGGCAAAACAGGTTTGGCCGAGAGCATAATTTTGTGGCCGGTGACCATTCTCCATGGCCGGTGGAGTTCTCACTCAGCCGGTAGTGTCCCACGACACTGAGAGAAACAACCTTGGGAGTTGTGCAATTTTCAGAGAAGCAGAACAGTCAAAGCAGAGGCAAACTTGTGCATGGCGTTGGATTTCCGAGCAAACCCGAGCACGCGCGCATTGGATCCTCTTCTCGAGGCCTCTACTGCTTTCTTAAGCTTAGTAAATTTTCTTAATTAATTAGGTGGTCTATAATAATTAATTAGCTTGTAGGTTAATTAATTTGTATTATTCTTTTGGTCTCTCTGAGCGAGGGTGAATTTGTAGTAAGTGTGGGTGCGTGTGTGCATGTCTTCCAACCCCCACTTCTTTCTCCCTTTTACTTACCTGCTTTGATGGTTAGTATTAGGACATATTTACTTTAGCATACCTTATGCTATGCATGCGTGCATCATTCATTAGTCTTGCATGCACCAGGCTTGGCGCATCACACTAACTGCATAAGTACTTCAAATCTAACTTAAATACGTGCTACTTGTGCATTTTCACATGTCATTTATAGACTAGCCGAGCCTACTCTAGTGACATTCCGTATGCGTTGCATTAGGCATTTAAACATGGACTTGGATCATGCATGATTGCTAACATGTTCTTATTTTTGGCACGGAGTACTAGGTGAGCTCTTTAGGCTTTAGCATACCGCATGCGTGTGAGTGTTGCCATAACAGCATGATTACCATGAGGCTAGCTGCTTACGTGATATAACTGCTTGAATGCCTGTGGATGGAGGTCGAATTACCTAAATTGGAATAATGCATTAAAACTGTGAGTTTTAAGCTCACTTGAGGGTGGCAAAACCTGCATTTTAGCCTACTTGCGAGTAGCAAACCATTTTCAAAACAAGCATGAAATGTTTTGTTCCAATTTAGGCAATTTGGTCTATACTTGTTTGCTGTGCGCATAACATAGTAATTCTAGGCTAATAACCGGAATAAGAACACATAACGTTTCCAAAAACGGATATCACGGTTAGTAAAGGCCGATCTTCGGATCGGGCGAGAGGGGGTGCTCATAGCTGACCTTCCCCAATCGTACCCAAGCTCCCGAGCCGAGGCAACTTTGGTGATGACGGACACGTGGCCTTTGGCACCGAGTTAGGGTTTCCTAAATTCTCCCATAAAATATTTAGGTGGTGACTCTGTATCTGGCAAAAGCAGTCCATGTTTGACACTTCTTTCAAAATCTGTTTTCTCAAAACGATTTGCCGGATTTGGACTCTTTGGTTCAGATTTAGAACCGTGACAATTTGAGAGTCCGAACTTGTAGTGAGCCCAAATGAACAGAACGGGGGGACTCATCCTCCCGGGGCGTTCGGGGACGTCTACAGTTTCTGGCGACTCTGCTGGGGAAATTGGTTCATTATATGATAGGATAGTGGAGTTAGATTTATTAATCGCTCACTTTTGAAAACATTGATATTTTATCTGTTGGAGCTTTTATTATCTGTTTAGAAATAATTTCTTGGACTACCGGTGGAGGGTAGTTTTGATTGTTGTAGACAATGCATGGTGATTAGGAAAACTAAAACTAATTAATTGGATATGTCATAGAGTATGACGGTTGATAGAATACATTAACGTTATGTATTGATTGATTGTGTATATGACCTTTGTGTAGATACGTTGTGTGTGTGTGGGAGGAGATAGGGGATGTACTCCACGGTTTAGGGGAAGATAGGGGATGGACCTCTAAACCGGATGTTGTTTGAAAGGAGATAGGGGATGGACTCCACTGATACAGCTCATATGCTTGTCAGTTAATGTGTTGACACAGCTTATATGCTTATCTATGGAAGTGTTGATACAGCTCATATGCTTATCTTTGGAAGTGTTGATATAGCTAATATGCATATCTACTGAAATGTGGATACAGCTTGTATGCTTATCTATTGAAATGTTGATATAACTAGTATGTTTATCTATTGTAAAATGGGAAACGTTTAATATGAGTCATTGTCTCATATAAATGGTTGGCCAAGTTCTGAGCCGTTGATGTGAATTGTGAAATTGATAAGAAATGGAAAATGAAATGAAACACGAAAACAGTGGTCATGAAATGGAAATGGATGATGAATTGATTTATGGAAATTGAACATTTATCAATTGCTAATGTCTTAGTTATTGCCCATACTATGTTTAGCATATTTCTACTGGGCATTGGCTCACCCTATATGGGACATTATTTTCAGGTACAGGTAATATGCCACCTCCAAGGACATAGCTTGGATGATGATGAGAGTTGAAGACTCTTTTTTTTTTTTTTTTTTATTTTGTTTGTATTACATGTATATCAAGCCAAGTGCTTATTTTGTATAGAGTTAGTACTCTTCTTTTGTGTAACCAGGTGTTGACTTGGAAAGCTGTAAGCCCATAGGACATTTGCTTTTGTTGTTAACATGTAATACTATTGTAAGAACTACTCTGACGAATATAAATGGTTGGTTTCTTTTATATCAATGCATGTCTCTAGTGATGGGTTTTATGTATTATTTTGAGGGCGTTACAACTTGGTATCAGAGCATACCAGGTTCGAATACTTTGGGTACGTGGGAAGTGATTAGGATCACAATGGGTTTGTCTCGCTTGATAGAGACTTAAATGTAGTGTTATGTGCTTATATGATAACATGTTTATGTGACTATGTGGGTATGGAATGTAGTTTCTAGGATGTTGATTGGATCTTTGGGTTTCTGGGAGTCTTGTTGGAAAAGCACTTGATCAATGCTGTTTCTAACCGGAACTCTATTAACGCCTCGGGACTATAATTATCCGGAAATGAAATTCGTAATTGCTTATGTAATTATGTGCTTATGTGGAGTGAATTACAGTGGTTCATATATTAGGACGTGAGTGTTATAGCTTCGGCACATTTGTTAATGTGCTAATAGTCTTGGTTACCTTTATTAGGATGTCAGGATGAGGACGTGGTAGGCGTGGCAGGCGTGGTAGGCAGGAGATGCCTTTACCGGATGATATTTCGGCACAGCAGGAGGGAGTTGCTTAGGCCAATGTGGCCGAGCCAGCGGGTCAGCAGGCTATGAGTGCCTTGGCCCGAGAGATAGCAGGAGCTTTGGGTATTCTCAAAGTTGGAAATCAGGATCAGGCCCACGTAGCTAAGGCAAGGCCTTCCTTCTTGAAGAGGGAATTCTTCCGGTCCAATCCGGACGAGTTTGTTGGGGACCCGAAAGAGCCACTTAAGGCTGACGAGTGGTTGGAATAAATGGAGAAGACGTTCGAGATGCTTGGCATTGAGGACGGGGGTCTAAAGGTGACCTTGGCATCCTTCCAACTGAAGGGAGATGCGGGTCAATGGTGGATGTACGAGAAGGGCAGTGTTGGGGGTGCATGGGAGGCTTTTGTGAATACCTTCCAGGAGAAGTTTCTATCTTCAGCTGCTAGGGAGAAGCTGAGGAAGCAGTTTTGCCGGTTTAAATAGCAGGGCTTGTCAGTGGCCGAGTTTGAGGCTACTTTTACTAGTCTGTCCAGGTTTACACCTGAACTTGTGGCATTCGAGGAACGCCATTGCTTAGAGTTTGAGCGGAAGTTGAGGTGTGGACTCAAGCTGAGAGTTGGAGGGTCCTTTATCCGAGAGTACAGACGTTTGGTTGATGCTGCAGCTCATATGGAGATTATGATGCAGGAGGAGGATAAAGGGCAGAGAGGCTCCAAGAGGAGCCAAGATGGTCAAGGTGACGGCAGGAGACAGAGGGGTTCCAACCCTCAGCAGTCTCAGGGTGGTTTGGCTAGATCAACCTTTCCAGTGTCGAGTGCGGGCTCTGGGAGAGGTAGTCAGGGAGGCTTGACTTGTTTTGCGTGTGGCCAGCTGGGTCACAAGTCTTCGGTTTTCCCGTAGAAGGGAGTGGGTCAGCGAGCTGCTTCTTCTTCAGCTAGACCTCAGGGCCAGAGTCAGGGCAGGGGCCAGCCTTTGTCTTGCTATCAGTGTGGTCAACCTGGGCACCTGAAGAGGTATTGCCTACAGTTGAGTGCCACTTCAGGAGCGTCTGGTTCTAGGCAGACGCAGAGTTATCAGCCAGCTCAGTCTGTGCAGGCCTCGAGGGCCAATCCGGGAGCTTCGTCATCCCAGTCAGTGTAGCAGTCTTTTGCTCCTAGAGGTGAGCAGGTGGATCAAGGGCCTACAGGGCGCGTGTATGCTGTTACCGCACAGGACCTAGTACCAGCTCCATCAGTAGTGAGAGGTACCTTTCTGTTTTGCAACTCGGTTGCTAGTGTATTGATTGAAACGGGTGCATCTCATTCTTTTGTATCTGCTGCATTCGCATCTGTGTTGGAGTTGGAGTTGGCACAGTTAGCATCTCCTATTTGTGTTGTGTCACCTGTTGAGGGTGAATTGATATTGAAACACGGATGTAGAGGTTGTGATATAGAGGTCGCCGACCATAAGCTTCCTTTTCCTTTTGTTGTCATGCCCATGAAGGATTTTGATGTTATTTTGGGTATGGACTGGTTATCGTCATACCGGGCTGTTATTGATTGCTACCGCCAGAGGGTCATAGTTTGTACCTTGAGTGGGGAGTGTTTCCATTTCTTGGGGGATCGGGTTGGTAGTGTGTTGCCACCGATGTATGATCCGTGAGGGCGAAGTGAGCTTAGTGGTCTACTTGCTAGCTTTTTTAGTGGTGAGTGTGATGAGGCCTAGATTGTATTGCCGAGGGTGGTTTGCGAGTATTCGGATGTTTTTCCCGAGGATCTCGTTAGTTTTCCACCTTGCCGAGAGATAGAGTTCTCTATTGATTTAGTGCCCGGTACAGCGCCGATTTCTATGGCACCTTATCGTTTTGCCCCAGCCGAGTTGAGTGAGATGATGATTCAGCTCCAGGAATTGCTAGATAAGGGTTTTGTTCGCCCTAGTGTTTCGCCGTGGGGAGCACCGGCCCTCTTTGCTAAAAAGAAAGATGGTGCCTTGAGATTGTGTATCGACTACCGAAAGTTGAATCGGGCTACGGTTAAGAATAAGTACCCTATGCCCCGTATAGATGATTTGTTTGACCAGTTGAAGGGTTCCCGTTGTTTCTCTAAGATAGACTTGAGATCGGGTTACCACCAGTTGAGGGTCAGGGAGGAGGATATTCTGAAGACGGCATTCCGTACGCGGTATGGCCATTATGAGTTTCTGGTAATGTCATTCGGGCTTACCAATGCACCGATAGTCTTTATGGACTTGATGAACCGGATCTTCCAGGAATTCTTAGATCGATTTGTAGTCGTTTTCGTGGACGGCATTCTTATCTATTCGCCTTCTGAGGAGGAGCACGAGGAACACTTGAGAGTGGTGCTTGAGTTGCTTAGAGCCCATAGGCTGTATGCCAAGTTTGGGAAGTGTGAGTTCTGGCTAGGAGAGGACAAATTCTTAGGCCATGTGGTATCCGGGGAAGGAGTGTTTGTTGATACATGCAAGGTAGAGGCAGTGCAAGATTGGGCACAGCCTAAGAGTGTGTTTGAGATCCGCAGTTTTCTGGGATTAGCTGGGTATTACCGTCGGTTTGTGAAAGATTTCTCCAGGCTAGCTTTGCCGTTGACTAGATTGACACGAAAAGGGGTCAAGTTTGTGTGGAGTGAGACTTGAGAAAAGTCGTTCCAAGAGTTGAAGGTTAGATTGACCACCGCTCCGGTTTTGATTATTCTGGAGAGAGGGTTGGGTTATGCGGTTTATTGTGATGCCTCACGAGAGGGTTTAGGTTGTGTGTTGATGCAAGAGGGGAAAGTGGTAGCTTATGGCTCACGTCAGTTGAAAATACACGAGAAGAATTACCCTACACACGACTTAGAGTTAGCAGCAGTGATCTTCGCCTTGAAGATTTGGAGGCACTACCTTTATGGTGAGAGGTTCGAGGTGTTCTCGGACCACAAGAGTTTGAAGTATCTGTTTACACAGAAAGACTTAAATTTGAGGCAGAGAAGGTGGATGGAGTTCATTGAGGACTATGATTTTGAGTTGCACTATCACCCGGGAAAGGCCAATGTTGTGGCCGATGCCCTTAGTAGGAAATCCATTAGTGATGTAGCTTGTATAGCCATCCGGGAATGGGAGATGTTGGGTGCACTTGGCGAGTTTGATTTGCTTCTGGGCGAAACTGTTGAGGCTGTGGCCTTGTTTTCTGTTGTTGCGCATCCTACACTTGTGACATGAGTGTTAGAGGCACAGAGAGGTGACCTTGAGGTAGAGTCCCTCCAAGAGAAGATCTCCAGTAGGAAAGTCGAGAAGGGTTTAACGGTGTATCCCGACCAGAGTGTGAGGTACGGAGACCGTTTGTTTGTGCCGGAGTCTTGCCGAGAGGAAGTACTCCGAGAGTTCCATCATTCACGTCTTGCGGTGCATCCGGGAGGCACTAAGATGTATCGGGATTTGGGTCGCCAGTTTTGGTGGTGGGGTATGAAGAGAGATGTGGCTGTTTTCGTATCAAAGTGCCTTACTTGCCAACAAGTGAAGGCTGAGCATCAGAGGCCAGCGGGTTTGCTGCAACCCTTGGCTATTGTCGAGTGGAAGTGGGAGCATGTCACTATGGACTTCGTTGTAGGCCTTCCGAGGACTCAGCGGGGTAGTGATGCCATTTGGGTGGTTGTAGACCGGTTGACTAAGTCGGCACACTTCATTCCTATGCGCGTGAGAGATTCGGTAGATCATCTCGCCGACTTGTATATTCGGGACATAGTGAGATTGCACGGGGTCCCAGTGACGATCGTCTCAGATAGAGATCCTCGTTTTACTGCTAGGTTGTGGCAGAGTTTGCAGAGTGCCTTGGGCACTAAGTTGACCTTTAGTACGGCTTATCATCCTCAGACTGACGGGCAGTCCGAGCGTACTATTCAGATCCTTGAGGATATGCTTCGAGGTTGTGTCCTTGACTTTAGTGGGACGTGGGAGAGGCACTTGCCCTTGGTGGAGTTGGCCTACAACAACAGTTTTTAGTCTAGCATCGGTATGGCACCGTTTGAGGCCTTGTATGGCCGACCATGTAGGTCTCCAGTGTGTTGGGCCGAGGTGGGTGATGCACCTTTGTTGGGTCCGGAGTTGGTTAGGGAGACGATGGAGAAAGTTGAGCTTATCCGTAGGAGGCTTGTTATAGCCCAGAGTCGCCAAAAGAGTTATGCCGACTGTAGGAGGAGACCTTTGGCGTTTGAGGTAGGTGATCATGTCTTCTTGAAAATATCACCTAGGCGAGGTTTGATGAGGTTTGGAAAGAGTGTGAAGTTATCCGCTCGGTTTATCGGTCCCTTTGAGATCCTTGAGAGGATTAGGGAGGTCGCTTATCGTTTAGCTTTACCACTGCAGTTGTCCGGAGTGCATGACGTGTTTCATGTGAATATGCTTCGGAAGTATGAGCCGGATCCGTCCCATGTGTTAGATTGGACCGACTTAGAGGTAGATGAGGATGCCTCGTATGAGAAGAGACCAGTTCGGGTCTTGGATAGGCAGGATCAAGTCCTGCGTGGCAAGACCATTCCTTTGGTAAAGGTTTTGTGGAACATCATGGAGTGGAGGAAGCCACTTGGGAACGTGAGTTAGAAGTCCGCGAGAAATATCCGGACTTGTTTGTTGATGTGTAACCATGCATTGGTAATTTGTAATATCGTTGAACTTTAAGAACATTATATGTGTCTTAAGTTGTAAAGCATTGTGAATGCTTTGGTTAATGGAAATTTGTTATAACATTGCATATGTTCAATGTATTGTGAAAATGCAAGCATGATGTTAATGTTGCATGTATTATGGAATTGTGGAAAATGAGTTGAAATTGGTAAATTTCAAAAGAATGTAGGTTGATAATGCAGGTTGTTATGCATAATGTGATTTGCCTCTTGAAAAGAGATGGGATTGACCGGTAACGGGTCGGATTGTTTAACATTATGTCATAATATTGTTGGGAATGGAGAAAACTTGTTTTTGATAAACTTGTATTTAATTTCGGGGACGAAATTCTTTAAGGGGGGAAGGTTATAGCGATTCCGGTTTTACCTTTCTGTATTTATTGTTTTCCGGACTTAGGTTCCGTGATGTTGGTGGTTGTATACCTTGTTGTCATCCTTTAATTCCACTTGATTGAGTTTTAGGATGTATTGGGCAGAGTTGTTACAGGTTAGTTAGGCTTTGGTTTCAATTCTTTGTTGCCCAATTTTTAGGAGGTCCGCTCGAGCGGGTCTTCTTGCGCTCGAGCGAAGATTGCACACTCCCAGTATTTTGGTGCTCTGCAGAACTTCTGCAAGCATGTTTTTCACGCTCGAGCGGGTTTCTTTACGCTCAAGCGGTCGCGCTCGAGCGGGTACTCTGGCGCTCGAGCGGGTAGTACTTTTGGGTGTAAGTTCTGGGAGGGGGAAATCTATGCTCGAGCGGACTGATTTTTGCGCTCGAGTGGATGTACTTTATTCTTGTGTCTTGGCGCTTGAGCGGGCCTTCTTGTGCTCGAGCGGACCTAGTTTTTGTTCTTGACGCTTGAGCGTTGTGTTCTCCGATCGAGCGGGAAT
This sequence comes from Camellia sinensis, assembly GCF_055761805.1. NCBI lineage: Eukaryota > Viridiplantae > Streptophyta > Magnoliopsida > Ericales > Theaceae > Camellia > Camellia sinensis. The sequence goes on along the minus strand of NC_138970.1, from coordinate 72,386,907 downwards.
GTCGTATATCAGTTGGCAGCTGGGCATTTTAAAATCACTTTTTACCTTCTCTCTCTCTCTCTCTCTTACTTTCCAAAAGGATATTTCGAGAGCCTCTCTCTCTAGAAACTCCCTTCTCTCTAGGGTTTGATCTAGTTAGAGTGCTTCCCTCTCTTTCGGCCTTTGTAAAAGTTGGGTTTATAGCGATCCCGGTTGTCCCTTTACTGTTCTGTTGTATCCCGGACTCGATTCCGTGGAATTGGTAGTCGTATCTATCTTGTTGCTATCCTTTAAATCTGTTGTTTGAGTTTTGGGATGTTTATGGGCTTGTGTTGAGCAGGTGGGTTGAGCCTTGGTCTATGTCCTTGATTTCCCAGGTTTTTGGTGTTACGCTCGAGCGGGTCATTCTGCGCTTGAGCGGAGTTTGGTTTCTAGTTTAGCGCTCGAGCGGGTGTTCTGGCGCTCGAGCGGAGATTGCACACTCCCAGTATTTCGTGTCCCTGCAAAACTTCTGCAGAGGTGTTTTCTGCGCTCGAGCGGGTGGCGCTCGAGCGTGATTGTTGGCGCTCGAGCGGGTAGTACTGTCTTGGTGAGGGTTCTGGGAGAGGGAGATTTGCGCTCGAGCGGACTGGTTTTCTCGCTCGAGCGGGTGTACTTTATTCCTGTGTCTTGGCGCTCGAGCGGGCCTTATTACGCCCAAGCGTGTCCAGATTTTTGTTCTTTGCGCTCGAGCGTTGTGTTCTCCGCTCGAGCGGGTCATACGTATATGAGTTATCCTCTGGGTGATTTTAAATCACTTTTTGCTTTTCTTTCTCTCTCTTACTTTTTCTAAAACCCATTTTTGAGAGCCTCTCTCTCTTGAAACTCCCTCCTCTCTAGGGTTTGATCTAGTTAGAGTGTCCTCCTTCTCTTCGGCCTTTGTAAGAGTTGTGTGGATCATCGAGGGCGTCGTTTTGATCCGAGAATCTTGGTCTTTGGAGCATTTTGGTTTTGGCTTCTTCTCCATCCGAGCTCTAACTTCGAGGTAGGGATAACCTACACCTTACTATGAGCTTTGTCTTTAAATTTTAGTATTTTGAGATGTTGGGGTTGGTTTGGTAATTTCGTGAAAGTTTGGGGCCTTTGTGCAATTTTACAAAAGTTGGGGTTTTTAATTATATAAAACCAAAATGCATGTTTGGCATGGGAAAGTGGAATTAATGTTGAAACATTAATGAAAATGGTACCTAAGGGTTGTAATGTTAATTATGAAAAATGCCCTAATTACATTGGTTAATTAATTTGCATAATTAATTATGAGAAATGAGGAATTGATTTGGAAAGATATGGGATTAAAGGGTGTAGTTGGATTACTTATCGCTCACCTAGTTGGAATGTTGATTTTATATCCATTGTTGCATTTATTTTCTGTATAGAAATAACTGCTTTGGGCTATCGGTGGAGGATAGTCTTGATTGTTGTAGACAATGCATGATGATTAGGCAAACTGAAACTAATCACTGGAATGTGTCATTGAGTATGACGGTTGAAAGAATACATTAAATTTATGTGTTGTGTGATGATGTGTATAATTATTGTTTATATGCATTGTGTTGTGTTGGAGGAGATAGGGGATGTACTCCACGGTTTAGGGGAAGACAGGGGTTGGACCTCTAAACTGGATGTGTTGGGAGGAGATAGGGGATGGACTCCATAGATAGAGCTCATATGCCTATCCAGTAATGTGTTGACAGAGCTCATATGCTTGTCATTGGAAGTGTGATAGTGCTCATATGCATATCTGTGGAAGTGATGATATAGCTTGTATGCTTATCTGTTAGTGTGTGATATAGCTAGTATGCTTATCTATTATGAAATGGGAAGGTGCTTAATATGAGTTACTGTCTCATATGAGTTGTTTGACCAGGTTCTGAGCCATGGTTATAAGTTGAGAATGTGAAAGGAATTGGAAAATGAATTGTAATATGGACTTGTATGTCATGAAACTGTAAAGTGTGACAAGGGAAAGTATCAGTGTTGGCCATCTATCAACTGCTAATCTTTTAGTCATTGTTCATATTTGGTTTAGTATATTTCTACTGGGCTGTGGCTCACCCTATATGGGAATATCATTTTCAGGTACAGGCAGCATGCTACCTCCAAGGACGTAGCTTAGGAGGCTAGAGGCAGGCGGACTTTTGTTGTTTTATTTCTTTGATGTATTACATGTATATTCAAGCCAAGGGCTTAATATGTAAATGAGTTAGTACTCTTTTGTTGTAACCAAGTGTTAACTTGGAAAGCTGTAAGCCTATAGAGCATTTGGTTTTATTGTTAACATGTAATACTTTTGATAATGGAACTTTGATGAATAGGAGAATGTGGAGTTTTTATATATCAATGCATGTCTATATTGATGGGTTTAATGTTGTTATTTTGAGGGCGTTACAGGGTTGATCGTCGAGGGCTACGTTTTGATCTGAGAGTATTGAGTTTTGGAGCAAGTTGAGTTTCTTCATCTTCTTTCCTTAAGCTCCGAATTTGAGGTAGGGATTCATACTCACTCTTATGGTCTTTGACATAGATTTTTGGTTGTTTTGATAAAGTGTTGAAGTTGGGTAATTTTGGGACTTAGGGCTTCAAAATGTTAAAAGAGGATTTTGTTATTTTGATTCTAAAATGTGTATTGTGGGTTCAAAATAATGATATCGTTGTTGGTCGTTGATATTTAGACCATTGGGTCAATATTGGGAAATCGGGTGGAAAGCCCTAATTTTGGGAAAATTATGATTATATGGAATTGAGTTGGAAATAATGAAATTGGTTCATTAAATGGTAGGATAGTGGAGTTAGATTTATTAATCGCTCACTTTTGAAAACATTGATATTTTATCTGTTGGAGCTTTTATTATCTGTTTAGAAATAATTGCTTGGACTATCGGTGGAGGGTAGTTTTGATTGTTGTAGACAATGCATGGTGATTAGGAAAACTAAAACTAATCAATTGGATATGTCATAGAGTATGACGGTTGATAGAATACATTAACGTTATGTATTGATTGATTGTGTATATGACCTTTGTGTATATACGTTGTGTGTGTGTGGGAGGAGATAGGGGATGTACTCCACGTTTTAGGGGAAGATAGGGGATGGACCTCTAAACCGGATGTTGTTTGGGAGGAGATAGGGGATGGACTCCACTAATACAGCTCATATGCTTGTCAGTTAATGTGTTGATACAGCTTATATGCTTATCTATGGAAGTGTTGATATAGCTCATATGCTTTTCTTTGGAAGTGTTGATATAGCTAATATGCATATCTGTTGAAATGTGGATACAGCTTGTATGCTTATTTGTTGAAATGTTGATACAACTAGTATGTTTATCTATTGTAAAATAGGAAACGTTTAATATGAGTCACTGTCTCATATAAATGGTTGGCCAGTTTCTGAGCCGTTGATGTGAATTGTGAAATTGATAAGAAATGAAAAATGAAATGAAACATGAAAATAGTGGTCATGAAATGGAAATGGATTATGAATTGATTTATGGAAATTGAACATTTATCAATTGCTAATGTCTTAGTTATTGCCCATACTATGTTTAGTATATTTCTACTGGGCGTTGGCTCACCCTATATGGGGCATTATTTTCAGGTACAGGTAGTACGCCACCTCCAAGGATATAGCTTGGATGATGATGAGAGTTGAAGACTCTTTTTTTTTGTTGTTGTTTATTTTGTTTGTATTACATATATATCAAGCCAAGGACTTATTTTGTATAGAGTTAGTACTCTTCTTTTGTGTAACCAAGTGCTGACTTGGAAAGCTGTAAGCCCATAGGGCGTTTGTTTTTGTTGTTAACGTGTAATACTATTGTAAGAACTACTCTGATGAATATAAATGGTTGGTTTCTTTTATATCAATCCATGTCTCCAGTGATGGGTTTTATGTATTATTTTGAGGGCGTTACACAGACTTATCAGCTGATGCTAATAATTTTGACAGTGTGACTGGAAAAAAAAAAAGAAAAAAAAGAGAGAAATGATTTGCCAATTACAATCAAGTATTTAACTCAGAAATTATTTTACTTAAAAAGTAATCTAAGTGATATTTGAAAACTAAAACAATTCCAATAACAAGATTAATAAAGCAAATTTTACATGTTTTCATTCTATGACACAAATTCAAAATTCTTAAACAATTACAAAATTTATTCCCAAAATAAATAAATAAAAACAGAATTTATACCAAAAAAAAAAACAATCATTGCGAATATTTAAAACATTACTTAAATACATATTTTAACCTAAATATATTAATGTCTTCGTGTAAAAGAGAAAAATAAGACTAATATTTTCTTTCACCTAGATGGACAATGTATGTTAGATAATTCCATTCATATCATAATATAATGTTTATTAATTCAATAAGTATCATATCAAAGTAGTGAGTTGGTATCAGTTACAAATCATAAGCAAATTTAAAAATCAAAAATTGAAAATTCTATGACACAAATTCATTTTTTTATTCTATGACACAAATTCAAAATTCTTAAACAATTATAAAATTTATTCCCAAAATAAATAAATAAATAAATAGAAACATAATTTATACAAAAAAATATAAAAACAATAAACAATCATTGGGAATATTTAAAACATAATTTTAAAACTTTACTTAAATAGATTATTTAATACAAAATATTAGAACATACTTTTAGCTTGAGAATGATTGAATCCAATTCTTTTTTATTTTTCTTCCAGAAGATGGTTTAAAACCAATTATAAACCAAAGAAAATTATTTCATAATTTTAAAACATTACTTAAATATATTAATGTCTTCGTGTAAAAGAGAAAAATAAGACTAATATTTTTTTCACCTAGTTGGACAAATATGTCAGATAATTCCATTCATATCATAATATATTGTTTATTAATTCAATAAATATCATATCAAAGTAGTAAGTTGGTATCAGTTACAAATCATAATCAAATTCAAAATTCAAAATTCTATGACACAAATTCAAAATTCTTAAACAATTATAAAATTTATTACCAAAATAAATCAACAAAAACTTAATTTATACCGAAAAAAATCAAAACAATAAACAATCATTGAGAATATTTAAAACATAATTTTAAAACATTGCCTAAATATATTATTTAATACGTAATATTAAAACATACTTTTAGCTTGAGAATGACTGAATCCAATTCTTTTTTCTTTTTCTTCTAGAAGATGGTTTAAAAATAATTATGGACCAAAGAAAATTATTTCATAAATTTAAAACATTGCTTAAATAGATTAATGTCTTCGTGTAAAAGAGAAAAATAAGAGTAAATTGGGATTCTCTAACCAGTATGATTGTAGAAAAAATCGATAAAGAAAAAGACAAAAAAGGAAAGGGCAAAGCATAAGGCTTTGTCTCCCACCAGAATCCTTCAACCAGAACGTCGGTATAAAACGACAAAGCCCCTTTCGGCAAAGGCAGATTCTTTGTTTGCCATCCAGAAAAGAGAAATAAAAATCTCATATCCGTCCAAAGAAGATAAGGAAGCTGGAGATTCCCAATTGGCTAGAGGATACGGATGATCGACTTCACCCATGAAGGACACGCCACCTGTCCTCACCTTATCTTTTATCTTTATTTCCTTTGTCTATAAAAGAAAAAGACCTCACCCTTGTTGAGTCAGAATATCTTTTAATTTGGTTTTCCCCACTCTCTCTCCATGTAAGCTCTCTCTTGTAATAAAATTTCTTCAATATATAAATTAAGTGTTGAAGACTTATGCTGTTTTGAAGACATAAATGTTTGTAAGTATTTCTTAATGTATGCCCTCTGTGAATTTACTTGTTGATGTTTTACATGTTTTAGATTTTTATATTACTAGTCTTAATCATTGTTTAACTGTTATTCAAGACCCGTATCCCCAGCCTTGGGCTACTCAACAGTTAGAATTCTATGATCAGCAGATTCACAGAATACAACAGCAAATCCAAGAACATATTTGTGTGTGGGCGGCCGCCGTTTGGCCTCCACCTCAATGGTAAATCATGAGACCATATATGTTATAATTTGTTTGTCATATACTTGTATTATGTTGATTTATATTCCTGGGTTTGTGCTGAACAATGGTAGAACAGAGAAAGGTTAAGTGGGACGTCACCCAAGTCGCGTTTAGGTTTAAAGACCATCTTTGCAGAGATTGCATTTAGGTCTGTGTCCTAGTAAACCGTTGAAAGACGTGCTTAGCCTTATCCCTGTATGTTGAGCACCTTATATTGGTATCAGAGCCAAGTTAATACATTAATGTAATACAATTATATAATATTTAAATTATCCATCTATGGTCAAATAAAATGAATGGAAGAAGAAGCACCCATCACAACAGTAGCTAATACAGTAGCTTCTACATCAGAAGCAACAGAATTAAAATCAATTATGATGAATTCACATTCAATGTAAATCTCAAAGAGGTCAATACACCTTCTATGATCTATGTTTATTTCTATTTTTTGTTCTTAGCATTAGCCAATGTTCTAAATGTTTCCCTCCATGGAAATCTCAATAGAGCTGTCTCTACCAAAACTTGAAGCTACCCTTTTTCTCTTTGACCTCCCTGATATCAATCTTTATTGTCTCCAAATTGTTCTCTGTCCCCTTCACGTCACCTTCCATATCCGTCTTTAAGCTTTTGATGGTAACTGTAAGACTATTGGGCGAAGTTCCGAGCTCCTCCTTAGGCTTGGTTGGCATAAGCGACTTCATGTATGATGCAAAACTAATAATAGTGAATATAGAGGCAAGAAGATGGAACCGGTCACTTAGGCTAGAAGCAGTCTTTCTGTCATAATCAATGACGTATACGGGGTGGATGTCACGACCCCATCCTGCCCCTAGTAGGATGGTTCGATGATGGCCAGTAATGCGAGATTACCAAAGGCCAACTTACAAAGATTCATACACAATCAGAGTATACATATGGGGCTTACATATGGGGCTTACATGTGCGGAAGCAATAAATTTAAATATAAATAGTCCACAAGAGCTGTGCATACATCAAATGAAATATCGTACATAACGTGGTTTCACAACTTGAATACAACTAAAATAAATACATATTATGTCTTGATCAAAAGGCTTCTCAAACCGACATATACAAAATGAACTACAATGACCAAGCCAAAAAGCATAATCTTCAAGATGCTACAAAATATGAATCCAAACAACTTGCAAATAATCATCTAGGCATCACCGCCTTCTTGCTCGTCACCTACATATATATATGGAGAGGGTGAGCCTGGATACTTAGTGAATGATATAATTAATAAAGGTTTGAATGAATGATATCCGAGATCTTTATCAAAAGAATACATATAATAACTTGTACAAATCAAGGGATGAACCAAGTTCATCTATCAAATCTTTCAAAACTTCAAGGGATGCTTACTAGCATCAATATAATACAAGGGATGACATTTCGAACAAACCCACGTGGTAAACCGTCGGGGGCAAGACAAAGGAGATATCTCAAACAAACGCGCTAGTTGCATTATAGTCCCCTAGCACTAAGGACTTTCCAAGAATGTCATCAAAACAAGATAATACTTGATACAAAACTAGGGATAATCATTCATGCTTGATCAAATACTTTTCCAAAACGAAGCAAAGCTTTATCAAAACTTTATAACATAGCTTTATTAAAAATACCACTCACATAGCTCTTCGGGTGTTGGGATTACAAGCAAGGATTCAAGGCCTACAAGTACATAATAAATCCCATTGAATGCATTTCAAGAAGACAAGAAGAGATGCTCAAAGATGGATATGAAATGCATTCCCAAAACAAGCTTTACATGAGTGCAAATGATTTCGGCATTCCCTCAAAACTAAGTCAAGTCAGAGCAAAACATGCTGGGGGTTAAAACACTGTCTTTTCATCGCGAAAAAACATGCTGGGTACCAACCAGGTCTTGGCCGAGGTCCCACAACTCTTGGCTGAGGTATGGTCCCGATGACCACATTCAGGGAAATGGAGTTTGGAAATTCTGGGTTTCTTTTTGAAGAACATGAAGGACATGAATGCTAAAATCTTAACTTCTTTATTCAAAATCTGAGATTTCATGAGATGAGTTCGAAAACATGGACCTTGGTACCCATACTTGAAGATCTTATGAAAACAAACACAAAAACATGGATCTTGATAAAAGCTTTCGGATCAAAACATGATTTTTCTTCAAGAACACAAGAACATCATTTTCTCTTTCTAGAACAAACTTTAAATTAATGCATGCCTCATGAATCATGCTAGATCATGCAATGTGATCAACTAAACATAAAGAACAACAAGAGCAAATCAAGAATCTAGCCTCAAAACACGGATCAAACAGTTTAGACTCTAAGGATTAAGCTTGAAAATCTACTTCTCTTTCAAAAACTCCTTCTTCCTCTTCCTAGAGCTTCTCTCTCTTCCTAGGACAAAGATATAACAAAATGATATGTTTTCTCTACTGCTGACTGACTTAACCCTCTGCTAGGACACGTCGCAAAGGCTGGTTGGCTCTCCTAAAAAAGGTGACTGATTGACAAGATAAGAGCATGACAAAGGTGTACAACAAGTATGGTGACATGGGCACTCCGGGTAGGTAATGATCTCGGATTAGGACATAGGCTTCGGCAAGTAAGGTCTCAATGATCTTGGCTAGGAAGGATAACACTTGGCCTAGCTGTGCCACACCTCGGCCTAGATGTGCCACACCTCGGTCTAGGTCATACCAGTCCAGGGACAAGACCACTAGGTGCAGGGATCAAAGATCTAGAATGTCTAGATGAGAACATCTCGGCCTGGATGATACACATCTCGGCCTGGGTGATGCACACCTCGGCCTAGATGATGACATCTCGGCCAATATGCCAGGGCAAAGGTGGAGGTCAACCAAAGTGGATTCCAAAATGGTCCTAGGTATAAGAGGTTCAAGGGTGTGACCTAGACTTAAGATGACATCGACTCCACACACCAAGCAAGAAACAAAACATGCAAGTAACACTTAGACAAAACAAATCAAGGTCTGTAAATGCAACTTAACAGAACAATTCATGTGCATGCTTGTGAGCATGACCAAGAAAAAGCGAGGGTTGTTACATCCTATCCCCCTTAAAGAAGTTTGCTCCCCAAACTTGAGTTACTTTGCCCCAAAAACAATTCCGGATGTTGGATTCTCATTTCTTCTTCGATTTCCCATGTAGCATCCTTGCCATAATGCTCTTTCCATTCAACCTTCACCATCGGTATCAATTTGTTCCTCAACTGTTTGACTTGCCTATCAAGAATCCGTATCGGCTTCTCCTCGTAACCCAAATCTTCATTAATCACAATCCCGAAATGATCAATCACATGCAATGGGTTCCGAATATACTTCCTCAACATCGAAATGTGAAACACATTGTGGACTTGACTTAATTTTGGTGTCAAAACAAGTCTGTAAGCAACTGGGTTAACTCTTTCAAGGATTTCAAATGGTCCAATATAACGAGGTGCTAATTTACCTTTCTTCCCAAATCTTGAAACTCCCTTCATTGGCAAAATCTTCAAGAACACATGATCCCCAACTTCAAATTCTAGCTCTCTTCTCCTCTGGTCGGCATAACTCTTTTGTCGACTCTGAGCAGTCCTAATTCTTTGTCGGATAAGTTTAATCTTCTCAGTTGTCACTTGAACCAGTTCGGGACCGATTAAAGCTTTGTCTCCTAGTTCGGTCCAACATATCGGCGATCTGCACTTCCTTCCGTACAGAGCTTCATACGGCGCCATGCCAATGCTAGCTTGATAACTGTTGTTGTAAGAAAATTCTACCAATGGCAAATGCACTTCCCAACTTCCCTTGAAGTCTAATACACATAGTCTAAGCATATCTTCAAGTGTCTGAATTGTTCTCTCTGTTTGCCCATCGGTCTGGGGATGAAAAGCGGCGCTAAACCTCAAATCGGCTCCCAAAGCTCCTTGTAGACTCTGCCAAAATCTAGAGACAAACTTCGGATCTCGGTCTGACACAATGGACATCGACACTCCATGAAGTCTAACAATCTCATTCATATACAACAAAGCAAGTTGATCGGCATTAAACATAGTCTTAACAGGTAAGAAGTGTGCTGACTTAGTTAATCTATCAACGATAACCCAAATCGAATCCATTCCTTTTTGTGTTGTCGGCAAACCAACAACAAAATCCATGGAGATGTGTTCACATTTCTACTCGGGAATTAACAAAGGTTGAAGAAGTCCTACTGGCCTCTTATGCTTTGCTTTCACTTGTTGACAATATAGGCACTGGGATACGAACTCAGCTATTTCTCTTTTCATATTTGGCCACAAAAAAGTTTGCTTCACATCCTGGTACATCTTGGTATTTCCTGGATGAACGGCAAATCTGGAACCATAGGATTCCTGCAAAATTTTCCTCTTCAACTCTGGGACGTCGGCCATGCACAACCTTCCTTCAAACTTAAGTACCTGATTCTCAACGGTGTACCCTGACCTCGGCTTGGTGACAAACTCATCAATTACCTTCTAGAAGAATTCATCCTCCCTCTGTCTTGTCTTTACCTCCTCAATAATAGTCGGCTCCACTGAAATCATTGCTAAACATGCCAAACTCCCAACTAATTTCCTGCTCAAAGTGTCGGCCACCGAGTTTGCTTTACCTGGATGATACTGAATCTGCATATCGTAGTCTTTCAATAGCTCAAGCCATCTTCTCTGCCTCATATTCAATTCTTTCTGAGAGAACAAGTACTTCAAACTCTTGTGGTCGGTGAAAACTTGGCAAGAAGCTCCATACAAGCAATGGCGCCAAATTTTCAAGCCAAACACTACGGCTGCTAGTTCTAAGTCGTGGGTAGGATAATTCTTTTCATGGGGCTTTAGCTGGCAAGATGCATATACTATAACCTTACCCCCTTGCATTAATACATAACCCAAACCCTTATGTGAAGCATCACTATAAATATGAAATTCATCATTACCTGATGATAGTACGAGAGCTGGTGCTGTCACTAACCTTGCCTTAAGTTCCTGGAAGGCTGATTCTCTACCCTCGGTCCACTCATATGTCACTCCCTTCCGAGTCAATTGCGTCAATGGTACTTCAATCTTCGAGAAATCCTTCACAAACTTTCTGTAATAACCTGCCAAACCCAGAAAACTACGAACCTCGGAAACGTTAGTCGGTGTCGGCCAATTCACAATGGCTTCAATTTTGCTAGGATCAACCGAAATACCTTCTTCATTAATCATATGTCCTAAAAATGAGATGCTAGAAAGCCAAAACTCACACCTGCTAAGCTTGGCATACAACTTTTTGTCTCTCAAAATCTGTAAGGCAAGTCTCAGATGCTTCTCATGTTTAGCTTCACGCTTGGAATAGATCAATATATCGTCAATGAAAACAACCACAAAATCATCTAGGTATGGCTTAAAGACTCTATTCATCAAATCCATGAATGCTGCAGGAGCATTAGTCACCCCAAAAGGCATTACCAAAAATTTGTAGTGGCCATATCTTGCTCGAAAAGCGGGCTTCTTAACATCCTCGGCTTTAACCTTAAGCTGATGGTAGCCCGACCTAAGATCAATTTTAGAAAAGACTCGTGCTCCTCATAGTTGATCAAGCAAATCATCGATCCTCGGCAATGGGTACTTATTCTTAATGGTCACCTTGTTCAGTTCTCGGTAATCAATACAAAGACGAAGTGTGCCATCCTTTTTCTTCACAAATAGAACTGGTGCTCCCCAAGGTGAAGTGCTCGGCCTAATAAAGCCCTTATCTAACAACTTTTGTATTTGTAGCTTCAACTCCTTTAGCTCGGTTGGGGCCATTCTATAGGGTGTTTTGGAGATGGGCTGGGTTCCCGACATAACGTCAACAGTAAAGTCTGCTTCTCTATCGATTAAGTGGCCAGGGAAATCATTTGGAAAGACGTCAGGGAATTCATTAACAATTGGGATATCGGCCATTTCGTCGTTTCCATTTGGATTACTTAGTACACTACACAGATAACCTCAACACCTTTTTTAGATTAACTTATAAGCCTTCATGGACGAAATCAAGTAAGGTGGGGATACTACTCCTTTACCCTGAAACATAACCTCGGCTTGGTTTGGGGGTTTCAATGTGACACTTTTGGAAACACAATTAATGGATGCACAATTAATTACCAACCAATCCATTCCCAATAAAGCATCAAAATGAGTCATGTTCAACGGCATCAAATGAACTAGCAATTCGACATTCTCAATTATATCTACGCATGCTCTATAAATGGATGCGACAGTCATAGTTCTCCCAGACGGAGTAGATACAAATAACACATAACCAAGGGGCTCTAGTTCCTTATTCAACTTCTTGGCAAACTTAGTAGATACAAATGAATGTGTAGAACCCGAATCAATCAATATATATGCATCTTGAGAGCAAATTGAAAGGGTACCTGACACTACTGTCTCAGCACTCTGGGTGTCTCCTGGCACTAATGCAAAGACTCTGCCCTGCCTCGTCTGCGCCTTGCCAACGTTGCTTTTCTATACGGCACCTGAAGTACTCCCATTGTTCTTACCCTCATTAGACTTAGTCTTGGGACAGTCTTTAATGCGATGACCCATCTCACCATATTCGAAACAAGCTCCAGACTCCCAACGACAAACTCTAGAATGTGGTTTCCCGCAACTCGAACATGTCGGCCTAGTGTCACTTCCCCAATTTGAGTTACTTGAATTGCCGACATTCACTCTCTTCTTGGTATCAAACGATGTTCGGCGATTTTCATAGTTCTGCCTCTTTCTCTGACTCTCTCCTGCACTTTGATATCTGTTCAAGTTGGCTTCTACCAGGATGGCCTTGTCCAATACTTCGGTGTAAGTCGGCATGTTGAGCATATTCACCCGATCTTGTATGGGTCCACGAAGCCCACTCTCAAATTTCCTAGCTTTTCTATATTCGTTATTGACCATGTCGGGTGCATACCTTGCTAACTCGGTGAAAGAACGATCGTATTTGGCCACTGTTTTGCTGCCCTGTGTTAACATCTGAAACTCTATGGTCTTGCGGTCTCGAACACTATGGGGAAAGTGCTTGTCATAAAATAACTCCAAAAATCTGGCCCAAGTCAAACCCGAATTACCTTCTCAGACCATCATCCACCATCTGCGAGTGTCGTCATCCAACGCGAATGCTGCCAATGACACCTTCTGAGCGTCGGTGCTAGGAAAAATCTCAAACAACTTCTCCACTTCCAAAACCCACGCTTCGGCTTTCAACGGCTCTATGCCCCATTGGAATCTCGGCGGATTCATTTTCTTGAACTCTTTGATCAAAGTTATCGTCCCGTCCCCATATAAAGCTGGCTGTGGAGGCACTTGCGGCACTGGAGGAGGTGGAGGTGGAACGGCATTTCGGCCGTTTGTTTGCTCGGCCTGAGTAAAGGTGGTACTAGTGTCTTGTGGCCTAGGTTGTCTCAACTCACGGACCAAACCTTCGACCAACCTTTCTAGTCTGTCCAAACTGTCCTCGGAATGATCTCGGCCAACTGCAGGTCTACCCCTTCTCATGATGCTAAGAGTATGCAAAATATGACTTTAAAAAAAAATAAGCAAACAGACATGTATGCAAGTAACAAACAATTATGCCGAGATGATGCACACCGTGTCAAATAGCACGCAATATGATGCAGTCCTAACATCATTCTAAGGGACATCCTATGCTCTTTAGGACTCAAAGTGTGTGAATAACGTACTATAAGGAACCGGTGCTCTGATACCAATCTGTCATGACCCTATCCCGCCCCTAGTAGGATGGTGCGATGATGCCCAGTAATCCGAGATTACTAAAAGCCAACTTACAAAGATTCACACACAATCAGAGTATACATATGGGGCTTACATGTGCGGAAGCAATAAATTTAAATCTAAATAGTCCACAAGAGCTGTGCATACATCAAATGAAATGTCATACATAACGTGGTTTTACAACTTGAATACAACTAAAATAAATACATATTACATCTTGATCAAAAGGCTTCTCAAGCCGACATATACAAAATGAACTACAATGACCAAGCCAAGAAGCATAATCTTCAAGATGCTACAAAATATGAATCCAAACAACTTGCAAATAATCATATAGGCGTCACCGCCTTCTTGCTCGTCACCTACATATATATATGGAGAGGGTGAGCCTGGATACTCAGTGAATGATATAATTAATAAAGGTTTGAATGAATGATATCCGAGATCTTTATCAAAATAATACATATAATAACTTGTACAAATCAAGGGATGAACCAAGTTCATCTATCAAATCTTTCAAAGCTTCAAGGGATGCTTACTAGTATCAATATAATACAAGGGATGACATTTCGGACAAACCCACGCGGTAAACCATAGGTGGCAAGACAAAGGAGATATCTCAAACAAACGCGCTAGTTGCATTATAGTCCCCTAGCACTTAGGACTTTCCAAGAATGTCATCAAAACAAGATAATACTTGATACAAAACTAGGGATAATCATTCATGCTTGATCAAATACTTTTCCAAAACGAAGCAAAGCTTTATCAAAACTTTATAACATAGCTTTATTAAAAATACCACTCACATAGCTCTTCGGGTGTTGGGATTACAAGCAAGGATTCAAGGCCTACAAGTACATAATAAATCCCATTGAATGCATTTCAAGAAGACAAGAAGAGATGCTCAAAGATGGATATGAAATGCATTCCCAAAACAAGCTTTACATGAGTGCAAATGATTTCGGCATTCCCTCAAAACTAAGTGAAGCCAGAGCAAAACATGCCGGGGGTTAAAACACTGTCTTTTCATCGCGGGAAAACATGCTGGGTACCAACCAGGTCTTGGCCGAGGTCCCACACCTCTTGGCTGAGGTATGGTCCCGATGACCACATTCAGGGAAATGGAGTCTGGAAATTCTGGGTTTCTTTTTGAAGAACATGAAGGACATGAATGCTAAAATCTTAACTTCTTTATTCAAAATCTAGGATTTCATGAGATGAGTTCGAAAACATGGACCTGGGTACCCATACTTGAAGATCTTATGAAAACAAACACAAAAACATGGATCTTGATGCAAGCTTTCGGATCAAAACATGGTTTTTCTTCAAGAACACAAGAACATCATTTTCTCTTTCTAGAACAAACTTTAAATTAATACATGGCTCATGAATCATGCTAGATCATGCAATGTGATCAAACAAACATAAAGAACAACAAGAGAAAATCAAGAATCTAACCTAAACACAGATCAAAAGGTTTAGACTCTAAGGATTAAGCTTAGAAATCTACTTCTCTTTCAAGAACTCCTTCTTCCTCTTCCTAGAGCTTCTCTCTCTTCCTAGGACAAAGATATAACAAAATGATATGTTTTCTCTACTGCTGGCTGACTTAACCCTCTGCTGGGACACATGGCAATGACTGGTTGGCTCTCCTCAAAAAGGTGACTGACTGACAAGACAAGAGGATGACAAAGTGTGTACAACAAGTAAGGTGACATGGGCACTCTGGTAGATAATGATCTCGGGTTAGGACATAGGCTTCGGCAAGTAAGGTCTCAATGATCTCGGCTAGGAATGATAACACTTGGCCTAGCTGTGCCACACCTCAGCCTAGATGTGCCACACCTCGGTCTAGGTCATACCAGTCCAGGAACAAGACCACTAGGATGTCTAGATGAGAACATCTCGGCCTGGGTAATGCACACCTCGGCCTAGATGATGACATCTCGGCCAATATGCCAGGCCAAAGGTGGAGGTCAACCAAAGTGGATTCCAAAATGGTCCTAGGTATAAGAGGTTCAAGGGTGTGACCTAGACTTAAGATGACATCGGCTCTACACACCAAGCAAGAAACAAAACATGCAAGCAACACTTAGACAAAACAAATCAAGGTCTGTAAATACAACTTAACAAAACAATTCATGTGTATGCATGTGAGCATGACCAAGATAAAGCGAGGGTTGTTGCAGTGGCCCCACTTCTTCTTGACAGCCACAGACTTATCAGCTGATGCTAATAATTTTGACAGTGTCACTGGAAAAAAAAAAGAAAAAAAAAGAGAAAGAAATCACTACGATTTGCTAATTACAATCAAGTTTTTAACTCAGAAATTATTTTACTTAAAAAGTAATCTAAGTGATATTTGAAAACTAAAACAATTCCAATAATAAGATTAATAAAGCAAATTTTAAATGTTTTCATTCTATGACACAAATTCAAAATTCTTAAACAATTACAAAATTTATTCCCAAAATAAATAAATAAAAACAGAATTTATACCAGAAAAAAAAAATCATTGCGAATATTTAAAACATTACTTAAATACATGTTTTAACCTAAATATATTAATGTCTTCGTGTAAAAGAGAAAAATAAGACTAATATTTTCTTTCACCTAGTTGGACAAAGTATGTCAGATAATTCTATTCATATCATAATATAATGTTTATTAATTCAATAAGTATCTATTAGGTTTTATTTTTGGCAATCCCGTTTGACAAAACTCCTTTCAGTTTGTATTTGTTTTCGCACTTTTTATTTCAGTGAGGCTATGAGAGTTTAGATGCGAATCCAACCCGAATTGTGCCTTTCAGAGAAGTTTGTGATGCTAATGCTTTCAAGATTGCCACTTCGCTGATTATGACGGGGATCGAGTGGAGATTACCCCGCTCGAGCGGAGAATCCCTGGTTCCAGCAGTTTTGGTCGCCTGTAAAAGTACTAAGATGTGTGATTTCACGCTCAAGTGGGTTCTCCAGCGCTCGAGCGGACCTCTATTATATCACGCGCATATTTTGCTGAAGCCGCTCAAGCGGGCTATTGGGTGCTCGAGCGGAGATCGCGGGACAGATTCTATAAATTCGTGTGTTGGGTCAGATTTTAGGATTACTCCTCCAGATCTTCTTTTTGGGTTTTAGGGTTTATATCTGGGGATACTTTGTGAGTTTTCTTTGATGTTTTGATTGAGTATTCAACTCATGTTTTAAAGAGTATACATCAAAGGTTTTGTTTGTTCTACAAAAGAGAGAGTTGTTCTTCGGTGGATTCTGAAGAATTCGAGCCTGAAGCTTTGGTGGATTCCGGGGTGGCTCATCATAAAGACAATTTCGAGGTGAAGACAGGTTGGAAGAGGCACATAGAGGTTGGTTCAATTAGGCATGGATTCGCTAGGTAATTGAGAGTATACCTGTGTAATTCCTTTAAATCTTCTTAGTGGATTGTTTTGTGGCTGTTGCCCGTGGTTTTTAATCATAGTTGGAGGTGTCCAATTGTGGTTTTTTTCCACGTTAAAATCGTTGTGTCTCTTTGTCTTGATTGTTTGATTGGGATTGTTATATTCTGCTTAAAATTGATACATAATCACAAATCAACATCTAGGGTATTTCTAGATTTTTCAGTATCATATCAAAGTAGTGAGTTGGTATCAGTTACAAATCATGAGCAAATTCAAAATTCAAAATTCAAAAATTCTATGACACAAATTCAAAATTCTTAAACAATTATAAAATTTATTCCCAAAATAAATAAATAAATAATTAAATAAATAGAAACAAAATTTATACCAAAAAAAATAAAAACAATAAACAATCATTGGGAATATTTAAAACATTACTTAAATAGATTATTTAATACATAATATTAGAACATACTTTTAGCTAGAGAATGACTGAATCCAATTCTTTTTTATTTTTCTTCTAGAAGATGGTTTAAAACCAATTATAAACCAAAGAAAATTATTTCATAATTTTAAAACATTACTTAAATATATTAATGTCTTCGTATAAAAGAGAAAAATAAGACTAATACTTTTTTTCAGCTAGTTGGACAAAGTATGTCAGATAATTCCATTCACATCATAATATAATGTTAATTAATTCAATAAGTATCATATCAAAGTAGTGAGTTGGTATGAGTTACAAATCATAAGCAAATTCAAAATTCTATGACACAAATTCTTCTTTTCATTCAATGACACAAATTCAAAATTCTTAAACAATTATAAAATTTATTACCAAAATAAATAAATAAAAACATAATTTATACTGAAAAAAATAAAAACAATAAACAATCATTGAGAATATTTAAAACATAATTTCAAAACATTACTTAAATATATTATTTAATACATAATATTAAAACATACTTTTAGCTTGAGAATGACTGAATCCAATTCTTTTTTCTTTTTCTTCTAGAAGATGGTTTAAAAATAATTATGGACCAAAGAAAATTATTTCATAATTTTAAAACATTACTTAAATAGATTAATGTCTTCGTGTAAAAGAGAAAAATAAGAGTAAATTGAGATTCTCTAACCAGTATGATTGCAGAAAAAATCGATAAAGAAAAAGACAAAAAAGGAAAGGGCAAAGCATAAGGCTTTGTCTCCCATCGGAATCCTTCAACCAGAACGTCTGTATAAAATGACAAAACTCCTTTCGGCAAAGGCAGATTCTTTGTCTGCCATCCAGAAAAGAGAAATAAAAATCTTATATTCATCCAAAGAAGTTAAGGAAGCTGGAGATTCCCAATTGGCCAGAGGATAAGGACGATCGACTCCACCCATGAAGGACACGCCACCTGTCCTCACCTTATCTTTTATCTTTATTTCCTTTATCTATAAAAGAAAAAGACCTCACCCTTGTTGAGGCAGAATATCTTTTAATTTGGTTTTCCCCACTCTCTCTCCACGTAAGCTCTCTCTTGTAATAAAATTTCTTCAATATATAAATTAAGTGTTGAAGACTTATGCTGTTTTGAAGACATAAATGTTTGTAAGTATTTATTAATGTATGCCCTCTGTGAATTTACTTGTTGATGTTTTACATGTTTTAGATTTTTATATTACTAGTCTTAATATTATTTAACTGTTATTCAAGACCCATATCCCCGGCCTTGAGCTACTCAACTGTTACAATTCTATGATTAGCAGATTCACAGAATACAACAACAAATCCAAGAACATATTTATGTGTGGACGGCCGCCGTTAGGCCTCCACCTCAATAGTAAGTCATGAGACCATATATATTATAATTTGTTAGTTATATACTTGTATTATGTTGATTTATATTCCTGGGTTTGTGCTGAATAACGGTAGAACAGAGAAAGGTTATGTGGGACGTCACCCAAGTCGCGTTTAGGTTTAAAGACCGTCTTTGCAGAGATTGCATTTAGGTGTGTGTCCTAGTAAACCGTTGACAGACGTGCTTAGCCTTATCCTTATATGTCGAGCACCTTATATTGGTATCAGAGCCAAGTTAGGACATTAATGTAATACAATTACATAATATTTAAATTATCCATCTATGGTCACATAAAACTAATGGCAGAAGAAGCACCCATCACAACAGTAGCTAATACAGTAGCTTCTACATCAGAAGCAACAGAATTAAAATCAATTAAGATGAATTCACATTCAATGTAAATCTCAAAGAGGTCAATCCACCTTCTATGATCTATATTTATTTCTCTTTTTTGTTCTTAGCATTAGCCAATTTCCTAAATGTTTGCCTCTATGGAAATCTCAACAGAGCTGTCTCTACCAAAACTTGAAGCTACACTTTTTCTCTTTGACCTCCTTGATATCATTCTTTATTGTCTCCAAATTGCTCTCTATCACCTTCATGTCACTTGCCATGTCCGTCTTCAAGTTTTTGATGGTAGCTGTAAGGCTATTCAGCGAAGTTCCGAGCTTCTCCTTAGGCATGGTTGGCATAAGTGACTTCATGTACGATGCAAAACTAATAATTGTGAATATAGAGGCAAGAAGATGAAGCCGGTCACTTAGGCTAGAAGTAATCTTTCTGTCATAGTCAACGACGTATACGGGGTGGCCCCACTTCTTCTTGACAACCACAGACTTATCAGCTGATGCTAATAATTTTGGCAGCGTCGCTGGAAAAAAAAAAGGAAAAAAAGAAAAAAAAAGAGAGAGAATGAAATCACTACGATTTGCCAATTACAATCAAGTATTTAACTTAGAAATTATTTTACTTAAAAAGTAATCTAAGTGATATTTGAAAACTAAAACAATTCCAATTACAAGATTAATAAAGCAAAATTTTCATTTTTTCATCTATGACACAAATTCAAAATTCTTAAACAATTACAAAATTTATTCACAAAATAAATAAATAAAAACAGAATTTATACCCAAAAAATAAAAAATAAAAAAATAAACAATCATTGAGAATATTTAAAGCATAATTTTAAAAAATTACTTAATTACATTATTTAAAACATAATATTAAAACATATTTTTGGCATGAGAATGACTGAATCCAATTATTTTTTCTTTTCTTCTAGAATATGGTTCAAAAACAATTTTGGACCAAAGAAAATTATTTCATAATTTTAAAACATTACATAAATATATTAATGTCTTCTTGTAAAAGAGAAAAATAAGACTAATATTTTCTTTCATCTAGTTGGACAATGTATGTCAGATAATTCCATTCATTTCATAATGTAATGTTTATTAATTCAATAAGTATCATATCAAACTAGTGAGTTGGTATCAGTTACAAATCATGAGGAAATTCAAAATTCAAAATTCTATGACACAAATTCATTTTTTCATTCTATGACACAAATTCAAAATTCATAAACAATTATAAAATTTATTCCCAAAATAAATAAATAAGTAAATAAAAACAGAATTTATACCAAAAAAATAAAAACAATAAACAATCATTGTGAATATTTAAAACATAATTTTAAAACATTACTTATGTAACGCCCTCAAAGTAAGACATATGACAAACATACATAAGTTCCATAATCATAAGAGAAACATTATATTTCCATTCATCAGAGTATTCTTCCGAAAGGTGTTACATGTTAACAACAAAATGAATGCCTTACAGGCCTACAACTTTTCAAGTCAACACTTGGTTACAACAAAAGAGGGTTAGATGCCCTTTACAATTAAAGCCCTCGGCTTGGAAAGAAAACATATAAACATAAAATGAAATAACAAAAACTAGAGATTTCTGTCCCCAAAACCTCCCAAGCTATGTCCTTGGAGGCGGCATATCACCTGTACCTGAAAATGGTGTCCCAAGTAGGGTGAGCCAAAGCCCAGTAGAGATATGCTAAACCAAATACGAGAAATAACTAAAATATTAGCATTCGATAAATGGTTAACACTTATTAGCCCATTTACCCCCTTTTACAAAGCCACCAACAAGTACATTCATATTTCAAATCCACTTCTATTCACTTTCCAAGTTAATTCATAAGCATGGGTCATTATTCATTCAAATAATTCATAATGAGCCTACAACTCAAGGTATCAACACTTCAATCATTAACAATTTGAAATGAGACTACAACTCATATAATCAACACTTCAATCAACAACATCATTCAGATGTATATAAGGTTTCGGGACTTTCACCCTGGACACTCCAGTCAACTTAGTTATCAATGGAGTCCATCCCCTATCTCCTCCCAAAACAATGGAGTACATCCCCTATCTCCTCCCAAACAACGGAGTACATCCCCTATCTCCTCCCAAATAAAAATACATATGCAATGTATTTAAACACGTTATCATATACAATGATCAATCATACCACATATTTAATGTGCTAATCCAACCGTCATATTTAATGACATATTCCAATTGATTAGTTTCAATTTACCTAATCATCATGTAGTTCTACAACAATCATGACTATCCTCCACCGATAGCCCAAAACAATTATCTCTAAACACGTAAATAAATCTATCAAGCAGATAAATTATTACATTTTCCATAGATTAGTGATTTATCAATCCAATGACACCATTTAATCACCATTTCCTCCAATTTCATAATTCTCAACTCAATTCCATATTTATACCAAATAATTTATTTAATTTCCAGTTAGGGCAAAACTTCCCCTTTTCAAACATCAAGTCCCAAATACTCACTTTCATCAATTATACAAAAATGGACCCAACCTCAAGACTTCTCATGCACAATGGAGCCCATAGACATGAAACCCCTCTTTTATAATTTCAATTGAAACCCCAACTTGCCCAAAACCTCCAAACACTACCATCTATACAAAATAGCCAACATTTATGTTAAAACCCATTGTAAGAAGTAGATTATCCCTACCTCAAATGGAGAGACTCAAAGGAGATGAAGAGAGAAACCCAAGATGCTCCAAATACTAACTTTTTCGGATCAAAGTGAAGCCCACGAAAAGCTCTAGCTTTCTTACAAAGAGACTAGGGTAGAGAGACCCAACAACAAGGTGTATTTGTAGAGAGAAAGTGTGTAGAGAAAGAGAGAGAGAGAGAGTGTGTCAGATCTAGGGTTTGGAGTGAAAAGGAGATGAAAAAGTGATGTGAAAACCCGCTGCTGCGATCTGATATACACAGGGCTTCCTCGAGCGAATGAGTGGTCGCTCGAGCGACCAGACACAAAGAACCTTGCTCGAGTGCAGGAAGCGTCGCTAAAGCGAACAATGCAAAGCTTCTGGTCTGCAACATAGAAACACACTCAAGTGCAAGAGTTCTCGCTCGAGCGAAGAAACTCAAAACATAGGGCTCCGTCGCTCGAGCGCAAGAAAGCTCGCTCAAGCGAAGAATACCAACCTTCAGGTCCAAACTAGACTCAGACGCATGCTAGAGCGCAAGACTTCTCGCTCGAGCGAAGAGACACATCACAAAAAACTCACTCGAGTGCAAGAACCTTCGCTCGAGCGAAGAAGCAAAAACCTAAGGCTCACTCGAGCGAAGATGCCAAATTCTAGACAGCAACCATTTGTTCCAACACCCAACCAACCTGTTCCAAACTTACCTAACACATCTCACAACTCAAATACAAAGAAATAAAGGACGGAAATGAGATATAGACAACAACAACCACCCACGGAACCGAGTTTGGAATACAAATAAAAATGGAGGAAAAATCGGGATCGCTATAACCTCCCCCCTTAAAGAATTTCGTCCCCAAAATTAGATACATAAGTTTCAAAATTGTGATCTTTTCAATACTCGACATGATTACAATACAACCCTTATCAACATGATCCACTACCGATCATTCCATCTCTTCTCAAGAGAACAACTTACCAATACATAGCTCAACATACATTATCAGTATGCATCTTTCTAAAATTCAACAAATTTCAATACACATATTCCATAATTCCATAACATATTCAATGTTAATAATATATTTGCATTTCTACACCACATTCAACATATACAATGTTAAATTTAACTCACATTTCCAAAACATATTTAACAATTTCAATACTTCTATAATCCAAAACATATCCAATGTTCTTAGAGTTTATCAACAAAACAAAATTCTCAACACATGGTCAAACATTAACAATCAAAGTCCGGATATTTCCCTCGGACCTCCAATTCAAGTTCCCAAGTTGCTTCCTCAACCCCGTGATACTTCCACAACACTTTGACCAAGGGAATTGTCTTGCCTCGCAAGACTTGGTCCTGCCTATCAAAGACCCTCACGGGTCTCTCCTCATATGAAGCATCCTTGTCTACCTCTAAGTCGGTCTAATCCAATACATGAGATGGATTTGGCTCGTATTTCCGAAGCATACTAACATGAAACACGTCATGCACTCTGGACAACTGCGGCGGTAAAGCTAGATGCTATACAACCTCCCCAATTCGCTCAAGGATCTCAAAAGGGCCAATAAACCGAGGGGACAACTTCCCACTCTTCCCAAACCTCATCAAACCCAACCTAGGTGATATTTTCAGAAAGACGTGATCACCCACCTCAAATGGCAAAGGTCTCCTCCTACGGTCGGCATAACTTTTTTGGCGACTTTGGGCTGTAACAAGTCTCTTACGGATTAGTGCCACTTTCTCCGTCGTTTCCCGAACCAACTCTGAACCCAACAGAGGTGCATCACCCACCTCGGCCCAACACACTGGAGACCTACACGGTCGGCCATACAAGGCCTCAAACGGTGCCATACCAATACTCGATTGGAAACTGTTATTGTAGGTAAATTCCACTAAGGGTAAGTGTCTCTCCCACAACCCTTTAAAGTCAAGGATACAACCTCGAAGCATATCCTCAAGTATCTGAATGGTGCGCTCTGACTGCCCGTCAGTCTGATGATGGTAAGCCATACTAAAAGACAATCTAGTGCCTAAGGCACTCTGCAAACTCTGCCACAACCTAGCAGTAAAACACGGATCTCTATCTGAGACAATCGACACTGGGACTCTGTGCAACCTCACTATGTCCTGAATATACAAGTCGGCAAGGTGATCCACCGAATCTCTCATGCGCATCAGGATAAAGTGCGCCGACTTAGTCAACCGGTCCACTACTACCCAAATGGCATCACTATTCCATTGAGTCCTTGGAAGACCTACAACGAAGTCCATCGTGAGATGCTCCAATTTCCACTCAGCTATAGACAAAGGTTGCAACAAACCCGCTGGCTTCTGATGCTCGGCCTTCACTTGTTGACAAGTAAGGTACTTTGACACAAACATCGCCACGTCTTTCTTTATACCCCTCCACCAAAACTGGCGACTCAGATCATGATACATCTTTGTGCCTCCTGGATGCACTGCAAGGCGTGAATGATGAAACTCTTGGAGTACTTCCTTTCGACAAGACTCCGGTACAAACAAACGATCTCGGTACCTCACACTCAGGTCAGGATACATGGTCAAACCCTTCTCTACCTTCCCACTGGATATTTTACCCCGGAGAGATTCTACCTCAAGGTCATCCTTCTGTGCCTCTAACACTCGATTCACAAGTCTAGGTTGTGCAACTACAGAAAACAAGGTTGCAGACTCAACAGACTCGCCCAGATGCAAGTCAAATTCCCCAAAAGCACCCAGCATCTCCCATTCCCAGATAGAAATAAAAGCTACATCACCAAAGGACTTCCTATTTAGGCCATCGGCAACAACATTGGCCTTCCCCGGATGATAATGCAACACAAAGTGATAATCTTCTATGAACTCCATCCATCTCCTCTGCCTCAAATTCAAGTCCTTTTGTGTAAACAGATACTTCAAACTCTTATAATCCGAGAACACCTCGAATCTCTCACCATAAAGATAGTGCCTCCAAATCTTCAAGGCGAAAATCACAGCTGCTAACTCTAAGTCGTGAGTAGGGTAATTCCTCTCGTGTGTTTTCAACTGCTGCGAGCCAAGGCTACTACTTTTCCTTCTTGCATCAATACACAACCCAAACCCTCTCGTGAGGCATCACAAAACACTGTATAACCCAAACCCCTCTCCGGAATAATCAAGGCTGGAGCGGTGGTAAGTCTAACCTTAAGTTCTTGGAGCAACTTTTCACAAGTCTCACTCCATACAAATTTGACCCCTTTCCGTGTCAATCTAGTCAAAGGCGAAGCTAGCCTGGAGAAATCTTTCACAAACCGACGGTAATACCCTGCCAATCCTAGAAAACTACGGATCTCAAAGGCATTCTTTGGTTGTGCCCAATCCTGCACTGCCTTTATCTTGGATGAATCTACAGTCAACCTTTCCCCAGATACCACGTGGCCTAAGAATTTAACCTCTCTTAGTCAGCACTCACACTTTCCAAACTTAGCATACACCTTATGGGCTCTAAGCAACTCAAGCACCACTCGCAAGTGTTCCTCGTCTTCCTCCTTAGAAGGTGAATAAATCAGAATGTCATCCACAAAGACGACTATGAAGCGATCTAAGAACTCTCAGAAAATCTGATTCATCAAATCCACAAACACAGCCGGTGCATTGGTAAGCCCAAAAGGCATCACTAGAAACTCATAATGGCCATACCGCGAACAGAATGCCGTCTTCGGGATATCCTCCTTCCTGACCCTCAACTGATGGTAACCCGACCTCAAGTTTATCTTAGTAAAACAACGGGATCCTTTCAACTGATCAAACAAATCATCAATACGAAGCATAAGGTATTTGTTCTTAACTGTAGCCCGATTCAATTTCCGGTAATCGATGCAAAGTCTTAAAGCCCCATCTTTCTTCTTAGCAAAGGGGGCCAGTGCTCCCCAAGGCGAAGTACTAGGGTGAATAAAACCCTTATCTAACAATTCCTAGACTTGGATCTTTAACTCACTCAACTTGGCTGGGGCAAAACGATACGGTGCCATAGAAATTGGTGTCGTGTCAGGCACTAAGGCAATAGAGAACTCAATCTCTCAATGTGGTGGTGTAGACGCGCCTGCGGAGGGGGGGGCCTCATGCTACTACAGTTCGGACTCGCGATTTTTGTTGTCGCGGTTCTTAATCTGAACCAAAGAGTCCAAATCTGGCAAATCGTTTTGAGAAACAGATTTTTGAAAAAGTAGTGCCAAACATGGACTGTTTTGCCAGATACAGAGTCGCCACCTAAATATTTTTTAAATGGGAAAATTTAGGAAACCTTGACTCGGTGCCGAAGGCCACATGTCCGTCATCACCGGAGTTGTCTCGGCTCGGGAGCTTGGGTACGATCGGGGAAGGTCAGCTATGAGCACCCCCTTTCGCCCGGTCCGATGACCGGCCTCTACTAACCATGATATCCGATTTTGAAAACGTTATGTGTTCTTATTCCATTTATTAGCCTAGAATTACTATGTTATGCGCGCAGCAAACAAGTATAGACTAGATTGCCTAATTTGGAAAGAAACATTGCATATCCGTTTGTTTTGAAAAGCACTTTGGAATTTGCTACTCGCAAGTAGGCTAAAAACACGGATTTCAATGAGTTTTTCCAACTCAAACAATCCAACCTTCACCCACAGGCATTCAAACAATTTAATCTCACATAAGCATTTAGCCGCATGGCAAGCATACTGTCATGTTAACATTCACACGCATGCGAGATGCTAAAGCGAAAATACTTACATTGTACTCCGTGCCAAAACAGTAAACTAGTTAGCAAACATGCGTGTCCTAGTTCATGTTAAATTGCCTAATGCAACACATACAGGATGCAATTAGATAGGCTCGGCTAACCTAAGCATGGCATATGAAATGCGATCAACTATCACATATTCAATTTTTGAATTGAAGTACAAATGCAGTTAGCGTGATGTACCGAGCCTAATGTATGTAATACAAATGTATGGATGCACGCATGCATAGCATAGGGCATGCTAATTTTAAAGATGCGCTAATCTACCATCATAAGCAGGTAAATAAAAGGGACGAAAGAAGTGGGGTTGGAAGGCATACACACACTCACGCACACTTATTACATATTTACCCTCACTCGGAGGGACCAAATAAATATTACAAATTAATTAACTACGCAAGCAAATTAATAATTACAAATTGCCTAATCAACTAAGCAAATTAACTAAAACTAAGAAAACAGGAAAGATGCCTCGGGAAACGCGCCGCCATGCATAGGCTGCCTCTGTTTTCCTTCCTTCACTCCTCTGGAGGCTGTCAAAACCTCAGGACTGCATCCTTGGGCACTGGGGAGTGCCACCGGCTGAGTGGAATTACCACCGGCGGTGGTGTGTGGCCATCGGCACAAAATGAAGCTGTCGGCATAGGAATTGTTCCCGGTCGGCACCTTACACTGCCGGTCGGCAGAGTGTTCCTGCATAATCTGCAAATGACAGCAACAGAGGGCAAGGCAAAGCATGGCAGCACAATTCAAGGCATATATGCACCAACCATGTCCCTTATCATGATAATGACTCAAAGGGGCATGTGCCTCGATTCTCGGACCACCAATCACGCATTTCCATGCATGATGGCCCAAAGAACCAAGTATGCAACTTTGATTTCAAATGCATGCAAACCAAATCAAACCAAACAAGGCCCAATTCCTATCACTAAGTCAAGGAACAAGGCATGCATGCAAGATGCAATGCAACCTAAGCATGCAAGCTAAAGATGCAACATGGCATGGCGATACACTTATGCAAGCATACAAGAAAACATGAGGCAATGCTAATAGATGCAAAGGTGGTCTTAAACATGATTTGGGCAGCTCTAATAAGGCCCAAAACAGTAGCCAAAATGCCCAAAAATTGAGGCTAAACACACATGCACACATACACATGTTATGGTCCAAACCTTAAGCATTAAGCAAGCAACATTCAAGCACACTCGACAAGAGATTTCATGGACAATTAGCATGCAATATGAGCTCTAAAATCATGCTAAAACATGGTGCCAAACCAAGCAACAAATCAAGCCAAGCATGCAACAAATGGCCTAAGTGCTCAAAACAAACCAATGGAGTATTGAACTACACTTAGCAAGCCCAAACATGGCATGAACTTATTGACCAAAAACAGAGTTTTAGGACATTAATACAAGGCCTAAGGATCACTTAGATGGCATCCAAATGACTCAAAAACAAAGGCATGCATAATCACCAAAACATGGAGCATGAGATGACAACCTTACAAGGCATTAAAGGGACATCAAATGCGAGCTCTCAAGCATACAATAAGGTCTGAAATGGCATGGTGGATGGTCCCAAATCACCAAAACAATGCAAGGATGGCATGCTATACATTCACATACTTAAGGCCAACAAGCTGGAATGCAAAGGGGCTATATGATGCATGCCAAATTCGACCCAAACAACCTAGGACAGACCTAGAACAGGGCAAAACATGCACAAAATCTTCACAAATGTAAGCCTAAAACATGCTAGAAACAAAGGCACACAACCTAAGACATGTTAAGGCATAACAAGGCATTACATGGCAACTATGCTAGGCATGCATGGAGTACCAAAACCAATTTAAAATCATGTTATATTATGGATATATAAGCATGAAAAACAGCCTAAACATGCTCAACACACACTCAAGCATAGGCTCCCTTTAGAGACCAAAACATGCCCTTTTCAAGGACAACAAGGAGAGGGGTTGGCCCTCTCCTTCTTGGGACTTCAAGGCATCACCTTCACCACTGAAATCCCTCAAGATTTTAGTGGTGAAGGGACCCCAACACCAAAATCCCGGAGCTAGCACAAAAGGGCACAAAATGAGGCCTTTTAAGGCCTAAGGGTGTTCAAACTTACCCAAACCACAAAACACTCTTAATAAAAAATCAAGAGGACTAAAAAATATAACTTTTTTGTGTTATACAATAAGCACTAAAATGGCTCTAAGATAGGTAGAAAATCAATGCAAAAATGGGAAAAAAGGAGACTAGGTTCTCACCCTTGAAGACCCCTTCACAAATGGTGCTCCAATGGCCTCCTTTGGCTTGAATCCAACACCAAAACTTCAAAATCAGTCCCTTAGAACCTCAGTTCCAAGAGGAAGGTGAAACACTAGGTGTTTGTGTGCAATAGTAAGACACAAAACACCTAGAGCACAAAAGAGAGGGAAAGAGATATAGGATGTGTATCTAACTCAAACCCTAAAACTAGAGCTTAACAATGGCTGTCTAGGCTCTCAAAATATCTCCAGTCTCTAACCCCTTAAGCCAAGAGAGCCACCTCTCTCTATATGGCACTCTTTGTCTTGTAAAGCTTACAAGACAAGCTTCATAAGAGGGAGATCCCTCCATACACGTGTATGGAGGGGAGCAAAAGCAAGATAGCTGTCTTAAAATATCTGCAAAAGTAGATGCACAGTAATCAGCCGGCCAAAAATGCCATCTTGGCCAAAAAGAGTGCCGGCCGGCACTAAAAAGTGCTGACCGGCAACAAATAGTGCCGGCCGGTGGCAGCAAAAACCAGCCGGTGGCCTCTAGCCACTGCCGGTGGTGGGTGGGGATGGTCTAGAAGCCCTACCCTGCCTCTCAAAGGCAAAACACAAGTGTTTGGTGTGAATCCAGACACTAACAGTCAATTTCGGAGATCCTGAAGCAAGGCGCGCGAGCCGAGACCTCCGGGAACTCCAAACGAACACAAACATGGATGATCACCGAGTGTTCAAACGGTGACGTCCAAGTCTTGAGGACGGTCAAGAATGGGGTGTCTACAGGTGGTAAACTAATAAGATCCTTGGGAAAGACATTGTTATAGCAATCCCAGGTTTTCCCCTCTATGTACAGTATTCTGGACTTAAGTTCCGCGGTTGAGTATTGCTGCATTTGTTTCATTTCCTTCCTTTAATTCCTTATATTTGAATTTTAGGATGTGTTGGGCAGGTTTGTATCAGGTTGGGAGTGTTTTGAAACAAATGGTTGCTGCCCAGATTTTGGTGTCTTCGCTCGAGCAAGACTTTTGTCGCTCAGCAAGTTCTGTGTTTAAGATCCTTCGCTAGAGCCAGGGTTCCTTCGCTCCAGCGAGAGTTGGGCGATGTGTCTGGTGGCTCGAGCGAGAATTCTTGCGCTCGATCTTGCGTCTGCGTCTGGTTCTGGACTTGAAGGTTGCAATTCTTCGCTCTAGCGAGCTTTCCTTCGCTCGAGCGAGCGAGGTCTTTGTTTTGGGTTTCTTCGCTCAAGCGAGATTTTCTTCGCTTGAGCGAGAGCATGCTTCTGGGTTGTAGACCTGAAGCTTCGATTTGTTGGCTCGAGCGAGGTTTTTTACGCTCGAGCGAGGTTTCTTTGTGTCTGGTCGCTCGAGCGACCATTCCTTCACTCGAGCGAGCCTCAAATATATCAGTTGGCAGCAGCAGGTTGCACTTCACTTTTTCATCATCGTCTTTTGTACAAACCCTAGACCAGCTGCTCTTTCTCTCTCTATATACCTTCTCTCTAGGGTTTCATCTAGTTCTAGTGGTTTTCTACCCTAGTCCCTTTGGAAGAAAGGTAGAGCTTCGCGAGGGCTTTGCTTTAATCTGAAAAGTTGTGGATTTGGAGCACTTTGAGTTTCACCTCTTTTCTCCTTTGAGCTCCGAAAATTAAGGTAGGGATAACCTACTCTATTCTATGAGTTTTAACATAAATTTTGGTCATTTTGATTAGATGGTGTTGCTTAGTCATTTTGAGAAAGTTAGGGTTTGATTTGAGGTTATAAAAAGGGGGGTTTTCAAATGTTAAAACCTATGTGTGTATGAGACATTGAAAAATGAAATTGTTGTTGTTAAATCGATGAAATTGAGCCTTTGGGCTAATATTGAGAAAAGGAAAAAAATGCCCTATTTATGTTGAATAATTAATTTGGGGAAATGTGAAATTGAAGTGAAATTCATGAAATTGGAAAATTGTGGGAGTAAATGGTGTAGTTGGATAATTTAATCGCTCACTTATGAAAATGTCGATATTTTATCTGTTGATAAATTTATTATCTATTTAGAGATAACTGCTTTGGGCTATCGGTGGAGGATAGTTTTGATTGTTGTAGACATTGTATGATGATTAGGGAAAATTGAAACTAATCACATTGAATATGTCATCGAATATATGACAGTTGGAATAATACGGCGAATGTGTGTATTGATTGATCATTGTATATGATAAGTGTTTAAATACATTGTATATGTATATTGCTTGGGAGGAGATAGGGGATGTACTCCATGGTTTGAGGGGAGATAAGGGATAGACTCTCAAACCTGTTTGGGAGGAGATAGGGGATGGACTCCACTAATACAGCAAATCTGTGTATCACTTGAAATATGGAAGTGTTGAAGTATGGAAGTGTTTTAACATGAATTATATTCTCATGCGAATTGTGAAGTATGGAAGTGTTTTAATATGTGTTATAGTCTCATTGAATTAGTTGGCCAGGTTCTGAGCCATAATTATGAATCGAAACTGTATAAGTGAAGGAAATTGAAATGAAAAATGGATGTACTTGATGTTGAATTGAAAAGTGTTGTAAGTTGGTTTATAAGTGTCAACCATATATCAAATGCTATTGTTTTAGTTATTTCTCATACTTGGTTTAATATATCTTTGCTGGGCATTGGCTCACCCTATATGGGACATCATTTTCAGGTTCAGGTGATATGCCACCTCCGAGGACATAGCTTGGGAGGCTTAGAGGCTGAAGATCCCATTTTGTTGTTTACCTTTTTGTGTATTACATATAAATTCAAGCCGAGGGCTTAATGTGCATGAGTTAGTACTCTCTTTTTTTTTGTAACCAAGTGTTGGCTTGGAAAGTTGTTAGCCCGTAGGGCATTTACTTTTGTTGTCAACATGTAATACTTTTGTGATAAATACTCTAATAAATAAATGTACACTTTATTCTCCTAAATATATTGTCAATTTCTTGTATCATGAATGTATGAATTACGGGTTTGAGGGCGTTACAACTTGGTATAAGAGCGAACCGGGTTCTAATACGTTGGGTACGCGAGAAGTGGTTAGTACCACAATGGGTTTGTCTCACATGTTAGAGACTTATGCATGACGTTATATGTTTATTTGATAACATGTTTATGTGATTATATGGGTATGGGATTTAGTTTCTAGGATGTTGATTGGATCTTTGGGTTTCTGGGAGTCCTGTTGGAAAAGCACCTGATCAATGCTGTTTCTAACTGGAACTCTAGCAACGCCTCGAGACTGTCATTATTCGGAAATGAAATTCGTAAGTGCTTGTGTGATTATGTGCTTATGTGGAATGAATTACTGTTGTCCAATGCATTAGGACGTGAGTGTTGTAGCTTCGACACATTTATAAATGTGCTAATGATGTTCATTACCTTTATTAGGATGTTAGGATGAAGACGTGGTGGTAGGCAAGGTAGGCCTAGGAGGCAGGAGATGCCTACACCGGATGAGATTCCGGCACAGCAGGAGGGTGTTGGTCAGGCCAATGTGGTCGAGCCAATAGGTCAACGGGCCATGGGCGCCTTAGCCCACGAGATGGCAGGAGCATTGAGGGAATCTATGGACATTCTTAGAGCTGAGAATCAAGTCCAAGCCCATGTGGTTGAGGTAGGGCCTTCTTTTCTGAAAAGGGAGTTTTTCTGGTCCAATCCGGATGAGTTTGTGGGGGATCCTAAAGAGCCACTGAAGGCTAATGAATGGCTTCAGCAGATGACGAAGACATTTGAGATGCTTGGCATCGAAGACGGGGCATTGAAGGTGACCTTGGCGTCTTTCCAGTTGAAGGGAGACGCGAGTCAGTGGTGGAAGTTCGTGCGAGGTCGTATTGGAGGGACTTGGGAGGCTTTCATTGATGCCTTTCAGGAGAAGTTTCTGTCGCCCGCTGTCAGGGAGAAGCTGAGGGATCAGTTCTGTCAGCTTAAGCAACTGAGTACACCAGTGGCCGAGTTTGAGGCCGCATTTACCAGTTTGTATAGCTTTGCACCGGAGCTAGTGGCGTCTAAGGAACGCCGTTGTTTGGAGTTTGAAAGGAAGTTGAGGCATGGACTCAAGGTTAGGGTTGCTGGGTCCATGACTCAGGAGTATGGACGCCTTGTGGATGCTGCGGCCCATATGGAGATTATTATGCACGAGGAGGAGGAGAGGTTGAGGGGCTCCAAGAGGAGTCAGGATGGCCCGGGGGATGGCAGGAGGCAGAGGGGTTCTAACCCTCAGCAGTCACAGGGTGCTTTTGTGAGATCTACCTTTCCAGTGCCGAGTTCAGGTTCTGGGAGAGGCAGTCAGAGAGACCTTACTTGTTACAAATGTGGTCAGTTGGGCCACAAGTCTCCAGCTTGCCTGCAAAGGGGAGGAGGGCAGAGAGCAGCTTCATCTTCGGCTCATCCTCAGAGCCAGAGTTAGGGTAGAGGTCAGTTGATTTCTTGTTACTAGTGTGGTCAGGCGAGGCACTTGAAGAGGTTTTGCCCACAGTTGAGTGGCACATCTGGTGCATCTGGTTCGAGGCAGACTCAGAGCCATTAGCCAGCTCAGTCAGTTCAGGCCTCAAGGGTCAATCAAGGAGCCTCATGATATCCTGTTTTGATTACGCTTATGTGTCTCTTTGCATTGCATGTGCATTGGTGCGCCTAGGAACACAGTGTTTGCCATCTGCCATTCCTTAACGGTTTGCCGGAGGCTTGTCTTGTCAAGGCATGACCATAAGGCTGACCGGTTATGGGCTCTGACAGCATGGGAACACAAACCCCGGTTTTACCAGGGCACCCTTTTCGACCATTCGACCTAGTGCATATTCGGATCCATAGTGACCATTCCAAGTTAGGACAGGTTGCTTACCCGATGTTAGGTTGTTTGAAAACTGCTGCGTGCATAGTGGAACCCTAGCTCCTGACAAAATAGGATAGGGAAACCCTACACCAACATAGGGGTGTTTTGGCTCTCTTTACCTGCTATGTGCTTTTAGAGTGTTGCTCTACAGGAAAGTACATGTCAGTTTGCAAGTTCGAGTATCAGACCTGAGGACACCAGTATCAGTGTCAGTTATGAGAATCAGTTATCTACGAGTATCAGGTTCAGTTTTGGGACAGTGATTTCTGGGAACAGTAATCAGCAGTAGAGTACAGTTGTTCAGCTACACCCGTGTTTGATCTGTTTGGGCTGAAATGCTGTTTGTTTCTCCTTTCAGTCCAGAGTGTCCAGAGAATTGGTATAGAATAGCTAGTGCTTCCCCTCGCTGAGGCAGGACTTATGATGACACAGAATTCGGAAGAGATCGTGATTATGACGGCTGCATTGGAGCAGGGGATCACTCTGCAAAGTGAGGCCAATACTGATGTGTCGCATCCACCCAGGTCGCCTGTTGCGCACCCGGTTTGGGCCCCCCAGCTATATCAGGCTCGCGAGCCTACTACATTCGAACTGATGGGGATGATAGGTGATCTCCAGAGGTCCGTGGCGGATCTCGCCTATGGAATGTCAGCTTCACCTCCAGCCGCACCGTATGCCGGGAGTTTTGTGCCCCAGGAGCCCCCGTTGTTGGGGCGAATTGTGATTGAACTTAGCCAACCGGAGATGGCCTCGAATTATGGCAACGACATATCAACATCAACCCAAACCCTCGATCAGGCCGAGGCTAGAGGAAAAGACAAAATGAAGGCAGACGCCGATCCCATTGAACAACTGCTGTGGGCAGTCGAGGCTTTGAAAGTCGCAGGGATGAACAAGGAACAGATATCCGCAGTTGTGGCAAAAAATGTGGAGGATGCTTTCCCTACTCCACCTGAGGGTAGTTCAAGCCAGTCAGAAAATCGGGATAGGCCCCGTCATGCCAGAACAGTTCCTCCTATTCCCGCCCCTCCACCCGGGAAAGAACAGAAAGCTAAGGTGGCGCCTGCCGACCCTTTCGCTTGTGCGGCTAGTAAGAGCGCTCAGACGCCAAAGTACCTGCCCCGGGGGCGCAGGACTTTTCATGCTCTCTACATGCCTTTGTCCAAGGCGCTTCAGATCCTTGCCGAAAGGGGACACCTTAAACCCTTGGAGCCCCGGCCCCTCCCGAAGAATCTCCCCGCTACGCATGATGCTGCTCAGTACTGCGCGTACCACCAGCAGACAGGCCATGCTACCGACAATTGCTTCCGCCTCCGTCATGAGGTCCAAGATTTGATTGACAACGAGGTTATCCTCCCGCCCACCTCAGCCAAGTCCGTTACCACCCAATTATTGGATTTTGAGGACACAGATACTGCAAGTATGTAATCAGAAAGCGAACCACCTCCGGACAGCATCTGGTGTATTTTAAATGTGGCGTCTGGCACGCATTTTTGGGTGGCTGTGAACGTTAGCTTTGTAAATCCCGGCTTGGGTATCGAGTCAGTCTTTTGTTTTGAGTCTGTCTCTTTGTCTTGAGTCAGTCTTTTTTGCTTAAAGGTCTGTCTTGTTGTAGCGAGTCAGTCCCCGTTGTATAGAATACCAGGTGATTCTGGGGTTGTTGTCCCGAACACCGTTTTGTCTTGTAATTACCTTGTTTTGTTTTTGAGTCTGTTTCTGCCGAGGGGCCAGTTACACCAACAAATCTGAATGAAACAACTGTTGCTACCTTACTTTCATGCTTGCTTTCAGTTTAAGTGCCAGAAAATTTGATTGGGCTGATAGTACATCTCGCCTGCTCTCCTGCGCGCCAAACTCATTGCATTAACCTAAGTTTTTTCAAAAAAAAAAAAACCTCTTTCGAGCGCTGCGGTGATAAAAATGAAGAGGAAGGTATTCCTCGGGATTTACAAAATTTTGATCATTTGGAGAGAAAGAGATGCATGCTAAGCCTTTTAATGAATGAAATCATGCTTGTCGGCGTGAGTACTGAGAAGGATCCTGGCTTGATCCAGATTGGTTCCACACTATCTTCGGCGCGAGCGATTCGTCGCTTTCTTAAAAACTTTCAAAAACAAATGTTTTACACGGCCCTGTGAAGACTTGTGTGGAATCGCTTCTGAGATTATGCAGCCTAGGATCGCTCTCAACCTCAAGATTCAACCTGTTCGTTGTCAAACCTTGAACCCGTTCAGAAAGTTCAATGGTCAAATGCCATGCAAGGTCTGTATGGCCAGATCAGAAGCAGCCTTCGAACAAGAGGCGCCAAAGTCGAATCAAAAGAGTAGATCTCACCAGAAGGAGCTCGTGGAGCTACCATGATGGATTCTTCTGCAAATCAGTGCAACAACCGTTCTCCTAGACACGGAGAGGCTTCAACTTCAAAAACCATTTGGCATAGACTTGTTATACTTTTACCCTTGAGAGGCTCGCTGGGCCGAAAACCTGGAAGGGTGACCCAGGCAAAAGTTAGAGCAAGAAAAAGGAAAGAAAAGAAAAAAAAAGAAAGAAAACAAATGCAAAAGAAAAGAAAAAAAAAGAATATAAAAAAAAAAGAAGAAAAGAATTGAGAAGAGAAAGAAAGAAGAACAAAGCTCGCAAGGTCGAAAACCCGCAACGGGCGCCTTGGCAAAAGTTAGAGCCTAAAAAGGAGGGGTTAATACCCGAGTGTACCTTAACCTGAACTACATAAGGCTTGATTCCCGTGTTTGGGATACGTAGGCAACTTCTTCATGAAGCCCAGCCCCCAACGCTTTCATAGCGTCTCAGTCCATACAATGGTTTCGATTTCATCCGAAAGTCCAGTCGCCAACACCCTCCAAGGTGATTGTGTCCATATATTTGTTATGACCGTCTTCATCATCTCTGTGTCCATGAGTTCGACCACCACCAATGAAGATTGTGTGCGGATCGCTGCGGCACCATCCAAACAAGGGGCAACTTTCCATTGCCGCAAGTCGTCATGAGCCGCCATTCAAACCAGGGGCAACTTTCCGTTGCCACCCACCCCTTTTAAGCCAGGGGCAATTTTCCATTGCCTCCGATCCGAGGTTGCGCATCTCAAAGAGTAAGTTCCATGCTCGTTGAGCATTGACTGTTTGCAAAATAGTTTTTGAAACTTTTTACTGAGGTTGACAATTTTCTCGAAAACTATTCCATTTTCCAAAACTGGACCATTGTCTTGGACCCAAAAAGGAAAATTTTCAGTGCTTACAGCCCGACTTGCATGGTTTTCAAATCAAAAATCAAACAAGTATGTTAATCCGACTCTCATTTTGATCAAAACCATTTTAGTGGAAAACCAAAACAAAAATGGTCAAAGTGATGAACTAAGGGCACAGTTGAGTCAGGCGTTCCATCTTTCCCCCGTCGTCAACATGCTTGCCAGAAGGGCACTCTACCCGTCAGAAGAAATAGCTGTGAGATAACGGCATTGGGTATGAACCCGCAACTTCCTATTCATTCGTTGATCACCTTGGGGAGGGATTGAAAAATGAGAGAATAAAGAATAGAGAGGTGTAAGTTGAGAGAAAAGTGAAGAAAAGGGTTTTGAGAGAAAAATCGAGCTTGAGTGCCAGAGTGATGTAAGAATCACAAATCAGAAAGGGTGGGAAACAATACCCAGAGAAACTGGCTCCTCGTGATCTGAGGTCCCCCGTTTTCGTTGACGCGTCTGTGTATCGTGTATTTTTTTGATTTGTCGACCTCAACCTGCGTTTTAGGTCTTTTCCGAGCGTGTCTCGTTATGTTTAAGTCGTGCACCCTTTTGTTTGAGTCCTCCCCGCTGTGTCCAGTTGTAGGCTCGATACCCCGGTTTGAAAAACCCTTATTCAATTTCAAAAATCATTTATGCTAAGAATGCTGTGCCATTCTCTATATTTGAGCATGCTTCAACTCTAGCTGGTTTCATCCCCGTAGGCCGTCTTGTCATATTGGGCTGTTTTGTTTAAAGTTTGCTGTGTGCAGAATGAACCGAATGCTGTGTTTTGGGCTGTATGCAGATTAATCCCCAACAGAGTAAGGGCTGTGTATCCAGAATCAGGCAGTGGGTTGCTCTGCCGTTGGCTGTTTAGTTATCCGATTATTACTGTGCAAGTGCTCAATCATTTAGACAACAGATCATATTCCATTTACATTGAAGTGTAACATGATGCGATGCAATACATGAGATATGTAATTGTAACACTTTTTAAGCAAAAAAAATTTGTTCATTTCACAATCTTTTTTAAGTACAAAGTTTTGAGGAAAACGAAAATCTGCCTGCGGCAGTACAAGGTAATCTAACTACCAACAAAAAGGAAAAGAACAAGAAAGAAGAAAAACAATAAAATCTGTATCCGTGTCCAGTGACTCCGAGGGCTATCAGTCTGTCCTGGTCCTCTTCCTGGACGAAGGTCCAGGAGCATCATCAGCATCGTCGTCAGAGCCCGAGCTAGTGCCGCCTCCGGTCTCCTCCTCCGATGACTCTGCCTCCGACTCCGCCTCCGCCTCTGACTCGTCATCCTCCTCATCGTTATCTTCAGGGACGGGAGCCCGGGAAATCCTCCCTGCATGAGTGCGCCCCGCCTTGGTACGGGGGAATACTCGGCCCTCCTCGTCTCTCCCTCGGGCAGGGACGGAAGGTCCAGCTGGAGCACCTCCTACCCCGAGAATCTGGAAGGGAGGCTGAAAAAAATACACAAAAGGCAAATACGTCAGTATACCGTGAGCAGTTTATCAGTGTAGAATGTAGTATATGAGTATAGTGTGTGAATGCCGTGAGTAGTTTATCAGTGCAGAATGCAGTATATGAGTACAGTGTGTGAATGCCGTGAGCAGTTTATCAGTGCAGAATGCAATATATGAGTACAGTGTGTGAATGCCGTGAGCAGTTTATCAGTGCAGAATGCAGTGTATGTAGTGTATCAGACGCTGTGAGATCAGTATATCAGATGTTGTGCCGTGCATCAGATTACGTGAATCAGCTTGTGAGTGATTTGAGGCCGTGATCAGAAAAACATACCAAAATGCTGTAGAGGGCCAGGAGATCAAAGGTCCGCTGCAACATCCCCATCATGGAGGCATTCATCTCCAATGATTGTCGGGTGTACTCGGAAGGAGTCTGCAAAAATATCAGATGCATCAATATTCTGTGGAATATCAAATAAACTGAAATGAAATGACTATACAAAAATGCAGTAATACATACCGGAGGCAAGTCGGGGACACCGACAAACTCGTGATCAGTCGGCGGAGGGGCAAAGGGGATCTGATAGGTCACCCCACCCTGCCCTCAGAAAGTCAGTGAAGTAGGCAGAATAGGCCAACCAGTCCCCCGTCCCCCTTGAACTCCGCCCCTGCCACGGACTCGGGCCCTCCTCGAAGCTCCAGCTCCAGCTCCCGCTCCTGTCCTCGCCGCTGGCACCACGGGCCTAGCTCCCTCAACCCGACGGTCGCCGCTCAGAGGCCGCATAAGGTACGTCTGCACGTACTCTCGGTAGTCGTCGATGCCTCTGAAGCGGGTCGCCTCCCAACCGATGGTGTAATCGTCCATCTGCTCAGTGGTGAGCCTCTCGGTCTCCCTCATATCCTCGGGAGGGTGAACCGGGACTATCTGCTCAGGTAATCCCAGGGTCTGGCGTAAGAAACGCTCACCCAGGTACCAAGCCCGACAGACTGGGCCCTCCAATAAGATCCGGAAACGCGAGGTCTCATCGGCACCGGCAAACCGATCCCGCGTCACGGCTGGTAAAGGAGCCCAAGGCTGCCAGGTGATCTAAAAATGCAATACAGTTTGTTATCTACTATTATTGAAATATGCAGTGAAAAGGCGAAGCTTAAATGAACTGCAAGTAAAACATACCTCCGCGGCCGTAATGGTGTCGAAGAAGCGGCGGAAGAGGATAAAAGTCTCTCGCGGCGCAAAAAGGGGACGACCAGAGGGGTCTCCATGACTGGTACGGGTGCGAGCCTAGGAAAGTAGGCGTAAACCCACAACTGTAGAAAAAACATCAAGATGATTATCAGATGAAGCAGAATATAGAATGAAAGCAGGAATAGCAGGGCCACGTGTTGTGCAGTGTATTGTGCAGAGTGTACAGTGTGAGCAGTGTACAGTCAGTGTAAAGCAGAGTGTATGTGTGTGCCGTGTGTACAGTATACAGCAGGTATAAAGCAGACTACAGTGTGTGCAGTGTACAGAGTACAGAAAATATAGAAAATCAGAAATGAAAAGCGGAGAAGAAACGTACCTCCCAAGCCCGCCAGTAGCCTCCGAGCAACTGTCCGCTGCCGCGGGAAGCCGAGCTCATGTACCCATAGAGAGTGGCCAGAGCAGCGCCACCCCAGTCGTAATGCAAGATCCGCCTGACGTCCACCAGTGCGTTGAGCAGGCAGAGTGGCACAGTGTTCGCCCGGTCGGCGAAAATAGTTGTCCCGAACAAAAACATGAGGAAGCCGCGAGCGTACCTCTCCACGACCTCCGGGGTCATCGGGGCTGCGTCAACAAGGGTAGGCTGGACCCGGAATTGCACCGCGAGCGTACCTCCCATTATACATGTCTCATTAAGGGTCTTTGGCCGTTTGTGGAATATTTTGCATACCTCATGTTATAGCCTCTTTTGAGCCTTATTTTGCATTGCATTTCTAGCATGTTTGTATACTGTTTCTGGGTTTTTACAGTTCTGTAAACATTCTTATTTTTGGTCCCTCTTCAATGTTGTAGAAGAGAATTTTTCAATTTGGGCTGTGCATATACCACTTGCCTCTTTGGCCACCTTTTGGTCCGTTTTCTTGCATAAAAATTTAGCCTTATCTATGTTTGTTTTTGAGGTTTTTACAGTTCTGTAAACATGCTTATTTTTGGTCCCTCTTCAATGTTGTAGAAGAGAATTTTTCAATTTGGGCTGTGCATATACCACTTGCCTCTTTGGCCACCTTTTGGTCCGTTTTCTTGCATAAACATTTAGCCTTATCTATGTTTGTTTTTGAGGTTTTTACAGTTCTGTTAAAGTGCTTATTTTTGGTCCCTCTTCAATGTTGTTGAAGGGTCGTAACCTGTTTGAGGACAGCAGCTATGAGTTGCTTCTTAATCCCATGTTTAGGGCCATTTTCGCATGCTAATTTTGCCCTATCTTTGCTTGCTTTTTGGCCTTGTTTTGTACTAGTAAAATGCTTATTTTGGGGCTGCCTTGCTTCTGTCTTTTCATTCCATGTGCCAATTATGCATGTTTGGTATAGCTATAGGCCATTTCGGGTGCCTAATTTTGCATTTCGGGAGAGACTCTATGCATCGGGTGTGATTTCGCCTCATTTTGGGGCTGTTTTCCCCACATTTCAGTGCTTAAACCCCATTAGCATGCTTGTATATCATTTCCCATGTCATTGCATCGCATTCCGCCATCGCCTCGGTTTGCGTGCCCGTGTGCACGCATTTCGAGGCACTTCATTTTCATCCGCCGGCATCCTGTGTGAGTGTGGCTGAGGCTCACTCATGTTGGTATAAGCCCATATCACATTTTCATGTCATTCGCATTGTGTATGTCATCGCCTCGGTTTGCGCGCCCGTGTGCACGCATTTCGAGGCACTTCATTTTCATCCGTCGGCATCCTGTGTGAGTGTGGCTGAGGCTCACTCATGTTGGTATAAGCCCATATCACATTTTCATGTCATTCGCATTGTGTATGCCATCGCCTCAGTTTGCGTGCCCGTGTGCACGCATTTCGAGGCACTTCATTTTCATCCATCGGCCTCTTATGTGAGTGTGGCTGAGGCTCTCTCATGTTAGTGTAAGCCCATATCGCATTTCCATGTCATTTGCATTGCGTATGCAATTGCCTCGGTTTGCGTGCCCGTGTGCACGCATTTCGAGGCACTTCATTTTCATCCGCCGGCATCCTGTGTGAGTGTGGCTGAGGCTCACTCATGTTAGTATAAGTCCATGTTGCATTCTATATGCCATGTCCATGCCATTGCATTGCATATGCCATTGCCTCGGTTTGCGTGCCCGTGTGCACGCATTTCGAGGCACTTCATTTTCATCCATCGGCCTCTTATGTGAGTGTGGCTGAGGCTCTCTCATGTTAGTGTAAGCCCATATCGCATTTCCATGTCATTTACATTGCGTATGCAATTGCCTCGGTTTGCGTGCCCGTGTGCACGCATCTCGAGGCATCTCATTTTTACAGCATAGTACATACTAGGTTGTATCTTAGATCGCATTATGTCATTTTCTCAGTTTGCGTGCCCATGTGCACGCATGTCGAGACATCTCATTTTCATAGCATAGTGCATGCTAGGCTGTATCTTAGTTGCATTTCATGCATGTCATGCATATTGCATCGTGTTCGGGATAGGAGTTAGCCCGGGCACGGGAAATAAGGTGCATTTCGTACTCCGAGTGAAGGAATGCGTCTCAATTCCCCAGTCACCGACACTCCGGATTATCCATGATGGAGTTAGGTTTTAGCTGTAGTTTCATGTGCATTCATCCTATATTGAGTTGTGCATTTCGACTCCTCGGCCATCATGCCTCGGTATGCGTGATTGGTGGCACGAGGATCGAGACATGCATATATCTATGCAAATACATTGCTATGCCCCTTTCCTGCTCTTTGTTGCAGCAAAACGAAGAATCAACAACTTTTTGGGGCTTGGCACGCATTTCAAGAACAGGTGTAAACAGAGGCTAATTGGGGCATTCCTGTGGATTTCCGCGCAAGGCAACCCGGACATGCATCATCCATCAGAAGCAAGGCAGTCCCTGGCTTGCACGCCAGTTTTACAGCTTTCTTAGTTAATTTGTTAATTAATTAGGAATTTGTACATTATTCGGACTGTAATATTTTGGACTGTAATATTCTTTTATTCGGGACTGTATATTTATTTGGACCCTCTGCGCGAGGGCATAATTGTAATAAGTGTGCGTGAGTGTGATGTATGTCTTCCAACCCCACGTCTTTCTTCCCTTTTATTTACCAGCTTACGATGGTTAGATTAGGGCATGTTTCAATTAGCATACAGTATGATAGCATGTTTGCATTCATTCATCTGTTTTGCATGCACCGGGCTCGGCGCACCATACTAACTGCATTGTATTTTCAATTACAAGTTGAATACATGATAGTTGTAGCATTTCATATGCCATCTTAGAATAGCCGAGCCTACTATAGTTGCATTTTGCATGTGTTGCATTAGGCATTTCTGTATACTTAGGATCATACATGATTTCTAATGTAAATTCTGTTTTGGCTTGGAGTACCCGGTGAGTTTTTATGCTTTAGCATCCTTGCATGCGTGTGAGTGAATGCCATGATAGCATGCTTACCATGAGGCTAATTGCTTATGTGATATAACTGCCTAAATGCCTGTGGGTGAAGGTTGGGTTATCTAGATTGGAATAAATCATCAAATGTGTGTTTTAAGCCCACTAGATAGTGGCAAAACCATCTTTACTAAGCCCACCCGAGGGTGGCAAAATTTGCATTTTAAGCCTACTTGCGAGTAGCAAACCATCTTTCAAAAAATAAATATGAAATGTTTTGTTCCAATTCAGACGATCCAGTCTATACTTGTACGCTGTACGCATCACATAGTAACCTAGGCTAATAACCCGAATAAGAACTCACAATGTTTTCAAAAATAGATATCATGGTTAGTAGAGGCCGATCTTTGATCGGGCGAGCGGGGGTGCTCACGAAGTGACCTTCCCCAATCGTACCCAAGTTCCCGAGCCGAGGCAACTTTGGTGATGACGGACACGTGGCCTTTGGCACCGAGTCAGGGTTTCCTAAATTTCCCATTAAAAAAACATTTAGGTGGCGACTCTGTATCTGGCAAAGTAGTCCATGTTTGGCACTTCTTTCAAATTCTGTTTTCTCAAAACGATTTGCCGGATTTGGACTCTTTGGTTCAAACTTAGAACCGTGACAAATTTGAGAGTCCTGAGCTGTAGTGACCCCAAAATGAACAGAACGGGAGCTCGACCCTTCCGGGGCGTTCGGGGACGTCTACAGTTTCTGGCGACTCTGCTAGGGACTTAGAGAACTTGACTCGAACTCATGATATCTGTTTTTGACTACACTTGTGTGTTTCTTTGCATTGCATTTGCATTGGTGCGCTTAGGACACCGTGTTTGCCA
Organism: Camellia sinensis; assembly: GCF_055761805.1. Classification (NCBI taxonomy): domain Eukaryota; kingdom Viridiplantae; phylum Streptophyta; class Magnoliopsida; order Ericales; family Theaceae; genus Camellia; species Camellia sinensis. The sequence continues at coordinate 72,342,768 of NC_138970.1, read as the reverse complement.
TCTGCTATTCCTGAACGGTTTGCCGGAGGCTTGTCTTGTCAAGGCATGACCATAAGGCTGACCGGTTGTGGGCTCTGCCAGTATGGGAACATGAACCCCGATTTTACCGGGGCACCCTCTTTGACCATTCGACCTAGTGCATATTCGGATCCATAGTGACCATTCCAAATTAGGACAGGTTGCTTACCCATTTATAGGTTGTTTGAAGCCGCTGCGTGCGTAGTGAAACCCTAGCTCCTGACAAAATAGGACAGGGAAACCCTACCCCTCCATAGGGGTGTTTTGGCTCTCACTTATCTGTTATGTGCTTTAGAGTGCGTCTCTACAGGAATGCATGTATCAGTGTATAAGTTTGGGCATCAGGCCTGCGGGCACTAGTTTGCGAATTTTGGCATCAGGCCTGCGGGCATTACTATCAGTATTTGGGAGTCAGCTTTACCCGTGGGTATCAGACTCAGTTTAGGGCAGAATTTTGGGGCAGAATTCAGTAGAGAGCACACTCATTCAAATAGGCTCATATCTATTCAGGTGGAATCAGGCTGAGATGCTGTCTGTTTTCTCTTTTGCTAGGTAGTCTTGGAACCATAACTTCAGAAGGCTCCGATATCCCCCAGGTACATTGGACTAGAGCTGATAGACTTTGATAGGTCAGAAATTCAATTCAAGGGCAACCAGTGTTCTTTCGCTGAGGCGAGGTAAAGAAAAGCCGGTCGGGGCTCATTGGTTCATCTAATCCGTCAGTTGCCAGTCACATCACCCTTGTTCAGGCTCAGGAGACCGTGATGGCACAAGGTTCAGAAGAATTTGCGGCCGTGATATCAGCGCTAAATCAGGGAACTGCCATGCAGACTGAAACCAGTATTGAAACGCAGCGCCCATCTGGGGCATCTGCCTCACATCCAGCTTTGGGACCCCAGCCGAACTTTGACCCAATTCCGCCAGTTGAAGATTTGCAGGATCCAGATCCTCTAGAAGGGCTGGCTCAAGCCCAAGTTTTTAGACCCCTGGTACAGCCTAATGAGAGGCGTTATCCCCTTGATGCTAATGACCTCGATCTGACCGCAGTGAAAATTGCGAACCTTGAGAAGCAATTCAAAAAGGCACAGGGCCTTAATTCCATTCCCGACATTGAAGATGGGTACACCGAGTCTGCCGTGCGGCTCCCAGACAGATTCAAAATGCCATATATCGACCGTTTCGACGGGTCTGGAGATCCAATGGTACATATCCGACTTTTCTTAGATGTCCTGAAGCCGATGGGTCTGACTAAGCCACAGAAACTCTCTCTTTATGGAAGAACCCTGTCGAGTGTAGCAGCCACTTGGTATGCCAAGTTGGAAGATAAAGTGAAGCAAAACTGGGAAGAATTGGCCGAGGCCTTTGTTGATCAGTATTCTTACAATACCCAAGTTGAAATGACCATCCAAGAGCTTGAAGCAACTCGCCACAACCCAACAGAGCCTTTTGTGGAATTCGTTGCAAGGTGGAGAGCAAAGACAGCACAAATGACAGATCGTCGCCCTTCTGAGAGGGATCAAGTGCAGATGATGGTCCGAAACCTCGAGCATGATATGTTGCAAAAGTTGATAGTCGCTCCACTATTCACTTTCAAAAGTTTGCATGAACTGGGGGTTCAAGTCGAGAATGCGTTCAACAGCGGGATCATTCCCAGGACAAGGGAATTGACAAGGAAGGTGATTTCAGGGAGTACCAACGCTGGTAGTAGCGCTATTCCCAAACCCACCGAAATCAATACAGTCGCCACAGCCGACCCTTTTGCCAAACCAATCCCACAAACAGCTGGCCCAGCCCGAGCTCAGGGTAGAACTTTCACCCCCCTCTATATGAGCCTGACTAACACACTAAAAACCTTGATGGAAAAAGGGCATCTCAAACCCCTCGATCCTCAACCTCTTCCCAACCCACTCCCAGCCAGACATAACCCCTCCAAGTACTGTATGTACCATCAGCAGCGCGGTCATGGCACCGATCGTTGCTACCGCCTTCGTCATGAGGTCCAAAATCTCATTGACAACCGGACGATAGCTCCACCTTCAGACCCCAATGACCAAACATCTCCTGCCTACCTCAATCACATCCACATACTGCCATCCACCTTTGACCCCAGCATATACATCACCCCGGCCCATCTACCCAAGCCTGAGGTGTTTATCCCAGAAAGCATGGACTTATGCATGATGGGTGCACCTGAACCTCAACCATCTCAAACCCGTGAACCCACTACTTCTGAGTTGATGGGAATGATTAAAGATCTTCAAAAAATCGTGACGGATCTGGCCTCCGGGACATTGGCTCCATCATCGACCACACCACATACCGGGAACTTCATGTCGAAAGACTCCCCGATGTTGGAACGGGCTGCATTTGAGGAAAGCCAATCTCTTGACAAAGCGGAAGCGACTAGTAGGAGCAAGGTAGGGGCAGGCATTGGTCCCCATGAACACCTTCGGTGGGACATTGAGGCTTTGAAAGCTGAGGGACTGAACAAAGAGCAAGTCCTCGCAGTTGTTGCAAAAGCTGTGGATGACACTTTCGCTGCTCAAGTTGGGGGCGGTCTGAATCAAAGGGAACATCGGGAGAAGGACTGTCATACTAGAGACGATCCTGCTATCTCTAATCCTCCACTCGGAAGAGATCGGAAAACCAGGCCAGCACCTACCAATCCCTCTGCTGGTGCATCTAGCAAAAATTCACAAACCTTGAAATACCAACCCCGAGGTCGGAGGGTCTTCCATGCCCTCTATATGCCTTTGTCCAAAGCTCTCCAAATCCTTGTTGGACAAGGCCATCTCAAACCCCTTGAGCCTCGGCCTCTCCCGAATCCTCTTCCGGCTACACATGATACTACCCAGTACTGCGCGTACCATCAACAAACTGGCCATACTACCAACGCCTGCTTCCGTCTTCGCCATGAAGTACAGGATCTATTTGACAATGGGGTCATCCCCGCACCAGGTCCTGCAAAGTCTATCGGCACTTGATCATTGAATTTGTAGGGGATAATGTGATGTGATTGGAGGGATGAACCACCTGCGGGCAGCGCTCAGTTTACTCCAGATATGGTGGATGGCATGCACTGTTTTGAGCATTGGCGAATGCCGGTTTCCGACTCGGGTATTGGGTCAGTCTTGTTGTTTTGTTTTGAGTCTGTCTTTTTGTTTTGAGTCAGTCTCTTTTTATTTTGGATCTGTCTTGTTGTATCGAGTCAGTCCTGTTGTACAGGAGTCGGGTGATTCCGGGGGGTGTTACCTCGGGCGTCACCATTTTGTTTTGTGTTTGTCTTTTCGTTTTGTTTTGAGTCTGTTTCTGCCAGGGAGCCAGTTGTACCAACAGATTTGAATGAAACAGCAGTAATTTTTGCACTTCTATGTTCGCTTCTGCCGTGTGCTAGTTGTGACGGAATCTGAATGAAATGGCAGTACATTCCACCTGCTCTCTTCTGCACCCCAAAATCATTGCATTTAACCTAAGTTTTTCAAGACTTTTTGAACACTGGGGTGAAAACGAAGAGGAAGGAATTCCTCGGGATTTGCAAAACTTTGATCATTTGAGAGAAAGAGAGGCATGCTAAGCCCTTAATGAATGAAATCATGCTTGTTAGCGTGAGTACTGAGAAGGACCCTGGCTTGATCCAGACTGGTTTCACACTACCTTCAGCACGAGCGATTTGTCGCTTTCTTAAAAACTTTCAAAAACAAAATGTTTTGCGCGGTCTTGCGAAGACCTGTGTGGAATCGCTCTTGAGATTGTGCAGCCTAGGATCGCTCTCAGCCTCGAGACTCAACCCCTTCGCTTCCAAACCCTGAACTTGAAATCAGAAGGTTCGACGGTCAACTACGATGTAAGGCCTGTGTGGCTAGATTTGAAGCAGCCCTCGAACAAGAGGCACCAAAGTCAGGTCAAGAAGATCAGATCTCATCAGAAGAAGCTTACAAAGCAAAGCAGCAGCCATTCTCCTGGATTCAGATGACTCCAGGATCTCAAAACCATTTGGCATGGACTTGTTATACTTTTACCCTTGAGAGGCTCACTGGGCCGAAAACCCGGAAGGGCGACCCAGGCAAAAGTTAGAGCAAGAGAAAAATACAAAAAAAAAAAAAAGAAGCAAAAAATGCAAAAAGAAAAAAAAAAGAGAACAAAAAAGAAAGATGCAAAGAAAAGAACGAAAAAATCAAAAAATGAAAAAGAAATGAAAAGAATTGAAAAGAAAAGAAGAACAAAGCTCGCAAGGTCGAAAACCCGCAACGGGCGCCTTGGCAAAAGTTAGAGCCTAAAAAGGAGAGGTTAATACCCGAGTGTACCTTAACCCCGAACTACGTGAGGCTTGATTCCCATCTTTGGGATACGTAGACAACTTCATTCTGAAGTCCAGCCGTAAAACACTTCAAACTCAATCATGTCCATGTAATGGTTCTGATAATCTTTTCCTTCTCTATATCTGAGAGTCTGGTTGCGTTCGTCGCTCTGAGGACTGACTACAATACACTACGGTGCCATTCAGACAAGGGGCAACTTTCCGTTGCCATTCAATGCACCGCGGTGTCATTCAAACAAGGGGCAACTTTCCGTTGCCATTCAATGCGCTGCGGTGCTATCCAAACAAGGGGCAACTTTCCGTTGCCATTCAGAACGCCGCAGTGTCATTTCAAACAAGGGGCAACATTCCGTTGCCATGCAGTGTCCTTCAGACAAGGGGCAATTTTCCATTGCCATGGATCCGAGATTGCGCATCTCAAGAGTAGGTCCCATGCTCGTTGAGCAGTAGTCGTTTGCGAAAATAGTTTTTGAGAATTTTTACTGAGGTTGACTAATCTTCTCGAAAAGTATTCCATTTTCAAAACTGGACCATTTCTTGGAGCCAAAAAAGGAAAACTCTCAGTGCTCACTGCCTAACTTGCATGATTTTAAATCAGAAAATTGAACAAGTATGTTAATCTAACTCTCATTTTGGTCAAAAAAAATTTTTTTTTAGGAGAAAACTAAAACTAAAAAATGGTCAAAATGATGAACTACGGGCACAGTTGAGTCAGGCTTCCTGTCTTTTCCCCATTGCCAACATACTTGCCAGAAAGGCCACTCTACCCGCCAAAAAAAAAGGGGATGACCGAAGTTAACAACAAAGGGCTGAAAGCTCTCTCATCCTCCAAGCAGTGAGGTATCAAGCCGAGTGCGAAGCACGAATTGGAATGGATCAAGATGCTCCATTCCCTCATCCGGCGCATCGACAGATGTCACCGAAGGAAATAGCCGCGAGCTGATTATGTTGGGCGTGAGCCCGCAACTTCCTGTTCATCCATCAACCACCCAGGGGAGGGATGAAAAACGAGAGATTGAAGAATAGAGAGATGTACGATGAGAGAAAAAGTGAGAAAGGGGCTTTTTCAGAAAAAACAGAGCTTGAGGGCCGAGTGATGTGAGAACCACAAATAAGAAAGGGTGGGAAACACTACCCGGTGAAACAGGCTCCCTGTGCACATTTGAGTGTCGTGTCTTTTTGTTTTATCTCGATTCTTGTTTTGAGTCGTTTCGAGTGTTACCCGATGTGTCTAGGTTGTGTGCATTTTATTTCCGTGTTGAGTTGTCTTGCTGTGTTCAGTCGTAGGCTCGATACCCGGTCGAGAGCTCATTTATCAATTTCAAAATAAAATCGTTTTGCGCTCCGAGTGCCGTGCCGTTCTCCACATCTGTGCAAAACAAGATTCATTCTTTCATAAAACCGCAGGGTTCAGCCCAAGTCATGTCAGAACAGCAAAACAAGGACCTATCTGAAGCTATATAAGTTCCGGACTATGAAGCAAAAGAAAATAGGGAAAATTTTGAGCATCTGAGTGTGTTTCACCTTCAGAAAATTCTGAGATTGCATTTCATATGTACCTCTTCAGGCCTTGCCAGTGCCCTGAAGAATGAGCGTGCCTCTACTCCAAGCTTAAGCATGCTTCAAGCCAGAACGGCAATTAAAGCAGCAGCAGCAGATGTTATCTCCCGCCAATATGAACAGGGTGTGCCCCTTTTGAGCTGAGTGTGTTGCAAAGTCCTCTAAGAGGTAAATCAGAGGCACCAGAGTACATATTTGATGCTCCTCTACTACATGGAATGTGAACTTTCATATACACTGTTGTTGCATACGTGCCGCGCATCGTAATGATTCATGCATAGAATATGCTTGCTTTTGATTCCGCATAGAATATGCTTTGCTTGTTTTATGCATAGAAAATGCTCGTATCTTTTGCATAGAAAATGCACTCTTCCATACTTGCATATAAAATGCACCTCATTTGCATAGAACATGCATTCACTCGCACTATCTTGTGCACTTACACTTTGTATCTCACTAGCACTGTCTTGTGCATCTTGTGGTTGTATCTCACTCGCACTATTTTGTGCATTTCAAATCAATTGCACTGTTTAGTGCATTTCAATCGCGCTATTTAGCGTATCGCACTGTCTAGTGCATTTCATTTCAATCGCGCTGTTTAGCGCATTGCACTGTCTAGTGCATTTCAAATCAATCGCGCTGTTTAGCGCATCGCACTGTCTAGTGCATTTCAAATCAATCGCGCTGTTTAGCGCATCGCACTGTCTAGTGCATTTCAAATCAATCGCGCTGTTTAGCGTATCGCACTGTCTAGTGCATTTCATTTCAATCGCGCTGTTTAGCGTATCGCACTGTTTAGTGCATTTCAATCGCGCTGTTTAGCGTATCGCACTGTCCTGTGCATTTCAAATCACTCGCGCTTTCTTGCGCATTGCACTGTTTTGTGCACCTTACTTGCATTTTGCATGCATTCCATCGCGCTATCTTGCGCATCTCACCTGTACTTGTTAGTGCATTGTATCGCGCTATCTTGCACACCTTATCTGTATCGCACTGTTTTGTGCATTCACCTTGCTCGTACTGTTTTGTACACCTTTGGCATCACACTATTTTGTGCATCTGTTTAGCACTGTTTTGTGCATTCACTCTGCATCGCACTGTCTTGTGCACTCCCCGGTCTAGGAGACCTTAAATCCTCCGGTCTGCGGAGACCTTAAATCCTGCATCTTTATTCGCACTATCTTGTGCACTCCTGGTCTAGGAGACCTTAAATCCTTTAAAGGTGTAATTCCTTTGGTGTTTGTCGTCCCCGAACGACTTCCGGTGGTCCGGTATAGCCACCTGCCTGTGTTTGCAGTGAATTCCTAGGAGACCAACTGCGACGGTGGAAACTAGAGTTCGAATGGCTCATGCCTAGAACACAAAGGTTCGGGATTTCCGTGACTAAAGTCTGGTATAAATACCCAGAGGCGTGTCCTCGGCTTGAAATCTGTATGGAAGCCCCATAGGTTGAGATAGCGTGTATGCACCTCAATTCTGGATACTGAACCAACCTAGTCTGTCACCCCGTTGGAGAATAGGGAAAGCTGCGACCATGGTCAGGGAGAAAAATAGTACCTGTGTTTCAACCAAGAAGAAGCGAAAGATCCCCAGCAGCATGAGTTAAGTCATTGCCAATTACCCCTGTAAGGTGCCTTTACCTCTTAGCCATTACATTGCATTTTAGCCACTACATTACAGTGCATTGCATAAATCCTCAATTTTCGAACCGGCCTCGCGTAGCGTATAAGTCCGACTTTCAAAACCGGCTTCGCGTAGCGTATAAGTCCAATCTTCAAAATCTTCTTACATATCATTTGCATTTTGCCCCTGCCTGCGGGCATGTCTGCGGGCACATCTCTGTTTATCTTGTACGTTTGTCTAAGTCTTCGGCCTTGTCAAAAATGGGTCGTCTCTGGGCTTTGACATTCACTCCCGTCACTTGTGACTTTCGAGTTCTGTCAAAGTGGGGCAACTGTAGACACCCCATTTTTGACCGACCTTAAGACTTAGACGTCACCAGTTGAGTGCTTGGTGATATTGCATAATGTGCTCGTTCAGAAGTTTCAGAGTCGCGGCCGTGAGCCCTGCCTCCGGACTTCCGAACCCTCTTTTGTGCTTTGCCTCGGTTTGCGAACCAGGCTCGGTTTTCTTTGTTTCTTTTCCTGAGGGGAGGGAGAGGTCCCGTAGACCATCTCTTAGTGGCCGTGGGCTACATTTTGTGGCCGTAGGCCATTTTTTCCCATTTCGGAGCCCAGTTCCGATTTTTTGGGACCGTTGGCCGTGTGCCTCGGTTCGGGACCGCTTAACCATCTCCATTTGCTCTGATTTTTGGCATACATCTTATTTTCTCCCTTTTGAGGGAAACTGGGGTCTGAGAAACCCACTTCGTGGCCGAACACCACTTTCGGTGTTTAACGGGTAGTTTTTCGGGACCCCGAACTGCGTGTTTTGGCCCCCGAACATTCGTTTTGCATCGGTTTTTGTTCATTTTTGGCAGGTACCTCTGTTTCATCACTAGGAAGGTCATGGAAGGGTGGGAGGCCAGTAATTGTTTCAACAACCAATTTTTTACTCCTCCGGCGCCCTCCGACGCCCGTTTTTCGCACTTCCGGGCCAATGTTGAACACCTTGGAGCCATTTTCTTCAAACCCAAACCACATATTTGTGATGTACACACTTGGGAGGATCCTAAAAAGTGGTGGCCGGCCATTAATTCAATTTGACCCTTTTGAACCCCTCCTTCCGGGCTAATGTTGAACACCTTGGGGCCATTTTCTTGAACTTTGAACCACATATTTGTGATGTACACACATGGGAGGACCCTAAAAGTTTATGGCCGGCCATTAATTCCTTTTGACCCTTTTGAACCCCTCCTAAAATTGGCTTGTTCTCTCTCTTGTTTTAGAGTTTCCAAATTCGAACCACAGGGTTGTGAAGAGGAGACCTGGGAGGCCACCAATATGTGGTGGCCGGCCACTATTTCAAGTTGACCCTTTTGACCCCTAGCTGGCCGGCTAGGGGGGTGGCCGGCCGGCCACTTTCAAGCCCAAAAACCAGCCGGCCATTTTCCTTGTGCCAGGAACTTTACAGCTGTGTAGCCCTTTCCCCCAGAAAATATCCCAATCCGGGGGATATTTTGTGGGGGAAACCTTGCCTCCTTTTCCCCCACCTTTACACCCTCCTTTTGGTCCTTATATCCAGCTGCCATTGTTTGTTATGAGGGTTAGAAAATTTGTTCTTCAAGCCTCAAGATCCATATCTCCCTCCATCCTTCTCATTTTCCTAAAAAACCTTAAGTCCTACACCTTGTTTTCTTCATCACGTCCAAGCTCTACCATCACCACTTCATTTCCAGCAACAAGGAGGGCTTCTAAAAGGCTAAAGGAGCTGCAAATTGGTCCAACAAGCAACAAAAGACTTGTCTCCAAAGGTGAGTTGCCATTTTCTCTTTTTTGAGCTTTTCTTTGCAATATTTGTTAGCCTCTCCTTCTTATACATTTGAGCTCCGACCAAAACTGAAAGTACCCTTTTTTTGAGCTCATTTTCATGTCTCATTAAGGGCTCAACCCTGTTTGAGCCCTCCATATGCCACTTGCTTCAATACCCTTCGTAAATACCGTTTTCTTGCATGATTTTTTTAGCTCGTGTGTAATCTGTTTTGGAGCATGACATAAACTGTAAATAGGCTTATTTTGAGCCCCTATTCAACATTGAAGAAGGGATCAACACCATTTGGGACCTCCATGTTATACTTGCCTTTATACTCCCCTTTTGGTCCCATTTTTGCATGCTATGGAAGCCTATCATACTTTGGTTTTTGGCCATTTTACAGTTCTGACAATAGTCTCATTTTGATCCATTCTTCATGTTCTGTTTATGGTCTTTCATGGTTTGGGACCTCCATATGCCACTTCATGTTATATCTCACTTTCGGCCCCCATTTTTGCATGTTTTGTTAGCCTATCATGCTTTGGTTTTTGGCCATTTTACAGTTCTGAAAATAGTCTTATTTTGGCCCATTATACATGTCTCATTAAGGGTCTTTGGCCGTTTGTGGAATATTTTGCATACCTCATGTTATAGCCTCTTTTGAGCCTTATTTTGCATTGCATTTCTAGCATGTTTGTATACTGTTTCTGGGTTTTTACAGTTCTGTAAACATTCTTATTTTTGGTCCCTCTTCAATGTTGTAGAAGAGAATTTTTCAATTTGGGCTGTGCATATACCACTTGCCTCTTTGGCCACCTTTTGGTCCGTTTTCTTGCATAAAAATTTAGCCTTATCTATGTTTGTTTTTGAGGTTTTTACAGTTCTGTAAACATGCTTATTTTTGGTCCCTCTTTAATGTTGCAGAAGAGAATTTTTCAATTTGGGCTGTGCATATACCACTTGCCTCTTTGGCCACCTTTTGGTCCGTTTTCTTGCATAAAAATTTAGCCTTATCTATGTTTGTTTTTGAGGTTTTTACAGTTCTTTTAAAGTGCTTATTTTTGGTCTCTCTTCAATGTTGTTGAAGGGTCCTAACCTGTTTGAGGACAGCAGCTATGAGTTGCTTCTTAATCCCATGTTTAGGGCCATTTTCGCATGCTAATTTTGCCCTATCTTTGCTTGCTTTTTGGCCTTGTTTTGTACTAGTAAAATGCTTATTTTGGGGCTGCCTTGCTTCTGTCTTTTCATTCCATGTGCCAATTATGCATGTTTGGTATAGCTATAGGCCATTTCGGGTGCCTAATTTTGCATTTCGGGAGAGACTCTATGCATCGGGTGTGATTTCGCCTCATTTTGGGGCTATTTTCCCCACATTTCAGTGCTTAAACCCCATTAGCATGCTTGTATATCATTTCCCATGTCATTTCATCGCATTCCGTCATCGCCTCGGTTTGCGTGCCCGTGTGCACGCATTTCGAGGCACTTCATTTTCATCCGCCGGCATCCTGTGTGAGTGTGGCTGAGGCTCACTCATGTTGGTATAAGCCCATATCACATTTTCATGTCATTCGCATTGTGTATGTCATCACCTCGGTTTGCGCGCCCGTGTGCACGCATTTCGAGGCACTTCATTTTCATCCGCCGGCATCCTGTGTGAGTGTGGCTGAGGCTCACTCATGTTGGTATAAGCCCATATAACATTTTCATGTCATTCGCATTGTGTATGCCATCGCCTCGGTTTGCGTGCCCGTGTGCACGCATTTCGAGGCACTTCATTTTCATCTGCCGGCATCCTGTGTGAGTATGGCTGAGGCTCACTCATGTTGGTATAAGCCCATATCACATTTTCATGTCATTCGCATTGTGTATGCCATCGCCTCGGTTTGCGCGCCCGTGTGCACGCATTTCGAGGCACTTCATTTTCATCCGCCGGCATCCTGTGTGAGTGTGGCTGAGGCTCACTCATGTTGGTATAAGCCCATATCACATTTTCATGTCATTCGCATTGTGTATGCCATCGCCCCGGTTTGCGCGCCCGTGTGCACGCATTTCGAGGCACTTCATTTTCATCCGCCGGCATCCTGTGTGAGTGTGGCTGAGGCTCAGTCATGTTAGTATAAGTCCATGTTGCATTCTATATGTCATGTCCATGCCATTGCATTGCATATGCCATTGCCTCGATTTGCGTGCCCGTGTGCACGCATTTCGAGGCACTTCATTTTCATCCATCGGCCTCTTATGTGACTGTGGCTGAGGCTCTCTCATGTTAGTGTAAGCCCATATCGCATTTCCATGTCATTTGCATTGCGTATGCAATTGCCTCGGTTTGCGTGCCCGTGTGCACGCATCTCGAGGCATCTCATTTTTACAGCATAGTACATACTAGGTTGTATCTTAGATCGCATTATGTCATTTTCTCAGTTTGCGTGCCCGTGTGCACGCATCTCGAGACATCTCATTTTCATAGCATAGTGCATGCTAGGCTGTATCTTAGTTGCATTTCATGCATGTCATGCATATTGCATCGTGTTCGGGATAGGAGTTAGCCCGGGCACGGGAAATGAGGTGCATTTCGTACTCCGAGTGACGGAATGTGTCTCAATTCCCCAGTCACCGACACTCCGGATTATCCATGATGGAGTTAGGTTTTAGCTGTAGTTTCATGTGCATTCATCCTATATTGAGTTGTGCATTTCGACTCCTCGGCCATCATGTCTCGGTATGCGTGATTGGTGGCACGAGGATCGAGACATGCATATATCTATGCAAATACATTGCTATGCCCCTTTCCTGCTCTCTGTTGCAGCAAAATAAAGAATCAGCAACTTTTTGGGGCTTGGCACGCATTTCAAGAACAGGTGTAAACAGAGGCTAATTGGGGCATTCCGGTGGATTTCCGCGCAAGACAACCCGGACATGCATCATCCATCAGAAGCAAGGCAGTCCCTGGCTTGCACGCCAGTTTTACAGCTTTCTTAGTTAATTTGTTAATTAATTAGGAATTTGTACATTATTCGGACTGTAATATTTTGGACTGTAATATTCTTTTATTCGGGACTGTATATTTATTTGGACCCTCTGCGCGAGGGCATAATTGTAATAAGTGTGCGTGAGTGTGATGTATGTCTTCCAACCCCACGTCTTTCTTCCCTTTTATTTACCAGCTTACGATGGTTAGATTAGGGCATGTTTCAATTAGCATACAGTATGATAGCATGTTTGCATTCATTCATCTGTTTTGCATGCACCGGGCTCGGCGCACCATACTAACTGCATTGTATTTTCAATTACAAGTTGAATACATGATAGTTGTAGCATTTCATATGCCATCTTAGAATAGCCGAGCCTACTATAGTTGCATTTTACATGTGTTGCATTAGGCATTTCTGTATACTTAGGATCATACATGATTTCTAATGTAAATTCTGTTTTGGCTTGGAGTACCCGGTGAGTTTTTATGCTTTAGCATCCTTGCATGCGTGTGAGTGAATGCCATGATAGCATGCTTACCATGAGGCTAATTGCTTATGTGATATAACTGCCTAAATGCCTGTGGGTGAAGGTTGGGTTATCTGGATTGGAATAAATCATCAAATGTGTGTTTTAAGCCCACTAGATAGTGGCAAAACCATCTTTACTAAGCCCACCCGAGGGTGGCAAAATTTGCATTTTAAGCCTACTTGCGAGTAGGAAACCATCTTTCAAAAAACAAATATGAAATGTTTTGTTCCAATTCAGACGATCCAGTCTATACTTGTACGCTGTACGCATCACATAGTAACCTAGGCTAATAACCCGAATAAGAACTCACAATGTTTTCAAAAATAGATATCATGGTTAGTAGAGGCTGATCTTTGATCGGGCGAGCGGGGGTGCTCACGAAGTGACCTTCCCCAATCGTACCCAAGTTCCCGAGCCGAGGCAACTTTGGTGATGACGGACACGTGGCCTTTGGCACCGAGTCAGGGTTTCCTAAATTTCCCATAAAAAAAATATTTAGGTGGCGACTCTGTATCTGGCAAAGTAGTCCATGTTTGGCACTTCTTTCAAATTCTGTTTTCTCAAAACGATTTGCCGGATTTGGACTCTTTGGTTCAGACTTAGAACCGTGACAAATTTGAGAGTCCTGAGCTGTAGTGACCCCAAAATGAACAGAACGGGAGCTTGACCCTCCCGGGGCGTTCGGGGACGTCTACAGCGTACCTCTCGAAACTCCTGAACTGGCGCAGTCCGTCTGGGGGCAGAACATGGATCGCCGGCCGGTAGGTCGCCGGATCGAACGGGCGCTCGCTCAAGGGTAGGAGCTCGACCCCGGGATCCATCTCGTGATCCGGGGGAGTCCCACCGCGTGGAATGTCATCCGCCATGTCTAGAATGATGAGAAAATAGCCGGAAGAAGGAAAACCGGGCTAGAATATGGAAAGTCAACCGAAAAGTCAACTCCCGGAAAGGTCGAAAATGACCGAAAAGGCCGGGATGTGAAAAGGGCACGGAAATCAAGAGGAAAGCGAGGGGAACAAACCCTAAAAAGGTGGGAACGGCAAAAGAGGCACCGAAACAAAGATTTTTTCGGTTGAAAATGTCCGAAACGCGAAGAAAATCGCGAATCCGACGACGAAACGGGCGTAGAACGCGAAGAAACGGAAGAAAAAGGAAGGGAAAACACTTTGGAGAGAGAAAATGTGAGTTTTCAGCGGAGAAGGAAGTGAAGAATAGGGTTTAGGAACCCTATTTTAAAACACCCGTGGTGAAATGTCGAATCTGCCCCGACTCAGGAACTTTTTGCCGGTCGGCAACATTTTGTGCCGGCCGGCAGAATGTTGTGCCGATGGGATTATTTTTCAGCCGATGGACAGCCGGTGGCTTCCCCTCCTGGCCGGTGGTGTTCCCACGGCCTTGTTTAGGCCATATGCGTAGTTTTTGGTCTTCATAGCTCAAGAAAGTACAAGAAAGTGTATCTCCGACGCTCAACCGGCCTCCGTTTTGACCTCAGGTCTTGTCTTCTATGCGTGGCACTCGAATTTGTGCAAGGTGTATCCTTTTCATATCCTTTTGGCTTTTACGAAATTCAAAAGTTGCCCCATGTGCATCGCACCTCAATCGCACTGTCTTGTGCATTTCAAATCAATCGCACTGTTTTGTGCAGTTTACATTCGCGCTATTTTGCGCATCGCACTGTCTTGTGCATTTCAAATCAATCGCACTGTCTTCTGCATCGCATATCAATCGCACTGTCTTGTGCATTTCAAATCAATCGCACTGTTTTGTGCATTGCATTTCACTCGCGCTGTTTAGCGCATCGCACTGTTTTGTGCATTGCATTTCAATCGCGCTGTTTAGCGTATCGCACTGTCTTGTGCATTTCAAAATCAATCGCGCTGTTTAGCGCATCGCACTATTTTGTGCAGTTTGCATTCGCGCTATTTTGCGCATCGCACTGTTTGGTGCATTGCATTTCAATCGCGCTTTCTTGCGCACCGCACTATTTTGTGCACCTTACTTGCATCTTGCATGTATCCTATCGCGCTATCTTGCGCACCTTACTTGTACTTGTTAGTACATTGCATTGTTTTGAATACAAACCGGCTTCGCGTAGCGTATAAGTCCAATTGTCAAAATTTTACATTCCGTGTGGCATGCGTGTCACACTTGCATCATTCTGCATCTTATGAGGCATGCGTGTCTCATTTGTTTCAGTTTACATTTCGTGTGGCATGCGTGTCACACTTGCATCATCTTGCATCTTATGAGGCACGTGTGTCTCATTTGTATCATTTTACATTCCGTGTGGCATGCGTGTCACACTTGCATCATTTTGCATCTTATGAGGCACGTGTGTCTCATTTGTATCATTTTGCATCCTATGAGGCATGCGTGTCTCATTTATATCATTTCGCATCGGCACGTTTGCCCCATTTCCATTAGCATGCGTGCCCCATCTTCATCGGCATGCGTGTCTCATTTCCATTGGCATGCGTGTCTCATTTGCATCGGCACGTGTGCCTCATTCTCATCGACATGCGTGCCTCATTTCCATTGGCATGCGTGTCACATTTTCGTCGGCATGTGTGTCGTCATTTGCATTAGCATGCGTGCCTCATTTTGCATTGTCTTACATTCCTTGCGACCCGCGTTGTCTCGCTTTCATTTGCATTGTCATGCATGTTGCTAACGACATTGTACCTGTTAAGTTTGTTTTCTTTTCAGGCACGATATTGTATGTACGGTTCAGTTGAGGCTAGAGCGACCAGACGAACCGCGCAGGTATCTACACGGTCTAGGAGACCTTAAATCCTTGGAAGGTGCGAAACCTTCTGTGCATTGATGTGTGCAGTTCACTTGCATTGTTATGCATTTCTTGTGCAATCTCCATGGTCTAGGAGACCCTAAATTCTCGAAAGGTGCAATTCCTTCAGTGTTTGTCGTACCCGAACGACTTCCGATAAGTTGCATTGTCGTGTATCTTACAGCCGCGTGTTGTCACGCATTCCATGCAACATGCATTTTATACATCATTTGCATTTCAAAAACAAAAAAACACATGCATCGTCATGCATACATTTTGCATCCCGGTCTAGGAGACCCTAAATCCTCTGAAGGTGCAATTCTTTTGGTGTTTGTCGTGCCCGAACGAATTTCGGTGGTCTGGTAAAGCCACCTGCCTATGTTTGCGGTGAGTTCCTAGGAGACCAACTGGGACGGTGGAAACTAGAGTTCGAACAGTTTATGCCTAGAACGCAAAGGTTCGGGAGTTCCGAGACTAAAGTCTGGTTTAAATACCCAGGGGTGTATCCTTGGCTTGAAATCTGTATGGAAGCCCCATAGATTGAGGCAGCATGTCGGCGCCTCAGTTCTGGATACTGAA
This sequence comes from Camellia sinensis, assembly GCF_055761805.1. Lineage (NCBI taxonomy): Eukaryota > Viridiplantae > Streptophyta > Magnoliopsida > Ericales > Theaceae > Camellia > Camellia sinensis. The sequence continues at coordinate 72,326,596 of NC_138970.1, read as the reverse complement.
CCAACCTAGTATATCGCCCTGTTGGTAAGATAGGGAAAGTTGCAATCATAGCCGTTGCATCATAGTGCATTGTCGTGCATTTCCATTGTAGCTTGCATTCATTGCATTTTTCCCAGTAGATCGCATCATACTGCATTGTCATGCATTTTGTAAATATCCATTCCATTGCATATTTGTAGATATTGCATTGTAGTTTGCATGCATTTATTGCATCACCTTCCATCTATGGCTTGCGCCTTTCCAGGTTGAGCTTGGTCTGGTATGTGCCCTTACTTTTCACGTTAAAGCACAGTTCTGCATGTGTACGCGCCTATTCTACGCTGGTATGCTGGTTTGAGGGTTGCGGTACCTTTTCTGTGTTAGACATGGCTCGTATGCGTACATGCCTTTCCTAGGCAAGATTTGGTTTGGCCCACGTGCCATATCCATTGTATCCATTTCCATCGCATTGTAGCTTGCATGCATTCATTGCATTGTAGCTTTATGGCTCGTGCCTTTCCGTATTGAGCTTGGTTTGGTATGTGCCCATACTTCTCGTGTCGAAGCGTAGTTCAGTGGACCGTTCTATGTTAGACATGGCTTGTACGCGTACATGCCTTTCCTAGGCAAAATTTGGTCTGGCCCGCGTGCCATATCCATTGCATTGTAGATCGCATGTATTCACTGCATCACTTCCATCTATGGCTTGCACCTTTCCATGTTGAGCTTGGTCTGGTATGTGCCCATACTTCTCGTGTCGAAACATAGTTCAGTGGACCGTTCTATGTTAGACGTGGCTTGTATGCGTACATGCCTTACCTAGGCAAGATTTGGTTTGGCCCGCGTGCCCTATCCATTTCATCTCCCCAGCATATCCATATATATATATATATATATATTACATTGTAGTGTAATTTTTGCATCCAGCATTAGGATCATTGTCCTTTCTCCAGCGGGTCGTATCCCCACTTATGTCAATTCCCCCCAATACTTGTTCTTGTGTCTGTCTACGATGCTCATAGTTCAGTTGACCGTTCTATGGTAGACAGACTTGTTACCTCCATCAATCTATTTGACATAGGTGTGGTCTCGAACCACTCGTGATTGGATCGTGATTCAATTGCTTTGCATATAGTTTGCATTGTTTCAATTGCATTTTCATTTTCATTTGCATTATTTATACATTGTTTTGTATATATTGCATGATCATAAGTTATGCTCGGCTTCATGCATTGTCTTGCATTTTGCCCCTGCCTTCGGGCGCATACCTTTTGTCTTGTATGTTTGTCTGAGTCTTCGGCCTTGTCAAAAATGGGTTGTCTCTGGGCTTTGACATTCACTCCCCTCATTGTTATGACTTTCGAGTTCTGTCAAAGAGCGGCAACTGTAGACACCCCATTTTTGACCGTCCTCAAGACTTGGACGTCACTGTTTGAACACTTGGTGATTACCCCTGTTTGTGTTCGTTTGGAGTTCTCGGAGGTCTCAGCTACGCGCCTTGCCTCAGGATCTCCGAACTTGACTGTTTAGTGTCTGGTTTTGCACCAAACACTTGTGTTTTGCCTTGGAGGGGCAGGGAATGCCTTGTGAGGCATCTCCACACACCACCGGCAGTGGCTAGAGGTCACCAGCTGGTTTTTGCTGCCATCGGCACTTTTTGTTGCTGATCGACACTCTTTGTTGCCGGTCGACACTCATTTTTGCCAAAATGGCATTTTTGGCCGGCCGACTACTGTGCATCTGCCTTTTCAGATATTTTGTCACAACTGTCTTGCTTTTGGCTCTCCTCCATACACGTGTATGGAGGGATCTCCCTCTTTGGAAGCTTGTCTTGTAAGCTTTACAAGACAAGAAGCTCTATAAGAGAGAGCCTTCTCTCTTGGCTTTAGGATTAGACACTTGAGAGACTTGAGGTATTTTTAGATAGCCATTTTTAGGGTTTTGAGTTCTAGGGTTAGAAACCATACACTTTCTATCTCTATATCTCCCTCTTGTGTGTGTTTAACTGCATTTATGTCTTACTATTGCACATAAACACATAGTGTTTCACCTTCACTTAGCTACTGAGGTTCTAAGAGGTTGGTGTTGAAGTTTTGGAGCTGCTTTCAAGCCAAGGAGGGCTGTTGGAGCACCATTGTTGAAGGGGTCTTCAAGGGTAACAATTTTGTCTCTTTATTCCCCAATCCTGCATTGTATTTCTACCTGTCTTAAAATCGTTTTTGAGCTTGGTGTACAATACAAAAAATTTCTATTTTTTAGTCCTCTTGATTGTTTATTAAGAGTGTTTTGTGGTTTGGAGGTGTTTGACCCCTCTTAGGCCTTGAAAGGCCCCTTTTTGTGCTATTTTGTGCAAGTTTCGAGACTTTGGTGTTTGGGCCTCTTCACCACTGAAATCTTGAGGGATTTCAGTGGTGGAGATGGTGCCATGAAGTCTCCAAAAGGAGAGGTCCACCCCCTCTCCTTATTGTCCTTGAAAAGGACTCTTTTTGGCCTCTTGAGAGAGCATCATGCTAGAGTGTGTATTGATCATGTCTTGGCTGTTTTCCATGCTTATTATGCCATGATATAACCTTGCTGTGTGCTGGTTTTGGTACACCATGCATGCTTAGCATACCTACCATGTAATGCCTTGTTATTGCCTTAATATGCCTTAGGTTGTTAGCCTTTGCTCGAGCATGTTTTAGGTCTCGTTTTGTGAAGCTTGTGTGCTTATTTTGCCATGCTAGAGGTCTGTCCATAGTTGTTTGGGTCAGCCATGGCACGCATTATATGCCCCCTTTGCATTTTGGCTTGTTGGCCTCAAGTGTGTGAGTATATAGCATGCATTACTTGCTTCATTCTAATGACTTTGGCATCATTTATAGCATAATTTCAGACCTTATAGCATGCTTGCATGCTTACTTTGGATACCTCTTTGAAGCTTTGAAAGCTTATGTAGCATGTTCCACGTTTTGGCCATTGTACATGCCTTTGATTTTGAGCCGCTTGGATGCCATCTAGGGGTCCCCTTTGCATGGTCTAGGTCTGCCTTGAACCTATTTTAAGTCCTCTTAGCCTTGTGAGGCTTGGTTGGCTTGGTCATGGTTCAAGCCCCTTTGACTTGCTTCAAGCACTTGGGTTATTTGTTGCATGATTAGCTTGACTTGTTGCTTGGTTTGGTACCATGTTTTAACATGATTTTTCAGAGTTCATGTTGCATGTCATATGTTCATGATCATTCCTTTTTAAGTGTGCTTAGAAGTAGTCTTTTGATGCTTAAGCATTTAGGCCTTAACATGTGCATGTGTGTATGTGTTTAGTCCCTTATTGTGGTCACTTTGGCCATTGTTTTAGGCCTATTTAGAGTTGCCTAAATCATGTGTAAGTCCACCTTTCCATTAATTTGCATTACCTCATGTTTGCTTGTATGCTTGCATAAGTGTCTTGCCATGCCATGTTGCACCCTTAGCTTGCATGCCTAGGTTGCATTGCATCTTGCATGCATGCCTTTTTCCTTGACTTGGTGATAGGAATTGGGCCTTGGTTTGTTTGTTTGGTTTGCATTTCATTTGACATGAAAGTTGCACACTTGATCCTTTGGGCCGTCATGCATGGAAATGCGTGATTGGAGGTTCGAGAATCGAGCCACATGCCCCTTTGAGTCACAAACATGATAAGGGGGCAGGATTAGTGCATACATTGCTTGAATTGTATTGCCATGCAAGTTCTGTCCTCTGCTGCTGTGAGTTGCAGGTTCTGCAGGCATTCTTTGCCGACCGACATTGTACATTGCCGACCGGTAATTATTCTTCTGCCGATAGCTTCATTTTGTGCCGGTGACCACATACCACTGCCGGTGGTAATTTGATTTAGCCGGTGGTGAACCCCAGTATGCAGAGAGGCATCTTTGAGACTTTGGCAGTCTTCAGAGGGGCAGAGCAGGGAAAACAGAGGCAGACTAGGCATGGCGGTGCACTTCCGAGCAAGACCCGAGCATGCGCTGCATCTGGCCCTCCTCCTGAGGCGGTTTACTGCTTTTCTTAGCTTAATTAGTTTGTTAGTTAATTAGGTAATTTGTAATATTTAATTAGCTTGCGTAGTTAATTAATTTGTATTATTTATTTGGTCCCTCCGAGTGAGGGCAAATCTGTAATAAGTGTGGGTGAGTGGTGTGTATGTCTTCCAATCCCCACTTCTTTCTTCCCTTTTATTTACCTGCTTTGATGGTTAGTATTAGGGCATGTTTAAATTAGAATACCTCATGTAATGCATGCGTGCATTCATACATTTGCTTTGCATGCACCGGGCTCAGCGCATCATTCTAACTGCATATGTATTTCAAATTTCGAATTGAATACATGTCAGTTGTGCATTTTCACATGTCATTCATAGACTAGCCGAGCCTACTCTAGTGGCATTTTGTATGCGATGCATTAGGCACTTAACATGAACTAGGATCACACATGTTTACTAACTAGTTTATTGTTTTGGCACGGAGTACGATGTAAGTATTTATGCTTTAGCATCTTGCATGCGTGTGAATGTTAACATGATAGCATGCTTGCCATGTGGCTAGATGCTTATGTGTTATAAACTGTTCGAATGCCTGTGGGTGAAGGTTGGATTGTTTGAGTTGGAAAAACTCGTTGAAATCCGTATTTTAGCCTACTTGCGAGTAGCAAATTCCAAAGTACTTTTTTTTTAAGACAAATGGATATGCAATGCTCATTTCCAAATTAGGCAATCTAGTCTATACTTGTTTGCTGTGCGCATAACATAGTAACGCTAGGCTAATAATTGGTTTAAGAACACATAACGTTTTCAAAAATGGATATCATGGTTAGTAGATGCCGGTCATCGGACCGGGCGAAAGGGGGTGCTCATAGCTGACCTTCCCCGATCGTACCCAAGCTCCCGAGCCGAGACAACTCTGGTGATGACGGACATGTGGCCTTCGGCACCGAGTCAGGGTTTCCTAAATTCCCCCATAAAAAAACATTTAGGTGGCGACTCTGTATCTGGCAAAGCAGTCCATGTTTGGCACTTCTTTTTCTAAAAATCTGTTTTCTCAAAACGATTTGCCAGATTTGGACTCTTTGGTTCAAGATTAAGAACCGTGACAACAAATCGAGTCCGAACTGTAGTGACCCCTTTAATGAACAGAACGGGACTCACCCTCCCGGGGTGTTCGGGGGACGTCTACAGTTTTGCCCGCAGTTGAGTGGCACATCTGGTGCATCTGGTTCGAGGCAGACTCAGAGCCATCAGCCAGCTCAGTCAGTTCAGGACTCAAGGGTCAATCAAGGAGCCTCATCGTCTCAGTCTGTACAGCAGACTTATGCTCTGAGAGGTGAGCAGGTAGATCAGAGACCTTCAAGGCGTGTGTATATTGTTTCCGCCCAAGATCTTGTACCCGCTCCATCTATTGTGAGAGGTACCTTTTTGTTTTGCAACTCGGTTGCTAATGTGTTGATCGATACGGGTGCATCCCATTCCTTTATATCTGCTGCATTTACATCTGTTTTGGGGTTGGAGTTAGCGCAGTTAGCATCTCCTATTTGTGTTGTATCACCTATTGGGGGTGAGTTGATTTTAAAGCAGGGGTGTAGAGGTTGTGATATTGAGGTCGCTGACCGCCGGCTTCCATTTTCTTTTGTAGTTATGGCTATGTCGGGTTTTGATGTGATTTTGGGTATGGACTGGCTATCGTCATACTGGGCTGTTATTGATTGCTACCGCCAGTGGGTTACTGTGTGTACCTTGAGCGGGGATTGTTTCCATTTCTTGGGAGACCGGGTTGGTAGTGTTTTGCCACCAGTGTATGATCCGCGAGGGCGGACTGAGCTTAGTTGCCTTCTCGCTAGCTGTATGAGTAGTGAGTGTGATGAGACCCAGACTGTATTGCCAAGAGTGGTTTGTCAGTACTCGGACGTCTTTCCTAAGGATCTAGTTAGTTTGCCACCAAATCGAGAGGTGGAGTTTTTTATTGATTTAGTGCCCGGCACAGTGCCGATTTCCATGGCACCTTACCGTTTTGCCCCAGCCGAGTTGAGTGAGTTGAAGATTCAACTCTAGGAATTGCTAGATAAGGGCTTTATTCGCCCTAGTACTTCATCATGGGGAGCACCGGCCCTCTTTGCTAAGAAGAAAGATGGGGCTTTGAGACTTTGCATTGATTACCGGAAATTGAATCGGGCTACGGTTAAGAACAAGTACCCTATGCTCTGTATAGATGATTTGTTTGACCAGTTGAAAGGGTCCCGTTGTTTCTCTAAGATAGACTTGAGATCGGGTTACCATCAGTTGAGGGTCAGGGAGGAAGATGTTCCAAAGACGGCATTCCGTATGCAGTATGGCCACTACGAGTTTCTGGTGATGCCTTTTGGGCTCACCAATGCACCGGCAGTGTTTATGGATTTGATGAACCGGATATTCCGGGAATTCTTAGATCGTTTTGTAGTCGTTTTCGTGGACGACATCCTGATTTATTCACCTTATGAGGAGGAGCATGAGGAACACTTGAGAGTGGTGCTTGAGTTGCTTAGAGCCCATAGACTGTATGCCAAGTTTGGGAAATGTGAGTTTTGGCTAACAGAGGTTAAGTTCTTAGGCCATGTAGTCTCCGGGGAAGGGGTGTCTATTGATACATCCAAGATTGAGGCAGTGCAAGATTGGGCACAGCCTAAGAGTGTTTTTGAGATCTGCAGTTTTCTAGGATTAGCTGGGTATTACCGCCGGTTTGTGAAAGATTTCTCCAGGCTAGCTTCACCATTGACTAGATTGACGCAAAAAGGGGTCAAGTTTGTATGGAGTGAGACTTGTGAAAAGTCGTTCCAAGAGTTGAAAGTTAGACTTACCACCGCTCCAGTTTTGATTATTCCGGAGAGAGGTTTGGGTTATGTGGTTTACTGTGATGCCTCACGAGAGGGTCTGGGTTGTGTGTTGATGCAAGAGGGGAAAGTGGTAGCCTATGGCTCGCGGCAGTTGAAAATACACGAGAGGAATTACCCTACACATGACCTAGAGTTAGCAGCTGTGATTTTTGCCTTGAAGATTGGAGGCATTACCTGTATGGTCAGAGGTTCGAGGTGTTCTGGGATCATAAGAGTCTGAAGTATCTGTTTACACAGAAAGACTTGAACTTGAGGCAGAGGAGGTGGATGGAATTTATTGAGGATTACGATTTCGAGTTGCATTATCATCTGGGGAAGGCCAATGTTGTGGCCTATGCCCTTAGCAAGAATTCTATTAGTGATGTAGCTTGTATAGCCATCCGGGAGTGGGAGATGTTGGGTGCACTTGGCGAGTTTGATTTGCTTCTGGGCGAATCTATTGAGTCTGCGACTTTGTTTTCAGTACTTGCGCATCCTACACTTGTGAATCGAGTGTTAGAGGCATAGAGAGGTGATCTTGAGGTAGAATCCCTTCGGGAGAAGATCTCTAGTGGGAAGGTTGAGAAGGGTGCGACTTTGTATCCTGACCTGAGTGTGAGATATCGAGACCGTTTGTTTGTGCCGGAGTCTTGCCGTGAGGAGGTACTCTGAGAGTTTCACCTTTCACACCTTGCGGTCCTTCCGGGAGGCAGTAAGATGTATCGTGATTTGGGTCGCCAGTTTTGGTGGCGGGGTATTGTGGACGCGCCCCGAACGCCCCGGGAAGAATCCCGTTTCGTTCATTTGGGCTTACCACAGTTCGGACTCAAATGTCACGGTTCTGAATCTAATCTCACAATGTGCGATGTGAGATCGATAAATCACCAAAGAGTCCAAATCCGGCAAATCGTTTTGGAAAACTGATTTTTATAAAGAAGTGCCAAACATGGACCGCTTTGCCAAATAAAAAGTCCCCCCCCTAAATATTTTATTTTGGGAGAATTTAGGAAACCTTGACTCATGCCAAGGCCACGTGTCCGTCATCGCCAAAGTTGCCTCGGCTCGGGAACTTGGGTACGATTGGGGAAGGTCATTTAATGAGCCACCCCGCTCGCCCAATCAAAGATCGGCCTGTACTAAGCATGATATCTTGTTTTTGAAAACACATGTGTTCTTATTCCGGTTAATTAGCTAATCTTACTATGTGATGCGCACAACAAACAAGTATAGACTAGATCGCCTAATTTGGAACCAAGCATCTCATATCCGTTTGTTTGGAAAATGGTTTGAAGTTTCGCTACTCGCGAGTAGGCTAAAATGCAGATTTCAATGAATTGTCGCAATTCAAGTAATCCAACCTTCACCCACAGGCATTCAGGCAGTTAATCACGTAAGCAAATAGCGTCATGGCAAGCATGCTTTCATGGCAACATTAACAAACATGCAGTATGCTAAAGCGTAAACACTCATAGTGTACTCCGAGCCAAAACAAAGAACTAGTTAGAAATCAATGCATGATCCTAGTTTATGTTAAAATGGCTAATGCAACACATGAAAAAATGCAATTAAGATAGGCTCAGCTATCCGAAGAATGTCATGTGAGATGCAACTTGGTACATGTATTCAACTTGGAATTGAAATACAATGCAGTTAGCATGATGCGCCGAGCCCGGTGCATGCAATACAGATGAATGGATGCAAACATGCAAGCATAAGATATCCTAATTGAAATATGCCCTAAAACTAACTATCGTAAGTGGTTAAGTAAAAGGGAGAAAGAAATAGGGATTCGAAGACATGCATCACACACACGCATGCTTATTACAACAATGCGCCCTCTCGAAGGAGGGACCGAATAAGGAGCTAACTAGCTAATCTAAGCTAATTAAACTAATTATTACACAACAAATTAATTAACTAATCCTAGTTAACTAATTATTACAGAACACATTGAATGGCTAACGCATTAACTATTAAAGGTACAGACCAAAGCAAAACCTAGCTATCTAAGCATGGCAGCTATGGAAAGCAATAAATTAGGAGCCTCAGAGGTAGAGGAATGCATGCATATCTGGTCTCCTCGTTCGGAAATCCCATGCGATGCCCGATTTGCCTCTCTTTTCATTTGTTTTCAGAAACTTGCACCAAGCTCCAGAAAGATGAAAATCCACCTTGGGAATCCAGTGGGAGGGTGGCCGACCACTTTTGGTCTCTCTAGACCCCTTCCGACCACTTTTTGTTGTTGAAAACCAAGAAAAGTGGTCGGCCACCTACTTTTTCTGGCTGGCCAACCAGTTGTTGCTGCCAGACTCCAATTTTCTACATCAGAGAGCAAGAAAGGGCATGGCAATGTATTTGCAAGATATGTATGCACAACCACCCTCCCTATCATGTCATGAACTTAAGGAAGTGTAGGTTCTCGACCCTCGGGCCATCAATCGCGCATTTCAATGCATGATGGCGGAGAGGCGAAGTTGCACAATTCAATATGAAAATGAATGCACAAGTAAACACATAAAGCCTAAAACTCTATCATGTATGATCAAGAGCGTCGGCGACCGGGAATTAAGGCATGTTTCATCACTCTAAGTATGGAACGTCCCTCGTTTCCCGTGTTTGGACTAACACCTATTCCAAACACAATGCAAGTAAGCATGGCATACACAATGCGAACAAACTACATGGCATACTTAATGCAATATGACATGATTAACTTAACAAAGCTAATGGCATGCTGTAGACACCCCATTTTTGACCGTCCTTAAGACTTGGACGTCACCGTTTAAACATTCGGTGATCATCTTTGTTTGTGTTTGTCTTGAGTTCCCGGAGGCCTCGGCTACGCGCCTTGCCTCAGAATCTCTCGACTCGACCATTTAGTGTCTGGTTTTGCACCAAACACTTGTGTTTTTGCTTTGGAGGGCAGGGAATGGCTTTTGGGACATCCCCTCATTCCATCGGCCATGGCTTGAGGCCACCGGCTATGTTTTGTTGCCATCGGCCAAATGTGATGGCCGGCCGGCCAGTTTGACTGCCGGTCGACCACTTTGATGGTCGGCCGGCCAAGTGTGGTTTTCAACAGATATCTCTGTAGACAGCTGGCAGCTGTCATTCTAGGCCACACCCCAGCCCATACCTGGACGTGGGTGTTCTGAGGAGCTGCAGATTGATATATTTCTATATCAATCAAGCTCTCTTACAACAAGAGAGGAGAGATACAACTTGGAGCAAAAAAAAAAAAAACTATCTCTTTCTCTACATTTTCTGCCCCTCTCTCTAAAGTTTAGGGCTTGTTTGTGTTCAAAAGTGCATTTTCTTTGCACTTTTGCACATAAACACCTAGTTCTCTACTCCCTTTATTGGGCTGAGGTCCTTGGAGGTGATTTTGGTGTGATTTGAAGCCTTTTTTTTTTTTTTTATCCAAAAGGGCTGCTGATTTGGTGTTTTGAAAGAGGTCTTCAAGGGTGAGACACTTACCCTCTTATTCCTTCTTTTTTGTACAAGCTTTTAGACTATCTTGCATATTGATTCGGTTTTAGCTATGAACTGAAATTTTTTTTGTATTTGCATGCTTAACATGTTTGTTTAAGGTCATTTTGGTGTTGGGGGTCGTCCACCCCCTCATAGGCCTTGTTTGGCCTCATTTTGAGCCTTATCGGTTGAGCTTTGGAACTTTCATAAATTGGTCTTCTCACCACTAAAATCCAGAGGATTTTCAACGGTGATGAAGTGATTTTGAGGTCTTGTATAAGGGAGGGACACCCCTTTCCCTTCATTGTCTCATTTGCTTGTGTTTTGGCTCATAAGGGTAGCATGTCTGCCCAGCTTTGTTTGGCTTAATTTCAGAGGTTATTTGGTGTTTATTTAGCATGTTTTACCTCTGTCCCATGTTGGTTTGTTGGTCCCTCTCATGCTTAATACACTTGCTTTGTATTCCCCAATTTTTCCTGGAAATGCATCTAGCCATTAGACCATCATGCTTGTGTATTCTTGCCTAGCTTCGTGAAGCTTTTGGCCATGATTTATCATGATTGAGGTCTGTTGGGTGCTGGTTTGCTCGTATTTGATATGTTTTGTATAGCCCTTTTGCATTCTAGCATGTTGGCATCGGGTGTGCGAGTCATGAGCATGCTTGAGTTGGGTTGTTTCAGTTGATTTGGAATCATTTCACATGCCATTTCAGTCCCTAATCCATGCTTATATGCTTGCATTCATCATCTCTTTCATGCTTTGAAGGGTTGTTCTTTTGTGCTTTGGAAATGGTCATTGTGTATACCTATGTGTTTAGACATTAGACTGCCATATTAGTGGGTTTTTAGGGCCCTTTTGGCATGCTAAAACTCTGTTTTGTATTGAAAAATTCATGCCATGTTTGCTTGGGGGAGTTGTTGAGTAATGCTCCCTTTTGTGGCCTTGAATGCCCTTGTTTTGGACTCATTTCTTGGTGTGTTTTGACCATGATCTATGTATGCTTTAGTCTTGTTTTGGAGTCCCTTGGGACTGTTTTAGGTCATTTTGGTCCTTTAAGGTTTGGTTGACATAGTTTTGGTTTCACCCCCTTTGTTGGCTTCAAGTGTTGGTCATTGTTGCATGCCTTGCTTCCATGTTTTATTTGATTTGGCATCATTCTCTATTCATTTTCAGAGCTTAGCATGTTCATGTTACCTTGCATGAGTTGCATCACTTTGCATTGTATATTGCATCCATGCATTACATTTTGCTTGGTTTGGGGTGTCAAACCAAGTATGAGGATTGAGAAGTGTTCATACTCCAAGTGATGTAACACGTCTCAACCCTCGGTAGCCAATGCCCTTGATCTCAATATCATAGGGTGTTGACACTCATCTCTTTTGTTGCATTCATTCACATTGAATTGCAAAATTGGCCTCTTAGGCCATCATGCGTCGAAATGCATAATTGATGGCCCGGGGGTCGAGGGTCATGCTTCCTTGAGCCCCTTGCATGATAGGGAGTGTGTCCATGCTCACATTTGTTTGAAAATTCCATGCCCACATTTGTTTGAAAATTCCATGCCATACACTGCTTGCCCTCTGCTGCTACCAGCTGCAGGTTTCAGCAGGAAGAATTGGCCGGCCGGCAGTGTTGGGTGCCGACCGGCAAAACATGTTTGGCCGATAGCTTATTCAGTGGCCGGTGATCATCCCTTCCGGCCGGTGGCGTTTCTACTTGGTCGGTGGTACCTCCCAGCATCCAAAGAGCATACCCTTGGACTTTGGCAGTTCTCGGAGGAGCAAGGCAGTGTTAACAGAGGCAACAGTGCTATGGCAACGAGTTTCCGGGCGAGACGAGTCAAGCATGCATCATTCACGCATCCCGAGGCGAGGCTGCGGCCACCTTTCTTCTGCATTTAATTTTTTTAATTAATTAGAAATTTTTGTAATTAATTATTTAGCTTGAGAGTTAATTAATTAGGTGGTTTGTAATATTTATTCGGACCCTCCAAGTGAGGGCAATCGTGTAATAAGCGTGCGTGAGTGTGTGTATGTCTCCCAACCCCACGTCTTTCTTCCCTTTTATTTCCTAGCTTTCGATGGTTAGCCTAGGGCATGTTTCAATTAACATACAGTATGATAGCATGCGTGCATCCATACATTTGTCTTACATACACCGGGCTCGGCGCATCATACTAACTGCATTTGTATTTCAATTCCAAAGTTGAATACATGTTAGTTGTAGCATCATCACATGCCATCTTAGAATAACCGAGCCTATATTAGCTGCATTCTTACATGTGTTGCATTAGGCATCTCAACATATTTAGGATTCATGCATGATTTCTAATTAGCTTCTTTCTTTGGCTCGGAGTACTAGGTAAGCTTTTATGCTTTAGCATACCGCATGTGTGTGAGTGCTTGCCATGATAGCATGCTTACCATGAAGTTATGTGCTTATGTGATATAACTGCCTGAATGCCTGTGGGTGAAGGTTGGGTTGCTTGAATTGGAATAATTCGTCGGAACCCGTGTTTTTGCCTACTTGCGAGTAGCAAACTTCAATCTATTTTCAAACAAATGGATATGCGATGTTTTCTTCCAACTTGGGCAATCCAGTCTATACTTGTATGCTATGTGCATCACATAGTAATTCTAGGCTAATAAACCAGAATTAGAACACATAATATTTTCAAAAACGGATATCAGGGTTAGTAGAGGCCGATCTTCGGATCGGGCGAGAGGGGGTGCTCATAGCTGACCTTCCCCAATCGTACCCAAGCTCCCGAGCCGAGGCAACTTTGGTGATGACGGACACGTGGCCTTTGGCACCGAGTCAGGGTTTCCTAAATTCCCCCGTAAAAAATATTTAGGTGGCGACTCTGTATTTGGCAAAGCAGTCCATGTTTGGCATTTCTTTTCAAAAAAATCTGTTTCCAAAAACGATTTGCCAGATCTGGACTCTTTGATGATTCATCGGTCTTGCATTGCACTCTGCGAGATTAGATACAGGACTGTGACATTCAATTGAGTCCGAACTGTAGCATGAGGCTCGAGGGCGCGTCTACAGTTTCTGGCGACTCTGTTGGGGATTTAGAGAGCTTGACTCGAACTCGTGATATCCTGTTTTGATTTCATTTATGTGTCTCTTTGCATTGCATGTGCATTGGTGCGCCTAGGACACCGTGTTTGCCATCTGCCATTCCTGAACGGTTTGCCGGAGGCTTGACTTTGTCAAAGCATGCCATAAGGCTGACCGGTTGTGGGCTCTGACAGTATGGGAACACAAACCCCGGTTTTACCAGGGCACCCTTTTCTACCATTCGACCTAGTGCATATCGAAATCCATAGTGACTATTCCAAACTAGGACAGGTTGCTTACCCGATGTTAGGTTGTTTGAAAACTGCTGCGTGCATAGTTAAACCCTAGCTCCTGACAAAAATAGGACAGGGAAACCCTACCCCAACTTAGGGGTGTTTCAGCTCTCTTTTACTTGCTACGTCTTTTTAGAGTGTATCTATGCAGGGAACACACATATCAGTTCGCAAGTCTGAGTATGAGGCCTGCGGGCATCAGTGTTTTTGGGAATCAGTCATCTACGGGTATCAGATTCAGACTTAGGGGCAACGATTTGGAAACAGTGATCAGTGATTAAGGAACAGTACATTCAGCTTGTTGGCAGTTTGTTGTGATACCCAGCTGTGTGTTGTGTTTATTTTACGATGTTACGCTGTCCAATTGTCTGTTTATTTATACGCTTTATTTATCTTTTTACTAGGTAGTTGAGCTAATTGCTTCTGACCCAGTAGATATTCCCCAAGCACTCTGGATTAGAGGTCATCGACTCCATCGATCTGAGGATCTGGTAGACGGACAACTAGTGTACCACTTTCTACCCCCGGTTACTAGACGGAGGACAGCTAGGCAAAGGGTATCAGTTCAGCAGTCAGTACAGAGGGCTTTGTCTACCCCACCTGTGTACAGTAGGGATCAGGATTCTGCTTCTCCCATAGAAAGGGAACATATACCGATAATTCAGTCAGAGCAGAACAGTATGGCCAATTTAGAGGAGATGGTGCGCCAGCTCCAAGAGAGTATGAAAATGATGCAGCAGGATGCTGTCTGACAGGCATAGTTAATCATAAGGTTACCACAGCAAACCGGAGCATCTGCTTCTCAGCAAGTTCCTCCCCCGCCATGAATTCCAACCCCCGGGGAAACAGCTAATGTTCAGAATGATGCGGACATTCCCACGGGACCACCTCTACCCCTGATCCTACCCCAAATCCAACCCCAGTTATCCAAAACACCCACCAACGTACCGAACTCTCCCTTTGAGTTCGAGACAGATCCCACAACATTAAAGTTGAGCAAGCTCGAAAAGCTGTTCAAGAGATCCCAAGGAGTCAAGACCATCCCTGACATCGAAGATGGATATACCGACGCAGCTGTGACGCTGCTTGACAGATTCAAAATGCCGCACATTGATCGATTTGATGGGTCCGGGGACCCCATGGTGCACCTGAGACTGTTTTCAAACATCTTAAGGCCAATAGGCCTCAGCAGACTTCAGAAGCTGTCTCTGTTCGGCCGAACCATGTCAGGTGTAGCGGCCATATGGTATGCCAAATTAGAAGGTGATGTCAAGAGAAACTGGGACGAGATGGCCGAGGCCTTCATTACGCAATACTCATACAATACACAAATTGAGATTACAACCCGTGATCTCGAGACAACAAGGCAAGAGCCTAAAGAGAGTTTCTCAGAATTCGTGACCAGATGGAGGGCCAAGGCTTCGATGATGACCTTAAGGCCTACAGACAAAGACCAGATTCGGATGATTGTACGCAATCTTCAGCCGAAGTTGATGCAAAAGATGATTGTACTCCCCTTCCCTACATTTTCTGATCTACATGAAATGGGGGTGCAGATTGAGGATGCCTTAAAGCAAGGCTTAATTGATAATGACCGGGAGCAACCCCGAAGAACTTTCAACCGCAACACTAACGCAGGCCCGAGCGGTACTACAACTATAAGAGCCTCCGAAGTGAGCATGGTCACCACCAACCCCCCTCCAAGAACCATGGCAGCTACGCCATTTTCCGGCGCGTCTGGAAGCCATACCCAAACAGCCAAATACCCACCTAAAAACACAAGAACCTTCGCTCCACTATATATGCCCTTATCCAAAGCTCTGGAGGTTTTAATCAGAAAAGGGCATTTGAAACCCCTAGAACCGCGGCCCTTACCAGAAAGAATTCTCCAACCGCACGGTCATGACACCGATCTGTGCTTCCGATTACGTCATGAGATTCAAGATCTCATCAATAACGGGGTGATTCAGCCTCGCGAGAAACCCAATATTACAACAAATCCTCTCCTCACACATAACCAAGCTCCACCGCCTAAAAGGATCAACTTCATCCAAATTGGGGTCGTGCCTTACGATCCTAGCATCTATATCACTGCTTCCCACCTGCCTAAGCCAGAGGTATTCCTTCCCGACTGCACCGACTTGTGTGTGACGGACATCTCCATGACCTGACCTAAGCTAACGGTGGTGACTATCGAGAACAAGAGAGAGGGGATCCCAAAGGAGAAAAAGGTTGTTGAGTCAGAGTCTGCAGAATCTGGGAGTTGTGTTGAGAAGACATATAGTCTGGGTGACTACATTTCATCAATAGGCCAGGATGGGCTAGATGTGGAATTGCCAACAGGGGGAGAACTGTGTGTGATCCAAGGGGATAGTCTGGGACAGGGAACAGATGATTTAAGGGCTGTGGAAGAGGACCTTGCCAATCTCAAGTTTTACAGTGACCAAGATCCAGGGGGCGCAGCAGTCAACTGGTTTGATTATGAGGAATCAGCAGAGGCTACTGGGTGGTTGGATGATCAACCGGATGTGGTGGAAGAGTTCCAACCAGGACAGGGTCCGGCAGGGGCACGAATGTCGGTGACGGTCGAGGGACTCAGAAATCAGAATGCGTCGCCGGGGAGCGCCGGTGTTAAGAATTTCGCTCGGGATTGGAGTATTCTGAATACTGGAATTATTGAGCAACCAGCTGTGTTGATACGGTCGGAACAAGAAAGATTTGAAGATCCCGTGAGAATCAAAAAAGCAAAGGCCCATGTGGGGACTGAAACTGCTGTGTGCCCAGGAACAGAGAATGCTGTGAGCATAGGGATGGAAGGTACTGCAAGTACGAGAACAGTCATACCAGAGCCGGACAGGTGTCTGTCGGCTGCTGATGGAATGTGGTGGGAGGACGATGATCTATGTCTTGCCCACACAGACGAAGATTGGGGAAGCAACCAACCCGATGACACCTGGTACCTTAGAGAAGTCGACCACATGACGAGAAGCGGACGGTATTTCAAGCCCCCGCACCTAGACCAGCCGGAGGCATCTGGGAAAGATAAGGAAGCTGAGAAACAGAAAGAGAAGCAAGTCGAAGAAGAGGCTGTACTAAAGCAGTTAAAAAAGGTACAAGCAGACATCTCCATCTGGGGACTGTTTATGGCATCACGAGTGCACAGACAGGCTGTCCTATCAGCCATGGACAAGGCAAAGCTTTCGATAGAAACTACGCCAGAACAGCTAGTAGGCTTAGTTTTTTCGGGAGGAGCTACCCCGATGTTGACCTTTTGTGACAAAGAACTGCCACCTGAGGGTGCGAACCACAACAAGCCACTCTACATCTCCGTGGAGCGTAGAAACAAATGGATACCCGTGGTGCTTGTCGACACAGGGTCCGCCATCAATGTATGTCCAGCAAGGACTGCCTATGCAATTGGCTTGAAGACCGCGGACTTTGTGCCAACAGCCTAGGTGATTCGGGCATACGATAACGCAAGTAGAGAGGTCATGGGGACGGTGAAAATTCAGACTAAAGTTGGGCCAGGACAGCATGAGATAGATTTCCATGTCTTAGAAGTGCTGGCAACTTTCAATCTACTCTTGGGACGATCGTGGCTGCATCAGGTGAAGGCAGTATCATCCACCCTATATCAGATGGTGAAATACCCCCATGGGAAGGGAGTAGCCATTGTTTTCAGAAATTCGTCGATCCACCCACCACCAGAAGTATCTACGCCAGTTTTGGAAATAGAGCACGGAATGGAGGATGTGTTCATGCCAGGCTTTACCTTAGTTGAGGCTCGGGTCATGCGGAACATCATGGCGGCTGATGAGGGGATATATGTTAGTGCTCAAGCAGTATACCTCATGAACAAACTCCAACACATCCCCGAGATGGGGTTAGGAAGTAGCGGCCGGAAAGGCGTCGCAGTATTGGTCGAAGTGCCACATAACCCTCATACCTTTGGCTTAGGTTATCTGCCCACCAAGGAGGATTGGGTAAGGAAAGGAAAGGAAATGGCTGGAAGAGCCAGAGCGAAACAGATGGGGAAGCCTTTTGAGTTGATGCACCGGCCCATCCAGGGTACCCTAAACGGACGCTTCGTCCGGGAGGGGGAGGATTTTCCATTCTGTGGTTTTCCGGAGCCGTGGCTCAACGCGGAGAGGAAGCGCGTACCAGGGTTCGAGATTTTCTTTGACCTACAATTATCTGGGGACGATGTTGCCGAAGAGCAGACAGACCCGACAGTCGAAGCTGAGCATAGTGGGGAAATGGAGTCCGAGGACACCGAACTTGAAATGGGGGTAGCACTGCCTTGTCTACTTTCAAATCCTCCGATCAAACAGAAGTGCTTGGGGGATGACTTCTCGGTGTCCATGATCGGAAATGAAACGGCTGCGGGCCTACCATCAACTATTTTGGATGCATCCATCGCACCCTCTCTCGTTTGGCAATACGAAGAGGGATTTTTATCAAGCAGCACCGGGTCAGGTAGTGAGCCGGAATCTGATTCCACCGAGTCTTGTGAGTCGGAATCAGGTTCCAGCTCAACTGAGTCTGAGTCCGATATTCCTGGGGGTGATAACCAGGATGCCACAGTCCTATCCAGGTTGTCTTTTTCTTTCTCCTTTGAGTCTGTTGTAGCAGAAGAATTGGACGGTTTGGAAGTACTTAATGAGAATGATGTGTATATGGTTTTCCGAGTACTTTTCTGTGCCTTTGATATATTGCTTAAATCAGGACTTTCAAAATTTTGACGAAAACGACGAGGAAGAAATTCCTCTGGTTTTGCAACGATTAATTGATCAAGAGCAAGAAAGATTTGTTAAACCTTTAGTTGATGAAATCACTACTGTGAATATTGGTACTGAGAAGGACCCGCGGTTAGTCCAGATCGGGTCCACGTTGTCTTCGGAGGAACGCGAGCGCTTAGTCGCTTTATTAAAAGATTTCAAAGATGTTTTCGCGTGGTCCTACGAAGACATGCCTGGAATTGATCCTGAGATTGTACAGCACCGGATCCTTCTTGACCCCGAGGCCCGACCTGTCAAATAGAAACTCAGAAGGATTCGTCTGGACTGGGCCATCAATATTAAGGAAGAGGTCACCAAGCAAATCAATGCAGGCTTCCTGCTGGTATCCGAATGCCCGACTTGGTTGGCCAACATTGTTCCGGTGCCGAAGAAGGATGGCAAGATCCGAGTATGCGTGGACTTCAGGGATTTGAACAGAGCTAGTCCAAAGGACGACTTCCCCTTGCCACATATTGATGAGTTGGTGGATTTCACGGCAGGGCATGCTTTGCTTTCGTTTATGGATGGCTTCTCAGGTTACAATCAGATAGTGATGGCACCCGAAGACCGGGAGAAGACTGCTTTCACCACCCCGTGGGGGACATACTGCTACAGAGTGATGCCGTTTAGGTTGAAGAATGCTGGAGCTACATATCAACGGGCCGCGACCACGATATTGCATGACATGATCCACAAAGAGGTGGAGGTGTACGTGGACGACATGATTGTCAAGTCCAAAGAAAGAGAATGCCACTACACCGCCTTGCAAAAGTTCTTCCAAAGGATCAGAGAATTCCGGCTGCGGCTGAATCCTCAGAAGTGTACGTTCAGTGTTACAGCGGGAAAAATGCTAGGGTTTCTGATTACACAAAGGGGCATCGAAGTCGACCCTTCCAAAATCAAGGCCATCCTAGAAATGCCACCACCAAGGGCTGAAAAGGAGGTGCGAGGCTTTCTGGGTAAAGTGCAATTCGTAAGATGATTTATCTCAAAATTAACCTTGACTTGTGAACCACTTTTTGGTCTCCTGAAGAAAGGAAAGAAATTCCAATGGGACGGCCGATGCCAAGCTGCTTTTGAACAGATCAAGGAATACTTACAGAACCCACCTGTGTTGTCACCACCAGAGCCGGGGAGACCGTTGATATTGTATCTTTCGGTAACCGAGACCACAATGGGCTGCATGCTCACGCAAGAATCAGAGGACAAAGTGGAAAGAGCCATCTACTATCTGAGCAAGAAGATGCTAGAGTATGAGACTCGCTACACACCGTTCGAGAAGGCTTGCTTAGCTTTGGTATGGGCTACTAGGAAGCTGCGGCACTACCTATTAGCTCACTCCGTAATGTTGGTTTCACGACTCGATCCCATCAAATATCTTTTCAAGAAACCGGCACTTACGGGTAGGCTAGCTCGTTGGTTGCTGTTGCTTTCCGAATTCGATCTAAAATATGTGACGCGCAAGTCAGTCAAGGGAAGAGCAGTGGCAGAGTTCTTAGCCGATCATCCAGTGGAAGGGGGTGAAGCAGTTGAGTACTTATTCCCAGACGAGGCCATTTGGCACATCGAAGATGAAACTTGGATGATGTATTTTGACGGAGCGTCAAACCAGTACGGGTATGGGATAGGAGTGTTGTTGATGGCGCCCGACAACTCCCGTATTCCTCTAGCCTTCAAACTCCGATTCAAACTCTCGAACAACGAAGCAGAATATGAGGCATGCATTGCCGGTCTAGAAACAGCCCTGGAACTAGGGGCAAGACGGTTGGACGTCATCGGGGAGTCGAACCTTGTTGTGTCTCAACCAAAAGGAGACCGGAAAGTCAAAGAAGAAATGATGATGATGTATCACCGGACCTTGGACTTGTTAATTCCTCAGTTTGAGAAGTTAAATTTTGCTCATCTACTAAGAGAAAACAACAGGTTCGCAGATTCTTTAGCAACTCTATCTTCCATGATAGACATCCCGTCCGGAGTCCGGATGCGTCCCGTCATCATTGACCAGAAATTTGCGCCAGCATACGAGTCAATTGCTGCTATAGATGAGGTTCAAGACGAAAACTCCTGGTATTACGACATTTGGAATTTCTTGGAGAAGGAAGCATACCCGCCAGGGGTAAATGCCAAGGATAAAAGGGCAATCAGAAGAATGGCCGTTCAGTTCATCATCTGCGGAGGTAAATTGTATAAGAGAGGTCATCTAGGAATGCATAAACTGTGTGTAGAAGCTGAGGAATCAAAGCGCCTGATGGAGGCCATCCACGGAGGAGAATGTGGGGCACATATGAATAGGGTAATGCTAGCACGGAAGATCCTCAGACAGGGTTACTACTGGTCCACCATGGAGGAGGATTGTATCGGCCTTGTTTGGTGATGCCACAAATGCCAGATCCATGCAAATCGCATGAACATTCCGCCGTCGAAGCTGTACAATATGACCTCGCCATGGCCATTTTCAGTTTGGGGAATCGATGTGATCAGGGCTGTTACTCCGAAGGGGTCGAATGGGCATGAGTTCATTCTGGTCGCGATAGATTACTTTACGAAGTGGGTCGAGGCCCAATCTTATGCGGTGTTGAAGGCTTCACATGTTGCAAAATTCATTAGAAACAACATCATCTGCCGTTATGGGGTTCCAAACGAGATTATTTTAGACAATGGTTCCCATTTCAAGAAGGAGGTGATTGATTTGTTAAAGAAATACAATGTGACTTTTCATAAGTCGTCCACATACCGGCCGTAGACCAACGGAGCAGTTGAGGCCGCCAACAAGAACATCAAGCACATACTGCAGAAAATGGTGGAAACCTACCGGGATTGGCCAGATAAGCTGCCGTTTGCTCTGTGGGGCTACCAGACTTCAATTAGAACTTCTACTACGGCGACTCCATATTCATTGGTTTATAGGATGGAGGCCGTTCTACCTATCGAAATTGAGGTTCCGTCTTTGCGAGTATTGGCTGAGTGTCAAATAGCCGAAGCAGATTGGCAGCAGAGCAGGTTCGAGGAACTCATGCTCTTTGATGAGAGAAGACTGAAAGCACTATACCATGTTCAAGGTTATCAGCGCAGAATTGCCTGGGCTTTCAACAAGAAAGTTAAGTTCAGGAATCTAAAGGAAGGAGATTTGGTGCTCAAGGACAACCGAACTCCCATCCACGACCCAAGGGGCAAGTTCAGACCCAATTGGACTGGTCCCTACATCATTAAGTCTATCTGGTCAGGTGGAGCTGTGGTTCTGATGGATCTAGATGGCTTGGAGTTCTCACAACCGATCAATATGGACAAGTTGAAGAAATATTACCCTTGAGAGGCTCGCTAGGCCGAAAACCCGAAAGGGCAACCTAGGCAAAAGTTAGAGCATAGAAAATTTGAAATTACAAAAATCGAGCTCGCAAGGTTGAAAACCCGCAAAGGGCGGCCTTGGCAAAAATTGGAGCGTAAAAGGAGAGTGAAAATACTCGAGTGAACCTAAGCCTGAACTACGTAAGGCTTGATTCCCATCTTTGGGATATGTAGGCAGCTTCATCCTGAAGTTCAGCCATAAACTTTTCCCCGATCAGCTTTGTCCATTTGATCATCTCGGTCATCTTTGTCTATTCAGCATTCAAGAGTTCGGTCATGATCTCTGGTACAGTGTTTTTCAGACTAGGGGCAACTTTCCGTTGCCATGTAGTGCTGCGGTAATATTCAGACTAGGCGCAACTTTCCAGTTGCTGGGATCCGGGGTTTGTGCATCTTAGTGACAGATCTTAGGCGTGTCTAGTTCTGATCCATATCGAAAATAGTTTTGAAAAGTTTTGATAAAAGTTGACTTTGTTCAAATTAATCTTTTTACAACTAAGACCATCTCTAGACCAAAACGGGAAATTTTCAGTACCACAACCTTTAAAGTTCATTGATTTCAGTACAGAGTCCTCCCGCTCTTGCATACAAATTGAAGTTGCTTTTTTATTACATTCATAAGGAAAACGTGAAAGTACTAAATAAAGTAATAAATCCGAGGCATAGTCAAGTCAGGTGTTCCTGCGCCCCCTCCCAGAGTGGTTGAAGCCTCTTATGCTAAAGTGGGCCCTTCATGTGCCTCTTCATTGAGCCAATCCAAGCACTCATCAGACAAAGTGCAACTAAAAGTAGGAGCGGGGGCCAGGAGTTCTCTTGTCCTCCACGCTGTGGCCTGCCGAACAAGCTGCGCACCTCGAAACGGAAAGGCAGCTGGATATTCTATCCCCTCTGTGGGGCAAATCTGGTCATGGCCGAACTAGCGTCGAAACCGGAATGGGAAATAGAACACACAGTGAGTAAAGCCAATCAACTGAATCCCAGTCTGCCAGGACATGCTGTAGCCCATTGCCGATAGATTGAGCCAAGGGCACCGCCAAGAATGACGTTGGCAGATAAATTGCACATCCAGTCAAACCACCAACCCCCATCAAGGGCGTCAACCAGACGTTGCCTGAAGAAGTAGTCGCGAGCTGAATATGCTGCGCAAGAGTCCACAACCTGCAACTTGTCCGTCAACTACACCTGGGAAGGGATGAAAAATGAGAGAATAAAGAATAGAGAGAAGTACGATGAGAGAAAAGTGAGAAAAGGGATTTTGTGAGAAAAACTGGGCTTAAGGGTCGAGTGATGTGAGCAATACATATGTAAGATTGGGTGGGAAACATTACCTGCAGCAGTAATGGACTCCCCGCAAATCTAAGCCCATCAACGTCTCTGCCAGAGTCATGGCAATGCAGCTCTTGCCCTCCTTCAAGCCTAGGGCAACCTCGATCAATTGGACGCTAGATCCCCCGGAGCCTGAGGAAAACAGAAAATGAGATAGCTTGCATAAACAGAGGGCACGACGCCGGAAGCCTTGCCAATGATGGTCGTCGTGGTCACCGGTATCCGAAAACCGATGAATCAAACTCAGAATATCTAGCATTCCGTCACAAATCAAAGATCGAGCGTCATACATAGTGAGTCCACACATTCGCCCTAAGGTCTGAACATGACCAAATTTAAGCTGGGGTAAGATCTCCTCGTCACGCTCAGATTCCATTAAAGCTTGAAAATCTTCGAAGGTAGGGCATACCTCTTGCCCGCTAAAGCTAAAGACATGAGTCACTGGGTTCCAAAACCTCGCTGCGGCATGAAGAAACGGAAAGTGTAGTGGAGTGCAACTTAGAGTGAATAGTGCATTTATGCCGAAACCCCGGAAATTCAGCTTTTCCGAGCCATCCAAGTTGTTAATCCAAGACGAGAGATTCTGGGCAAGAAGTCCCTTCATTTCGAGCAAATCAGTGTTGAATTGAGTAGAACTACGAAGCTGAGGCCTTTTGTAGGGGATAAGATTGAGTGGAGGACAGGTGTCAACATTTTGGTGATTCTTTCATTCATGGCCGGCCGGCCAAATATAGTGCCGACCGACCACCACTTTTGGCCGATAGATCAAAGATTCTGGCCGATGGCCGTTTCTTGAGGCCGGTGGCTTTCTCCCGTGGCCGGTGGTCTTCCTCTTTGCTCCCTAAGCTGTTTATATGTTGAAACATGCTAAGAATTTGGGGAATGCCACCACTTCCAAGTCCCTCCGATGATGGATTTTGCGGCGTCACGCCCATTTGCTTATCGAGTTGTTATAAATTTGCTTATCGAGTTGTATTTCACTCTTTTCAAGTCTTTGTTGCTTGTCAAGTTGTACTCGCACTTGGCTAGCTTATCGAGTTTCCTTGTTTTTCTTATCAAGTTGCAAGTCAGTTCACTGCCTGATTATTACGATGCGAGTGCTCAATTTTCAAACCAAGTTCAATTTCATTCACATTGTTATGTGATACCATGCGATGCGATACGATGCATAGAAAGCACAAATGTAACATCATTTTGAACAAAATGATTGTTTCATTTCCCTCATGTGTTTTGCAAAAAATACACATTTTTGAAAAGGTAAAACCTGACTAAGGCAGTGCAATGTGTTTAAACTACTAGTAAAAAGGAAAGTAAAGCAAAAAGAAGAGCAGGGCAGCAAAGTATCGGAATTGATACTGGTAACCTCCCATTGTGGTCAATGCACCTCCCGCGCCCTTGTTCGGGTCAGCTATGTGGTTTGGCGCCTTCATTACTCGAGACAGTGCAAGGAAGTACACTTTCGGAACATTAGTAGGCCTTCGAGTTGACCTCAAGCCGTGTCTTCTATGAGCGATGCTCGGTACGCGCAAGGAACGTCCCTTCTCGTATCCTTTTCGTATCTTGTGAATTCCACAAATCGCTTCAATTATACCATGTTACAGTGCTTGGCATTTCAACATCATGAATAACTGGTCCTTACCATATTTCAAGTTTCTATACATGTGTTCAATTTTAAGTTCCTTTTTATACACATTGCTTGCGTAGACCGCATGCTTTACTTACATGTGTTCAATTTCAAGTTCCTTTTTATACACATTGCTTACGTAGACCGCATGCTTTACTTACATGTGTTCAATTTCAAGTTCCTTTTTATACACATTGCTTGCGTAGACCGCATGCTTTACTTACATGTGTTCAATTTCAAGTTCCTTTTTATACACATTGCTTGCATAGACCGCATGCTTCACTTACATGTGTTCAATTTCAAGTTCCTTTTTATACACATTGCTTGCGTAGACCGCATGCTTTACTTACATGTGTTCAATTTCATGTTTTTATACACATTGCTTGCGTAGACCGCATGCTTTACTTACATGTGTTCAATTTCATGTTTTTATACACATTGCTTGCGTAGACCGCATGCTTTACTCACATGTGTTCAATTTCAAGTTCCTTTTTATACACATTGCTTGCGTAGACCGCATGCTTTACTTACATGTGTTCAATTTCAAGTTCCTTTCTCTACACATTGCTTGCGTAGACCGCATGCTTTACTTACATGTGTTCAATTTCAAGTTCCTTTTTATACACATTGCATGCGTAGACCGCATGCTTTACTTACATGTGTTCAATTTCAAGTTCCTTTCTCTACACATTGCTTGCATAGACCGCACGCTTTACTTACATGTGTTCAATTTCAAGTTTCTATACACAGTGCTTGCGTAGATCGCATGCTTTGCTTACATGTGTTTAAATTTCTTCATACACATTGTGCACGTTGTCACGTGTTCTTTACTTACATGTGTTTGTGCCTTCACAGCATTGTTATGCGTCCCACTCAACCTGCGTTGTCACGCACTTTCGATTGCATGTTATGCATATTGCTAACGATATCTGTACCTGTTAAGTTTTCTTTCTCTTTCAGGCACGATATTGTATGTACGGTTCATTTGAAGCTGGTGCAACCAGAAGAACTGTGCAGGTATTGTATTCTCCGAGTGAGACGTATCGAGAAGTATGTAATTCTCCTATATCCTTTCTGCATTGAAGTGTAGTTTGGTGTATGCTAGCATAAAACTGTCGCATGTTATGCTTCGTTACAGCTTTCTTTGCATGATCATAAGCTATGTTCGGCGTTGTGCATTGTCTTGCATTTTGCCCCTACCTTCGGGCGCATATCTTGTTTGTCTTGCATGTTTGTCTAAGTCTTCGGCCTTGTCAAAAATGGGTCGTCTCTGGGCTTTGACATTCACTCCCGTCATTGTTATGACTTTCCAGTTCTGTCAAAGAGGGGCAACTGTAGACACCCCATTTTTGACCGTCCTCAAGACTTGGACGTCACCGTTTGAACACTCAGTGATCATCTTTGTTTGTGTTCATCTTGAGTTCCCAGAGGCCTTGGCTACGCGTCTTGCCTTAGGATCTCTCGACTCGACCGTTTAGTGTCTGGTTTTGCACCAAACACTTGTGTTTTTGCTTTGGAGGGCAGGGAATGGCTTTTGGGACGTCCCCTCATTCCACCGGCCATGGCTTGAGGCCACCGGCTGTGTTTTGTTGCCATCGGCCAAATGTGATGGCCGGCCGGCCAGTTTGACTGCCGGTTGACCACTTTGATGGCCGGCCGGCCAAGTGTGGTTTTCAACAGATATCTCTGTAGACAGCTGGCAGCTGTCATTCTAGGCCATACCCCAGCCCATAACTGGACGTGGCTGTTCTGAGGAGCTGCAGATTGATATATTTCTATATCAATCAAGCTCTCTTACAACAAGAGAGGAGAGATGCAACTTGGAGCAAAAAAAATCTCTCTCTCTCTCTCTCTCTCTCTACATTTTCTGCCTCTCTCTAAAGTTTAGGGCTTGTTTGTGCTCAAAAGTGCATTTTCTTTGCACTTTTGCACACAAACACCTAGTTCTCTACTCCCTTTATTGGGCTGAGGTCCTTGGAGGTGATTTTGGGGTGATTTGAAGCCTTTTTTTTTTTTAATCCAAAAAGGCTGCTGAGTTGGTGTTTTGAAAGAGGTCTTCAAGGGTGAGACACTTACCCTCCTATTCCTTCTTTTTTTTACAAGCATTTAGACTATCTTGCATATTGATTTGGTTTTAGCTATAAATTAAAAAACGTTTTGTATTTGCATGCTTAACATGTTTGTTTAAGGTCATTTTGGTGTTGAGGGTCGTCCACCCCCTGTTAGGCCTTGTTTGGCCTCATTTTGAGCCTTATCAGTTGAGCTTTGAAACTTTCATATATTGGTCTTCTCACCACTGAAATCCAGAGGATTTTCAGCGAAGGGACACCCCTCTCCCTTCATTGTCTCATTTGCTTATGTTTTGGCTCATAAGGGTAGCATGTATGCCTAGCTTTGTTTGGCTTAATTTCAGAGGGTATTTGGTGTTTATTTAGCATGTTTTACCTCTGTCCCATGTTGGTTTGTTGGTCCCTCTCATGCTTAATACACTTGCTTTGTATTCCCCTATTTTGCATGGAAATGTATCTAGCCATTAGACCATCATGCTTGCGTATTCTTGCCTAGCTTCGTGAAGCTTTTGGCCATGATTTATCATGATTGAGGTCTGTTGGGTGCTGGTTTGGTCGTATTTGATATGTTTTGTATAGCCCCTTTGCATTCTAGCATGTTGGCATCGGGTGTGCGAGTCATGAGCATGCTTGAGTTGGGTTGTTTCAGTTGATTTGGAATCATTTCACATGCCATTTCAGTCCCTAATCCATGCTTATATGCTTGCATTCATCATCTCTTTCATGCTTTGAAGGGTTGTTCTTTTGTGCCTTGGAAATGGTCATTGTGTATACCTATGTGTTTGGACATTAGACTGCCATATCAGTCGGTTTTGAGGGCCCTTTTGGCATGCTAAAACTCTGTTTTGTATTGAAAAATTCATGCCATGTTTGCTTGGGGGAGGTGTTGAGTAATGCTCCCTTTTGTGGCCTTGAATGCCCTTGTTTTGGACTCATTTCTTGGTGTGTTTTGACCATGATCTATGTATGCTTTAGTCTTGTTTTGGAGTCCCTTGGGACTGTTTAGGTCATTTTGGTCCTTTAAGGTTTGGTTGACATAGTTTTGGTTTCACCCCCTTTATTGGCTTCAAGTGTTGGTCATTGTTGCATGCCTTGCTTGCATGTT
Source organism: Camellia sinensis (assembly GCF_055761805.1). NCBI lineage: Eukaryota > Viridiplantae > Streptophyta > Magnoliopsida > Ericales > Theaceae > Camellia > Camellia sinensis. Next base: position 72,298,692 of record NC_138970.1, on the reverse strand, counting down.
TTGTTTGATTTGGCATCATTCTCTATTCATTTTCAGAGCTTAGCATGTTCATGTTACCTTGCATGAGTTGCATCACTTTGCATTGTATATTGCATCCATGCATTACATTTTGCTTGGTTTGGGGTGTCAAACCAAGTATGAGGATTGAGAAGTGTTCATACTCCAAGTGATGTAACACGTCTCAACCCTCGGTAGCCAATGCCCTTGATCTCAATATGATAGGGTGTTGGCACTCATCTCTTTTGTTGCATTCATTCACATTGAATTGCAAACTTGGCCTCTTAGGCCATCATGCGTCGAAATGCATAATTGATGGCCCGGGGGTCGAGGGTCATGCTCCCTTAAGTCCCTTGCATGATAGGGAGTGTGTCCATGCTCACATTTGTTTGAAAATTCCATGCCATACACTGCTTGGCCTCTGCTGCTGCCAGCTGCAGGTTTCAGCAGGAAGAATTGGTCGACCGGCAGTGTTGGGTGCCGACCGGCAAAACATGTTTGGCCGATAGCTTATTTAGTGGCCGGTGATCATCCCCTCCGGCCGGTGGCGTTTCTACTTGGTCGGTGGTACCCCCCAGCATCCAAAGAGCATACCCTTGGACTTTGGCAGTCCTCGGAGGAGCAAGGCAGTGTTAACAGAGGCAACAGTGCTATGGTAGCGAGTTTCCGGGCGAGACGAGTCAAGCATGCATCATTCACGCATCCCGAGGCGGGGCTGCGGCCACCTTTCTTCTGCATTTAATTTTTTTAATTAATTAGAAATTTTTTTAATTAATTATTTCGCTTGAGAGTTAATGAATTAGGTGGTTTGTAATATTTATTCGGACCCTCCGAGTGAGGGCAATCGTGTAATAAGCGTGCGTGAGTGTGTGTATGTCTCCCAACCCCACGTCTTTCTTCCCTTTTATTTCCTAGCTTTCGATGGTTAGCCTAGGGCATGTTTCAATTAACATACAGTATGATAGCATGCGTGCATCCATACATTTGTCTTACATACATCGGGCTCGGCGCATCATACTAACTGCATTTGTATTTCAATTCCAAAGTTGAATACATGTTAGTTGTAGCATCATCACATGCCATCTTAGAATAGCCGAGCCTATATTAGCTGCATTCTTACATGTTTTGCGTTAGGCATCTCAGCATATTTAGGATTCATGCATGATTTCTAATTAGCTTCTTTCTTTGGTTCAGAGTACTAGGTAAGCTTTTATGCTTTAGCATACCGCATGTGTGTGAGTGCTTGCCATGATAGCATGCTTACCATGATGTTATGTGCTTATGTGATATAACTGCCTGAATGCCTGTGGGTGAAGGTTGGGTTGCTTGAATTGGAATAATTCGTCGAAACCCGTGTTTTAGCCTACTTGCGAGTAGCAAACTTCAATCTATTTTCAAACAAACGGATATGCGATGTTTTATTCCAACTTGGGCAATCCAGTCTATACTTATATGCTGTGCGCATCACATAATAATTCTAGGCTAATAAACCAGAATAAGAACACATAACGTTTTCAAAAACGGATATCACGGTTAGTAGAGGCCGATCTTCGGATCGAGCGAGAGGGGGTGCTCATAGCTGACCTTCCCCAATCGTACCCAAGCTCCCGAGCCGAGGCAACTTTGGTGATGACGGACACGTGGCCTTTGGCACCGAGTCAGGGTTTCCTAAATTCCCCCGTAAAAAATATTTAGGTGGCGACTCTGTATCTGGAAAAGCAGTCCATGTTTGGCACTTCTTTTCAAAAAAATCTATTTTCAAAAACGATTTGCTAGATCTGGACTCTTTGATGATTCATCGGTCTTGCATTGCACTCTGCGAGATTAGATACAGGACCTTGACATCCAATTGAGTCCGAACTGTAGCATGAGGCCCGAGGGCGCATATACACATGCGAACAATGCTAATGCGTGCATGCACAATGCAATGCTACAAGGACAAATTAGCAATGTTAGGGACATGCACATACAATGCAAATATCAGTTAGCATGCACAATGCAATGATGTGAACTAAGCATGCACAATCCAAAGTATAAGGCATACATAATGCGATGAACAATGTGGCATAATCAATGCAATATACATGGCATGTTCAATGGACTTAAACTAAAAGGGGCAGACCTCAGTCATGCCCAAATCAGTGGCCATTGGTGATAAAATGAAGGCACATAAAGCAAGGCATGCAAGCACAATGCATTGGCCATCAAAGAGGCCAAAGAGCACAACTCTCAAGAGCGCTCGATGAGTGACAAAAGTGGAAGTGTAACAACACTAAGTGCACTGAAATGAAGCAAGAAATGATGCCAAATCATTCAAACAACATAAGTAAAGCATGCTAGGGTCCTAAGGCATGAAAGCTAGCAAAGAGCAACACAAAGGAGGCATGCAACACATGGCACAAATGCATAAACTAAGCATGGATAGAGCTCAAGTAGGTCAAAACAAGGACCTAAACATGCTGAGATGAGAGCCCAAAGGCCTAGGCATGCAAGCATGCAAGCTAAGGCCATAACAAGGCCATAATGCACAACACTTAAAGACATTCAAAGCATGAATGAAGTGGGAACATAAGCATGCTATAAGCTCTGAAATGTCATGTTATATGATGCTAAATCATGTACACAACACAAATGAAGCATGCAATGATGCTCAAAGCTTAAGGCAAGCAAGGGCACTTGTACTACAAGTATGCAAAACATGAAGCATGTGATCAAGGCAACCCAAAACAGTCCTATTACATGTTAGAATGAGTCTAAAACATGCATGGAAGTAGGCCAAAATATGCTAGCAAAAAGGGCATGAGGCATGATTCATACAAGGCAAATAAGGTGGATTACACTACACCTATTAGGACCAAGCATGGAATGACTTAAGCAATAAAAATCAGAGTTACATCATGACATAATAACCCCAAATAAACACTAAAATGGTGGCTCGTAAGCAAAGGCATGAAGGCATACGCAATGGTTCATGTTAAGACATAAAAGGGGAAACCCTCCAACGCATTGAATGAGTGATAAATGCAAGTGCATGTCCATGAAACATGGACTGAAATCACATAACAAGTGATTCCAAATCATTCAAATAAGCCAAGTAGAGCATGCTAGTGGACTTGGTGTACAAAGCTAACAAGCTAGATTGAACTATAGCTATACAAAGCAAGTCATGCATGGCCAAAACAACCAAAATTAGAGCTAAAGCATGCTAAAACATGGACAAAAGCTTCATGAAGTTAAGCCAAAAGCATTCTAGAATGACATGTCACAACATGATGCATGTTAGGCTATTTCATGGAAATGCACTACAAGTGCAAGGAGCATGCAAAGGCTAACCAAACCAAAACTAAACAGAGGCATGACGTGGTAAAACAAGCCCAAGAACATGCTGAAATGGGCATAACATAGGCTAGAAATACATGCAACTTCATGAAGCATACAAAGCTAGTGTGTGTGATTTACACTACAAGTGTATTAACCATGCATGGAGTGATCAAGACAAGTAAAAACAGTGGTATGCCTCAGAAAAAAAACCACAAATACATGCTAAGAACAAGCTAACACAACCTTAGTAAAGGTGCTCAAACATGAGGCATATTAAGGCGTGTAAAGAAGACACAAGGAGAGGGGATGACCCTCTCCTTCTTAGGACCTTAAAACACCATCCTTACCACTAAAATCCTTCTGGATTTCAGTGGTGAGTAGGCCAATACAAGGAGGTCCCAAAACTCACAAAAAAGGCTAAAAAACAAGGCCAAACAAGGCCTAAAAGGGGGTAAACAATCCCAAACACAAAAGTGATATTAAACAAACTTTTTAAGCATGCAAAAATAGAACTTTTATCAATTATGAGCTAAGCTTAAAACAGCATGAAAGATAGGCTAAAATCTTAAGCAAGAAAAGGGGATTTAAAGGTCAAAAGCTCACCCTTGAAGACCCTCTTTATAACTGCAACTCCAGCAGGTTTTTTGAACTTAAACCAGTCCAAGAACACCAAAAACAACCTCAAGGAGCCTCAGCAACACAAGCAAGGTGTTCAAGTGTGTGTTTGTGCACAAAACTAAGACAAATCTACACTTTTGAGCACAAAAATGAAGCAAACAAGGCAATATAGGTACAACACTATATCTATCCTCTTCCCTCAGATTTTTTGACCCTAGAGGAGGGAGGAGGAGCTTCCCTCTTATAGAAGAGGAAAGGCAAAGCTTCTAGGAGAAGCTAAGCACCAAGGCAATATGGAGGATGAGTCTAATGTCCTCCAACTGAAGTTGGAGGAAAATATCTCCAAAAAGGTGCCAAAAAGCAGCAGACCACTTGAAGTGCTCGACCTACTGGTTTAAGTGGTCGGCCGACCACTTTAGGTGGTCAAACAGAGCAAAAACCGGTCGGCCATAGGTGGGAGAGGTCAACACACTAAATGCAAGGTGGTAGTGTGGTGGCTGACCAGAAAGATGGTCCAAAGACCAAGAAAGCCAGTTATCTGACAAGAAAACTAGCTGGAAAAAGGAAAAGTGGTCGGCCAGGAGAAATACTGGTCTGCCACCCTTGTACCACCTTCCAAACAAGGAAAACAAGGTTTGTACCAAAAACAAACCAAAGCGGATGCAAGACGAGAAATCGGGAGGCAAAGCACGCGGCCGAAAGCCTCGAAAACTAGCTGACGAGCACCAAAAGTGGTATGCAACCACAAAATTGGTCTCCCAGACCACAGTGTTCCCCTAGGCAGAGGCAACAAGGTGTGGTTCAAAAACCATGCGAAACAGAGAATGTTAAGCGGTCCCAAGACAAGGCGCGCGGCCAAAGGCTCCAAAAATTGGAAACTAGTCTCCAAACGGGAAAAGTGTCCTACGACCACGAAAAGTAGTCTATGACCATAGAGAGATGGTCTACAAGACCACTACCTCCCTTTGAGAAGGGAAAACAAGACTTGGTCCGTAAACCGTGCCAAAGCACAAAGAGTTTAGAGGCCTGGAGGCAAGGCTCTCAGCCAAAACTCTGAAACCTTAGAACGAGCACAACATGCACCATCACTGAGCACTCAATTGGTGATGTCTGAGTCTTAAGGTCGGTCAAAAATGGGGTGTCTACAAGTATGAAGAAAGATGTGGCAGTTTTTGTATCTAAGTGCCTTACTTGTCAGCAAGTGAAGGCTGAGCATCAGAGACCAGCGGGTTTGTTGCAACCCTTGCCTATAGCAGAGTGGAAGTGGGAGCATGTCACTATGGACTTCGTTGTAGGTCTTCCGAGGACTCAATGGGGTAGTGATGCTATTTGGGTGGTTGTAGACCGGTTAACTAAGTCAGTGCACTTTATCCCTATGCGCGTGAGAGATATGGTAGACCGTCTTGCCGACTTGTATGTTCGGGACATAGTGAGGTTACACAGGGTCCCAGTGTCGATCGTCTCAGATAGAGATTCACGTTTTACTACTAGGTTATTGCAGAGTTTACAGAGTGCCCTGGGCACTAGGCTGACCTTTAGCAGGGTTTATCATCCTCAGACTGACGGGCAATCCGAGCGTACTATACAGATCCTTAAGGATATGCTTCGAGGTTGTGTCCTTGACTTTAGTAGGTCGTGGGAGAGGCACTTGCCCTTGGTGGAGTTTGCCTACAACAACAGTTTCCAATCGAGTATTGGTATGGCACCGTTTGAGGCCTTGTATGGCCGACCGTGTAGGTCTCCAGTTTGTTGGGCCGAGGGAGGTGATGCACCTTTGTTGGACCCAGAGTTGGTTCGGGAGACGACGAAGAAAGTTGAGCTTATCCGTAAGAGACTTGTTACAGCCCAAAGTCATCAAAAGTGTTATGCCGATCGTAGAATGAGGCCTTTGGTATTTGGGGTGGGTGATCATGTTTTCTTGTAAATATCACCTAGGCGGGGATTGATGAGGTTTGGTAAGAGTGGGAAGTTGTCCCCTCGATTTATTGGCCCTTTCAAGATCCTTGAGAGGATTGGCGAGGTTGCCTACCGTTTAGCTTTGCTGCCGCAGTTGTCCGGAGTGCATGACGTGTTTCATGTTAGTATGTTTCGAAAATACAAGCCGGATCCATCGCATGTATTGGATTGGACTGACTTAGAGGTAGATGAGGATGCCTCGTATGAGGAGAGACTGGTTCGGGTCTTGGATAGGCAGGATCAAGTCTTGCGAGGCAAGACAATACCCTTAGTGAAAGTTTTGTGGAAACATCACGGGGTTGAGGAAGCCACTTGGGAATGCGAGTTGGAGGTCTGACAGAAGTATCCGGATCTATTTGTGGATGTATGATCGTATGTTGAATATGTTGTTGTATTGATAAACTTTAAGAGCATTGAATATATCTTAAGTTGTAAAACATTGTATATGTTTCAGTTTATGGGAGTATTATGGTAAATGCCTTGAAAATGAAAGTTAATGTAGAATTGTATATGTTGAATGTACTGTGGCAATGCAAATATATCTTTAACATTGAATATGTTGTGAAATGGTGGAGTATGATATTAGAAATTTTTGAATTTCAAAGAAAGGCATGTTGTTAATGCATATTGAATTACATTATGAATTGCCTCTTGAATAGAGATGGGATGACCGAAAATGGGTCAAGATGTTGGTTATTGAATTGTAATATTGTTGGGAATTGAGAAATCATGTTTTTGAAATTTATATCTAATTTCGGGGACGAAATTCTTTAAGGGGGAGAGGTTATAGCGATCCCGGGTTTTCCCCTTTATCTATAGTATTCTGGACTTAGGTTCCGCGGTTGAGTGTTGTTGCATTTATTTCATTTCCATCCTTTAATTCCTTATATTTGAATTTTAAGATGTGTTGGGCAGGTTTGTATCAGGTTGGGAGTGTTTTGAAACAAATGGTTGCTGCCTAGATTTTGGTGTCTTCGCTCGAGCGAGCTCTGTGTTTTAGATCCTTTGCTTGAGCCAGGGTTCCTTCACTCGGGCGAGAGTTGGGCGATGTGTCTGGTGGCTCGAGCGAGAAGTCTTGCGCTCGAGCTTGCGTCTACGTCTGGTTCTGGACCTGAAGGTTGAAATTCTTCACTCAAGTGAGCTTTCCTTCGCTCGAGCGAGCGAGGTCTTTGTTTTGGGTTTCTTCGCTCGAGCAAGATTTTCTTCGCTCGAGCAAGATTTTCATCGCTTGAGCGAGAGCATGCTTCTGGGTTGCAGACTTGAAGCTTTGATTTGTTGGCTCGAGTGAGGCTTTCTACGCTCGAGCGAGGTTTCTTTGTGTCTGGTCGCTCGAGCGAGCCTCGAATATATCAGTTGGCAGCAGCGGGTTACACTTCACGTTTTCATCATCTTCTTTTATACAAACCCTAGACCAGCTGCTCTTTCTCTCTCTATATACCTTCTCTCTAGGGTTTCATCTAGTTCTAGTGGTCTTCTACCCTAGTCCCTTTGGAAGAAAGGTAAAGGTTCGCAAGGGCTTCGCTTTAATCTGAAAAGTTGTGGATTTGGAGCACTATGAGTTTCACCTCTCTTCTCCTTTGAGCTCCGAAAATTAAGGTAGGGATAACCTACTCTATTCTATGAGTTTTAACATAAATTTTGGTCATTTTGATTAGATGGTGTTGCTTAGTCATTTTGAGAAAGTTAGGGTTTGATTTGAGGTTATGAAAAGGGGGGTTTTCAAATGTTAAAACCTATGTGTGTATGAGACATTGAAAAATGAAATTGTTGTTGTTAAATCGATGAAATTGAGCCTTTGGGCTAATATTGAGAAAAGGGAAAAAATGCCCTAATTATGTTGAATAATTAATTTGAATAATTAATTTGGGGAAATGTGAAATTGAAGTGAAATTCATGAAATTGGAAAATTGTGGGAGTAAATGGTGTAGTTGGATAATTTAATCGCTCACTTATGAAAATGTCGATATTTTATCAGTTGATAAATTTATTATCTATTTAGAGATAACTGCTTTGGGCTATCGGTGGAGCATAGTCTTGTTGTTGTAGACATTGTATGATGATTAGGGAAAATTGAAACTAATCACATTGAATATGTCATTGAATATGACGGTTGGAATAATATAGCAAATGTGTGCATTGATTGATCATTGTATATGATAAGTGTTTAAATACATTGTATATGTATATTGTTTGGGAGGAGATAGAGGATGTACTCCATGGTTTGAGGGGAGATAGGGGATGGACTCTCAAACCTGTTTGGAAGGAGATAGGGGATGGACTCCACTGATACAGCAAATCTGTGTATCACTTGAAATATGGAAGTGTTGAAGTATAGAAGTGTTTTAATATGAGTTATATTCTCATGTGAATTGTGAAGTATGGAAGTGTTTTAATACGTGTTATAGTCTCATAGTATTGTTTGGCCAGGTTCTGAGCCATAATTATGAATCAAAACTGTATAAGTGAAGGAAACTGAAATGAAAAATGGATGTACTTGATGTTGAATTGAAAAGTATTGTAAGTTGGTTTATAAGTGTCAACCATATATCAAATGCTATTGTTTTAGTTATTTATCATACTTTGTTTAGTATATCTCTACTGAGCATTGGCTCACCCTATATGGGACATCATTTTCAGGTTCAGGTGATATGCCACGTCCAAGGACATAGATTGGGAGGCTTAGAGGCTGAAGATCCATTTTTGTTGTTTACCTTTTTGTGTATTACATATAAATTCAAGCTGAGGGCTTAATGTGCATGAGTTAGTACTCTCTTTTTTTTTTGTTACCTTTGTTAGGATGTCAGGACGAGGACGTGGTGGTATGTGAGGTAGGCCTAGGAGGCAGGAGATGCCTATACCGGATGAGATTCCGGCACAGCAAGAGGGTGTTTGTCAAGCTAATATGGCCGAGCCAGTAGGTCAGCAGGCCATGGGCGCCTTAGCCCGCGAGATGGCAGGAGCATTGAGGGAATCCATGGACATTCTCAGAGCTGAGAATCAAGTCCAGGCCCATGTGGTTGAGGCAGGGCCTTCTTTTCTGAAGAGGGAGTTTTTTCGGTCCAATCCGGATGAGTTTGTAGGGGATCCTAAAGAGCCACTGAAGGCTGATGAATGGCTAGAGCAGATGACGAAGACGTTTGAGATGAGTGATTTATCAATCGAACGTACCCAAAGTATTGAAACTCGGTACGCTCTGATACCAAGTTGTAATGCCGTCAAAATAAGGTGTATGACAAACATACATAAGATCCATAATCATAAGAGAAACATTATATTTCCATTCATCAGAATATTCTTACAAAATGTGTTACATGTTAACAACAAAATGAATGCCCTACAGGCCTACAACTTTTCAAGTCAACACTTGGTTACAACAAAAAAGGGTTAGAAGCCCTTTACAATTAAAGCCCTCAGCTTGGAAAGAAAACATATAAACATAAAATGAAATAACAAAAACTAGAGATTTCTGGCCCCAAAAACTCCCAAGCTATGTCCATGGAGGCGGCATATCACCTGTACCTGAAAATGGCGTCCCAAGTCGGGTGAGCCAAAGCCCAGTAGAGATATGCTAAACCAAAGATGAGAAATAACTAAAACTTTAGCATTCGATAAATGGTTAACACTTACAAGCCCATTTACCCCCTTTTACAAAGCCACCAACAAGTACATTCATATTTCAAATCCACTTCTATTCACTTTCCAAGTTAATTCATAAGCATGGGTCATTATTCATTCAAATAATTCATAATGAGACTACAACTCATGTTATCAACACTTCAATCGTTAACAATTTGAAATGAGACTACAACTCATATAATCAACACTTCAATCAACAACATCATTCAGATGTATATAAGGTTTCAGGACTTCACCCTGGACACTCTAGCCAACTTAGTTATCAATGGTGTCAATCCCCTATCTCCTCCCAAAACAATGGAGTAAATCCCCTATCTCCTCCCAAACAATGGAGTACATCCCCTATCTCCTCCCAAATAAAGATACATATGCAATGTATTTAAACACGTTATCATATACAATGATCAATCATATCACATATTTAATGTGTTAATCCAACCGTCACATTCAATGACATATTCCAATTGATTAGTTTCAATTTACCTAATCATCATGCAGTTCTACAACAATCATGACTATCCTTCACCGATAGCCCAAAACAATATCTCCAAACAGGTAAATAAATCTATCAAACAGATAAATTATTACATTTTCCATAGATGAGTGATTTATCAATCCAACTGCACCATTTAATCACCATTTCCTCCAATTTCATAATTCTCAATTCAATTCCATATTTATACCAAATAATTTATTTAATTTCCAATTAGGGAAAAACTTTCCCTTTTCAAACATCAAGTCCCAAATACTCAATTTCATCAATTATACACAAATGGACCCAACCTCAAGACTTCTCATGCACAATGAAGCCCAGAGACAAGAAATCCCTCTTTTATAATTTCAAATCAAACCCTAACTTGCCCAAAACTTCCAAACACTACCAGCTATACAAAATAACGAACATTTATGTCAAAACCCATAGTAAGGAGTAGATTATCCCTATCTCAAATGGAGAAACTCAAAGGAGATGAAGAGAGAAACCCAAGATGCTCCAAATCCCAAATTTTTCGGATCAAAGTGAAGCCCATGAAAAGCTCTAGCTTTCTTACAAAGAGACTAGGGTAGAGAGACCCAAGAACAAGGGATATTTGTAGAGAGAAAATGTGTAGAGAGACAGAGATTGTCGGATCTAGGGTTTGGAGTGAAAAGGAGATGAAAAAGTGATGTGAAAACCCGCTGCTGCGATCTTATATACACAGGGCTCGCTCGAGCGAAGGAGTGGTCGCTCGAGCGACCAGACACAAAGAATCTCGCTTGAGCGCAGGAAGCGTTGCTCGAGCGAACAATGCAAAACTTCAGGTCTGCAACGCAGAAGCACGCTCGAACACAAGAGTTCTCGCTCGAGCGAAGAAACTCAAAACATAGGGCTTGCTCGCTTGAGCGCAAGAAAGCTCGCTCGAGTGCAAGAGTTCTCGCTCGAGCGCAAGAACCTTCGTTCGAGCGAAGAAGCAAAAACCCAAGGCTCGCTCGAGCGCAAGAAGCCTCGCTCGAGCGAAGATGCCAAATTCTAGACAGCAACCATCTATTCCAACACCCAACCAACCCGTTCCAAACTTACCCAACACATTCCACAACTCAAATACAAAGAATTAAAGGACGAAAATGAGATATAGACAACAACAACCACCCACGGAACCTAGTCTGGAATACAAAGAATAACGGAGGAAAAACTAAGATCGCTATAACTTAAATACATTATTTAATACATAATATTAAAACATACTTTTAGCTTGAGAATGACTGAATCCAATTCTTTTTTCTTTTTCTTCTAGAATGAGAATGACATAATATTAAAACATACATACTTTTAGTTTAAAAATAATTATGGACCAAAGAAAATTATTTCATAATTTTAAAACATTACTTAAATATATTAATGTCTTCGTGTAAAAGAGAAAAATAAGACTAAATATGGATTCTCTAACCAGTATGATTGCAGAGAAAATCGATAAAGAAAAAGACAAAAAAGGAAAAGGCAAAGCATAAGGCTTTGCCCCCCACTGGAATCCATCAACCAGAACGTCGGTATAAAATGACAAAACTCCTTTCGGCGAAGGCAGATTCTTTGTCTACCATCCAGAAAAGAGAAATAAAAATCTCATATCCGTCCAAAGAAGATAAGGAAGCTGGAGATTCCCAATTGGCCAAAGGATAAGGACGATCGACTCCACCCATCAAGGACACGCCACCTGTTCTCACCTTATCTTTTATCTTGATTTCCTTTGTCTATAAAAGAAAAAGACCTCACCCTTGTTGAGGCAGAATATATCTTTTAATTTGGTTTTCCCCACTATCTCTCCATGTAAACTCTCTCTTGTAATACAATTTCTTCTATATATAAATTAAATGTTGAAGACTTATGCTATTTTGAAGACATAAATGTTTGTAAGTATTTCTTAATGTATGCCCTCTGTGAATTTACTTGTTGATGTTTTACATGTTTTAGATTTTTATATTACTAGTCTTAATCATTATTTAACTGTTATTCAAGGCTCGTATCTCCAGCCTTGGGCTACTCAACAGTTAGAAATCTATGATCAGCAGATTCACAAAATACAATAGAAAATCCAAGAACATATTTGTGTGTGGGCGGCCGCCGTTAGGCCTCCACCTCAACAGTAAATCATGAGATCATATATGTTATAATTTGCTTGTTAGATACTTGTATTATGTTGATTTATATTCCTGGGTTTGCACTGAATAAGGGTAGAACAGAGAAAGGTTAAGTGGGACGTCACCGAAGTCGCGTTTAGGTTTAAAGACCATCTTTGCAGAGATTGCATTTAGGTCTGTGTCCTAGTAAACCGTTGACAGACGTGCTTAGCCTTATCCCTATATACCGAGCACCTTATATTGGTATCAAAGCCAAGTTAATAAATTAATGTAATACAATTACATAATATTTAAATTATCCATCTATGGTCACATAAAAATAATGGCAGAAGAAGCACCCATCACAACAGTAGCTAATACAGTAGCTTCTACATCAAAAGCAACATAATTAAAATCAATTATGATGAATTCACATTCAATGTAAATCTCAAAGAGGTCAATCGACCTTCTATGATCTATATTTATTTCTATTTTTTGTTCTTAGCATTAGCCAATTTACTAAATGTTTGCCTTCAAGGAAATCTCAATAGAGTTGTCTCTACTTGAAGCTACACTTTTTCTCTTTGACCTCCCTGATATCATTCTTTATTGTCTCCAAATTGCTCTCTATCACCTTCATGTCAGTTGCCATGTCCGACTTCAAGCTTTTGATGGTAATTGTAAGACTATTCAGCGAAGTTTTGAGCTCCTCCTTGGGCTTGGTTGGCATAACCGACTTCATGTATGATGCAAAACTAATAATTGTGAATATAGAGGCAAGAAGATAGAGCCGATCACTTAGGCTAGAAACAATCTTTTTGTCATAGTCAATGACGTATATGGGGTGGCCCCACTTCTTCTTGACAGCCACAGACTGATTAGCTAATGCTAATAATTTTGACAGTGCCACTAGAAAAAAAAAAAAAAAAAGAGAAAGAAATCCCTACGATTTGCCAATTACAATGAAGTATTTAACTTCGAAATTATTTTACTTAAAAAATAATCTAAGTGATATATGAAAATTTAAACAATTCCAATAACAAGATTAATAAAACAAAATTTTCATTTTTTCATTCTATGACACAAATTCAAAATTCTTAAACATTTACAAAATTTTATCCCAAAATAAATAAATAAAAACATAATTTATACCCAAAAAAATAATAAATTAAAAAAAATAAACTATCATTCATAATATTTAAATCATAATTTTAAAACATTACTTAAATATATGTTTTAACTTAAATATATTAATGTCTACGTGTAAAAGAGAAAAATAAGACTAATATTTTCTTTCACCTAGTTGGACAAAGTATGTCAGATAATTCCATTCATATCATAATATAATTTTTATGAATTCAATAAGTATCATATCAAAGTAGTGAGTTGGTATCAGTTACAAATCATGAGTAAATTCAAAATTCAAAATTCAAAATTCTATGACACAAATTCATTTTTTCATTCTATGACACAAATTCAAAATGCTTAAACAATTACAAAATTTATTCCTAAAATAAATAAATAAATAAAAACAAAATTAATAACCAAAAAAAATAAAAACAGTAAACAATCATTGAGAATATTTAAAACGTAATTTTAAATTACGCAGTAAGTTACTTAGTATATTCCCAATAAATTCTGAGCAAATTCTCAGTAAATTACTTTGTAAATTCTTAGTAAAATCTCAATAAATTCTCGATAAATTACTTGGTAAATTACCAGTAAATTACCGGTAAATTACTAAGTAAATTCCAAGTAAATTCCTTAGTAATTTCTAAGTAATTATTGAGTAAACTCTTAGTAAATTTCTCAGTAAATTCTAAGGAAATTCTCATTAAATTCACAGTAAATTCCCAATAAATTACTCAGTAAATTCCTTAGAAATTCCCTGTAAATTCTCAATAAATTTTCAGTAAATTCACAGTAAATGACTCAGCATATTTCTCATTAAATTCTTAAAATAATACCCAGTTAATTCCCATTAAATTCTCAGCAAATTACACAGTAAATTCTTCATAAATTCTAAGTAAATTAATCAGTAAATTCTCATTAAATTACTGAATAAATTAGACAGTAAATTCCCAATAAATTCTCAGTAGATTCTCAGTAAATTAATAACCATTCCTAGTTCATCCGTATATGCCCTGATGTCCACAAAAATGATTTACCAAATTGGCTCCTCGTTTGGTAGGATAAATTTTGGCTCCAGTTTGAAATTTTACTAGTACCAGTTAGACAAGCATATAATGATTGGCATGCTGCTTACTTTTATTTACAACTAAACAAGGACATTTCTATCAGTAAATCATTAGTCCATTTTGTTATCCGCTTTTTGAATTCCATGGATACAGAAATAAGAGTTTCAATGTGATTACCAGAACAACATCCCGTGCCTTAAAAGAATTTTCTTTGTAAGATGGTGGGATAAGGGTATGAACCCTACTCTAACAGAAATTGTCCAGAAAATGAAGGCACATACACAGGCCTGCTGGGATGCTATTCCTAAAGCTCTTCCCAATCAACTAGTTAATTTAAATCCCTTTGTTCAGATTCAAACAAAAATAAGACATAAATTTCCCAATTTGTCTGAAACTGAATTAATTATAAAAAGCATAGATTTCATGAAGGAGCAATTTCTCCAAAATCTTTCCAAAGATGACTCCTCCATGAAATCTGTCACCAGTAGCCAAGAACAGGAAGATTCCCAAGATGAAGGTGCCCATGCATTTGCAAACACTGCATTAGTTGGTGAATCACAAGCACCAGAAGAAGATGAACCAAATTTTAGAGACTTTGGGATTCTCTAACCAATATGATTGCAGAGAAAATTGACAAAGAAAAAGACAAAAAAGGAAAAGGCAAAGCATATGGCTGTGTCCCCCACCCAAATATCAACCAGAACGTCGATTTAAAATGAAAAAGCCCCTTTCGGCAAAGGAAGATTCTTTGTCTACCATCTAGAAAAGAGAAAAAAAAATCTCATATCCGTCCAAAGAAGATAAGGACGCTGGCGATTCCCAATCGGCCAGAGAATAAAGACGATCGACTCCACCAATGAAGGACGCACCACCTGTCCTCACCTTATCTTTTATCTTTATTTCCTTTGTCTGTAAACGAAAAAGACCTCACCCTTGTTGAGGCAGAATATCTTTTAATTTGGTTTTCCCCACTCTCTCTCCCAGTAAGCTCTCTCTTGTAATAAAATTTTTTCTATATATAAATTAAGTGTTGAAGACTTATCTTGTTTTGAAGATATAAATGTTTGTTAGTATTTCTTAATGTATGCCCTCTATGAATTTACTTGTTGATCTTTTACATGTTTTAGATTTTTATATTACCAGTCGTAATCATTATTTAACTGTTATTCAAGAACCGTATCTCCTGCCTTGGGCTACTCAACAGTTAGAATTCTGTGATCAGCAGATTCACAGAATACAACAGCAAATCCAAGAACATATTTGTGTGTGGGCAGCCGCCGTTAGGCCTCCACCTCAACAGTAAATCATGAGACCATATATGTTATAATTTGTATGTTAGATACTTGTATTATGTTGATTTATATTCTTGGGTTTGCGCTGAATAAGGATAGAACAGAGAAAGGTGAAGTGGGACGTCACCCAAGTCGCGTTTAGGTTTAAAGACCATCTTTGCAGAGATTGCATTTAGGTCTGTGTCCTAGTAAACCGTTGACAGACGTGCTTAGCCTTATCCCGGTATGTTGAGCACCATATATTGGTATCAGAGCCAAGTTAATACATTAATGTAACACAATTATATATTATTTAAATTATCCATCTATGGCCACATAAAACTAATGGCAGAAAAAGCATCCATTGCAACAGTAACTAATACAGTAGCTTCTACCACAGAAACAACAAAATTAAAATCAATTATAATGAATTCACATTCAATGTAAATCTCAAAGAGGTCAATCCACCTTCTATGATCTATATTTATTTCTATTTTTTGTTCTTAGCATCAGCTAATTTTCTAAATGTTTGCCTCCATGGAAATCTCAAAAGAGCTGTCTCTACCAAAACTTGAAGCTACACTTTTTCTCTTTGACCTCCCTGATATCATTCTTATTGTCTCCAAATTGCTCTCTATCACCTTCATGTCACTTGCCATGTCCTTCTTCAAGCTTTTGATGGTAACTGTAAGACTGTTCGGCAAAGTTCAGAGCTCCTTCTTAGGCATGGTTGGCATGAGCGACTTCATGTATGATGCAAAACTAATAATTGTGAATATAGAGGCAAGAAGATGGAGCTGGTCACTTAGGCTAGAAGCAGTCTTTCTGGCATAGTCAATAATGTATACGGGGTGTGTAGACACCCCATTTTTGACCGTCCTCAAGACTTGGACGTCACCGTTTGAACACTCGGTGATCATCCATGATTGTGTTCGTTTGGAGTTCCCGGAGGTCTCGGCTCGCGCGCCTTGCCTCAGGATCCCCGAACTCGGCTGTTTAGTGTCTGGTTTTGCACCAAACACTTTTGTTTTGCCTTAGAGGGGCAGGGAATGCCTTGTGAGACATCCCCATACACCACCGGCAGTGGCTGGAGGCCACCGGCTGGTCTTTTTCTTCCATCGGCAATTTTGTTTGCCGGTCGGCACACTGTATTGCCGGTCGGCATCATATGTTGCCGGTCGGCACTGTTTTTTGCCGGAATAGCTTTTTTGGGCAGCCGACCACTATTCCTCCACTTTTTGGAGATATTTTGTGCCAGCTGTGATAGCTGGCACCAACTCCTTTCCCCTCCATACACGTGTATGGAGGGATTTCCCTCTAGCCAAGCTTGTTGAATAAGCTTTGCAAGAGGGATCCTTATAAGAGCGAGGCTTTCCTCTTGGTTCTAGGTTAGAAAAACAGAAGCAAAAACCAGCCTTTGAAGATATAGATACATATTATATCTATACCTCTCTCCCTCTCCCTTCTTGTGTGTGTTTCTTGGCCCAAAAGGTGTGTTTTACCTTACTTTTGCACCATTACACACACTATTACACCTTAGTCCGAGATTGAGGGACTTGGGGGAGTTGTTTCTTGAGTTTTGGACTGGTTTTGGTCCAAAGAAGGAGGTTAGGCCATTTGTTCTTCAAGGGTTCTTCAAGGGTGAGCATCTTCCCTTTTATTCCCCAAACTTGCTTTGTTTTTCTACCTATTTTGTTTATTGTTTTGGCTCTTGTGTATAACATAAAAAAGACTCATATTTTCCTGCTCTAACACTTTCCTTAAGGTCACTTTGTGGTTAGATTGCAAACTCACCCTCTTAGGCCTTGTTTAGCCTATTTTGGTGCCATTTTGATAAGGTTTTGTTCACTTCAGCATTTTGATCTTTTGATCACCAAAAATCAGTGTATTTTAGTGTCAAAAAAGTTGGTTTGAAGTCTTGCATAGGGGAGGGACACCCCTCTCCCCTTATGGTTTTGTTTCTTTGCTTTTTGGGCCCAAGAGGGTAGCATGTGTGCTTGATGTTTCTTGGCTTCATTCCAGCCCTTTTTTAGGTATCTTAGGTCATATTTAATCTCTATTTTTGGTCAAACTTGTGCCTCCTTGCATGCTTGTAATACTTGCTTTGTATTGTTCTATTTTGCTTGGAATTGTATTTCATGATTAGGCCATGATTTTTGTGTGTGTTGGCTTGGTTCCATGGAGCATTTAGCATTGTTTTTCCATGCTTAACATCTGTTGGTTATCAACTTGGTCATGTTTGGCATGCTTGTTAGAGTTGCTTTGTATTTTGGCTTGGAAGCTTTGAGCATTTTGGCCTCTAGCATGCATGGTTGTGATTACCCTCTTGATTTGGCATCATCTAGGGTCATATTTTAGTCCAAGAATCATGCTTGTATGTGTGCATGCATGGCCTCTTTCATGCCTTGAAGATGTGTCCTCTTATGCCTAAGAATGAGCCTTAGTATATTTGCTTCATGGGGGATATCTTAGTTGCCATATTAGGAGCTTCTTGGGGTCCTATCTTGCATGCATAAATTCTTTTCTTTTTGCTTGTTTTGATCATACCATGAGTGGTCATGATAATGGGGGTGAGTTGTCTCCTTTTGTGTCTTAACTTTGGGACCTTGAATTTGCTTGTTAACGTGAGTTGATCGTCTATCATTTTAAGCACTTTTGGTCACTGTTTTGAGAAGGGTAAGGGCCTGCCCCTTCGCCACTCCAAGCCCTCTTGCATGCTTGATCCATGTTTGTTGCATGTTTGTTCCATTAAGCTTTGTAGCACATCAATTCCATGGTCAATTTGCTTCATGTTTGCATCATGTTTGTATCTTGTGTGCTTGGTATCATACATTTTGTCATCATAGTTGCATATTGCTTGTTGTGTTTTACATCTTGGTGGTATGACACATTTGAGGCTTGTGAGCATTGCATGCATTGCATTTACTTGGTTTGGGGTGTCAAACCAAGTGCGGGAGTCAAGGACCATTCATACTTCAAGTGACGTAATGTGCCTTGATCCCCAGTCATCGGGACCTTTGACTCCAATTTGATAAGGCCCCGGTTTTCATGTTATTTGTTGCATGCATTTTCATATCAAATAGCAAATTTGATCCATTGAGTCATCATGCACCTTGGATGGCTCAAAGGTCGAAGGTCATGCTTCTTTGAGTTCGAAATATGATAAGAAGTAGGACCATGCTTACATGTGTCCAAGACCCCCATGCCATGCACTGTCTGTTCTCTGTTTTGCTGTCAAATTGTCTGCTGCAGGAAGTTTCTGCCGACCGGCAGAATTTAGTGCCGACCGGCACTATCTGGAGTGCCGATGAATCTGGTAAAGTGCCGACGGGAATTTTGTAGTGCCGGTGGCAACTCTGTCTGGCCGGTGGTGCTCTGCAGAATGCAAGGAACTTGCTCCAGCACTTTGGTAATTTTCAGAAAGACAAAACAGTATAAACAGAGGCGACAAGAGTGTGGCACGGGTTTTCCGGGCAGGACGGATTCGAGCATGCATCATCTGCGCGCCCCGAGGCAGAGGCTGTGGCCACCCTCTTTATTCTTTTGCTTCCTCTTTTTTTAATTAATTAGGAAATTTTGTAATAATTTTATTTGTTCATTATTTTGGGACTGTAATATTAATTCGAGCCCTCTGAGCGAGGGTAAACATGTAATAAGTGTGGGTGAGTGTGTGTATGTCTTCCAATCCCCATTTCTTTCTTCCCTTTTATTTACCAACTTATGATGGTAGATTAGGGCATCTTGAAATTAGCATACCTTATGATATGCATGCGTGCATTCATGCATCTGTTAACATGCACCGGGCTCGGTACATCATGCTAAACGCATTCGTATTTTCAAATTCCAAAATTGAATACATGAATTAGTTGGTTGCGTATCGTATGCCATATCTAGGTTAACCGAGCCTAACTAAAATTGCACCTTGTATGTGTTGCATTAGGCAAAATAACATGAACTAGGACATGCATGTTTGCTAACTAGTTTACTGTTTTGGCAAGGAGTACAATGTAAGTATTTTTGCTTTAGCATCCAGCATACGTGTGAATGTTGCCATAATAGTATGCCTGCCATGCGGCTAAGTGCTTACATGAGATAAACTGCTTGAATGCCTGTGGATGGAGGTTGAATTACCTAAATTGGAATAATGCATTAAAACTGTGAGTTTTAAGCCCACTAGATAGTGGCAAAACCATCTTTTCCAAAAGCCCACTTGAGGGTGGCAAAATCTGCATTTTAGCCTACTTGCGAGTAGCAAACCATTTTTAAACAAACATGAAATGTTTTGTTCCAATTTGGGTGATTTGGTCTATACTTGTTTGCTGCGCGCATAACATAGTAATTCTAGGCTAATAATTGGTTTAAGAACACATAGCGTTTTCAAAATTGGATATCACGGTTAGTAGAGTCCGGTCTTCGGACCGGGCGAAAGGGGGTGCTCATAGCTGACCTTCCCCGATCGTACCCAAGCTCCCGAGCCGAGACAACTCCGGTGATGACGGACATGTGGCCTTCGGCACCGAGTCAGGGTTTCCTAAATTCTCCCATAAAAAAAATATATTTAGGTGGCGACTCTGTATCTGGCAAAGCAGTCCATGTTTGGCACTACTTTTTCAAAAAAAATCTGTTTTCTCAAAACGATTTGCCAGATTTGGACTCTTTGGTTCAGATTAAGAACCGTGACACAAATCGAGTCCGAACTGTAGCACGAGGTCCCACCGCGGGCGCGTCTACAGGGTGGCCCCACTTCTTCGTGACAGCCACAGACTTATCAGCTGATGCTAATAATTTTGACAGTGTCACTGGAAAAAAAAAAAGAAAAAAAAGAAAGAAAAGTAAATCACTACCATTTGCCAATTACAATCAAGTATTTAACTCAGAAATTATTTTACTTCAAAAGTAATCTAAGTGATATTTGAAAACTAAAATAATTCCAATAACAAGATTAATAAAACAAATTTTACATTTTTTCATTCTATGACACAAATTCGAAGTTCTTAAACAATTACAAAATTTATTCCCAAAATAAATACTTAAAAACATAATTTATACAAAAAAAAGAAACAATCATTGAGAATATTTAAAACATTGCTTTAAAACATTGCTTTAATACATGTTTTAACTTAAATATATTAATGTCTTCGTGTAAAAGAGAAAAAAAAAGACTAATATATTCTTTCACCTAGTTGGAGAAAGTATGTTAGATAATTCCATTGATATCATAATATAATGTTTATTAATTCAATAAGTATCATATCAAAGTAGTGGGTTGGTATCAGTTACAAATGATGAGCAAATTCAAAATTCAAAATTCAAAATTCTAAGACACAAATTTATTTTTTCATTCTATGACACAAATTCAAAATTCTTAAACAATTATAAAATTTCTTCCCAAAATAAATAAATAAAAACATAATTTGTAATGAACCCAAAAGTCATCCTTATTTAATTAGGGGTTAATGTGTTTTAATTCAACTATATCTATTGGAACTGAGAATGTTTTTATCTTATTTTGGGATATTGATTGAGGTGGTGGTATGATGGTAAAGTAAGATTGGACCAAAAAATATAATCCGGATAGTTATTCTACGATCAGCCGTCACTCATTTGCCATTTTCTTTTTCTACACTTTGAATTTGAATGTGAGTTTAGAACCATTGGAAAGCTTATTTCCGGGACTTCAATTTGGACACAAGAACAACCTAGAACGGAGTCCCGATAAGAGAGTTATACCCATTTAAAGTTTTTTACATCTGTGCTGGAAGCAGAGCCGCACATGCGGGGAATAGCGCCGCACGTGCGGGTTGTGCGGGACAGCAGCTCAAAAACGAGATTTTTGGCCCATTTCTTACATTTTCTTTTCCTCTTTTCTTCTCCCCTCTTCCATGTCCGAAACCCTAGCTCCCAAAACCTTGATTTCCTCCACTTTTATCAACAAATCCGCCATGGATCTTGCATCAAGGATGGAGAACAAGAAAGGGTCAACATTTCCAACCGATTGAAATTCGAATTTTTTAGAGGATTCTTCTCAATCTTTGCTCCTTTGCTTGATTCTTGAGGTAGGGGTCCTTATTCCCTTTCAATATTTGCTTTCATGGATGGAATTATGGAATTTTGTGTATATACAAACAAAATCTATAGTTTTGAGCATATTATGTCCAACTTGAGAATTGAGGGTTTAGAGTTGGAGATGTTGGAAGTTAAATTGGTGGGTTAAAATGATGGATTGTGACTCCTAGATGTATAATCATTGGGAAAATTGGAATAAAAAGTAATGGGTTAATAAGTTTGTATTTTTCTTGAAATTTCAATATTTTCTTGAAACCCTAGGTTGATTAATGATGATAACCAATGAATTGGCCCAAATTGAAAGTAGATTAATGAAATTGAGGTATGGAATTATAAGTGTTCAAGTTTAATTGGAATTTGGAAATGTTTGAAAATTATGTTTAAAATTTGCGAATGAGCTATATTATAAACATTGTAATTCATGCTGTAATGTGAAGGGAAAATTGGGGAAATAATCTATTAATGATATGGATGATATGAACTCGGTTTTGGAATGTTGAAATGGAATTCAAGGATTTATTTTGAATTATGTTAAATTACAAATGGTGTTGATGAATTAAGTGATATCGACTTTGTTGGATTATGTTGTGTTGACTCATAGTGAATTGATTAGTGTTGTACTATGATGAATTATGTTTGAATTATGTGAATTGTGTAGGGTCAGCTACAGGGGCGGATCGAGCACCTGAACGCTGTGAGTAGTAGTACTTTGATGTACCTTTAATCGTATATCGTTATTGATGTTAAATCTTCGTCGTAAGAATTATGCTGACATATATGTTATGTATGCTATGTGAGAAACACTGTGACATTATGGAAACTTCAAAAGAGTTTGTGAAGTTATGTGAGAAACATTATGAAATTATGAAAACATCAAAAGAACTTGTGAAATATGAAGTTATGTGACCAAGGGCCATTTGTGAAGATCAAACCTATGTGGCCAAGGGCCGACTCATGACTTATGAAGCTATGAGGCCAAGACCAAATTTGTGAGCTTGTGGATCCAAAGGGCCAAAGGCCGATGTGATAAGTTGTGAATCTATGAAACCCAAAGGCTATTGTGAATGTGTGAACCCCTCAGGCCAAGGGCTGAACTATGAAATTGTGAAACCAATAAAGTCATCTGTAATCTAATGAAAATGTGCTTACTTTTCGTTACTACTTATCAGGAATGTCCTGCTAACTTTACGTTAATTATGTCAACTCATGGGAATGGTGTAACGGTTACCATTAGAACTCTGTTAATTACAAGGCAAGGCAACTATGTTAACATATAAGAATGATTAAACAAAAGTGTATGCTATTGATTAATAGAGCACGTAAAGTAAGTCATTTACCCAAAAGAATTTATGTTCATTCTTGAAGAATGGATTCTGAGTAAATATAAGAGTAGCTATGTGTATCCATATGAATTGAAGTTATTTTGCTATGTCGTTTATAACTTGGAAGTTATTCAGAATCTACGATATAAGTGCAAAGTTTAGCATCATTGTGTGACCCTCATGAGAATGTGAATTAGTCTCTCATTGTTAAGCGTACAATAATGACATGATACAATAAGAAATGCTCTAGTCATGATATGTTCCGTTTGAATTAATGAATGATGTTCAAGTATGTTTCAGGCATGTTTCCAGTATGTTACAAGTTCAAGTATATTCAGGTATGTTTCAAGTATATGTTACAATTTTAAATATGCTACAAGGTCACATACGTTACAAGGGCCTTATGCCACATGTTTCAAGGGCCTTAGTGCCATATGTTACAAGGGCTTTATGCCACAAGTTTCAAGGGCTTATAGCCACCATGTTTCAAGGGCCTCGTGCCACCATGTTTCAAGGGCTTATAGCCACCATGTTTATGTTGCAAGATTGAACCTAAGGCCATTATGTACTTAGCACAGAATCAGACTAACTATGTGAACTCTACATCTTTATATGCATTGCTATGTGTTATGTTTCAAGTTAAGCATCGTTTTATTTATGTATTACTATTCACTGAGCCCGGCTCACTCTCTGTTATGTCTGTTTCTGTAGGTCGCCAATTAGGTGATCAGTCCCAGCCGTGACGTCGCTTTCTTTTGTCAACCTTCGTATGTCCAGGCACTATACACAGCCATTGATTTTGTTAAGCTGATAAGATGTTGGCTTGCTTTTCGAATGTCTATCTATGAGTAATGTGTATAGCTTTCGTGTTTTTGTATATGCCCAATGATATAGGGCTGGGTCTGTATATATGTATGTATATAACCAATGTTCAGGTGTATGTTTTAGATTTTATTTGTTTGTTAAAAGCTTGTGATCCTGGCATGATAGTAGTAGCTCGATGGAGTTTGTTTCCAGTGTCAAATTTTGATATTTAGTGCTTCTGTTTAGGCCCCATATATATAGATATAAAACAGGTTAAGTGTCCGTTTCTTAAGTGGTCATGCCCAAACTTCTAGGGGCGGGTTTGGGGCGTGACATAATTTGTACCAAAAAAAATAAAAACAATAAACAAACATTGGGAATATTTAAAACATTACATAAATACATTATTTAATACATAATATTAGAACATACTTTTAGCTTGAGAATGACTGAATCCAATTCTTTTTTCTTTTTCTTCTAGAAGATGGTTTAAAATCAATCATTAACCAAAGAAAATTATTTCATAATTTTAAAACATTACTTAAATATATTAATGTCTTCGTGTAAAAGAGAAAAATAAGGCTAATATTTTCTTTCACCTAGTTGGACAAAGTATGTCAGATAATTCCATTCATATCATAATATAATGTTTATTAATTCAATAAGTATCATATCAAAGTAGTGAGTTGCTATGAGTTAGAAATCATACGCAAATTCAAAATTCAAAATTCTATGACACAATTTTTTTTTTTTCATTCTATGACACAAATTCAAAATTCTTAAACAATTATAAAATTTATTCCCAAAATAAATAAATAAATAAATAAAAACATAATTTATGCCGAAAAAAAAATAAAAACAATAAACAATCATTGAGAATATTTAAAACATAATTTTAAAACATTACTTAAATACATTATTTAATACATAATATTAAAACATACTTTTAGCTTGAGAATGACTAAATCCAATTCTTTTTTCTTTTTCTTCTAGAAGAGGGTTTAAAAACAATTATGGACCAAAGAAAATTATTTCATAATTTTAAAACATTACTTAAATATATTAATGTCTTTGTGTAAAAGAGAAAAATAAGACTAATATTTTCTTTCTCCTAGTTGGACAAAGTATGTGAGATAATTCCATTTATATCATAATATAATGTTTATTAATTCAATAAGTATCATATCAAAGTAGTGAGTTGGTATCAGTTACAAATCATGAGCAAATTCAAAATTCGAAATTCAAAATTCTATGACACAAATTCAGTTTTTCATTCTATGACACAAATTCAAAATTCTTAAACAATTACAAAATTTATTCCCAAAATAAATAAATAAATAAGTAAAAACAAAATTTATTACCAAGAAAAATAAAAACAATAAACAATAATTGAGAATATTTAAAACATAGTTTTAAATTACGCAGTATGTTACTCAGTAAATTTAGAGAAAATTACTCAGTAAATTCTCATAAAATTACTTAGTAAATTCCCAATAAATTCTGAGAAAATTCTCAGTAAATTACTTAGTAAATTCTCGGTAAATTACTTAGTAAATTAACAGTAAATTACTGGTAAATTACTTAGTAATTTCTAAGTAATTTCTAAGTAAATTTCTCAGTAAATTCCCAGTAAATTCACAGTAAATTACTCGATAAATTACTTAGTAAATTCCCTGTAAATTCTCAATAAATTCTCAGTAAAATCTTATTAAATTATTCAGTAAATTTCTAATAAATTCACAGTAAATGATTCAGTATATTTCTCATTAAATTCTTAAAAAATTACCCAGTTAATTCCCATTAAATTCTTAGTAAATTCTAAGTAACTTAATCAGTAAATTCTTATTAAATTACTGACTAAAGTTGACAGAAAATTCTGAGTAGATTTCCAGTAAATTAATAACCATTCCTAGTTTATCCGTATATGCCCTGATGTCCTCAAAAACGATTTGCCAAATTGGTTCCTCGTTTGGTGGGATAAATTTTGGCTCCAGTTTGAAATTTTACCAATACCAGTTAGAGAAGCATATAATGATTGGCATGCTGCTTACTCTCATTTACCAGTAAACAAGGACATTTCTACCAGTAAATCATTAGTCCATTTTGTTATCCGCTTTCGAATTCCATGAATACGGAAATAAGATTTTCAATGTGATTACCAGAACAAGATCCCGCGTCTTAAAAGAATTTTCTTTGTAAGATGGCGGGATAAGGTTATGAACCCTACTCTAACAGAAACTGCCCAGAAAATTATGGCACATACACAAGCTTGCTGGGATGCTATTCCTAAAGCTATTCCTAGTCAACCAGTTAATTCAAATCCCATTGTTCAGATTCAAACAAAATTAAGACATAAATTTCCCAATTTGTCTGAAACAAAATTAATTATAAAAAGCATGAATTTCATGAAGGAGCAATTTCTCCAAACTCTTTCCAAAGATGACTCCTCCATGAAATCTATCACCAGTAGCCAAGAACAGGAAGATTTCCAAGATGAAGGTGCCCATGCATTTGTAGACACTATATTAGTTGGTGAATCAAAAGCACCAGAAGAAGATGAACCGAATTTTCAAGACTTTTGGGATTCTCTAACCAATATGATTGCAGAGAAAATCGATAAAGAAAAAGACAAAAAAGGAAAAGGAAAAGCATAAGGCTATGTCCCCCACTCAAATCCATCAACCAGAACGTCGATATAAAACGACAAAACTCCTTTCGGCAAAGGCAGATTATTTGTCTGCCATCCATAAAAGAGAAACAAAAATCTCATATCCATCCAAAGAAGAAAAGGATGCTGGAGATTCCCAATCGGCCAGAGGATAAGGACGATCGACTCCACCCATCAAGGACACGCCATCTGTCCTCACCTTATCTTTTATCTTTATTTCCTTTGTCTATAAAAGAAAAAGACCTCACCCTTGTTGAGGCAGAATGTCTTTTAATTTGGTTTTCCCCACTCTCTCCATGTAAGCTCTCTCTTGTAATAAAATTTCTTCTATATATAAATTAAGTGTTGAAGGCTTATGTTGTTTTGAAGACATAAATGTTTGCAAGTATTTCTTAATGTATGCCCTCTGTGAATTTACTTGTTGATATTTTACATGTTTTAGATTTTTATATTACTAGTCGTATTCATTATTTAACTGTTATTCAAGACTCGTATCTCCGGCCTCGGGCTACTCAAAAGTTAGCAGATTCACAGAATACAACAGCAAATCCAAGAACATATTTGTGTGTGGGCGACTGCCGTTAGGCCTCCACTTCAGCAGTAAATCATGAGAACATATATGTTATAATTTGTTTGTTAGATACTTGTATTTTGTTGATTTATATTCCTGGGTTTGTGCTGAATAAGGGTAGAACAGAGAAAGGTGAAGTGGGATGTCACCCAAGTTGCGTTTAGGTTTAAAGACCATCTTTGCAGAAATTGCATTTAGGTCTGTGTCCTAGTAAACCGTTGACAGACGTGCTTAGCCTTATCATTGTATGTCGAGCACCTTATATTGGTATCAGAGCCAAGTTAATACATTAATGTAATAGAATTATATAATATTTAAATTATCCATCTATGGTCGCATAAAACTAATGGCAGAAGAAGCACCCATCACAACAGTAGCTAATACAGTAGCTTCTACATCAGAAGCAACAAAATTAAAATCAATTATGATGAATTCACATTCAATGTAAATCTCAAAGAGGTCAATCCACCTTCTATGATCTATATTTATTTCTATTTTTTGTTCTTAGCATTAGCCAATTTTCTAAATGTTTGCCTCCATGGAAATCTCAATACAGCTGTCTCTACCAAAACTTGAATCTACACTTTTTCTCTTTGACCTCTCTGATATCATTCTTTATTGTCTCAAAATTGTTCTCTATCACCTTCATGTCACTTGCCATGTCCATCTTCAAGCTTTTGATGGTAGCTATAAGACTATTCAGCGAAATTCTGAGCTCCTCCTTAGGCTTGGTTCGCATAAGCGACTTCATGTATGATGCAAAACTAATAATTGTGAATATAGAGGCAAGAAGATGGAGCCGGTCATTTAGGCTAGAAGCAGTCTTTCTGTCATAGTCAATGACGTACATGGGGTGGCCCCACTTCTTCTTGACAGGCACAGACTTATCAGCTGATGTTAATAATTATGGCAATGTCGCTGGAAAAAAAGAAAAAAAAAGGAATGAAATCACTACGATTTGCCAATTACAATCAAGTATTTTACTTAGAAATTATTTTATTAAAAAGTAGTCTAAGTGATATTTGAAAACTAAAACAATTCCAATTACAAGATTAATAAAGCAAAATTTTTCATTTTTTCATTTTTTCATTCTATGACACAAATTCAAAATTCTTAAACAATTACAAAATTTATTCTGAAAATTAATAAATAAAAATAGAATTTACACCCAAAAAAATAAAAAAGTAAAAAAAAATAAACAATCATTGAGAATATTTAAAACATAATTTTAAAACATTACTTAAATACATTATTTAAAACAGAATATTAAAGCATACTTTTAGCTTGAGAATGACTGAATCCAATTCTTTTTTTTTTTCTTCTAGAAGATGGTTCAAAAACAATTATGGACCAAAGAAAATTATTTCATAATTTTAAAACATTATTTAAATATATTAATGTCTTCATGTAAAAGAGAAAAATAAGACTAATATTTTCTTTCACCTAGTTGGACAAAGTATGTCAGATAATTCCATTTATATCATAATATAATGTTTATTAATTCAATAAGTATCATATCAAAGTAGTGAGTTGGTATTAGTTACAAATCATAAGAAAATTCAAAATTCAAAATTCTATGTCACAAATTCATTTTTTCATTCTATGACAGAAATTCAAAATTCATAAACAATTATAAAATTTATTCCCAAAATAAATAAATAAAAACAAAACTTATACCAAAAAAATAAAAACAATGAACAATCATTGAGAATATTTAAATCATTACTTAAATACATTATTTAATACATAATATTAAAACATACTTTTGGCTTGAGAATGACTGAATCTGTCACGCCCCACTTTTTATTACTCGAAATCATTACCAAATCTATTAATTCACTTCAAGTTCAGAGACAACAAGCGGAAATAAACCCAAATATTCGACTAGTATAATTAAATAGTAATTCTCTCATTCTAATGCAAATTACATACAACATGAGCATTCTAAATAAACTGCCCGTCGGCTTACAATCATTAAAGAATCAAAAGAAGGGTGTAACCCTTTTACAACAATGGCACTCCGCCAACACAAAAGAGGCCCCGTGGCCAACAAATAAGACGATCCAAATCTCGTAACACATCCTGACTATCACCTGAAAAAGATTCCACAATGTGGGATGAACATATAGTCCAGTAGGGATCTCAACATGATCCTCAACAATAATAACTTACAGATAGCTATGATCATGAATGCTCAATCTCATACTAGAATACTAATGTGGCAGTTTATACAAAAATATACATAAGTATGAACTTTTCTCAAAAACAGCCATTTCATTCAACGCTATAAGCGATTCATCTTTCTTTTCTTTTCATTATCCCTGGTTCCCAAACTTTTATAACAATAACAACATCTTAGAAAACAATTTCAGTAAGCCCACTACCTTTCTCCCATTTTCCATACTTACAACAGATTTTCCCTTTTTCAAAACGTACTTTCAAATATCCAATTTTCCTCACACTTTCCCAAAATCTCACAATGGCATTTTGGTTTGTTCCCAATGCATTCATATCTATACATGCATGCCTTTAATAAAACGGAGATAACAAATCATCAACATGTATATAATCAACAAACGAGGCAACTCGACCCTCCAAAGCTGTAACCATCGTAATCCATGATATACTCAGATACATTGAGACAAAAACAATAAAACTCTGCTCTACCGGCTATATGCACAGTAAGCCAAGGATACAACTCTCACAACGGTATGCCATTTTACCAGGCACTAGCTGGAAGGGTATGGTGCCTTAGATTCTCAGCGCAGTCAGTTCTCCAGGTGCTAGCTGGAAGGTAATGGTACCTTTGATTATAAGCGCGGTATACAACACCAATAATCACAATACAACAGAACGTAACCAACAGGTGTAATACATACACATAGACTATTCAAGATACATAAGCAATGTGTTAAAGTATATGAACACATAGGTGTGTGGAGTACATCCCCTATCTGCTCCCACACACTGGAGCACATCACCTATCTTCTCCCTAACAATTATACATATATAATGTATCATAGCACTTCATTACAGACAATGTTCAATCAACACAGGTGTAATGCATACACGACAATTAAACACAACCACGTCATCCTTCACCGATGACCAAGGACAAAACCTCTAGATGCATGATTTTAATACACCTATTATAAAGACTCAACTCTCATGAGATCTTAAACCCAACAACGACACTAGTACGATAGGTAAGGGTAAAACCCCCAAATGTGTGTATTCAACACCATGATACAATAATTCAATTCTCATATTTATTTTCTGAAACTCACATAGAGTTAACATTTCATTTCGCATCTCCAAGATTAACTTCCAGGATTTTCCAATTCCAAAACCCCTTTTTCATTTCACAAAACCAATTCCATTCATTATAAAGCCATAACCCGACTCGATTCAATACATTCATTTCAAAACAACCCCAAAGCCATAATTAATCCCTTAGGCATTAACACCTTCACCCAACTCATATTAACAATAGAGACTTACAAATATTGATCAACTACCCTCCATTTTAATTTACCAAATCAAAACATAATTTAGGGTTTTTTTCTTTTTTCCACAATAACATGCTAATTTACACTCCAATTAGCCCAAAGAACTATCAATGATAAAAATAATCATTCTCAAACAACCAACCCTAGGTTCCCTCACATGGTTTTCAAAGAAATTCAACATGATATGATTTTCATGCAATACAAAACTACCACATGTCTATCTATAGACGGAGTATTGAAAAAGAACAAGGAGAATCCCTACCTCAAATGGAGAACCCAAGGGGAAGAAGAGCCAAGCTTGAAAGTGCTCCAATTGCAAAGTTTTTCAGATCAAAACGAAGCCCACGCAACCCTCTATCTTTCTTACAAAGAGATTAGGGTAGGAATACCCAAGAACTAGATCAATCCCTAGAGAGAAGGCAAGTGTAGAGAGAGGGAGAGAGAGAGTCGAATCTAGAGTTTTGAGACAAAAGGGAAATCAAAAAGTGAAGAAGAAGCTGCTGCTGCGAACTGATATATACGTTCCTCGCTCGAGCGAAGGAGTGGTCGCTCGAGCGACCAGACACAAAGAAACGTCACTCGAGCGCACAAAGCCTCGCTCAAGCGAACAACACGAAGCTTTAGGTCTGCAACCCAGAAGCATGCTCGAGCGAAGAAACCCTCGCTCGAGCAAAGAAGCCCAAAACATACAGCTCGCTTGCTCGAGCGAAGAACAGCTCACTCGAGCCAAGGTTGCGTCTGAACAAAACCTAAAGACACGAAAAGCTCGCTCGAGCGTACAAACCCTCACTCGAGCGAAGAAGCAACAACACAAGGGTCGCTCGAGCGACAAAGTCCTGGCTCGAGCGAAGAGTCTAAAAACTGGACAGCAACCATATACTTCCAATCACAACCAACCTGAAGCGAACTTGCCCAAAACAACCTATAACTCAAATACAAAGTATTGAAGGACGGAAACAAGCTAAATACAACAACCCACATCCACGGAACCAAGTCCGGAATACAATACTCAATGGAGGGAAAACCGGGATCACTATAGAATCCAATTCTTTTTCCTTTTTCTTCTAGAAGGTGGTTTAAAAACAATTATGGACAAAAGAAAATTATTTCATAATTTTAAAAAATTACTGAAATATATTAATGTCTTCATGTAAAAGAGAAAAATAAGACTAATATTTTCTTTCACCTAGTTGAACAAAGTATGTCAAATAATTCCATTCATATCATAATATAATGTTTATTAATTCAATAAGTATCATATCAAAGTAGTGAGTTGGTATTTGCTACAAATCATGAGCAAATTCAAAATTCAAAATTCAAAATTCTATGACACAAATTCATTTTTTCATTCTATGACACAAATTCAAAATTCTTAAACAATTACAAAATTTATTCCCAAAATAAATAAATAAATAAATGAAAACATAATTTATACCATAAAAAAAATAAAAACAATAAACAACCATTGAGAATATTTAAAACATAATTTTAAAACATTACTTAAATACATTATTTAATACGTAATATTAGAACATACTTTTAGCTTGAGAATGACTGAATCCAATTCTTTTTTCTTTTTCTTCTAGAAGATGGTTTAAAACCAATTATGGACCAAAGAAAATTATTTCATAATTTTAAAACATTACTTAAATATATTAATGTCTTCGTTTAAAAGAGAAAAATAAGACTAATATTTTCTTTCACCTAGTTGGACAAAGTATGTCAAATAATTCCATGTATAGCGATCCCAGTTTTTTTTGCCATCATTTATTGTATTCTGGATTCGGGTTCCGTGGTTGTTTGTTGTTGTCCATATCTTCTTTCATCCTTTAATTCCTTGTATTTGAGTTTTGGGATGTGTTGGGTAAGTTTGAAACAGGTTGGTTGTGTGTTGAAACAGATGGTTGTTGCCTAGGTTTTGGCTTCTTCGCTCGAGCAAGGCTTTTTGCGCTCGAGCGAGCCTTGGGTCTTTGCTTCTTCGCTCAAGCGAAGGTTCTTGCGCTCGAGCGAAGATTGAGGGTCTTCAGGTTTCTTTTCAAATGTAGCTTTCGCTTGAACGAGCATTCTTGCGCTTGAGCGAGGCCTGTGTTATTTGTGCCTTCGCTCGAGCGAGCTTTCTTGCGCTCGAGCGTTCGTCTGCGTCTCTGTTAGACCTGACGGTTGGTATTCTTTGCTCGAGCGAGCTTTCTTGCGCTTGAGCGAGCCTTGTGTAGGTGTTCCTTCGCTCGAGCGAGCATTCTTGCGCTCGAGCATGCTTTTGTGTTGCAGACCTGAAGCTTTGATTTGTGTGCTCGAGCGAGGTTCTTTTGTGTCTGGTCGCTCGAGCGACAACTCCTTCGCTCGTGTGAGCCCCACTTATATCAGTTCGCAGCAGCATGATTTTTATCACTTTTTCATCTCCTTCTTCACTCCAAACCCTAAATCCGGTTCTCTCTCTCTCTCTTTCTCTCTATCTCTCTGCAAGTACACCTTGTTCTTGGGTCTCTCTACCCTAGTCCCTCTGTAAAAATGGAAGAGCTTGGAGTGGGCTATCCTTTGATCTGAAAAAAAGTGTAGATTTGGAGCATCTTGAATTTCATTATTCATCTCCTTTGAGCTCCTAACTTTGAGGTAGGGATAATCTACTGATTATGAGTTTTGACATAAACGTTGGGTATTTTGTATAGATGGTGGTGTTTGGGTGTTTTGGGCAAAGTTAGGGTTTGATTTGAAATTATAAAAGAGGGGTTTTTCCAACTTTGGGTTCATTGTGTATGAAAGGTCTTGAGTTTGGGGCCCTCTTATATTTAATTGATGAAATTTGGCCTTGGGTGCAATTTTTAAGAAAAGGAAAAAACGCCCTAAATGTGACTAATTGAATTACATGTTTAAATAATGAAGTAAGATGTGGAAATATGAAATTGGTTGTAAATTGTGAAATTGGAGGAAATTGTGATTAAATGGTGTAGTTGGATCGGTAAATCACTCACCTATGGAAAATGTGATAATTTATCTGTTTGAAAGATTTATTTACCTGTTTTTAGATAACTACTTTGGGCTATCGATGGAGGATAGCTATGATTGTTGTAGAACTGAATAATGATTAGGTAAATTGAAACTAATCAACTGGATTATGTCGTTGAATATGACGGTTGGATTAACACATTGAATATGTGCTTTAAATTGATCATTGTATATGATAATGTGTTTAAATACATTGTATATGTAACTTTGTATGGGAGGAGATAGGGAATGTACTCCATTGTTTGGGAGGAGATAGGGGATAGACTCCATTGATAATTAAGTTGGCCGGAGTGTCCAGGGTAAAAGTCCCAAAATCTTAAATACGTTTGAATGACGTTGATGATTGAAAGGTTGATAATATGAGTTGTAGTCTCATTTTGAATTGCTCAGATAAATAACGAACCACGTCTATGAATTGATTTGGATAAATAAATGGAAGTGGATTGAAATGTGGATGTAATTGTTATTGAGCTATGGAATGGGTGTAAGTTGGTTTACAAGTGTTAACCATTTGTCGAATGCTAATGTTTTAGTCATTTCTCATATTTGGTTTACATATCTCTACTGGGCTTTGGCTCACCCTACTTGGGACACTATTTTCAAGTACAGGTGATATGCCACCTCCAAGGATATAGCTTGGGAGGTTTTGGAGCTGAAGGCTTCATTTTGATGTTTTGTCAATATTTGTATTTAAATGTAAATCTAAGTCGAGGGCTTTACTTTTAAAAGAGTTATAACTCTTCTTTTGTGTAACCAAGCAACAACTTGGAAAAATGTAAGCCCACGGGACATTTTATTATTTTGTAAACATTTGTAACTTATATGAAATATCCTTTTGTAATATTAACTCTGATGAATGGAAATGTGACTTAGTTATCACGTTTATAGAACTGTTCAATGATGGGTTTATGTATCATTTTGAGAGCGTTACACCATTCATATCATAATATAATGTTTATTAATTCAATAAGTATCATATCAGTAGCGAGTTGGTATCAGTTACAAATCATGAGCAAATTCAAAATTCTATGACACAAATTCTTTTTTTCATTCTATGACACAAATTCAAAATTCTTAAACAATTATAAAATTTATTCCCAAAATAAATAAATAAAAACATAATTTATACCAAAAAAAATAAAAACAATAAATGTAACACCCTCAAAATAATACATAACTCAATCATGCATAAGATCCATAATTAATAAAAGAAACCTTTTATTTACATTCATCAGAGTGTTCCTTACGAAAGATGTTATATGTTAACAACAAAAGTAGATGCCCTGCGGGCTTACAACTTTCCAAGTTAACACTTGGTTACAACAAAAGAGGGTCAAAAGCCCTTTATGATTTAAGCCCTTGGCTTGGAAATAAAAACATATAAACATAAAAGTAAAACAACAAAACAGAGACTTCAGCCCTGAAACCTCCCAAGCTATGACCTTGGAGGCGGCATGTCACATGTACCTGAAAATGGTGTCCCAAATAGGGTGAGCCAAACCCCAATAGAGATATGCTAAACCAAATATGAGAAATAACTAAAACATTAGTATGTGATAAATGTTCAACACATGTACATCGCTTTACACCATTTCTATAACCCATCAATATTGATATTCATCTTTCAACCTTGTTTCATTTCTATTTCCAATTCACTTTATTAACATGGCTTATTTATTCAAGTAATTCAAATGAGACTACAACTCATAAAGACAACACTTCAATTCATCGACTATTCAAAATGAGACTACAACTCATAAAAATAACAACACTTCAATTTATCAACAATTCAAAATGAGACTACAACTCATATTATCAACACTTCAATCATCAACATCATTCAGATGTATATAAGGTTTTGGGACTTTCACCCTAGACACTCCGGCCAACTTAATTATCAATGGAGTCCATCCCCTATCTCCTTCTAAACAATGGAGTACATCCCCTATCTCCTCCCAAACCATGGAGTATATTCCCTATCTCCTCCCAAACAAAGATACATATGTAATGTATTTAAACACTTCATCATATACAATGATCAATTAATGCACATATTCAATGTGTTATTCCAACTATCATATTCAATGACATATTCCAATTGATTAGTTTCAATTTACCTAATCATCATGCAACTTTACAACAATCATGGCTATCCTCCACCGATAGCCCAATACAGTTATTCCTAAACAGATAATTAAATTCATCAGACAGATAAATTAATACATTTTCCTTAGGTAAGCGATTTCTAATCCAACTATACCGATTAATTACATTTTCCCCCAATTCCATAATTTCCAAACCAATTTCGTATTTCCACAATCTTTCATAGTTTACACAAATAATTTATATAGCTCAAATTTGGGCATTATCCTCCCTTTCTCAAAATTTGCAATCAAGGCCAAATTTCTTTCATTTTACATAACTATTTACATTATCAAAACCTCATACACACAATGGAACCCAAACATGGAAAACCCCCCTTTCAACATTTCAAATTTTAAACCCTAACTTCCCAAAATTCCCAAATCTTACCATTTATACAAAATGACTAATATTTGTGTTAAAACTCATAAGAATAAGTAGTTTATCCCTACCTCAAATGGAGAGACTCAAAGGAGTAGAAGAGGAAAACCCAAGATGCTCCAAACACAAGCTTTTTTGGATCAAAGTGTAGCCCACGCGATACTCCACCCTTTTTACAAAGGAAGTAGGGTAGAAGGACTCTAGATTAAGATTATTTGTAGAGAGAAGGGGTATTTCAGAGAGAAAGACAGTCGATCTAGGGTTTGTGGAAAAGAAGAGGATAAAAAATGGTATATTTCATCTCTGCGGCGAACTGATATATGCGAGGCTCGCTCGAGCGAAAAAGTGGTCGCTCGAGCGACCAGACAAAACAAACATCTCGCTTGAGCGCATGAAGCGTCGCTCGAGCGAACAATGCAAAGCTTCAGGTCTGCAACCCAGACGCATGCTTGACCACAAGAGTGCTGGCTCGAGCGAAAGAACACAAAACATAGAGCTCGCTCATTCGAGCGAAAGAAAGCTCGCTCGAGCGAAGAATACCAATCTTCAGGTCCAAACTAGACGCAGACGCACGCTCGAGCGCAAGGCTGCTCGCTCAACTGCTCGCTCTAGCCAAGAGACACATCAAAGAAAGCTCCCATGAGCAGAAGAACCTTCATTCGAGCGCAAATAGCCTCGCTCGAGCAAAGATGCCAAATTCTGGACAGCAACCATTTGCTCTAACTCAAAACCAACCTGTACCAAACTCACCCAACACGTCCCACAACTCAAATACAAAGGATTTAAAAGACGGAAACAAGATACAGACAACAACAACCATGACGGAACCCAAGTCCGGAACAAAATAAATGACCGGAAAACCGGGATCGCTATAATAAAAAATCATTGAGAATATTTAAAACATAATTTTAAAACATTACTTAAATGCATTATTTAATACATAATATTAAAACATACTTTTAGCTTGAGAATGACTGAATCCAATTCTTTTTTCTTTTTCTTCTAGAAGATGGTTTAAAAACAATTATGGACCAAAGAAAATTATTTCATAATTTTAAAACATTACTTAAATATATTAATGTCTTTGTGTAAAAGAGAAAAATAAGACTAATATTTTCTTTCACCTAGTTGGACAAAGTGTGTTAGATAATTCCATTCATATCATAATATAATGTTTATTAATTCAATAAGTATCATATCAAAGTAATGAGTTGGTATTAGTTACAAATCATGAGCAAATTCAAAATTCTATGGCACAAATTCATTTTTTCATTTTATGACACAAATTCAAAATTCTTAAACAATTACAAAATTTATTCCCAAAATAAATAAATAAATAAATAAAAACAAAATTTATAACCAAAAAAAATAAAAACATTAAACAATCCTTGAGAATATTTAAAACAGAGTTTTAAATTACGTAGCATGTTACTCCGTACATTCAGAGAAAATTACTCAGTAAATTCTCAGAAAATTACTTAGTAAATTCCCAATAAATTCTGAGCAAATTCTCAGTAAATTCTCAGTAAAATCCTAATAAATTCTCGGTAAATTACTTAGTAAATTACTAGTAAATTACCGGTAAATTACTGAGTAAATTATAAGTAAATTCCTTAGTAATTTCAAAGTAATTACTCAGTAAATTATTCAGTAAACTCTTCGTAAATTTCCAGTAAATTCACAGTAAATTACTCTGTAAATTCTCAGTAAATTACTTATTAATTCCCTGTAAATTCTCAGTAAATTACTCAGTAAATTCACAATAAAATCTTATTAAATTACTCATTAAATTCTCAGTAAATTTCTAGTAAATGACTCAGTATATTTCTCATTAAATTCTTAAAAAATTATCCAGTTAATTCCCATTAAATTCTCAGCAAATTACTTAGTAAATTCCCAGTAAATTCTCAGTAAATTCTAAGTAAATTAATCAGTAAATTCTCATTAAATTGTTGAATAAATTACACAGTAAATTCTTAATAAATTCTCAGTAAATTCCCAATAAATTAATAACCATTCCTAGTTCATCTGTATATGCCCTGATGTCCTAAAAAACGATTTACCAAATTGGTTCCTCATTTGGTGGGATAAATTTGGGCTCTAGTTTGAAATTTTACCAGTACCAGTTAGAGAAGCATATAATGATTGGCATGCTGCTTACTCTCATTTACCAGTAAACAAGGACATTTCTATTAGTAAATCGTTAGTCCATTTTGTTATCCGCTTTTGAATTCTATGGATACGGAAATAAGATTTTCAATGTGATTACCAGAACAAGATCCCGCGTCTTCAAAGAATTTTCTTTTCAAGATGGTGGGATAAGGGTATGAACCCTACTCTAATAGAAACTGCCCAGAAAATTAAGGTACATACACAGGCCTGCTGGGATGCTATTCCTAAAGCTCTTCCCAATCAATGAGTTAATTCAAATCCCTTTGTTCAGATTCAAACAAAATTAAGACATAAATTTCCTAATCTGTCTAAAATAGAATTAATTATAAAAAGTATGGATTTCATGAAGGAGCAATTTCTCCAAACTCTTTCCAAAGATGACTCCTCCATGAAATCTATCACCAATAGCCAAGAACAGGAAGATTCCCAAGATGAAGGTGCCCATGCATTTCCAGACACTGTATTAGTTGGTGAATCAAAAGCACTAGAAGAAGATGAACTAAATTTTAAAGACTTTGGGATTCTCTAACCAATATGATTGTAGAGAAAATCGATAAAGAAAAAGACAAAAAAAGAAAAGGCAAAGCATATGGCTTTGTCCTCCACCAGAATCCGTCAACCAGAACGTCGGTATAAAACGACAAAACTCCTTTCGGCAAAGGCAGATTCTTTGTCTGTCATCCAGAAAAGAGAAACAAAAATCTCATATCCGTCCAAAGAAGATAAGGATGCTACAAATTCCCAATCGGCCAGAGGATAAGGACGATCGACTCCACCCATCAAGGACACGCCACCTGTCCTCACCTTATCTTTTATCTTTATTTCCTTTGTCTATAAAAGAAAAAGACCTCACCCTTGTTGAGGCAGAATATCTTTTAATTTGGTTTTCCCCACTCTCTCTCTCTCCGTGTAAGCTCTCTGTTGTAATAAAATTTCTTCTATATATAAATTAAGTGTTGAAGACTTATGCTGTTTTGAAGACATAAATGTTTGTAAGTATTTCTTAATGTATGCCCTCTGTGAATTTACTTGTTGATCTTTTACATGTTTTAGATTTTTATATTACTAGTCGTAGTCATTATTTAACTGTTATTCAAGGCTTGTTGTAGACACCCCATTTTTGACCGTCCTCAAGACTTGGACATCACCGTTTGAACACTCGGTGATCATCCTTGTTTGTGTTCGTCTTGAGTTACCGAAGGCCTCGGCTGTGTGCCTTGCCTCAGAATCTCTCGGCTCGACTGCTTTGTGTCTGGTTTTGCACCAAGAGCTTGTGGATGTGTTCCTGAGGGAAGGGGGTAGCCTGTCGACCAAGTCTCCTGCCCACCGGCCACCTTGATTTTCAATCGGCCAAATGTGATGGCCGGCCGGCCAATTTGACTGCCGGTCGACCACTTTGATAGCCGGCCGGCCAAGTGTGATTTTCAACAGATATCTCTGTAGACAGCTGGCAGCTGTCATTCTAGGCCATACCCCAGCCCATGCCTGGACGTGGGAGTTTTCAGGAGCTGCAGATTGATATATTTCTATATCAATCAAGCTCTCTTACAAGAGAAAGAAAGAGGAGAGATACAACTTGGAGAAAAAAAAATTCCTCTCTCTCTCTAAAATTCTCAGCTCTCTCCCTATCTCTCTCTTCCAAACCCTTCAAACCCTAAGGTTCTTGCCCCTCCTTTACACTACCACTCATAGACTACAACCTCCATACTCCATTCCAGCAACTTAAGGCTATTTTTTAGAGCTTAGGAACACCATTTCTCGGACCAAAAGCCACTGGAAGTTTGGACTACAAGGGTGAGCCTCATTTCTCTCTCTTTTTGCTCTATTTTGCATGCAATCTTAGCCTTTGTTGCTCACATTTTTGGGCTCCAACCTGAACTATAAATAGTCATATTATGAGCTCCTTTTCATGTTTGATCAAGGACCTCTTATTGTTTGAGGTCTCCTCCTCCCCCTTTCTGTTTAAACTCTCTTTTAGGCCTATTTTTGCATGATATTTTAGGCTTATTTGTGAGCTGTTTTGGACTTGGTCATAAACTGTGAAATGTCTTTTTTTGAGCCCCTCTTCAACTTTGTTGAAGGTCTCTCCTCTGTTTGAGGTCCACTCCTACCACTTGCCTCTTTATCCCTCTTTTAGGCCTTTTTCTTGCATGCTGATTTAGCCTCACTTTTGTTTATTTTCGAGACTTGATATAAACTGTAAAGTGCTTCATTTTGAGCCCCTCTTCAACTTTTTTGAAGGGCTCTTCACTTTTTGGGGCCAGCTTCTGTCCCTTGTCTCTATTTTCTCTTTTAGGGCCATTTTTGCATGATAGATTAGCCCTATTTTTGTTCATTTTTGAGACTTGTTATAAACTGGAAAAAGGCTTGTTTTGATATCATCTTCATGTTTTATTAAGGGTATTATTTTATTTGAGGCCACATGCTTCCTTGTATGCTTGATTGTCCCTTGTTTTGAGCCTTACACCTAAGCCCCAATTGCATGCTTTGTTTGGCCTTCTAGCCACTGAAATCCAGTGGATTTTCAGTGGGTAGAACACTATTTTGAGAGCCAAGATTAGAGGGGGGTGACCCCCTCTCTCCTTCTCTTGTTTGGTGGCCTTTTTGGCCTTCCAAAGAGACCCTACCTTGCATGCTTCGAAGTCACTTTCTAGGGTCAATTTGGTGAGTTTTAGGACTACCATATTTGATTTTCATAGTTTTTTATGCCAAGCTAAATGTCTACCTTGCATGTGCTTAATAACTCCTTGCATGGCCCTCCAAAATAACTCATTATTTTTGCATACCATGGTTTCATATCAGTGGTTATTTGGAACTATTTTCACATGATTTATTCATTGATTTTTGCTGGTTTGGTGATATTACATTTGCTTCACTTACTTGCCATGTAAACCATGATTACTAGTCAAGATTGCATGCTATTTTGTCCACCACGCTAGCATCTTTTGGCCATGCTTTGAACTAGAAATGTTCATGTTTTGGGATTGACTTAGCTCTGTCTTCATGCTTCATGATCAAATAATGCATGCTTTGTATAGCTATAAGTCATTCCATGTGCCTAGTTTTGAGTTTCGGGTTTCATCTCATGCATCGGGTGCCATTTTTCCATGTTTTGGGGTTGTTTAGCAACATATTTCAGTGCTGGAATTTGTGAGTTTGCATGCCATCTTGCATCCCTTGCCATGTCTTGTTAGAGTTACATGTTATGCCTTAGGTTCGGTCCTCGGTTTGCGTGCATGCGTACACGCATTTCGAGAGTCTCATTTCCACCTAGTGGCTACTGATGTGAGTGTGGCTGAGGTCCATTCATGTTAGTGTAAGTCCATCCTGCATTGTGTATGCCATGTTTCAATGCGTTGTACATGTTATGTTGTTAGCATTGTGTGTGCCATGTAGTTGCATTGCATGTTTGTATGTTTGCTTGCATGCTTAGGTCGCATGTGCATCGTTGTGCATTGCCTCACCTCTTGATCAACCATGATTGAGGTTGGGTCCCTTGTATGTTTTGTGTGTATTGTATTTGACATTGAAATGCATACTTGACACTTCGGCCATCATGCATCGAAATGCGTAATTGGTGGCCCGAGGGTCGAGGGCCATGCTCCCTTGAGTCCATTGCATGATAGGAGGTGTGGCCATGCATACATTTTGCCTGAAAATTCCATGCCATACACTGCTTGCCCTCTGGTGCTGTCAATTGCAGGTTCTACAGGAAGCTTTGGCCGGTCGGCTAAATATAGTGCCGACCGGCCAGTAATCTCTGGCCGATAGGTTAAAAGGCGGCCGATGATCATCCTATTAGGCCGGTGGTGTTTATACTTGGTTGGTGGTATTCCCCAACATCCAGAGAGCATGCCCTTAGACTTTGGCAGTCCTCGGAGGGGCAAGGCAGTATTAACAGAGACAATAGTGCTATGGCAGCGAGTTTCCTGGCGAGACGAGTCAAGCATGCATCATTCGCGCATCCCGAGGCAGGGCTGTGGCCACCTTTCCTCTGCATTTAATTTGTTAATTAATTCAAAATTTTTGTAATTAATTATTTAGCTTGAGCGTTAATTAATTAGGTGGTTTGTAATATTTATTCGGACCCTCCGAGTGAGGGCAATTGTGTAATAAGTGTGAGTGAGTGCATGTATGTCTCCCAATCCCACGTATTTCTTCCCTTTTATTTACTAGCTTTTGATGGTTAGCCTAGGGCATGTTTCAATTAGCATACAGTATGATAGCATGCGTGCATCCATACATTCGTCTTACATGCACCGGGCTCGGCACATCATATTAACTGCATTTGCATTTCAATTCCAAAGTTGAATACATGTTGTTGTAGCATCATCACATGCCATCTTAGAATAGCCGAGCCTATTGTAGTTGCATCTTGTATGTGTTGCATTAGCCATCTTAACATGAGCTAGGATCATGCATTGATTACTAACTAGCTTTTGTTTTGGCTCAGAGTACTAGGTAAGCATTTATGCTTTAGCATACCGCATGCGTACGAGTGTTGCCATAATAGCATGATTAACATGAGGCTAGATGCTTATGTGATATAACTGCTTGAGTGCCTGTGGGTGAAGGTCGAATTACCTAAATTGGGATAATGCATTAAAACTGTGAGTTTTAAGCCCACTAGATAGTGGCAAAACCATCTTTTCTAAAGCCCACGTGAGGGTGGTAAAACCTGCATTTCAGCCTACTTGCGAGTAGTAAACCATTTTCAAAACAAGCATGAAATGTTTTGTTCCAATTTAGGCGATTTGGTCTATACTTGTTTGCTGTGCGCATAACATAGTAATTCTAGGCTAATAACCGGAATAAGAACACATAACGTTTTCAAAAACGGATATCACGGTTAGTAGAGGCCGATCTTCGGATCGGGCGAGAGGGGGTGCTCATAGCTGACCTTCCCCAATCGTACCCAAGCTCCCGAGCCGAGGCAACTTTGGTGATGACGGACACGTGGCCTTTGGCACCGAGTCAGGGTTTCCTAAATTCCCCCTTAAAAAATATTTAGGTGGCGACTCTGTATCTGGCAAAGCAGTCCATGTTTGGCACTTCTTTTAACATCTGTTCTCTCAAAACGATTTGCTGGATTTGGACTCTTTGGTTCAGATTAAGAACCGTGACAATTTGAGAGTCCTGAACTGTAGTGAATCCCAAATGAACAGAACAGGACTCGTCCTCCCGGGACATTCGGGGACGTCTACACTTGTATCTCCAGCCTTGGGCCACTCAACAGTTATAATTCTGTGATTAGCAGATTTACAGAACACAACAGCTAATCCGAGAACATATTTGTGTGTGGGCGGCCGCTGTTAGGCGTCCACCTCAACAGCAAATCATGAGACCATATATGTTATAATTTGTTTGTTAGATACTTGTATTGTGTTGATTTATATTCTTGGGTTTGTGCTGAATAAGGGTAGAATAGAGAAAGGTTAAGTGGGACGTCACCCAAGTCGCGTTTAGGTTTAAAGACCATCTTTGCAGAGATTGCATTTAGGTCTGTCCTAGTAAACCGTTGACAGACGGGCTTAGCCTTATCCCTGTATGTCGAGCACCTTATATTGGTATCAGAGCCAAGTTAATACATTAATGTAATACAATTATATAATATTTAATTTATCCATCTATGGTCATATAAAACTAATGGCAGAAGAAGCACCCATCATAACAGTAGCTAATACAGTAGCTTTTACATCAGAAGCAACAGAATTAAAATCAATTATGTTGAATTCACATTCAATGTAAATCTCAAAAAGGTCAATCCACCTTCTATGATCTATATTTATTTCTATTTTTTGTTCTTAGCATTAGCCAATTTTCTAAATCTTTGCCTTCGTGGAAATCTCAATAGAGCTGTCCCTACCAAAACTTGAAGCTACACTTTTTCTCTTTG
Organism: Camellia sinensis; assembly: GCF_055761805.1. Lineage (NCBI taxonomy): Eukaryota > Viridiplantae > Streptophyta > Magnoliopsida > Ericales > Theaceae > Camellia > Camellia sinensis. The sequence continues at coordinate 72,254,569 of NC_138970.1, read as the reverse complement.
ATCTCTCTGATATCATTCTTTATTGTCTCCAAATTGTTCTCTATCACCTTCATGTCACTTGCCATGTCCGTCTTCAAGCTTTTGATGGTAGCTGTAAAACTATTCAGCGAAGTTCCAAGCTCCTTCTTAGGCTTGGTTGGCATAAGCGACTTCATGTATGATGCAAAACTAATAATTGTGAATATAGAGGCAAGAAGATAGAGCCGGTCACCAAAGCTAGAAGCAGTCTTACTGTGATAGTCAATGACGTATACGAGGTGGCTCCATTTCTTCTTGACAGCCAAAGACTTATTAGCTGATGCTAATAATTTTGGCAGTGTCGCTGGAAAAAAAAAAGAAAAAGAAAAAGAAGAAAGAGAGAGAATGAAATCAGTACGATTTGCCAATTACAAACAACTATTTAACTTAGAAATTATTTTACGTAGAAAGTAATCTAAGTGATATTTGAAAACTAAAACAATTCCAATAACAAGATTAATAAAGCAAATTTTTCATTTTTTCATTCTATGACACAAATTCAAAATTCTTAAACAATTACAAAATTTATTCCCAAAATAAATATAAAAAAAACAATCATTGAGAATTTTTAAAACCTAATTTTAAAACATTACTTAAATACATTATTTAAAACATACTTTTAGCATGAGAATGACTGAATCCAATTCTTTTTTCTTTTTCTTCTAGAAGAAGGTTTAAAAACAATTATGGACTAAAGAAAATTATTTCATAATTTTAAAACATTACTTAAATATATTAATGTCTTCGTGTAAAAGAGAGAAATAAGACTAATATTTTCTTTCACCTAGCTGGGCAAAGTATGTCAGATAATTCTATTCATATCATAATATAATGTTTATTAATTCAATAAGTATCGTATCAAAGTAGTGAGTTGGTACCAGCTACAAATCATGAGCAAATTCAAAATTCAAAATTCTATGACATAAATTCATTTTTTCATCCTATGAGACAAATTTAAAACTCATAAACAATTATAAAATTTATTCCCAAAATAAATAAATAAATAAATAAAAACAAAATTTATACCAAAAAAATAAAAACAATAAACAATCATTGAGAATATTTAAAACATAATTTTAAAACATTACTTAAATACATTATTTAATACATAATATTAAAACATACTTTTAGCTAGAGAATGATTGTCACGCCCTGAAAATAATACATACAAACCCAACATTGTTGACATGCATAAATATAAGAGAATAAAATATATTTTCATTTTTCAGAGTATTAAGTACAAAAGCATTACATGTTGACATCAAAAGTAAATGCCCTACGGGCTTACAACTTTCCAAGTCAACACTCGGGTACAACAAAGGAAGATTTCTAACTCTTTATACAAAATAAGCCGTTGGCTTGATTTACATGTAATACAAAAGGAAAGCAACAAAAGAGACTTTCAGCCTCTAAGCCTCCCAAGCTACGTCCTTGGAGGTGGCAGACCATCTGTACCTAAAAATGATGTCCCATATAGGGTGAGACAAAGCCCAATAGAGATATACTAAACCAGTTATGAGAAATAACTAAAACATTAGCATTTGATAAATGTTTAACTCATGCAAACCATCATACATCTCTTTCATAACCAATCCATATTCACAATTATATTTCAATCCCTTTCCATTTCATTATCCAAACCAATTCATTTACCCAAACAGTTTATGATGAGACTACAACTCATATTAAAACATTTCCATATTTTGATTTTCTACGTTATGCAAACGTAATTAACATTTCGGGACTTTCACCCTGGACACTCCGGCCAACTTAATTATCAATGGAGTCCATCCTCTATCTCCTCCCAAACGGGTTTGAGAGTACATTCCCTATCTCCTCTCAAACCATGGAGTACATCCCCTATCTCCTCCCAAACAGAATACATATGCAATGTATTTAACAATTTATCATATACAATGATCAATCCAAGCACATATTCAATGTGTTAATTCACCCGTCATATTCAATGACTTAACCATTTGATTAGTTTCAGTTTTCCTTAATCAACATACAGTGTCTACAACAATCAAGACTATCCTCCACAGTAGCCCAAAGCAGTTATCTCTAAACAGATAATAAATTCATCAAACAGATAAATTATCAACATTTTCATAGGTAAGTGATTAATCAATCCAACTACACCATTCAATCTGATAATTTCCCAATTTCATGACTTTCAACTCAATTTCATATTTCCTCAACTTAATTATTCGAATTAATTTATCACATTAATTAGGGCATTTCCCCCGTTTTCAAATATCAACCCTAAGGCTCAATTTCATCAACTTAACAACAATAATACCATTTTCCAATGTCTCACATATACATGGAGTTTAACAATTAAAACCCCCCCTTTTTGTAACTTCAAAACAAACTCTAACTTTCCCAAAATTACCATAATCCACCATTTATACAAAATGACTAAAATCTATGTTAAAACTCATAAGAAGGAGTAGGGTATCCCTACCTCAAATGAAGAGACCAAAAGGAGATGAAGGTGCAATCCCAAGATGCTCCAAACACCAACTTTTTCGAATCAAAATGAAGGCCACGCCAAGCTCCACACTTTTTACAAAGGAACTAGGGTAGGAGACCACTAGACCTAGATAGATTTGTAGAGAGAAGGTATGTAGAAAGAGAGGGAGCAGTCATTCTAGGGTTTGAGTAAAAGAGATGAAGAAAAAGTGAAGAAGAAGCTGCTGTTGTGAACTGATATATTCGAGCCTCGCTCGAGCGAAGGAGTGCTTGCTCGAGCAACCAGACACAAAGAAACCTCGCTCGAGCGTAGAAAGCCTTGCTCGAGCTAACAACACGAAGCTTCAGGTCTTCAACCCAGAAGCACGCTCGAGCAAAGGAAAGCTCTCTCGAGCGAAGAAACCCAAAACATAGTCCTCGCTCGCTCGAGCCAAGAAACACAACCTTTAAGTTCAAACTAGACGCAGACGCATGCTCTAGCGCAAGCATGCTCGCTCGAGCCAAAAGACACACCACTCAAAGCTCGCTCAAGCAAAGGAACTAAAATACAGAGCTCGCTCAAGTGATAAAAGCCTCGCTCGAGCGAAGACACCAAAAACTGGGCAGCAACCATTTGTTTCAAAACACAACCAACCTGTTACAAACCTGCCCAACACATCCCAAAACTCAAATACAAAGAATTAAAGGACGAAATTGAAAAAATATACAACAACAGACATCCACGGAACCGAGTCTGGAATACAATAACCAATGGAGGGAAAACTGGGATCGCTATAACCTCCCCCCCTTAAAGAATTTTGTCCTCGAAATTAGTTATAGGTTTCAAAATTGTGATTTTTCAACTCTCAACAATAATACAATTCAATATTCAACATCCTGACCCATTACCGGTCATCCCATCTCTTTTCAAGAGGCAATTCACAATATAATTCAATATGCATTAACAACATGCTTTTCTTTGAAATTCAACAAATTCCAATACCATACCCCACCGTTCCATAACATATTCAATGTTAATGATATATTTGCATTTCTACAACACATTCAACATATACAATGTTAAATTGAACTTTCATTTTCCAGGTACATTCAACAATACTTCCATAAACCGAAATATATACAACGTTTTACAACTTAAGACATATTCAATGTTGTTAAAGTTTATCAATACAACAAAATATTCAACATATGCTCAAACATCCACAAATAGATCTGGATGCTTCTCTCAGACCTTCATTTCACGTTCCCAAGTGGCTTCCTCCACCCCATGATGTTTCCATAGAACTTTTACCAAGGGAATGGTCTTGCCTTGTGTAGCACGTCCGCGAGGGGACCTCGCTGCCACAGTTCGGACTCTCGATTTGTGTCACGGGTCTAAATCTGAACCAAAGAGTCCAAATCTGGCAAATCGTTTTGAGAAAACAGATTTTGAAAGAAGTGCCAAACATGGACTGCTTTGCCAGACACAGAGTCGCCACCTAAATATTTTTTTTTTAAATGGGGAAATTTAGGAAACCCTAACTCGGTGCCGAAGGCCACATGTCCGTCATCACCAGAGTTGTCTCGGCTCAGGAGCTTGGGTACGATCGGGGAAGGTCAGCAATGAGCACCCCCTTTCGCCCGGTCCGAAGACCGGCCTCTACTAACCATGATATCCATTTTTGAAAACTTTATGTGTTCTTATTCCGGTTATTAGCCTAGAATTACTATGTTATGCGCACAGCAAACAAGTATAGACTAGATTGCCTAATTTGGAAACAAGCATTGCATATCCGTTTGCTTTAAAAAGTGCTTTGGAATTTGCTACCCGCAAGTAGACTAAAACACGAATTTCAATGAGTTTTTCCAACTCAAACAACCCAACCTTCACCCACAGGCATTCAAACAGTTTATCATATACGCATTTAGCCACATGGCAAGCATACTGTCATGGCAACACTCACACGCATGCGGGATGCTAAAGCAAAAATACTTACATCGTACTCTGTGCCAAAACAGTAAACTAGTTAGCAAACATGCATGTCCTAGTCTATGTCAAGTTTGACTAATGCAACACATGCAGGATGCAATTAGAGTAGGCTCGGCTAACCTAAACATGGCATGTGAAATGCGATCAACTGTCACATATTCAATTTGTCAATTGAAGTACAAATGCAGTTAGCGTGATGTACCGAGCCTAATGCATGCAATACAAATGCATGAATGCACGCATGCATAGCATAAGGTATGCTAAATTAAATGTGCCCTAATCTACCATCGTAAGCAGGTAAATAAAAGGGAAGAAAGACGCGTGGTTGGAAGACATACACACACTCACGCACACTTATTACATAATTGCCCTCACTCGGAGGATACAAATAAATATTACAGTCCCAAATAATAAGCAAATAAAATTATTACAGAATTTCTAATTAATTAAAAGAAAGAATGCAAAAGAAAGAAGAGGGTGGCCGTAGCCTCTGCCTCGGGATACGTGAATGATGCGTGCTCGGAAACCAGCTCGCCTGAAAAACCCGTACCATATCTCTGCCACCTCTGTTTACACTGCCCTGTCTTTCTGAAAAACGCCAAAACCCTAGGACAGGTTCCTTGAATGTTGCAGAGTACCACCGGCTTAACAGAATTCCCACCGGCAGTCCAAGATTTCCATCGGCACTGTTTTAATTTACCGGCCATTCAAAGATTGCCGGCCGGCACTGAATTCTGCCGGTCGGCAGAAACTTCCTGTAGAAGACAGTTTTGACAGCAAACAGAGAACGGATAGTGCATGGCATGGGGTTTCAGGCATATGTGAGCATGGTCATACTTCCCATCATGCTTTGAACTCAAAGAAGCATGACCCTCGATCCTCAAGCTATCAATGGTGCATGATAGCCCAAGGGATCAAATTTGCCACTTAATGTAAAGATGCATGCAACATACAAATGAGATCCAAAGCCTTATCATGTCGAAGTCAAAGGCCCCGGCGACCGAGAGTTAAGGCGTGTTTCATCACTTGTAGTATGAACACTCCTTAACACTCACACTTGGTTTGACACCCCAAACCAAGCAATGCAATGCATGTTATGCAAACATGGTTCAAATGCAACATGATACCAATTATTCAAGTCATGGCAAATGTTATGGAACTATCATGACAAATATGCAATGCTAAGCATGCAAGGTGCAAATGTGATGCAAACATGGACCAATTTGCCATAAAGTTAGCATTGGACTACACATTAATGAAACAATCATGCAACAAACATGAGACAAGCATGCAAGAGGGCCTTAAATGGTAAATTGGCAGACCTTCACCCACCTCAAAACAGTGGCAAAAAGTGTCCAAAAAGTGGACCAATGCTCATGCCAACAAGCAAACCAAAGGTCCTAAGGTTAAGGCACAAAAAGAGGCATTTTACTCCCACTAACATGACCACTCATGGCATGATCAAGACAAGAAAAAACAGAATTTTCACATGCAAAAATGGACTCCAAAAACCTCCTTAATATGGCAACTAAAGTAGCTCCAAAAAGGCATATGCACCAAGGCTCATGTGTAGGCATAAAAGAGCGCACCATCAAGGCATGAAAGAGACCATACATGCACACATACAAGCATAATTCTTTGGCTGAAATAAGGTCCTAAATGATGCCAAAATCATGAAGATGGTTCAAGCTATACATGTTAGAGGTCGAAATGCTCAAGGCATACAAGCCAAAACACCAAGGGATGACATCAAACCATGCAAGCATGACTGAAATGAAGGGCCAACAGACTTTAAACATGATAAAATAAAGCCAACATCTTCATGGAACCAAGCCAACACATGCAAGAATTAAGGCCCAAACACAAGACACGATTCTAGGCCAAATGGGGGAGTATGAAGCAAGTATACTAAGCATGCAAAGGGCCATAGATCCAGCCGAAAACAGAGATCCCATATGACCCAAAAACACACAAAAAGTTCTGAAATAAGGCAAAAGAACAAGCAAGCATGCATGTTACCCTTTTAGGCCAAAACTCAAGGAAACAAGACAATGAAGGGAGACGGGTGTCCCTCCCCTATGCAAGACTTCAAACCATCTTCCTTACCACTAAAAATACACTGGTTTTCAGTGGTGAAGAGATCAAAACACTGAAGTAAACAAAGCCCTACCAAAGAGGCAACAAAAGGGGCCAAAAAAGGCCTAACAAGGTGAGTTTGCACTCAAACTACAAGACAACCTTAATGAAAGTTCTAAAGCATGAAAATATAAGCCTTTTTCATGTTATGCACAAAAGCTAAATCAGCAGGCAAGATAGGTAAATAACTATTGTAAGTTTGGGGAAAATAAAGCAAGATGCTCACCCTTGAAGAACCTTTGAAGAACAAATGGTCTAGCCCTCTTCTTTTGATCAAAATTAGTCCAAAAACTCAAGAATCAACCCCCCAAGTCCCTCAAACTCGGAGCAAGGTGTAATAGTGTGTGTAATGGTGCAAAAGTAAGGTAAAATCACACTTTTGGGCCAAATAACACACACAAAGGAGGAGAGGGAGGGAGATATAGAGATAGGATGTATCTATATCTCTAAACTCTGGTTTTTGCTTCCAAGTCTCTAACCTAGATCAAAGAGGAGAGCCTTCCTCTTATAGGACTCCCTCTTGCAAAGCTTATACAACAAGCTTGCTTAGAGGGAGATCCCTCCATACACGTGTATGGAGGGAGGCAGAGTTGGTGCCAGCTATCACAGCTGGCACAAAATATCTCCATAAAGTAGATGAACAGTGGTCGGCTGCCCAAAAATGTTATTCCGACAAAATTTAGTGCCGACCGGCAACAAAAATATGCCGACCGGCAACAAACAGTGCCGACCGGCAATAAAAAGTGCCGATGGAATCAAAAACCAGCCGGTGACCTCTAGCCACTGCCGGTGGTGTGTGGGGATGCCTCACAAGGCATTTCCTGCTCCTCCAAGGCAAAACACAAGTATTTGGTGCAAAACCAGACACTAAACAGTTGAGTTCGGAGATCCTGAGGCAAGGCGCGGGAGCCGAGACCTCCGGGAACTCCAAACGAACACAAACATGGATAATCACCTAGTGTTCCAAGCGGTGACGTCCAAAGTCTTGAGGACGGTCAAAAATGGGGTGTCTACAGTTGCCCCTCTTTGACAGAACTCGAAAGTCATAACAATGACGGGAGTGAATGTCAAAGCCCAGAGACGACCCATTTTTGACAAGGCCGAAGACTCAGACAAACATGCAAGACAAACAAGATATGCGCCTGAAGGCAGGGGCAAAATGCAAGACAATACACAGAGCCGAGCATAACTTATGATCATGCAAAGAAAGCTATAATGAAGCAAACATGCGACAGTTTTAAGCTAGCGTACACCGAACTACACTACAATGCAGAAAGGATGTAAGAGAATTATGCAATTCTCAATACGTCTCACTCGGAGGATACAATACCTGTGCGGCCCGTCTGGTTGCACCAGCCTCAAATGAACCGTACATACAATATCGTGCCTGAAAAGAAAACAAACTTAACAGGTACAATATTGTTAGCAACATGCACATTAATGTACTTGAAAATGCGTGACAACGCAAAGCAAGTAGGAAGCATAATAATGCTGTGAAGGTACAGACATGTAAGTGGAGCATGCGGTCTACGCAGGCAACAAAATTGATCATAGGCATGCAGTCCACGCAAGCGACGGGATCGAGCATAAGCATGCGGTCTACGCAAGTAATGATTTGAACAAACATGCGGTCTACGCGGGCAAAACATGCGGTCTACGCAAGTAATGAAATTAATATGCGGTCTACGCAGGTAATGAAATTAATATGCGGTCTACGCAATCAAAACATGCAGTCTACGCAGGTAATGAAATTAATATGCGGTCTACGCAAGCAATACATGCGGTCTACGCAGGTAATGAAATTGAACAATAATGCGGTCTACGCAATCAAAACATGCGGTCTACGCAGGTAATGAAATTAATATGCGGTCTACGCAATCAAGACATGCGGTCTACGCAGGTAATGAAATTAATATGCGGTCTACGCAATCAAAACATGCGGTCTACGCAGGTAATGAAATTAATATGCGGTCTACGCAGGTAATGAAATTGAACAATAATGCGGTCTACGCAATCAAAACATGCGGTCTACGCAGGTAATGAAATTAATATGCGGTCTACGCAAGTAATAAAATTGATTACAGACATGCGGTCTACGCAGGTAATGTAATTAACATGCGGTCTACGCAAGTAATGAGAGTGATTACAAACATGCGGTCTACGCAAGTAATGTAATTGATATGCGGTCTACGCAAGTAATGGAATGATTACAAACATGCGGTCTACGCAGGTAATGTAATTAATATGCGGTCTACGCAATCAAAACATGCGGTCTGCGCAGGTAATGAAATTAATATGCGGTCTACGCAAGCAAAACATGCGGTCTACGCAGGTAATGAAATTAATATGCGGTCTACGCAATCAAAACATGCGGTCTACGCAAGTAACGAAAGGTACTGTTACACAGCATGATTGAAATAATTTGTGGAATTCACAAGTCATGAAAAGGATACAGGGCGGGACATTCTTCGCACGCATCGAGCATTGCTCGCAGAAGTTATGGCCTGAGGTCAACTCGAAGGTTCACGTTTCAAAAGTGTGCGTCCTCGCATGGTTTAAAGTAACGATGGTGCGAAAACGCGTCGTTGACCCGAACAAAGGCATGGAAGGTGCGTTGACTGCAAGGGGAGTTTCACTGGTATCAATTCTGATACTTTGCTACCTTGTCACTTTATGCTTTACTTTCCTTTTTACTGGTAGTTTAAGCACATTGCACTGCCTCGGGCAAGTTTTATTTTTTTCTCAAAAATACACATTTTGCAAAACACGTGATGGGAATGAAACAATCCATTTTATTCGAAAGATGTCGTATTTGTAAACTTTCTATGCATCGCATCGCGAGGTATCACACCACAATGTGAACGAAATCGAACTCATTTTGAACACCGAGTATTCGCATCGTAATAATCAGGTAGTGAATCGACTTACAACTTGATAAGCAAATGTACAAAGGCATAATAGGACCAAACAAGCGTGAGTACAACTCGATAAACAAATCAAAAACTCAAGAAGAGTGGAATACAACTCGATAAGCAAATGTTCACTAACTTGCTAAGCAGACAGACGTGACTTCGCAAGAATCGATCACCGGGGAGGGATCGAAGGTGATGGAGTTCCCCAATGCCTAGCATAAACAGCTTAGGAAACCAGAAGGAAGCCCATCGGCTTGGGGTAGAGACCACCGGCTGCAAGGAATGGCTACCGGCCATGAAATTGCTTGGTCGGCAAACTATTATGGTCGGTCGGCAAAAAGTTTGGCCGGCCGACACTTAATGAGGGGATCACCAGAATGTTGACACCTGTCCCCCACTCACCCTTATCTCCTACAAAAGATCCCAACTTCGTAGTTTTTCTCATTTTCACACTGATTTGCTCCAATGGAAGAGTTTCTTGCTCAAAATCTCACAGCTTGGATGGCTCGGAAAAAGTGAATTTCCAGGGTTTTGGCATAAATGCACTATTCACTCTGGATCGCACCCCATTGCACCTCCCGTTTCTTCATGCCGCGGCAAGGTTTTGGAATCCGGTGACGCATGTCTTTAGCTTCGCCGGGCAAGAGATATGTCCTACCTTTGAAGATTTCCGAGCCTTAATGGAGTCCGAGCGTGACGAGGAGCTCCTGCCCCAACTTAATTTTGGTCATGCCCAATCCTTAGGGCGCATGTGTGGACTCAGCATGCGTGACGCTCAGTTCCTAATTTGTGACGGGATGGTGGACATTCCGAGTTTGGCCAATCGATTTTCTGATGCTGGTGATCGCAACAACCATCACTGGCAAGGCTTCCGGCGACACGCCCTCTATTTGTGCATGCTATCCCATTTTCTATTCGTCTCGGGCTCTGGAGGGGCTAGTATCCGGCTGATTGAGGTTGCCCAAGGCTTGAAGGAGGGCAAGAGCTGCATTGCGATGACTCTGGCCGAGACGTTAATGGGCTTAGACGCCTTCATGAGACGACCAGATTAGCAGGGAGTCCACTACTACTACAGGTAATATTTTCCCACCCAATCTCGCATTTATGTATTGCTCACATCACTCGGCCCTCAAGCTCGGTCTTTTCTTACAAAACCCCATTCTCACTTTTCTCTCCTCGTACATCTCTCTATTCTTTACTCTCTCATTTTTCAATCCCTCCCCAGGTATGGTTGATGGATAAACTGCAGGTTGTGGACTCTTGCCCAGCATATTCAGCTCGCGGCTACTTCTTCCGGCACCGTCTAGTCAATGCCTTGGATGAGGGATGGTGGTTCGCTTGGATGTGCCGCTTGTCCGCAGATCGCATTGCTTGGCGGTGCCTTTGGCTGAACCTTCCAGCAATGAGTTACAATATGCCCCAGCAGACTGGGATTCAATTGGTTGGTCTCACTCACTGAGTATTCTATTTCCCATTTCGAATTCGACGCCAATTTGGCCATGATCAGACCTGCCCGCCAGAGGGGATAGAGTATCCTGCTGCATTCCCAACCCGAGGCGCACAGCTTGCTTGGCAGGCCACCGCGTGGAGGATGAGAGAACTCTTGGCCCCCGCTCTTACTTTCAGTTGCACTTTGTCTGACGAGTGCGTGGATTGGCTCAACGAAGAAGCACAGATTGGGTCCAGCTTGGCATCAGAGGCTTCGACCAGCTCTGGGAGGGGGCGCAGGAACACCTGACTTGACTATGCCCCAGATTTATTGCTTTATTAGTACTTTCAAGTTTTCTTCATGAATGCAATAAAAAGCAACTTCAATTGTATGCAAGAGCAGGAGAACTCTATTTTGAAATCAATGAAATTGAAGGTTGTGGTACTGAAAATTTTCCATTTTTGGTCCAAAATGGTCAAAGTTGTAAAAGATTATTTGAACGAAGTCAGCTTTTATTAAAACTTTTCAAAATCATTTTCGATGTGGATCAGAACTGGACACGCCTGAGATCTGTCACTGAGATGCACAACCCCAGATCCCTGCAACTAGAAAGTTGCCCCTAGTCTGAAGAGCACTGCAGTACTGCACAGCAACGGAAAGTTGCCCCTAGTCTGAGTGGCACTGCACTGGAGATTCCACCGGATGCTGACAGACAAAGATGACTGAGATGATCAAATGGACAAAGTTGATCGGGGAAGTGTTATGGCTGGGCTTCAGGATGAAGCTGCCTACGTATCCCAAACATGGGAATCAAGCCTCACGTAGTTCCGGCTTAAGTTCGCTCGAGTATTTTCACTCTCCTTTTGCGCTCTAACTTTTGCCAAAGCCGCCCTTTGCGGGTTTTCAGCCTTGCGAGCTCAGTTTTTATATTTTCTAATTTTTTGTGCTCTAACTTTTGCCCAGGTCGCCCTTTCGGGTTTTCGGCCTAGCGAGCCTCTCAAGGGTAATATTTCTTCAACTTGTCCATGTTGATCGGTTGGGAGAATTCCAAGTCATCTAAGTCCATCAGAACCACAGCTCCACCTGACCAGATAGCTTTGATGATGTAGGGGCCGGTCCAATTGGGTCTGAACTTGCCCCTCGGGTCGTGGATGGGAGCTCGGTTGTCCTTGAGCACCAAATCCCCTTCCTTTAGATTTCTGGACTTAACCTTCTTGTTGAAAGCCCGAGCAATTCTGCACTGATAACTTTGGACGTGGTACAGTGCTTTCAGCCTTCTCTCATCAAAGAGCATGAGTTCCTCAAACCTGCTCTGCTGCCAATCTGCCTCAGCTATCTGACACTCAGCCAATACCCGTAAAGAGGGAACTTCAATTTCGATAGGTAGAACGGCCTCCATTCTATAAACTAACGAATACGGAGTCGCTCCGGTAGAAGTTCTAATTGAAGTCCTGTAGCCCCACAGAGCAAACGGCAACTTATCTGGCCAATCCCGGTAGGTTTCCACCATCTTCCGCAGTATGTGCTTGATGTTCTTGTTGGCGGCCTCAACTGCTCCGTTGGTTTGCGGCCGGTATGTAGATGACTTATGAAAAGCCACGTTATACTTCTCCAACAAGTCAACCACTTCTTTCTTAAAGTGGGATCCATTGTCCGAAATAATCTCGTTTGGCACCCCGTAGCGGCAGATGATGTTGTTTCTGATGAACTTTGCGACGTGCAACGCCTTCAACACCGCGTATGATTGGGCCTCGACCCACTTTGTGAAGTAATCTATCGCTACCAGGATATACTCATGTCCATTCGACCCCTTCGGGGCAACAGCTCCGATCACATCAATTCCCCAAACGGAAAATGGCCATGGAGACGTCATGTTGTACAGCTTGGACGGTGGGATGTTCATATGGTTTGCATGGATCTGGCATTTGTGGCATCGCCGAACAAAGGCGATACAATCCTCCTCCATGGTTGACCAGTAGTAACCCTGTCTGAGGATCTTTCTGGCCAGCATTACTCCATTCATGTGCGCACCGCACTCCCCTCCGTGGATGGCCTCCATTAGGCGCTTCGACTCTTCAGCTTCTACACAGAGCTTATGCATTCCCAGATGACCCCTTTTGTACAGCTTACCCCCACAGATGATGAACTGGACAGCCATTCTTCTGATTGCCCTCTTATCCTTGGCATTTGCCCCTAGTGGATACGTCTCCTTTTCCAAGAAGTTCCAAATATTGTAATACCAGGGGTTGTCGTCTTGAGCCTCATCTATGGCGGAAATTGACTCGTATGCTGGTGCAAACTTCTGATCAATAATGACCGGACGCATCCAGACTGCGGACGGGATGTCTATCATGGAAGATAGAGTTGCTAGTGAATCGGCGAACCTGTTGTTCTCTCTTACTAGGTGGGTGAAATTTAACTTCTCAAATCGAGGAATTAACAAATCCAAGGTTTGGTGGTAAATTATCATCCTTTCCTCTTTGACTTTCTAATCTCCTTTTGCTTGAGACACAACAAGGTTTGAGTCCCCAATGACGTCCAACCGTCTTGCCCCTAGTTCTAAGGCTGCTTCTAGGCCAGCAATGCATGCCTCATACTCTGCTTCATTGTTCGAGACTTTGAACCGAAGCTTGAATGCTAAAGGGACACGGGAATCGTCCGGCGCTATCAGCAACACTCCTATCCCATACCCATATTGGTTCGACGCTCCGTCAAAGTACATCGTCCAAGTTTCATCTTCGATGTGCAGAATGGCTTCATCTGGGAACAGGTGCTCAACCGCTTCATCCCCTTCAACCGGGTGGTCGGCAAGGAACTCCGCTACCGCTCTTCCTTTCACTGACTTGCGTGTTACATACTTCAAATCAAATTCAGAAAGCAATAGCAGCCAGCGAGCTAGCCTACCCGTAAGTGCTGGTTTCTCGAAAAGATATTTGATGGGATCCAAACGTGAAACCAACATTACAGAGTGAGCTAACAGGTAGTGCCGCAGCTTCCTGGTAGCCCATACTAAGGCCAAACAAGCCTTCTCCAGCGGTGTATAGCGGGTCTCGTAATCCAGCATCTTCTTGCTCAGATAGTAGATGGCCCTTTCTACTTTGTCCTCTGACTCTTGTGCGAGCATGCAGCCCATGGTATTCTCAGTTACCGAAAGATACAATATCAACGGTCTCCCCGGCTCTGGTGGTGACAACACGGGCGGGTTCTATAGATACTCTTTGATCTGTTCAAAAGATGTTTGACATCGGCCGTCCCATTGGAACTTCTTTCCTTTCTTTAGGAGACCAAAAAGTGGTTCACAAGTCAAGGTTAATTTAGCGATAAACCGTCTTATGAATTGCACTTTACCCAGAAAGCCTCGCACCTCCTTTTCAGTCCTCGGTGGTGGCATTTCTAAGATGGCCTTGATTTTGGAAGGGTCAACCTCGATGCCCCTTTGTGTAATCAGAAACCCTAGCATTTTCCGTGCCGTAACACCAAAAGTACACTTCTGGGGATTCAACCGCAGCCGAAACTCTCTGATCCTTTGAAAGAATTTTTGTAAGGCGATGTAGTGGCCTTCTCTTTCTTTGGACTTGACAATCATGTCGTCCACGTACACCTCGACCTCTTTATGGATCATATCATGCAAGATCGTGGTTGCTGCCCGTTGATAAGTAGCTCTAGTGTTCTTCAACCCAAATGGCATCACTCTATAACAATATGTACCCCACGGGGTAGTGAATGCAGTCTTCTCCCGGTCTTCGGGTGCCATTACTATCTGATTATAGCCTGAAAAGCCATCCATAAACGAAAGCAAGGCGTGTCCCGCCGTGAAATCTATCAATTCATCAATGTGCGGCAAGGGAAAGTCGTCCTTCGGACTGGCCCTGTTCAAATCTCTGAAGTCTACACAGACTCGAATTCTGCCATCCTTCTTCAGCACCGGAACAATGTTGGCCAACCAAGTCTCGTATTCGAATACCAGCAGGAAGCCTGCATCGATTTGCTTGGTGACCTCTTCCTTGATCTTAAAGGCCCAATCAGGGCGGATCCTTCTGAGTTTCTGCTTGACAGGTCGGGCCTCGGGATCAAGAGGGATCCGGTGCTGTACAATCTCAGGATCGATTCCAGGCATGTCTTCGTAGGACCACGCGAAAACATCTTTGAAATCTTTTAATAAAGCGACTAAGCGCTCGCATTTCTCAGAAGACAACGTGGACCCGATCTGGACCAGCCGCGGGTCCTTCTCAGTACCAACATTCACAGTAGTGATTTCATCCATTAAGGGTTTAACAAATCTTTCCTGCTCTTGATCAATTAATCGTTGCAAAATCGAAGGAATTTCTTCCTCGTCGTTTTCATCAAAATTTTGAAAATCCTGATTTAAGCAATAAATCAAAGGCATAGAAAAATACTCAGAAACCACATCCACGTCGTTCTCATTAAACACTTCCAAGCCGCCTGATTCTTCTGTTACAACAGACTCAAAAGAGAAAGAAAATGACGACCTAGACAGGACTGTGGCATCAAAGTTATCACTCCCAGGAATACCAGACTCAGACACAGTCAAGCTGGAACCTGATTCCGACGCACAAGATTCGGTGGAATCAGATTCCGACTCACTACCTGACCCGGTGCTGCTAGATAAAAAGCCTTCTTCATATTGCCATATGAGAGAAGGTGCGATGGACGCATCCAAAATAGCTGATGGTAGGCTCGTAGCCGCTTCATTCCCGATCACACAAACCGAGGAGCTATCCCCCAAGCACTTCTGTTCGATCAGAGGATCTGAAAGCAGACACGCCAGCGCTGCCCCCATTTCATTTTCAGCGTCCTCAGGCTGCACTTCCTTACTCTGCTCAGCCTCAGCCGATAGATCTGCCTGTCCTTCGGCGATGTCATCCTCAAGTAACTGTAAATCAAAGAAGATCTCAAACCCCGGTACACGCTTCTTCTCCGCGTTGAGCCACGGCTCTGGGAAGCCACAGAACGGAAAGTCCTCCCCCTCCCGGACGAAGCGTCCGTTTAGGGTACCCCGAATGGATCGGTGCGTTAAGTCAAAGGGCTTCCCCATCTGTTTCGCTCTGGCCCTTCCGGCCATTTCCTTTCCTTTCCTTATCCAATCCTCTTTGGTGGGTAGGTAGCCCAAACCAAAGGTATGAGGGTTGTGTGGCACTTCGGCCAATGCTGCGACGCCCTTCCGACCGCTCTTCCCCAATCCCATCCCGGGGATGTGCTGGAGTTTGTTCATGAGATAGACTGCTTGGGCACTGACATATACCCCTTCATTAGCTGCCATGATGTCCTGTACAACCCGAGCCTCAGCCAAGGTAAAACCTGATATGAACACATCTTCCATACCGTGCTCGATTTCTAAAACAGGCGTAGACACCTCCGGTGGCGGATGAATCGATGAATTTCCGAATACGATGGCTACTCCCTTCCCATAGGGGTATTTCACCACTTGATGTAGGGTGGAGGAGACTGCCTTTGCCTGATGCAGCCACGGCCGCCCTAGAAGTAGGTTGAAAGTTGCAGGAACCTCCAAGACATAGAAATCTCTCCCAAGCTGTCCCGGCCCAACCTTTGTTTGAATCTTAACCGTTCCCATTACTTCCCGGCTGGTGTTGTCATATGCCCAAATCACTTGGGCCGTTGGCACAAAATCTGCGACTTTCAAACCAATCGCATAAGTTGTCCTTGCCGGGCAGACGTTGATGGCGGACCCCGTGTCAACAAGCACCACGGGTATCCATTTATCTCTGCACTCGACAGAGATGTAGAGTGGTTTGTTATGGTTCGCACCCTCGGGCGGCAGTTCTTTGTCAGAAAAACTCAATGCCGAGGAACTTCCTCCCGAAAAGACTAAGCCCACCAGCTGTTCGGGCGTGGTGTCTATGGAAAGCTTGGCTTTGTCCATGGCTGTAAGGACGGCTTGTCTATGTACTCGAGAAGCCATAAGCAGTCCCCAGATGGAGATGTCTGCTTGTATCTTTTTCAATTGTCTCAATACGGCCTCATCCTCGAGTTGCTTTTCCTTTTGCTTCTCTGCCTCCTTATCTTTTCCAGACGCCTCTGGTTGATCTAGGTGTGGAGGCTTGAAATACCGTCCACTCCTAGTCATGTGATCGACTTCGCCGATATACCAGGTATCATCTGGTTGGTTACCTTCCCAATCTTCGTCCGTGTGGGCCAGACATAGATCGTCGTCTTCCCACCACATACCATCTGCATCCGACAGGCATCTGTCTAGTTCTGGCATAACTGTCCCGATATTTGCAGTACCTTTTATCCCTATGCTCGCAGCATTCTCCATTTCTGTACTTGTGGCAGTCCCAACCCCCACGTGGCCTTTTGCCTTCCTAACCCTCTCAGAATCTTCGAATCTTTCCTGTTCTGACTGTGTCAATGCAGTAGATTGTTCAATGATCCATGTACTCAAAATGCTCCATTCCTGAGCGAAACTCTCGACACCGGCGCTCTCCGGCGATGTATTCTGTTCTTCGACCTTCCCGGCTATTAATGACGCTTCTGCCCCTGTCGGGCCTTATTCTGACTAAAACTCTCCTACCACATCTGGCTGATCGTCCAACCATCCCGTGGCGTCTGCCGATTCTTCATCATCGAACCAGTTGATGGCTGAGTCTTCTGGATCTTGGTTATCGTAAAACTGGAACTCGACAAGATCCTCTTCCACAGCTGTCAAATCATCTGTTCCATGTCCTGGACTGTCCCCTTGGATTGCACACAGCTCTCCCCCGACTGGAAATTCGACATCTAGTCTATTCTGACCCACTGGTGAAATGTAGTCACTCGGACTATAAGCGTTCCCAACATCACTTCCAGATTCCGCAGACTCTGGCTTGACAATCCCTTTCTCCTTTGGAGTCTTCTCTTTCCTGTTCTCGATGGTCACCACCACTGGCTTGGGTTGGGTTATGGAAACGTCCATCATGCACAAATCGGTGCAATCAGGAAGGAAAACTTCCGGCTTAGGCAGGTAGGAGGGTGTGATATAGATACTAGGATCGTAGGATGCGACCCCAGTGTGGATGAAATTGATTCTTTTGGGTGGTGGAGCTTGGTTATGTGTTGAGAGAGGATTTGTAGTAACATTGGGTTTCTCAGGGGGTAAAATCACCCCATTATCAATGAGATCTTGGATCTCATGACGCAATCGAAAGCACAGGTCGGTGTCGTGACCGTGCTGCTGGTGGAACGCACAATACTTGGCTGGATTGTGGGCAGCGGGGAGTCTTTCCGGTAAGGGCCGCGGCTCTAGGGGCTTCAAATGCCCTTTTCTAATCAAAACCCCCAAAGCTTTGGACAGGGGCATATAAAGCAGAGTGAAGGTTCTGGTATTTCTAGGAGGGTATTTGGCTGTTTGTGGGTTGCTTCCGGACGCACCGGAGAATGGTGTGGCTGCCGTAGTTCTTGGGGAAGGGTTGGTGGTGACCATACTCACTTCGGAAGTCCTGGTAGTCGTAGCGCCACTCGGGCCTGCATTAGTATTACGATTGAAAGTTCTGCGGGGCTGCTCCCGGTCGTTATCAATCAGGCCTTGTTTTAAGGCATCCTCGATCTACACCCCCATTTCATGTAGATCAGCAAAGGTAGGGAAGGGGATTACAATCATCTTCTGCATTAGCTTCGGCTGAAGATTGCGCACAATCATCCGAATCTGGTCTTTGTCCGTGGGTCTTGAGGTCATCATCGAAGCCTTAGCCCGCCATCTGGTTATAAATTCTGAGAAACTCTCCTTGGTTTCTTGTCTCGTTGTCTCGAGATCCCGGGTCGTGATCTCGATTTGTGTGTTATACGAGTACTGCAGGATGAAGGCCTCAGCCATCTCGTCCTAACTTCTCTTGACGTCATCTTCCAATTTTGCATACCATGCGGCCGCTACACCCGACAGGGTCCGACCAAATAAAGACAGCTTCTGCAATCTAGTGAGGCCCATTGGCCTTAGGACGTCTGAAAATAGTCACAGGTGTACCATGGGATCCTCAGATCCGTCAAAACGATCGATTTGTGGCATCTTAAACCGATCTGGCAGCGTCACGGCTGCGTCAGTGTATCCGTCTCCAATGTCCGGAATGGACTTCGCACCCTGAGATTTCTTGAACAGCTTTTCAAGCTTGTGCATTTTTAATGCCACGGGGTCCACCTCGGACTCGAAGGGAGAATCCGATAGATTGATAGGAGTGGGTGCCTTGGATTGTTGAGGCAGAATTGGGGGTGGAGCTGGCCCCGTTGGGATGTCCGTATCTTCTTGGACATTCCGGGCGTTTGGCGTCTCTTCGGGTATCGGAACCCTTAGTGGGGGAGGGACTTGCTGTGAAGCTGACGCCCCAGTTTGCTGCTGCAATCTCACAATTAACTCCGCTTGCTCACCCATAACTGTGGCTTGTTGTCTGGCGAATTCTGCCTGTCGGACAGCATCCTGCTGCATCATTTTCATGCTTTCCTGAAGTTGGCGCACCATCTCCTCTAAGCTAGCCATACTTTTCTGCTCTGGTTGAATTACTGGTATGCGTTCCCTCTCTGTGGGTGAAACAGGACCCTGATCCTTACTGAACTCAGGTGGGGTAGATAAGGCCCTCTGAACTGACTGTTGAACCGATGCCCTCTGCCTAGTTGCCTTCCGTTTAGTAACCGGGGGTAGAGAGTGGTACACCGGTTGTCCTGCTATCAGATCCTCAGATCGATGGAGTCGGCGACCTCTAATCCAGAGTGCTTGGGGAATGTCTACTGGGTTGGAAGCAATGATGCTAAACTACCTAGCAAAAAGATAAATAAAGCAACAAACAAACCAACAACCGGACAGCACAACGGCTTAAAATAAACATATAATACACAGTTGGGTATCCATAATACATAGTCAGTAAGCCGAACACACTGTTCCTCAATACTGATCACTGTTCCCCAAAATCACTGTTCCCAAAACTGAACCTGATACCCGCAGATAACTGATTCATAAACTGATACTGATGCCCTCAAGCCTACTACTCAGTCCTGCAAACTGACATGCACGTTCCTGTAGAGCAACACTCTAAAAGCACATAGCAAGTAAAGAGAGCCAAAACACCCCTATGTTGGGGTAGGGTTTCCCTGTCCTATTTTGTCAGGAGCTAGGGTTTCACTATGCACGCAGTAATTTTCAAACAACCTAACATCGGGTAAGCAGCCTGTCCTAATTTGGAATGGTCACTATGGATCCGAATATGCACTAGGTCGAATGGTCGAAAAGGGTGCCCTGATAAACCGGGGTTTGTGTTCCCATGCTGTCAGAGCCCATAACCGGTCAGCCTTATGGACATGCCTTGACAAGACAAGCCTCCGGCAAACCGTTCAGGAATGGCAGATGGCAAACATTGTGTTCCTAGGCGCACCAATGCAAATGCAATGCAAAGAGACACATAGATGAAGTCAAAATGGGATATCATGAGTTCGAGTCAAGCTCTCTAATTTCCCTAGCAGAGTCGCCAGAAACTGTAGCACGTCCGAGAGGGGACCTCGCTGCCACAGTTCGGACTCTCGATTTGTGTCACGGTTCTAAATCTGAACCAAAGAGTCCAAATCCGGCAAATCGTTTTGAGAAAACAGATTTTGAAAGAAGTGCCAAACATGGACTGCTTTGCCAGACACAGAGTCGCCACCTAAATATTTTTTTTTAAATGGGGAAATTTAGGAAACCCTGACTCGGTGCCGAAGGCCACATGTCCGTCATCACCGGAGTTGTCTCGGCTCGGGAGCTTGGGTACGATCGGGGAAGGTCAGCTATGAGCACCCCCTTTCGCCCAGTCCGAAGACCGGCCTCTACTAACTGTGATATCCATTTTTGAAAACTTTATGTGTTCTTATTCCGGTTATTAGCCTAGAATTACTATGTTATGCGCACAGCAAACAAGTATAGACTAGATTGCCTAATTTGGAAACAAGCATTGCATATCCGTTTGCTTTAAAAAGTGCTTTGGAATTTGCTACCCGCAAGTAGACTAAAACACGGATTTCAATGAGTTTTTCCAACTCAAACAACCCAACCTTCACCCACAGGCAGTCAAACAGTTTACCATATACGCATTTAGCCACATGGCAAGCATACTGTCATGGCAACACTCATACGCATGCGGGATGCTAAAGCAAAAATACTTACATCGTACTCCCTGCCAAAACAGTAAACTAGTTAGCAAACATGCATGTTCTAGTCTATGTCAAGTTTGACTAACGCAACACATGCAGGATGCAATTAGAGTAGGCTCGGCTAACCTAAACATGGCATGTGAAATGCGATCAACTGTCACATATTCAATTTGTGAATTGAAGTACAAATGCAGTTAGCGTGATGTACCGAGCCTAATGCATGCAATACAAATGCATGAATGCACGCATGCATAGCATAAGGTATGCTAAATTAAATGTGCCCTAATCTACCATCGTAAGCAGGTAAATAAAAGGGAAGAAAGACGCGTGGTTGGAAGACATACACACACTCACGCACACTTATTACATAATTGCCCTCACTCGGAGGATACAAATAAATATTACAGTCCCAAATAATAAGCAAATAAAATTATTATAGAATTTCTAATTAATTAAAAGAAAGAATGCAAAAGAAAGAAGAGGGTGGCCGTAGCCTCTGCCTCGGGATGCGCGAATGATGTGTGCTCGGAAACCAGCTCGCCTGAAAAACCCGTACCATATCTCTGCCATCTCTGTTTACACTGCCCTGTCTTTCTGAAAAATGCCAAAACCCTAGGACAGGTTCCTTGAATGTTGCAGAGTACCACCGGCTTAACAGAATTCCCACCGGCAGTCCAGGATTTCCATCGGCACTGTTTTGATTTACCGGCCATTCAAAGATTGCCGGCCGGCACTGAATTCTGCCGGTCGGCAGAAACTTCCTGCAGAAGACAGTTTTGACAGCAAATAGAGAACAGACAGTGCATGGCATGGGGTTTCAGGCATATGTGAGCATGGTCATGCTTCCCATCATGCTTTGAACTCAAAGAAGCATGACCCTCGATCCTCGAGCCATCAATGGTGCTTGATTGCCCAAGGGATCAAATTTGCCACTTAATGTAAAGATGCATGCAACATACAAATGAGATCCAAAGCCTTATCATGTCGAAGTCAAAGGCCCCAGCGACCGAGAGTAAAGGCGTGTTTCATCACTTGTAGTATGAACACTCCTTAACACTCACACTTGGTTTGACACCCCAAACCAAGCAATGCAATGCATGTTATGCAAACATGGTTCAAATGCAACATGATACCAATTATTCAAGTCATGGCAAATGTTATGGAACTATCATGACAAATATGCAATGCTAAGCATGCAAGGTGCAAATGTGATGCAAACATGGACCAATTTGCCATAAAGTTAGCATGGGACTACACATTACTGAAACAATTATGCAACAAACATGAGACAAGCATGCAAGAGGGCCTTAAATGGTAAAGGGGCAGACCTTCACCCACCTCAAAACAGTGGCAAAAAGTGTCCAAAAAGTGGACCAATGCTCATGCCAACAAGCAAACCAAAGGTCCTAAGGTTAAGGCACAAAAAGAGGCATTTTACTCCCACTAACATGACCACTCATGGCATGATCAAAACAAGTAAAAACAGAATTTTCACATGCAAAAATGGACTCCAAAAACCTCCTTAATATGGAAACTAAAGTAGCTCCAAAAAGGCGTATGCACCAAGGCTCATGTGTTGGCATAAAAGAGCGCACCATCAAGGCATGAAAGAGACCATACATGCACACATACAAGCATAATTCTTGGGCTGAAATAAGGTCCTAAATGATGCCAAAATCATGAAGATGGTTCAAGCTATACATGTTAGAGGTCGAAATGCTCAAGGCTTACAAGCCAAAACACCAAGGGATGACATCAAACCATGCAAGCATGACTGAAATGAAGGGCCAACAGACTTTAAACATGATAAAATAAAGCCAACATCTTCATGGAACCAAGCCAACACATGCAAGAATTAAGGCCCAAACACAAGACACGATTCTAGGCCAAATGGGGTAGTATGAAGCAAGTATACTAAGCATGCAAAGGGCCATAGATCCAGCCAAAACAGAGATCCCATATGACCCAAAAACACCCAAAAAGTTCTGAAATAAGGCAAAAGAACAAGCAAGCATGCATGTTACCCTTTTGGGCCAAAACTCAAGGAAACAAGACAATGAAGGGAGAGGGGTGTCCCTCCCCTATGCAAGACTTAAAACCATCTTCCTTACCACTAAAAATACACTGGTTTTCAGTGGTGAAGAGATCAAAACACTGAAGTAAACAAAGCCCTACCAAAGAGGCAACAAAAGGGGCCAAAAAAGGCCTAACAAGGTGAGTTTACACTCAAACTACAAGACAACCTTAATGAAAGTTCTAAAGCATGAAAATATAAGCCTTTTTCATGTTATGCACAAAAGCTAAATCAGCAAGCAAGATAGGTAAATAACTATTGTAAGTTTGGGGAAAATAAAGCAAGATGCTCACCCTTGAAGAACCTTTGAAGAACAAATGGTCTAGCCCTCTTCTTTTGATCAAAATCAGTCCAAAAACTCAAGAATCAACCCCCCAAGTCCCTCAAACTCGGAGCAAGGTGTAATAGTGTGTGTAATGGTGCAAAAGTAAGGTAAAATCACACTTTTGGGCCAAATAACGCACACAAAGAAGGATAGGGAGGGAGATATAGAGATAGGATGTATCTATATCTCTAAACTCTGGTTTTTGCTTCCAAGTCTCTAACCTAGATCAAAGAGGAGAGCCTTCCTCTTATAGGACTCCCCCTTGCAAAGCCTATACAACAAGCTTGCTTAGAGGGAGATCCCTCCATACACGTGTATGGAGGGAGGCAGAGTTGGTGCCAACTATCACAGCTGGCACAAAATATCTCCATAAAGTAGATAAACAGTGGTCGGCTGCCCAAAAATGTTATTTCGACAAAATTTAGTGCCGACCAGCAACAAACAGTGCCGACCGGCAATAAAAAGTGCCGATGGAATCAAAAACCAGCCGGTGACCTCTAGCCACTGCCGGTGGTGTGTGGGGATGCCTCACAAGGCATTTCCTGCTCCTCCAAGGCAAAACACAAGTGTTTGGTGCAAAACCAGACACTAAACAGTCGAGTTCGGAGATCCTGAGGCAAGGCGCGCGAGCCGAGACCTCCGGGAACTCCAAACGAACACAAACATGGATAATCACCTAGTGTTCCAAGCGATGACGTCCAAGTCTTGAGGATGGTCAAAAATGGGGTGTCTACACCTTGCAAGACTTGATCCCATCTATCCAAGACCCTCACCGGTCTCTCCTCATACGAGGTATCCTCATCAACCTCTAAGTTGGCCCAATCCAATACATGTGACGGATCTGGCTCATACTTCCGAAGCATACTAACATGAAACACGTCATGCACTCCGGATAACTGCGGCGGTAAAGCTAAACGGTAGGTAACCTCGCCAATCCTTTCAAGGATCTCGAAAGGGCCAGTAAATTGAGGAGACAACTTCCCAATCTTCCCAAATCTCATCAAACCCCGCCTAGGTGATATTTTTAGAAAGACGTGATCACGCACCTCAAATGACAAAGGCCTCCGCCTACGGTCAGCATAACTCTTTTGGCGACTCTGGGCTGTAACAAGCCTCCTACGGATAAGCTCAACTTTCTCCGTCGTTTCTCGCACAAACTCCGAGCCCAACAAAGGTGCATCACCCACATCGGCCCAACACACTGGAGATCTACACGGTCGGCCATACAAGGCCTCGAACGGTGCTATACTGATACTCGATTGGAAACTGTTATTGTAGGCAAACTCCACCAAGGGCAAGTGCCTCTCCCACGACCCACTAAAGTCAAGGACACAGCCTCGAAGCATGTCCTCAAGGATCTGAATAGTATGCTCGGATTGCCCGTCCGTTTGAGGATGATAAGCAATGCTAAAGGTCAATCTAGTGCCCATAGCACTCTACAAACTCTGCCACAACCTAGCAGTAAAGCGTAGATCTCTATCTGAGACGATCGACACTGGGACCCCGTGCAACCTCACTATGTCCCGAATATATAAGTCGGCAAGGTGATCTACCAAATCTCTCACACGCATAGGGATAAAGTGCACCGACTTAGTCAACTGGTCTATGACAACCCAAATAGCATCACTACCCCGTTAAGTCCTTGAAAGACCTACAACGAAGTCCATCATGACATGCTCCCACCTCCACTCGGCAATAGGCAAGGGTTGTAACAAACCCGCTGGCCTCTGATGTTCGGCCTTCACTTGCTGACAAGTAAGGCACTTAGATACAAAAATTGCTACATCTTTCTTCATACCCCGCCACCAAAACTGGCGACCCAAATCACGATACATCTTAGTGCCTCCTAGATGCACCACAAGGCGTGAATGGTGAAACTCTCGGAGTACTTCCTCTTGGCAAGACTCTGGCACAAACAAACGGTCTCGGTACCTCACACTCAGGTTAGGATACACAGTCAAACCCTTCTCAACTCTCCCACTAGAGATCTTCTCTCGGAGAGATTCTACCTCAAGATCACTTCCCTGTGCCTCTAACACCCGACTCACAAGTGTAGGCTGCGCAACTACAGAAAACAAGGCCGCAGACTCAACAGATTCACCCAGAAGCAAATCAAACTCGCCAAGTGCACCCAACGTTTCCCACTCCCGGATGGCTATACAAGCTACATCACTAATTGATTTCCTACTAAGGGCATCGGCCATAACATTGGCCTTCCCCAGATGGTAATCCAACTCGAAGTCATAATCCTCAATAAACTCCATCCACCTCCTCTGCCTCAAGTTCAAGTCTTTCTGTGTAAACAGATATTCCAGACT
The DNA here is from genome assembly GCF_055761805.1 of Camellia sinensis. Classification (NCBI taxonomy): domain Eukaryota; kingdom Viridiplantae; phylum Streptophyta; class Magnoliopsida; order Ericales; family Theaceae; genus Camellia; species Camellia sinensis. The sequence continues at coordinate 72,228,788 of NC_138970.1, read as the reverse complement.
CTTATGATCCGAGAACACCTCGAACCTCTCACCATATAGGTAGTGCCTCCAAATTTTCATGGAAAAAATCACAGCTGCTAACTCTAGGTCATGTGTAGGGTAATTTCTCTCATGTGTTTTCAACTGCCATGAGCCATAGGCTACTACTTTCCCCTCTTGCATCAACACACAACCCAAACCCTCTCGTGAGGCATCACAATATACTGCATAACCCAAACCTCTCTCTGGAATAATCAAAACTGGAGTGGTGGTGAGTCTAACCTTAAGTTCTTGGAACGACTTTTCACAAGTCTCACTCCATACAAATTTGATCCCTTTCCGCGTCAATCTAGTCAAAGGCGAAGCTAGCCTGGAGAAATCTTTCACAAATCGACGGTAATAACCGGCCAATCCCAGAAAATTGCGAATCTCAAAAACACTCTTAGGCTATGCCCAGTCTTGCACTGCCTCTATGTTGGATGTATCAACAGACACCCTTTCCCCAGAGACTACAAGGCCTAAGAACTTAACCTCTTTTAGCTATAGCTCACACTTCCCAAACTTGGCATACAGCTTATGGGCTCTAAGCAATTCAAGCACCACTCTTAAGTGTTCCTCGTGCTCCTCCTTAGAAGGTGAATAAATCATAATATCATCTACGAAGATGACCACAAAACGATCTAAGAATTCCCGGAAGATCCGGTTCATCAAGTCCATAAACACTGCCGGTGCATTTGTGAGCCCAAAAGGCATCACCAGAAACTCATAGTGGCCATACCGCGTACGGAATGCCGTCTTCGGGATATCTTCCTCCCTGACCCTTAATTGATGGTAACCCGATCTCAAATCTGTCTTAGAGAAACAACGGGATCCTTTCAACTGGTCAAACCGATCATCTATACGGGGCATAGAGTACTTGTTCTTAATCGTAGCCTGATTCAATTTCCGGTAATCAATACAAAGTCTCAAGGCCCCATCTTTCTTTTTATCAAAGAGGGCCAGTGCTCCCCATGGCGAAGTACTAGGGAGAATAAAGCCCTTATCTAGCAATTCCTGGAGTTGAATCTTCAACTCACTTAACTCGGATGGGGAAAAACTCGGATAGGGCAAAACGATACGGTGCCATGGAAATTGGTGCCGTGCCAGGCACTAAATCAATAGAGAACCCAATCTCTCGATGGGGTGGTAAACAAACAAGGTTCTCGGGAAAGACGTCCGAGTACTCACAAACCACTCTGGGCAACTCAGCCTGGGTCTCATCACACTCATTACTCATACAATTAGCGAGAAGACAACTAAGCTCACTCCGCCCTCGTGGATCATACACTGGTGGCAAAACACTACCAACCCGATCTCCCAAGAAATGAAAACAATCCCTGCTGAAGGTACATGCAGTAACCCTCTGGCGGTAGCAATCAATAACAGCCCAGTATGACGATAACCAGTCCATACCCAAAATCACATCAAAACCTGACATAGCCATAACTACAAAAGAAAATGGAAACCGGCGGTCGGTGACCTCAATATCACAACATCCACATCCTTGCTTCAAAATCAGTTCACCCCCAACAGGTGATACAACATAAATAGGAGATGCAAACTGCGCCAACTCCAATCCCAAAACAGATGCAAATGTAGCAGATATAAAGGAATGGGATGCACTCGTATCAATCAACACATTAGCAACTGAGTTGCAAAACAAAAAGGTACCTCTCACAACCGATGGAGCTGGTACAAGATCCTGCGCGGTAACAGCATAAACACGCCCTGAAGGTCTCTGATCTACTTGCTCACCTCTCGAAGCATAAGACTGCTGCACAAACTGAGACGATGAAGCCCCATGATTGGCCCTCAAGGCCTGAATAGACTGAGCTAGCTGATAACTCTGCCTCCACCCAGACGCACCAGATGTGCCACTCAACTGGGGGCAGAACCTCTTCAGGTGCCCCGCTTGACCACACTGGTAACAAGAGAGCGGCTGGCCTCTGCCCTGACTCTGGCTTTGAGGACAAGCCGAAGATGAAACTACTCTCTGTCCTCCTCCCCTCTGCAAGCAAGCTGGAGATTTGTGGCCCAACTGACCACATTTGAAACAAGTAAAGTCTCCCTGACTGCCTCTCCCAGAACCTGAACTCGGCACTGGAAAGGTAGATCTCGCAAATGCACCCGGAGACTGCTGAGGGTTAGAACCCCTCTGCCTCCTACCATCCCCCTGGCCATCCTGACTCTTCTCGGAGCCCCTCATCCTATCCTCCTCTTCATGCATAATAATCTCAAGATGAGCCACAGCATCCACAAGGCGCCCATACTCCCGAGTCATGGACCCAGCAACCCTAAGCTTGAGCCCGGTCCTCAACTTATTTTTGAACTCAAGACAACGACATTCCTCAGACGCCACTAACTCAGGTGCAAACCTCGATAAACTGGTAAATGCGGCCTCAAACTCGGCCACTGGTGTATTCAGCTGCTTGAGCTGACAGAATTGATCACTCAACTTCTCCCTGACAGAGGGAGGCAAAAACTTCTCCAGGAAGGCATCAACGAAAGCCTCCCAAGTCTCTCCAATACGGCCCCGAATAAACTTCCACCACTGACCCGCATCTCCCTTCAGCTGGAAGGACACCAAGGTCACCCGCAAACCTTTGTCTTCAATGCCTAGCATCTCAAATGCCTTCGTTATTTGCTTAAGCCACTCATCAGCCTTAAGTGGCTCTTCAGGATCCCCCAGAAACTCATCTAGATTAGACCGAAAAAACTCCCTCTTTAGAAAAGAAGGCCCTGCCTCAGCAACATGGGCCTGGACTTAATTCTCAGCTCTGAGAATGTCCATGGATTCCCTCAATGCTCCTGCCATCTCGCGGGCTAAGGCGCCAATGGCCTGCTGACCTACTGGCTCGGCCACATTGGCCTAACCAACACCCTCCTGCTACGCCGAAACCTCATCCGGTATAGGCATCTCTTGCCTCCTAGGCCTACCTCGCCTACCACCACGTCCTCGTCCTAACATCCTAATAAAGGTAACGAAGAACATTAGCACATTCACAAATGTGCCAAAGCTATTTCACTCGCGTCCTAATACATTAGACAACAGTAATTCATTCCACGTAAGCACATAGTCACATAAGCACTTACGAATTTCATTTCCGGATAATGACAGTCCCGTGGCGTTGCTAGAGTTTCGGTTAGAAACAACATTGATCAAGTGCTTTTCCAACAGGAGTCCCAGGAACCCAAGGATCCAATCAACATCCTAGAAACTAAATTCCATACCCACATAGTCACATAAGCATGTTATCAAATAAACACATAACATCATATATAAGTCTCTAACAAACGAGACAAACCCATTGTGATAATAACCACTTCCCCCGTACCCAAAGTATTCAAACCCGGTATGCTCTGATACCAAGTTGTCACGCCCTCAAAATAATACATATAAACCCAACATTCTTGACATGCATAGACAAAAGAGAATAAAACATATTTCCATTTATCAGAGTATTAAGTACAAAGCATTACATGTTGACATCAAAAGTAAATGCCCTACGGGCTTACAGCTTTCCAAGTCAACACTTGGGTACAACAAAGGAAGAGTTCTAACTCTTTATAAAAAATAAGTCCTTGGCTTGATTTACATGTAATACAAAAAGAAAGCAACAAAAGAGTCTTTCAGCCTCTAAGCCTCCCAAGCTATGTCCTTGGAGGTGGCATACCATCTGTACCTGAAAATGATGTCCCATATAGGGTAAGCCAAAGCCCAGTAGAGATATACTAAACCAGTTATGAGAAATAACTAAAACATTAGCATTTGATAAATGTTTAACTCATGCAAACCAACATACATCTCTTTCATAACCAATCCATATTCACAATTATATTTCAATCCCTTTCCATTTCATTATCCAAACCAATTCATAGATATGGTTCCCTGTTTACCCAAGCAGTTTATGATGAGACTACAACTCATATTAAAACATTTCCATACTTCGATTTTCTACATTATGCAAACGTAATTAAGATTTCGGGACTTTCACCCTGGACACTCCGGCCAACTTAATTATCAATGGAGTCCATCCCTTATCTCTTCCCAAACGGGTTTGAGAGTACATCCCCTATTTCCTCCCAAACATAATACATATGCAATGTATTTAACAATTTATCATATACAATGATCAATCCAGGCACATATTCAATGTGTTAATTCACTCGTCATATTCAATGACTTAACCATTTGATTAGTTTCAGTTTTCCCTAATCAACATACAGTGTCTACAACAATCAAGACTATCCTCCACCGATAGCCCAAAGCAGTTATCTCTAAACAGATAATAAATTCATCAAACAGATAAATTATCAACATTTTCATAGGTGAGTGATTAATCAATCCAACTACACCATTCAATCTCATAATTTCGCAATTTAATGACTTTCAACTCAATTTCATATTTCCCCAAATTAATTCTTCAAATTAATTTATCACATTAATTAGGGCATTTTCCCCCTTTTTCAAATATCAACCCTAAGGCTCAATTTCATCAACTTAATAACAATAATACCATTTTCCAAGGTCTCACATATACATGGAGTTTAACAATTGAAAACCCCCCTTTTTGTAACTTCAAAACAAACTTTAACTTTCCCAAAATTACCATAATCCACCATTTATACAAAATGACTAAAATCTATGTCAAAACTCATAAGAAGGAGTAGGGTATCCCTACCTCAAATGAAGAGACCAAAAGGAGATAAAGGTGAAATCCCAAGATGCTCCAAACACCAACTTTTTCGAATCAAAATGAAGGCCACGCCAAGCTCCACACTTTTTACAAAGGAACTAGGGTAGGAGACCACTAGAACTAGTTGGATTTGTAGAGAGAAGGTATGTAGAGAGAGAGGGAGCAACCGTTCTTGGGTTTGAGTAAAAGAGATGAAGAAAATGTGAAGAAGAAGCTGCTGCTGGGAACTGATATATTCGAGCCTAACTCAAGCGAAGGAGTGGTCGCTCTAGCGACCAGACACAAAGAAACCTCGCTCGAGCGCAGAAAGCCTCGCTCGAGCCAACAACACGAAGCTTCAGGTTTGCAACCCAGAAGCACGCTCGAGCGAAGGAAAGCTTGCTCGAGCGAAGAAACCCAAAACATAGTCCTCGCTCGCTCGAGCGAAGGAAAGCTCGCTCGAGCCAAGAAACACAACTTTCAGATCCAAACTAGACGCAAACGCACGCTCGAGCTCAAGAATGCTCGCTTGAGCCAAAAGACACACCACTCAAAGCTCGCTCGAGCGAAGGAACCCTGGCTCGAGCGAAGGAACTAAAACACAGAGCTCGCTCGAGCGAAGACACCAAAACCAGGGCAGCAACCATTTGTTTCAAAACACACCCAACCTGTTACAAACCTACCTAACACATCCCAAAACTCAAATACAAAGAATTAAAGGACGGAATTGAAACATATACAACAACAGACATCCACGGAACCGAGTCCGAAATACAACAACCAATGGAGGGAAAACGGAGATCGCTATAACTGAATCTAATTCATTTTTCTTTTTCTTCTAGAAGATGGTTTAAAAACAATTATGGAGCAAAGAAAATTATTTTTATGATTTTAAAACATTACTTAAATATATTAATGTCTTCGTGTAAAAGAGAAAAATAAGACTAAATTGGGATTCTCTAACCAATATAATTGCAGAGAAAATCGATAAAGAAAAGGACAAAAAAGGAAAAGGCAAAGCATAATGCTTTTTTCCCCACCGGAATCCATCAACCAGAACGTCGGTATAAAACGACAACACTCCTTTCGGCAATGGCAGACTCTTTGTCTGCCATCTAGAAAAGAGAAATAAAAATCTCATATCCGTCCAAAGAAGATAAGGAAGTTGGAGATTCCCAATTGGCCAGAGGATAAGGACGATCGACTCCACCCATCAAGGATACGCCGCCTGTCCTCACCTTATCTTTTATCTTTATCTCCTTTGTCTATAAAAGAAAAAGACCTCACCCTTGTTGAGGTAGAATATCTTTTAATTTGGTTTTCCCCACTCTCTCTCCGTGTAAGCTCTCTCTTGTAATAAAATTTCTTCTATATATAAATTAAGTGTTATGGACTTATGCTATTTTGAAGACATAAAAAGATGGCAAAATCTTACCTTAAGATGAAGAAATAAAGAAGCCCTAACTTCTCCTCTTCCTCCTCTCTCTCTCTAAGCTCTCAGCATAAAACACACAAGCTAACACCAACTCACTCTACATCTCTATTTAACCCAAAAAGATGACTAAATCATCCAAACAAGGCCTTAACTTACCAAATTAAAATTAACATAAAAAAACTCATCAAACAAATTAAATATAATTAATCTAATCATATACACCCCTTAATTACACAATTAAACCTAAATTAGGTTCATACCGATTACATTACAATTATTCAGTCATATTTAAATTACTGAATCAAAAACTTATAAAAATATAAATTTTGCAATTAAACATGAAATAATCATTTATATATAAATTTGATAGCTTTAAATTAATCTCACACAAGTCAATTTAGATTGTGAAGTCTTGTTCAAAATTTCTAAATCAATCTAAAAATTAGCGAATCAGAAAAATTTGTCTTATCATAAATTAAATTCTCATGCATGCAATTAAACATGAGACTTGACTCATATGCGAATATCATGATTATAAATCAATCCTATACATGACAATTTAAAAATTTAAGCTCACATGTTAGCTCTTTCGAGTCGGAATTAATCTCTTTATCACATAATTCACACAACACTTATACTAACACATGAAAAAGTGATTATCACAAGGCTAATTAACGATTAAATAATCAATTAAGAAAAAGCAAGGTCAGGGTGTTACAAAACATATAGAGGTTGATTATCATTTCACACGAGAGAAGGTGACTCAACATTTGATTCACATCCAATACATTCCTTCCTCAGATCAAATAGCTGATATCCTTACAATGCCTCTTTCTCTATCTCATTTTCATTATTTACAATCCAAACTCATGGTGGTTCCCTCCACCATCAGTTTGAAAGAGTTGATCAAACGGTCCATAAGTTGTAGCAGTAGCAAGCATCAAGTATGTCAAGAGCATGCTGAAAAGAGAAGCATAAATAATAGTCTAACTATACAAGAGGTTGTTAGTATGAGTTAGTTAGTTAAGCTAGTTTGTTAGACAAGCACGTGTGTATTAGATATAGTTTAGTATATGTAGATTGTGTAGGATATTTTGTATAAATACTGTGGGTGTATTCTTTAGAGTTAATCATTGGAAAATATTTTGTGTATCACATTTTCTTCAGCACCTACACAATTATGAAATCAAAATGAAGGTCCACTGTAACAAGGAAGATTGCAAGGTATATAACGCTTTTTGTTGTTCTTGCCAATTTGAAAGTTTCTACTTAAATCCAAATGGGTTACTACCAAATGAATTGAAATGGGTTTACCTTCAAATTATACCCAAGTTCACGATATACATATATACTTACAATTGCTGAAAAGAGTTAATACTGAATAGAGAAGTAAGTGCCTCATTTAAAGAATTACTAAGGAGAGTTAATACTGAATAGAGGAGTAAGCAACTTATAAGTAATTAGTACTAAAAACAAAAGTAAGTGAGTTACAATGTTGTATTGAAACCTAGAAATAACTTTAGAATACACATTACAAAATATTTAATGTATAATACAAGTTAAAAGGGTATTTGAAAATTCGATAAGAGTTCCCTCGTTTTCTTTCCTGCTTCGATTAATGGTTGAGGAGGTCTTCTATAGAGAGAGCCAATGACTGTGCTATATGTGATCTGATAAGAGAGAGCCAATGACTATGTTGTATGTGATTTGATAAGCGAATTTGACTGGAAAGTAGCATGTGAAGGCACATGGGTGCTGTTTGCTGCTTTTATTGCTACTTTTGGTGATTGACTGAGTGACTGAAGCACATGGGTGTTGTCTGCTACTTTTGACTATGTCTGATTTGTAAATAGTGAATAGTAAAATCGATCGATGGGGATTCTATATATATATATATATAAGTAGTTTTTCTCAGAAGAAGAGTATTGATTGAAGCTTATAGATATAAAAAATCTAATGACTGAATTAGGTATATGGGTCTTGAGCATCTTGCAATTGTGAACCATATAGATCGTGACTAGTCGAGGCTTCAGAAGAGACTGATTCTTCTTAGGCTTCATCTTCAATTTGTGACTTTGCGTTGGCCATTAATAACTTTTCCATTTTAATAAGTTCATCACTGGTAGTTGACTTGGGCTTGGACTTGGATGATTTAGGTTTAGAAGGCCTAGAGTCGGATGTTGGGCTTCCATGTCTGACTGTTGTATGGGGAAGTGGGCTTCCTTGAGTGACTGGAGCAATGGGATTTTACTGTGAAGACTTAATCTTTGGGACTGTAGGAATAGGAATGCTGATTGGGAATTCCTGTTTGACTTGTTCAATAATGTGATGGTGTTTGAATGCATTCCACCATTTGACAAAATGTTGTCGAATGACTATGTTTTTAGAAATACCATATGTACACACCCCATTTTTGACCGCCCTTAAGACTTGGGTGCCACTAATTGATCACTCGATGATGAAAGTTATACTGTGCAAACGTTCGATTTCTTCAACAAGAAGAGCTTCTAAATCCCAACCTTACACCCCATTTTGACCAAAACTATTTTAGACCTTAAAACCCTCTTTTTCAAAATATTTTTGAAAATGTTTCCACGATGTTCCGAGACTCTCATTTCATTTAAAATATTACACTTTTCGGTAAATTGAGTAAGGACAAAGTGGAAATAAATGGATGGGAGGTGAACTCTTTGAAAAATCTTTAAAAACATCTTATTTTTAGGTTTGGAGTTTAAGAAAATAGGAGGAGATGGAAGAAAACTAGTTAAGGAGGAAGTTGGGTATCAATCCGTTAGGATAGAAATGAGCAGCCTTCACTAAAATAGGCATAACTCTTTGAAAACTTAGAATTTAGATGTGAGGTTTCCACCATTGGAAATTAGACTTCCAGGGCTTCAATTTAGACTCAAGAATGACCTGAAACTAAGTCCGAATGAGGGAGATATGCTCGTTTGAAGTCGGGCTTGGAAGCAGATTTTTGCCTGTCAACTACTAATGGCTTGCCACCCACTAACAGTAGTTGGCAACCCACTTTTAGTGGCCTATCGGCCACTTGTGTAAAAAGCCAGTTTTTTGCAGATATTTGTTGCCAGTTGTTCCCCCACTGCACCAGCTATTCTTATACAGATATTTCCGAGATAGACACATGGTTTTCTATATATAGAGGACCTCCCCTCTTGCTTTCAAGGTTAGAAAAATTTAGGAGTGAGAAAATATTTTTGGAGAGAAAATTTTGGAAAATTCCTCTATCTTTACAATTCTCTCTCTCTCTCTCTTGCAACTTGTGTAGCCTTTACACTCTAAGCCAAACCTAGAGAGCTTCTTGCTGAGATCATTTGAGCTTGAATTTGAGCTCTTGAGGCACTTGAGAATGTGAAATTAGTGATTTGTAACTCAAAGAAGCATTCCTCTTCAAGAGGTATACCTTCTAGTCCTTTTGTACCATCTCTACACCACTTGTTTTCTATCTTTTCTTTCTATTTTTGAGTTATTTATTACCTGTCTTTTTGGGCTGAAACATGTGGTTTAAGGCCATTAAAGGTAGATGGGTAGACAACCCTTCTTTGAACCTTGCTTCTAAGGCCTTTGACCTTGTGTTTCCCACCTTCTCATTAACTTTTTTTGAGCTTTTCACCACTGATTTTCAGAGGTTTTTCAAAGGCAAAAATTATGTTTTGATGTCCCAAAAGTGGAGGGGTTAGTCTCCCCTCCTTGTGCTTGCTTACTAGCTTATCTTGCTCCCTATTTTATCTAGTTGTTTTAGTTGTTTTTGTCCTAATTTCAGCACTTTTTTGGACTGTTTTTATGTGTTAGCTTCATTCATGCTTTGTATAGTATGCTTATAGTGTAATGGTCCTCGTAGGCTTGGTGGTTTAGGCCTTAGCCACCAACCTATTTGAGTTGATAGTATTTATTTCTTGCTTTCCATACTTATTTTCACCTCTAAGCATCTATGCAACCTCCCTCATTTCTTGGCTTTTCCTTTGCTTTGAGAGTTGTTTCAAACCAATTGCTTGTTTAAGTTTGAGACAGAGGTATTGTTGTTAATGGTTTAATCCCTTTGGGGGTTCATTACCAACGGCATGACACTTCTCTCATGCCTAAAACAACATTTGGTTTGGTACTTCTCTCCGTTAGTGGAGTTAAAGCTCATTTTTTGACTTAATTGATTAAGGAATGGATGGTAATTAAAATGAAGTAATAAAATTGGAACTAAAAGTGATGCAAGATAATAAAATCAACTTGGTTTCAATCAGACATTAATTGAACCCATTGAGTCTTGGTCGTTTCATACTTGTTAGTGATGTAAACGGTTCATGAGTCAATGTCAACCACTTCCCTTGATCAATCCATGATAGGGAGGAGGTTTTATTTGTCTTTCATTATGTATTTATTGAAATTATGCCCCTTGATTCATAAGTCATCATGCAATGAAATTGCGTTGATTGATGATTTACAAATCAAGCCTACTCCTCTTTTGACCTGTTTGATGATAAGGAGAGGCAGGGTGGACAAACATCCCCTGAGAATACTCTAGTTTGTGCTCTGTTTGTCCTCTGTTATTGCTGGACAGAACCAACATTAGTGGCCGGTATGCCACTTTTTCTGGACGGCAACCCACTATTAGTGGCCTACCGGCCACTATTTCCGGGTTGCCAGCTATTTTTCCAAGGTAGGTAGTGCCCTTTTTCCAGCAGAGCAGAGCAGAAGCTGAGGTGAAAAAACAGTGCATTTTTCCAACTGTGACTGTGCAACAGAGACATTCCGGTAGCAAAATGGAGAGCATTATCTGGTGGAAATCCGCATCCATGCATGAACCGTCCCTCGATTCTCGGGATCCATCAAGATGATGTTGTAATTATGCTTGGAGTAGAGGGCTTGTAACTAATTAGTTAGAATAGCTATGTGTTGTACTTATTTAATTAGTTAGAATAATTAGTTAATTTGTTGTTAAAATAATTAGTTAAGTAGCTTAGCTAATTTATTTATTGGGATTTGTAATAGTTAGTTAATTAGGTAATTAATTAGCTAGGTTATTCATTCGGACCCTCCCGTGCGAGGGCAAATATGTAATATTTGTGTGTCTTCCATCCCCACATCTTTCTCCCTTTTATTTATCCAGTTATGATGGATAGGATAGAACATCATGTTTCTTTTAGCATTTCCCATGTTTGCATCCACTTGTTTTGCATGCATCAAGGCTCGATTCATCATTCTAACAAAGCATTGTAGTTTACATGCTTCGTTGAAAACGTGTTAAACCACATGCTATCAAATTGATTCACAAGTCATAATTAGTAACCGAGCCAATTAGATGCATACCACATGTGTTGCATTAGCCATGTTGCATTAATTAAGAGCATGCATTTTTTCTAGCTCTTTTGTTTCTTTTGGCTCGCCTCGGAGTACTAGGTGAGCATTTTTGTGCTTTAGCATATTGCATGTGTGTGATTGTTGTCATGTCTAGTATGCTTGCCATGAGGCTAAGTGCTTAGTTGATAAATTGCTTGAATGCCCGTGGATGAAGGCTAATTGCTTTAATTGGAATAATTTGAGTAAATATGCATATGAGATCACTTTTTCAAAGTGATACATATTCGAAACAATTTTCAAAACAAACATGAATCAAAGTGTTCCAATTTTTGCAAATTAGTCTATACTCATGTGTGCATCACATAGTAATGCCAACCTAATAACCTAAACAAGAGTATATAATGCAGATAAGAATCGCATCATGATTAGTAGAGGCCGATCTTTGATCGGGCGAGTGGGGTGCTCAAGTAATGACCTTCCCCTCTCGTACCTCAGTTCCCGAGCCGAGACAATCTTGGTGATGACGGATACGTGACCTTTGATACGAGTCATGGGTTTCCTAAATTTTTCAAAAATATTTAGGTGGCGACTCTGTATCTGGCAAAGTAGTCCATTTTTGGCATTTTTGATTCAAAATCTATTTTCCAAAAGATTTGTCGGATTTGGACTCTTTGGTGTTTATCAATTTCACATTGCACTTGTGAGATTAGATTTAGAACCATGAGAGTTCGAACTGTAGGGCTTATCATATCCGAAAGAAGCACGAAACGTCGAGCTACACCATATTGCTATTTGAATATGTAAGGGACTTTGCATTTGGACATAAAAAGAAGCAATATAGAAAATTGACACTTATATTAATTGGTTGGATAAACTGATGAAAAATAGTTGACTTGTTCGATGATCATGGAAGGGAAGAGCTCTGGGATGGCACCATGTTAAGACCACCATCTCAAAAACCAAGAATGGAATTCTAACTTCAGTTTATGATCAAAAGAGAAAAACCAAGAATGACTAAAAGACTCATTTTGATGCAAGAGGACTTTAAACTATGTATCAATGTAATCAGAATAACTATATTAGATCGAATGATTAGGGAGATCTCATAGTAGAAAGAGAAGACCTCTATAACGATCCTGGTTTAGACCCGACCCGTTTATGGTTTTGGATCAGGGATTCCTTGTCGTGATGGTTGTTCATGCCTTCTTTCATCTTATCCCTTGTTAATTTTGGTTCACGGAGTGTTGTTGTTGCATTTGGAATAGGTTGGAAGTTAGTTTTTCAAAACTGTTGCCGCCTAGATTTTGGCTTGTTCGCTTGAGTGAACTTTGAGAACTTCCAGTACTTTTGCAGGTCTGCAAAACTACTGGAAGTATGGCATTCCTCACTTGAGCAGTGTTTCTTGCCCTCGAGCAGTCCTTCTCGCGCTCGACTGGTGTTTTGGATCTCTCAATACTTTTGCAGGCCTGCAAAAGTACTAGGAGGTGGTATTCTTCTCTCGAGTGCTCACTTTGTTTGCTCGAGTGATTTCAGTTATTGTGTCGGGTCGCTTAAGCGACCATTCCTACAATTGATCAGTCTACGTGTGCATTAATTTCGAAAAGTCACTTTTTGAGTCATTTTCTCAACTCTCTCCCTCTCTTTCTAAACATTCTAAAATCTTAGATTTTCTTCATCTCTCTAGAAACTATCTTTGCACCATAAATATACAATCATCCATTGATCTCTACACCCTAATTGTGATAACCCCGTCCCGCGTTATGTTGATTATTCTTAATTATGACTGTGATTATGTGCTCGATATGATTTTGGGTGCCATTTATATGATTATATGTGTTTTTGAATTTCTATCTGTTCACCGTAGGAAGATCTATTTGATTTTCTGCTATAAAATTTAATTAAAGGCCGTAGAGGTGACTGAAACTGAAATTGACCGTATTTTTGCGATTAGCGTGATTTTTAGAGCCTATGGTGAAATTTGATTTAAAGTTTATTCGGATCAAAATAATTAGATTAAACTGATTGAATTAGGCACAATTAATTAACCTTAATCAAGTTTAATTAGGCAAGCCTATAAATAGGCCTATATACACTTAAGTTTACTCCTTGAGCTCATTTTCTTCCAACATGGCTGAGATTTCACTGTAGAGAAAGGGAGAGTGAGTTGATTGTAGAGAGAGAGGGAGCACAAAATTGGAGCTTTGAACTAAAAGCTTGGGAATTTGGAAGCTAGGCTCAAGAACTAGCTAGGAATTGGAAGGTTAGAGCTTCTAGGTGAGTAGTTGAACTCAAAATCATGAGTCTAAGCATATAATTAAGTGAGTTCAAGCAAGATGTGCAGTTAAGATCAAGGGTTGAGTTGATTATAATGAATTTGAAGTCAATATAACCATGCATGTAGAAAGTTGCCATGGAATTGCATAACCAAGCATGTAGCATGTTAAATATGAAAAATTGAGTACCAAATCATATATGCAAGCAAAATTTTGTGGAGGTTCATAATTATAAGCATCATTTGTGCCATTTGAAATGGTATTAGAGTCTATATTACACATGCATGCATAATCCATGTAGTTATGAAACTTGGTTGGATATGTTTTGAAGTTGCCAAGAAGAATATGAAATTATTTAAGAATTGGATAATGATTTTGGACAATTGGTCTCAAATTACCTATATTCCCATGCTACGTAATGTCCTTCCCTGTTTTTGTACCAAAAAACACGAGCTTTGGACCTTTGAACATCAAGTTTGAGCTTCAAATACAGTTCTAGAAATTCCAGAATTCGTCGTGTCCACTCGAGCGTAAAAATCAAGCTCTCAGAAGTTTTGTAGACATTGGTGTCCACTCGAGTGATAATAATTGCGCTCGAGCGCCCAGTCACATGTTTTGATTGTTGGCTTGAGCGCCCAAAGTCACGCTCAAGCGCAAAAATGAGGCAACCAGTACTTTTGCAGACCAAAGGGGTCCGCTCGAGCGGGAACATTTGCGCTAGAGCAGAGAGCCCTGTTTCAGAAATTTTGAAAAGTCGTTTTGTTTTGTCCTTCTGTCTCTTTCATTCCTAAGCACTCTTAGGCATTCGTTGAGCATTGAAAATGACCTAAAAGGATAAGAAAGAAGCCTAAGAAAAATAAATAAATTAAGAACGGATTGAATCACTTGTGACCTAATATGTTATGAAATGTGTAGGGTCGAGCACAAGGACAAATCCATCGGCAGAACACTATGAGTAATATCTTAATAAAGATACTTTGAAGTATGCTACCTTCCAAATGCTTACTCCTATATAAGCTTTATGGATTTGTTAATTTGAATAGTGAACAAATATTCATTACATTAATAGATGATTGGGCCAAAGGCCGTTTGATGTGAACGATTGGGCCAAAGGCCATTTGATATAGATGATTGGGCCAAAGGCCATTCGATATGAACAATTGGGCTAAAGGCCGTTGGATATGGATGATTGGACCAAAGGTCGTTTGATATGAACGATTGGGCCAAAGGCCGTTTGATATAAATGATTGGGCCAAAAGCCGTTTGATATCAATGAATTGGGCCCAAGGCCATCTGACATGAATGAATTGGGCTCGAGGCCATTTGATATGTTTGGGCCTGAGGCCATTTGACGTATTAAATAGCAATATGAATGGGCCTAAGGCCGTTTGATATGTACGTTATGAATTTCATTCATGCAATTCTTTATTTGATATTATTCACTGGATTTTCGCTCACTCTCATTTATATGTATCTAGGTGAGCAAAGAGATGTCCAAACCCAGCCTTAGTGGAGTTTGAGAAAGGAACCTGAGTTTTGTGAAGTCAACCCAGGTGTCGTACGCAAGAGGCATTGTTTATGATCTTTTGTATTTTTCCTTTTGTTATTTTTATTAGTCTTGATAGACCATTTATGCATATAAGCTTTTGGTACAGCAGACTATGCATTTGAATGATCCTGGGTGTACAAGATATTAACTACTTAAATATGGTGTGAGTTATTAATAAGTATATGGGAAATATTTTTATATGCCACGTATGCACAACTCGTTGGACAAAAAAATTTTGAAGTCTGGTTCCGCATCTGGCCCCATATTATAAATTATTATTTTGACTTTAGTTTGTGGTCGTAGGTAATCTCACGATTACTAGCCGGTTATGACCTTAATCTATAGAGGCGGATTTAGGTCATGACACTAATCCTTTTGAGAAAAAAGTAAAGCTCACCTAGAACTTCCATTTGATTGGAGCAAAGTCCATGTTCGACTCCGTTGAAGTTTCAACCTTGCTCTTGCATGTCTTCTAACTTGATATTGGGATTTCTGCACACTTTTGTATTGTTTTTTACTTCAGTCTGAGGCCGTCGGTAATCTCATGATTACTGTCCGGTTATGACCTTAATCTATAGGGGCAAATTTGGGTCATGACATAGTGGTATCAGAGCATGAGTTAATAACTCACACACTTGTCCAAAAGAGCAATGAGCATCTAGAAAAAATCTAGGATGCATTCATGTGATAAGTATGCACTTAAAGACATCGAGAATATGCTTAAATGTTTCAAAATGAATGACTATGTGCCATTTGTTTTGTGATTTACTTGCATTGTGAATTATTGGAATGCGTATGGTCTTTTGTATATGCGTACCTGTGAACATTTTTGTATAAAGAATAATGCAAGTTTAATCAAATAATGGTGAGAACAAGAGGTGAGGAGTTAGAGGAATCCTCTATTGCCAGAATGGATAATATGGAAAGATTGATACAGGATATGGCAGAAACATTGAGGCAACAACAATAGTGGCAACAATAATGGCAACAGCAGTGGCAACAGTCATACCCTCCGCCTCCACCTTCACCTCCAACACTGTCTATACAAGACCTACAAAATGATAACCGAACAATAACTCTCACCAAAGAGTTTAAGAAAATGAAACCACCACAGTTTCATGGGGGACTGGATCTACTAAAGGCTGAAGCGTGGGTCCTTGGCATAGAAAAGTTATTTGAAGTATTTTCTTGTTTAGAAACACAAAAAGTATTGCTAGCCACTTTTACTCTTGAAGATGAGGCAAGAAGGTGGTGGATGTTGATGCGTGAAAACAATAAAGATATTGGCTGGGCATAATTCTTGGAAATTTTCTACGACAAATACTTTCCACAGTGTGTTCGTGACAGGAAAGTGTCGGAGTTCATGGAACTTAAGCAAAACAGCATGATAGTAGCCAAGTATGAGGCCAAGTTTACTGAATTGGCCAGATTTGCACCACACATGGTCGATACCAACCACAAGAAAGTTTACTGAATTGGCCAGATTTGCACCACAGATGGTCGATATTGACCACAAGAAAGTTTACTGAATGGGCCAGATTTGCACCACATAGTTGATACCGACCACAAAAAAGCGAGACATTTTGAAGGAGGTCTTCGAGATGACATCTTAGAAAAGGTGAATGTATTGAAGTTAGAAACTTACATTGATGTGTTGGATCGGGCAATAATATCATAAGCTAACATAGCCAGGCAGAGTAAATCAACAACTGAATGGAAAAGCAAAAGACAAGGCTTCTTTTCAAACAAGCAGAACACGGGTTCCTCAAGTACTTCAAATTCTTCTAGAGATACGTCCCTAATGTGCAACCAATGTGGTAAAAGACATCGTGGGGTTTGCTATCGTGTATCAGGAGCCTGTTTTAAGTGTGCTAAAATAGGGCACATGGCTAGGGTTTGTAATCAAAGTAATGGGAAGTTAGCTGCTAGCTCAACTGCATCAATCCCAAAATCGAGAAACACTATGAGGCCTACTACCACCGAAGATACCGTGAGGCAAGGGAGAGTCTTTGCGCTTGTTCCGGATGATACATAGAACATAGAAGCCGTTGTCTCATGTACTATCTCTATACGTAATCAGGATGTTTTTGCGTTAATTGACTCCGGATCAACGCACTCCTTTGTAACTTATGCATTTGCATCTAGATTGAGTAGGCCTCTAGAATCATTTCCATATTTGTTATGTGTATCTGCTCCATCTAGAGAATCTGTGTTGTGTACATCTATATGTCGATTTTTTGATATGCGTATTGGGAATGCTACTTTGTATGTGGATCTGTTACCCTTGGACTTTAGACATTTTGATGTAATTCTGGGCATGGACTGGTTGTCTAAATATTGTGCCACCATTAATTGTGTAATGAAACGAGTTGTATTTAGACCTCCAGGGCAGGAAGAAATTATGTTTGTGGGTAACGGGGTAGTACCTCCACCTTATTTGATATCTGCAATGAAAGCATGTAAATTAATCAGGAAAGGGTGCCAAGGCTACTTATGTTGTGTATTGTCTAAACAATTTGTGAATGTTGAATTGAACAGTATCCCTATTGTTAGCGAATTTCCAAATGTATTCCCAAATGAATTGCCAGGAGAATTGGTTGACAGGGAGATAGAGTTTACTATTGATATTGTGCCAGGCACTCAGCCCATCTCAAAAACCCCTTACAGAATGGCTATTGCTGAAATGAAAGAAATGAAAGAACAATTGCAAGACTTACCTGACAAAGGATTTATTTGACCAAGTACTTCACCATGGGGTGCACCAGTATTGTTTGTGAAAAAGAAAATGGAGCCTTGCGCCTGTGTATTGACTACCGTGAATTGAATAAGGAAATGATAAAGAATAAATATCCTTTACCCCGTATTGACGACTTGTTTGATCAGTTGCAGGGCTCACAAGTATTTTCTAAAATTGATTTGAGATCCAGGTACCACTAGTTGAAGGTAAAGGCAGAGGATGTTGAGAAAACCGCATTCAGAACGAGGTATGGTCATTATGAATTCCTTGTTATGTCGTTTGGAGTGACTAATGCCCCTGCAGCGTTTATGGATCTTATGAACCGAATTTTTAAAACTTACCTCGATGAATTTGTTGAAGTTTTTATTGGTGATATTCTGATATATTCAAAGAGTAGACTTGAACATGAACAACATTTGAGAACCATCTTGCAAACACTTAGGGAGAAGAAATTATTTGCTAAATTAAAGAAATGTGAGTTTTGGCTGGATGAAGTTATTTTCTTAGGGCATGTCATCGGCAAAGATGGGATTTCAGTAGACCCACAGAAGATTGAGGCAATTGTAAGTTGGCCTACAACAACAAATGTAACAGAGGTCCATAGTTTCATGGGCTTAGCTAGGTACTACAAAAGGTTTGTAAAAGATTTTTAAAAAATAGCCGTACTGCTCACCCAACTCACACGCAGGGGACAACCATTCGAATGGACTAATGAAAGGGAGTTTGCCTTTCAAGAATTGAAGATGAGGCTATCCATTGCACCAGTTTTGACATTGCCCTCAGGTATGGGAAACTTTAAGATATATAGTGATGCTTCTTATAAAGGTTTGGGCTGTGTACTAATGCAGAATGGAAGGGTGATTGCCTACGCCTCTCGACAATTGAGGCCACATGAGAAGAACTATCCAACACATGACCTAGAATTGGCCGCGGTTGTATTTGCTTTGAAAATCTGGCAGCATAACTTGTATGGGGAAAAATGCGAAGTTTACACGGATCACAAAAGCCTAAAGTACTTCTTTACTCAGAAAGAGTTGAATATGCGGCAAAGAAGATGGCTTGAATTAATAAAAGATTACGATCTCCAGATCCAGTATCACCCCGGGAAAGCCAATATAGTTGCTGATGCCTTGAGCAGAAAATCAAAATTTAGCTTGCTTACTTACTAAATGGAAGGAAATCTTGTAGATTTTGAGAGAACCGAAATTGAAGTTGTGTTACACGAACAAGTCGGGTTGGTAGCTACCATTTCAGCTGAACCAGAAATAGTTAATGAAGTTAAGCAAAAGCAAAAAGAGGATGAGTTCCTCAAGAAAGTAATTGATGAATTTGAGGCAAATCTGAAATCAGAATTCAGCATTGATGGTGAAGTGCTGAGATTTCAAAACCGAATGTGTGTCCCAAACATTCCTGAACTAAAGAAGAGAATCCTAGACGAAGCTCACAAGTCAGTATTTTCCATGCACCCGGGTAACAACAAAATGTATCGGGACTTAAAGAAAAGCTACTGGCGGCCCAAAATGAAGAAGGAAATCACAAAGTATGTGTCCAAGTGCCTTTAATGTCAACAAGTTAAAGCTGAACATCAGAAACCAAGCGGTCTACTTCAACCTCTCCCTATTCCAGAATGGAAGTGGGAGCATTTGACCATTGACTTCGTTGTCGGTCTACCTCGAACTCCTCGAGGTATGGATTCTAATTGGGTTGTAGTTGATCGACTGACTAAGTCTACACATTTTCTGCCTATTAGAACTACATTTGATGCTTATCGATTAGCCACTATATAAGTTGATGAGATTGTTCGTTTACACGAAGTTTCAATATCTATTGTATCAGATAGAGATTTGAAATTTGTATTTAGATTGTGGAAAAGCATGCAAAGAGTAATGGGAATAGAACTGAGATTCAGTACCGCGTTCCATCCATAAACACATGGGCAATCAGAACGGACTATACAAACCTTAGAAGACATGCTCAGAATGTGTGCTTTAGAATTTCAAGGGAACTGGGAAGATTATTTGCCACTAACTGAATTTGCATACAATAAAAGTTTCCACTCTAGCATCGGTATGGCACCATACAAAGCATTGTATGGCAGGAAGTGTAGATTGCCAATTTGTTGGACAGAAGTCGGAATAGAGCTCTACTTAGGCCGAAATTGTGCAAGACACTTCTGAGAAAATTAAGATCATCCAACAAAGGCTCAAGACAGCACAGAGCCGGAAAAAAAATTATGCTGATGTTCGAAGAAGACCTATTGAGTATGGAGTTGGCGACCACGTATTCATTTGTGTGATTTTGATGAAGGGCCAATTGAGGTTCGGAAGGAAGGGCAAATTGTCACCTCATTACATTGGGCCATTTCAAATTCTAGAAAGGCTTGGTCCAGTTGCTTATAAGATTGCTTTGCCACCAGGATTCAAAAAAATGCATAATGTATTTCATGTATCGATGTTGAGGGGCTATATTCGACATCCATTTCATGTGATTGATTACCACCGGATAGCTCTTGATGAAAATATGGAATATGAAGAATGGCCAGAACGAATCATTGATCGACAACTGAAACAGTTGAGAAAAAAGTCCATCCCAATGGTGAATGTAGAATGGAAAGAACACTACAAAAAGGACGCCACATGGGAAAAAGTGGATGAGATGTGACTACGCTATCCACATTTGTTTTCGAATGGAGGTAAAATAATTTTGGAGGACCAAACTTCCTAAAGGGGGGGAAGATTGTGATAACCCGGTCCCGCGTTATGTTAATTATTCTTAATTATGATTATGATTATGTGCTCGATATGATTTTGGGTGTCATTTATATGATTATACGTGTTTTCAAATTTCTACCTGTTCACCGTAGGAAGATTTGTTTGATTTTTTGCTATAAAATTTAATTAAAGGTCGTAAAGGTGACTGAAATTGAAATTGACTATATTTTAGTGATTAGCATGATTTTTAGAGCCTATGGTGAAATTTGATTAAGACTTTATGCGGAACAAAATAATTAGATTAAACTGATTGAATGAGGCACAATTAATTAACCTTAATCAAGTTTAATTAGGCAAGCCTATAAATAGGCCTATATACACTTAAGTTTACTCCTTGAGCTCATTTTCTTCCAACTTAGCTGAGATTTCACTCTAGAGAGAGAGAGAGTGAGCCGATTGTAGAGAGAGAGGAAGCACAAAATTGGAGCTTTGAACTAAAGCTTGGGAATTTAGAAGCTAGGCTCAAGAACTAGCTAGGAATTGGAAGGTTAGAGCTTCTAGGTGAGTAATTGAACTCAAAATTATGAGTCTAAGCTTATAATTAAGTGAGTTCAAGCAAGATGTGCAGTTAAGAGCAAGGATTGAGTTGATTATAATGAATTTGAAGTCAATATAACCATGCATGTAGAGAGTTTCCATGGAATTGCATACCCAAGCATGTAGCATGTTAAATATGAAAAATTGAGTATCAAATCAGACATGCAAGCATAGTTTTGTTGAGCTTCATGATTATAAGCATCATTTTTGCCATTTGAAATGATATTAGAGTCTATATTACACATGCATGCATAATCCATGTAGTTATGAAACTTGGTTGCATATGTTTTGAAGCTGTCAAGAAGAATATGAAATGATTTAAGAATTGGATCACGGTTTTGGACAATTGTTCTCAAATTACCTATATTCTCATGCTATGTAACATCCTTCCATGGTTTTGTACCAAAAACTCGAGCTTTGGACCTTTGAACATCAAGTTTGAGCTTCAAATACAGTTCTGGAAATTCTAGAATTCGTCATGTCCGCTTGAGCGGGGAAAGTGCCGCTCAAGCGTAAAAACAAGCTCTTAGAAGTTTTGCAGACATTGGTGTCCACTCAAGCAATAATAATTATGCTTGAATGCCCATTCACATGTTTTGATTCTTGGCTCAAGCAACCAAAGTCACGCTCGAGGTAAAAAATGAGGCAACCAATACTTTTGCAGACCAAAGGGGTCCGCTCGGGCGGGAACATTTGTGCTCGAGCGGAGAGTCCTGTTTCAGAAATTTTGAAAAGTCGTTTTGTGTCTTGTCCTTCATTCTCTTTCATTCTTAAGCACTCTTAGGCATGCATTGAGCATTGTAAATGATCTAAAAGGATAAGAAAGAAGCTTAAGAGAAATAAATAAATTAAGAACAGATTAAATCGCTTGTGACCCAATATGTTATGAAATGTGTAGGGTTGAGCGCAAGGACAAATCCATTGGCAAAACACTGTGTGTAATATCTTAAGAAGGATACTTTGAAGCATGCTACCTTCAAAATGCTTACTTCTATATAAGCTTCATGGATTTGTTAATTTGAATTGTGAACGAATATTCGTTACATTAATGGATGATTGGGCCAAAGGCCGTTTGATGTGAACGATTGGGCCAAAGGTCATTTGATATGGACAATTGGGCCAAAGGCCGTTTGATATGAACGATTGGGCCAAAGGCTGTTTGATATGAATGATTGGGCCAAAGGCCGTTTGATATGAATGAATTGGGCCCGAGGCCGTCTGACATGAATGAATTGGGCTCAAGGCCGTTTGATATGTTTGGGCCTGAGGTCATTTGGCCTATTAAATAGCAATATGAATGGGCCTAAGGCCGTTTGATATGTACGTTATGAATTTCATTCATGTAATTCTTTATTTGATATTATTCACTGGGCTTTCGCTCACTCTCATTTATATGTATCTAGGTGAGCAAAGAGACGTCCAAACCCAGCCTTAGTGCAGTTTGAGAAAGGAACCCAAGTTTTGTGAAGTCAACCTAGGTGCCTCACGCAAGAGGCATTGTTTATGATCTTTTGTATTTTTCCTTTTGTTATTTTTATTGGTCCTGATAGACCATATATGCATATAAGCTTTTGGTACAACAGACTATGCATTTTATTGATCCTAGGTGTACAAGATATTAACTACTTAAATGTGGTGTGAGTTATTAATAAGTATATGGGAAATATTTTTATATGCCACGTATGCACAGCTCATTGGACAAAAAAAATTTGAAGTCCGGTTCCGCATCTGGCCCCATATTATAAATTATTATTTTGACTTCAGTTTGAGGCCATAGGTAATCTCACGATTACTGACCAGTTATGACCTTAATCCATAGGGGTGGATTTGGGTCATGAAACTAATCCTTTTGAGAAAAAGGTAGAGCTCACCTAGAACTTCCATTTGATCGGAGCAAAGTCTATGTTTGACTCCATTGAAGTTTCAACCTTGCTCTTGCTTGTCTTCTAACCTGAGGTAGGGATTTCTGCACACTTTTGCATGGTTTTTAACTTAGTTATTTGATTTTCTAAACAATGTTGTGATTTGGGAATTTTGAACAAAATCTAGGGTTTTGTTTAAAATTCAAAAGAGGGATTTTCAAAGGTGTTCTTGGATATGATTGTGGATTTGTAAATATGGTTGATTTGTGATGAAATGATGGATTTTTATCCTTGGAATTGATTTTTAAAGGAATGGGATTTTACCCCAAAATGTGAATATTTGATTTTGTAAAGATGAAATGGAATTGTGTTAGATTTTATGGAATTAGAACGATGATGATGGTGGTGGTGGAGTTGAATATGCATTATCACCCCTATCTTGAAATTTTGGAAAGTTGATCTTTATTGGAAATTATCTATCTGTTTTGGGCTATCGATGGATGATAGATATGATTGTTGTGGAAATTGTATAAGAATTAGGAGAATTGAAACTAATTTCTCATCTATTGTGTTGAGCATTTGTTCCATACATAACACATTAAAAATGTATATTGTTTTGAGAAAAAATAGATGAATACCTTGGTGAATCTGGGTAAGGGGTGTGGTTGTGGTATTATTGTTGGCCTATGTGTCCTTGGCGAAAGTTCAGAAACCTGCGCGGTTAGGTACCGAGCCTTCCAGTTAGTACCGATAAAAATGGCAATTGGAAGTGCTTGTATAGCTTACTTCCAGACACATACCTAGATATTCTCAGTATTTTATCCACTGCCCTGTTTTCTATTATAAAGAAAGTGATTTCATGAATTGTGATATAATTTGGCATTGCATGGTTTGGGACAGAGATATAAAATGTTTTAGCATGAGTATTGCATATGCATTCACCTTATATCTTTGTTAAGATTCATACACTGTGTTAGAGTATCTCTATTGGATTTTGGCTCACCCTATGTGGATAACCATTTTCAGGTGCTGATGATATACCTGCACCATGGTCGTAACTTGGAAGGATGTGGAGCCGAGAGCTTCTTGTTTTGTTTTTGTTGCAATTATTTTGTACAAGCCTAAGGCTTTATTTGTATTGAGTTTGAACTGACTTTTGTTGTAAACAAGCATCTTCTTGGGAAACTGTAGCCATTAGGGCATTTACATATCTGTTTAACTTTTATTTCAAACTAGTAACATGTGGCACATGCATTTCTTCATAGTCATTTCACTAAGGAGGTTTATGTAAGTCAACCACCTGGTTTTGAGGATTCTACTCATCGATCATACATTTGCAAGCTTAATAAAGCTCTTTATGTACCCAAATAGGCTCCTCGCACTTGGTACAGTACTTTGTCTTCTCATCTTATTTCCCATTGGATTTCACAATAGCTCTTGCGATACTTCTTTATTTATTCATCACACCTCCACTTCTCTTACTTTTCTTTTAGTGTATGTTGATGATATTCTCATCACATGGAATAATTCTTCTCACATTGCCTCTCTAATTCAGCAACTCAATTATGTGTTTGCTTTAAAGGATCTAGGCCCTATTTCCTACTTTCTTAGTATCAGTTGATCATACTCCTTCATGGTTTTTCCTTTCACAACAAAAGTATGCTATTGATATCCTTAATAAAGCTAGCATGCTTGATTGCAAGCCTTATTCCTCTCATTTGTCCCTTAAATCTTCTTATACTCCTGATTCTTCTCTTTATTTTTCTAATTCTTCAGCACTTAACCATTACTTGACCTGACCTTGCTATTTCAGTGAATCAAGCTTGCCAACATATGCACAATCCTACAAATGGTCATTTTAGTGCTATTAAGAGGCTACTTCGATATCTTAAGAGTACTTTTTCTCATGGCTTGAGGTTCAGGCCTGGTTCTTTTGATCTTCAAGTGTTCTCAGATGCTGATTAGGCTAGTGATTCAAATGATCGAAGGTCTATCTTTGGGTATTGAGTGTTCCTTGGCCCAAATCTTAATTACCAAG
Source organism: Camellia sinensis (assembly GCF_055761805.1). Lineage (NCBI taxonomy): Eukaryota > Viridiplantae > Streptophyta > Magnoliopsida > Ericales > Theaceae > Camellia > Camellia sinensis. The sequence continues at coordinate 72,203,579 of NC_138970.1, read as the reverse complement.
AAATAGCCTACTGTTGCTCAATCATAAACTGAAGTTGACTATAGGGCTTTAGCCCAAGCCACAGTTGAAGTCCCCTGGATTAAAATACTTATTGTTGATATGAAAGTTCCTCCTTTCATTCCCATCACTTGGTGTGATAACATTTTCGCTATATCGCTTGCCTCTAATCTTGTTTTTCATGTCAGAACAAAACATGTCATGGTACGTATTTTATTACTCGGATAACATTACCAATATTCATTAATTAACTCCATTTACAAATGACAATTCATCTTTTGATGAATTGATGAATAAATAAATATACATGTTCCCTCTTGTTACACAACAGTGTCATTTACATACAAATAAAAGAAATGACCTAAGGCTTACATCCATATTACATACAAGAAAAACAATGATCTCTGAACTACAAGTATATCTTACAACCTCAAAATAAAATCATAAGACTGCACAAGAAGGAAATTCCATGTCCTGATATTTGAAATCTTCAATTACCTGTGAAGTTCATCAATGTGGGATGAGCACTAATGCCCAGTAGGAATCTCATAGTTCTAAAATAATAACTAACACATAGATAGAAATGATGATGCATGCAGGGTGATACTATATAGTAAGGTGACGTTTTGTATGCCCAAAATATTATACGTAGAGTATCATTTTCTCAAAATTCATTTGAACATTCAAGAAAACTTTCTACCATAAATATTATCTTTCATCATCAGAAAAACCATAAATCTTCTTTGAAAACAATTATACGTAAGAAACAACATCACTTTAAATTTATTAATTCAATTCCAAGACATTCCTCATTTCATTTCCATTTTACATTTCACAAATACTATAACTCTGTAACATTAAAGTCCAAGTTCCCCTTATATTCAAAAACAATTGTCCTACACTCTATTCCCACTTGTCTATCTGTTACATCACATCAATATTTCTATCATCAATAGTAATTCAACTTAAATCAAGAATATAAACCCCTTTCAATTCAATTTCCCAAATATTTACAATTGATTTCAAATCCCTCTTTCAAGTAAACATTCGTCTTCAATTTACGAAATAAATCCTCAACTTGACTAAAAACCCACTTTAGACCAAAATTTCGAATCTAAGGTTTTTAAGAAAATTAGGGCTTTTTATCTTTTTTTCACAAAATCTCCAAATCATCATAGATTACTCATCAATTCGTCAAAATATTCAAAACATTTCAAACTTGAGTGAAAGCCCCCTTTTTCTCTTTTATATATTTCAAAACAAAATTTCAACTCATACATAGCTATAACTATGAAGATACCACATAAACACACAAAATCATAGATATACAACGATAAAGTTATTCCTACTTCGTTCTTTTCTCATTTCCTTTCCTAAAACATTTTATTAAGAAAACTCATCATTTATAAGATTAAAGGATTCATCCCTCATAAAATCATTCTTCACAAGTTTACACAAGGTTCTTCATTTTTACTTAAACTTCCAAGCCAATTATACTACAATTACCATAAGTCCACAATCCTTAACTCAAATTGATATTACTATTATTCACAAAATAAAACTTATAATCTTCATTTATGGCACAAAACAACCTGGTGAGTTCATCATCATCAACCTCTTACCCAATTACCATTTCATTTTCCATTCTTTTCAAGTAATTTCTATATGCATTTTTTCTCTATACAAAATCACACAACAAATTGTAATTTCATAAGTTCATTACAAGTCATACACATTATCTCCGACTCAACACATTTCTTAACACATTCCACCTTTTGCCGGCTTGACGCTGCGGGATAGCAAGCACCCGACATTCATGTTTTTCCACATTTGTCGACTCGATACGGCGAGGCAATTGGACACCCAAAACTATTTCTTTCTCCATATTTTTTTGGCTTGATACGGTGGGGCAATTTGACACCCAAAAATATTTCTTTTTCTACATTTTCCGACTCTAGAAATGGCGGGGACGTGGACACCCAAAACCATGTTTTTCTACATTTGCCGACTTTAAAAATGGCGGGCTCGTGAACACCCAAAAATATTTTCCCACATTCGTCCAGCAATATGTGCAGAACCCAACCCAACACAACTCAACCCAACTCAACACAACACAACTCAACTCAAGTCAACATAACTCAATGCATTTCTTAAATCTCCACTTCATCATTTTATCACAAATCTCATATCATCAATACAATTCACAATTCAAAATCCCCAAACTCAATCTCATCTCATAGCACAACTTAGAATATCAACAATAAGAGTTCAATTGCAATTTTTACATGGATTTTCCAAACATTTTCAAAATTCAATTAAACATGGATATGTGCAATTTAACATCTCAACGTCATGATGCCACTTTCAATTTAAGCAAAAACCATCAACCACTTTATGAACCAAACTAGGGTTTTGGAAGAAATTGAAGCTTTTCACATAAACACTTTTTATTCCAACTCTTCTATTCATCATTCACTCAAAATCATAACCCAACCCAAAAAGGTAAACCCCAGAACATCAAACCCAAACCCCCAATCTCATGATTTATCAGAAAATGCATAAAAGATAAATTTTGTATAAGGAAAAATACCACAAAGCTATCCATAAATGAAAGTATTGAAAGAGAACCATAAATCTGTACCTTAAAAGAAGAAAAGATGAGAAAACCTCTAAACATATGGCTCAACGCTTGGCGCAAGACCTACATATCACACATAACATGTACTTGAAGATTTAGAACATAAACAATGCAACAAACGGCTTAAACCTAACTCTAACCTTATGCGTAGTTCAAAACATTGCTAACATGCTCTTAGAGTGCTAAAATGTAAGTTATAGATGTCCCGAGGGGTCCCATATGCAAGAAACATGAAAAACATGATCAATTGAAAACTTAATCCATGAATCAAGCCTAATTTAATGATTTCTTCTTCGTAAATTTGAACATAAAACTCATTGTTAAAATATTCTTCTCAAACTCAAATTAACCAACCTCAATAGAGTCCCAAAGCTCCAAAAATAAGTAAAATAATTTCAATTGAGAGAATAACTCAAGATTCAAAATAATCTCCCAGTTTTTTTATTCGTAAATTTAACATGAAAACTCATCTTTAAAAATCATCAACAAACTTCAAATTCCTTTCATATAATGAGTCATAAGGTTCTAAGAACATGTTAGATAACATCAATTGAAATATTTATTCAAGATTCATAACAAATTTTCAAAATCTTTCATTCACTATATTAAACATAATGAAACTTTCTTAAATCTTCAAATACACATGCAATAAATGCTATAAACACAATCAATGCAAGATTTCTACCTTAAATCTACAATAAATGTAATGATACATGGATGATTGTCAGTGATTGCATGAGAATCCATCTATTCCAAACCCTAGCATAGAAAACTCATGAAACCTCTCCTCAAAACTTCCATATACATGCAATTGATCTTACAAAACAAGATTGATACGTGATTTCTCTCATAAAATCATGAAAAATGCATGAATATAAGGATGAAACAGAAGATGGATGCATGAAGTCATCTCTCTCAAACCCTAAATTGCAAAGTTTCATGAACTTCTCTACAAAACCCAAAATACAAGCTCTAGTATGTGAATCCATGCAAAACAAGATCAAAACAAGAAAAAGATGGAAAAATCTTACCATAAGATGAAGAAAAAAAAAAGCCCTAACTTCTCCTCTTCCTCCTCTCTCTCTCTAAGCTCTCAGCATAAAACACACAAGCTAACACCAACTCACTCTACATCTCTATTTAACCCAAAAAGATGACTAAATCATCCAAACAAGGCCTTAACTTACCAAATTAAAATTAACATAAAAAAAACTCATCAAACGAATTAAATATAATTAATCTAATCATATGCAACCCTTAATTACACAATTAAACCTAAATTAGGTTCATACCGATTACATTACAATTATTCAGTCATATTTAAATTACTGAATCAAAAACTTATAAAAATATAAATTTTGCAATTAAACATGAAATAATCATTTATATATAAATTTGATAGCTATAAATTAATCTCACACAAGTCAATTTAGATTGTGAAGTCTTGTTCAAAATTTCTAAATCAATCTAAAAATTAGCGAATCAGAAAAATTTGCCTATCATAAATTAAATTCTCATGCATGTAATTAAACATGAGACTTGACTCATATGCGAATATCGTGATTATAAATCAATCCTATACATGACAAATTAAATATTTAAGCTCTCATATTAACTCTTTCAAGTCGGAATTAATCTCTTTATCACATAATTCACACAACACTTATACTAACACATGAAAAAGTGATTATCACAAGGCTAATTAACGATTAAATAATCAACTAAGAAAAAGCAAGGTCGGGGTGTTACAAAACATATAGAGGTTGATTATCATTTCACACGACAGAAGGTGGCTCAACATTTGATTCACATCCAATACATTCCTTCCTTAGATCAAATAGCTGATATCCTTACAATGCCTCTTTCTCTATCGCATTTTCATTATTTACAATCCAAACTCATGGTGGTTCCCTCCACCATCAGTTTGAAAGAGTTGATCAAACGGTCCATAAGCTGCAGCAGTAGCAAGCATCAAGTATGTCAAGAGCATGATGAAAAGAGAAGCATAACTAATAGTCCAACTATACAAGAGGTTGTTAGTATGAGTTAGTTAGTTAAGCTAGTTTGTTAGACAAGCACGTGTGTATTAGATATAGTTTAGTATATGTAGATTGTGTAGGATATTTTGTATAAATACTGTGGGTGTATTCTTTAGAGTTAATCATTGGCAAATATTTTGTGTATTAGATTTTCTTCAGCACCTACACAATTATGAAATCAAAATGAAGGTCCACTGTAACAAGGAAGATTGCAGGGTATATAACGCTTTTTTGTTGTTCTTGCCAATTTGAAAGTTTCTACTTAAATCCAAATGGGTCACTACCAAATGAATTGAAATGGGTTTACCTTCAAATTACACCCAGGTTCGCTATATACATATATACTTACAATTACTGAAAAGAGTTAATACTGAATAGAGAAGTAAGTGACTCATTTAAACAATTACTGAGGATAGTTAATACAGAATAGAGGAGTAAGTAACTTATAAGTAATTAATACTAAAAATAAAAGTAAGTGAGTTACAATGTTGTATTGAAACTTAGAAATAACTTCAGAATACATATTACAAAATATTTAATGTTTAATATAGGTTAAAAGGGTATTTGAAAATTCGATAAGAGTTCCCTCATTTTCTTTCCTGCTTCGATTAATGGTTGAGGAGGTCTTTTATAGAGAGAGCCAATGATTGTGTTGTATGTGATCTGATAAGAGAGAACCAATGACTGTGCTGTATGTGATTTGATAAGCGAATTTGACTGGAAAGTAGCATGTGAAGGCACATGGGTGTTGGTTGCTGCTTTCGATGCTACTTTTGGTGATTGACTGAGTGACTGAAGCACATGGTTGTTATCTGCTACTTTTGACTATGTCTGATTTGTAAATAGTGAACAGTAAAATCGATCGATGGGGAATCTATATATATATAAGTAGATTTTCTCAGAAGAAGAGTATTGACTGAAGCTTATATATATATATATATATAATCTAATTACTGAATTAGGTATATGGGTCTTAAGCATCTTGCAATTGTGAACCATATGGATCGTGACTAGTTGAGGCTTCAGAAGAGCCTGATTCTTCTGAGGCTTCATCTTCAATTTGTGACTTTGCTTGGGCCATTAATTACTTTTCCATTTTAATAAGTTCATCACTGGTAGTTGACTTGGGCTTGGACTTGGATGATTTAGGTTTGGAAGGCCTAGAGTCGGATGTTGGGCTTCCAAGTTTGACTGTTGTAAGGGGAAGTGCGCTTCCTTGAGTGACTGGAGCAATAATCTTTGGGACTGTAGGAATAGGAATGCTGATTGGGAATTCCTGTTTGACTTGTTCAATAATGTGATGGTGTTTGAATGCATTCCACCATTTGACAAAATGTTGTCAAATGACTATGTTTTTAGAAATACCATATGTACACACCCCATTTTTGACCACTCTTAAGACTTGGGCGCCACTGATTGATCACTCGATACAGTGCAAACGTTCGATTTCTTCAACAAGAAGAGTTTCTAAATCCCAACCTTACACCCCATTTTGACCAAAACTATTTTAGACCTTAAAACCCGCTTTTTCAAAATATTTTTGAAAATGTTTCCACGATGTTCTGGGACTCTCATTTCATTTAAAATATTGCACTTTTCGGTAAATCGAGCAAGGACAAAGTGGAAATAAATGGAAGGGAGGTGAACTTTTTGAAAAATCTTTAAAAACATCTTATTTTTAGGTTTGGAGTTGAAGAAAATAGGAGGAGATAGAAGAAAACTAGTTAAGGAGGAAGTTGGGTATTAATCCGTTAGGATAGAAATGAGCAGCCTTCACTAAAATAGGCATAACTCTTTGAAAACTTAGAATTTAGATGTGAGGTTTCCACCATTGGAAATTAGACTTCCAGGGCTTCAATTTAGACTCAAGAATGACCTAAAACTAAGTCCGAATGAGGGAGATATGCTCGTTTGAAGTCGGGCTTGGAAGCAGATTTTTGCCTGCCGACTACTAATGGCTTGCCACCCACTAATAGTAGTTGGCAACCCACTTTTAGTGGCCTATCAGCCACTTGTGTAAAAAGCCATTTTTTTGCAGATATTTGTTGCCAGTTGTTCCCCCACTGCACCAGCTATTCTTATACAGATATTTCTGAGATAGACACATGGTTTTCTATATATAGAGGACCTCCCCTCTTGCTTTCAAGGTTAGAAAAATTTAGGAGAGAGAAAATATTTTTGGGGAGCAAATTTTGAAAAATTCCTCTATCTTTACAATTCTCTCTCTCTCTCTTGCAACTTGCATAGCCTTTGCCTAAACACTCTAAGCCAAACCTAGAGAGCTTCTTGCTGAGATGATTTGAGCTTGAATTTGAGCTCTTGAGGCACTTAAGAGTGTGAAATTAGTGATTTGTAACTCAAAAAAGCATTCCTCTTCAAGAGGTATACCTTCTAGTCTTTTTGTACCATCTCTACACCACTTGTTTTCTATCTTTTCTTTCTGTTTTTTAGTTATTTATTACCTGTCTTTTTGGGCTGAAACATGTGGTTTAAGGCCATTAAAGGTAGACGGGTAGACAACCCTTCTTTGAACCTTGCTTCTAAGGCCATTGCCCTTGTGTTTTCCACCTTCTCATTAACTGTTTTTGAGCTTTTCACCACTGATTTTCAGAGGTTTTTCAAAGGCAAAAATCATGTTTTGATGTCCCAAAAGTGGAGGGGTTAGTCTCCCCTCCTTGTGCTTGCTTACTAGCTTATCTTGCTCCCTATTTTAGCTAGTTGTTTTAGTTATTTTTGTCCTAATTCTAGCACTTTTTTGGACTATTTTTATGTGTTAGCTTCATTCATACTTTTTATAGTATGCTTATAGTGTAATGGTCCTCATAGGCTTGGTGGTTTAGGCCTTTGCCACCAACCTATTTGAGTTGATTGTATTTATTTCTTGCTTTCCATACTTATGTTCACCTCTAAGCATCTCTGCAACCTCCATCATTTCTTAGTTTTTCCTTTGCTTTGAGAGTTGTTTCAAACCAATGGCTTGTTTAAGTTTGAGATAGAGGTATTGCTGTTAATGGTTTAATCCCTTTGGGGGTTCATTACCAACGGCATGACACTTCTCTCATGCCTAAAACAACATTTGGTTTGGTACTTCTCTCCATTAGTGGAGTTAAAGCTCATTTTTTGACTTAATTGATTAAGGAATGGATGGTAATTAAAATGAAGTAATAAAATTGGGACTAAAAGTGATGCAAGATAATAAAATCAACTTGGTTTCAATCGGACGTTAATTGAACCCATTGAGTCTTGGTTGTTCCATACTTGTTAGTGATGTAAACGGTTCAAGAGTCAACGTCAACCACTTCCCTTGATCAATCCATGATAGGGAGGAGGTTTTATTAGTCTTTCATTATGTATTTATTGAAATTATGTCCCTTGATTCATAAGTCATCATGCAATGAAATTGCGTTGATTGATGATTTACAAATCAAGCCTACTCCTCATTTGACCTGTTTGATGATAAGGAGAGGCAGGGTGGACAAATATCCCCTGAGAATACTCTAGTTTGTGCTCTGTTTGTCCTCTGTTATTGCTGGACAGAACCAACATTAGTAGCCGGTATGCCACTTTTTCTGGACGGCAACCCACTATTAGTGGCCTGCTGGCTACTACTTCTGGGTTGCCAGCCATTTTTCCAAGGTAGGCAGTGCCCTTTTTCCAGCAGAGCAGAGTAGAGCAGAAGCTGAGGTGAAAAAACAGTGCATTTTTCCAACTGTGACTGTGCAACAGAGGCATTCCGATAGCAAAATAGAGAGCATTATCTGGTGGAAATCCGCATCCATGCATGAGTCGTCCCTCGGTTCTCGGGATCCATCAAGATGATGTTGTAATTATGCTTGGAGTAGAGGGCTTGTAACTAATTAGTTAGAATAGCTATATGTTGTACTTATTTATTTGGTTATAATAATTAGTTAAGTAGCTTAGCTAATTTATTTATTTGGATTTGTAATAGTTAGTTAATTAGGTAATTAATTAGCTAGGTTATTCATTCGGACCCTCCTGTGCGAGGGCAAACATGTAATATTTGTGTGTCTTCTAACCCCACATCTTTCTCCCTTTTATTTATCCGCTTATGATGGATAGGATAGAACATCATGTTTCTTTTAGCATTTCCCATGTTTGCATCCACTTGTTTTGCATGCATCAAGGCTCAGTTCATCATTCTAACAAAGCATTGTAGTTTACATGCTTCGTTGAAAACGTGTTAAACCACATGCTATCAAATTGATTCACAAGTCATAATTAGTAACTGAGCCAATTAGATGCATATCACATGTGTTGCATTAGCCATGTTGCATTAATTAAGAGCATGCATTTTTTCTAGCTCTTTTGTTTCTTTTGGCTCGCCTCAGAGTACTAGGTGAGCATTTTTGTGCTTTAGCATATCGCATGTGTGTGATTGTTGTCGTGTCTAGTATGCTTGCCATGAGGCTAAGTGCTTAGTTGATAAATTGCTTGAATGCCCGTGGATGAAGGCTAATTGCTTGAATTGGAATAATTTAAGTAAATGTGCATATGAGATCACTTTTTCAAAGTGATACATATTCGAAACAATTTTCAAAACAATCATGAATCAAAGTGTTCTAATTTTTGCAAATTAGTCTATACTCATGTGTGCATCACATAGTAATGCTAGCCTAATAACCTAAACAAGAGTATATAATGTAGATAAGAAACACATCATGATTAATACAGGCTGATCTTTGATCGGGTGAGTGGGGTGCTCAAGTAATGACCATCCCCTCTCATACCTAAGTTCCCGAGCCGAGACAATCTTGGTGATGACGGACACGTGGCCTTTGACACGAGTCATGGGTTTCCTAAATTTTTTAAAAATATTTAGGTGGCGACTCTGTATCTGGCAAAACAGCCCATTTTTGGCATTTTTTATTCAAAATATATTTTCCAAAAGATTTGTCGAATTTGGACTCTTTGGTGTTTATCAGTTTCACATTGCACTTGTGAGATTAGATTTAGAACCATGAGAGTTCGAACTGTAGGGCTTATCATATCCGAAAGAAGCACGAAAAGTTGAGCTACACCATATTGCTATTTGAATATGTAAGGGACTTTGCATTTGGACATAAAAAGAGGCAATATAGAAAATTGACTCTTATATTAATTGGTTGGATAAACTGATGAAAAATAGTTGACTTGATCAATGATCATGGAAGGAAAGAGCTCTAGGATGGCACCATGTTAAGACCACCATCTCAAAAACCAAGAATGGAATTCTAACTTCAGTTTATGATCAAAAGAAAAAAACCAAGAATGACTAAAAGACTCATTTGATGCAAGAGGACTTTAAACCATGTATCAATGTAATCAGAATAACTATATTAGATCAAATGATTAGAGAGATCTAATAGTAGAAAGAGAAGACCTCTATAACGATCCTGGTTTAGACCCGACCCGTTTATTGTTTTGGATTAGTGATTCCTTGTCGCGATGGCTGTTCATGCCTTCTTTCATCTTATCCCCTGTTAATTTGGTTCACGTAGTGTTGTTGTTGCGTTTGGAATAGGTTGGAAGTTAGTTTTTCAAAACTGCTGCTGCCTAGATTTTGGCTTGTTTGCTTGAGTGAACTTTGAGAACTTCCAGTACTTTTGCAGGTCTACAAAACTACTGGAAGTATGGCATTCCTCACTTAAGCGGTGTTTCTTGCCCTCGAGCAGTCCTTCTTGCGCTCGACCGGTGTTTTGGATCTCTCAGTACTTTTGCAGGCCTGCAAAAGTACTGGGAGGTGGTATTCTTATCTCGAGTGCTCACTTTGTTTGCTCGAGCGATTTCAATTATTGTGTCGGGTCGCTAAAGCGACCATTCCTACAATTGATCGGTCTACGTGTACATTAATTTTGAAAAGTCACTTTTTGAGTCATTTTCTCATCTCTCTCTCTCACTTTCTAAACATTCTAAAACCTCAGATTTTCTTCATCTCTCTAGAAACTATCTTTACACCATAAATATACAATCATCCATTGATCTCTATACCCTAATTGTGATAACCTTGTCCCGCGTTATGTTGATTAATCTTAATTATGATTGTGATTATGTGCTCGATATGATTTTGGGTGCGATTTATATGATTATATGTGTTTTTGAATTTCTATCTGTTCACCGTAGGAAGATCTATTTGATTTTCTGCTATAAAATTTAATTAAAGGCCGTAATGGTGACTAAAACTGAAATTGACTGTATTTTTGCAATTAGCATGATTTTTAGAGCCTATGGTGAAATTTGATTTAAAATTTATTTGGATCAAAATAATTAGATTAAACTGATTGAATTAGGCACAATTAATTAACCTTAATCAAGTTTAACTAGGCAAGCCCATAAATAGGCCTATATACACTTAAGTTTACTCCTTGAGCTCATTTTCTTCCAACATCGCTGAGATTTCACTGGAGAGAGAGAGAGAGTGAGTTGATTGTAGAGAGAGAGGGAGCACAAAATTGGAGCTTTGAACTAAAAGCTTAGGAATTTGGAAGCTAGGCTCGAGAAGTAGCTAGGAATTGGAAGGTTAGAGCTTCTAGGTGAGTAATTGAACTCAAAATCATGAGTCTAAGTTTATAATTAAGTGAGTTCAAGTAAGATGTGCAGTTACGAGCAAGGGTTGAGTTGATTATAATGAATTTGAAGTCAATATAACCATGCATGTAGAAAGCTGCCATGGAATTGCATAACCAAGCATGTATCATGTTAAATATGAAAAATTGAGTACCAAATCATATATGCAAGCATAATTTTGTTGAGGTTCATAATAATAAGCATCGTTTGTGCCATTTGAAATGGTATTAGAGTCTATATTACACATGCATGCATAATCCATGTAGTTATGAAACTTGGTTGGATATGTTTTGAAGTTGCCAAGAAGAATATGAAATTATTTAAGAATTGGATCATGGTTTTAGGCAATTGGTCTCAAATTACCTATATTCCCATGCTACGTAATGTCCTTCCCTGTTTTTGTACCAAAAAACACGAGCTTTGGACTTTGGAACATCAAGTTTGAGCTTCAAATACAATTTTGGAAATTCCAGAATTCGTCGTGTCCGCTCGAGCGTAAAAATCAAGCTCTCAGAAGTTTTGTAGACATTGGTGTCCACTCGAGCGATAATAATTGCACTCGAGCGCCCAGTCACATGTTTTGATTGTTGGCTCAAGCGCCCAATATCACGCTCAAGCGCAAAAATGAGGCAACCAGTACTTCTACAGACCAAAGGGGTCCGCTCGAGCGGGAACATCTACGCTAGAGCGAAGAGCCCTGTTTCTGAAATTTTGAAAAGTCGTTTTGTGTTTTGTCCTCCTTTCTCTTTCATTCCTAAGCACTCTTAGGCATGCGTTGAGTATTGAAAATGACCTAAAAGGATAAGAAAGAAGCCTAAGAGAAATAAATAAATAAATTAAGAACGGATTGAATCGCTTGTGACCCAATATGTTATAAAATGTGTAGGGTCGAGCGCAAGGACAAATCCATCGGCAGAACACTATGAGTAATATCTTAATAATGATACTTTGAAGTATGCCACCTTCCAAATGCTTACTCCTATATAAGCTTCATGGATTTGTTAATTTGAATTGTGAACAAATATTCGTTACGTTAATAGATGATTGGGCCAAAGGCCATTTGATGTGAACGATTGGGCCAAAGGCCATTTGATATAGATTATTGGGCCAAAGGCCATTCGATATGAACGATTGAGCTAAAGGCCGTTGGATATGGATGATTGAGCCAAAGGCCGTTTGATATGAATGATTGGGCCAAAGGCCGTTTGATATAAATGATTGGGCCAAAAGCCGTTTGATATGAATGAATTGGGCCCAAGGTCATCTGACATGAATGAATTAGGCTCGAGGCCAATATGTCATCATCTACGCCGATCCCTCTCAATCCTAATATGGGGTAATGGAAGGCAACCTGGCTCGAGCTGCTTAGCGCACGTCCATTGATATACCAGGCGGGCATGGTGCGATATAGTTAGTTTGAGGAGTGGTTCAGGGGGGCTGAGCCCGAGACGATTGAGGAGATGAAGCAGTATGCTAGGGGCTTCCTCATGTTCTTCTTCGGTACCACCTTGTTTTCGAACAAGTGGAACACCTTGGGCCTGTATTTGCTGAGTGCCTTGGTGGTCCTCCCTCGAGTTCAGTTTTATGATTAGGGCGAAGCCGGCCTCACCACATTGTACGGGTATATGAGTTTTTCTTCTTGTCTGCAAGGGACTTTGGTTGGAGGCTATTGGCGAGCTTGGGAGGTACACATCTCAATTCTCTCTTTACACTTTACAATTTCTATTCAGCACTTCTTACTTTATCTTTGTTCCACACATGTGTTTTCTGCTTTGCACTCTCTGCATCTGTTCATACTGTGTTGATTATATACCTCTGCATTCTTTCTACAATTATGGGTATACGCATACTTCCCAGCTCTTGCCCCAGAGCCTATAGATGAGGTTCCATTGACAGTCCCCTTTTCTTGGGTATACGACGGCTAGTTTCACCGTAGGACTCGTGAGTCCTTCATGTTTTTTCGCCAATATTTTGACATGGTAGCAGCGCACGAGGTAACCTGAAACAAAGTCATCATTTTTTCTTTACAGCTGTTTTCATCCATATATTAGCAACTGACAGCGACTAATAACCTGTTCACCTTCCATTTCAGATCACATGGCAGCCCTGGGCCTTGATACAGATATGGCTTCAAGCCTAGTACCGTGCGGCTTGGGGTATTTCCCGCAATCACATCCTTCTTGAGGGCCTGATCTCCTGAGCCTGGTTCCTAGGCAGGCGCTTCTTGAACCAGACCATGGACCTGCCTGCCCCATTCATACCGATGGCACCACCAGTATCCATGAGAGCAACAGACAAGCTATCTGCTAACGAGGTGATCCAGTTCATGGTAGGATTTGAGGTAGAGTATCTTCGTGTAGAGGGCGACTACGCGACCTTTATCTAGACACACTTGATGTCACCTCTGATTAGTGTTCGCGAGGGTCAGGGCATGAGAGCTCTTGTCACGAGGGTGAGACGCAGAGAGACTCAAGCGAGCAAAGCTCGTAGTAGAGGGGCTTCCCAGGTGAGGCAGGGGACCGGGTGGCCAAAGCTGCCCACTTCACTTACCTGCTGGCGGTATACTAGGGAGGCATATCAGATCCCGATTGAGCCCGCAGCAGCTAGGCATAGATACACCAGAGCCCAGGATGCACCTCCAGTATGTAGCATATTTTTAGTTTTTCCATCTCTTTCTGATAGTTGTTTGTTCTGGAAATTAACCATTCCCAATGCATTTGCAGGCACCCCCAGGATACACTGAGGATCTGCTGGAGCTATTTGCCTCATTCGAGGGCATGATATTGAGGAGGGGGGCACTACTCGGCTTCTACGGGATTCAGGTAATTTTTTAGTTTTCTTACATCCAAGTCATCAAATTCCCACTGACACACTAAAATTGACATGAGAACTTCCCCATACTACACTAATACACTACACCCGAAGTATTGCACTTTCATACTGCATTCATTCTCTAAAACATTGCACTTCCATATTCTGCCCCATACTTGCATCTGATATACATATTGTGGCTGACATAAGACAACTTCCTTTTCAGGTCCCACCCATACCGGGTGCGCTAGCAGGAGCAGCACCAAGACTGGCAGTGCCTTCTCCAGTGGCAGGAAGAAAGAGACAGGCTCCAGCACTTGTCTCCAGCACGCAGCCAAAGATGAAGTCAAGCTAGCTGCACCCGAGCTGAGAGTGGCCCTTTAGAGCCTGTTCTGAGCGATGATGATGCTGAGACCAGCGAGACCGAGGAGGCGGCGAGTCAGTATTCAGAGTTGTCAGAGAGCAGAGACGATGACACTGGCTCAGGTTCTGAGAGTGGGGATGCAGATGCCGAGGAGGGCTCCGAGGCGGGGAGTGGAGATGACTCTGGTTCAGACTCTGATCTAGATTCAGATAGTGGCGCTGATGAAGACAGTGCTGCAAAGTCCACTCCGCCGAGGAAGAGAACGAAAAGGGCCTCTAGATTTTGAGATGGATAGTGCTAATTTCTGTATTTTTGCTTAGTTTCTTTTGGTTTATAGTGTTGGCGCATTGTATAGCCTCAGACGAGTTTTTGTTTTCTTTAAAAAAACTAGTACTGCACTTTTGTAAAAACTACCATGATCGGAATAAAAACCAGCTTTCATTTGAAAAAGTGTTGTACTTTGCATTATAAGCACTGCATCGCATGAAAATGAGATTGAATTTGATAATGAAACTTGAACATGGCATTGGCACAACTCTCTTAATCGGGTAATGAATCAACCAACACAAAGAAAGTAATACAACTCTGTGAAACCCCGTATTTTTGAGGTATTAATATTTTAGTGAGAGGTATTGGTGGTAGTTTGGTGGTGAGATATTTAGATGAGAATCTAACTTATTTTCTCCATTTGTTTTATCTCTTTTTTTTTTCTCTCCACCTCATTATTCTTTATCTCCTTTGTTTTCTAAAAATTTTTTTTCATTATTCTTGGGCAGCAAGTAAATTTCCTTTCTTTGACCCCAACTTAGTACCATTGCATATATATATATATATATTTGTACCTCTTATTCATCAAATCTTTTTTTACACAATATCTATGGAATTTGTACACAAAATAAATAGGAAAATCTCCCCAAATCTTGAGCGCATGGCTAGCCATCATACCTCCTAGGCCATAATCGTTGTACTTTAGTACAAACAAATCCCTTGAAATCTTGGAGCAATGATGACCTTGGTACCAATTCTAAATATATACATTGGGAATATGTCCATAGTACACATATATTGAATAAAATATTCTCCATTTCCCTTCCCCATAGCCGGCCAACCTAGGAGAGCGTGAGGGATCAATTCTCAAGGCTTGTAATCATGGCATTCTAGAAGCAAAAGTACCAAGTACACCCCTTTCTTGCCCACCAAGTAAACTTTATTTTATTATTTTTCCTTTTCTTTTGTCCCAAGTATCCTTGCCTATAAATTGAGCTCACCTCTCAACCATTTCTATCATTCTTCTTCTTGGTCCATCCATATCTCTATCTCTCTCATTTTGTTCTCTCTTAAATTATAGAAATTTTGAGTTTAGATTAAGAGTGTATAGAGTGAGTGTAAGCATTTTCGTAAAGGATGAGAGTTGTAGATTTTGTGAAACCTTACATACCTTATGCCACTTTGGAGATTCATGGAGAAAGATCGAGATTCGAGTGTTGGAGATAGTGGAGATTGATTTGAGGTAATTCGGTAGTATACAATATGCTTCCCTAAATTCTCTTTGCAAAGAGTTTATTTTTAATTCCCATAAATTTGTGCTCCTCTTGATTATTCTGATCGTTTGATAAATTCTGTGGAATTATTCATTGTTGATTCATTTGATTACTCTAGTCATTTGATGAACTCTGTGTAGTTATTCTGTGTTGAAAATGTTGATTTGTCTGGCTAAATGACGTGGAAGTGCTCCGTACATGGATCGAGTGGACCTTGCCAATATGCTCTGTACCAATAGCCCGGATAAGCGGTTGTGCTTGGGTGAGGAGGATGAAGCCAGTCACTGGTCATGTGCCGAGTAGGACCGGGTATTTGGTTCTGGATAAATTATCATATGTCAAGTTGACTTGTTTGTGCAATTTGGTAAATTGCTTGATTATCGAATCTAACCGGTTGTGTAATTGTTGGATCTTTGTTGATTTATTTTCTGTCCGAGCCTTGTTATTCTTGTTGTATTGTATACTTCCCGAATTAATTTATTTTTCATGCGTGGAGCAAAAATTTAGTGGCCATTGGAGTTGAAGCATCTAAAGAGATTATTTGAGTTGGAGTTTTTTTTTTTTTTAGTCCACAACTATATATTATTTTGGAGATTTGTATAATTTATGTTTTGGAGACATTTGAGTTAATTATTTATGGAGACGATTTGTATATTTGAGATTATGAGTTATCTACAAATTATAAATTTGAGATTGATTTGATTTTTTTAGAAGCCCAGAAGTCGGGGCGTTACAAAATGGTATCAGAGCGTAGAGATTAGGTCTTACATGAGATCTGTTATGTGATTAATAATTAGGTTCAATATTTGAGGTGAAATAAAAAAATAAAATCGTTGTTTATTTCAAAGTGCGTGACGAAAGCGTGTTATTCGAGGAGATAGTCGTTGTTAAATATCTTGGAGTATTAGAGATTGTGAATTTCGAAGACGAAATTTGTTTAAGGGGGATAGAATGTGAAACCCCGTATTTTTGAGGTATTAATATTTCAGTGAGAGGTATTAGTAGTAGTTTGGTGGTGAGATATTTAGATGAGAATCTAACTTATTTTCTCCATTTGTTTTATCTCTTTTTTTTTCTCTCCACCTCATTATTATTCATCTCATTTGTTTTCTGATATTTTTTTTTCATTATTTTTGGGCACCAAGTAAATTTCCTTTCTTTGACCCCAACTTAGTACCATTGTATATATATATTTGTACCTCTTATTCATCAAATCTTTTTGTACACAATATCTATGGAATTTGTACACAAAATAAATAGAAAAATCTCCCCAAATCTTGAGCACATGGCTAGCCATCATACCTCCTAGGCCATAATCGTTGTACTTTAGTACAAACAAATCCCTTGAAATCTTGGAGAAATGATGACCATGGTACCAATTTTATATATATACATTGGGAATATGTCCATAGTACACATATATTAAATAAAATATTCTCCATTTCCCTTCCCCATAGCCGGCCAACCTAGGAGAGCATGAGGGATCAATTCTCAAGGCTTGTAATCATGGCATTCTAAAAGCAAAAGTACCAAGTACACCCCTTTCTTGCCCCCCAAGTAAACTTTATTTTATTATTTTTCCTTTTCTTTTGTCCCAAGCATCCTTGCCTATAAATTGAGCTCACCTCTCAACCATTTCTATCATTCTTCTTCTTGGTCCATCCATATCTCTATCTCTCTCATTTTGTTCTCTCAAATTATAGAAATTTTGAGTTAGATTAAGAGTGTATAGAGTGAGTGTAAGCATTTTCGTAAAGGATGAGAGTTATAGATTTTGTGAAACCTTACATACCTTTTGCCACTTTGGAGATTCATGGAGAAAGATCGAGATTCGAGTGTTGGAGACGAAGGAGATTGGTTTGAGGTAATTCGGTAGTATACAATATGCTTCCCTAAATTCTCTTTGCAAAAAGTTTATTTTTAATTCCCATAAATTTGTGCTCCTCTTGATTATTCTGATCGTTTGATAAATTCTGTGGCATTATTCGTTGTTGATTCATTTGATTACTCTAGTCATTTGATGAACTCTGTGTAGTTATTCTGGGTTGGAAATGTTGATTTGTCTGGCTAAATGACGTGGAAATGCTCCGTACATGGATCGAGTGGACCTTGCCAATATGCTCTGTACCAATAGGCCAGATAAGCGGTTGTGCTTGGGTGAGGAGGGTGAGTCCAGTCACTGGTCATGTGCCGAGTAGGACCGGGTATTTGGTTCTGGATAAATTATCATATGTCAAGTTGACTTGTTTGTGCAATTTGGTAAATTGCTTCATTATCGAATCTAACTGGTTGTGTAATTGTTGGATCTCTGTTGATTTATTTTCTGTCCGAGCCTTGTTATTCTTGTTGTATTGTATACTTCCCGAATTAATTTATTTTTTAGGCGTGGAGCAAAAATTTAGTGGCCATTGGAGTTGAAGCATCTAAAGAGATTATTTGAGTTGGAGTTGTTTTTTTTTTTTTAGTCCACAACTATATATTATTTTGGAGATTTGTATAATTTATGTTTTGGAGACGTTTGAGTTAATTATTTATGGAGATGATTTGTATATTTGAGATTATGAGTTATCTACAAATTATAAATTTGAGATTGATTTGATTTTTTTAGCGGCCCAGAAGTCGGGGCATTACAAACTCGATAATCAAAATAGCAACAACTCGATAAAGAAAACAGTCTGATATACAACAAAACGACTCAATACAGACCTCGATTACCAAATCAACTCGATAAACAACTTAAAAACATCACAGCAAGCTTGCTAAAGTTAAAAGGACCCAAAACAAGACCTTAGAAGACACAAATAACGGAATAAAACTCCTGCATCCAACTGATTCTTCACAAAGGAGGACAACAGCCACAAAAGGAAGGCTGTCGGCCATGAGGGGTGCCCTGCCGGCCATCTATTCTTCTTGCCGGCCATCAATGAACCTCTACCGACCATCAATGGGCCTATGCTGGCCATCAATGAGCCTTGTCGGCCATCAATGTGTAGGACCTCGAAAATGTCGACACTTGGCTTCCACTCACTGCCTTATCTTCCACAAAAGCTCCAACTTCATGATTTCTTCATTTCAGCTACTGTGTTGCCACAAATGGAGCCATTTTTCATCGAAAAACTCTCCGACTGGATTGCAACTTTAGATGGCTAAGAAAAGTTGAATTTTTGAGGTTTCGACATAAATGCACTATTCCCGCTGAGTCGTTCTCCGTTTTATTTTCCGTTTCTCTATGTCGCGGCTAGATGTTGGAACCCAATTACACATGTCTTTAACTTCGGGGGACAAGAGATATGCCCGACAATTAAAGAATTTCAAGTGCTAATAGAATCCCCGCGCGATCAGGAAATCTTGCCACAGCCTCGTTTTGGTCACATCCAAGCTTTGGGGAGAATGTGTGGGCTCACCCCACATGAGGCTCGATCCTTGGTTCGCAACGAAGAGCTGGATATTCCCAGTTTGATTCATCAATTTTCTGATGCTGGTAACCGAGGAGATCTTTTTTGCCAAGGTTTTCGACAACACGCCCTTTGTTTGTGTATGTTAGCATATTTCCTTCTTGCCCCTAGTTTCAGCGGGTCTAGCATTCGACTTTCAAGTGGCACAAGGCTTGAAAGAGGGCAAGAGTTGCATTGGCTTGGTACTGGACGAGACTTTAACGGGTTTGGACACCTTCCATCGGTGAGAGACAAACAAATTCACAGGAAGTCCACTACTTCTTCAGGTAATGTTTCCCATCCTTTCTCATATGTGTTTCTCACATCACTCGGCATTTATGCTCTGTTTTTCTCTCGAAGCCCTTTTCTCACAACGCACACCTCTCTATTCTTTAATCTCTCTTTTCTTTCATCCCTCTCCAGATATAGCTCATGGACAGGTTGAAGGTAGTGGACTCTTGCCCTGCATATTTAGCACGAGGCTATTTCTTTCACCAACGGCTAGTTGATTTCCCGAACGAGGGATGGTGGTGCCATTGGATGTGCAACAGGTCTGCTGCTGACATTGCTTGGCATTGCCCCTAGTTTGATCTGCCCGAGATGAGCTGCAGCATAGCTCGGCAACCCGGCATTCAACTGATTGGCCTGATACTGTAATAACCCGACCCTCGCACATGATTTCTGATATATTTTCAGTCATTGTTTGGTACTTTTAAAATGTTACTGTAAAATCCCATGAAAAATTATGGTTAAGTAAGTGAAATTCATGTTTATGGATGCCTATCTGTTTCACAAGAAAACTATCTGTCACCATTAACACGTTTGAATTAAAAATTGGAAGCCTTAACGGCTTAATTATCTGAAATTGATTATATATCTGTGATCAGCATAATTTTTAGGTAATATTAAGCATGTTTACGAAATTTCACTTTCGGAATGATTAAACGATGGAATTTTGTCCTATATGCCTTTATATAAGAATATAGAAAAGTCTAAGTCCTTTGAAGCTTGATCAAGAACTTGAAATATCTCCTGGAGAGGAAAAACAAAAGAAGAGAAAAGGAAACAAAGGCAAGGTTCAACAAGGAAGGGAATTGGGATTAAATTAGGAGGATCTTTGAAATTTTTAAAGCTCAAAGTATGTTAAATTTATTGTACATGAGAATTCTCCTTTTAATTGTGAAGAAGGGTTTGTTAATTTCATATGTATATTACTAGGGTTGTAATGGAGAGTTGTGTGTAATTTTTGGTGTGATTACCAAGTTATGCTCATTAATTGGTTGTTTTGGGAGCTAACTCAAGTGTTGTGTAGGATTTGTATCTCAATCTTTGTTTTCCATGTCAAACCTATGAAAGTATATTTATGTAATGTAGGATGTTTTAATAAACATGAGGAACTTGAATTATAAGATGGAATTGAGAAGGTTTGTGACTTGAGTAAGCTTCTAATCATGTTTATTTTGTGGTGTTTAAATGATAATTCATGTTATAGTGAAGTAGGATCAATATATTGCATTAATTTCATCTTAGATTGCATGTAAAATGACTTGGTGATGTTGAAATTTGGGTTGGAACCGAGCTGCCCCAAAACAGGGGTCACCACCGCACGTGCGGAGTTCATGGCCGCACGTGCGGACAAAGAAGAAAAAATTGGAAATGCATACTGTTTTTGGCCGCTCGAGCTGTGGGGGGGCACCACACGTTCGGTACATGTCCGCACGAGCGGAGGGTCCGGCCGCACATGCAGCCCGAGCTGGAAAAATGGTTCGCTCCGTTTTGCATGCTCAACCCTCTGGTATTTTTAGAATATTTTTCTGATGAACTTAAGATGGTTGTAAATTCATGCAAAGTGTAAAGATTCAAGAAATGATTTAACAAAGAAAAGGGAACTAATGTGCAAGTTTTGCGTGTGTGCAGGACACACTCCAGGAGGAAGTAACACGTCATCTCAACACTGTGAGTAATAGTACTAACGTAGTATGCGTTACTTACAACTACCAATTGCCATTAGCACTCTATTAATTACAGGTTAATCATGCTAACGGATATGAACGATGGAACAAAGGTGTATACCTCTGTATGACTCTGATTAATAGTTGATGTGAACATTCTATTTTTCGTAAGTAAATTATGTCATTTATTAATGAAGAAAGAGAATGTATGTTCATTCTAGAATAATGGTTTTAGTGTAACTATGAAAGCACCGTTTTGCTACTAATGGGCCTGAGGCCGATCAGTTATAAATCATCGGGTATGGATATTTCTGAGGGATCAAAATAATTGGATAAGCTATGTGCATCCGTATGAATCTGAAATAGTTCTATTGTGTTACATACGGACCCGAGGTCATTCAGAACCTACGATATGAATGCAAAGGTTTAACGTTATTATATGCTCTCTGTAATAGTATGACTCTTATTCTGCTATGACTCTTATTCTTCTATACAAGAGATAACTGTGTTAAACGGTAACTAAGTCATGAAAAGTTTATGTACCCTATTCCATAATGGAATTCTTAAGGAACTAAGGTTATTCTGTTTTTGTTTATCCATTTTGGTTATGCTATGTTATGACATAATATGCATTGTTCGGTCTTTATGACCTAATGACTTCTGGTATGGAACAAAGTGCTGTACGGAACTAAGTGCTACACTTTGGTGGGAGCCACCTCTAGAATCCGTACGACCCACCTCTTGAGTCCATACATAGTTATTTCTGGGCCGCTAGGCCGTTCTGTTATTTCTGGGCCGATAGGCTATTCTGTCATTTCTGGGCCGCTAGGTCGTTCTGTTATTTCTGGGCCGCTAGGTCGTTCTGTTATTTCTGGGCCGATAGGCTATTCTGTCATTTCTGGGCCGCTAGGTCGTTCTGTTATTTCTGGGCCGATAGGCTATTCTGTCATTTCTGGGCCGCTAGGTCGTTCTGTTATTTCTGGGCCGCTAGGCCGTTCTGTTTTTTTTGGGCCGATAGGCTGTTCTGTTATTTCTGGGCCGATGACCGTTTTGTGTATTACAGGGCTTAATGCCATTCTGAGAAGGGCTTAACGCCATTCTGATAAGGGCTATATGCCATTCTGATAAGGGCTTAATGTCGTTCTGTTTAAGGGCCAATGTGTAAATGTGTGAATCCACCAGGCCAAGGGCTAATCTGTGATGTTGTGAACCGATGAGGCCGTTCTGAATAGTAGTACAGAATCAGATTAACTACCTGTCTTTTACATTATATATTTGCATTGCGTGCATTGTAATTCTAGTTGAACATTGAGTTATCTAAGTACCATTATTCACTGAGATTGTCTCACTCTGCATTTTGTTTGATTCTGTAGGTAGTAAATTTGGAGGTCAGCCATAATCCTCGATGCTCGTCTTCCCTTGACAACCTCTGTGTGTCCAAGCATTTGGGTGAAGCCTACCCATTTTTGTGAAGTTGCTAAGTTTTGGCTTATTCTCTGTTTGCCTATTATATGTTGAAGTTTCCAATGTTTTTGTCATATGCCCAAACAAGGGGCGGGGTTGTATATCTGTATGTAAATATTTATTCTCTGATTCACCGTTTGTGATCCTGGCATGATAGTGGTCGCTCAATGGATGTAGTTTCTTTTTATTTCATGTTATTTTATGATATTTAATGCTTCCATTCAGGCCCCATATGTATGTATATCAGATTTAATGTCTGTTCCCGATTAGGTCATACCCAAAATTTTAGGGGCGGGTTTGGGGCGTGATAGATACACTGCGTATTCTACTTACCCAGAAGAGAGAGTAGAGTACTCGGCTTCGTTCCCAATCTGAGGTTCACAATTGGGTCGATATCCCACTACTTGGAGGATGAGAGAACTTCTAACTCCTGCCCCTAGTTTCAACTGCGCACTTTCGGGCGAGTGCCTAACTTGGCTTGAAGATGAAGCACAAGCTAGGCCTACTATAGCATCAGAAGCTTCTATGAGCTCAGGGAGGGGACACGGGAACGCCTGACTCATCTATGTCCCAAGTTTATTGCTTTGATCTAACTTTCCAAGTTTTCTTTTGAATGTAATAAAAGCAACTTTAATTTGCATCGAGAGTTGGAGAACTTTGTATTGAAATCAATGAAATTGAAGTTGTGGGCACTGAAAATTTTCCTTTTGGTTCAAAACTGGTCTAAGTTGTAAAAGATTAATCTGAACAAAAATCAACTTTTATCAAAAAATTTCAAAATCATTTTTGATAAGGATCACAATTTGACACACATGGAATCTATCCTCGAGATGTACAACCCTGAATCCAGAAATGGAAAATTGCCCCTAGACTGAATAGCATTGTTCAGCACTATAATCAGCTCTTCTCTCAGGGTAAGGATCACAACTGATCTTTCAAACAACGAATCAAACAAGGATGCCTTGATCAAGCATATAGACACAGTTGATTTGGAGGTCTTTACGGCCAGACTTCATAACGAAGTTGCCTATGTATCCCGAAGATGAGAATCAGGCCTTACGTAGTTCGGTGCAGATTCACTCGAGTATTAACGCTCTCCTTTTACGCTCTAACTTTTGCCAAGGCCGCCCTTTCTGGGTTTTCAACCTTGCGAGCTTAGTTTTTCTTTTTTCCAATTTTTGTGCTCTAAGTTTTACCTAGGTCACCCTTTGGGGTTTTCGGCCTAGCGAGCCTCTCAGGGGTAATATTTCTTCAACTTGTCCATGTTGATTGGTTGGGAAAATTCTAAGCCATTCAGGTCCATAAGAATAACAGCTCCACCCGACCAGATGGTTTTGATAATATAAGGACCAGTCCAATTAGGTCTGAACTTGTCCCTAGGGTCATGGATGGGAGCTCTGTTGTCTTTCAATACCAAATCCCCTTCCTTAAGATTCTGAAACTTAACTTTCTTGTTAAAAGCGCTGGCAATCCTACGTTGATAACCTTGAACATGATACAGTGCTTTCAGCCTCCTCTCATCGAACAATATTAGTTCTTCAAGCCTGCTCTGCTGCCAATCTGCTTATGCTATCTGGCACTCAGCCATAACCCGCAACGACGGAACTTCTATTTCAATCGGCAGAGCAGCTTCTATCCCATAAACAAGAGAGTACGGAGTTGCCCCACTAGATGTCCGAATTGAACCAAGTGGCAATTTGTCTGGCCAGTCCCTGTAGGTCTCAACCATTTTCTGCAAAATGTGCTTGATGTTCTTGTTGGCGGCCTCAACAGCTCTGGTAGTTTGCGGCCGATATGTAGATGACTTATGAAAAGCCACGTTGTATTTCTTTAACAAGTCGATCACTTCTTTCTTGAAATGGGAGCCATTGTCTAAAATGATCTCGTTCGGGACTCCATAACGGCAAATAATGTTGTTGCGGATGAACTTAGCCACATGCGCTGCTTTCAACACTGCATAAAACTGAGCTTCCACCCACTTCATGAAATAATCAATTGCCACCAGAATGTACTCATGCCCATTTGACCCTTTCGGTGTAACTACCCCAATGACATCAATTCTCCAGACTAAGAAAAGGCTATGGTGAAGTCATGTTGTACAGCTTTAACGGCAGGATATTCATGCGATTTGCATGAATTTGGCATTTGTGGCATCGCCAAACAAAACCAATACAATCCTCCTCCATAGTAGACCAGCAGTAACCTTGCCTGAGAATCTTTCGAGTTAGCATTACCCTGCTCATGTGTGCTCCACACTCTCCCCCATGGATGGCCTCCACTAGGTGCTTTGACTCTTCTACATCAACACAGAGCTTAAGCATTCCCAGATGACCCCTCTTATACAACTTACCCCCGCAGATGATAAATTGAACGGCCATCCGACGTATTGCCCTCTTATCTTTGGCATTTTTGCCTAGTGGATAAACCTCTTTTTCCAAGAAGTTCCAAATATCATATGGAAAAACACCAATTTCCCTCATGGACATCTAGCCACACACGTGTTGGAAGATGCATGAACCTGTGCAAACAGCTGGCACAAAATATCACAAAATATTTACAGAAAACACTAATGCCCGGTCGGCCATCAGTGATGGCCGGCAAGGCTTCATTGATGGCTGGCAAGCCAAAAGCCATGACCGGCAGCCTTCAAGGATGGCCGGCAAGCCATCAATAACTTTATTCTGAAAAGACCTAAGCATGGTCTAAAGATTAGACAAAATGGATGCATGGTTTGGAAAACTCAAACCTGTGGCATTCTACCGCGGACTTTGAGCATTCGGTGAGCAATCAGACTCGCCATCGGATGTACCTACAAGAACATCCAAGTCTCAAAGGACCGTCAAAAATGAGGTGTCTACAGTAGCCCATTACTGACCTTGTGTAGACACCCCATTTTTGACCGACCTTAAGACTCAGACGTCATTGATTGAGCACTCGGTGATAATGCGTGTTGTGCTCGTTTCGAGCTTCGAACTTTTGGCTAAGAGCCTTGCCTTCGGGTCTCCGAACTCTTAATGCTTCGGCTCAGTTTGCGGACCAAAGCCTTGTTCCGCTTCCCAGAGGGAGGGAGAGGTCTTGTAGACCATCTCTCTGTTGTCGTAGACTACTTTTCGTGGTCGTAGCCCACTTTTCCCGTTTGGAGACTTGTTTCCGATTTTTGGAGCCTTCGGTCGTGTGGCTTGTCTCGGGACCGCTTAACATTCTCCGTTTGGCTTGGTTTTTGAACCACACCTTGCTTCCTCTCCCTAGAGGGACACTGTGATCCGGGAGACCACTTTAGTGGTCGTATACCACTTTTGGTGCTCAACAGCTGGGTTTCAAGGCTCCTGGCTACGCGCTTTGCCTCCCGAACTCTCATTTTGCATCCGTGTTGGTTTGTTTTTGGTACAAACCATTTTTTCCTTGCTTGGAAGGTGGTACGAGGGTGGGAGACCAATTTTTTCCCTTGGAGACCACTTTCCTTCCCGCCAGCCGATTTTCTGGTTGGGAAACTGGTTTTCTTGGTCTTTGGGCCACCTTTTCTGGTCTCCCACCCCACCATTGGCTTGCTTTCAGTGTGGAGACCACCAATTCCCCCTACCAACCACTTTTTTTCCTGGGAGACCACTTGAAGTGGTCGGCCGACCACTGCAAGTAGCAAGCCGACCACTTTAAGTGGTCGGCAGCTCTCCCCTTGTTTTGGCAGACTGTGTGGATGCCAGTTGTGCCAGCTGGAGGGCACAGACTGTCTCCTCCATACACGTGTATGGAGGGATTGCATCCAAGTTTTAGCTTCTCTAAGAAGCTTTAACTTTTGTTTTTCTATAAGAAAGAGCCTCCCTCTCCATTCCACAGGTTCTGAAATTTCCCTAAGGCATAAGTATATAACTCGCTCTATATCTCTATATTTGGTGCCTAAAGAGTGTGTTGTTCTTCACTTTTGCACCACAACTCTTAACCATACACCCCCATCATTAAACTGAGGTTCTTGGAGGACATTTTGGAGGTTAAAAAGCTGGTTCTTGGCTGAGAAATTTGCTGGTATTGCAGTGCTTCAAGGGTAACCTCTTTTCTCCCTTTTAAGCTTTGTTTTGATCACTCTCTTAGTCATATTTGCATGCTTCTCTTGGCTTAACATTGAACAACAAAAAGCTCTATTTTGCAGTCATTAACATGTTTGTTTAAGGCCCTTTTGGTGTTAAAGGCCTTCTACCCTCTTACATGCCTTATTTAGTCTTGTTTTGTGCCATGCCTTAAGGCCTTTGGGTTGGTCTTTGCTTGGCCTTTTAGCCACTGAAATCCAGTGGATTTTCAGTGATAGGCATGTCATTTTGAGGTCTCAAATCAGAGGGGGGTGATCCTCTCTCTTCTTATTTTGTTTGCTTGCATTATTGGCCAATCAAAGGAGCATGCATCTTCATACTTTCAAGGCTTGGTTCAGGCACTTTTTCATGACTTTTAGGGCCTGCCTTAGCTCTGTCTATGGCTGGTTTGGCCACCTTGTGTTTGCTTCTTGTATGTGTAGTGTATTCCCATTTGTGGCTCATCAAAGTAGCATGTCTTTCTAGCATGTATTGGCTCCATTTCAGTAGATTTTTTGCCATCATTTGACATTTCATGACTCTTTTTTTGGCTGGTTTGGTAGCCTCTTGCATGCTCCATATGCTTGCAGTGTAAATCTTGTTTACTAGCTTTGTATGCATGATGTTTTGGCTCATTATCCTAGCATATTTTGGCTATGTTCTAGCATGATTTTGTTCTTATTTTGGGCTGTCTTAGCTCTGTTTTGAGGCTTCTTGGTCAAATAATGCTTGACATGCATGCTTGTAGTGTAATAGCCTTAACTAGCTTTGAATTTCGAGGCCTCTTGCATACTTAACTTGAGGTATTTGCATGTTTTGGCATCATTAAGAATGATATTTTAGAGCATGTAGGGCTGTTATACTTCCATATTTTCCACTCCTTAAGTGCTCTTGAGGGTTGTGCCTTTATGCCCTATTTGTGAGTCATTACATGAGCCTCATTTTCGTGCCTTTCAAGCCATCATCTCAACCCATCTTTGCTACTGTTTTGGCCTGCATAGGGTCTGTTTGGGGTTGGTTTGGCCATTTGAGCATTGTCTTGCATGCCTCTACTGTAATACACTTCACTAGCTTCGACGCTTGAGCTTTTCAACATGCATTACATGGGTTGTTCGCATGATTCTAAGTCGTTTTGCATGCCATTTTAGTGCTGGACCATATGCCATCGTACTCCATATTTAGTCCTTTCAATGCCTTTCAAGAGTTGTATTTTGTGCCTTGAGCATGGGCCAACATGCGTGCATGTTTGTATAACATTTTGAGTTTCTATCTTAACATGTATGGCCACTGATTTGGACATGGCTGAGGCCTATCCATTTCGGATTAAGTCCATCGAGCATTTTGCATGCCATGTGGTTCATTGCGTTGTGTACGCTTGCTAGTTGTTGTTCCCATTGATTGCATGCCTGTGTCGCCTTGCATTAAGTATGTATGCACGTGCATTGAGCATGCCATTAGCCTTGTTAGATTGTTCACGTTGCATTGCATGTTTTCATGCTTGTCCCTTGCAACTTGTTCACATGCTTGTTTCATTGCATTGTATGTTCGCATGCTTAAGCCGCATCGTGTGTGCCATGGCATGTTATTTGTTGCATTGTGTTTGGGATAGGAGTTAGTCCAAACACGGGAAACGAGGGGCGTTTCATACTCGAAGTGATGAAACGTGTCTCAATTCTCGGTCGCCGAAACTCTTGACTATACATGATGGAGTTTTAGACTTTATGTGTTCGTGTGTACATTCATTTCATATTGAGTTATACAACTTGGGTTCCTCGGCCATCATGCATCGAGATACGTGATTAGTGGCCCGAGGGTTGAGAACCATACTCCCTTGAGCTTACGTAATGATAGGGAGGGTGGTTGTGCATACATGTGTTGCAAATACTTTGCCATGCCCCTTTCTTGCCCTCTATTGCAGCAAACCAGAAACCAGCAGCAAAAACTGGTCGGCCGACCACTTTTTCTGGTTTTTAGCATAAAAAGTGGTCGGCAGGTGGTCTCCAATGCCAACAACTGGTCGGTAGCATCCCTACAGATTCCCATGATGGAGTTTCAGCCTTTTGGAGCTTTTTGCAGTGTTTTGAGACCAGTTGCAAACAGAGGCAAATCTGGGCATCGCGACTAATTTTTGCACGAGGTGACCGGGCACGCATCCTTTGTCATCCAAGGCAGAGTTGAGGCAGCCTATTTCATATAGTTTACATGCTTATTCAATTGCTAACTTAGTTAATTTGTTAATTAGTTAGAGTTGTGTAATAATTAGCTGTTGCGTGTTATTCATTCTATTGTGTAATAACTAGTTTAATTAGATTAGCTTAATTTAGCTAGTTGGTTCTGTATTATTCATTCGGACCCTCCGTCGAGAGGGTACAACTGTTGTAAACAAGTGTGTGTGTGTGTGTGTGTGTGTGTGTGATGCATGTCTTCCAACCCCCATTTCTTTCTCCCTTTTATTTACCAGCTTACGATGGTTAGTTTTACGGCATGTTTCAATTAGCATCCTTATGCTCGCATGTTTGCATCCATTCATCTATCTTGCATGCACCGGGCTCGGTGCATCATACTAACTGTATTTTATTTCAATTCCTGTTTGAATACATGTATCAAATTGCATTTCACATGACATTTTAGAATAGCCGAGCCTATCTTAGTTGCATTTTGTATGTGTTGCATTAGGCATTCTTGACAAAGCTAGGATCATGAATTGATTTCTAACATAGCTTTTGTTTTGGCTCGGAGTACTTAGTGAGTGTTTATGCTTTAGCATCCTTGCATGTGTGTGAGTGACTGCCATGATAGCATGCTTGCCATGAGGCTAACTGCTTATGTGATATAACTGCCTGAATGTCTGTGGGTGAAGGTTGGATTACTTAAATTGGAACAATTCATTGATTACGAGTTTTAAGTCCATTTGAGAGTGGCAAATCACCATGTTTTCTAAGCCCACTTGAGGGTGGCAAAATCCGCATTTTAGCCTACTTGCGAGTAGCAAACCGCTTTCAAAAACAAACATGAGATGCTTTGTTCCAACTTAGGCGATCCAGTCTATACTTGTATGCTGTGCGCATCACATAGTAATTCTAGGTTAATAACCGGAATAAGAGCACATGTGTTTTCAAAAACAAGACATCATGTTAGTAAAGGCCGATCTTTGATCGGGCGAGCGGGGGTGCTCATTGCATGACCTTCCCCTCTCGTACCCAAGTTCCCAAGCCGAGGCAACTTCGGTGATGACGGACACGTGGCCTTAGGCACGAGTTAGGGCTTCCTAAATTTCGCAAAACAAAAATATTTAGGTGGCGACTCTGTATCTGGTGAAGCAATCCATGTTTGGCACTTCTTTGTAAAAATCAGTTTTTCAAAACGATTTGTCGGATTTGGACTCTTTGGTGATTTATCATTCTCGCATTGCACTTTGCAAGATCAGATCAAGAACCGTGACATTTGAGTCCGAACTGTAGTGAGCCTAATGAACAAAACGTGATTTTCCCGGGACTTTCGGCCGCGTCTACAGTTGTTGGCGACTCTGCTGGGGAGTTTGGAGAACTTGACTTGAACTCATGATATCTTGTTTTGATTACACTTATGTGTTTCTTTGCATTGCATTTGCATTGGTGCGCCTAGGACACCGTGTTTGCCATCTGCTATTCCTGAACGGTTTGCTGGAGGCTCGCTTTGAGAAGAGTGCCGTAAGACTGACCGGTTACGGGCTCTGCCACGATGGGAACACAAACCCCGATTTTTACCAAGGCACCCTTTTTGACCATTCGACCTAGTGCATATTCGGAATCCGTAGTGACTATTCCAAACTAGAACAGGTTTCTTACCCAATTATAGGTTGTTTGAAACCGCTGTGTGCGTAGTGAAACCCTAGCTCCTGACAAAATAAGATAGGGAAACCCTACCCCTCCATAGGGGTGTTTTGGCTCTCACTTGCTTGCTATGTGCTTTTAGAGTGCGTCTCTACAGGAATGCATGTATCAGTCTGCAAATCTGGGTATCAGGCCTGCGGGCATCAATGTTTTAAGAATCAGTTATATCCGCAGGTATCAAATTCAGATTTGGGGCAGTGATTTGGGAATAGTCATATCAGTGGTTGAGAACAGTTCATTCAGCATATGTTTGCCAACTGTGTGTTGTCTTTATTTAAGTTGTTATGCTGTCCGTTTTTCTGTTCATTATTTCCTTATTATGCTTTATTTATCTTTTTGCTTGGTAGTTTAGCACAATTGCTTCCGACCATGCAGATATTCCCCAAGCACTCTAGACTAGAGGCCGTAGACTCCATCGATCTGAGGATCTAATAGCGGACAACCAGTGTTCCATTCCTTACCCCCGGTTGCTAGACAAAGGTCAGTAAGGCACAGTGTATCAATACCGCGGTTGCCAGATCAATGGTCCTTGAGTAGTCAGGTTGAGATTTTTGAGTCTACTACAGAGACAGATATACCGGTGGTTCAATTAGATCAGGGCAGTATGGCAGGAATGGAAGAGATGATGCGTCAGCTCCAGGAAAGTATGAAAACCATGCAGCAGGACACTGGCCGTCAAGCAGAATTTTCCAAACAACAGGCCGAAGTCATGGTCCGACGGGCAGAGTTAATTACCAGGCTACAGCAGCAAGCCAGAGCATCTACTTCACACCAGGTTCCTCCCCCACCAAAAGTTCCCATACTTGGGGAGACAATACACGTCCAAGATGATATGGACGTTCCAACAGGGCCAGCTCCGCCCCCGATCCTACCCCAACTACCCAAAGCACAGACCAACCTGCCGGATTCTCCCTTTGAGTTCGAGGTGGACCCCACTGCACTAAAAGTGAGCAAGCTTGAAAAGCTATTCAAGAAATTTCAGGGTGTAAAGTCCATTCCGGACATTGAGGATGGGTACACCGACTCGGCCGTGACTCTGCCGGACCGATTTAAAATGCCGCACATAGACCGTTTCAATGGGTCTGGGGATCCCATAGTGCACCTACGGCTGTTTTCAAATATCTTAAGGCCGATGGGCCTCTCCAGATTGCAGAAGCTTTCCCTATTTGGCCGAACCCTGTCAGGTGTAGCAGCTATTTGGTATGCAAAACTGGAAGACTCCGTTAAGAGGAACTGGGAAGAGATGGCTGAGCCTTCGTGGCTCAATACTCTTACAATACACAGATCAAGATCACAACTCATGATCTCGAGACGACTAGACAGGAGCCAAAGGAGAGCTTTTCTGACTTTGTAACCCGCTGGAGGGCCAAAGCCTCAATAATGACCATTAGGCTGACTGACAAAGATCAAATACGGATGGTTGTGCGCAACCTCCAACCCAAGCTCATGCAGAAGATGATCATCCTCCCTCTCCCCATTTTTACAGATCTACATAAGATTGGGGTGCAGATCGAGGACGCCTTGAAGTGGGGTCTGATTGACAATGACAGAGAGCAGCCCAGGAGGACTTTCAACCACAGTACGAATGTAGGCACAAGCAGTGCTACAGCTGCCAGAGCTTCAAATGTGAGCATGGTCACCGTCACTGCCCTAAGAACCCTTACAGCTACACCATTCACCGACGCATCCGGAAGTAACTCACAAGCAACCAAGTACCTACCTCGAGGCCAAAAAACCTTCACTCCACTATACATGCCCCTGTCCAAAGCTCTAGGGGTTTTAATCAAGAAAGGGCACTTGAAGCCCCTAGAGCTGCGGCCATTGCCAGAAACACTTCCCCCCTCCCATAACCCAGCTAAATATTGCGCCTTTCACCAACAGCATGGTCATGACACCGACCATTGCTTTAGATTGTGTCACGAGATTCAAGATCTTGTTGACAACAGGGTGATTGTACCTCCGGAAAAACTGAATGTCACAACCAACCCTCTCCCACCACATAACCAAGCTTCACTTGCCAAACGCATCATTCTTATCCAAACTGGGGTTGTGTCATACGACCCTAGCATATATATCACCTCTTCTCACCTACCTAAGCCGGAGGTTTTCATTCTTGACAGCACTAACTTGTGCATGTTGGACATCTCCCGAACCCAACCTGAAACGGTGGTGGTGGCTATCGAAGATAGAAGTAGGATGACTGTGGAGGCAGACAAGAATGATTCTACAAAGCTTAAGGGGTCTCAGAGCGTCGTGAACGACCCGAGCGGTTACATTACACCAACAGGCCAGGCTAGGCCAAATATGGAATTGCAGTGAGGGCAGAAATTTGTATAGTACGGGAGTATGGATTTGATCAGAGGCTAGATGACTTTACGGATCTGGAAGAGGACACTGCCAACCTTCAGTTTTTCAACGAACAAGATCCATGAGACATGACAGGCAACTGGTTTGATTTTGATGGGTCAGCAGAGGCTACAGGGTGGCTTAATGACCAACTAGATGTTGTTGAAGAATCTCAGCCAGAACAGGGCCCGTCAGGGACAAGGACATCAGCTGTGGCCAGAAGGGCAGGGAATCAGAATGCATCGCCGAAGAGCGCCAGTGCCAGGAATTTCGCTCGAGATCTGGGCATTTTGAATACAAGAGATGTTAAATAGCAGGCTGCACTGAAGCAGTTTGAACGGGAAGGGATCGAAGATTCTAAGAGAGCCAAAAAGGCCAAAGCCCCTGTGGGGACTAAACGTGCTATGTGCACAAGGACCGAGCATGCTATAACCACATGGACAAAAGGTGCTGTGGATATAAGGATAGTTGTAACGGAGCCGGACAGGTGTCTGTCGGTCGCCGATGGCATGTGGTGGGAAGACGATGACCTATGTCTTGCCCACACCGATGAGGACTGGGGGAATAACCAGCTGGATAATACCTGGTATATTGGCGAAGTTGACCACATGACTAGGAGCGGGCGGTATTTCAAACCCCCACACCTAGATCAACCAGAGATGTCCGGAAAGGACAAGGAGACGGAAAAGTAGAAAGAAAAGCTACTCGAAGAAGAGGCTGTGCTGAAACAGTTGAAAAAGATACAGGCAGACATCTCCATCTGGGGGCTGCTTATGGCTTCACAAGTTCATAGACAAGCTGTCCTATTGGCAATGGATAAGGCCAAACTCTCAATAGACACCACGCCTGAGCAGCTGGTAGGATTGGTTTTTTCGAGAGGGGTTTCCCCGATGTTGACGTTTTCCGACAAGGAACTACCGCCTGAGGGTGCAAATCATAACAAACCTCTCTACATCTCTGTGGAATATAGACACAAGTGAGTATCGGTAGTTCTTGTTGACACGGGATCCGCTATTAACGTGTTCCCGTCGAGGACGGCATATACAATTGGGTTGAAGCCCGCAGACTTTGTGCCAACAGCCCAGGTAATAAGGGCATATGACAATACTAGCAGAGAAGTGATGGGGACCGTAAAGATACAGACTCAAGTTGGTCCAGGACAACACGAGATTGACTTCCATGTCTTGGACGTTCCCACGACCTTCAATCTACTCCTAGGGTGGTCGTGGCTGCACCAGGTGAGGGCGGTCTCTTCCACCCTACATCAGATGTTGAAATATCCCCACGGGAAGGGGGTTGCTATAATTTTTGGGAATTCGTCAATCCATCCACCGCCAGAGGTGTTTACGCCGATTTTGGAAGTCGAGCATGGTACGAAGGATGTGTTCCTATCAGGATTTACCCTAGCCGAGGCCCAGGTCGTACAGAACATCTTCGCTGTTGATGAAGGGTTATATATCTTAACGCACAGTCAGTGTACCTTATGAACAAACTCCAACACATCCCCGGGATAGGATTAGGGAAGAGTGGCTGGAAAGGCATTGCAGTATCGGCCGAAGTGCCGCACAACCCGCATACCTTTGGCTTGGGTTATCTGCCCACCAAAGAGGACTGGGTGAGGAAAGGCAAGGAGATGGCTGGGAGAGACAGAGCAAAGTAGGCGGGGAAGCCTTATGAGTTAATGCACTGACCCATCCAGGGTACCCTAAACGGACGCTTTGTCCGGGAGGGGGAGGATTTTCCATTCTGCGGCTTCCCAGAACCATGGTTAAATGCAAAGAAGTGTCACTTGCCAGGGTTTGAGATCTTCTTTGACCTGCGGTTATCTAGAGATGATGTTGCTGAGGAGCAGACACACCCATCAGCTGAAGTTGAGCAGTGTAAGGAAGTGGATTCCGAGAGCACCGAGATTGAAATAGGGGTAGCACTAGCTTGTCTCCTTTCAGATCCCCCGATTGTACAGAACTGCTTAGGGGATAACTTCTCAGTGTCCATAATTAGGAATGAAACGGTTGCGAGCCCACCTTCAAACATTTTGGATGCATTCATCGCACCCTCCCTCATTTGGCAGTACGAGGAGAGATTTTTATCAAGCAGCACCGGGTCAGGTAGTGAGCCGGAATCTGATTCCACCGAGTCTGTGGATCAGAATCAGGTTCCAGCTCGTCTGAGTCTGAGTCCGGTATTCCTAGGATTGACAACCCGGACGCCACAGTCCTGTCTAAGTCGTCTTTTTCTTTCTCTTTTGAGTCTGTTGTAACAGAGGAATCGGACGATTTAGAAGTGATTAGTTAGAATGGAATGGCTGTGGCTTCTGAGTACTTTTCTGTGCCTTTGATTTATTGTATTAATCAGAACTTTCAAAATTTTGATGAAAACGACGATGAAAGAATTCCTCCGATTTTACAGCGTTTAATTGATCAAGAGCAGGAGAGATTTGTTAAACCCTTGGTTGATGAAATCACTACAGTTAATGTTGGTACTGAGAAGGACCCGCGGCTGGTCCAGATCGGGTTCACGTTGTCTTCGGAGGAGCGCGAGTGCTTAGTCGCTTTATTAAAAGATTTCAAAGATGTTTTCGTGTAGTCCTACAAAGCCATGCCTAGAATCGATCCTGAGATTGTACAGCACCGGATCCCTCTTGACCCAGAGGCCCGACCCATTAAGCAGAAACTCAGAAGGATCTGCCCGGACTGGGCTCTCAAGATTAAAGAAGAGGTCACCAAGCAAATTGACGCAGGGTTCCTGCTGGTATCTGAGTACCCGACTTGGCTAGCCAACATAGTTTCGGTGCCGAAGAAGGATGGCCGGATTCGGGTATGTGTGGATTTCAGGGATTTGAACAAAGCCAGTCCGAAGGACGACTTTCCTTTGCCGCATATCGATGAGTTAGTGGACTTCACTACTGGGCATGCACTGCTTTCGTTCATGGATGGATTCTCAGGCTACAATCAGATTCTGATGGCACCCGAAGACCGGGAGAAGACTGCTTTCACCACCCTGTGGGGGACATATTGTTACAGGGTGTGCCATTTGGGTTAAAGAATACTGGACCTACATATCAACGGGCTGCGACCACAATATTACACGACATGATCCACAAAGAGGTTGAGGTGTACGTGGACGACATGATTGTCACGTCTAAGGAAAGAGAGGGCCACTACACCGCCTTGTAAAAGTTTTTCCAAAGGATCAGAGAATTTCGGTTGCGGTTGAATCCTCAGAAATGCACGTTTGGTGTTACAGTAGGGAAAATGCTAGGGTTTTTGATCACACAGAGAGGTATCGAAGTCGACCCTTCCAAAATCAAGGCCATCTCAGAAATGCCACCACCAAGGACTGAAAAGGAGGTGCGAGGCTTTCTGGGTAAAGTGCAATTCATAAGACGATTTATCGCAAAATTAACCTTGACTTGTGAACCACTTTTTGGTCTCCTCAAGAAAGGAAAGAAGTTTCAATGGAACGGCTGATGTCAGGCTGCTTTTGAACAGATTAAGCAATATTTACAAAACCCACTTGTGTTGTCACCGCCTGAGCCAAGGAAACCGTTAATTTTGTATCTTTCAGTGACTGAAACTACAATGGGCTGCATGCTCGCACAGGAGTCTGAGGACAAAGTGGAGAAAGCTATCTACTACCTGAGCAAGAAGATGTTGGATTACAAGACCCGCTACACTCCGCTCGAGAAGGCCTGTTTGGCCTTTGTATGGGCTACCAGGAAGCTGCGGCACTACCTGTTAGCTCACTCTATAATGTTGGTTTCAAGATTGATCCCATCAAATATCTCTTCGAGAAACCGCCACTTACGGGTAGGCTAGCTCGTTGGTTACTTCTGCTTTTCGAATTCGATTTGAAGTATGTGACGCGCAAGTCAGTAAAGGGGAGAACGGTAGTGGAGTTCCTTGCCGATCACTCAGTTGAAGGGGATGAAGCAGTTGAGTACCTATTCCCAAACGAGGCCATTCTACATATCGAAGAAGAATTTTGGACGATGTACTTTGACGGAGCGTCAAACCAATACGGGTATGGGATAGGGGTGTTACTGATAGCACCCGACAATTCCCGTATCCCTCTAGCATTCAAACTCCGGTTCAAAGTATCGAATAACGAAGCAGAGTATGAGGCATGTATTGCTGGTTTAGAAGTATCTCTAGAACTAGGGGCAAAGCGGTTGGACGTCATCGGGGGCTCGAACCTTGTTGTATCTCAAGCAAAAGGAGATTAGAAAGTCAAAGAAGAAAAGATGAGAATATACCACCAAACCTTGGACTTGCTGATTACTCGGTTTGAGAAGCTGAACTTTGCTCATCTACTAAGAGAGAACAACAGGTTCGCAGATTCACTAGCAACTCTATCTTTTATGATAGACATCCCTTTCAGAGTCCGGATGCGTCCGATCATCATCGAACAGAAATTCGCGCCAGCCTACAAGCTGATTGCTGCCATAGATGAGGTACAAGATGAGAACCCCTGGTATTACGATGTTTGGAACTTCTTGGAAAAAGAAGCGTATCCACCAGAGGCAAATGCCAAGGACAAAAGGGTAATTCGAAGAATGGCTGCTCAGTTCATCATTTCTTGGTAAATTGTACAAGAGAGGTCATCTCGGGATACATAAGTTGTGTGTTGATGCCGAAGAGTCCAAGCGCCTAATGGAGGCCATCCGTGGAGGAGAGTGCAGAGCGCATATGAACGGGGTGATGCTAGCCTGAAATATCCTTAGACAAGGTTACTACTGGTCCACCATAGAGGAGGATTGTATAGGCTTTGTCCGGCGATGCCACAAATGTCAGATCCAAGCAAACCGCATGAACATTCCGCCGTCAAAGCTGTACAACATGACTTGGCTATGGCCACTTTCAGTCTGGGGGATTGATGTGATCGGGGCTGTCACTCCGAAGGGGTCCAATGAGCATGAGTTCATCCTGGTCGCGATAGACTATTTTACAAAGTGGGTTGAGGCCCAATCTTATGCGGTGTTGAAGGCTTCACATGTTGCAAAGTTCATCAGGAACAACATCATATGTCGCTACGGAGTCCCGAACGAGATTATTTCAGATAATGTTTCCCATTTCAAGAAGGAGGTGATCGACTTGTTGGACAAATACAACGTGGCTTTTCATAAGTCGTTTACATATCGGCCGCAAACCAATGGAGCAGTTGAGGACGCCAACAAGAACATCAAGCACATATTGCAGAAGATGATGGAAACCTACCAAGACTGGCCAGATAAGTTGTTGTTTGCTCTATGGGGCTACCGGACGTCAATTAGAACTTCTACTGGAGCGACTCTGTATTCATTGGTCTATGGGATGGAGGCTGTTCTACCTATCGAAATTAAAATTCCGTCATTACGGGTACTAGCTAAGTGTCAGATAGCTGAGGTAGATTGGCAGCAGAGCAGGTTCGAGGAACTCATGCTCTTTGATAAGAGAAGGCTGAAAGCACTGTACCATGTTCAAGGTTATCAACGCCGAATTGCCAGGGCTTTCAACAAGAAGGTTAAGTCCAGGAATTTGAAAGAAGGAGATTTGGTGCTCAAAGACAACCGAGCTCCCATCCACGACCGTAGGGGCAAGTTCAGACCCAATTGGACTGGTCTTTACATCATCAAGTCTATCTGGTCGGGTGGAGCTGTCGTTCTGATGGACCAAGATGGCCTAGAGTTCTCCCAACCGATCAACATGGACAAGTTGAAGAAATATTTTCCCTGAGTGGCTCGCTAGGCCGAAAACCCAAAAGGGCGACCTAGGCAAAAGTTAGAGCACAAAAAATTTAAAATGATAAAACTGAGCTCGCAAGGTTGAAAACCCAGAAAGGGCGGCCTTGGCAAAAGTTAGAGCGCAAAAGGAGAGAGTTAATACACGAGTGAACCCAAGCCGAACTACATAAGGCTTGATTCCCATCTTTGGGATACGTAGGCAACGTCATCCTGAAGTCCAGACATAATCACTTCCCCGATCAACTTTGTCCATTTGATCATCTCAGTCATCTTTGTCTATTCAGCATTCAAGAGTTCAGTTGTGATCTCCGGTGTGGTGCTATTCAGACTAGGGGCAACTTTCCAGGTGCTGGAGTCCGAGGTTGTACATCTCAGTGACAGATCTCAGGCGTGTCCAGTTCTGATCCATATCGAAAATGGATTTGAAAAGTTTTAATAAAAGTTGATTTTGCTCAGATTAATCTTTTTACAACTTAGACCATTTTTTTGGACCAAACGGAAAATTTTCAGTACCCACAACCTTCAATTTTATTGATTTCAATACAGAGTCCTCCTATTGTTGAATACAAAATTGAAGTTGCTTTTCATTACATTCATAAAGAAAACTTGAAAGTTCTGATTAAAAGAAAATAAATCCGGGGCATAGTCAGGTGTCCCTGCGTCCCCTCCCAGAGCCGGTTGAAACCTCTGATGCCAAAATGGGCCCTACCTGTGCCTCTTCATTGAGCCAGTCCATGCACTCATCAGAGAGGGTGCAACTAAAAGTGGGAGCGGGGGCCAGAAGCTCTCTCGTCCTCCATGCTGCGGCATACCGAGCTAGCTACGCACCTCGGACTAGAAATGTAGCAAGGTACTCTATCCCTTCCTTTGGGCAAATCTGATCATGTCCGAATTGGCACCGGAACCGGAACGAAAAACAGAAGACACAGTATGTGATGCCAATCAATTGAATCCCGAGCTGACGGGTTATGCTGTAACTCAACGCCGATAGATTGAGCCAAGGACACTGCCAAGCAATACAGCCTGCGGACAAACTGCACATCCAATCGAACCACCATCCCCCATCAAGGGCATCGACTAGACATCGTCGAAAGAAATAGCTGCGAGCTGAGTATGCCGGGCAGGAGTCCACCACTCTCAACTTGTCCATCAGTCACACCTAGGGAGGGACGAAAAATGAGAGATTAAAGAACAGAGAGATGTTTTGAGAGAAAAATCGAGCCTGAGGGCCAAGAGATATGAGCAATATATATGTGAGACAGGGTGGGAAACATTACCTGCAGCAGCAGTGGACTCCCCGCGAATCTGGTCGTCTCCCGGCGATGGAAAGCGTCCAAGCCCATCAATGTCTCAGCTAATGTCATGGAAATGCAGCTCTTGCCCTCTTTTAAGCCTTGGGTAACTTCGATCAAACAAGTGCTAAACCCTCTGAAGCCTGGGGTAAGCAAGAAATGAGACAACATGCACAAGCAAAGCGCATGTCGCCGAAAGCCCTGCCAATGATGGTCGCCGCGGTCACCAGCATCGGAAAACCGACGAATCAAACTCAGAATGTCCAGCATTCCATCACAAATTAATGACCGAGCGTCATGCATAGTGAGCCCACACATTCGTCCTAAGGCTTGGATGTAGCCGAAGCGAAGCTGGGGCAAGATTTCTTTGTTGCGCTCAGATTCCATCAAAGCTTGGAAGTTTTCGAAGGTAGGACACATTTCTTGCCTGCCAAAGCTAAAGACATGTGTTACCTGATTCCAAAACCTTGCTGCGGCATGGAGAAATGGAAAGTGCAGCGGGGTGCGACTCAGCGTGAATAGTGCATTTATGTCAAAGCCCCGGAAGTTCAACTTTTCCGAGCCGTCTAAGGTAGCAATCCAAGTTGTGAGATTTTGGACAAGAAATGCCTCCATTTTGATGCAAAACTGAGTTAGAATGAGAGAACCACGAAGCTGGAACCTTTATGAAGGATAAGGCACTGTTAGGAGGACAAGTGTCAAAAATCTGGAGGTCACCAGGCCAACTGGTCGGCCGACCACTTTTTCTGGTCGACCAGCCAGATTTTCTGGTCGGCCGGCCATATAACTAGTTTGCAGAACAAAAACTAGTCGGCCAGCCACTTTTGGTGGTCAGCCATGGAGAAAAACTGGTTTACAGCCTTTTCCTAGTCTCTAGAAGAGAGCCCCTAGCCTTTTCATGTGTTGGGAGTGCTAAAGGTCCTAGTTTACCTCTGTTTCGGATGTGTTCCGTCACTCCACTTGTCCAAAATGTGTTTGCTTATCGAGTTGTTGCCATTTGTTTATCGAGTTGTCGCTCTTTATTTATCGAGTTGTTAAGTGTTGCTTATCGAGTTGTTGAGTTTTGCTTATCGAGTTGTTGCTCTTTGTTTATCAAGTTGTCAAGATTTACTTATCGAGTTGTAAACTTGCTAAGGTCTTGTTGTTTCATAGTGAGTTAAGTTGTTTAATTTGCTATGTTGGCTCATTACCTAACTTGGCAATGTATAATGCTCAATTTCCATTCAATCTCTTTTTTGTGCAAAATGATGTGATGCAATGCTAAGAATACAAAATTCAACACTTTTTGAACAAAAAGTTGTTTCATTCCATCATAGCTTCCTTTTACAACATTTTACAATATGGTACAAGTTTTAAAGAAAATAAAACTGCCTAATGCTGCACAATGTGCTACAACTACATGTAAAAAGGAAAATAAAGCCGGAACATCTGCATCAGTGCTGTCGAGCTCAAGATCGGGAGGCTCTCTTCATTCTCTTCGGCTGAGCAGCCTCTGCACCACCCCCACCAGCACCACCATCAGAATCGGAGCCGTCATCCTTGGAATCCTCCTCGACATCACATCCACTCTCAGAATCAGAACCAGAGTCATCCTCTTTGCCTGCGGATGTCTCTGACTAAGGATGTGCAGACTCCTCCTCCTCACTAGACTCCTCGTCATCTCTGATAGGCGCTCTACATCTGCCTTGGCTGCAAGTTGAGTCCCCTCTCCCAACTCCTCGAGAAGGCCTGGATGGCCCAGCCTGTAGCGGTGGGACCTGAAAAAAAGGCAATTTGAATACATCAGCCAAAATATGTATATCAGATGCAGATGCGGGAATGCTGCGTAGAGTGTATGCATGCAGATATAGTGTGTGAATGTGGTGTGTCAGATGTGCTCTACGCATGCAGTCAACCAATGTAATGGAATGTTCAATTTCAATATGTCATCAGAAATATGATAAATGCAAGGAAATTGAAAAGTACCGAAACGCTGGCGATGAACAGCAGCGTCTCCCTCCGCAGGACCATGCTCTCGAGTGAGGCCACCACTCTGAGTAA
Source organism: Camellia sinensis (assembly GCF_055761805.1). NCBI lineage: Eukaryota > Viridiplantae > Streptophyta > Magnoliopsida > Ericales > Theaceae > Camellia > Camellia sinensis. The sequence continues at coordinate 72,161,442 of NC_138970.1, read as the reverse complement.
CCCCTCAGTATACTCTCTGAGAGGCTACAAATGCAAGTGCAAGTCATCAGTGAATGAATGAATGTCTAAATATCTGAGTGATAAATCAAAACTGTAAAGCATACCGGTGGCGAGTCAGGGTCACTAACGTATCGATGATCAGGCAATGGAGGCTCTAATGGAATCGGGTAGGGTGTCCCATATTGCCAGCCTGTCAGCTCGATCGGAAGATCCAGCCACCCAGCATACTGGAAAATCGGGGGGATCTCTCTAAACCCACTTCTCGATGTGCCGGCCCTGCTAGTCGAAGGGGTATCTGTAGCCCGGACTCGACTCGATGATGGCATGCCAGCAGCCCTCCTCGTGGGAGTACAGACACCTGTCAGTGGAGGCATCAAGTACATATGGCGGTAGGTGGCGTACTCCCCCTACTCCAGCAACAGAATCGCATCAGTACCCAACATAAGGACCTCGACCTCCCGGGGAGTGAGTCTCTCAGTGGACCGCATGTCCTCTAGAGGTGCTGAGGGGATATCCTGAGCAGGGTTGCCCATCGTCTGACGCAAGAAGCGATCCCCCAGAAACCAGGCCCTGCCAGCTGGCCCCTCAAATAAAACCTTGTATCGAGAAGCGGCCCACGCCCCAGGGAACCGAAACCGGGCATCTCCTAACAATGGTGCCCATGGCTGCCAAGTAATCTGCGGATGGCAAGTACATAAACGGATTAGATGTCATGAATATACAAGATGAATTAAAGCTGAAAGCATGAAGAACTGAGAGTTCTTGATTACTTCTGTCGCCCGTACAGTGTCGAAGAACTGCCGGAGGTATAGCAGAGTCTCCCGAGGCCGAGGCCGGCACCGACCCTCAAATCTGCGAGAGAAAGGGATCTCTAGAGGTACCTCAACCTCAAGCTTAGGAGCCAGTGTCGGGAAGTAGGCATAATTCCATAGCTGTGAAAGATAAGACAGTAGCTGTCAGTATACATAATGTATAAGGGAGTACAGAATGCTGAGTGCAGAATATAGAATACAGAAAGTAATGTGTGCCATGTGCAGTGTACAGGTAATGAAAAGTAGAAATGTAAATCAAAGAGGGCAGAACATACCTCCCAGGCTCGCCAGTAGCCACCTACTATGTTCCCCCGCCCGCAGGAGGTCGCGTTCATGTAGCAATAAAGGGTAGCGAGGCCAATGCCACCCCAATCATACTGACTGACCTGTGATAGGTCTACCAAAGCACTGAGCAGATAAAGTCCAACTATGTTTCCCCTGTCGAAAAACAGAGTGGTCCCGAGGAGGAACATCAAAAATCCCCGAGCATACTGTTATATGGCCTCGATGGTCTCGGGCAAAGTCCTCCTGAACCGCTCAAAAAACCAGGTGTACCTGACCCTACCTGATGATCTGTCGATCGGCAGGCAGGCTCCCAGCAGATAAATCCAAGCGGCCTCTCACTCGCCCATATCTGCATCATAGGGGATCGGTCGGCCTGCCACGTCAAGGGCCGTCAGCATGGAGAAATCATATGGGGTCATCGTCATGTCCCTAGTAGCTGAAAAATGGAACGAGTTGGTGGTGTCCCACCATCTCTCCACAAGTGCCCCATGAGAGTCCTACTCACCGGATGACGCGATAAGCCCGCACAGAAAGGTCGAAATCCTGCCTCATCCACGATATGGCAAACAGCATCTGGGAACTTCATATACCACTCCCTAGCAATAATCGATCCATAACCCCGTGTGGAACGGGAAGATACCTGCATTCAGAATGAGCAGATGTATTCAATTTCAGAATAGAAATATGTGAGCTGCGTGCAAATGAAGTGAATGAGCTGTGTGTTCAGAAATGAAAATGGGTTGTGTGCCCGAAAGCAAGCTGTGTGCCCGAAAAGTGAGCTTTGTGCCTGAAAATGAGCTGCGTGCTTGAAAGCAAGCTGTGTGCCCGAAAAATGAGCTGTGTGCCTGAAAAATGAGCTGTGTGCCTGAGAATGAGTTGTGTGCCCGAAAGCAAGCTGCGTGCCCGAGAACGAACTGTGTGCTCGAGAATGAGTTGTGTGCCCAAAAACGAGCTGGGTGCCTGAAAAGAATGAGCTATGTGCCCGAGAATGAGTTGTGTGCCCAAAAATGAGCTGTGCGCCCGAGAATGAGCCGTGTGCCCCAAGAACGAGCTGTGTGCCCAAAAATGTGCTATGTGCCAGAAATGAACTGTGTGGTCAAAATGAATCGTGTGTTCAGAGTGAGCTGTGTGCCAAATTAATAGAATATTGTGGTGAACTGAGTTCCAAATTAGTATTGTGCTATGTACAAGCCGTATGCCAGAATAAGCAGAAGTACTGTGCATATGAATGTGTTCAGAACGAGCATAGCAAAAACATGAAATGTGCAAGAAATGTAGAATACATTGCAGACAATGTAAAAGTGAAGTACATACCTCTTGCGCCTAGTGGGATAGGTGAGACTCTAGCTCCCGTAGCAGTAGGTCCACGGGTGCTCGCCGCGCGAACTCGGTAAAGTGATGGAAGGTGCTAGGAGGAAGAATGTGCTCCCCCGGATGGTATGTTGTAGGATCAAACGGTCGTATCCTCGGATGCAATGACATAATTTCTAGCTCGTCCTCGGCGTGTGGAGAACCTCCGTCGTGATGAAAGTGATCCGCCATCCGAAGAAATCTGTAAAAATGAGCCAAAATTGCAAAAAGTCAACAAGAGTCAACTCTCGGGAAGAGAATAAGTCAACAAAAGTCAACGCCCGAGAAAAAGTGCCAAATTTCAAGACAAACATACCTCAAGTGGTGAAAATGGAGAAAGAAGCACCGAAATCAAATTTTAATCGGTCCAAAACGAAAAGAATCGAAAGTTTTCACGAAATAACTTCGCGTGGGGCGTTGGAAAACGCGTATAAAATGCAGATCTAAGAGAGAAAATGGTCTAGGAAGGAAGAGGGATGTATTTCGGCCCTAGAGTTGTGAGAAAGAGTGATTTGGATGTGTGAACTTAAAGGGCCGAACCTTAAAAGACAAAGCTGCCCCGAATTATGTAAACTGGTCGACCGACTAGTATTTCTGGCTGGCCGACCACTTGGTGGTCAACAACTGGTCGGTGGATGTTCTAGGTGGTCAGTGGCCCTCATGGATGGTCTCCAAAGTCCCTTTGTTCTCCCTGTGTATTTTGGTGATGATTGGAGTCCTCGGCTCTCGAGAAAGTACAAGAAAAGTACACTTTTCGGCACAAATTTGTCTCCGCGAGAACTTCAAATTCAACTCTTCGATGCGTGGCTCATCGTTACTCGTCAAGCGCAAGGTGTATCCTTTTTGAATACGGTGTAACCCCTCCAAGAGGTAAATCGGAGGTCACGGTTGAATTGCTCTCTTTAAGGCATGAACTTTCTTTACTCGTCATTTTATTCCAAACATGCTATTGAAGTTGCGCTTTTCTTGCATTGTTATGCATACCTTGTTTGCGTTGTTGCGCACGTTTCCTACATTGTCATGCACTTTCTTTACTTGTGTGATCTCTACTCGCGTTGTCACGCATGTTACTCACATTGTTACGCGCGTCTGCCTTGCGTTGTTACGCACGTTACTTGTATTGTCATGCACCCCTCCACTTGCGTTGTCGCGCGCTTTTCACTTGCCTTGCCATGCATGTATTTAACGATATTGTACCTGTTGAGTTTCATCCATTCGCAGGCACGATATTGTATGTACGGTTCATTTGAAGCTGGCGCGACCAGACGAGCCGGACGGTATTGTATTCTCCGCGTGAGACGTAGCGAGAATTGTATAATTCTCTCACATTCTTTCTGCATGAAATGTAGTTTGATTTGTATTCGTTCGCTTAAAATTGTCGCATTTATTGTGTATAATTGCTTCGTTACAGTTTTCTTTGCATGATCATAACTTATGTTCAGCCTCGTGCATGTCTTTTGCATTTTGCCCCTGCCTGCGGGCACATCTCTTTGTTATCTAGCATGTTTGTCTAAGTCTTCGGCCTTATCAAAAATGAGTCGTCTCTAGGCTTTGACATTCACTCCCGTCACTTATGACTTTCGAGTTCTGTCAAAGAGGAGCAACTGTAGACACCCCATTTTTGACCGACCTTAAGACTCAGACGTCATTGATTGAGCGCTCGCTGATAGTGCTTGTTGTGCTCGTTTCGAGCTTCGGAGTTTTGGCTAAGAGCCTTGCCTCCAAGTCTCCGAACTCTTTGTGCTTCGGCTCGGTTTGCGGACCAAAGCCTTGTTCCCTTTCCTGGAGGGAGAGAGAGGTCTTGTAGACCATCTCCCTGTGGTCGTAGGCCACTTTTCCCGTTTGGAGACTAGTTTCTAATTTTTTGAGCCTTCGGTCGTGCGCCTTGTCTCGGGACCGCTTAACGTTCTCCGTTTGCCTTGGTTTTTGAACCACACCTTGCTTCCTCTCCCTAGAGGGACACTGTGGTCCGGGAGACCACTTTCGTGGTCGTATACCACTTTTGGTGCTCAACAGCTGGGTTTCGAGGCTCCCGGCTGCGCGTTTTGCCTCCCGAATTCTCGTTTTGCATCCATGTTGGTTTGTTTTTGGTACAAACCTTGTTTTCCTTGCTTGGAAGGTGGTATTAGGGTGGGAGACCAGTTTTTCCCCTTGGAGAGCACATTTCTTCCCGCCAGCCGGTTTTCTAGTCGGGAACTGGTTTTCTTGGTCTTTGGGCCACCTTTTCTAGTCTTCTACCCCACCATTGGCTTGCTTTCAGTGTGGAGACCACCAATTCCCCCTACCAACCACTTTTTTTCCTGGGAGACCACTTGAAGTGGTCGGCCGACCACTGCAAGTAGCAAGCCGACCACTTTAAGTGGTCGGCAGCTCTCCCCTTGTTTTGGCAGACTGTGTGGATGCCAGTTATGCCAGCTGGAGGGCACAGACTGTCTCCTCCATACACGTGTATGGAGGGATTGCATCCAAGTTTTAGCTTCTCTAAGAAGCTTTAACTTTTGTTTTTCTATAAGAAAGAGCCTCCCTCTCCATTCCACAGGTTCTGAAATTTCCCTAAGGCATAAGTATATAACTCCCTCTATATCTCTATATTTGGTGCCTAAAGAGTGTGTTGTTCTTCACTTTTGCACCACAACTCTTAACCATACACCCATCATTAAACTGAGGTTCTTGGAGGACATTTTGGAGGTTAAAAAGCTGGTTCTTGGCTGAGAAATTTGCTGGTATTGCAGTGCTTCAAGGGTAACCTCTTTTCTCCCTTTTAAGCTTTTTTTTGATCACTCTCTTAGCCATATTTGCATGCTTCTCTTGGCTTAACATTGAACTACAAAAAGCTCTATTTTTCAGTCCTTAGCATGTTTCTTTAAGGCCTTTTTGGTGTTGAGAGCCTTCTACCCTCTTACATGCCTTGTTCAGTCTTGTTTTGTGTCATGCCTTAAGGCCTTTGGGTTGGTCTTTGCTTGGCCTTTTAGCCACTAAAATCCAGTGGATTTTCAGTGGTAGGCATGTTGTTTTGAGGCCTCAAATCAGAGGGGGGTGATCCCCTCTCTTCTTATTTTGTTTGCTTGCATTATTGGCCTATCAAAGGAGCATGCATCTTCATACTTTCAAGTCTTGGTTCAGGCACTTTTTCATGACTTTTAGGGCCTGCCTTAGCTCTTTCTATGGCTGGTTTGGCCACCTTGTGTTTGCCTCTTATATGTGTAGTGTATTCCCATTTGTGGCTCATCAAAGTAGCATGTCTTTCTAGAATGTATTGGCTCCATTTTAGTAGATTTTTGGCCTTCATTTGACATGTCATGACTCTGTTTTTGGCTGGTTTGGTAGCCTCTTGCATGCTTCATATGCTTATAGTGTAAATCTTGTTTACTAGCTTTGTATGCATGATGTTTTGGCTCATTATCCTAGCATATTTTGGCTATGTTCTAGCATGATTTTGTTCTTATTTTGGGCTATCTTAGCTTTGTTTTGAGGCTTCTTGGTCGAGTGATGTTTGTCATGCATGCTTGTAGTGTAATAACCTTGACTAGCTTTGAATTTCGAGGCCTCTTGCATACTTAACTTGAGGTATTTGCATGTTTTGGCATCATTGAGAATGATATTTCAGAGCATGTAGGGCGGTTATACTTCCATACTTTCCATTCCTTAAGTGCTCTTGAGGGTTGTGCCTTTATGCCCTATTTGTGAGCCATTACATGAGCCTCATTTTCGTGTCTTTCAAGCCATCATCTCAACCCATCTTTGCTATTGTTTTGGCCTGCATAGGGTCTGTTTGGGGTTGGTTTGGCCATTTGAGCATTGTCTTGCATGCCTCTAGTGTAATACACTTCACTAGCTTCGACGCTTGAGCTTTTCAACATACATTACATGGGTTGTTCGCATGATTCTAAGTCATTTTGCATGCCATTTCAGTGCTGGAGCATATGCCATCGTACTCCATGTTTAGTCCTTTCAATGCCTTTGGAGAGCTTTATTTTTTGCCTTGAGCTTAGGCCAACATGCGTGCGTGTTTGTATAGCATTTTGAGTTTCTATCTTATCATGTATGGCCACTGATTTGGACATGGCTGAGGCCTATGCATTTCGGTTTAGGTCCATCGAGCATTGTGTATGCCATGTGGTTCAGTGCGTTGTGTATGCCACGTTCATTTGCATTGCGTATGCTATTTGTTGTTCCCATTGATTGCATGCCTGTGTCACCTTGCATTAAGTATGTATGCACGTGCATTGAGCATGCCATTGGCCTTGTTAGGTTGTTCACGTTGCATTGCATGTTTTCATGCTTGTCCCTTGCATCTTGTTCACATGCTTGTTTCATTGCATTGTATGTTCACATGCTTGAGCCGCATCGTGTGTGCCATGGCATGTTATTTGTTGCATTGTGTTTGGGATAGGAGTTAGTCCAAACACGGGAAACGAGGGGCGTTTCATACTCGAAGTGATGAAACGTGTCTCAATTCTCGGTCGCCGAAACTCTTGACTATACATGATGGAGTTTTAGACTTTATGTGTTCGTGTGTACATTCATTTCATATTGAGTTATACAACTTGGGTTCCTCGGCCATCATGCATCGAGATACGTGATTAGTGGCCCGAGGGTTGAGAACCATACTCCCTTGAGCTTACGTAATGATAGGGAGGGTGGTTGTGCATACATGTGTTGCAAATACTTTGCCATGCCCCTTTCTTGCTCTCTGTTGCAGCAAACCAGAAGCCAACAGCAAGAACTGGTCGGCCGACTAGATTAAGTGGCTGGCAAACCACTTTTTCTGATTTTCAGCATAAAAAGTGGTCGGCAAGTGGTCTCCAATGCCAACAACTGGTCGGCAGCATTTCTACAGATTCCCATGATGGAGTTTTAGCCTTCTGGAGCTTTTTGCAGTGTTCTGAGACCAATTGCAAACAAAGGCAAATCGGGGCATCGCGATGGATTTTCGCACGAGGTGACCGGGCACGCATCCTTCGTCATCCAAGACAGAGTTGAGGTAGCCTATTTCATATAGTTTACATGCTTATTCAATTGCTAACTTAGTTAATTTGTTAATTAGTTAAAGTTGTGTAATAATTGGCTGTAGCTTGTTATTCATTCTGTTGTGTAATAACTAGTTTAATTAGATTAGCTTAAATTAGCTAGTTGGTTCTGTATTATTCATTCGAACCCTCTGTCGAGAGGGCACAACTGTTGTAAATAAGTGTGTGTGTGTGTGTGTGTGTGTGTGTGATGCATGTCTTCCATCCCCTATTTCTTTCTCCCTTTTATTTACCAGCTTACGATGGTTAGTTTTACAGCATGTTTCAATTAGCATCCTTATGCTCGCATGTTTGCATCCATTCATCTGTCTTGCATGCACCGGGCTCGGCGCATCATACTAACTGTATTGTATTTCAATTCCTGTTTGAATACATGTATCAAATTGCATTTCACATGACATTTTAGAATAGCCGAGCCTATCTTAGTTGCATTTTGTATGTGTTGCATTAGGCATTCTTGACATAACTAGGATCATGAATTGATTTCTAACATAGCTTTTGTTTTGGCTCGGAGTACTCGGTGAGTGTTTATGCTTTAGCATCCTTGCATGTGTGTGAGTGACTGCCATGATAGCATGCTTGCCATGAGGCTAACTGCTTATGTGATATAACTGCCTAAATGCCTGTGGGTGAAGGTTGGATTACTTGAATTGGAACAATTCATTGATTGCGAGTTTTAAGCCCATTTGAGAGTGGCAAATCACCATGTTTTCTAAGCCCACCTGAGGGTGGCAAAATCCGCATTTTAGCCTACTTGCGAGTAGCAAACCGCTTTCAAAAACAAACATAGCGATAATTGATGAATGTGATTTAGATTGATCAAGTTAAGATGGACAATCTAAATCATCAAGTTAAGATGAATGTGATTTAGATTGATCCTACACAATTGACAATCAAACACAAATAATTTAATGTGGAGAAACCACAATTCCTTGTGATAAACAATCACGGACCAATGCCATAAAACAATCCACTAAACAAAGTATAGAAGTACACAAGAGAGTCCTAAATTACCTAACAAACCCACACTCGAATTGAAATCAACTCATTGTGCCTCTTCTATTACCATCTTCATCTCGAAAATACTTCAACCAATGTTGAATCCACGATGCCAATGCCGAATCCATGATGATGAGCCACTTCAGAATCCTCCAAAGCTTCCAAGCACAAATCCTTCCACCGATGTTACATGAGAAAGGTTGATCCGTTGAAGGCCCCTTGATGTTTGTAAGCTACTCCATGAAATGCAAAAATCTCACTAAAAGATCACCCTCATAAAGATCACCCTCTATTTTTTGAGTCTTCATAGAGAAAGGTGGACAAGATAACTCTAGAATTAGGGTTCTGAGGTGGTTATATCTCAACAAAGTTTCATAGACTGCTCGAGCGCAGGAATGATCGTTGCGCAGTGTGTCTAGTAAGGCGGTGCTAACAAATTCTGAACTACACCTGTGAAACGGTTCCTTCACTCGAGTGTACAAACTATTGGTCGAGTGATAAATCAAACGTCTCTGTAAATCAGTCTGAGAAACTACAAGGTTCACAAGATCACTCGAGCGCACAAATGGCTGCTCGAGTGGTCAAGCAAGGCTCACAGGATCTTAGTCCATAGGCTAAGATGCTACAAGGTTGAAAAGTTCGCTCGAGCACATCTTTGGTCGCTTGAGAGGTCCATGAAGTCTTGAATAGTCATTGCACAAGGAAAGTTCTAAGGCACAATCGATCGAGCATGGATTCAACACTACTCACTTAGAAACTCCCAACGTTGCAACTAAAACAACAGAGTTACAATTCAAATGTGTTTGTCACTCTGGATTTCCAAGACAAGGGTCCTAATGGGGTTAAATCTTTTAATTTTTTTATTTTTTTATTTTTAAATGGATTTAGGCTTTGATTTTATCCCACGCCTTTTTCCATATCTTGAAGAGTAGACGCATTCCGTTATCTACCCCATTCCCCTTTTCTTTTCTCTACTTGTGTAGGTTAACTTTTTAATTATGTTTTTAGAGTAGTTTTTATGACAATAATGGAATCTATCTCCACAAATTCATTGCATCATTAGTTTAGGCTTTGGTCTCATTCTTCAAACGAGATTCAAACACATTCTCATGTGTTGGAGGTAGATTTCATCTATCTCTATTTTTTGCTTATTTTCTTGCATTTACTAGCATGAACTTATCTTGACTTGTGTATCTAGACCCAGTTCATTGCATTTTTATAGATACTATTACTATCTTATTATATTGATCATACATGCTTAAGTGATTCATCATGCTTGAAATGTTTCATATGACACTTTAGTTGCAACTAGGTCTATAAGATTCATTTTTGTGAGTTCTATTACATTTAGTGGATTTGTGCAAATAAGGTCATGTATTTTTCTAACCTTTCCTGCTTTGGCATGGTGTAGAGGAGTATTAGGTAATCTTCCATTTTCCTTTGCATCTTGCTTGTGTTTGCTTTCTTACTATGTTTAGCAGACTACTATGATGCTATTTTGTTACTTAAAATATCTCTATGTTTATTCATTGGTCGGAGGATACTTCATTGAAGTTAGAAGTATCTTTATCTCTCACACAAGTTTTCCCATCTTTTTTCTTGGAAGCCATTTATTAACATTTTCCATCATAGAGGGGATTGAAACTATCCAAAATAGGTGATTTACTCTATATTTGTCTGCTTCACGTAATAAAGTTAGTATTAATACATTACAGGAAAATACACCTTCGGCTACTAAAACATTAGTAGCCAAAGACTCTTTTTTTATATGTCAAAAGTCAATGGCAACTAAATATTTTAGTAGATCAGTTAGTTGGTGATAACTTGCCGGTGATAGTATTTGGCGACTAAAACTATGTTGGTTGCTAATTCACAATTTTTGGCTACTAAAATTGACTTAGTCGCTAATTGACACCTTTTGACACCGTTGTTGTTTATGTCTAAATATTTTAGTCGCCAAAAAATAAATATTTTAGTCCCATTGTATTTTATGACAAAATATTTTATGAGCTAAAGGATGCCATATTTTTTCGTGACTTTAACAAAAAAAATTTCCTAATCTTGATTTGTTTTGAGTACTAACTATTTGGTTGGCAAATTTTTTTTTTTTTTCTATTAAATATTTAGTCACCAAAAACTTCATTCTTTTTTTTTTTTTTTTTCCCTTACAATACAAAATACCAATATCTATGAGTAATAAAGTATCCTAAATGATGTGAAAACATTTTTGCAATTGGATGCGTGGCTAGAGGCCTCTATGGGAAATTAAATTTTTGCCGAACACTTTTGCTAACTAAATAATTTTTAGTTGTGAAAATACCACATTTGGCGATTAAAATTACACAAGTGTATATACCCTCAATTACCTAGCGAATCCACATCTAACTTGAACTGACACCAATTTGCCCCTTCCACCACCGTCTTCACATCGGAATTGTCTTGCCCAGCATTGAATCCACAACACCAATGTCAAATCTACGACGATGATCCACTTCGGAATCTACCAAAGCTTCAGGCCCAATTCACCAGAATCCACTGAAGAACAACTTTCTCTTTTGTAAATAAAAGAAAACAAACAAACCACTTGATGATGTTAACGTAAAGGTCATGAATCCATTAATCACTCTCAAATCATAAAGGAAACACTTATAAAGCACCTTCCAATATAAAATACTTTTTTTTTCTTTCTCTAAAAATCTAGACGGCTTATAACCAGTACAAATAGGACAACTCCAAGCGATGTGAGGCACATTTCAACAGTTATGAATTTCAAAATCCATTTTCCCTCAATAATGTGATTTTTTTTTTTTTTTTTTGGAAAAAAAGTACAGCTATTGTCATGATAGAGGTGTTTTGCAAAGTCTCAATTTGTTATTGAAAGTGTTCGTTGTGGACACTTATTTGTATGACATGTATGTAAATATGTATTGAACATAAATTGATAAGAGAATAATACACAATTCCGTAGTTATTTCTTAGCAAATGTAACTATATGACTAAAGCGATACATGTTAGAAAGTATCCAATGGTATATAGCATTACGGATTGGTAATGTATGAATACAGTAGCATACATAAATTTGCATTTATATGTTGTTGTTTTTTTTATTTATTTATTTATATATATATATATATATTTATTTATATATGTAGATACTGGCATATATAAGATATTATAAAAGTAATATATCAAGCATTTTGCAACAATATAATACTAGTAATAATAAGAAGTTAATTATTTATAATTAAATAGTTAGTCATAATGTAGATATTTAGTGTTACATTTTTGTGTTTTTTGTGTGTATCCACTATTTTTTAATTAGATTATTAAATTCATATAAAATTAAAAGAAATTTATGAATACTTTGTGCAAAATTAGAGATTAGTGAAGATAATTTTTTAAAAAGAGAACTTTACAATGTTTGGTTTGGTGTGATTTTTCAAACTTTTATTTTGAATATTTTGATTTTCATGTCTTTGTCAGTGTTTTTTTAGTAACCCTTTTATTTTATTTTATTTTTAGATTCACTTAATATAATAAGACTTTTTTATTTTATAATTTTACTTTTAGATTTAGATTCACTTAATCTAAATACACTTAAAAAATAAGTTGTTGTGTTTTCTTTTTGAAATTTTTTTATTAATATTAAACAATAATAATAATCAGTACATGTTTAAATTTATAGATTTTTTTATTAGTAGTTTACTTTTTAATTCTATTTAGATTATTAGATATTAATATTCATGTAAAAATATAGTTTAAATATAAAATATGAAGAAATTTCAGTATCTTTAATCACCAAAAATGAGAAAATATGAAAAATAAACAACAAAAATATGAAAAATCAAAAACTAAAAAATAAATTTAAAAAATAAAACCAACAAAAGTGGTTCTATTTTAGAGTTTTGACATCATACTTTGACTGTTAAAGTACCATGTAAAGTATTATAAATGAGAAAATCAAATCTAAACGAAAACAAAGTATGTACGAAGATTACCTGTGAATTTTTGAGATACAACACAAATTTTTATTTTAAAAATGTATGCGCTTTCTTCTATCTAGATTTGAATGGATGCATACAACTTTAAGATTCAACCAAAATTATTCACAACAATTTGATGCATGATGAATAATTGTAAATACTATACATATCAATATAGTAGCAGACACAAGGGGAAAAAAAAAGTAATTATTTTTTGTTCTTCAATCATCATCGATATAACAAATATGGAGAATTTTTTATTTATTTTTTTTGGCTTAAAAGTGAGGCAATCTGCTTATATGTATAGTACTCTTTGAAGATATATCGTTTTTGAGTATTTAACTTCAAAAATAAAGAAATAATTGATTTATATAGGACTCTTCATAACTTTTTGTAAACATAATAAATTTGAAAGGATAAAATTGAGATTTAAAAAAATAAAAAACATAACAAACTCTTCGCACTTTCAAAATAATAGTAGATAGTAGATTACTCTCATTCATATTGTTGAGATTTTTATTTATTTATTTATTTATTGGGTTTGTTTGGCAATTGACTTCTTTAGTTAGCTTTTTGACAATTTTAACGTGGAAATAAAAGTTTGTTTGGTTTTACTTTTTTGACTTTTATGAGAGAAAAAATAAAAATAATTATAGTTGGATGTGACATTTTGTCTTATAAAATTATTTAGTCTATTTTATCTTTCGTTCTTTTTTTAACCAAAAAACCCTAACCAAACAAATAACAATTTATTTAAAAATCTAATTTACCCCCCTTAAGTTGCCTTCTGGATAACAACTTTCTCAATAAATCCACTAATAAAACTAATTTTATTAGTGGAGGGCTAAGTTTTTTTATTTTTAACTTACAACAACCGAAGTTAATTCAACTTTTAATATCAAACTCAAAAATAAACTTTTAACACCAAATTTTCTACCAAAGAAATGACCAAATGTCTCACATGGGTGTGGGGTCCGCAATTTTGTGGGCCCCACACCCATGTGAGACATTTGGTCATTTATTTGGTAGAAAATTTGGGATCTCTAGCATTTTCCTTCTCATAATGAACTTCCCTAGGATCTTGGATCTCATTTGGAAAAATACTATTTTAGTAATTTTTTAATTTTTTGATTAAAATATATGGTAAAAAAATTAATATGTTTAAAATTATTTTTTAACTTTTTATAAAAGGATATACAAAAAGTAGAGATAAAGAGAAATCTTTAACTTTTGGGGAAATTATCAGAAAGTCCTATTTATCAATTTATTACTCCATTTGGTCCCACATTCATTCTTTTGGATTGACAAGTCCTATTTGGTATGTTTTGTAGACAGTTAGGACCCATTTTGAATTTATGTGATATGTGTATGGACAGGTTTACCCTTTTTTGTTTTTTTTCTATAGAGGTGTATATTAGGATTAAAGGCAGATTTTGTGGGATACATTTGCCGATCCACGTTTGGTAATTTGGGTCTCATGTTTTGAACAGGGATGAACACTGCAGTGCTAGTTGGCTGATTCACGTTTGCTGACCCACGTTTGCTGATCCTCGTCTGCCTCACCGCTTTTCTCTTCCTCCGCGAAATCCCACATTCCTCCACGAGAAGACACTGCTCTTCTTTCTCTAGAAATCTCACTCTCTCTCTCTCTCTGACAATCATGGCGATGGCGGCGAGAAGACACTGCTCTTCTTCTCTATGGTTCTCTCCACTCTCCTCCCTCTTCTTCCCCAGAGGCGACCTCCTAGCTCTCATCTTCATTCTCTCTCTCCCCCTCCATCACCTCACTCTCTCCACCGTTTCCGCCGCTGACTCACACTTCGAGGGTTTTGATGCAGATGACGAAACCCTAGACGATGACCCTATCCATCTCATCGATCTCCCTCTCCGATCCCCAACACCTCCGACTATCACTCAGTCCGACACCATCAAGTCCGATCATGAACCCCCTGATCAAACCCTCTTTTCAGCCGATTCAGATGCACCTCCCAAACCCTCAACGAGTTCGTTCGAGTACTGGGATGAAGACGAATTCGGAGGCCTCCTTGTACAACACCAACCTCCAGAAACGGCGAATAGAAGCCGCCGGCGATGAGAGAGGCGGTGCAGAAGAGAGTGAGAGCGTCCATGATAAGAGAGAGGGAGAGAGATTGTGTTGTGTGTCTAGTGTGAGACGAAGGATGTGAGTAAATGGAACTTTGATTTTGGTTCATGTCGAAACATCAATGGTAAGGTTCACGTCCGACCCCCCAACTTTGATTTTGGTTTTTCCAGTTTGTGTTTTCTTCAGATGGACACTTCCGGCGGATTGTGTTTCGATGTGAACCTTAATCCAGTTTGTGTTTCGATTCTCGTTCTTCAGATGTGAACCTTAATCCAGTTTGTGTTTCAATGTGAACCTCACCGAGCGAACCCCACAGTGTACAACCGGAACTGTGGAACCAGGACTGAGATTGATATTGAGAACCAGAACTGTGAATCGCTGAGATTGAGAACCAGAATAGGTGAGCTTGAGAACGAGAATCGGTGGAATCGGTGAGGTTCACGTCGAAACGTCACAAATGGCAATTGGAAAACAAAGGCTCAAACTGATGTAAAGCTGAAACGTGACACAATCCACGTCATGGAAAAAATAAAATGAAAAAAGTGTCAAATTCACGTCACAACCCACGTCAAAGAAAAAGAGTACTATTACCTTTTTTTGAAACGTGAATCTCACACACCCCTTCCCATAAATACATGCGGGTCTACAAACTCAAATTAACACTTTAATGGTAAAATAGTAAACAAACAACCCAAAGGACTAAACGGTTTAAAAGAAAACAATTAGGACCACATGATCTACAAGATGATAAAATAGGATTTACTGGTCAATTCCCCTTAACTTTTTTGTATAAATTATTAATTTTTTATGATTTTTAGTATTTTTTTAAATTTTAAACTAAAATATTGAGTTGTCAAATGAAACCTTAATACTCTCTTCGGACGTCCTAGAATTTTATATCCTTCTATGCTTTACTTTAACTGTTCAATACATGTAGTTAAAATTTAGATTGATTGTTGATTCTTAGATTACGGACTGGAATGTTTATTTAATAATAATTCATACAAAGTATTTTTCTCTAAATATGAAAAGTGTGGGGATATATTTTCTGAATACTAACACGTGTCCAAGGTGATGCCGACGTGTCAACTGAGGTGCCACGTGTCCTGGTTGTTCTGCCGAGGTCATCTCGGATAGGCCGAGGTTACCTCCGAAGATATCGGAATCCGAGATAAGCGGATGAGGGGTAAGAGTCCTAGAATGAGAGAAGACTTCAGTTTGTATTAAGATAAGACTCTTAGAGAGTTTATCTTAATCTTACTGGGAGTCCAAGATTAGTAGTAATCCTGAGTCCATAGAAGTTAGGCTTCTATTGAGACTAGGTTTATGTTGGCTATAAAAGAGAGGCACCCCCATGGGTGTAAGGTATGCTTTTTGATACTCAAGCTTGTGAGTTTAGCACTTGATTTATCTTTGAGAGATATACTGACTTGATCGTCGGAGTGCCCCCCGGTGGACGAACCACCGCCGGAATCTTCTCCTTCTGTTGCAGGTCAGCCAGGTGCCATCTATTCTGTCGGTGCTCTCCAGCTGGTTACTAAGCGGGCAGTGTGGTCAGAAAATCACTCACACAATTTGGCACAGTCTGTGGAAAAGAAAGAAGAATAGATGGCCAATGACGGACAGAAGGATCAGATTGGAGACAATGCTTCTGCTGGGAGTGGGAGACCTATCAACCTCGACGTTGAAGGGGACGACCGCAACATAGAAACTCATGACCAGGGTCACGGAGTGAAAGACACCGGCCAGAAAGGTGACGCACCAAAGACAACAGATCGAAGCGGATACTACAACGAAGATAACCTCCAAGTATGGAAGGATAGATACCTGCAGAGGAACGAAGACCCTTACAGAAGGGATGCAAAGACAGGGGGCATGAGCGCTCCCCAGGAGATAACATTCAAGTATAGAAGAACTCATCCTAAGTGAGCATATCCCAGATTCCAGATCTTGGATCCCGGATCCTAGAAGACATGATCTCGGCCTAGACGAGTGGGTCCGAGAAGAGAAGAGCTCAACCTGAGTGAGCAGATCCAAGATTCTAGCAGACAAGATCTCGGCGCTTAAGTCCGAGAAGAGAAGAGCTCAGTGAGCAGATCTCAGATCCCAGAAGATAAAAAAAGAAAACACACAAGGTTGGACTGCAGTTAGCTAGGTTGAAGACCTTTTATAAGGTTCGCAAAGGAGTATATGGAAGCCATGCAGGGGGCAGAGAGAAGAAGAATATGTTTACCACTTGTTGAAATTTGTAGCAATTTACAAGTTGGTTAAACCGATATGATTTTTACCACTTGTTGAAATTTGTAGCAATTTACAAGTTGGTTAAACCGAGAATATGTTTAACACTTGTTGAAATTTGTGGACAATATACAAGTTGAGTTAAACCGAAATCATTGTTTAACACTTGTTGAAATTTGTGGACAATTTATAAGTTGAGTTAAATCGAAATCATTGTTTAACACTTGTTGAAATTTGTGGACAATTTACAAGTTGGTTAAACCGAGAATATGTTTAACACTTGTTGAAATTTGTGGATAATTTACAAGTTGAGTTAAACCGAAATCATTATTTAACACTTGCTGAAATTTGTGGACACTTTACAAGTTGGTTAAACCGAGAATATGTTAACACTTGTTGAAATTCTGTGTGAATTTACAAGTTGAAGTTAAACCGAGATGATATTTAACACTTGTTGAAATTCTGTGTGAATTTACAAGTTGAAGTTAAACCGATGTAATATTTAACACTTGTTGAAATTCTGTGTAAATTTACAAGTTGAAGTTAAACCGAGATGATATTTAACACTTGTTGAAATTCTATGTGAATTTACAAGTTGAAGTTAAACCGAGGTCATATTTAACACTTGTTGAAATTCTGTGTGAATTTACAAGTTGAAGTTAAACCGAGATGATGTTTAACACTTGTTGAAATTCTGGATGAATTTACAAGTTAAAGTTAAACCGATGTGATGGTTTAACACTTGTTGAAATTTTGAGAAAAATTTACAAGCTGAAGTTAAGCCGAGGTTATGATAAAGGATGATGGTTAAAACACTTGTTGAAATTTTTGAGAAAAATTTACAAGTTAAAGTCAAGCTCAAACAATATCTACGTACTTGCCGAGCCTACCAGGTTGTCAAAACTTGAAATATGGAAAACTGAAGTCTTGATAGAAGACATTGAGAAAGTGACAAGTCCTAAGCAACACTTGTGAAAATATTTGTTACAATATTTTCAAGTGTTAGGACAAGGCCGAGATGAGCAAGATTAGAAGTTGTCACAGAGGTATTTTAACCGAAGAGATTGCACAGTCAATGTGTACTTTGAAGACATGCAAATTATTCTAAGTATAGAATCATACAAGAGCAGAAAAAAGAAGACATTCATTCAAAGAAGAAATTAGAGAAATGCATTTAAAGAAAAAAGAAGGCATTTCGGCCTGAATATTGAAAAATAAATTATTCAGACTACAAAAATGGCACGTCGCTCGGATTAAAAGCATACAAAGAATGACAAAGTATAAGGTACAAGGAGTAAAAGAAGGAAACAAAACTACTCGGCATCAATGGCAGGATATAGAAGACAGTTGGGAAGACTTCTCAGCAGCCTTCTCGGCCTCGAGCTCAGCATCGATCTCCCGAAGAGTTTGATCAAAGCTCTTCTTGGCAATTGGCACCTCGGAGTTTGAAGGCAAGGATTAAAAGCAAGAATCTGGAAAAAGACACAGAAAACAGAAGCAAGAATGTAATTCGTAATCAAAAATGGTGATGAAACTATCAGGAAATCAAGACAAAAAGATTGCACAGGTGTGTCAAGCCAAGAACAGTGGCAGAAATCAACAGATGTGTAAACAATGTGTATTCATGAAGATGATTTGAAAACAACGGGTAAAACAGCAATAGTGATTAACAATGAAACAGAGCTTCTTGGAAAGCAACAAGAAATAAAACCAGGAGGAACAGTGGCTTACCAGAAAGAGGGAAGCCGGAATGAGAATTGCCGAAGTCTGACAACGGATGCAAAAATGACAGAATGACGTAAGCTTCACCGGAGGAGAGAAACGAAAACAGTTGCAGAGCTTGAAAGCTTGGAACAATGACGGATTTAAGCAAAAGAGCTGAAAAGAGAAAAATCAGAGTCAAGAAGATGACAAAGTTCAAGAATAAAGCCAAGTGCACAGGCACTAAGTAAGTATGTGAAGAACAAGAAAGCAATGACCCAGACACGATGCCAGCAACAGAAAAGCGGATATGGCAAGAACAGTGCCAGGCGTTCAAACAATTTCAAAACTTGAAAGCAGACGAAAATAGAAGACAACAGAGGGCAAGTAAACGAATTCAGAAGGGTTATGAAAGATTAAGCTTAATAAAAGAGTTTATGAACTTACCATGAGAAATGAGCGCCGATATGAAGATCGCCGGAGTCAAATAGATGACTAGAAGTCGGGAACCCACCGAAGAATGTGAGTGGAGCAGTTGCAAAGCTCTTGGAGTCTACGAATTAATGGAACAAGAACCTCGGCTAGGAGGTGTGATCTCGAGTAGCTTGGAAAGCATGAAGCTTAATACTTGACAGAAGTGGACAGTAAAGTCCAGGGAACTTTTAGGTTGGCGAGTTTGATCTCAGACAGAGGGGTACAGATGAACGAACAGTGTAGGTTCCATCACCTCAGAATGCCGAGGTAATAGAACCTAGGGGGCAGTTTTGGGGATATATTTTCTGAGTACCAACATGTGGCCAAGGTGACGCCGACGTGTCAGCTGAGATGCCACGTGTCCTGGTCGTTATGCCGAGATCATCTCAGATAGGCCGAGGTTACCTTCAAAGATATCAGAATCTGAGATAAACGGATGAGGGACAAGAGTCCTAGAATGAGAGAAGATTTCAGTTTGTATTAAGATAAGACTCTTAGAGAGTTTATCCTGATCTTACTGGGAGTCCAAGATTAGCAGTAATCCTGAGTCCATAGAAGTTAGGCTTCTATTGGGACTAGGTTTATGTTGGCTATAAAAGAGAGGCACCCCCATGGGTCTAAGGTATGCTTTTTGATACTCAAGCTTATGAGTTTAGCACTTGATTTATCTTTGAGAAATATACTGACTTGATCGTCGGAGTGCCCCCGGGTGGACGAACCACCGTTGGAATCTTCTCCTTCTGTTGCAGGTCAGCCAGGTGCCATCTATTCTGTCGGTGCTCTCTATAGACACCCCATTTTTGACCGTCCTCAAGACTTGGACGTCACCGCTTGAACACTCGGTGATCATCCATGTTTGTGTTCGTTTGGAGTTCCCGGAGGTCTCGGCTACGCGCCCTGCCTCAGGATTTCCGAACTTGACCGTTTTGTGTCTGGTCTTGCACCAAACACTTGTGTTTTGCCTTGGAGGGGCAGGGAATGCCTTGTGAGGCATCCCCACATACCACCGGCAGTGGCTAGAGGCTACCGACTGGTTTTTGCTTCCATCGGCAATCTTTTCTGCCGGTCGACACATTTTGTTGCCGGTCGGCACTCTTTTTTGTCAAAATGACATTTTTGGGCAGCTGACCACTGTTCATCTACTTTATGTAGATATTTTGTGCCATCTGTGATAGCTGGCACCAACTCTTCTTCCCTCCATACACGTGGTATGGAGGGATTGCCCTCTAACCAAGCTTGTTGTATAAGCTTTGCAAGAGGGAGTTCTATAAGAGGACAAGCCTCCTCTTTGCTCTAGGTTAGAAACTTTGGAGGCAAAAACCAGAGCTTCCACCTATAGATACACCCTATCTCTATATCTCTCTCTCTCTCCTCCTTTGTGTGTGTTTCTTGGCCTAAAAGTGTGATTTTACCTTACTTTTGCACCAATACACACACTATTACACCTTGCTCTGAGATTGAGGACTTTGAGGGTTGATTCTTGAGCTTTTGGGCTGTTTTTGATCAAAAGAAGGAGACTACCTTGGCTGTTCTTGAAGTGTGCTTCAAGGGTGAGCATTTTACTTTAGTTTCCCCAAACTTGCACTAGCTTTTTACCTATTTTACTTGCTGATTTAGTTTTTGTGCATAACATAAAAAAGGCTTGTATTTTCATTCTTAAGAACTTTCATTAAGAGTCTTTCATGGTTTGAGTTCAAACTCACCCTCTTAGGCCTTATTTGGCCCTTTTGTTGCCTCTTCGGTAAGGCTTTGTTTGCTTAAGTGTTTTGGTCTTCTCACCACTGAAAATCAATGGATTTTCAGTTGTGAGGAAGGTGGTTTGAAGTCTTGCATAGGGGAGGGACACCCCTCTCCCTTCATTGTCTTGTTTCCTTGTATTTTGGCTTAAAAGGGTAACATGTATGCTTGATCATTTTTGGCCTCATTTCAGAAGTTTTTTGGGTGTTTTAGGTCATATGTGATCTCTGTTTTTGGCCGGATTTGTACCCATTTGCATGCTTAATATACTTGCTTTACATTCCTCCATTTGGCCTAGGATTGTATCTTATGTTTAGGCCATGATTCTTGCATGTGTTGGCTTGATTCCATGAAGATGTTGGCATTATTTCACCATGTTTAAGGTCTGTTGGCCATTCATTTCAGTCATACTTGCCTTGTTTGGTGTCATCTCTTTGTGTTTTGGCTTGTAAGCCTTGAGCATATTGACCTCTAGCATGCATAACTATGATCATCATCATGATTTGGCATCATTTAAGACCATATTTCAGTCCATAAATCATGCTTGTATGCTTGCATTTGTGACTTCTTCCATGCCTTGAGGGTGTGCCCTTTTATGCCTAGATATGAGCCTTGATGCACACACCTCTTTGGAGTCACTTTAGCTGCCATATTAATGGTTTTTGGAGTCCATTCTTGCATGTTAAAATTCTGTTTTGGCTTGTCCAAGTCATGCCATGAGTGGTTATGTTGGTGGGAGTGAAGTACCTCCTTTTTGTGCCTTAACCTTAGGACCATTGGTTTGCTTGTTAGCATGAGTATTGGTCCACCTTTCTAGGCACTTTTGCCCACTGTTTTGAGTTGGGTTAAGGTCTGCCCTTTTACCATTTTAAGCCACCATTGCATGCTTGCTTCATGTTTGATGTATGGTTGTTTCATTAGGTGTTGTATCATGATGCCCCTTTGGCTTAAAGTGTTCATATTTACATTGCATTTGCATCTTGTATGCCTAACATTGCATGCTTGCCACACTAGTTGCATGATACTTGGCATGCCTTGCATATTGATATCATGTTGCATTTTGAGCCATGTTTGCATAACATGCATTGCATTACTTGGTTTGGGGTGTCAAACCAAGTGTGAAGGTTGAGGGGCGTTCATACCATAAGTGATGTAACGTGCCTTAACTTTCGGTCACCGGGGCCTTTGACTTCAAAATGATAAGGCCTCGGTTCTCATTTGTGTGTTGCATGCATCTTTACATCAAGTGGCAAACTTGATCCCTTGGGCTATCATGCACCATTGATGGATCGAGGATCGAGGGCCATGCTTCCCTGAGTTCAAAGCATGATGGGAAGCATGGCCATGCTCACATGTGCTTGAAATCCCATGCCATATACTGTCTGTTCTCTGTTGCTGTCAAATCTGTCTTCTGCAGGAAGCTTCTGCCGACCGGCATAATTCAGTGCCGACCGGCCATTGATGAATGGCCGATAAACCCAAAAACAGCCGATGGAAATTCTGCACTGCCGGTGGGAATTTCCCCCTGCCGGTGGGAATTTCCCCTAGCCGGTGGTACTCTGCAGCATGCAAGGAACTTGTCCTAGGGCTTTGGCAATTTTCAGAGAGAGACAGGGTAGTATAAGCAGAGGTGGCAGGGGTATGGCACGGGTTTTCCAGGCGAGCCAGGTTTCAAGCATGCATCACACGCGCATCCCGAGGCAGGGGGCTGTGGCCACCTTTCTTCCTTTTGCATTTATCCTATTAAGTAAATTAGAAGTTCTGTAATAATTTATTTGTTTATTATTCGGATTGTAATATTCATTTGGTCCCTCCGAGTGAGGGCAATTATGTAATAAGTGTGCGTTAGTGTGTGTATATCTTCCAACCTCACGTCTTTCTTCCCTTTTATTTACCTGCTTATGATGGTAGATTAGGGCATTTTTGAAATCAGCATACCTTATGTTATGCATGCGTGCATTCATGCATTTGTATTGCATGCATTAGGCTCGGTACATCATGCTAACTGCATTTGTACCCTAATTCCGAATTGAATACGTGCATCAAATTGATCGCATTTTCGCATGCCATGATTAAGTTAGCCGAGCCTACTCTAATTGCATCTTGCATGTGTTGCATTAGTCAACTTGACATGAACTAGGATCACGCATGTTTGCTAACTAGTTTATTGTTTTGACACGGAGTACGATGTAAGTATTTATGTTTTAGCATACCGCATGCGTGTGAGTGTTGCCATGACAATATGCTTGCCATGCGGCTAAATGCTTATGTGATAAACTGTTTGAATGCTTGTGGGTGAAGGTTGGGTTGTCTGAGTTGGAATAGCTCATTGAAATCCGTATTTTAGCCTACTTACGAGTAGCAAAATTCCAAAACATTTTTAAAACAAATGGATATGCAATGCTTATTTCCAAATTAGACAATCTAGTCTATACTTGTTTGCTGTGCGCATAACATAGTAATTCTAGGCTAACAATTGGAATAAGAACACATAAAGTTTTCAAAAACGGATATCATGATTAGTAGAGGCCGGTCTTCGGACCGGGCGAGAGGGGGTGCTCATAGCTGACCTTCTCCAATCGTACCCTAGCTCCTGAGCCGAGACAACTTTGGTGATGACGGACACGT
Organism: Camellia sinensis; assembly: GCF_055761805.1. NCBI lineage: Eukaryota > Viridiplantae > Streptophyta > Magnoliopsida > Ericales > Theaceae > Camellia > Camellia sinensis. The sequence goes on along the minus strand of NC_138970.1, from coordinate 72,138,101 downwards.
GGCCTTTGGCACCGAGTCAGGGTTTCCTAAATTCCCCCAAAATAAAATATTTAGGTGGCGACTCTGTATCTGGCAAAGCAGTCCATGTTTGGGCACTTCTTTCCTAAAATCTGTTTTCTCAAAACGATTTGTCAGATTTGGACTCTTTGGTTCAAGATTAAGAACCGCGACACAAACTGAGTCCGAACTGTAGTAGCGGGGTCCCTCACGGACGTGCTACACTCTCCAACTGGTTACTAAGCGGGCAGTATAGTCAGAAAATCACTCAAACAAAAAGAAAACAAAAAAGTAGAAGAATTAATTACCTCTCAAAAACAAGTCCCTGGTTCAATTTTGTAATTAAAATGTCAGAAAAATACTTGTTTGGCTTAATTTTTTAAAAACTACTTTTGAGTTTTCCGTTTTTGTGTCTTTTCGCCTTTAGTTAAAAAAATGATATTTTAATCAATTTTTTTTAGATGAATCTAATTTAGATATATTTAAAATATAATTTTTTTATAAATTTATTTTACTAAATATGAAAATATATATATTTTTTAATATTTAGTGAATTTCTTAAAAATTGTTTACAAATATACTACTTTTTAATTACATCTAGATTCAGCGAACCTATAATAATAATAACAACTACAACAACAACAACAAAAATTACTAAAAAAAGACTTAATAATAGGGTTTTGAGTCGCAATGCCAAACCGTATAATTTTTAATGTGATATTGTGATATAGCTGCTTCAATTTTTTTCTTTTAAAATTTTAACTCTAGATTTTTGTTTGCTTTTTTTTTTTTTTTTTTTTTTTTGTAGATTATTGCAATATAATGCAACAAGATTAAATTTTGTCTTTCTAACATTCTTTTCAGTCCGGTTAAAACCAACAAAACTATGCCAATTGTGAGTAAATATTAAAATAAATAATGATAAATATATATATACATATCTTAGTACAAATATAATGATAATATAATTTTTTTTATTGATATGAATAATGAACTACGAATAAAAATCAAAATATTATATAAATTAAAATTTTATAAAAAAATATAAAAATTAATTATAATTTTTTAAAGGGAGCTTTTTTGATAAATCCATTTTCTAAGAGCTTTATTCCATTCAACCCATATTCTTTTTTACTATTCCATTAGGTCCAATTTGAGATAAGAAGACCAAAATACCCTTTTCATCTACTTATGTTCCATTTAGTTCACATTATTTTCTTATATTTCAATAAGTCCTATGGGTGACATAATTACCAAAATACCCTTAATGTGAATGTTCACACCGTCAACGTAAATGTTCATATCGTCAATGTGTAGGGGCCCGGCCCATGTCGATCCTCGTGGGTGCCCGAAAAAATTCGAGTTGGGCCGGGCCGGGCCGGCTCACAGGCCAAAAAAATAGGCCCGGCTCGGCCTGCTGATAATATGAATATTCACATTGACAAGTTAACATTCACATTGATAGGGGGCCTGCGGCCCGTGGGCAGCCCGAAACCAGCCCGCCGCCCGGGGCGGGCCCGGACCGGCCCGTTCACAATGTGAATATTCACATTGACATATTAACATTAACAATAACATTGACAAGAGTGTAAAATTGGCCCATGACCCACGGGCAGCCCGAAGCCCGCGCCCGGGTCGGGGCGAGCCCGGCCCGGCCCGGCCCATTGACAATGTGAATATTCACATTGATATGTTAACATTCACATTGATAGGAGCGTAAAATTAGCCCGCGGCCTGTGGCCGACCCGAAACCCGCCCACGACTCGTGGGCTGCACTGGGCGAGCCCGGCTGTAACAACCCTCGTTACTGTTTACCGATAAACACTGATTACCGTTAAACTGAATTGATTATGACTGATAATTGGACTGGTAAAAGTACTGAACTGACTGACTGAAATTGGAAACCGAATTGATTGAATATATGTTAGTTAAATTGCATTCTATCTGTTTGACTGTATGATTATCTGTTCATGCTTATATGTTTAAACTGCTAATTGAAGGCCTTATCGGCGGCCGAATCCGGAATTGATTAGTGTTTTATGATCCTCATAATTAATGTGATTTTATGGTATAATTATTTGAAAACTGATTAGGTATGATTAAATTAGATTAAAATAAGCCAATTAAAGAGTTGGACTTAATTACCGTTTTGCCCTTGAGTGGGCCACTACCTCTATACCTTGAGCTCATTATACTTGAGCCAAAAACATTTTCCTCAGCCCATTCCTTGTGCTCAAGCCGACCTTAGAGAGAGAGAGGAGCTAGAAGAGTTGAGTTCAACTTGCTTCATTGTGAATTGGCTAGAATTACTTGAAGAATTGAAGGTTGATTACTAATTTGAGCTCCCTCACTTCTAATCCTACACCTAAGGTAGATCATTCATCATCTTAATGATGTCATTGAGCTAGTTCTTGCATGATTCATGCTTCATTGTAGAACTAAGTCATGAATTGGTTCATTGTTGTTGAATTGAAGCTTAATTGTTGCATGCATGTACATATATTGAAGTTTTGAGGTTGTAAGTCCATGTTTCCTCACATGCATGTCCATCTTTTGGTCATACTCCATGAATTCATCATGTTCTTGAAGAAATGAGTCCATTTGAACAAGCTTTGAAGGTTGAATTTGGTTTGAATCCATGCATGTTTGCATGTTCTTCATATTCTTGAAAATGGGTTTGAATATGGTTTTAATTGACTCACCTTTGGGGCTTGAATTCATAAATTGAGCTTTGAAACTTGTCATACATTGAATTTAGTTATGTTTTCCAGAATTTGGGCCCAAGAGGTCGAGTTTGGAGTGGTTGAATGCTTGGTTTGAGCTTGGGAGGCAAATCTGGAAATTCCAGATTTGGCTTCCTCGCTCGAGCGAATGGTTCCCCGCTCGAGCGAGCACCTTTGTCCAGGGCTCCGCTCGAGCGACCATCGAGCGACCATCGCGCGTAAAATCACAGCATCCAGTATTTTTACTGTTTCGACAGACCGCTCGAGCGAAGGATTCCTCGCTCGAGCGAAGCCTTTGATTTTGGAAGCCCGCTCGAGCGAAGAAAGTCTCGCTCGAGCGAGGTTCCTATTTTCAGCAAACTTTGCAAAATGTTTTCTAAGTGTATTTTTGCATCCTCATCCCATCCTAGGCATCCTTAGGCCTAGTTTAAGGCATCTTAATGAGGATAAAGATGTAGAACACACCAAGGCAAATTAGGGATTAAGTTATTATCTTTCCCAACTGTGTAGCTTAGTGTGTGTTCGATCTGTTGACTGTGTAGGGTTGACTTCCGAGGAGACGCTCTAGCTTACTATAGCCCAGAACTCTGTGAGTAACATTTGTGTAAAGATATGTTCAAAATGATTATCTTCTGAACAATTAAACTGAACTGTTTCTGAACTGTTATTGTTAACTGAATGAATGAATGTATGACCTATATTCTGAACTGTATTGTGGCATCCTTAGCAACTACTGCTTACTGTTACTGTTACAGAGATCTCTGTCGGTTCCCATGTTGGAACCACTACTGTTTACTGATATGATGGCCATCATTCACTGTTTGGTCTATTAAGACCTGGTCTGTTAAGACCTACTGTACTGTTTAGCTATTGGATGTACCACATATGACTGTTATAATCTATGAAACTTGGAGCAAAGTGCTGCACGGAACTAAGTGCTACAGAGTGAGCCACCTCTAGAGTCTGTGCGAGACACCTCTTGAATCCATAAGAACTGTACTGTTTTCTGAAATGCTACTGCACTGTTACTGTTACTGTACTGCTACCGTACTGTTACTGTTACTGTTACTGTACTGCTACTGCACTGTTACTGTTACTGTACTGCTACTGCACTGTTACTGTTACTGTACTGCTACTGTACTGTTACTGTTACTGTACTGCTTGTACTGTTACTGTTACTGTTACTGCTACTGCTACTGTACTGTTACTGTTACTGCTGCTGTACTGACACTGCTACTAGTACTGCTAACGGATGTGCCACGTACGATTATATGATTTCTAAATGACTGTTACGGCATCAATATGAGCCACAAACTGACTGACCGATATACTGAATCAATGAACTGTTTAAATTTTGAAAAGACATTCATCCTAAACCTCTTTACGCATTATGTTATTCACTGGGCTTTAGCTCACTGCTCATATATATATGTAGGTGTTCAGGCACTGGACCGCTGCTAGGAGCGTCAGGCAAGCTTTTGTTTTGTCAGCCAACCACTGTGCCTCACTGTGAGGTTCTAAGCCGTTCAAGCTTCGGCTTTGGGGTGTTTTAATATTCCCCGTCTGTCCCTGTAACTGTTTTGTTTACCGTATAGACTGTATAGACTATTACTGTACCGTTTATTAGGGATTAGATCCCTGTTCTGAATGATTGTACTTGTATGTGTAGACTGCCACAGCTCATTGGACATTGTTTATTTACTGTATTGGCTTCCGCCAGGCCCTGTACTCTGTTTTACTGGATTACTGTTAGGCAGGCCTTCGGTAATCTCGAATTACTGGCCGGTTACGGTGCCAAACCCATAGGGCCGGGTTTGGGTCGTGACAGAGTGGTATCAGAGCGATACTTAACCACGAGTTATACTGCACACACGTGTCCAAATGAGCTATTGGATGTCCTAGAAAAGTAATTAGGGCATCGCATGAACTTGAGAAGTGTGTGTGGCCATGATTTGAATAAATGTGTTAATGTGTTTAAGTATGCAACTGTCTACGCTTATGATTACTGTACTGTCTATGGTGAAATGAACGCAACCTATATGCACACTTAAAGAAGTTAAGTGGTATAACATGTAATGTGAATGTTAATGCCGAATATGGAATCTATGTGATTATGGACGCGTGGTAGTAAAGGGTCATGTGACCGTACCTGAGTTGAATTGAAAGCATACACACGTCTGATAGGAAATAAAACGTGAAATCAGTAAGAACCTCTCCTGGATTGATAATCACCCCGTTGTGAGTAAACAAGGGAAAGGGCGAGGATTGTGAACGAAACTGAATCTTCTGGTCTGAGGATTAATAGGCTAGAATGAATGATTGAAGGCTTAATCGAAAATCTGAGATAATAAAGGCAGACGTACGTGCCTGAACCAACTGAATATGAACTGATGACACTGATACAGAAATCCAACAAACTGAAACCACCGGAATTTCTGGGAAGTACCGAACCACTGAAAACTGAGGCATGGGTTCAGTAACTAAGAAAATAGGTGAAGTGTTCTTCGAAAAATACTTTCCCCTAATGCATCCAAGATAGGGAAGTATCCGAGTTGAACAACTCGAGTAAGGTGATAAGACTGTGGTCGAATACAAGGTAAAATTTACCCAGCTAATTCGATAGGCACCCCACATGTTAGATACTGTCTACAAAAGAATTGAAGGTGGGCGTGACCTAGATGTGTTTGACTGAATTGACGTGCTAAAACCCAACAAAGCATGTAGATGTCCTGGATAGAGTATTAATGCCTGAGACAACGTAGCAGCATTGAAATATCCAAATCAACATCGTCGACCGAATCAGAAAGAATGAAACGGAAGTAACAGAAAGTGAAAATGACCACTGCGAATGGAAAACCCCGGGCAATAGTCTTGACCAATGATACACCTATCTGTACCGATTGTGGGAAATAACATTGGGGCGTGGCCACCGCCTGTCTAAAACTCGCTTTAGACGTGGACAGGAAGGACACTTGCCTAAATCTTGCCCACGAACTCAACCGAACGACATTGAGTCTAAATCTAGACCCTAGTTCCAGAGAATGCTCAGAACACTGAAATGACTGGTGCGGGTATTACCTTAATTATGTGTAATTGCCTATACGAACATTTGTGTGGGAATCGTACATTCCTTAATCCGATAAAGACTGTGAACATACTAACTGAACCAACTGAATTACTGAAATTATGAACCCTATACTATGAGAATTGTCAGGACTTGTGACCAACGAGAGTTTACTGAGTTAGGTCCTTGTATCATATTGCAATAATTGAATGTGAACTATTAAGCATGACCTTTTGAACTGTGCTAGAACTGTTGAACGTGGGAACACCTTATGACTGACTGTAATTCGAGAAATCTGTACAGCTATGATTCGGACTGAACTGTTATATATTGACGGGCATCATTGAATGAACGGACCCTTGAACTCGAATTATATACGTGAACTGCTTGTGTGTGGGACTTCTGAAATTAAGAACCCATATTAGCTTGTAAAGATGAACTACTGCGTATGAATTCGCGAACGAATGCTCACATGCTAATTGATTTTAGACTCACACCTGTGCATATGTTCCCATGCTTGTAATACTATTAGGACTGTCAGGTATGGACTGTGGTTAATGAATCTTTCGAGATCTACTATTTGATGTGGACTATGTACAACACCGTAACGCCTTATGTTAACAATCACCTATGCTATGAAAACTGTTTGGACTCATGTACATGTTCGTATACCTTTGCTTAAGGATGTCACTAGACTGGGTAGACTTATGACTTGCTACCTTAACTATCGTATCTGGGGAAAACTATTTTGTATTGTACATTGAACTTATGCATCCGTATTGGGAATATTAGTGGACTCTAAGAGTGCACATATATGACTGTACCTTTGCTCGGACTGATTGGTGTATAATTTGTTGATAACTTAACCGTTGGGACTATGACTCCAGAATTGTGTGACTGAATAAAGACCCCGACAAATAAACTCTTGACTGTTGGAATAGGCCTGCGAGCCTATGCTCTAGTGACTGTATGACTGATTTGGAACCCTCGTAGGGCAACTCCCTATTATGTGTCCGAGAATCTCGCGTAATGTATTACTGTATGCTATATGCCTATATGAAAGATTTATTTGGAAGTTGCTATACTAACTGTGATGTTTACCCCTCGATGTGAATAACTGCATTGCCTGTAAACTTAATGGGAGGAACACGTTGTATGTGATCTGTACTGCTTCGATATGAATTATAATGATACCAGACCCTGATGTAAGTTTGACAATAAATGGACTCTGACTAATTGCGAAACTACTGACTATGTACTGAAATGACTGGAGTATGAAACTGCTACCTGATCTGATCTGATAGAACCATGGGTTGATGAAACCCTTTGTGTAACTAATAGAACTTCTGTTTGATGCTTGTGCTTCGAACTCTTACTTATTATGATTGGGCAGAATTGGCATCTGAAATGACCTAGTCTAACTTTCATCGATTTGACTTGAGAAAACTCTCATTGAGAGCTATTACCTGATTTACTTACAATATGGAGAAACTGGGTACATGACATGTGATTACTTACCCGGTATTACCGTTATGATTATGAACTTGTTTGACTAGGGAATGATTGTTTTGGTGATTACCGTGCTTCAGAACTGATGGGATTTATTGACAACAGACTGGTTTTGATTATGAACCCTCACTATCTAGAAGTATATGTAGTCAGTATGACTGCTTCCGTATTGATACGTAATATGATCGAATCTGTAAGGACTGAAACTGATGAATAGTATGTGAATGATTACTTCAGAACTCTGCCTACTGCTATGGAAGTAATGTACAAATTCGCCTTATGTTTCCAATAACTCCCGAATGAACTGGACTGACTGTGATGGATTGCCGAATTGAGGACAAATTGAACAAAGACCAGATGAATGACTCAGAAGTGAATGAATCGAATCTCTGTAACTTAACGGGGGAAATTACTTATGAAATGAAGCTAGTGCAATCTATAACCCCGATAAGTACTTGATATAAGTAGTGGATTACTACTACAGTAAAGTTGTGTGCAACTGTATTCATGTTCTGTGTTATAAAATAAGTTTTGTTTTCTGAAATGCTATATGCTGTATACTGATTAAGGGGTCAACCTCTGATATGTATTCGTGACTCTTAATATTATGTGGTATATGTTAGCTGCCCGGTATTGGAGGTTCCTTATGGAACTTATATTTGTCTGCACTCTGTTACCCGTAGCGGAGGCCTCGTCACGAGGGCTCAGCTTCTGCTCTGTATCTGAACCTGTTCCTGACTCTAAAACCTGACTAGGTCTAAGACTCCACTATAATTCGGACCCTAATCTCTGTATGCGATTTATGATTCTGTTTCTGTGCACCGCTAAGATTGAGATTGGGTCATGAAACTGTTATGATTATGACTATGCTCCTTTTAAAGAGTAAAAGCTACTGTTATGTTAGGCATTATCTCTGTTGCCGTATGTTAATCCGAGTTTAGAGGACTAAACTCTTTATAAGGAGGGAAGACTGTAACAACCCTCGTTACTGTTTACCGATAAACACTGATTACCGTTAAACTGAATTGATTATGACTGATAATTGGACTGGTAAAAGTACTGAACTGACTGACTGAAATTGGAAACCGAATTGATTGAATATATGTTAGTTAAATTGCATTCTATCTGTTTGACTGTATGATTATCTGTTCATGCTTATATGTTTAAACTGCTAATTGAAGGCCTTATCGGCGGCCGAATCCGGAATTGATTAGTGTTTTATGATCCTCATAATTAATGTGATTTTATGGTATAATTATTTGAAAACTGATTAGGTATGATTAAATTAGATTAAAATAAGCCAATTAAAGAGTTGGACTTAATTACCGTTTTGCCCTTGAGTGGGCCACTACCTCTATACCTTGAGCTCATTATACTTGAGCCAAAAACATTTTCCTCAGCCCATTCCTTGTGCTCAAGCCGACCTTAGAGAGAGAGAGGAGCTAGAAGAGTTGAGTTCAACTTGCTTCATTGTGAATTGGCTAGAATTACTTGAAGAATTGAAGGTTGATTACTAATTTGAGCTCCCTCACTTCTAATCCTACACCTAAGGTAGATCATTCATCATCTTAATGATGTCATTGAGCTAGTTCTTGCATGATTCATGCTTCATTGTAGAACTAAGTCATGAATTGGTTCATTGTTGTTGAATTGAAGCTTAATTGTTGCATGCATGTACATATATTGAAGTTTTGAGGTTGTAAGTCCATGTTTCCTCACATGCATGTCCATCTTTTGGTCATACTCCATGAATTCATCATGTTCTTGAAGAAATGAGTCCATTTGAACAAGCTTTGAAGGTTGAATTTGGTTTGAATCCATGCATGTTTGCATGTTCTTCATATTCTTGAAAATGGGTTTGAATATGGTTTTAATTGACTCACCTTTGGGGCTTGAATTCATAAATTGAGCTTTGAAACTTGTCATACATTGAATTTAGTTATGTTTTCCAGAATTTGGGCCCAAGAGGTCGAGTTTGGAGTGGTTGAATGCTTGGTTTGAGCTTGGGAGGCAAATCTGGAAATTCCAGATTTGGCTTCCTCGCTCGAGCGAATGGTTCCCCGCTCGAGCGAGCACCTTTGTCCAGGGCTCCGCTCGAGCGACCATCGAGCGACCATCGCGCGTAAAATCACAGCATCCAGTATTTTTACTGTTTCGACAGACCGCTCGAGCGAAGGATTCCTCGCTCGAGCGAAGCCTTTGATTTTGGAAGCCCGCTCGAGCGAAGAAAGTCTCGCTCGAGCGAGGTTCCTATTTTCAGCAAACTTTGCAAAATGTTTTCTAAGTGTATTTTTGCATCCTCATCCCATCCTAGGCATCCTTAGGCCTAGTTTAAGGCATCTTAATGAGGATAAAGATGTAGAACACACCAAGGCAAATTAGGGATTAAGTTATTATCTTTCCCAACTGTGTAGCTTAGTGTGTGTTCGATCTGTTGACTGTGTAGGGTTGACTTCCGAGGAGACGCTCTAGCTTACTATAGCCCAGAACTCTGTGAGTAACATTTGTGTAAAGATATGTTCAAAATGATTATCTTCTGAACAATTAAACTGAACTGTTTCTGAACTGTTATTGTTAACTGAATGAATGAATGTATGACCTATATTCTGAACTGTATTGTGGCATCCTTAGCAACTACTGCTTACTGTTACTGTTACAGAGATCTCTGTCGGTTCCCATGTTGGAACCACTACTGTTTACTGATATGATGGCCATCATTCACTGTTTGGTCTATTAAGACCTGGTCTGTTAAGACCTACTGTACTGTTTAGCTATTGGATGTACCACATATGACTGTTATAATCTATGAAACTTGGAGCAAAGTGCTGCACGGAACTAAGTGCTACAGAGTGAGCCACCTCTAGAGTCTGTGCGAGACACCTCTTGAATCCATAAGAACTGTACTGTTTTCTGAAATGCTACTGCACTGTTACTGTTACTGTACTGCTACCGTACTGTTACTGTTACTGTTACTGTACTGCTACTGCACTGTTACTGTTACTGTACTGCTACTGCACTGTTACTGTTACTGTACTGCTACTGTACTGTTACTGTTACTGTACTGCTTGTACTGTTACTGTTACTGTTACTGCTACTGCTACTGTACTGTTACTGTTACTGCTGCTGTACTGACACTGCTACTAGTACTGCTAACGGATGTGCCACGTACGATTATATGATTTCTAAATGACTGTTACGGCATCAATATGAGCCACAAACTGACTGACCGATATACTGAATCAATGAACTGTTTAAATTTTGAAAAGACATTCATCCTAAACCTCTTTACGCATTATGTTATTCACTGGGCTTTAGCTCACTGCTCATATATATATGTAGGTGTTCAGGCACTGGACCGCTGCTAGGAGCGTCAGGCAAGCTTTTGTTTTGTCAGCCAACCACTGTGCCTCACTGTGAGGTTCTAAGCCGTTCAAGCTTCGGCTTTGGGGTGTTTTAATATTCCCCGTCTGTCCCTGTAACTGTTTTGTTTACCGTATAGACTGTATAGACTATTACTGTACCGTTTATTAGGGATTAGATCCCTGTTCTGAATGATTGTACTTGTATGTGTAGACTGCCACAGCTCATTGGACATTGTTTATTTACTGTATTGGCTTCCGCCAGGCCCTGTACTCTGTTTTACTGGATTACTGTTAGGCAGGCCTTCGGTAATCTCGAATTACTGGCCGGTTACGGTGCCAAACCCATAGGGCCGGGTTTGGGTCGTGACACCGGCCCGACCCGTTGATAATGTGAATATTCACATTGACATATTAACATTCACATTGATAAGAGTATAAAATTAGCCCGCGCCCCGTGGCTGCTCGAAACTAGCCCACGGCTCATGGGCGGCCCGGGGTGGGCCCGGCCCGGCCTGTTGACAATGTGAATATTCACATTGACATGATAATATTCACATTGATAAGAGTGTAAAATTGACTCGCGTCCCATGGACGGCACGAAGCCCGTGCGCAGCGTGGGGCGAGCCCGGTTCGGCCCGTTGACAATGTGAATATTCACATTGACATATTAACATTCACATTGATATGAGTGTAAAATTGGCCCGTGGCCCGTGGGCGGCCCGAAACCCGTCCGCTGCCCAGGGCGGGCCTGGCCCGGCTCGTTGACAATGTGAATATTCACATTGACATATTAACATTAACATTGATAAGAGTGTAAAATTGGCCCGTGACCCGTGAGCAGCCCGAAGCCTGGCCCCGAACCGGGGCGGGCCCGGCCCGTTGACAACATGAATATTCACATTGACATATTAACATTCACATTGATAAGAGTGTAACATTAGCTCGTGCCCGTGGCTGCCCGAAATACACCAATGGCCTGTGGGCGGCCCGAGGCGGGCCCGGCCCGGCTTGTTGACAATGTGAATATTCACATTGACATGTTAACATTCACATTGATAAGAGTGTAAAATTGACTCGCGTCCCACAGGCGGCCTGAAGCCCGTGGGCGGCCCGGGTTTGGGTCCGGGCCTACCCCGGGCCGCGGGCGAGCTTCAGGCAGCGGACAAATTTTACACTCCTATCAATGTTAATGTTAACATGTCAATGTGAATATTCACATTGTCACGGGTCGGGCCAAGCCCGCCTCGGGCTGCAATCAGGCTTCGAGCCGCCCACGGGCTGCGGGCCAATTTTACACTCCTATCAATGTGAATGTTAACATGTCAATGTGAATATTCACATTGCCAACGAGCCGGGCCCGCCCCGGCTTGAGGTCAGGCTTCGGGCTGCACACGGGTCACGGGCCAATTGTACACACTTATCAATGTGAATGTTAACATGTCAATGTGAATATTCACATTGTCAACAGGCCGGGCCGGGCCCGCCCCGGGCCACCCACGGGCCGTGGGCAGGTTTCGGGCAGCCACAGGGCGCGAGCTAATTTTACACTCCTATTAATGTGCATGTTAACATGTCAATATGAATATTCACATTGTCACGAGTCGGGCCAAGCCCGCCTCGGGCTGCGGTCGGGCTTCGGGCTGCCCACGGGTTGCGGGCCAATTTTACACTCTTATCAATGTGAATGTTAACATGTCAATGTGAATATTCACATTGTTAACAGGCCGGGCCCGCTCCGGGCAGCGGGCGGGCTTTTGGCCCTCCATGGACCGCGGGCCAATTTTATACTCTTATCAATGTGAATGTTAACATGTCAATGTGAATATTCACATTGTCAACGGGCCGAACCGGGCTCGCCCCGGGCCGCTCATGGGTCGCGGGCGGGTTTCGCGCCACCACGGGACGGGGGCCAATTGTACACTCCTATTAATGTGAATGTTAACATGTCAATGTGAATATTTACATTGTCAACGGGCCGGGCCGGGTCGGCCCGCCCTGGACTGCTGTTCAGTTTTATACTCTTATCAATGTGAATGTTAACATGTCAATGTGAACATTCACATTGTCAACAGGCAGGGCCGGGCTAATTTTACACTCCTATCAATGTGAATGTTAACATGTCAATGTGAATATTCACATTGTCAATGGGCCGGGCCGGGCCCGCCCCGGGCCACGGGCGGGCTTTTGGCCGCCCATGGACCGCGGCCCAATTTTATACTCTTATCAATGTGAATGTTAACATGTCAATGTGAATATTCACATTGTCAATGGGCCGGACCGGGCCCGCCCATGGGCCGCGGGCGAGTTTCGCGCCGTCACGGGACGGGGGCCAATTTTACACTCCTATTAATGTGAATGTTAACATGTCAATGTGAATATTCACATTGTCAACGGGCCGGGCCGGGTCGGGCCCGCCCTGGGTTGATGTCCAGTTTTATACTCTTATCAATGTGAATGTTAAAATGTCAATGTGAACATTCACATTGTCAACAGGTCGGGCCGGGCCCGCCCACGGGCCATGGGCGGGTTTAAGGCAGCCACGAGGCGCGGGCTAATTTTATACTCCTATCAATGTGAATGTTAAACATGTCAATGTGAATATTCACATTGTCAACGAGCCGGGCCGGGCCCGTCCCGGGCCGCGGGCGGGCTTTTGGCCGCCCATGGGCCGCGGCCCAATTTTATGCTTTTATCAATGTGAATGTTAACATGTCAATGTGAATATTCACATTGTCGACGGGCCGGACCAGGACCGCCCCGGGCCGGCTATGGGTCCCGGGCGGGTTTCGCGCCGCCACGGGACGGGGGTCAATTTTACACTTCTATTAATGTGAATGTTAATATGTCAATGTGAATATTCACATTGTCAACGGCCCGGGCCCGCCCCGGCTCGCGGCCGGGTTTCGGGCCACCCACGGGCTAATTTTACATTCCTACCAATGTGAATTTTAAAATATGAATGTTCACATCATTAAATTGCTAATCGTTCAAAAAATATTTATAAGGGTATCAAAATTAAATATAAGGGCATAAGTGTCCAAGAAAATAGTGTAAATCAAGAAAATGGACTTTATGGAATAAAACTATACATACATGGGACTAAATGGGTTAAAAAATTCCTTCATGGACTTCTTAGATTAAAACACTTCTAAATTGGACTTATCAATAAAAATCTCTTTTTTGAAACTCAATAAAAGTTAATATAAAAATCTAGGGCTAGTAAAAGTTCAAAGCCTGCCCTCCTTGTGTTTGTGACGTAAGGGACTACATAAGCATTGAATTTTTCCACATGAGTGTCTGATTGTTGCAGTTGCCCTATCTCTTTTGGATTGTTGTGAGTCATTAGAATTAAAAGGCAATGAATGCCGGTAGCTAACTGTGATATATGTAACTTTATTATTGACAAATTCCTCCAAGTATTAATCAAGGGATTGATAGTGAGGAATTATTAAATTATTTTTATATAAAATAATAAAATAAATAAAAATATAAAAAATTAAATATTAATATTTAAAAAAATTCTTAATATATAAAAAATAAAAAAAATAAAAAAATTTATAATTCCCTGATTATTTTTTTAATACCATCTTTATTTTCTCCTTACCAATCCCCCTTTCAAGGGGACTACTAATACCAAGGGATTAATAGTCCCCTCTCTATCTCTCAAAAAAACATCCTATTAATAATATTAAAAAATTAATAATTTCAATCCCCTCTCTATAATCCCAAACAAACGGGCTATTGCATTGAAATGGTTTGAAGTAAAGTGAAGAAATAGTCATATGTAGGTCTAACTGAGTTTTCAATCATAACAGTGGTGGTTGTGCAATTGCTTGGGAGTAGAACATTCTTGGCTAACTATGATTGCCTTCTTGTTTTCGCCTCTAAGTCATTTCACCTTTCTTGTGGCCTTGCTTTGTTTGTTCTTTTATACTAGATTTGCCAACTTTGGTTGGATCATTTTTATTAAGAATTGATATATCAATTAAGATCAGTGAGATATAAATAAAAATAAGAATAAGAAATGAAATCAAGAAAATAAGAATAAAAAGATTTATGTAGTTCACTATAAAAATAAAACTGTATTCATGATTGAGCTATTTCACTATAATAAAAAAGATACAAGATAAAGATATAATCATCTCCTCTTGATGTAGCAGGAAACGTGAAATAGTAACAACCTTAGAGTCCATTGATTCAAGAGTAAATACTGGAACAAGATCATTTTTTAAACTTATTGATTCATAAAGAATATTAAGAATAAGGAAAATGTTTGAGGGCCCGAAAAATTCTGCCCCGAATGCCCCGACGTTTCAGCCATTCAATTTTTTTTTTTTTCTTCTTCCTCAGTCTGATACGCAGTGAGGGAGGAGAGAGAGAAAGAGAGAGAGGGAGAGGGAGAGAAAGAGAGGGAGAGGGAGAGGTCGTCGCCGTCGTCGTCGCCGATAGCCGATCGCCGCGCTTCCGCCTTCGCCGCCTCGCTGCTCTGCTCTGATCGTCGCCGTCGCTGCTCTGATCGTCGCCTCCGCCCCTCGTCGGCTCTGCCCCGCTCGTCGCCTCCGCCGATCGTGTCGCCTCCGCCGCCTCCTCCTCCATTTTTTAGGCCCCCTCCATTCCTTCCTCCCCCTCCCCCTCCCCCTCCCCCTCCTTTCCTTCTTCGTCTTCCTCCTTTCTCCTGCTGAAAAGAAAAAAAAAAATTAGGAATTTTTTTTTGAGCCATTCAAGCCGCTGCCCATTCGGGCTCTGTAGCACCACTGTAAGAATAAATACTCAACAATAGTGGATTCTTAAAAGAATTAAAATAAAAGATGTAAACTCAAATTATATTGGGGGGAATATCAAAAATTGGAAAGATGGTAAAATAATTTGAAATAAATGAAAGTGCAAGCGACTCATACACTAATTTGTGCACAAAAAAAAAATTATAATTTCATGCATTTAAAATTATTTTATTATCTTTTAACTTTTTTAATATTCTCCCAATTATATTAATCATGAAAAATTATTTTTACCCTAAAGCTTACAATTATTATTTAGGAAATGGATTGGTTGTTGTGCAGGGACACTGTAGTCACTGTTGTACAGCCATATGGGTGTATTTTGATGCCCGTTTTGATAATCTGAACCCGTTCACATTTTAGAGTATATCAAGTAGAATATACTTGCAAAAAATCAAGTTAATCGAATATTGTTAATTTTTTCATCCACTTACATTTGTATCTACAAAAATAAATGACAACTGTGATTTAAAGTATTAAAATGAATACGAATGTGAGTAGATGAAAGAGTTAACGATATCCGACTAATTTGATTTTTTAAAGGTATGTTCTACTTGATGTGCTCTAAATTATGAAAGATTCAGATTATCAAAACGGACCCTGAAATAAACTCATATAGTTGCACAGCAATGACTGCTGTGACCCACAACACAGTAACCACCACCATCTCCTCTTATTTATTATTGTTGGACAATCTTCACTGTATTTAAACAGATTTAATTCTGTTGTGTACAAAACAACAACCAGAATATAAAGAAATAAAGAAAAGGAGAGAATATGTTTGATTACAAAAATCAAACTCGAAATAAAAAAATAAATAAATAAAAACAAAACAGATTTTATTTTGTTACAAAAACAAAATTAAAATCTGAATAAATAAACAAAAAAAACAACACTGAAAGTAATTAAATAACTTACTTGATTTAATTTCTTCGAATTATTTTTCTGATCAAGTCCAGTGTTTAACACTGTCTCCTTAAGACAGATTCGTCCTCTCCACGGTGCTTTCAGAATTCGGACGTCTATCTCCCAGGATGAAATGATCTTCCACAAACAATAGCAGCACTACTAATTGTTTGCCTTACGAACACACTAAGTGTTTACACTCTTTCTTTTGAAAATAAAAATGCAGCAAGATGAAGAATAGAAAACAGAAGTGAAATACGAAATTTCTGAATGCAAAATATCAAATGAGGGTGGTCCTATTTATAGATGTGAAGGTGGCTCTTGGATTTGAATTAAACAGGTATGTAACTCTTGGTTTTGAATTGAACAGGTATCATACCTGTTGGGTTTTGAATTCAAACAGATTTGAATTAATTCAAACAGATAGTAAAACGGGAAGGGCCCTGTTTGGGTGTGCATTAATTCCAAAACAGTTTATTTCTGTTTGAAACCGGGAAGGGCCCTGTTTGGATGAACAAAAAATCCAAACTAATTTAATTTGAATTCTGGATTTTATTTTAATAAAAAATAAAATTAAATTCAAATGTTTTTGGCCCAAAAAGATTAGAAGCCCAACCCAACCACACACCACGCACCCGCGCCCAAGCCCAGGCCCAGCCCAGCCCGCCCGACCGACCGGACGGACGGCGGCGGCGGCGCGCGCGTGTGTGGTGATTTTTGGGTCCAATGGGTCTAGCCCATTTTGCCCATAACCTCTCCCTCTAAAACACTTGGGTACCCCTTGGGGCACACCCCAAGTATCTCACCCTAAGCCTTATAAACCCTTTCAAAACCTCCCACCAAATCAATGTGGGACAAGCCAATTTACAACCTTAAGGGATTTCCACCAAAACTCCATTTTCATGGAGCACACTTTGGCTTCAATTTCCCATTCACTCGGTAATGGTTTTGAGCAACCAAATATACCACGTGAATCACAACGCGGCATAGAACGCGTTACCACTTTGACCCGAGTTAATCGACACTCGGGGCCCACCTAAAAAATAGACCTAACATAGGAAAAATTAACCATTTCCAACAATCCCCCACATGAATGGAATTTGATGACAACGGAAATGCAACAATATGCAGACTTAACGAAAGAGTATAAGTCGAAAATATCTTGCATCAGGATAGGTAGTTTTCGGCTTTGAACCTTCCCTAGTGATAACCTATCGGACTTACTGGCTAACCAATGGACGCGATGCCTTGAATTGTTCAGCCGTTTGTGTAAGCCAAGACAATAGATTTCACACAAAATATCTTCTAACACATCGTGGTTCTCACTGTTGTGTTGATTTTGGCCTTGAACGCACCTGGTTTTCATAAGTGTTTCTAGAGAATTTAGCCTTTGCATTCTCATAGAACCGGCCCCAGTTCAACACTCATATAGGTGATTCTTATTGTGAGTATCTCCTTATACTCATCTTGATTTTATGCCTTA
This sequence comes from Camellia sinensis, assembly GCF_055761805.1. NCBI lineage: Eukaryota > Viridiplantae > Streptophyta > Magnoliopsida > Ericales > Theaceae > Camellia > Camellia sinensis. The sequence goes on along the minus strand of NC_138970.1, from coordinate 72,120,279 downwards.
ATCAAGATATAAGTAATCATTAAAAGCAAAGCTTATCCTTATACCCCTGCAGACAACATATGTTGCAGATATCACTCTCACCATAGGAATGGGTAGGAATTTTAATCCCTTGGTGATTTCTGGCGAGCCATACATAACTTAGTTGTCCCTTTGAACTTAGTTCTTGGGATCTCCAGTCATATAAGTAGGGTTACCATTATGACGACTCTTATGTAATAGGATTTAATCCCATCCCCTTTGATGAACTATACACTAGCTCTTTTGTCAAACCTTTTGTTAACGGATCCGCAATATTCTCTTTAGATTTTATATAATCTATTGAGATTATTCCGTTTGACAACAATTGCCTTACGGTATTATGTCGACGACGAATATGTCGTGACTTACCATTATACATATGATTCTGTGCCCTGCCTATTGCAGATTGACTATCACAATGAATGCAAATAGCTGGCACAGGTTTTGGCCACATTGGAATGTCTTCTAAGAAGTGACGAAGCCATTCTGCTTCTTCACCTGCTTTGTCTAAAGCAATGAACTCGGATTCCATTGTGGATCGTGCGATGCAAGTTTGTTTCGTGGACTTCCAAGAAACAGCAGCGCCTCCTAGAGTAAAGACATATCCACTAGTGGATTTTGAATCTTTAGTATCCGATATCCAATTGGCATCACAATAACCTTCGAGTACTGCTGGATATCGAGTAAAGTTCAAACCATGATCACGAGTAAATCTTAGATATCTAAGAACTCGAATGATCGCTTTCCAATGGTCTTCTCCAGGGTTACTAGTGTACCTACTCAATTTACTTATAGCATAAGCTATATCAGGACGAGTACAATTCATTAGGTACATTAGGCTTCCAATGATTTGGGAGTATTTTAACTGAGACACTGCATCACCTTTATTTTTCGATAAATAAAGACTGATGTCTACAGGTGTTCTAGCTAAATTCAAATCATCCTTGATAAATTTATCAAGAATTTTCTCAATATAATGAGATTGAGATAATGCATATCCGTCAGATGTTTTAGTAATTTTCATTCCTAATATAACATCTGCGACCCCCATATCTTTCATATCAAATCTCTTGTTAAGCATCTGCTTAGTTGATTTGATCATGTTTTGACTGCTTCCAATGATAAGCATGTCATCCACATAAAGACAAACTATGACATATCCTTGGTCAGTGTTTTTAACATAGACGCATTTGTCACATTCGTTTATCTTAAACCCATTAGTAAGCATTGCATGATCAAATTTTTCATGCCATTGCTTAGGTGCTTGTTTTAATCCATAAAGGGATTTTACAAGTCGACAAACTTTCTTTTCTTGCCCTGATACTACAAACCCTTCGGGTTGTTCCATATAGATCTCTTCATTTAGATCACCGTTTAAGAAAGCTGTCTTAACATCCATTTGATGTATTTCTAAATTAAACAACGCTGCTATAGCAATAAGCATGCGAATGGATGTTATTCTTGTCACAGGGGAATATGTGTCAAAATAATCCAGACCTTCCTTTTGTCTGTAACCTTTAACAACAAGTCTTGCTTTATACTTGTCAATTGAACCATCTGCTTTCATTTTTCTCTTGAATATCCATTTATATCCAAGAGGTTTAGAACCTGGTGGAAGATCCACCAATTCCCAAGTATGATTTTGCATAATGGATTCAATTTCATTATTAACAGCCTCTTTCCATAAAGGTGCTTCAGGACCTGTCATTGCTGCCTTAAAGCTTTGAGGTTCATTTTCTAACAAGTATGTCAGAAAATCTGGACCAAAGGATTTTGATGTTCTCGCTCTTTTACTTCGTCTTGGTTCATCATTAGTTAAATCCTGTTGGTCGAGACTATTACTAGTCTCTTGTGTTTGATTGTCATTAGTCTCTTGACTTTGTGTACAATCATAAGTTCTTTTCTGTGAACTTAATTCCTGTCCTTTCTTGTAAGGAAAGACATGTTCAAAAAACACAGCATTCCTTGACTCTATAATAGTGTTCACATTTATATCAGGTATATCAGATTTATAAGTCAGAAACCGATATGCACTACTATTCTGAGCATAACCAATAAACACACAATCTACTGTTTTTGGTCCTATCTTAGTCTTTTTAGGAACAGGTACTTCAACTTTTGCCAAACACCCCCACACTTTTAAGTATTTGTAGGAAGGTGGTCGACCTTTCCACAATTCATAAGGAATGCTTTTGGTTTTCTTGTGGGGTATTCTATTAAGAACATAATTAGCAGACAATATTGCTTCCCCCCACAAGTTCTGTGGTAAGCTTGAACTTAGTAACATGGCATTCATCATTTCTTTTAGAGTTCTATTCTTCCTTTCAGCAATTCCATTTTGCTGTGGAGAATAAGGGGCTGTAGTTTGGTGAATAATGCCATGTTGTGCACAAAATTCATTTAATGGTGCATCATATTCTCCACCCCTATCACTTCTAACCATTTTAATGGTTTTACCAAGTTGATTTTCAACTTCTGTTTTGTAGAGTTTAAACATTTCTAAAGCTTCATCTTTACTTCTAAGTAAATAAACATAACAATATCTTGTGCAATCATCGATAAATGTTATGAAATACTTTTTGCCACCTCTAGTTTGAATAAACTTTAAATCACATACATCAGTGTGAATTAATTCTAGAGGTTCGGTTTTTCTTTCAACCGATTTAAATGGAGCCTTAGTTAGTTTCGCTTCTACACAAATTTCACATTTATGATTAGGATTAATTTCAAACTTTGGTATATAATCTAAACCAATTAATCTACGCAAAGCATCAAAATTCACATGTCCTAATCTACCATGCCATAAATTTGACTCAAGAATATAAACAAAAGATGTGTTATTCTTATTCATAGCAACTTTCGGTACAACTGTCATTACATTTAACTTAAAGAGACCATCACTCATGTATCCCTTACCAACATACATACCACTCTTTGTTAATACAAACTTATCAGACTCAAATACAAGCCTAAAACCATTTTTACTTAACAAAGACCCAGAAACTAAATTCTTCCGGATGTCAGGTACATGTAGTACATTGTTGAGGGTCAGTTCTTTCCCTGATGTCATCTTCAAGATTACTTTCCCTTGTCCAGCCACAGCAGAAGTAGAAGAATTTCCCATGAAAAGTTGTTCACCATTTGCAGCCTCATTGTAGGTAGTGAACATCTTCTTGTCCGCACAAATGTGACGAGTTGCTCCAGTGTCAACCCACCACTCTTTGGGATTTCCAACCAAGTTAGCCTCAGACACCACAGCAGAGAGGTTGATGTCATTCACTCCATCAGAGATGTAATCCAATTCTGTTACATTGGCCTGATTGGTGGTCTTCTTACTTGTACTTCCATGATTCTTTTTAGGGCGGCGGCAGTCAGAAGCTCGATGTCCAGTTTTGCCACAATTATAGCATTTTCCTTTGAACTTCTTGCTACTATCGCCTTGTTTAGGACCATCTCCAGTAAACTTTCTCTTTTTGTTATGTGGTTTATGAACTTGTTCAACCACATTTGCCTTGGACTCAATGGGATTTTTCCCATTCCTCTTTTCAGCCTTTCGGTTATCTTCTTCAATTCTTAATCTTACAATCAATTCATCCATAGTCATCTCTTTGCGTTTATGTTTTAAATAATTTTTGAAATCTTTCCAAGCCGGTGGTAACTTTTCCACTAAAGCTGCGACTTGGAATGACTCGCTAAGAGACATACCTTCTGAATGAATATCATGCAAAATTATTTGAAAACTTTGAACTTGAGATATTACCGTTTGGGAGTCTACCATAACAAAGTCCAGAAATTTACCGACGACAAATTTCTTCGTGCCGGCATCTTCTGTCTTGTATTTCTTCTCCAAAGAATCCCACAATTCTTTTGCTGTTTTCAGAGGACTGTATACATTATACAGCATATTGTCAAGGCCATTTAGGATGTAGTTTCTGCACAGAAAATCTGAATGTTTCCAAGCATCTACAGCGGCAACAACTTGCCGATCACTTTCACCCTCTTTAAGTGCTGGAGCCTCTTCATGGAGAAACCGGGCCAAATTAAGAGTTGTAAGATAGAACAGCATCTTCTGCTGCCATCTCTTAAACTCGGTACCATTAAATTTTTCCGGTTTTTCTCCATGATTGATTGGTACATGAACATGGTTTTGGATAGGGACCGATGTAGGTGTAACAATAGGAGTATCACTGCCAGATGCAGTTTCAGTTGCAGTAGCCATAATCTCTGATTACAAAAATCAGAAAATATTAAAACACAAATTAATTTTCTAGTTACTAAAACCAGAAAATAATTATAACAACAAAATAATTTTATTTTCCTTGTTACTAAAACTAGAAAAATAAAATATCACAAGAATTTTCTGTAATACCAAATAATATTCTGAATTGTTAATGACACCAGTATCGTACTACTAGTAGTTGTCAAAGAAAAGAGACAGTATATTACTACTATCTGTCAAATAGCATAAATCACTATTTGTTTTTCCAACCAGAATATTAATTTGAAAACACAGAAAATTAAATACAATGAAGATACCCAAAAAGGAATCTGTCTTAAGATTGTTGGACAATCTTCACTGTATTTAAACAGATTTAATTCTGTTGTGTACAAAACAACAACCAGAATATAAAGAAATAAAGAAAAGGAGAGAATATGTTTGATTACAAAAATCAAACTCGAAATAAAAAAATAAATAAATAAAAACAAAACAGATTTTATTTTGTTACAAAAACAAAATTAAAATCTGAATAAATAAACAAAAAAAACAACACTGAAAGTAATTAAATAACTTACTTGATTTAATTTCTTCGAATTATTTTTCTGATCAAGTCCAGTGTTTAACACTGTCTCCTTAAGACAGATTCGTCCTCTCCACGGTGCTTTCAGAATTCGGACGTCTATCTCCCAGGATGAAATGATCTTCCACAAACAATAGCAGCACTACTAATTGTTTGCCTTACGAACACACTAAGTGTTTACACTCTTTCTTTTGAAAATAAAAATGCAGCAAGATGAAGAATAGAAAACAGAAGTGAAATACGAAATTTCTGAATGCAAAATATCAAATGAGGGTGGTCCTATTTATAGATGTGAAGGTGGCTCTTGGATTTGAATTAAACAGGTATGTAACTCTTGGTTTTGAATTGAACAGGTATCATACCTGTTGGGTTTTGAATTCAAACAGATTTGAATTAATTCAAACAGATAGTAAAACGGGAAGGGCCCTGTTTGGGTGTGCATTAATTCCAAAATAGTTTATTTCTGTTTGAAACCGGGAAGGGCCCTGTTTGGATGAACAAAAAATCCAAACTAATTTAATTTGAATTCTGGATTTTATTTTAATAAAAAATAAAATTAAATTCAAATGTTTTTGGCCCAAAAAGATTAGAAGCCCAACCCAACCACGCACAGCCCAGCCCGCCCGGACGGACGGCGGCGGCGGCGCGCGCGTGTGGTGATTTTTGGGTCCAATGGGTCTAGCCCATTTTGCCCATAACCTCTCCCTCTAAAACACTTGGGTACCCCTTGGGGCACACCCCAAGTATCTCACCCTAAGCCTTATAAACCCTTTCAAAACCTCCCACCAAATCAATGTGGGACAAGCCAATTTACAACCTTAAGGGATTTCCACCAAAACTCCATTTTCATGGAGCACACTTTGGCTTCAATTTCCCATTCACTCGGTAATGGTTTTGAGCAACCAAATATACCACGTGAATCACAACGCGGCATAGAACGCGTTACCACTTTGACCCGAGTTAATCGACACTCGGGGCCCACCTAAAAAATAGACCTAACATAGGAAAAATTAACCATTTCCAACAATTATAACAAATCAGATTCTTGTAGAACAAAATCTAATAATGCAGGAAACAAAAATAAACACAAAATAGGAAAGTGAAATAATTTCAAATCAAGAAGCTACATATAATTCTATATTATATATTAAACTAAAAGTTCTTAATAAAATATTAATATCAAAATAAATTATATAAAAAACATAAAATCTCTGCATCACTTAATAAAACACAAGTATTGAAGATTGATGTCAACAATTTTGGCCGGTCCGTGTGGCTCATCACGAATCGTGTTTCGATAATTAGATCAATTTATTTTGTCAAATATTTTATGTATATCATTCACACAAAAAATTAGACTGATCCTATAATTCTAACATATTTAATTTATCATGTTTGTCACAAAAAATAAAAATGATAAATTTTTAAAAATACGATAAATAGATTCAGTTATGATTATCGGATCAACCTATTTTTTATGTGATTGAAATACATGAAATGCTCAACAAAAATGAACGATTCAAATAATTGAAACGAGACCAATAGTAAACTCCACGGACCTAAACACCTTTCAATCCAAATTATGAACCGGAGGAAATCTACCTCCATACATAAATCATATGGATGCATAAAATAATAGGACTTTCATAAACTCATATACAAAAATGAAAAATTACTTAAAATTTATAATTTAAGGTCATAATTTATTCATCATCAAGCCTCGCAACATCAAAATCAAAATATAAAATCTAAAGAGAAAAAATAAAAATCAAATAACAAAATCAAATCGACATCCTGCATTTGCATTTATGAATAAGTTTCTTTATTTTTATTATTATTATTATTATTATTATTTTAGTTTATAGTCTGTCTGACAAAACAGAGTTTAACAATGCCAAAAAATAAAGCTTTTGAATACTACTAGACTTCAAACCAGACAGTTGTCTTGGGCTTAACTATACAAGGGTGACTTTTAAGGTTAAATCTTAAGAGGCAAAATCTTAAAAGTCACTCTTAAATAGTGTTACATGGTAAAATCACTCAACTATGTGGCGATATATCATGGACTCACACAGAGCGGTAAACCAAACAGTTGTCTTATTAAAAAAAAATAAAAAAAATAAAAAAATAAAAAAAAAAGTAGGAAGGGGTGACAGTGAACACAACAGAGTTATTTTTGGATGTCACTGTCAGTTCTAACATTACTGGACGAACAAATTCTTGTAATTTTAAAATTTTCCTCTTGTCAAATTTCTTTTTTTTTTTTTTTTTAGAACAGTCCTAGAAACACAGTCGGGGGAACAAATTCTTGTAATTTTAACATTTTCCTTTTGTCAATTTTTATTGGAATAGAGCTGGGAACATAAATGTGTTTCTGTATTTCATTCGATAGAATAACTTTGTGATTATTTGTGTGCCTACTACCCTTTCGGCACATGTTCAAAATAATTTAAAATAGATTGTAATTTTGGATTCAATAATACTATATATCACAATTTTTAAAATAATTTTATATTACCAAAATACACGATAAAATATTATTTTAATTTTTTTTATTTTATGAATGATTATTGGGGAAAGCACCAATAAATCCCAAATTTGGGAATGTTAACCCATTTAGTCCCAAAGGTTTTTTGTTGGACTAATAGGTCCTATTTCTCAAGAAGCTTACTATAGGCCTTTTTATGCTTTCCCTTCTTTTCAAACATCAAGCATTATTCATCCAACATCAAACATTAGCAACGTCAGGATTATTCATCAATCATCAACCACTAAACATTAGGATTATTCATCAAACATCAAACACAAATTCTGAACCATTAAACATTAGGATTATTCATCAAACATCAAACATTATCCATAAAACATCAAATATCAGATTTATGAGTAACATCATCAAAACAACATCAAACATCATCATCAAAACAACATCAAACATCACACTATCATCATCAAAACAACATCAAAATAACGATTAAACGCTTTTTTAAATAACGATTAAACATCAAAATAAAACATTATTCTTCAACATGAAACATTATTCATCAAACATTATTCTTCAACATCAAACATTATTCATCAACATTATTCTTCAACGTTATTCTCCAACATGATTCATCAAACATTATTCTCCCTCAGAGACCACTTCGACATATTATCAAACAGTATTCCTCTCTGACATATTATCAAACAATTGCCGAGCAACACTTGTGCATCCAAATTTCAAATACATACCAACCATGGCGGTTTCCACAAACACATTTGTTCCAAAACCGTGTCGAATCCAAAAAGAGTGGACCGATTTCCCGATCTGGATCAAACCCACGTTGCCAAAAGCAGGTAGAATGCTTGAAATCGTAATTGCATTTGGTTGTAAGCCACTAATTACCACCACTGCGCGAAAGACATCAATGGCTTCGACGAAAAGGCTATTTTTCACATACCCAGACATCAGAATCGTCCAAGAAACTACATTTTTACAAGGAATTCGATGGAAAATCTGATCAGCGTCGTCTAGGAGTCCGCATGAAGCGTATGAATTCGTTAATCTGTTAGAAAACAGGGCTCTGCCGCCGCCGCTGCATCGTCCAATTCGGCTCTATCATCGGACTCATCTTCCAATCGGTTCCGTAAGAAAACCAGAGATCTACCCAATTTGTCCGATTGCCATTGCTGTGGACTCCGAATCAACACCACAAACCCCAAAGACAAGCTCCAAAATCGCTTCAATGGTACGGTTCCGCCTCTGAACCAAACCTCTCTCACGATCTTCAACGTGTCGAATAACAATGCCGCCGCCTTCAAAGAAGCACAAGAGAATCAGCATAGTGTTAGGGTTTGTTATTGGACTACATCAACTTTGTTTTTGGATCATACATGAATTTGTAGTTGATGTTGTTGGACAAGAATGTTTGATGATTAATGTTGTGATGTTTGATATTGTTTTGATGATGATGTTCTGATGTAAAAAAAGGACTAAATGGTTTATAAAAAAACATTCAGGACTAGATGGAGTAACATTTTCCAATATGGGACCTATGAGTAATTTTTCCATGATTATTTCTAAATCAGAAATCAATCACAAAATTGATCCACACAAGTAATCATATAAAACGAAAAAAAGAAAGAAAAAATTATAAAAAACTTTAGGTAATGTTTGGTTTACTGGAATGAAAAAAAAAATAGAATGATCATTTAATCAAAATATTCATTTCCATGTTAGGTTGACTAAAAAATAATGACAAAATGAATTATAAATAGAATTATTATTCACCATTTCAAGGAAATGATCATTCCATATGAGAATCGAAATAGTGATCATTCTATTCCATTCCAACTCATTTCAGTGAGCCAAATAGAGCATTGTGATTTGAGCCTTGTAAATAAATAAATTCTGATTTTTATTTAAACTTTATTCTTCTCATTTATTTTCAATATAAACGATTAGCTTATTTTTGTTAAATAAATTGTTTGAAAAAATATATTTAGTCATTAAATTCAATGTAAGTATACAAAAAAATTTCTAAAATATTTGTTTTCGCTGAGTTTAATACATTTTTTTTTACAATTTTATTTAACAAAAATATACAAATAATTTAAATTAAAAATAAATCAAAATTTTAAAATTTAAATTGATAAAATTAAAAATTATGATTTTTTTTAATTACACTTTGTTATGTATATAAATTTTTTCTTTTAGATTTATGGAAAAGAGCACTTTTGGAACAACTGTTTGGAAAGGAAAATGTTTGAGGGCCACAATTTTTGTGGCCGCAATGGCTCAAAACTGTTTGACATTTTTGAGCCATTGTGACCACAAAAATTATGACCCTCTAGCATTGTTGGTTTGGAAATTAGCTTTTTAATTGATTATGGAAAGACCACGTAAAAAAGTACGTTGAGTGATATGATTGAATTTTTTTGATTATTTTAAACCGAACACTCCAAAAGGAGCCTAAGAGGCCTTTTGAGAACATTCTAAAAATGCCAGTTTTTTTTTTTTTTTTTTGCTTTTTAGCTTTTTTACACCCAAAAAAAATATAAAAAAAAAACACAAAAAGTTAACTTTTTTAACACAAAAAAAGCCAAAAAGTCACAAAAAAGTTAAAAAAAAAAAAAAAAAAAAAAAAACCAACTTTTTACTAGGTTTACAAAACACCACTAAATAGTAGGGTTGAATATAAAAATTGAAAAAAAATCGTAAACTAGTCCAGTCTAAACCAAACTACACAGTTTGGTTTGGTTTTCTTAATGCATGACTCGGTTCTAATTTTTAAAATAGGCAAATTGTAATTCATGATTCGATTTGTGGTTTTATAACTACAAATCAAGTTGGATCTGAACCGGACAGTTTAGATTATATATATAACATTTCAATGAATTAGGTTATCAAGTTGGTAAATTTTTTGGTGAATTGGGAAGACTCCTAGACGTATTGATATTTTTATAAAACTAGCTTTAAACGAAAGTTATTCATATAAAGACCCTTTAAACTATTGAGAAATATCACTTTGACTTCTTAAATTTTAAAAACATACAAATAGACCATTTAAACTATTGAGAAGTATTACTTTGTTTCCTAAACTATAAAAACATACAAATTGACTCCCTAAACTATTGGCGTATTTCACTTTAACCACTTCTGTTAACTGTTCAATTTGTACGTTTTTTATAATTTAGGGGCATTTATACGTTTTTATAATTTAGAGAACAAAGTAATACTTCTCAATAGTTTAAGTTTTATTTATACGTTTTTTTAATTTGGGGGGGTCAAAGTGGTACTTCTTAATAGTTTAGAAGGTCTTAGTGTAAATAAATCTTTAAACAATCATATAAAAATTCTTAAGTTGTGAATAATTTTTATGATCATATTGTCAATAATTATAATATGTTTACAATCTACAGTTCTAAACCGAATGTTCTAATTATGATTGTCTTGAAGCTCAAAACAAGAGAAAGTGAAGAAACAGAGTCATAAGTAAAGTCTAATTGAGGCCTCGTTTGGGAATATGCTATTTTAGTAACTTTTTTTATTTTTTTATAAAAAGATTTGAAGAAAAGTAGAGAGAGTGATTGTGGACACCCTATTTTTGACCATCCGCAAGGCTCAAGCGCTTTACTCGGAACACTCGATGACGAAAGTGGTATTGTGCGTGGCTTGAGGTCTCAACGAAGGAGTCTTGTTCAAGCTTCGAAACAATCCCAAACCTTCCATATTCCCATTTATTATACCCAAGAAATCCCTTTGTACACCTTGTACCACCCCTGTGTTGAGGCTGAAACAACGAAACTGGAGAATTTATTGAGGCCCGGCCGTGCCTCATTGAGGGCCGGTCGAGCTTCAGTAGCGAGAAACACTGTTCTAGGCGGGAGGCCGCCAGCTATCTATTTTTGAAGATATTTATCACCTTTTGTGCTCAAATTCTATAAATACGACCATAAACCTCTGTTTTGGGGATTGAACAATTAAGAGAAAGCCTATACGCATAGAGAGAGCTCCTCATTCCTCCTTCTTCCATTGCAAGCTACCCTTAAGTTAACCTACCAACCTTGTATCATCTATATACACTATACACAACCTTGACTCATCATCTTAGAGCCTTGGTTGACCCTTGAGAAGCATAATTCAAGCATAAGAGTGTGTCAAGAGTGAGTTTGATCATCAACCAAAGCTTACTCCATTTTGAGAGATATAAGCTTGAAACTTTTGTTCTTGCTTTTGGTTACTTCATTTCTACCTATTTATTGTAATCTTGGGCTGTTTTACATACATTTGAAGTGTTGGAACTTGAGTTTGGACAAGCTACCAAAGGTGGTAAGGTTAACACCCTTACTTGTACCTATTTTATAGCTCAAGCCTTGGTTCCTTTACACTCTTTTTCTTTGATTTTTGAACTGATTTTCAAAATTGAACTAAGGCCAAAAACATGGTTTGAAGCCTTGAAATTGGAAGGGTTGTCCATCCCTCCTTGATTTTTCTTACGTAGCTTCATTACCTTTACCTTTTGTTTAGCTTTTGAGCTCTTTTCTTACATTTTCAGGCACTATTTTTGGCTTATTAGAGACTGCTTAGGGTTTTCCTACTCTATTTAATTGGTTCAAGCTTTGATTAATTCATTTGTTGTAGCATCACTCTTTGTACATAGCTTGTATTATGTTGTTCTTAGCCTTTCTTTGTTTAACTTTCATGATTATAACCTCATTTTAAGAATCAACTTGCCACTCATTTCTTTCATTTGAGAGTTGTTTCAATCGGTTGATAATTATTCAACACATGAACTAGAGATTCACGCTTAATGGCTTAATCTCTACGGAGATTCATTGTCAACGGCGTAATCTCTCTTTCATGTTGAGAACTACTTCCCATTTGATGCTTCTCTCCTTTTAGAGGAATTAATCATTAGTTCGGACAAATAGACTAAAGAATGGAAATGACTAAAAGAATTGGCTTAAAAGCAATCAACACACATAAAGAAAATGAATCATCTTGCTTGGGCTTGGCCGGACGTTATGCCAAGTTTATCAAGTCAGGAATGATCATGCGCTAATTCATGGCATTTTGATGATTCTTGAAGTGTCTCTACCTCCCTCTTTGAGTTCACTCTATGACAAGAGGAATGAGTGGTCATGTTCATTGCATTCATTGATTTTTGTCCAAAATTGTATCTGGAATCATCAAGCAATCAATTTGCTCATTGATGGTTTTCGAAACAATTCAAACCTTCTCTCGAGGATTTTCCATAACAGAGAAGGAAGGAAAGGACAGACAGAGCTTGAACAGCTCTGTCTGCACTGTTTTCACTTCAGAATACAAAACAGAGTTTTGCATAAAATTGAGGCATGGCCGGCCTTCTTTAGGCCTGGTCGGGCTTCATTGAAGGCCGGACGGCCCTCAATGTTTGGTCAGCAATGTATTTTTGCAGAAAACAGAGGGCAGTAGCTGAGGTGAAACAGAGCAAGCCTGAAGTAGACAGAGCTGTTCTTGAACACCGTGCATGTGCATGCATGAAATTCTTGCGCATCCTCGCTTACATTATGATCATTGTAATTAATTAATTTAACTTTGTTTATTGTAATTAGTCTCGTTAATTATTAAGTGTTGTAATAATTATTATTGTTTATTCATAATTGTTGTACTTAATTAGTTTAAATAGCCAGTTTATTTATCTTAGTTATCCTTGTTGTAATAGCATAGTTAGCTAGTTAATTAGCCTCGTTCGTTTATTCATTCGGTTTTGTAATAATTAGTTAAATTCAGACTTTTCGGACTTTGATTCACACCCTCTTACACGAAGGCAATGTTGTAATAATGTATATGTCTTCCAATCTCACGTCTTTCTCTCTTTTACTTACTTGCTTACGATAGTTAGTAAATGGCATCATGTTTCATTAGCATTCTTATGATTTGCATACATTGTCTTGCATGTATGTAAGGTTTGGCTCATCATGCTAACCTGATATCAAATGTTCAAACTCATTTACTTGAATACGTGCTCTTATGTCCTAAATGAAATCATAAGCCATGCTCATAGCCAAGCCTATAAAAATACATAAGCATGTGTTGCATTAGTCATATTGCATAAGTTAGGAACATGCATATTTTTCTAACTCTTTCACCTTTTTTGGCTCGGAGTATTAGGTGAGCTTTTATGTCTTAGCATATTGCATCGGATGTTTGTGTTACCATATCTAAAGCATAACTACCATGAGCCTAATTGCTAAAATGATATAATTGTTTGAATGCCTGTAGATAAAGGCTAGTTCTTTGACCTAGGATGGTTTTATTAAATGTCCATTTTAAGCCTACTTTTTTTAAGTAGCAGATTCACAAAACAATTTTAAAACAAACAAATGAGATCAAGTGTTCCAATTCTTGTAAACTAGTCTATACCTTGTGTCCGCATCACATAGTAAATAACTAATAAATTTGAAAAAGAGCATATAATGTAAATAAGAAACACATCATGATTAGTAGAGGCCGATTTTTGATCGAGCGAGTGGGGTGCTCAATTAATGACCTTCTCCTCTCGTGCCTAAGTTCCCGAACCAAGACGCTTTGGTAATAACGGACTAATGGCCTTTGGCACGAGTCTCAGGTTTCCTAAATTTTTCAAAAATATTTAGGTGGCGACTCTGTAATCTGGGAAAACAGTCCATTTTTGGCATTTGATTCAAACATTGATTTTTCAAAAAGGAATTGTCGGATTTGGAATCTTTTCGTGTTTTCACTATTTCACATTGCACTTGTGAAATCAGATTCAGAACCACAAATGGAGTCCGAACTGTAGGGCTATTCGCCTTCTGAAAGGAGCAGGGAAAGTTGGGCTACAGTGATGTGACAACTTATAGTGACATTTTGACTTTTTGACTAAATGTATAATTGAGAAACGACACCTGAGCTTTCAATCATAATAGAGGTAGTTGTGCAATTGCTTGGGAATAGAACATTCTTCGCTAAATATGATTGTCTTGTTGCTTTCTCCTCTCTATCATTTCACCTTTCTTGTGGCCTTGCTTTGTTGTTATTTTGTTCTTTTGTTTGTTCTAATAAAGATCCACGAAATATAAAAATATAATAAATAAAAATAAGAATAAGTATCAAACACATGAGAACAAAATGATTTAGGTGGTCCACCGCAAAACTAGAGCTATACAGACATAGTCGTCCCCTCTTGATGGAGTGGGAAACACGAAACAGTGACGATCCTAAAGTCCGTTGATTCAAGAGTAACGAAAACAAGGTCATTCTTTAAACACATTGAATCATGAAGAATACTAAGAATAAATACTTAACAATGGTGGATTCTTGAAATAATACCCAAGATTGAAACAAAAGAGTACAAACTCAAATTATATTGGGGGAATATCAAAAATTGGAAATAAGGTAAAATAATTTGAAATTAATGAAAGTACAAATGGCTCATGCACTAATTTGTGCATGAAAATGTTGTACTTTCAAGCATTTGAAATTATTTTATTATCTTCTAACTTTTTTAATATTCCCCCAATTATATTAATCATGAAAAATTATTTTTGCCCTAAAGCTTACAATGGCGTGGCTGTTGTGCAGGGAACACAGTAGCCAATATTATGCAGCCATATGGGCCTATTTCGGGACCTATTTTGATAGTCATAACCATTCACATTTTAGAGTACATCGAGTAGAACTTACTTGCAAAAAATTAAGTTAATTGGATATCATTAACTTTTTCATCCACTCACATTTGCATCTACAAAAGTAAATGACAATTGTGATTTAAAGTATTAAAATGAATACAAATGTGATTGGATGAAAAGGTTAACGATATTCAACTAACTTGATTTTTCTATAGGTATGTTCTACTTGATGTATTCTAAAATGTGAATAGCTTGAATCATCAAAAGGGTCCTGAAATGGACTCATATAGCAACACAACAATGAATGTTGTGCCCTACAGCACACCAACCACCCCATCTCATATTATTTATTATAATAAAGCAAATTCTTGTAGAACAAAAACAAATAAAGCAGGAAACAAAACTAAACACATAAAATAAGAAAGTTAAATAATTTCAAATCAAAAAGGTAAATATAATTCTATATTATATATTAACTAAAAGATTCTTAATAAAATATTGATATCAAAATAAGTTATATAAAAATCATATAATCTATGCATCACTTCCTCAACTATAAATACATAGAAATTAGGGTAATAGAACACAAGTATAAAAGATTGATGTCAATAATTTGCACTGTCCAAGTCTATTGGGCTCACCACAAATCTTGTTTCAATAATCCGATCATTTTATTTTGTCAAGCACTTCGTATATATCATTCACACAAAAAATTAGATTGATCCGATTATTGTAAGACATTTAATTTATTGTGTCTGTCACAAAAAAATATGAATGATCTATTTTTAAAAACACGATAAATAGAATTAGTTATAATTATCGGATCAACCTAATTTTTGTGTGATTAAAATACATGAAATACTTCGAATAATTAAAACGAGACCAATAGTTAACTGCACAGATCCAAATACCTTTCAATCTAGATAATGAACCGGAGGAAATCTACCTCCATATATAAATCATATGAATGCATAAAACAATAGGAGTTCTATAAACTCATAAACAAAAACAAAAAGAAATTACTTAAAATTTATAATTTAAGGTCATAATTTATTGATCGTCAAGCCGCACAACATCAAAATCAAATTAGAATCTAAAGAAAAAAAATAACAAAATCAAATCTACATCCTACATTTGCATTTATGAATAAGTTTCATTATTATTATTATTATTATTATTATTATTATTATTATTATTATTATTATTATTATTATTATTATTATTATTTTAGTTCATAGTCTGTCTTGATAAGGAAAATATTCTACAGGCTACGAAGAAGAGACTTAGTATAGCATAACAACCATACTCCTGTAATGTACTGCAGTAATTCTTTTGTAACAAGATCCCATTAGCTAGTTAGATAAGTGGTTAGATTGTTAGTGTGTAGATAGTCTTTGTAAATACAACTGACATATATATATATATATATATATATATATATATATCTATTTATCAGTAGCAATGGAATGATAATCAAGGAATAAAATCAATCTTTGTCTTTCATCATGATATCAGAGCATGATTAAGCTCCAATGAGCGATCCACTATGGTCTTTTCAACAACGGAGTCTTCATCTTCCTCATCGCCTTCAATTCCTGTGAACTTGAGCATGTTTATCTTGAATCCAAATTTGTTTGTTACAGTCAAACTTGACTGTACAAACTTCATAATCTAGAAGAATCAACTCCAGAACATTCTTCATGCTACCGATCTACTGAAATTCTTTGATGGATCGTATATGTGTCCTAGCCATATGATACAAAATTCATCAGGTATTCAAGTTTTGAATCCAGAATCGATTTGTTGGAGGACAATTGATGCTCATCTTTTGAGTTGCCTCATAGCTACGTTGTCTCCTACAATTTTCATCTTAATTCTTCATCTCAAAACTAGTTCAGAGGTATGGAATTCATTGGATAAGAGATTTACATGCCTATCTAGGTCTCACATTCATCAATTGAAGCATAAGCTGAGTTCAATTTCTAAGAAATCTAAATCCATTGAGACATATCTTAGTCGAATCAAGGATTTGGTTGATCAATTGCGTTTAGCATCATCCATTATTGATGATGAAGACATTGTACTCATCACTTTGAATGGACACCCTGCTGAGTATGATCTTCTCAAGACTGCTATTAGGGCTCGATCTAAGTCTATTTCTATGGAAGATCTTTCTTCTTTATTATGCTTCGAAGCAATTCATGTTCAAAGCAAGCTTCAACAATCCTCAGAGTTAATAGTTGCTTATACTACTATGAAAGATTCAGCCTTATCCTCTTCAAAAGGTTTTACTACATATCAATTTGGTAGAGGTTACTCTCGATTTGATTCTAGAGGCTCTTACAAAGGTAATAAATCCTCTCGTAGCAGATCTTCTTCCACTTTTCGTGGCAGATCTCAATTTCACAAGTCCAATTTTGGCATTATTTGTCAAATTTGTGGCAAGCCTAATCACTCTGCATCTGAATGTTGGCATAGACTTGGTACAAATTTCCATCATCTTTATCAATCCACTTTGAATTTGTCTTCTTCTTCGATGCCTTATCAGTCTAAGGCCTATCTTGCCTTAATTTCAAATGACGCCTCCTCTCAGGTTTCAACCCTATGGTTCTTGGATTCTACAGCCACAGATCAAATTACACATGATCTTCATCAGTTGAACTCCTATCAGCCTTATGCTGGTATTGATCAGGTAACCATTGGTAATGGTTCTTCTCTTCCTATCAATCATACTGGTAAAGGTATCTTGCCCACTCCTCATAATCCTTTTCACTTCAAGCATGTCTTACATGTGCCATCTAATTATTTTAATCTCATTTTTGTTCAAAAATTGGCTAAAGATAATAATTGTTCTGTAACATTTGATGGTATTCCTTTTTTATTTAGGGCAATCACACCAAGGCCATTCTATATAAAGGTGTCCATGCTCATCGTCTTTATCATTTTCTGCATCATTCATCATCTCTTTCTCATGCTTATCATCACTCTACTACTACTAAATCTGCTTCCCTCTGGCATAAACGACTTGGCCATACATCCTCATAAATTTCATGTTCTAAGAAGACATTTGCTTGTTTCCATAAATGAATATTTCAATTCTTGTAATGATTGTTCTATTGCAAAATGTCATCGACTACCATTTCACCTTTCTAATTCTACTATAAATGCTCCTCTAGCTTTAATCCACACTGATGTTTGGGGCCCCATTTCCTATTCTAATTCCTCTTACAGATTTTATGTGTTGTTTGTGGATGATTTTAGTCATTTTACATGGCTTTATCCTCTGGCTCATAAAAGTGAAGTTTGTTCTAAATTTCAAGAATTCAAAATGTTTGCTGAAAGACAACTTGGTTAACCTCTTAAAATTTTAAGGTCAGATGGTGATGGTGAGTTTATTAACACATCTATGCAGTCCTTTATGCAAACTACTGGTATTCATCATTAATTTTCATGCCCTTATACTCCTTCTCAAAATGGAGTTACAGAGAGAAAACACTTGCATATTGTTGAGACTGCTATTTCATTTTTGCATTATTCTTCTTCCTTTATCTTATTGGCTTGAAGCCATTGCTACTGCTATTTATCTCATCAATCGTATGCCTAGTGCCTCTTTGTCGAATTCTTCTCCTTACGAGGCTCTTTATCATCATCCACCTGATTATACTCATCTTAAAGTTTTTGGTTGCCTTTGTTTTCCTTGGCTCCAACCTCATGCTCCTTACAAGTTAGCTCCCAAATCAACTTTTTATGTTTTTCTTGGGTATCATCGCTCAACCAAGGGTTAGAGGTGTTTGAATGTTCTTACTAGCAAGCTTATTCTCTCCAGACATGTTCGGTTCCAAGAAAATGAATTCCCTTTTTCTTTTTCTTCTTCTTTGCAA
Organism: Camellia sinensis; assembly: GCF_055761805.1. Classification (NCBI taxonomy): domain Eukaryota; kingdom Viridiplantae; phylum Streptophyta; class Magnoliopsida; order Ericales; family Theaceae; genus Camellia; species Camellia sinensis. The sequence goes on along the minus strand of NC_138970.1, from coordinate 72,101,465 downwards.
CCTCAGCTTGCTTTTGTTTCTCAAATTAAATCTTTATTTTGGTCTACCCCCCATCAGTCTTCTCCTTCTATTTTGCCCCCTGCTCTGCCTATTTCTTCATCTTCATTGTAGTCTTCTTTTATCTAAGTTAGGTCTTTACCTCATAATGTGTCACTGCCTCTGCAGTCTGGGCCACTGTTACACCAATCTAGACCATCACCTCCTTAGTTCAAGCCTCAGTCTAGGCCACCTCTCTCTGAGCCACTGCAGCGGTATATATTTGAGCTACAATAGCATTCATCTGCCACACTACAGCCTACATTTGATCTTATTTCTGCGCAAGTCCAGTCCCCATCCACTATAAATCCACCTGTGTTTGAGCCAATCCCTATTAATTCTATTTCAATTGTGTTGCCTTTGTCTCCTCCCACTACTAATTTTCATTCTATGTAGACAAGGTCTAAAACCAGACCTGTTTGCTTGGCTGCTAAACTAGCTTGTGCAGAAAATTCTAAGCCTCTCTCTTATAAAAGTGCTTTGATTTCTCTAGTTTGGTTTTAAGCCATACTTAATGAATACAATGCTCTTCGGCAACAAGGGACCTGGTCATTGGTCTCTCCCTCTCCATCTAAACAGGCCATTAGATGCAAATGGGTTTTTAAGCTTAAAAGAGCCTCTGATGGGACTATTGATGGGCATACGACTCAGTTGGTTGCCAAAGGTTTTTTCCAACGGCATGGCATTGATTTTCAAGAATTTTTAGTCTTGTTTCCAAGCAACCCACTATTCATATTTTCTTATGTCTTGCCTTACATCAACATTGCCCCATTAAAAAACTTGACATCTCTAATGCCTTCCTTAATGGCAAGTTAGCAAATGAGGTTTATATGTAACAACCACTTGGCTTTGGTGATCCTTTCCACTTTTCACTAGTTTCCAAGTTACATAAAGCTCTTTATGGTTTAAAGCAAGCTCCAAGTGCTTGGTATGGTACTTTTAGTTCTTTCCTCCTTTATCAAGGCTTCACCCAAAGTCTTTGTGATTCTTCTCTCTTTGTTCATAAAACCTCATCTTCTACCACCTATCTTCTCATTTACGTTGATGATATTGTTCTCACAGGTTCTGATCCTATCTTTTTTTTTTTATCAGGTTCTGATCCTATATATATTCAACAACTTTTATTTCATATACACCAAGTTTTCTCTATGAAAGAGTTTGGTCATATTTCCTATTTTCTTGGCATATTAGTCCACTAACTTTGACTGGTTTCTTTCTTTCCGAGCACTAGTATGCTGCAGACTTGCTTGCCAAATCAGGGATGATTGATTGCAAACCTTGTGCTACTCTAGTTTCCATTAAATCTCCCTTAACTGCTGATGAGTCTCTTGTTTGTACCCAACCATTTCTATATCACAGTATAGTCGGTGCCCTTCAATACCTTACTATTACCGGACTTGAGCTTTCTTTTCCTATCAACAAAGCTTGTCAATACATGCATTCTTCCACTATGGGTCATTTTGCTGATGTTTACCACTTGTTGGGATTTATACCACATCCTACCAATGCCAACGGAAGCACACCCACTCACACACCAAAGAGGAAAAAAAATAATTACACACAGATTTACGTGGTACGGCCCTAATTGCCAACATTCACAAGAGAGAGAGCTTTCACTATGAATAAAATAGAGAATATACGTGAGATGGCCAAAATACTCAAAACCCACACCACTACCTGAACCTCATGCTCAAAGGTAATTGAGTCCTTGCTAACCTAGTGCCTACGGTATTGTTTCTCTCACCTTTACGTCTCTATTGTTTTTCCTCACTACTCTCTCAATCTCTCTTAAAAAATCTTATAGTCCATGTGACTATTTATAATAGTCTACCCATAAGAATTCTAGTTCCATACAGTAATTAAATCCTACAGATATTTTACTCTCTCTCTATATTGTGCTTGAAATTGGATTTTCTTCACATATTTGCACACAACCTCTTAGCCAAACACTCCTACTTTGTTGCTGAGGTGCTTGAGGGTCTTGTTTGGAGCCTAAAAGCTAGTTTTTAGCTCAAGAAGTTGTTGTTGTTGCTGTGCTCCTCTTTTAAGCTTATTTTTGTATACAAGCTTAGCCACCTTTGCATGCTATTTTAGGCCTAGATTTCAAATGCAAAAATCTTTGTTTTCAAGTGTTTAAAATGTTTGTTTAAGGCCTTGTTTGAGTTAGGGGTGGTCTACTCCCTTTGATGGCTTGTTTCCCTTTGTTTTGTGCCATCTCGTAAGGCCTTTGAGATCATCTCTTTTTGGCCTTTTAACCACTGAATTCTAGAGGAATTTCAGTGGTGGAAAGGTAGTTTTGAGGCCCCAAATAGGAGAGGGTCATCCCCTCTCCTTGTGTCTTGATTGCTTGTGCTGATGGCCTCATAGTTGAGCATATTTTTCTAGCATGTGTTGGCTTGATCTTAGCCTCTTTTTTGTCTTATTTCAGTATGTCATAGCTATGTTTTGGCCTAGTTGAGTCACCTTATGCATGCCTCATACACTTGTAGTGCAATCCTACTCATAAGCCTAACATGCTTCATGATTTGGCATATTATTCTAGCATGTTTTGGCTTCACTCCAGCATGTTTTTGGTGTTATTTTGGCATGCTTTAACTCTGATTTTAGTTGGTGGGGTCACCTCTTGCTTGGTCTTTGTACTGGTAGTGCAATCCTCCTTGTTGGCCTAACATGCATCATGCTTTATGCCTCTCATTCTAGCTTGTGTTAGCTCTATCTTAGCATGTTTCTGACACTGATTTGCCATGTCATAACTCTATTTTAGGTTGGCTTTATTGCCTCTTGAATGCTTCTTGCACTTGTAGTGCAATTTTGTTCACTAGCCAAGTGTATTTGGTGCTTTAGCCCACCTTTCTAGCATGTGTTAGCTTGGTTCCAATACATTTTTGTCAGTGATTTAACATGCTTTAGGTCTGATTTGGGTGGTCTTGATCACATATGCTTTGCTTTGTATAGCCATAATATAAAGCCCCTCCACTACCTTTGTGCTTTAAGTCCACTAGCATGCTTTACTTGAGCTATTTGCATGATATGGCATCATTTGATATATGATTTCAGAGCATGTTTCACTGTCATACTCTCATATGTATCTCTCTTTCAATGCTTTTGAGAAGTTGAGCCTCATGCCTTGTTTGTGAGCCAATACATGAGCGTATCTTTCTTGCCATCTATGCTGCAAGTCTAGCATGTTTTTGCTACTATTTTGACCTGGCTTAGGTCTGTTTTAAGTGGTTTAGGTCATTTCAACATTGCTTAGCATGGTTGTAGTGTAAAGCCCTTGACTAGCTTTGTATTTCAAGCCTCTTGGCATGCTTTATTTGAGCTATTTGCATGATATGGTATCATTTGGCATGGTATTTCAGAGCATATACTTCCATCATACACTCATATATATATCGCTCTTTAAGTGCTTTCAAGAGTTGAGCCTTATGCCTTGTTCATGGGTCAATACATGAGCATGCATTTCTTGCCTTTCATGCTACCATCTCAGCACATTTTGGCCACTATCTTGGCATGAATGAGGCCTGTTTAGGGTTGGTTTAGTCCATTGAGCATTGTATTGCATAGTCCTAGTGTTATGTACCTCACTAGCTTTAATGCTTGAATCCTCTTGCATGATATACTTGTGTTGTTTGCATGATATGTCATCATTTGGCAAATGATTTCAGTGCCTATATCTCTGTCATGCTCTCTTATTTATCAGTCTTTCATTGCGTTTGAGAGTTGTGTTTAAATGCCTAGCTTGCGAGCCAATGCATGTGCATATTGTTGTAGCTTTTGGTGCTTCATTTCCAGCATGATTTTACCACTGTTTTGGCATGGTGTAGGTCTGTCCATAGTTGGTTTGACCATTTGAGATTGATAGTGCATGCTTCATGTGTAATACACTTCACTAGCTTTGATGCCTTAGCTTCTAAACATGCCATGCATGCATTGTTTACATGATAGAGTCTTATGCATGCCACTCTAGCATTGATAGATAAACATGTTATTTGCATGTGTGATGCATTGCATGTGTTTGGATCGAACATTAATCCAAACACGAGAAACGAGGGGCGTTTCATACTTGGAGTGATGAAACGTGCTTCATTTCTCAGTCGCCATCCTCCTTGATGGTGCATGATAGGGTGGAGGCCTTTCGAGTCTTGTGTGTTACTTGTGCATTCATTAACTCGTACAAACTCGGCTTCTTGGCCATCGTGCATTGCGATGCTCGGTTGGTGGTCGGAGAGTCGAGTACTGCACTCCTATGAGCTTGAGAAATTATAAGGAGGGTGGTTGTACACACATACCCTGTAAATGCCTTGCTTTGCCCTTATTGAACTCTGTTTGCAGCAAAATGGAAGTGTGCAGAAGCAACTGGCCGACCGGCCACTTTAAGTGGCCTACAGCCTCCCCTGGTGGCCGGCAGTCCACCAGCTTGAAGACGGTTCAAAGTTGTTCTGGTTCTGGAGCAGAAGCAGTCTGGGAATTGGTTTGGTGTTCAGAATCAAAGCAAACGCAAACAGAGGCAACCGGTGGCAAGGCGACGAGATTTCGGGAAGAAGCAACCGAGCATGCATGCATTCCTCGCCCCGAGGCTCCTTTTAACTGCTTTGATTAATTAGTTAATTCGTCGATTTTGTACTTAATTAGTTATTGTACTTAGCTAATCAATTTGTGTTGTAATAACTAATTAGTTAACTATAATAGTTAATTAGTCTATTTGTAATAGTTAGCTTAATTAGCATAACTAGTTAGCTTTCATTTCATTCAGATCCTCTGTCGAGAGGTCAAATGTTGTAATAAGTGTGCGTGTGTGTGTGAATGTCTTTCAACCCCACGTCTTTTTCCCTTTTATTTACCCGCTTTCAGTGGTTAGTTTTAGGGCATGTTTCAATTAGCATACTTATGCTATGCATGCGTGCATCATTCATTTGTCTTGCATGCACCGGGCTCGGCGCATCATACAAACCGCATTGTATTTCAATACGCTTTCTTGAATACGTGTTTCAAAGCATGTTATCAAGTGTAGCATTCATATGCCATCATAGATAGTCGAGCCTATTTAGTTGCATTTTTGCATGCGTTGCATTTGACATTTAACATAGTTAGGATCATGCATCGATTACTAACTAGCTTCTTTTTTTGCTCGGAGTACACTGCGAATGTTTACGCTTTAGCATGCTGCATGAGATGTGTATGTTGCCATGTTAGCATGCTTGCCATAAGGCTATTTGCTTAACTGCTATAACTGCATGAATGCCTGTGGATAAAGGCTTAATTGCCTGAATTGGAACAACGCGATGATTGTGAGTTTTAAGCCCACTTGAAGTGGCAAAATCATGTTTTTCTAAGCCCACTTGAGGGTGAAAAATCTGCGCTTTAGCCTACTTGCGAGTAGCACTTTCAAACCATTTTCAAAAAGACAAACATGAGTTGTTTTGTTCCAATTTTTGTGATTGAGTCTATACTTGTATGCTGTGCGCATCATGTAGTAAGGTTAACTAATAAACCTGAATAAGAACACATGTGTTTTTAAAACAACATATCATGTTAGTAGAGGCCAATCCTTTGATCGGGCGAGCGGGGGTGCTCATTTCATGACCTTCCCCCCTCGTATCCAAGTTCCAGAGCCGAGGCAACTTTGGCACGAGTCAGGGTTTCCTAAATTTTCCAAAAAGAAAATATTTAGGTGGCGACTCTGAAATCTGGTAAAGCAGTCCATGTTTGGCATTTTTGATTCAAAATTGATTTTTCAAAACCAATTTTCGGATTTGGACTCTTGGGTGATTTATCAGTCTTACATTGCACTTTGTGAGATTAGATTCAGAACCGTGACAGGAGCCCGAACTGTAGTAGCTAGAACCCAATTCGCGTCCTCCCGCGCAGAGCGAGTTCGGGCGGTCTACACACATCCAATATGAACTTTTTGTTCTTTTCATCAAAAGCATTCACCTCACAATCTATAGTTCCTGATTTTTCACACATAGCACTAGGAAAACTTGCAGGGATTCTAAGATTACTTCTATAGTTTCAGAAACAATTAAAATTGTTAAAACAGAGATACTTACTATGACATGTGTAAGGCAATACTTGGCTTGAAGAGAATTTATGGATTTGTTCTTGGGCATAATGCTTTTATCCCAATCAATACAAAGTTCCCAATTAATATACTTTTCACTCAAAATGAGGACATTATAATCCACATACATTATCAGAACAATAAAAAAAAAAAACATAGCAACTGCAAATGTAAGTAGTTGTTCACTCCAGTTAAAACACTGAAAATATACTTACGGTCAAAATCCCCAACAAGAAGGAAGTAGCAATGCAGACTATGAACTACCTTAAGACAATCAACAGATTTTTATGTTGCAGCCAGTGCCTGCATATTACGGACCATTTAATTATGAGTATGTGAATTTAACCAACTCAGACTGTATGGAAAATATATTTAAAGCTAATAGCATTATAACAAAGTATGAGTAGGCAAACAAACTATTTTGGAATTACTAAGATTAACAAATATTAGGTTGAAACTAGATTTCATTGTCATCTGCGGAATATGTAATTAATGCTGGCTCACAATGAAAGCACAAGAACCAGAAATAACCTAACATAATTTGAGACCAATCATGGCAATACTAGACTGAGTAAAAGAGAAAAATGCCTCAAACATGCACTTAATTAACGTAGAGGAGCAAGAGATGAACTGTATGAAATCAAGTTTGTGGTAAATTATAGCATACACTGACAAATAAAGTTGCCATCTCCAACAATTGATATTCCCAAGCACATAAATTCCAATAAACAAACCTTCTTCCTGCTTACTTTTCTTTTAGACCAAATAGGTATTCAACTTTATGCCACAACAATTACTCTTTTTAACGAAGGTTCTACCCAGTACATAACACACCTACTTATAGCATGGACTAGAGAGGTAATAAGTAGACAACCTTATCGAGACCTTCACTGAAAGTAAGGTAGAAAAATAGAAGGTAAAAAAATTTGCCCCTTCGAATTTCTTCCTCATTCTTTGTCCTCCATAAATTCAAAATACAAACACACTCAAGTTAAAACTTTGATAAACTAGAGGTCCATATGCTGAAAAGCAAATATCAAGATATGCCACCATATTCAAATTCATAAGAGTCAAGAAATGATGATGCAAGTTTCAAATGTAAAGCTCTTGCGGTATATTCATTTTCTCCCTATTTAATCACTTTTAAATTACATAATCTTACAAATTTGTGCTACTACAGAACTTGGTGCCACCAATAGGCACCATTACAATAAAATAAATAAATAAATAAGTTATATGAAGTAGAGAACAAATAAGTGTACACACAACTCTACAATAACATTATGGATCAACCTATTTACAGAACATTAATGCCCCAAATAAGTATATGAGATAGTAGATTCAGAGCCATACCCTTTGTCTGAGTCTCTGTTTGGCTATTTCAGTGAATGCAGAATACAACAAACATGTTGTTCGGTCATGCCTGTGACAATAAACAGAAAATATCATTGGAATAATCCGATCTAATTTGATAAATAAAAGCAGTAGACAAAGGAAAGATCATATATCCCTTCATCAATTAAAAGGCATTATTATTATAACGATGTTAAAAATTTGTGAAAACGCTCTATTCTTGTATGATAATGGCACGACGATCTACCAGCTGACAAATTCCTTCTCCTTTTCAAGCGGAAGAGACAGTCTTCCGTATCTGAAACATAGGAGATCTGGCACATAAAGCTTTCATGATTAGTGACAGTAAGAAAATTGACCATTAGTGACCAACACAACATGAATAACAACCAAACCAATTAACAACCAAACAGCAGCACACAAAACAACAAAACAAGGCCTCACCAGAGCAGCATGAATACATTTAAGCAACTAAGACAACATCCCAACGCAGCCAACCAACCATCCTGCCATTAGATAGCATCTAAGCATAGCAGTCAAGCATCAAGCAGCCAAAGTGGACAGAAACAACAGCGAACACAGAGACAGAGCAGATGTGCAAATCTACCACAGATTGTGAGAAAATCAGCCAAATAGCACAGCTGTCCGAATGGAAAATCTAAACTGAGTATGAATTTGTTTTCAATTTTCTGCCAAAGTTCATATAAATCGTAGAGGAAATTAATTACAAGGGTATTAAGTTCATAGAATATGAATGTTGTTGGGAAATTGGGGTCCGAACAAGAAGAAGAAGAAGAAGAATCAAGACATAGTTAGTCTATGCAATTGGTTGCTAATTTACTAAAGAACCAAGAGTCGGCATGAAATTCAAATTACAAGGTTCATCAATTGAAGAGGTTGAACATTGCACAAAAGTAAGGAATTGTACATAACATCTAACAACGTAATACAAGAAGAACAAACACCATAATCTTAATTGCCCCCATTACATCAACAAAACAAGCCGGACAAAGAAACAAACTGAGTTAAAACTCTAGGTCCGTATCTGTATCAAAATCACTTTCTATCTCATCTTCTTCGTCATCACCCGAGATTGTTAGTTCATCATCGTCATCACTGATGAAAGCATCATCCATAACACCCTCGGGTTGTACACGCTTATTGGACTGAGAAACTTCCATTGAAATAATTACAGGTTCAATGTCATCACGACTTTATACATATTAGAGTCTTATAATCACTTTTTAAAATCATTTCTTCTTTCATGGGGTTAATGTAGTACATGATTTGCCCATAGTTTTTAAATTCATTGGTCTTCTTTCATGGGGTTAATGGGGACAAATGTTGAGTGGCTTTTGATGATGACATATATAATTGTATTAGAGTCCTACTTGTTTTTATTTTTTTCTTATTTTTTTTATATATATGGACCCAAAATTGTATATGGTTTTAGCCACTTCAGTGACATATTGTCTCACTGTTCTAAGATTAATAGCTTGTTTGGGGAGGCATTGAACAAGATGCACAAATGGAGTCCTCTATGGCTAAAGGTCAAAATTGCATGAGCATATTGTTCACCTTTGATGACTTAGGAACAATCTTTGATTACTTATGGTTTCTAGGAATTCTTCAAGTTTTACATTTTCTCGACAAAACATTTTCATGTAAATGTCTTCCCAGAATAACATGTTACAGTATTAACCAAAGGCAAGAATAGAGACAGAGATATGTTAAATGCTCAAACTGTCGAGCAATATAAGATGGCCCCAAAATCTAGTTAAATAAATAAATAAATAAAAAATAAAAAAAAATGCTCCAAATAAAAAAAAATAATTTAGAAATTCTGTAATACACAGGATTGAAGAGTTTAGAACTGGAGCATTAAAACATACAATGTGCACCAAAATGTTTGCTTATTATGCTGTTTAGCATAAATAAGAAACAGAGGCACATTTGGTGATATAGTTCAACTTGTGGAAAATCGAGAATCCAAATCCACAATCCGAAATTTCAACCAAACCCATTCACGAAATCAGAAAAAGCCATAAAAAATTGTTTACGAAATAAATGGAAAATGAAAGAAAAAAAACATGTCAAAACCCTACTTGCATCGTGAGAGAAGGAGATGAGAGAGACAGCGAGAAACAAATACAACCAAACAGACCCAGATCGACAGAGAGGGAGAGAGATGACAGACACATACCTGTAATCAGTGGTGGGGCCGATTTGCAGTGGTCGTAGTGGCGAGCGCCGATGGCCTGCGATGGTGATGATCGGCGGTGGTGAGCGACGGGTTTGGTATCGACTGCTCTGTGTTGATGTTGGTGTGTGAGACAAAAGAGAAAAAAAAAAAGTGTGTCTATGTGTAATATATATACTGGGCGCCAATATTAATTAGTTTCCCTCTAAACAAATTTCGAAGCTTTAGTGACTAAATGACTATTTGTCGCCAAATATCCTTAACAGCGACTAAAAATTAGTCGCCAAAAGCTGCTTCTTTGGCTACTGAATTCAAATTTTCGTCGGTAATATTGAATATACAACGACTAACCCAGGTTTGGTCGTCAAAAATTCATCAAAAATATGCACATTTTTAGGTGATAAAAATGTTTAGTCGCAAAATGAAATTATACGGCGACAAAATCAAATTTTAGTAGCCTACAATGGTAACAAACAGTGACTAAAACTAAATTTGGTCGCCAATAAATATATATATGGCGACTAAAATAATTTAGTAGCTAAAAGATTCAATCAATGCCGACTAAATCAGGTTTTTAGTCACCAAAGCTGATGTTTTTGGCGACTAAAATTGTTTTGGTAGCCAATTTTAGTCGCCAAATATGCATTTTGTTGTAGTGGTACCACCTGACAGCCAGGGGGCCCAAACTGTTGGGATACGACACATGATTGTTTCATCGTCATCATGTAATGTCATAGCTTGTTTATAATGTCATACATGATCAGTAGGATCTGACCGACCATCATACAAAGCAAATGATGGTGCTTTAAACTTCTTGAGAAGAACAGCCTTGGTTATTCGCCAATTGAACGGATTATGCATATCCTCCGAGCCGGAATCATCATCCTTTTGTTTCATGTTTTTCATGCCCATGAAGTGTTAAAGTCTTTAGACGAACTAGAGTTGTGAATTCAGTCAGGCTTCCTGGGTTTGCTCCGCGATAAACCCATAGAACTACTACTCTCCCCACTCCTTTGAGAGTGAAGCTGGTTAGATTGTCTGATCGAAGATCGGCCACGTTCATAACATAAAGCTTTCTGCAACTTTGCCAACTCTTGATGCAGAAGTTCATTCTTTGCTACCATGACATCAAAATGTTGTTCATTGCATTTAACCTAGTCTAGTAAAGTTTGCATGGTATCTTTGGCTGACATTGGCAGTATAATGGGAGTTAATGGATCAAAATTCAGAGTTCGTCGCGCGGGAGTTTCATCTAGGTTGGTGGTATCTCCCCCTGTGGAGATATCAACTTCGTTGGTCAGAGGATCAATCACAGGGCTTGCCATGTATGAGTTTGAATATTCCCACATATAGCGCCAATTATGAGGAGTGATTCTACAATATTCCTTTAATCTAAACAGTCCTTTGCTTAATCCTCACTCTGGTGCCTGAAATAGAAAGCACTCTGGTCGGGGTGTCGAAATTAGCACTCCAATGGGTAAGTTAGATGAGGAAGGTTGATAATCTAGTTTTCAAGAGAGATTGAGAGTTTTGTGGGTTTATGGTGCATACATTTTATCTCCACTTCCACTTTCTTATATAGCCATTTGGTATAGATGTTTCTTCTATACTTTTTGTCTTTCATCATTACTTGAATGTGAGGACCTAGTTTCCTACTACACCTCCAGAAAGGGACATCCTAAGCCTACCTTATCTTCTTAGCATACGTACGTGTCGTTTACACTGGTAGCCCTCAGTCAGCATTCTCATTGGTCAGTGATTGTGCTGCTTGGCATTGAGTTCTCATCAAACCTATTGGGCCTGATTCGATTTGGGCTTGATTCAATTTGGGCTTTATGATGAATGTGCATTAGCATCTTGTTTGTCGTTTATCTAGAAGAATTACTTGGCTCACACAACTGTGTAAAATATTTGGGATACTATAAAATAAATTATGGAGGTCTTCACACTACAGGAAATATGTGATATAATGGCGTTTTTTTTAACGGTGTTTTTGTAAACGCCACATTTTCTAATATTAACGACGTTTTATAAATGTCGCAATTTAATTTAATAAAAAGGTACCGTTTACCCTGTTTAAAAACGCCTTCGAATGTATCCCACATTTTAATTAAATAAAACGGTACCGTTTAACCCCTTTGGAAACGCCTTCGAATGCATCCCACTCTCACGTGCTCTCTCTCCCTCTTCAAACCCTCATTCTAATCTGAGAAACCCTTCTTCTCACTTTCACTCACTCAAATCAGAGAAACACCAGTGTATAAATCTCGCTCGCTCGCTCTCTCTAAACCCTTAAAGTGATTTCGATATCGAAGTTCGGTGATCCAATCTCAGAGTGATTTCGATTTTGTAGAGCAGAATCGATTTCAATATCGATTTGGAAGATACGATTCAACCTTCTTCAGCTCAGTGATTTCGATTTCGATTTCGATTTCGATTTCGATTTCGATTTCGATTTCGAAGTTCTCTCTCTCTCTCTCTCTCGATTTCGAAGCTCCACCACCACCACCACCACCACCACCACCTGCATCGTCTACTAAGGTGAGCACTACTGTCTACAATCTCGATTTCGATGTCGAAGTTCTCTCTCTTTCTGTCAAAATCTTCATTCCGCTGATTCTTCTCCTAGGGTTTACAGTCTTGAATCTCCTTCTAGGGTTGGAGGTGAGGTCAGATTGTGTGTCAATCATCATTTCTATGGCAACTTTACTTTTTGTTGTGCTTAAATATCTCAATTGTTTAAATGTTGTTTTGATTACATTTCAGTCCCTTTGTTTGCGATTTGATATGTTAGCAGTCTCTTCGAATGTATCCCTCTTATGTGTTTTTTTATTTGTAATTTTTAATCTATTCTTTTCAGTTTAAGGTAATGATGAATATTGCAATTCATGACTCCATAATTCAAATAAATATTTTCATTTGCAGCCACCTTTTTTTTTTGGGCCAAAAATCTATGCAATCATGTATTTACTCCATTTTGTCATTGTGATTTACGCTATTGGCTTTGCATTGCTTTATTTCTCATTTCTTACTTTTGCTCTGGAGTTTGAGAATGGACAATTTTCTGCACATTTTATTTATCTCATTACTTTTACTACTTCCCTTATTGTGAGGTGTCTTGTATTTACCATTCACTCTAGAGTACTGTAAGGGGCCTTTTTTGGGTAAGGTTTCATAGAGAGTGTTATAGAAAACTGTGCTGCATTGAGAGGTTGAAAGTCTTCTTATAATCCTTATTGAGTATAGTGGATTTGTTCTCCATTTCTGCAGTAGATGTAGGCACACTCTGCCAAACCACGTATATCTTGTGTCTTGTTTTTGCGTGTGTGCTTTTGTTCTATTATTTACTGATTGATTGTGTAATTGGAATCACAATTCTGAAAAACATCTCTACTGACAAGATTGATAAAAATTTTCATTAACCAGTTCTGTTCTTTCGTATTGCAGGAAAATGGGTATCATTTACTTTTTCTAAGCGCACGTGCTATCTCACAGGCCTATCACACTAGAGAATTCCTATTCAACCTTAATCAGGTGATGAGATGGAGAGTCAATGTCACGAAAGTGATTGGTGTTATCTGCTGTCTGTTTCCTCACAGATTCTATTTCTCTCTTTTGCAGGATGGAAAGGCTTTACCCGAAGGGCCTGTTGTTATTTCCCCTGACGGACTGTTTCCTTCCTTGTTTCGAGAAGGTACTTGGTGTAGTGCTCTGTTTATTGAAACTCATTCATGAATTGCCTGATTTTTGTAAATTCCACAACTTTATTTTCATGCAAGTGTAACAATCCACACATTTTGGGTTTTTTGCAAATTATATTGTTTGATCCATTATCTGAAAACAAGAATAGGAATGATTTGCAATCTCTGCAAATAGCTTCCATTAATATGTACATCTTGCATATATTTAGTGCACTGAGAGATTATCCTATCAAAATTTTGCAGTCATCAGAAGAGCTCCTCATGAATTCAAAATTGCTTGCTTAGAGGTTGGTTCTTGTCATCTCTACTACACAGGTATCTTAATATGTCTGGAAGAGAGAGGTTCTTAATTATGTTTGTTTAAATATGAAGTTCCAAGCACAAACTCGAGCTCATCAACATCAAGACATGGATTTGATTCTCAAATTGTAAGTCAGAAAGATTTTAGTTTCCAAGAAACATTTGTTGACAAGATTCTACTTTTGAGTTGCCTTAATTGGGTTTGGGAGTTTGAAGTCTATTGTTTTAAACATTAAGCTGGAAGTCATAGATATCAGTCGAATGCCTTTACAACTTTTCAAACTCAAGGCAATGTCAGGAAACATGAGATATGTTTTTGTCCAACACTAATATTATTTTGCAGATGTTCTGATGTCTGTACAAACATATATGTTATGTTAATTGTATGTGTAAGCACATGGTTGTGTACCACATATTTTTTATGTGCCTTTTCAGACTTGCGGAAAATCTCCCAAAGCTTTCTAGACCTTATATAGATTACAGAATTGCCTCTCACGCTTTTTTTTTTATTATTTATTTATAAACTTTGCACTTTGGTCACTTGATGTTTGCCATAAGTTAAGATTTGATTTTTAATTAATCTTCATTAATATTTGATTACTACCATATGTTGCAGAGTAAACTTTTATTATTAGTTTCTTCCTTGTGTCATTGCACCCCTATGTTTAGATAATTGTTTACTACAGTTGGGCGTTAGCTCTTCGGATTCCAATCCATGCTAGCTCAGGGTTGATTCTTCTCATTCCCCTCAGATCATCATGTTAGTTGGGCTAGAGCAGATCTGCACCAATCCTCAAGTTTTTCTAAGTCAAACTGTGGATTTGACTGACCTGCTCTCTTCTATATGAAAGTTTTAGAACTGTCATTCTCATTCTCATTCTCTCACTCTTAATTTGTGCTATTGTGACCTATATTTTTTCTTATCTTTTTTAGCCTGAAATGTCAGATCTGTGTTTGTTTCAGATTTGAGTTTAGCTTATAATCAAGTTGTATGAGGAAGTTTGATGCTTTTTTACTTTTCACAAAATCTTTTGTAGCTTAATTTTGATACTATATTCTTTTCTTCTCCTTCATTTTTTTTTCCATTTATTTTATGGAACTATTTTTGATCCATCATTGAGTTATGAAGAGCGGGAAAAAAGGAAGAGACAGGCTGCCGAAAGAGCTGTTTTTCTCTAGGATCTGCTATTCTCAACTCTGTTAGACGACTAGTGAAGCAGCAGTAAGTTGATATAGAATAGCTATAAAATTGAGTAATTAAATGATCATGATTAGGGGCAATTTGGGTATGGTCTCGCATTGTTCGACAACAACCCAACGTCTAGCCCAATCAAGTGTTTTATTGAATAATTTCAGAGGTAATTATTCTTTCTCCTTCCTATATCTTTCTATAATTTTTTTTGACTTTAACAATGAAGAAAAATTTGAAATGGCAAGTTTTCTAAAAAATTTGGACCAATTTCATTTCATCAGGGTATGCCGAAATAAGTATTTAGTATCTGTGACCCATAAAAAATTTCGTTATGTATCTGTGACCCATAAAAAATTTCGTTATGTATCAGTATCTGTTAATCTATTTTTCTGCTGCTGTGTGGTTGGTCTGCTACTCTGTATCTGATGCTAATCTGCTGTGTATCTGCTGCTGTTTTTGGCCTATAACTAAGTCTAAACAAGGGGGCCTTTTGTTCTCCAACTTGTTCTCTCAAGTTTCTAACCATCACTTGTCGAGTGATTTAATTACTTTCTTTTTTGCTTTGATATTAGTTTCCTTTTTTTCTTTGTTTTGGGTTTAACAAGAGGTTATTGTGATCCATTCAATGCTTCAGTTCTCTACTTGAAAGGAAGTAGACTGTTTTTATTCTGTTTTATTAACATGTTTGTTGTGCTTGTAACACTTCGTAGAAAGTATTTATCCTACATGTTTTCTTTCTGCCGTAGCCGGTGGGTTTCACATAGAATACATTGTAGTGGCTAATGGGTACTCCATTGAAAGCGTTCTGTTTAAATACAAGTCAATTCTAAGTGTTTGCTACTGAATGGGTTTTGTAAGTCTCGTTCCAAGATTGATCCTTGTGCAAAATTTGTCTTTTGCTCTCATTGCAATTTCATTTGAGATGCATACTGATGAATGAACATAATATGAAACTTAATATTACATTTATCTGAGTTATTATTTCATCGCTTCTATTCATTAAATTTTTTTGTTTTTAAAATTTACTTTTCAGCTTCTACTTGCTGTGGGAACTAAGCTGGAGCATGTAATCACCCAGTTAGCTCACGAGGTTGCAGAGAAACACATTGCAATTGAAGGGGAATTAGTAGTGCAACCTTCAGATAATCATTTTTGGTTCCATCGGCCCCCCATTGTCCTTTTCTTGATGCATTTCATACTGTTCCAAAAGGCTTTTGAGATAGCATTTTTCTTCTGAATATGGGTAAGATGATATATGCTATCGCTGCTTGTCATCTTTTGTCAAACTTGACATCTGAAGCTTTTACTGTTGCATGAAGAATTGGTCCCTGTTAGAGAATGGGCAGTTTGAGCTACAATTTGATTTCTAGAAAATGGGAGCCAAAAATTATTTGTTTTTGGTGATGATGGCTTTAATTTTTTTTGTTGAATTTTGATACTATGTACAACAGAATGGTTCAATCCATTCTTTATATGACACCCAAATTCATATTGAGTTGATTCTTGAGTGATGACCAAGAATTTATTCTTTCATATTCTTCACAGTCAATTGACCACATGGGTTTGTTTGTTTCAGTCCACTGAATAGATCGAAGAGAACAGCTGAAATCATTTGGAGTGCTCGCAAGGAGGAGATTATTACTGATTCTGATCTGAGGGAAATTGACCTGTACACTTCTTGTCTGGCAGTGCTAGAAAGTCAACCCAGTTTTGTATATTGCAGGTATGTGTGGAGGTGCAAGATTTAATTATTCTTTCTCCGGTTTTAATTTCCATAATGGAGTTGGTATTTCAATTTTGCAATTGCAGGTTTATTACCGATTTCTGTCCAGTAGCTGAAATGGAGCTTTGGACCCTGTGAGATTACTGATAAATGATAGATAAGGTATGTATAGGAAAGAAAATATTATATTGGATGAGGTGGCTTACATTGACATGGTAGTTTTATAAACTCTATTGAATTATATTATTGTATATATCAAATCCCAGACTTAGCATCATTCTAACAGGAATAGAGTAGTCATTTTTTTCAATAGGAACACCAAGCTGGCCATAGCTAGTCCTTCACCATTCTCTGCTGCTCCTAATTTGGAATAAGTGACTAGGCTAAGCTCTTGTTTCATTGACTGCAATTTTGGTGCCATGAATGCCTTAGGCCTGCATCTTTCCATTTTCATTAAATCTCTCCAATATCTCTCAGAGTCCACGCAAGTGATGACCCAACCACTTCACATGGTTCTCTAATTGATTGTCTTAGAGCTGATGAGGGCTGATGATAGAATTTGAATAAAATGTCAATATATTATTATATTTTTAAATATGATTGATGAAATCTAGGGGATGAAAATTTCAGACCTGTCTATGAGATTGAAGACACTCTTTTAGTGATACAATGGTAGTAGCAAGCTCTCTAAGAACATCTCCAATTTGTAGGTATTTGTCCCAGGGATAAGAAAGCCCAAATTTTCCATGCCATGGTTCCCATCTTGCAAAATTTGCCTGAAACATACATTCTGATCATCGTAAGCTACTAATTTTTCTGTCTTAGCTAATTAGAGAAGATTTAAATGGAAGACAAAAAAAAAAAAGTGGTTAATTTTATGGGATTCTTTCATGCATCTAGGTGATACAGTTCAACCAGTAATGTCCAATTCACTGGAATCGCTTGTGCAATAACTCAATGGCTCAGATTCTTTATTAACGAGTTGGAATTTTGCTCATGAGAATCTTTAATTATTTATTTTTTCAAACATTTAGCTCTTCATTCTAACTCTGTGGTATAATAGTTTAATGAAAATATACCAGAGACTCTTCGCTGGACTTTGAGTGTAACATTGATTTGCAACTGGCAAAACTGGTGTTGGAATGGTTTTCCTTCTCATTGACTAGTCTGAAGTACTCCTCCAAGTATCCTACATTAATGACACAAAAGTACTCTCTATTTCAGAGATATATAGTGTTTGATGACTTCCAAGTTGTAAAATGGAGAAATATTACAGATTTCTCAGAACTATTCAAACTCAAGTTAAGAAAAGAAAGAAAAAAAAGAAAAGAAAAGAGAGTTTACTGTAGTACTGATAAGCTTAATTTAATTCCTGTATTTTATGGTTGAGTTTCTAGAATATTTCTATCATGTGATTAAAGCTAAGAATTTGAGATGGTTATTATTGTTTTTGTTAGATTAATTAAGGACTTACCTTCAATATAGCAGGCAAGTGTTTCAAACTTGGAGGCTATGGAGTAATGAAGTTCATCACTAGCCCAGATGGGAAAGATGAGCATGTTTGTGAAAACGCAGACGGCAAACCCCATGCCGATGTTTGACAGGCGTTCACGTGCTAGTTCCATGACCTTATCAGTGTGCAAACCAGATACCACAACCAGATTGAAGGTAAGGATGAAAATCATGGCTCCATAGTCATATCTCCTTTTAATGCTTGTATCCTACTCATTGGCTGTTTCTTTACTATCATTGCTTTCTTCCCATGCTTTCTATCTTTGGCAGTATTCGTGAGAAATAAATATGTTCAGCATTCACTTGGACTTGGGGAGTCCTCAATTAGGTTAGTGCTTACCTATTTGTAGAGATATTAAAGTAAATTTATGTTTTGAGTTCCCAATCATTGCCTAGGAAATTCTTATTTGGAGATATAGTGCAAGGCATTTCTTATATGTTGGTATATGGGAGGGAGAGGGAAAAAAATATTAGCTATTAACTAATTAATTAACACATTTCATGTTTGGCTTCTAAACACTAATACAAAAATAATGGACTCTACTAATTAACATGAAATCTCATAATTAACATGAAATCTCATAATACAAAAAAATATTAGCTATTAACTGAAATTTGATTGAGTTTATTCACAAAGTGCAAATATATTACACAAAAGTACATAAGAACCGAATTGGATTTCAAATCATATGCTTCCAAAATGCAGACCTTGTTTGTCGACTCCCAATACTCTGTTCAAGTGGAGATATTATTATTATATGGGTGCAGAATAGCATGTGATTGTGTACCCGACCAATAGTGTTTTATGATTTATTCAAAAAAATTCTAATTTTTCGAACCATTGAAGCATATACCCTCTTATTATTTTGCGGATACACAAACCATTGTGTGTGTTATGAATTATGTAATTATTAACATCGTTTTGAAAATTCTTTATGTACTTTGATTGTTTATTTCCTACAAATGTAATTTGTGCTTGTATATGTGTGTGGTTTTGCAGTTGATGATGGATTTTTTGGCAGTTGAGAGGAGTTGATGCCCCATAGGGATTTTTCGAACATTGGCAGTTGTTCCCAAGGGAAGCCAGCTGCTGCAAATGCAAATGATTGTTAGGCACCATTGCAGCATCTGGTGACTGCAAAGAACCTATCAGTTGTTGGAGACTCTTCTGGGATTGGTGATGCCAATAGTGGCATCCGGAGGTGCAAGCGTAAACTTGAGTTCCTTTCTATTTGATGCCTCGCCATAAATATATATGTTTTGGAATATGATTTGTGATGTATATAGTAGCTAGGCAGGTAGATAAGTTTTTGTTTATCTACTATTAGTTTTTTTATGATTTATTGGATTTTTTTTCTTTAAAGGATGTTGTATTGGGTACTATTATAGATGTGAGGGAATAATAATCTCACAGAAATATGTCTATACCAAGTTTTATTCATTATTACTATGTTATAGGTATATTTTTAAAGTTAAATCTCACAAAATTAGTAGTTAAAAAAAAAAAAAAAAAAAAAAAATCTGTTACGATTTTACAGGTATATTTTTAGAGTTAAATCTCACAAAATTAGTGGTTTAAAAAAAAAAAAATCTATTGCGGCGTTTTTTAAAACGCCACTATAGTTGTTTTTTAAAATAATAAAAATGCTATTTCGACGTTTTTGAAGTGCCGCTGAATGCCTGCGTGACGTCATGTGACTGTTGGCTGCCACATTTAACGGCGTTTGTATAAACGCCGTCTATACTAATTTTACGACGTTTTTAAAACGTCATAAACTTACAGCGACGGCCGCGTCCTCGGCGTTTGGTGGTAACTTACAGCGACGGCCGCGTCCTCGGCGTTTGGTGGTAAGCGTCACTAAAGGGATTAGCGGCGTTTTTCGGACATATAAAAATCGTTTTTCCAACAGTGTCATATACAAAAACAGTTTCCGAAACTAAGTCAACATTTGTATTCCTTTTAAAATCGATTTAGGAAAAACCTTTTTCAATTCAATTGAAACACAAATCCAAGTTACGATAGATTTTATATTCCTTTTTTAAAAAATGTGTAAATTATTTTTTTTTCTATGCAACTGAAACATATAGGCAAATCTTACCTGATTGGGTAAGGGGGCGAAACCTGATTCCTTGTGTGATATGATAATTGAGTATGACACTTTTATCAAAATATTCTCACACTTTTAATATATTTCATCACTCCAAAATAACTAAATTTGTGACAAAAAAATAGCTAATAAAATATATTCTATGACATAATTGTTGAGATTTTCTGTCAATATGAAATAGTAAAATAATTTATAAAATGAATTTTGCTTCTTGGAAGTCATGCATGGAAATGGTGCTTTAGATGAAAAATTATTGGTTGGTCCTGGGACACTCCACCCAGCAACACTGCCGATACGCTCCACCCATTGACGCCACTACCTCACCTCCGCAACCCACTCCACCCACCAGCGCTGCCATCATCGTTTCATCACAACCCCAGTCCCTCATTCATTTCCTTCATTCTTCTTCTTTGATTTACAGTCTAGTGCTTCGATTTACAGCATATCCTAATCCAACTAGTTTTTTTTAGATCAAACATGTATATATATGATAATCCCATTTGACATAACTAGACTTGTAGATTTAACCAGCTCAAGATTGCAAAAATGAAGAGAGAGAGAGAGCTGAAAACATTGATTGACATTCAAACCTTCCAAAGCAACACCAGATTGGAAGGTATCAATCAATTTTATGAACCAACTTACAAACAGGTTTACATAATTTCAAGACAAACCCACATGATTTTAAGACAAACCCACAGCAAACCCACATGATTTCAAGACAAACAGAGTCGAAGTCACTGGTCTCGTAGGAGTAGATCAAGTCGCTAGGTTTGTCGAAGTAGATAGGGTCGCTTTCTTCGTCAGAGTAGCTCGGTCGTTGGTCTCGTCGAAGTCGCCCACCGTTACAAAGAGACGACGGAGGGAGAGAAAGAGTTAAGTCGATGAGAGAGAAGAGAGTAGATCAGTCGTTGCTGTCCACCGTTGGGAAGAGAGAGAAGGAGAATAGATAAAAAAAAAAATAGAGCAACAGAGCAATTATTTAGTTTGAAGATCGAAGCCATGAAGATCCAACCCAGATGCTACCGATTGTTCTGACGAAGAAGAAGAAGAAGGTGGAGGAGAAGAAGAAAGATGGTGAACAGTAGTGTTGTAATGATAGCAGTGGTTGGGGGTGACGGCGGTGTTGCGATGACGGTGGTTAGCGTTAGGAGTGAAGCCGGAGGTGACGAAATTAGGGTTAAGGTTTGGAAAATTAGGGTTAGAGAGTTAGGGGATGGGGATGGAATTTGATCTTTGGACAAAAATGGAATTAAAAATAAATGAAAAAAATGAAGAGTCTAAAGAAATTAGATATTTGTAAATAGTAGCCCTCTTGATATTTTCATTTAAATCAATAACATTAAATTGAAACACCACATAATTTAACTCTACAAGCACTATACAAAATGCATATAATTAAATAATTGAGTTTTATTTCAGTTGTTTTTTCTGTCATTGCATAATTTTTATTGTTATGGAAGATGGAGCTCAGCAATTGCGAAAACAATCAAAATTAAAGTCTCATTTAAAAATAAGTTATTTTAATAATTTTTTAATTTTTTATAAAAAAAATATAAAATAAATAAAAAAATCATATGATAATTTATAATAATTTTTTAACTAAAATATATAATTACTAAACAAGACTAATGTTTTGAGAAATTGGTAAAAAATTAATTTTTTAAATTTTTTTAATCTATTTTATTTTTTTTATAAATAAAAAATATGAAATTTAATGTGAGCTAAAATAAATAAAAAATTATAAATTAATATTTTTTTTTTTTTTTTGACTTCCCAAAAACTCCTAAATGCACGTAGCAAAACACATTATGTGGGGGAACTATCATTTTGAGACATCGATGTCCAACAGTATTGTTGCAAGAAATATCTGTGCATGCATGTCTATGTCATTTCCCAAGAATGTCCTCGACATTGTTTGTATTGGGGAAAATTAATAAGGTGTTGTTTGGTAACACTTACGTTTTCAGTTTTCTATTTATATTTATAAAAATTTAAAAAATTCAAATAAAAACTTGTTTGATAAAATTTTTGATTTATAAATCAGTGGTCTCAGTTTATAAATTTGGCCAAAAAATGAAAACACAAAAAATGTGTTTCCATTTTGAGTTTTCAGTTTTTTTTTTTTTTACCACCCAACACTAGCCACCACCCGCCACCATTTTTCACCACCGTCTTCCGCCACCACTACCCACCACTCGCCACCATTTTCCACCACCACCCACCCCCACCACCACCTGTCACCACCACTCACCACCCACCTGCCACCACCCGCCACCACCACCTACCTGCCACCCACTTGCCACCATCACCACCCACCCCTTGCCGCCACCACCACCCACCCCTTGCCGCCGCCACCACCACCACCACCCACCACCCACCTGCCATCCACCACCCACCACCCGCCACTACCATCCACCGCTCGCAACCACCACCCGCCACCTACTTGCCATCACCACTCACCACCCACCTGCCACTACCACCCACCACCACCACCACCACCACCACCACCACCACCAACCACCCACCACTACCACCCACCCGCCACCTACCTACCACCACTACTCACCACCACCCACTCGCTACCACCTACCACCCGCCACCGTCACCCACCCACCCACCCACCTACCACTACCCGCCACCTACCCGCCATCCGCTACCCACTTGCCACCACCACCCACCGCCGCCACCGCCACCACTACCCACTCGCTACCACCCACCACCCGCCACCGTCACCCACCCAACCACCATCACCACCCACCACCCGCCATCCGTCACCCACCTGCCACAACCACCCACCACCCTCAACTACCACCACCACCACCACCCACCACCCGCCACCGTCACCCACCCACCCACTACCACCACCTACCACCTACCCGCCACCACAACCTACCCGCCACCACCCGTCATCCGCCACCCACCTGCCACCACCACCCGCCACCGTCACTGCCACTGCCACCGCCACCGCTACCCACTCGCTACCACCCGCCACCATCACCCACCCACCTGCTACCGTCACCCACCACCCACCGTCACCACTTTCCACCACCGTCTTTCGTCGCCACTTGCCACCACTTGTCATTTTTCACTCTTTTTTATATTTTTTAAACAATTTGTCAATTACCGAACACGTTTGTAGTTTATGTTTTTCTAAAAATAAACAAAAACCAGTTTATAAAATTTTTGTAAATATAAACTGAAAACGTAAACGTTACCAAACACACCCTAATTGTTCAAGGGGTAGTACATATGGTGCACCATATATCACTCTTATTGGCTAAAGCCTCGTTTGGGAACATATTTTTTTAGTAATTTTTTTATTTTTTAACTAAAATGTGATGTAAAAAAAATTAGTATGTTTGATATAACTTTTTGACTTTTTACAAAAAGATATGCAAAAAGTAAAGAGAAAAGAAAATTATTGATTTTTTGGTATGAATTATTAATTTTTTAATTTTTTTAATAACTTTTTGACTAAACCGGTCGGTGTGAGTTCATGTGTGGACAACACTGACTATTCGTCAAACCACTAACCAATCACACAACACTGACTATTCGTCAAACCATTGACCAATCACAATGTCGTTGCGCATGAATTGGTCTTGATTTTGGACTACCCGATAACTTCTCCCACACATCAGCAAATTCAGCTAGGTAGTTTGGTTATTTATACAATGAAGTCGGTACGTAAATTTATTTTTGAATTTTCATAGTCAAAAAGTTCACACTTAAAAATATTTTTTCATAGACTATTGCTATATATTAATTAATGTATTAATTAATATATTAATATTAATTATGATATTATTATAAATCTCACTCATTAGTGAATTAATTAATGTACTAATTGATAATCTGACATAATTTAAGATATTTCTTATATTTATACTTTTTATAATAAGTGAGATTAATAATAATATCATAACTAATGTTGGTACACTAATTAATACATGTAACACCACTCTTTCTCATAAGGACATACTTAAGCAAAATTACCATAATACCGTAATATATATATACATATATATATATATGGTAAACCCGATCAACAACCGCCGCTCTGTTTTACTGTGGCCTCCATATCTGACCCGTCAGATTGACCACCGCCGCAGAGCTGTTGCCTATCTTAGATCTAAGCCGGAACTGCCGATATTGTCGCTGCCCGCGAGCTTTAGGTCGAGGAGATGGAGTTAAAGAGCCAGAGAGAGTGGGAGTAGAGAGCTCCAATGGGGACGATGGAGGAGATGTAAAGGTCTCTGGATCTTCCATTATCGTCTCCAGATTCACACAAATTTGTTGTCTCCGCCACTGCCAGCCTTGAATTCCAGATCCATATCAACTCACTGACGACCAGATCTTCGAATTCAAGGAAGCTTTTTAGCTTCTTCGACAAAGATAACGATGGTCAAATCTAGTGCTTCAAGGTAGAGAGAGAAAAATGTGTTTGTTGCCGATATACATATCACATATTGAAGCCATATTTCAATATTTTACATACAAATGTAAATTTTACATACAGATGTGTTTCATACATGACATCGGTGGTGAGGTTTGCTGGTAGAGGAGGTACGTTCGGAGTAAGATTGGTGAACTCTAATTGACTTAGCTCAACGAACCATTGCATAAGTCTTCTTGACGATTCTAGTTGTTGTATGACCTTTTTCAAAGGCTGGCCAGTGAAAACCACTATGGAGTGAGCTTGGAAATAAGGTCGGAGGCGTCTGGAGGCTATGACCAAGGCGAAGGCCATTTTTTCTAACAGATGGTAATTCTGTTCTACCCCTCTGAGAGCATGGCTAATGTAGTAAACTGGATGTTGTACTGAGCCGTCTTCCCTGATGAGGGCAGCATTGACCGCAGTGTTTAACACAGCAAAGTAGAAGAAAAAGGTTTCACTTGGTAGCGCTTGAGAGAGGAGGGGAAGGTTGGCCATGCACTGCTTGAGTTGTTGGAAAGCCTCCTCGGATTCGGTGCTCCATTCGAACGCCTGTCAGAGGACTTTGAAGAATGGAAGACACTTGTCGGTTGCTCGGGAAATAAAGCGGTTGAGGGCGGCGACTCTACCCGTGAGCCATTAAATCGCCTTAACCATTCTGGGAGACCGCATTTCTATCAGGGCCTTGATCTTTTTGGGGTTAGCCTCAATGCCTTGTTGGCTAACCATGAAGCCCAAGAACTTCCCAGATCCCACGCCGAAGGCGCATTTCTTTGGATTCAGCTTCATATGATATGTGCGTAAGGTTTGGAAGGTCTCTCGCAGGTCTGCAAGTGATCAGAGAAAAGTTTACTCTTGACTAGCATGTCATCAACGTAGACTTCCATGTTCCGACCTATCTAGTGTTGGAAGACCGCATTAACCAGACGTTGGTAAGATGCTCTGGCATTCTTCAAGCCGAATGGCATAACACGATAGTGATAAGTCCCTCTGCCGGTGATAAATGAAGTGTGCTCCTAGTCGTCCAGGTGCATCAGGATTTGATTGTAACCGGAGAAGGCATCCACGAAGCTAAGCATTTGATGTCCTACAGTTGCGTCGACCAATAGATCTATCCGGGGAAGGGGATAGCTGTCTTTGGGGTAAGCCTGATTGAGGTCGGAATAGTCGACGCAGAGTCGACATTTGCCATTATTTTTGTGGACCAAGACCACATTGGACAGCCACTTGGAGTAGTCCACGTTTTTTATGAACTCTGCCTTCAGTAGTTTGTCCACCTTTGTGGTAATGAGGCTATTGCGTTCTGGGTGAAAAATACGTTGCCTTTGTCGAAAAAGTCGGAAGTGGGGCTTAATATTGAGACGATGAGTAATGAAAGAGGGATCGATACCTGGCATGTCTGAATGGGTCAAAGCAAAGACATCGCTGTGCTCGGCTAAGAGAGCTATGAGATCAGCCTTGGCCTGGGAGGACAGTTGGCTGCCAATCCTAGCTGTTTTGGTTGAATCGGTAGGATCGATAGGCACTTCGACAAGTTCCTCCACTGGTTCCCCTCTGACTAACTCTTCCTCGTCTCTGACATCGAGACCCTCGATGATCATAGCCTCCTTCATTTTGAACTCCTTTAGCGAGGTGACGTAGCACTCTCTGGCCATCATCTGCTCGCTCCTCACTGTGCCAACCCCAAGGTCGGTCGAGAATTTCATGGCTAGATGGTATATGGAGGTGACAGCTTAAAAGGCGTTAAGAGCCGTGCATCCGAGGATGATGTTATAAGCAGAAGGAAAGTCGATGACGAGGAAAGTGAATAGTTTAGTGATCTACTGTAAATATTCTTCGATGGTAATGGGAAGATCGATACAGCCTATAGAGGTCACCTGATCGCCAGTGAAGCCGACTAATGGGGTTTGGAGGGGGGGACAACTTTTCTTCTTCGACCTTGAGTTGGCAATAGGTGTTTAGGAAGATAATGTCTAAAGAACTGCCGTTGTTGACAAGGACCCGTCTGACTTTGTAGTTGGATAAGAGAGTGGAGATGACGAGGGGATCGTCGTGGGGGTAACGAATGCCTATGCAGTCAGCCTCTGTAAAGGTGATGGGTTCAGACCATTGCTTGGGGTGTTTGAAGGGGGATCCAATGTCGTTACTTCCTTTGTCGGAGCCTTGTCTGATTTTTCTGAGTTCTGCTCGCTGGACTGATCGAGATGGCCCTCTGCATGTGAGCCCGCCAGCGATGACTCTGATCTCGTAGACCGAGAGGACGGGGCTGTGGTGGGAGCCGATCATTGTCTCGCTTAGGTTGTGCAGGTTGTCGGGGGGGTATGTCGGTAGTGGTCCCCTGGCGGATCAGTCATTGGTCGTTGCTGGGGACGAGTTGTCATGACCTGAACCCGCCGCTATGGGTTAAGGACATAACCGGCCAGTAATTAAGGGATTACCTACGGCCTCAAACTAATTCAAACATAACTCATCAGAGCAAAGGGGCCAAACGGAAGCAAACTTACAAATTGTCCATAGAGCTGTGTTTACATGGCACATCATAACAGTTCATTTACATACATGTTAATAACTCACGTCAAAATAAGTAATAACATAAAGTTCTGTACATACAGGATCATTAAGTCTAAGTCGGTCAAACCCAAAGTTTATATACAAAAATGATCTGACGTTTTCGCCAATATAACAAAACCATATCAAAAGAACAAAAAAGGCGAAGACAAGTCTCGTGCGAGAGACGTTTGGGCTGACTCTCCAAAACCTTGACTGTTTCTCACATATTTCACCGAGGCTGGGTTTGGGCGTCCCTTGGCTCACCTACATAAACATGAATGAGCGTGAGCAAAAGCCCAGTAAATAACATCAAATAAGGAAGATACATGAACAATCTTTGAAACAGTTACATCAAACAGCCTTAGGCCCAATTCATGTTTCTATTTAATGTATCACTCGACTAAAATTCCAGACGTGTCAAACGGCCTTGGGCCCAATTAACTCGTACCCGACAGCCTTTGGCCCAACCGTTCCTGTCCGACGGCCTTTGGCCCAATCATTCATGTTAAACGGCCTTTGGCCCATTCATTCATGTCACACGGCCTCTGGACCATTCATTAATGTCGTACGGCTTCTGGCCTATTCATTCATATGTCAGACTATCATTCATGTCAGACTATTATTCGTATCAGACGACCTTTGGCCCAATCATCCATGTCTAACGGCCTTTGGCCCAACCAATTGTATCCAACGACCTTTGGCCCAATCACATGGCATAACAAATATTTGTCCCCAATCCAATGTAACAAACTTACAAGACTTATATAAAAATAAGTAGTTGGACAAATAACATACTTCAGATATCTTTGTTAAGATATTACTCACAGTGTTCTGCCGTTGGATTCACCATTGAGCTTGACCCTACACATTACATAACACATATGGGCCACAAACGATTCAATCCGTTCTTAATTCATACATCCCTCTTAGGCTTCTTTCTTATCCTTTTTATTCATTCATAATGCTCAATGCATGCCTAAGAGTACTTAGAAGTGACAGAGAACGGAAAACGAAACACAGAACATCTTTACAAAATTTCTGAAATAGGGGTCCCCGCTCGAGCGTGGACTTTCCCGCTCGAGCGGACCCATTTGGTCTGCAAAAGTACTGGTTGCCTCATTTTTATGCTTGAGCGTGAATTCAGACGCTCGAGCTGAAAGTCTCACTACATGGCTCCTCGCTCGAGCGTGAATCTCCCCGCTCGAGTGGACATCCATGTCTGCAAAACTTCTGGGGGCTCGTATTTCCTGCTCGAACGGCCCTTTCCCCACTCGAGCGGATATGCCAAATTCTGGAAAATCCAGAATTGTTCTTGAGGCTCAAACTTGATATTCAAAGGCTCCAAAGCTCGAATTAAGGTACCAAAATAGGGAAACACATTATGTATCATGAGTACACAAACAATATGAGGCCAATTGCTCAAAATCATGGCCCGATTCTTCAAAATTAATCAACATTCCTTTGTATAATCATGGCTCATGCATTCAAACCTCATATAAGCTCCATATCTTTAATAATCAAACATGCATGCCAATTTTGACTTCATTTCTATTTCAAATGATGCAAATGGTGTTCATTCTCATGAAACTCAACAAAACCATGCTTGCATGTATGATCCAACAACTCAATTTTTCATAATCAACATATTACATGCTAGTTTATGCAAATTCATGGCAATTTTATGCATGCATGTGTATATTGACTCCCAATTCATCAAAACCAACTCATTTTCATTCAATTCATGTTCTTGATCACCATTCAACTTTGAATCCACAAGTTACAAACTAAAACCCATGAATTTACTCACCTAGGAGCTTTAAACACCCAAATTCTAGCAAATTCTTGAGTTAATCTTCAAGATTTCCAAGCCTCTTGCTCAAATCTCCAATTGTTTCCCCTCTCTCCCTCTCTAGCCGACCCTCTCTCTCTTTCCTTAGAGCAATCTCAGCCAAGTTGAATAAAAAGAGAGGAATTGAGTGTATAATGGCCCTTTTATAGCCATACTTAAGCAAATTTGATTATAATCAATTAATGGCACTTAATTAATCATTCTTAATCTAATTATTTTGATCCGAATCAATTTTCAATTAAATTTCACCATAGACTCTAAAAATTACACTAATCACAAAGACGTAGTCAAGTTCGGTTTCTATGGCCGATAAGGCCTTCAATTTTCAGTTTATAACAGTAAATTGAACAGATATTCCTACGTTGAATAGATAGAAATTCAAAACCACATATATTCATATAAGTGGCACACAAACTCATATCAAACACATAATCACAATTGTAATTCAGATTAATTAGCATAATACGAAACAGGGTTATCACACGGGCGACCGTGAACCGACTAAGGCTCCCCTGGCATATCAAATCCTCTACTTGGTCTTTAAAGTTAACACATTCCTCAGTGTTGTGACCGTGGTCTTGATGGAAACGGCAGTACTTAGATTTATCTCGCCAGTTGGAGGGAGATCGTGATGGTTGAGGCCATTTCAGGTTGTAGTCTCTTTGAATTTGGTTCAAGACTTGTTCCATGGGGAAATTGAGAGGAGTATATTGTTCGAACCAACCGAGTAGTCAGGTAGGTGCCAATCGATCGGCTCGAGCAAGTCAGTTAGTATATTGAGGGGGTTGATGTGTATATTGGGAGGATCTGGGTTCGGTTTCTTTTTTTTTTTTGTCTTTAGGGGGTGAATTTTTAGATGTGGAATCTTGGCGGGCTGCCAAAAAGTCTTCGGCATTCATAAATTTTGGGCTTTAGAAAGGAGGGTGGCCATAGAGGTCGGAGGGTTTTTAGAAAGGGAGAAAAGAAAATCGAATGGTCGTAAACCGGCCATGAAGGCTGTGAGGATGACCTTGTTATCATTTTCCGCCACCTGTAGGGCCTCGGTGTTAAAACGGGTGACAAAGTTGCGTAGTGACTCCCCTTCAGTCTGCCAGATATTAAGCAGTTGAGTTGTCGGACGCCGCTGGCACTGAGGGCCAATGAAATGGCTCAGGAAGGAATCACTTAGATGTTAGAAAGTAGAGACAAAGTCCGGCAGTAGTTGACTAAACCATAATCAAGCCGACCCCTTAAGC
Organism: Camellia sinensis; assembly: GCF_055761805.1. NCBI lineage: Eukaryota > Viridiplantae > Streptophyta > Magnoliopsida > Ericales > Theaceae > Camellia > Camellia sinensis. The sequence continues at coordinate 72,071,204 of NC_138970.1, read as the reverse complement.
GTCACGGGGAAAGCCAAACACATGATTTCCTCAGGGAAAGCATGGAGGATCATAAGCGTCTTGTAGGTCTCCAAATGGTCAACCGAGTCGGTTGTGCCGTCGAATGTGTTGATCGAGGGCATTTTAAACTTGGGAGGTAGGGGTTTGTCTATGATGGAGGCGACAAATGGGGAGTTGGCTATTGTGGAGGGTTTATGTTTTACATGACTCCCTGAAGTTGGAGTTTCATGGCTTGGAGTTTCGCATCCCAAATAAGAACATTGTCCCCCTCTAGAGTGCAATGGGGGGCTGAACATTACTAGCCTCTTCTTAAGGGACAGGTGCTTGAATTGATGGATGTAAACCCCGAGGTGGTGGGTTCATGTCTTGAGGTGGGGCATGTAGACCCTCTAGGTTGGAAAGGTAGGCTTGTTGGAAAGGATGGCTCGGGGTCTGTTCTCGATTGGGAGGGATATCTTGTGGTGGTGGAGGAGGTATAGGGAGATTTCGCTGGAGTAAAGCGTTGATCAAGGCTTGGTTTGTTCGGCCAAGCGGTTGATGTTGTTGGTGAGCTCTGTAAAGTACTTAGGTGGGTTGTTTGGGTTGGGAGGCTCAGCTTGGGGATCAACGACATTATATTGAGAAGCCATGGATCTTGTTGTAACCATCCATCTCGATGGAAGGTAAGGAGAAATTATCGAGAACGGGTCTCCGGCAACAATGAGCACAACTGTTAACTGGAGTGATGTTTCCCAAAGACAGCGCCAACTAATGATGTTGTTGATCCAAGGGAGGACGAGTCGGGCTGACCCACGCCTCCAACACCTTTTATCGATCTCGGAGCTCGCTGGTGGTGCCTACAAAAAGGTCCAACAGGGAATGAGAATCCCCCAACGGACCCTCCGACGATCAAGTTAGAACAAAAGAGATTGATTGTGTAGAGAGAGAGAGAGAAAGAATGATGAACTTAACCTTTGACGTGTCATGGAAACTTTCTTATACTCTAGCTTGCATTGTTCACGGTGAGGCTACTTGTTCCGACGTGAAGGGTTTGTCGCATTTAATAATGTGGGAGCCTCATTAATGGCTAATGTGTGGTGCAATAACTCTACAGGATCTTTGTCTGCTTATGTGGCTAGTTCCCTACTTGACAAGTGTTTAGATGACATTGGTCTTTGGTTCAACATTGGGTTCTCAAGGGTGCTGGGCTTTAGTACTTGAAGCATGAATTGGGCTCTAAGTCGTGGGTCAAAACATTTTGTGGGCCCACCGATGTCAGTAGTCTCAGTCTGGCTAAGCTCTGTATGCTCAGTCTGGCTGAGACTCGGAGAGCTCAGCAAGACTGAGTTAAGCCAAGCCTCAGCCCGACTGAGCCCTCCAAGCCTTAACCAGACTGACCATGACGATCTCAGCCAGACTGAGTTAAACCTAGTCTCAACCAGACTGAGCCCTCCAAGTATCAGCCAGAATAAGCATGCAGAGCTCAGCTAGACTGAGTTAAGCCAAGCCTCAGCCCGACTGAGCCCTCCAAGCCTCAGCCAGACTGAGCATAAAGAGCTCAGCCAGACTGAGTTAAGCCAAGCCTTAGCCAGACTGAGCATGAAGAGCTCAGCCAGACTGAGTTAAGCCAAGCCTCAGCCAGACTGAGCATAAAGATCTCAGCCAGATTAAGTTAAACCTAGTCTCAATCAGAATGAGCATGAAGAGCTTAGCCAGACTGAGACCTCCAAGCCTCAGCCAGATTGAGCATGAAGAGCTCAGCCAGATTGAGTTAAACCTAGTCTCAGTCAGACTGAGCATAAAGAGCTCAGCCAAACTGAGTGCAACCTAGTCTCAGCCAGACTGATCCCTCCAAGTCTCACCCAAACTGAACGTGAGAACCCCGCCACACTAAGTTGTACATAGTGCCACTATTTAGTTAAATCTAAGTTTATTCTTATCCTAGGTCATTTTTACCTCAGTTAGATTACTTATCCAATTTTACCATTCATACAAGTTAGATTGTTTATCCAATTTTACCATTCATACACTTTATTAACAATTTACCATTCAAAAAAAGCCGAGGCGGTCATCCTAGTGGAAATCGGCCTGCCGACCCCTCGAGTTCTACATTTGAATCTAGAACTAAAGGAAGAGTTGCGTCGGGCTGATCTAAACCTAGTTGAAGAGCTTCGAGAGGCAACTACTGTCAGGCGGGCATCATATTAGTAGAAAATGAGAACACATTATAACCGTCGAGTCCGACCTCGAGAGTTCACAGTGAGAGACCTCGTCTTGCGCGAAGTAACCCTTGCCACTAAAAATCTGACCAAGGGCAAGCTAGCAGCCAAATGAGAAGGACTTTACGTTGTCAAGGCCAGACCCCGCCCGGGTACTTACCGTCTCCAAGATATAAAAGGCAGAGACCTCCCCCATCCATGGAATGCTGAGCATTTGAAACATTATTTCCAATAAAATAGCGTCTCCTACTTTTGTATCATTTATTTGTTGTATGTTCTATTTTGACTTGTTCATTTTTGCCCTTTCCATACATGGTGTAAATTTGTGATCGACAGACTATGCCTTAATGACAACAATTTCACATCTCCATTATCTGTGTTGTGCTTCAATGATAAGTTTTAGGCCTAGTCTCAGCCAGACTGAGCTCTCCGAGTCTCAGCCAGACTGAGCATGTAGAGCTCAACTAGACTGAGTTAAGCAGAGCCTCAGCCAGACTGAGCATGAAAAGCCTTGCCAGACTGAGTTAAGCCAAGCCTCAGCCCAACTGAGCCCTTCAAGCCTCAACCAGACTGAGTTAAGCCAAGCCTCAGCTCGACTGAGCCCTCCAAGCTTCAGCCAGACTGAGCATGAAGATCTCAGCCAGACTGAGTTAAACCTAGTCTCAGCCAGACTGAGCATGAAGAGCTTAGCCAGACTGAGACCTCCAAGCCTCAGCCAGACTGAGCATGAAGAGCTCAGCCAGACTGAGTTAAACCTAGTCTCAGTCAGATTGAGCATGAAAAGCTCAGCCAAATTGAGTTCAACCTAGTCTCAGCCAGACTGAGCCCTCCAAGTCTCACCCAAACTGAACGTGAGAACCCCGCCACACTGAGTTGTTCATAGTGCCACTACTTAGTTAAATCTAAGTTCATTCTTATCCCAGGTCATTTTTACCTAAGTTAGATTACTTATCCAATATTACCATTCATACAAGTTAGATTGCTTATCCAATTTTACCATTAATACACTTTATTAAGTCACTATTCTATTTAAGTCAAATCATCTTATTTAAGTCACATCACCTCTCTAACACATCACTTCAAACCCAATCCATACCCAACCTATATTTCATAAAAAGTCAAAAAGTGCACTTATTTAGATCATCCCAAACCACCCCTATTTACCATTCAAAAAAAAAAAAAAAAAAAAACAACAACAAACCATCACAGGATTGGTACCTTTATTTATTAACAACTTGCTCCATCATACACTTTATTACAGAAATCACATTCAGTTCATTACATTCACTTCATTACAAAAAAAAAAAAAAAAAAAAAAAAAAAAAAAAAAAACAACAACAACAACAACAACAACAAAAACACAGGAAAAACACCCAGCCATCATATCTTCCTCTTCCACCCCCTCATCTAAGGGAGTCTGGGCGACATCGTCCTCTCCTACTTTCACCAGACTGAAGTCTACATCTGGGAACAGCTCTTGTGCCTTATATTTGAAGCTTATCTAGCCGATGTCCCGGTACTGGCTCATTTCGTGCTTATAGAAGTCTGACCGCTGAAAACTTTGAATTCCTTCTTCTTTGCTCCTATCAGCAGCGACCACTCTTGATGGCCCAGCACCCCCTTTACCCTCCTTGGCCAAACTCCTCGCGACTGCTGTGTCGATGGCCATCTGGAATTCAGTAGACCCCTTAAACTACTCCACTGCCGCCACGCACAAGTCTGGGTAAGCCGCCGTTTCAAAGGCCATTTTTCCCCTCTCATCTCCCAACGTCCTCTCCAACTCCGCGATGTGCCCATCCACTTCTTCTTTGTTTTTTACGGCCTGGTCGTGCAAATCTTCATTGTTGGAGAAGGCCTCTTTCAACCTTTCCTTAGCAGTATTGTAGGCTTCTTGGACTTTGTCTACCTTCCTCCGCTCACCTACCAGCTCAAACTCCAGCGATACCGCCTTGTGCCGCACCATTTCCAGTTCATATTTGGCGACGGCGAGCTCAGAGGCAGCGCGTTCTGCCAAGTAGCTCTACACCACCGCCAATACTTCTATCTTTTTCGCTCTTTGTACAGGCACTCCGCGTAGCTTTTCTCTAGCCCGCCGTCTCCACCCGTTAGTTTTGTAATTGTGCCTTCACTCCTTCCAGCTCGGCCTTCAGCGGCTCTGTCTCCATCTTCGCCTGCACCGCCTTAATCAACAAGGCCGCCACCAAGGTTATCACTTCCATCTGTGTTGAGCAAAGCCCTCTCAGGAGGTCGGCCACTGTAAATTGTGCGACCGATCGTGCGACCGCATCCTCCACTACGCCCAGAAAAAGATCTACAGTGACCCTGGTTTCCTCCCTTCTTTAGCCAAACGATTGGCCATCGCACAAACATGATGCGTGGCGGTCTTCAACACGGCGCTCGTCTCTACTCTGGTCGCTCGCCTCCTCCCTACCCCTGGACTTGGGTACACTTCTTTTACAGGCACAATCTTGGACGATTGGTCTTCTAACCGCTCACCTCCTGCCAACTGCTCTGGTTCAGCTGTTCCACTCACCACTTGGCACTTGGGCACTTGGCCTCTTCCACCCCCCTGGTCTCCCCCACCTCTACTTCTGAGGATACCTCCACCATCCCCTTCTTCACTTTTTCAACACTGGCCCTCCCTCACTCTCCTCCGCAGCCGCCCTCATTTTCTTCTTTTTTTTCAACATCACCTCCACCTCCTTTTTGCTCCTCTCCTTTAGCAAATCCACTGGCGGTGGCAGTGGTGCAAAATCGGCCAAATCCTTGACTCTTAGAGGCTTAGGGCATGGTCAGACTCGCTCCTTCACGACCAGCTTAGGTGCATGGCCTAATTGTGATTCTTTGTACTTATTTGCCTTGGCAAACGTCCTTTCGTCTTCTACTTCCTACATCTTCCTCCTCACCTCCAACTCTTCTGGTGCAGGGTCCTCCTCGGTCGGCTGTGGCCCCAGATTCAAGGCAAACAAGGTTGAAAGCTGGATCAGGTCATCCCACTTTACGCCCTCCTTCTCACTCCACTCTTTCACTTGTTTAACCCTATTCTCTGTTTCTGCCTCCAACCTTGGCTCCACCAACTTAATGGGAATTTTCCACATTGTACGCATCCCCCTACCGCCATTCACCGATACATAAAACTACCTTGGTCTCCACCCCTTCACCAACGATGGCAAACCCGCCACTAATCCTCTACCTGCCACCGTCTACAAGGTTACCCTTGTTTCTTGTTGACTAGAGGCCATATAAACAAGAAAAGAACTCATCCACTGTCATTGTTGCTCCCCCGGTCGCCTGTGGCCATACGATCGTGCAGGCCAATAATATTTTCTACGCATTGGGCATAAGTTGACCTGGCGCCACTTCCAACCGGTTCAACACGTCTACCACTATTTGTGGGAGTGGCAACCGCAGACCCCTCCGCGATGCCTCCTCATATAGTGTAAACTCCATTGGACGTGTATCTGACGCCCTCTCCTTCAACATCGGCAACTTCAACTCTATCTCTGTTGGAACCTGGTATTTCTTACGCACCTTCTCCAACTCCTCTGTCGTAAACGTCGACTTGTTAGCCTTGGTGGGCCAGTGATCAGGTCCCACTTGGCTGATCGGTCTCGCCGCCACGATCATTGTGGACGGATGAAGTCGCGCCGCCTGTTCCGCCCCTTTTTTCTCCTGCCTCACCGTCCTCTATTGCTACGCCAACTCCACCGCATTATCCTCACCTAGCGCCTCTAACCTTATGGCTGGCGTTTCGTCTCGAGCCATCTCTTTTATGTTTTTGTATATTGCTTCTGTCGCAGGCGTGAAGAAGTTCGCAAACTGTTAGAGGGGAGTGTCACACGAAACGAACGAGGTCAGGTCTGGGATGTGTTAGTTTCTCGCAATGAGGTATGTAAAACGGATAACTCCAAATGCCCACGGTTTGCTTATTTTCCGAGGATCAAGGTTAAATTTTGCCAGTTTGAAATTTTCAAAAGTTACAGCCCCGCCTTTTCCACATCCTATCCTAACCCTAACCTTTCGCTTCCTACTAACGCATCACCTCTCTTACCATTAGTTTAGATCATCCCACGTGTACAACCACGATTCATCACCCTTTTTCCTTCCCTGTCTATTCCACTTCACATCATCACTTGCTTTATTGCTACTCGAGCCCTACGCGCCGCCACCACCTCTCGCTCGACCCCCTTCGCGGTCGGCCCTCCTCTCAGTCGATCTTCTCTTTCGGTCCCCCCTCACGATTGACCCTCCTCTCGGTCGATCTTCTCGCTTGGTCCCCTTCGCGGTCGGCCCTCCTCTCGGTCGATCTTATCGCTCGGCCCCCTTCGCAGTCGGTCCTTTTCACGGTCGGTCTTTTCGCTTGGCCCCCCCGGCGGTCGGCCCTCCTCTTGGTCGATCTTCTCGCTCGGTCCCCTTCGTAGTCGGCCCTCCTCTCAGTCGATCTTCTCGCTCGGCCCTCTTCGCGATGGGTCCTCTTCACGATCAGTCTTCTTACTCGGCCCTTCTCCTTTGCGGTCGACCCTCATCTCGGTCGATCTTCTAGCTCAGCCCTCTTCGTGGTCGGTCCTCCTCACAATCGGTCTTCTGGCTCAGATCCCCCTTGCGGTCAGCCCTCCTTTCGATCGATCTTTTTGCTCGACCCCCTTCACGGTCGGCCCTCCTCTCGGTCGTTCCTTTCGCTCGGCCACCTCCACGGTCGATCATCCCCCTTGTCTTGAAACGACACTTACCATTTTTCTTCTTATTCTCTTCGTTGGACTAAAGCTGCACTTGGGAATGAGGGACTACTAACATCGGTGGGCCTACAAAAGGTTCTGGCCCACAACTTAGAGCCCAATTCACAGTTCAATTACTAAAGCCCAGCACCCTTGAGAACCCAATGTTGAACCAGGAACCAATGGCATCTAAACACTTGTCAAGCAAGGAACCAGCCACGTAAGCAAACAAAGATCCTGCAGAGTTATTGCACCACACATCAGTCATTAATGAGGCTCCCACAGCATTAAATGCAACAACCCCTTTACGTCGGAACAAGCAGCCTCACAGTGAACAATGCAAGCTAGAGTATAGACTTTCGGCCAACACAACAGGTTGGAGTGGACAAGAAAATAATAGACAAAGGATATAAGAAAGTTTCCAAGACACGTCAAAGGTTAAGTTCATCATTCTTCTTCTTCTTCTTCTTCTTCTTCTTCTCTCTCTCTTTCTCTCTCTCTCTCTCTCTCTCTCTCTCTCTACACAATCAATCCCTTTTGTTCTAACTTGATCGTCGAAGGGTCCGCTAGGGGACTCCCATTCCTCGTTGGACCTTTTTGCCGGCACCACCAGCGAGCTCCGAGACCGATAAAAGGCGTTGGAGGTGTGGGTCAACCTAACTCGTCCTCCCTTAGATCAACAACATCATCAATACAGATATATGAAACACAGATCCATACATATGAGCCATTTCACCACAGGTATATATATGATTTGGTAAAAATTTTGGGATCTCTAGCATTACTAGTATGTTATTGGTGTTTATGAGTCGTGTGTATTGAATTTGAACTAGATTTGAAGAAATTGATTCTGGTTTATTTTATATATATATATATATATATCTCTTTTGGGTTAAATTGATGAGATCTAAGGTTTGGGGCTTATCGATTTAGGGCTTTTTGGCTCTGAATTTGTGTTGTGGATTTAGTTGTTTTCGATTCTGTGACAGGAGATCGAGTGATCTGAGTAATTCTATTTTGTTGCATAGGAGATTAGGGTAATCTTCTGTTGTTGTTCTTATTTATTTATTTATTTTGAAAATGCTTAGATTTTTTATTGTTATTGTTGATGATGATGATGATGATGATGATGATGATGATGAAACGGGTTGAAAATATATATATATATATATATATATATATATATATAAACAAATAGAGTTTAAACATATAAACAGACTTAAATTTCAACAGATAAAATTTGTTAAAATTAAACAAATAATAAAATTTAAATAGATATTTCAACAGATAAGAGATTAAAATTGAACAGATAATAAAATTTGAATAGATATTATTACAAATAAAGGGAAAAAATTGAATAGATAATCAAAAAAATTTGAACAGGCAAATATAAATTTGAACAAATAGTCAAAAAAAAATATGAACACATAGTCAAAAAAATTTGAACAAATAAAAAAAATTGAATAAATTGATTTTTTTTTTTTTTAAACAAATAGATATGAATTTGAATAGATAGTAACAAAAAATCATCAGATAAAAAAAGTGAATATATAAATTAAGGGGTAAAATTGAAAGTAAAATATTTTCTAAAAACAATATAAAAGATTTCTCACTAAATTATTTCACAAAAGATGAATCTCTCACCAAAAAAACTAAATATCCAGTATATCTAATTTCTTATACTCTGCTTATACTAAACCTTTTAATAATTATCTCTTTATATAGTACAACAATGATTTCCGGCACTCTCACAAACGAAGTCTCTATCTAAATTATAACCCACAATTTCATTTGATTTTTATTTTTATTTTTTTCAGCCACTATTTAATTAACCACATAAAAACTAAATAAATAAATTTAATATTTTTATTGTGTAGAAATTTTGTACCAAATAATACAATCATATGATATTTTTGTATCATATAATATTATATTTTTTTCAGTCTCTATCTAAATGATATATATGTCATAAAATATTTATCATTTAATATGTCATATATTACATATTATATTAATAAATGTTGCAACCTTTTAAATTAATACAATCATACTATATGAGATAATAAAATTTTTATGGTGACAATTATTCCATACCCAGTGGACATTGATTGATAGATATAGTGGAGAGACATGTCGAATGTTGTCTTTTCAATTGAATAATTTTCTTTCTATGATACACATGTATAATATTTGTAATATTATTAAAAAACAAAAATAATGAAATGTATTCAGCTATACATATAATTTTAAAAAAAAGAAAATTAGATAAATCTCTTTTTAGATTTAAAGAAAATATAATAAGTTACACAAGTTTGACTTTATTATATTAGCCTTTCTAATTAAAGGAACACTTATCCCATTTTAATAATAAATTTGTTAGTTATATTAGCGAGAAAATGAAATTGTTATATCTTTTCGAAATGTATATTTTATTTTATTTATTTTATATCTTCACACATCTATGTTAGTTCTAGATTTATTTTATTTTATTTTTTTTTATTTTTATTTTTTTTTTTTGTTGTTGTTGTTAAATTTGAAGAAAATATAATAAGTCACACAAGTTTGACTTTATTATATTAGTCTTTCTAATTAAAGTAACACTTATCCCATTTTAATAACAAATTTGTTAGTTATATTGGTGAGAAAATGATATTGTTATATTTTTTTTGAAATGTATATTTTATTTTATTTATTTTTATATCTTCATACATCTATGTTAGTTCTAGTTTTTTTTTTAAAAAAAAAAATTATTATAAGAGAAGTCAGTATATTTATGTTAAAATTGTGAAATTTTTTTAAGGATTATTTGACAAGTTGACGCAAAAAAATAAAAGATAAAAAAACAAAATCATTACAAAAGTCAATAAAGAAAAAGTCATACACCTCAATTATTCACATATTTTCATAAAACTAAAAAATATATATATTTTCTAAACACATAATTTATTTTTCACCTCAAAATAAATAAATAAATAAATAATCACAAATAAAGTTAAATCTGAAACCTCAACTTAGGCCTATTTTGACAACATGAAATTTTAATTAAAAAGTCAAAAAAATACTATAAAAAAACCAGCTCTTTTTTCTGCTTTATATTTCTTTTTAAAAGTAAAAAAATAACTAAAAAAATTAATTTATAAAATAACATGTAGTGTATTTTCTTCAAACCTGATAGAGTTATAGCGTAATTTATTTATTTATTTCTAACAAAATCCAATTATTCTCGTCTTCTAGAATATTTATGGAGGGAAGCCTATAGGAGTGTACACTACATGCATCCTATTATAAATTAATATAATTTTATCACAAATTTTGTAACATCAGTTAGAAAATGCATAATTTCATTACAAATTAATATAATAAATAATAAAATGTTTAAAATTGTGGAGATATATTTTCTAAGTACCAACACGTGGCCAAGGTGACGCCAGCGTGTCAGCCAGGGTGCCACGTGTCTTGGTCGTGACGCCAAGGTGATTTGGGCTATGCCGAGGTTATCTCCAAAGATATCGGACTCTGGGATAAGCAAATTATGGACAAGAGTCCTAAAATGAGGAAGGATTTCAGCTTGGATAAAGATAAAACTCTTAGGGAGTTTATCTTTATTTATTGGAGAGTCCAAGATAAGCACTGAGCAAAAGTCCATTGAAGCGAGGCTTCTATTGGGATTAAGATTGTGTTGACTATAAAAGAGAGGCACCCCCATGAGTCTAAGGTACGCAATTTATATTCAGAATAGTGAGTTAAGCACTTGATCTATCTTTTTGAAAGATAACTGACTTGATCATCGGAGTGCCTCCGGGTGGACAAACCACTGTCGTAATCTCTTCTTTCTGTTGTAGGTCACTCAGGCGCCATCTATTCTGCCAGAATCTCTTCTTTCTGTTGTAGGTCACTCAGGTGCCATCTATTCTGTCAGTGCTCTGCAGTTGAATACTGAGTTGGTAGTGTGGTCAGAAATTCACTCATACAAAAATTTTACAATTAATGTTACAAAAATTTATGACTTTATTCTGATATTTTTTTATTATACTAATTTGTGATGAGATTACGTATTTTATAATTAATATTATAAAATTTTATGATAAAATTAAACTAATTTATAAACAAATTTTTGTGATGAAATTAAACTAATTTATAATAAGGCACATATGGTATTTCCCATTTATGGGTGGTGGATTTACACACCATGCTTTCCCATTTATGGGTGGTAGATTTACAAGTTGCTTCTATAAAATGACTTGTGTAGAGCATAGACAACTTCACATATTCTCTCTCTCTCCTCTCTCATCACACACACACACACACAAACAAATACAATGGCTGATAAGGATCACAAAAAGCTTCATGCTATCATGATTGCATACCCTCTCCAAGGCCATATAATCCCCACCGTCCACCTAGCCATCAAGCTCGCATCAAAAGGCGTCACCATCACTTTCATCAACACTCAACCCATCCACCACCAAATATCCAAATCCAACCCACCACCACCACCACCATCCTCCACCGCCGTAGACGGCGGTGATTTCTTCGCCGGAGCACGTAATTCCGGCCTTGACATCCGATACGCAACGGTCTGCGACGGTCTTCCGCTGGGTTTTGACCGGTCTCTGAATCACGACCAGTTCATGGAGTGTCTACTGCATGTTTTTTCGGCCCACGTGGACGAACTTGTCGGAAAGATAGTTCGGTCGGAGTTGGAGTCGGAGTGTCCGGTAACTTGTTTGATCGCCGACACTTTCTTTGTTTGGCCGTCGGTGATTGCGAAGAAGTATAACCTAGTTCATGTTTCATTCTGGACTGAACCAGCTTTGGTCTTGACTTTGTACTATCACTTGGACCTGCTTAGAAAGAATGGTCATTTTGCTTCTCATGGTATGTGCTCTCTCTCTCTCTCTTAACCATTAGCTTTGTAACCCTCTCAGGCTAGGATGGAGCTACATAGGGTCTGGGTGAAAATTACACTTTTATCTCTAATTGTAAAAAAAAAAATTCATTTAGGATCGTTTGACATTGGTTAATATAATTAATTTTTGGGCAAATTACATATACACCCCTCCAGGTTTGGTTAAATTACAGATACCTCCCTGAGGTTTCGGAAATTACATCCCGCCCCCTGAGGTTTGTATTTTCATAACAATTTACCCCCTGAGGTTTATATTTCATAACAAATTACCCCCTAATTTCTTATGCAAATATAGCATTCAGGGGGGAATTCGTAATTTCTCAAACCTCAGGGGGGTATCTGTAATTTTGTCAAACCTGGAGGGGTGTATATGTAATTTGCCCTTAATTTTTTTAGTCTCTGACTTTTTTAGCCTCGTTTAATTTTTATTTTGAGATTTTTTTTACTTTTGTGAGAGAAAAAGTGTGATGATTATAAGTAAAAAGTGATATTTTATCTTATAAACTTATATAGCTTATTTTGTACTTTTTTTTTAATTCCAAAATGTTAGCCAAACTAGCACTTAACTTCCTTTTAATTTTAAATATGTTTCAATATATATATATATATATATATATATCATCTTTCTTTTTAATAAATTTCTTATAATTTATCATTATAAATGTTTAATTTTATCAAAATATTCTCCTATAATTATTTTCATCTCTATCATTTCTCTATTGTTTTTCTCTACATATATCTTTTTTTTTTTTCCTTTTTTTCTATGCATGTTATTACATTTTAAATTATGATTATTATCATATTTAGTAACTAAAATAGCAAATAAAAAAAGTATCAATTAATTAAAACATATCTAAGACACATAATTTTGATATCACGTTAATTTTTTATCATTCTATTACTAATTATGAAAATTGAATTTGGTTAACTTTTTTAATTGATATCGCTAAGGATTAATGGTGGCCTCATGAATTAAAATCCTGACTCTGTCACTGCTCTCAGGTAGGACGTAAGGCTGCAAACGAATTGAACTCTGCTCATTTAAAAGTCGTTTGAGTTTGATAACCCACCCATGCTATGCATGAAATTGAAAAATAAGAATAAAAAAAAGATATTTTAACTTTAAAATATGTTGATATTTAATATGAGCAATATTAAAGACTCACACTTTTATTCACTCACAATGATATAGCAAGAAAGTTAGGCCTCATATCATTGATTGTGTAACAAAATAAGAATTGACACATATCATGCCACATTATTATAATTACAATTATGAAACCTTTTTGAGATGTCAAACCTTTTCCATTTAATATCTTGTATAAAATTTATTAATAGTGATTAGATTTGAACTGTAACATCAGCTCTACAATAGCTCTCATAAAAGAAAAATGATTCCATGCCTCATGTAGCATTATCACAAATCAATCCAAGCCATTCATTTATATGTGTGCCATGCACTTTATATAAATGAATAACTTAAATTGATTTGTGACGTTGACGGGCAATGAATACGTGCTCCTCATAAGATATTTTAACTTTAAAATATGTTGATATTTAATATTTTGTATAAAATTTATTAATAAGATTAGATTTAAATCTTAACATCCGCTCCACAATAACTCTCATATTAGTATTATCATTAACTTAAGATACATGTCGTGCAAAGAACGGGTATAGCCTCGAATTTGGATCCTCGGCCGCCCTTTTGGGCGGCAGTTCCAGCAGCCCCCCCAAAACGACGTCGTTTTGGGGGGTTTTTTCGTTTTTTTTTTTTTTTTTTTCGCAGAACCAGAGCAGCAGAGGGGAGGGGAGGGGAGCTCGCCGAAGGGGAGGGGAGGGGTCTGGATTCGCCGTCGCAGGTCGTCGAGCTCGCCGTCGCAGGTCGTCGAGCTCGCCGTCGCAGGTCGTCGAGCTCGCCAGCCGTCCGATCGTCGCCCGATCTGCCGTCGCCTCCGCGTCCGGCCCGCCTCCGCCTCCTCCTCCTCCTCCCCCGGTGATTTAGGCCCCCTCCAGTCCGGTGCTCCCTCTTCTTCTCCCTTCCTCTCTCTCCTTCCCCTTCCCTCCCTCTCTCTCTCTCCCTCCCCTCCCCTCCCCTCCCCTCCCCTCCCCTCCCTCTGGTTCTGTCAAAAAAACGAAGAAGAAGAAAGAAAAAAAAAAAAAAAATCAAAAAACCCCCAAAACGACGTCGTTTTGGGGGCTGATGGAACGGCCGCCGGAAAGGGCGGCCGAGAATCCGGACTCGTATAGCCTCAGATCCAATAAGATCTTATTTTGGCGTTTAGTTTGAAGCCTTAAAAATCTTTGAGTTGCTACTGCTTGTGTGGAAGCATATGCATATGCACCTGCATATGTAGTTAGGGTGAAAATTTTCAATACGATATATTAACATGACTAATGTATTTTATATGGAGTTTGTATGTTAAGGATTGATTGTTTTTTGACATAATTAGATTATGGTACACAACATTATAACATGATAAATAAACACGTAATGGTCAATTTCAAATCCACATAATATGAAATTGACATGAGTAACTCGATTAATGAAAAATTAATTACATTTTAATGTTAATTTTAGTAAGAGACATTTTAAATCCTTTTACCTAACCGTGAGAATTACAACTTAGTGTATTTAAAAAAAAAAAATTAATGGTAAAATTTATAAACATTAATAATTATATTCATAATTATTTTTATTTTTTTTACTAATCTTTAAATATTTTATGAAAATTCTACTGATGTGTAATTTCCCCATTCTAATTCCATAGATGTTGAATTAAAAAAATATGTAAAAATAGAATTTTGGAATTAATATATATATATATATATATATATTGTTTTCTATTTGAGATGATTTCATTTATTATTTTGGAGTTAATCTAGTAAACAAAGATAACAAACAAAAAATAGAATTTAGTTTTTCAAAATAAATAAATGAAACTGAGTTGAAATTAAATATTTTTATGAATAATTTCATTTAATAGATATTAGATCATCAAATTTAATTTGTGAGGAAACAAATTTAATATTTTCATCGACTAGATATTTTTAGCTAAGAGTGATTTTTATTTATTTATTTTTGACATGATAAGTTAACACAATATGAACGTATATGAATTCAAAATGATTGACATGATAACACACAAAAACAAAACAAAAAAGAGTTATGTTTGGTAACGTTTACGTCTTTAGTTTATATTTACAAAAATTTTATAAATTGATTTTTGTTTATTTTTAGAAAATCATAAACTACAAACGCGTTTGGTAATTGATAAAATGTTTTAAAAAATTTAAAAATATAAAAAAGAGTGAGAAATAGCAAGTGGTGGCAAGTACTGGCGAAAGACGGTTGTGGAAAGTGGTGACGGTGGGTGATGGGTAGCTGGTGGTGGTGCGTGGTCGCGGGTGGGTGGTGGTGGTGGTGGGTGGGTGACGGTGGCGGGTGGTGGGTGGTGGTGGCAGGTGGGTAGCAGATGGCCAGTGGTGGCGAACAGGTGGGTGGTGGGTGGGTGACGGCGGTGAGTGGTAGCGAGTGGATGGTGGTGGTGGTGGTGGTGGGGGTGGCGAGTGGTGGGTGGTGGTGGTGGTAGGTGGATGACGGGTGGTGGTGGGTGGTGATGGTGGGTGGGTGGGTGAGTGGATGGTGGTGGCGGGTGGTGGTGGGAGGTGGGTGGCGGATGGCAGGTGGTAGTGGGTGGTGGCGGGTAGAAGGCGGGTGTTGGTGGTGGTGGTGGTGGTGGGTGGGTGGGTGGGTGACGGTGGCGGATGGTAGATGGTAGCGAGTGGGTGGTGGTGGTGGTGGTGGTGGTGGCGGATGGGTGACAGGTGGCTAGTGGTGGATGGTATTGGCAGGTGGGTGGTGAGTGGTGGTGGCAAGTAGGTAACGGGTGGTGGTGGCGGGCGGTGGATGGTAGTGACGGGTAGATGACAGGTGGATGGTGGGTGGTGGTGGCGAGTGGGTAGCAGGTGGGTGGTGGCGAGTGGGTGGCTGGTGGTGGCAGGTAGGTGGTGAGTGGTGGTGGGAGGTGGGTGGTGGTGGTGGAAAATGGTGGCGGGTGGTGGCTAGTGTTGGGTGGTAAAAAAAAAAAAAAAAACTGAAAACTCAAAATGGAAACACATTTTTTATGTTTTCATTTTTTGGCCAAATTTATAAATTGAGACAACTAATTTACAAATAAAAAAATTTACCAAATAAGTTTTTATTTGAGTTTTTTAAATTTTTGTAAATATAAACAGAAAATTGAAAACGTAAGTGTTACCAAACGGCTCCTAAGTGTTGGAAAAATTCTAATATGAACTCAAGATGACATGATACAAATATGACAAATGATATAGTGACACACAAGTATTATAAAGATTATGTTTGATTTACCAAAAATAAAAAGATTAGATGAGGTAGTTATTTTAGAATAACTTATTCTGGGGATGGTAATTTTGAAAAGGAAAATGATTTAGAGCCCTAAAATTTTCCCCCCTAATCCTCCTAATTTCTATTTTGGGCAACTTTTTGCTTTTTTTTTTTTTTTTTTTTTTTTTTACTTGATATGGAAATTAGGGGGATTAGGGGGAAAAATTTTAGGGGATGTAGCAAGATCCTTTTGAAAATTTACCACAAAAATGTTATGCTAAAACAAGTTGTCACACCCCCTCTCTCTAGACAGAACACTCTGACACATGTAGGATAAAAGTCCCCAGGAATTAATTAGGAAAAATTACACATCGGTTAAATCTTTTTAAAATAATTATTGTTTCATGAAAAAGTTTTATAATTTTAGTAATTAAAATTTGTATAGTTTTCCATTGATTTGAAATTATTTTTACAAGTATACATTGAATTGTTATTTTCCCAATTAATTATCCTGAGTTAGAAATTTTGAACCAAATGTGAGATTATTTAATGTAATCCTACTTTCTAATCCACAAATCAAACGTGGCCAGAGGGGACAATTTATATGTATTCACTATAATATATAAAAGTTTTAGGGACTAATTTTTTTTGTCTCTAAAAATATAATTTTCATTGCAAAAAACATTAGGGACTAATTTAAGTTGTCGCAAGGACAGTCAGTAAAAAGTTATTTCAAAAAGTTAAAAAATGAGTTTTTAGTACAAAATTTTGAAAATATCGCTAATAAATGTATTTTTAAAGACAAAATAACTTGATCCCAAAAAGATAATAATTCATTACTAAATGTCTAATTTTGTTGCTAAAAAAATGGACTAAAAGAGGATTATATAACTTTTTTTTTTTTGCACATTGATAAAAAATTGAAAAATTCCTTGTCGACATAAATTTATACTCAACACAATACCAAGTACACTAATCTCAGTTATCAATTTAATTAAATATTTTTAAATTGAGCACAACTCTCTTTCATAGAGTATAACTCATTTGTAAAAGAATCAATGTCGAAAGGAAAGTGTTGTAGGCTCCAAATTTTTTATTAAACAAATGATTAAATGTCTTATATGCGTGTGAGGTGTGGACCCCATACCTATACTCATATCTATACTCATGTAAGACATTTGGTCATTTATTTGATAAAAAATTTGGTTACTCATGTCGAAATCTTGTACTCCCATGGAAACCCATTATTAGAAGGGAAAATGTCTTGTAACTCAAATTTTGTGGCTCAAAAGTAGCTCAAATGGCCATTTTTATGTTGTTTTGTACTCAAAACAACGTCGTTTTGGCCATTTAAATCACTTTTGAGCCACAAAATTTGAGCTACGTAGCATTGTCGTATTAGAAGTTATGATTATTGATGTTGAAATTTAAAAGTAATTACTAATTAAATAATTACAAAATAAGGATATTTAAAGATATTTTTGAACATATTTTTTCACATGGCACAAAAATTCTATTGACATTTCAATTATAAATAGGTTTATTTCAATGTTGTTTAGAAATTTATTGATACAAAATTACGTTGTGTTGCACATTTTTATTGGTAATGATTATGATTGAGATTTTTTTGAGAAAATATTATAGGTTCTAATTTTTTTATTATGGGAGACATTTGGTCATTTATTTGGTAAAAAATTTAATATTACTAGCATTAATTGAGATTGTTTCCTTGCGGGACCGAAGGCTCAACTATGCATTGAAGGTATAGCAACATGCCGTTTCTTTTTGTAGAGTATCATTCTGAGTCTCTTTTGGATGATCTGAATCGTTCATATTATACAGTTTATCAAGAATATTATCCATGTAAAAAAAATCAAATTAATTGAATATTCTTAATCCTGTGATTATATCCTAATTTTTAAAAAACAAAATTCAAAATTATATTTAAAAAAAAAGAAGTGTTTTGTTATAGAGTTGTGAATATCTAATCAATTTGATTTTTTACATAAATTATCTACTCAACAAACTCTATAATATAAACAATTCAAATTATTAAAAGAGATTCAAGATAAACCTCCATAAAATAGCACAACGGCCTCCTGCACCTTTTAAGCACAGCATCATCCCAAATCCTTCCTTGATATATGTTAAAATTTTATTAATAAGTTGAGGGAACCATTTGAATGGATAATGACTTATTAAACCTAGTAGGACCAGTGCATTGTATCTTCAAACAAGGTCATATATAAATCAACAGTCTCCTCTTATCCGGTCCAAATCAACAGTTCTGGACAAATTTGCCTACACTATGTAATCATCTTGTAAATTTTAAAGTGGTGGCCAACTTGTTCGAATACGTATTGTGTTTATCCAGATGTGTACGCAACCCAAGGTCATACGGCCCTGTTTGGAAACAAATTTTTTGAGTTTTTTTTTTATTTTTTTTTCACTAAAAGACAAATTTGTTACAAAATAAAAAAAAAATCCAAACAAAATATCACATTAAACCCCATAATTATTTCACTTTTTGTCTCACAAGCATCACATTCAATTACAAAAAAATTCAACTATCTTCCCAAACACAAAAAAAATTCTCCAATAATATCCTATAGCTAAAAAAACTTACAAAAAAATTCACTTTCCAAACACCCACATAATATACATATATGGGATTCTTTTTACCCTTTTCTCACCATACTACTTCGCCATCAATCATTTAAGAGTATTAACCTTGCAAGGTGGATGAATCAGAAAAAAAAAAAAATGTTACAATAGGTGGTTTAATCATAAATTTAAGATTAAAATTGAACCAATTAAAATTATCAGATAAAATAATACAAAAACGAAAGTATATATACTACCAGTGTAATTTAGGAAGAATTGCAAAAAAAATAGTATGAATACAAAAGAATTACAATATCATGGAAATACAAGCAATTTATATATTAGATTATGCAACTAAATCTTATACCTCCACCTCTTTATAATTATTGTGAGTTTATTCCAGTTTTTAGCAATTGCCATTATAATTTATCCAAAAAAATAGATTACAATAGAATATAATTATTGTGAGTTCATTCATGTTATAATATGGTTAAATTCTATAATTGAGCAGATAAGCGTGAGGACACAATAGATTACATACCTGGAGTGCGGTCCATCAAACCAACGGACCTGATGTCATATCTTCAGGCCACCGATATAGGGACCGTGGTGCACCGGATAATCTACAAGGCATTTGAGGACACGAAGAGAGCAGATGTGATTGTCTGCAACACAATCCAAGGGCTTGAACCAGAAACAATCTCAGCCCTAAATCAGAAGAAGCCAACTTATGCAATTGGGCCCATTTTCCCAACTGGGTTCACCAAGAGCACCGTGGCTATGAGCCTGTGGTCCGAGTCAGATTGCACCCATTGGCTCGACACCAAGCCTCATGGGTCAGTTTTGTACATCTCATTTGGTAGCTATGCTCACACTAGCAAGCATGACATTTTGGAGATAGCTCATGGGCTTTTGCGTAGTGGGGTGAGTTTTGTTTGGGTGATTCGGCCTGATATCGTGAGCTCCGAGGATCTTGATTTCTTACCCGTTGGATTTGAAGAAAATGTCAAAGGCCGAGGAGTGATCGTGCCGTGGTGCTGTCAGATTGATGTGATCTCTCATTCAGCGATCGGAGGGTTTTTAACGCACTGTGGATGGAATTCGATATTAGAAAGTGTATGGTGTAGTGTTCCGTTGATTTGTTTTCCTTTGTTGACCGATCAATTCACTAATCGAAAATTAGTGGTGGATGATTGGAAGGTTGGGATTAATCTATGTGACGAAAGATCAATCACAAGAGAGGAGGTTGCGGAGAAGATTAACCGTCTGATGTGTGGAAAAACATCGGACCAGATAAGGAAGGAGATCAAGAAAATGAGGAAGGTACTAGAGGATGCATTGGCCTCTGATGGGTCGTCCCAAAGAAATTTCGATCAATTCATAGAGGATTTGAAGATCAAAGTCAGCCAAAGAAATGGGATTGCCACGTGGCAACACGAGGATGCATCATCCAATCATGCATAGATTCCACGGTGATCTAGTCAAAAAATTTAATAAAAAAAAAGTTTGGGGTCCGTTTGACTAGTTTTAGAATAATAATTTAAGTGTGGAGTTGTATTTTAAATTTTAAGTTTTTGAATTATGATAAAGAAAAAATTTGTCTGGTTATAAGTTTTGAAAACAGTTTTAGGATGATTTGTAATTTTTTTTTTTTTTTTGAATATATAAAATGTAAGAGAATGTGAGAGAATGTAATAATAATAATAATAATAAAAGATAAGTGAGGAGTTTTGAAAGTAATTTTGAATTATATTTTAAACATATATTTGATTAACATGTTTTATTCAAATTATGATTTAAAAATAAAATCATGATTTGAAAATTATTCCAAACGCTACCTTGATGTATGCAAATCAACACTTATGGCTATATTTTTTAGACAAAAGAAAAGATGAAAAAAAAAAAGAAGGAAAGCTGCACTTATAGCATAATTTTGATCCTTTTAGGGAATGGCTCTTCACCATACTACTATTCGTATTTCACTACATTCTCTTTTATGGGACTCATTCCGGATTCACAACGATAATCAAAAAATTCATATTGCAAATTGTTGGCTACATATTTTATAAAAGCCAGTTACAGTTCGACACGTGGCATAGTAAGGGTAATAAAGGAAGGTTATTCAAGCCTTTAATCCTGATCGTACACGTGGCAATAAATATTGGTCCTCACAAGATCTGAGTAACACTAGATCAAATAACGGGATGCTAGATGACGTGTCTTCAACGGTTACTCATATTCAAATCCAAGTACAAGAGGGAAGCTCAACTGCCAGTAATGGCGTAATGGCGTAATGGAGCTACTTGTAAGGGAGCATGATCAGCGATCATGGAGGAGCAGTTCGACGGTTCGAAGTGCAGTTCGCAGGTCATCACTGACGAGTATAAATAGCAGGACAGCCCCCAGAAAAACGACGGACTCAGATCATACAAACCAGTCATTTACTTCATATATTTTCTTTTCCAGTCATTTACATTTCCAGTCTTTAAATACCTGTTCTTTAAATACCTGCACTTTAAATACCAGCACTGCACTTCGATTCATAGGAGTAGCTTCAAGTAGATTCAAGTAGATTGCTGTTGTAAACCTCTCTGAGGCTGAGTTCGAACCATTGTAAGTGTTCATTTTTATGAAATACTTCAATTGTTCTTCATATTACTGTTATTTTCTATTAACTTCTCCTAAATCAAGCCACCAGTAAAAGTCCTATTCATTGAGGCTGAAAAGAACTAAAACACAATCGTCTGATAATTGGTTGGCAATCACAACTTCTGTAAGGACTGATTGATCCTTGCTGGCACGCTCACATTCACAAAAATACCCTTCGAAAAGCCAAAAAGCCAACATATATTTTTGGCACGCCCGGTGGGACTTAATTAAAAATGGCTAGAAGAAGACGACAAGGAGAAAATGAACGCTTCGAAGAAGGCGTGGAAGGAGAGGTAGAAATACCAAATCCAGAGGATAATGTAGTAACACATCCTGTGGAAACTCCTATATTGTCAGAACCTATGGTCGAACAGACCAGTACTTCTGGACAAGAACCATATGTTCATATTATTGGACAAAACCAAGGAATTGGACCGTCCACTGTGCCATTTATTCAACCAACAAATCCATGGGATGGTTTAGTAAATGCCATGGGACAACAATTAATGAACACAATGGAAAGGTGGGCAACATCCTTTTTGGATCGAATGAATAACCACCAACCAACAAACACAAGACACACGGAGGAAGTCGTAAATGTCCCCCAACAAAGATTGGCTAGAGAAAAACAGCCTATGCAAGTTAATGGACATGCTAATGGTCAAACTAGTACCCAAAACTTTGAAAGACCATCGCCTCAGTCTTAGTATGAACCCATTTCAAGGCCTATAGCAGGCCAAAATGCCTCAGTACTTAATAATGAAGCCACACAAGTTGGTGGATCTGGCCAAGCACAAGAAACTGGCATAAGAGTGGTTACAAATCCCATGTTCGAAGCCATACCTGGCACGAGGGGGTACACTAATCCCTTATTCGAATTTACACCCGGGGGGTTGGAGGGTTTTCCCACAAATGGCAGAGACACAACACCTGTTCCAGCACCTTTTGCAGGTCCTTTCGTGGGTCATGCTCAAAGAGGTTACCCATACCCTCAACAGCAACCTGCACTGCAAGGACAACCAACCCCAAATTTACCGCCTTATGGACCAAGAGGACCACAAGCACAAGTTTGTCCACCAAATCCTGTGTTTGCCCCTCCAGTAGTGGTTCAGCAGGCACAAAATATGGTCCCTAGAGACCAGATTGCTGATATTGTTAGGGAGATATGTGGACCAATGGCTCGGGGGGTCCAGACTCCTATATACAGAAAACCATACCCAGAATGGGTGGATAGGGTACATGAATACCCGAGGGGATTCAGGATACCAGATTTTACCCTTTTTTACGGGACTGGAAATCAATCAACGATAGAACATATTGCTAGGTTTGCTGCTCAATGCGGTGAATTTACTAACCATGACTATATGAAATTGAGATTATTTCCAAATTCCCTAACAGGGGGAGCATTTGTATGGTACATCAACCTTACACCTGGCTCCATTCAAAATTGGCAACAAATGGAAGAGGCATTTCATGCCCAATTCTTCCAATCAGAGCCAGAAGTATCTATGGCAGATTTGGCTAGATTGAGTCAAAGGCCTGAAGAAAAGGCTACTCAGTTTATTGCCAGATTTAAAAGGGCTCGAAATAAATGTAGAGTTATCCTGCCAGAGCCAGAATTCGTCAGATTGGCTCAAAATGGTTTGGAATTCAGGCTTCGAAAGAAGTTTGATTCAACTGAATTCAGAGATTTGGTCGAACTGACCTATAAGGTGTCTCGATATGAAGCATTATTAGAAGAGGAACAAGATCGAAATAATGCATCATATAAGACATATTATAGAGATCCTAATTATGAAATAGATGCAGCAGAGATTGTAGGCAAAGAACCTGTAATCTGTGAAGCATTAATTCATAAGGATAAAATTATAGACCAGCAGTTTAAAAAGAAAGACTTTCATAGAAAATACTCTTTCGATTTAACAAAAGCAGATGACATCTTTGATCATTTGCTCGCGGCTAATTTCCTTAAGTTACCTAAAGGAGTAAAACTACCATCTCCAGATGAACTGAAAGGAAAAGTATACTGTAAATGGCATAATTCTTGGTCTCACTCGACTAAAAACTGCATTGTTTTTCGAGACAGGATCCAAGAACAGATTCGAAAGGGAAGTTTGAAGTTCTCAGCTAAAACAGAAAAAGCCATGGGAATTGACAGTGATCCCTTTCCAGAAGTTGGAGAGGCAGCAGCCAATGTCATCACATCAGACTTTCAGAACTTGTCCTTGACAGAATTGGAGGAAGTCAATGTGCAAATGCATGTTGCTAATCAAACCAACATCAAGAAGAATGCTAGAGGCCCACCAGTTATTGAACAAGGTTTCTCGCACCAGAAGGAACACTCTGATGAAGAATCACTGGATGATGATTCTTTAGAAGCAGCGGTGATGCAGAGAATGTGCCCCAGGTGCAGACTCAGTTACAAGTGGTTGAAGGGCTCCCAACTGATGGGAAGCAATACTACAGGGATGTTCAGAGACGTCCTAAGTCAACCAATGCTTACAACAAAAGGCCGTATCCGGCTAGTGATAGGCAGAGACCACCAGTGGTTGAGCCTGTGCTGAACAGAATGCATGACAAAGGCAAGAAGCTCTTGCATGAATCCAGGCCACATAACTATTATAGAGTGGAGAGTAGCCATTCCGAAAGAAAACTGGAGAGAGGTTCAGTTCATGGAATCAGAGCCAGAGATTGGCCCCCTAGGCCAGTTTCACGCAGGACAGAAAATGGTCACCCTTATCGAAGGTCTGAATCAGATTCAAAACATGAGGACAAAACCAAGCACTTACCTTCACAGCCAGTTTCGAAGATGGCTTCGAAGGTGGAAAGGGGCAGTTCAGCGTCTGAATCAGCAAGTTCATGGGTACCTGGAGTCCCAGACTGGTTTGTAATGCAAAACAAACCTAGAGAATTGCCTGTTCGAGGAGATGTTGTAAACCAAGGCAGGATGATCAGGCCTCCTATGGTAGCTCCGAATAGCTGGGTGCTGCT
Organism: Camellia sinensis; assembly: GCF_055761805.1. Taxonomy (NCBI): domain Eukaryota; kingdom Viridiplantae; phylum Streptophyta; class Magnoliopsida; order Ericales; family Theaceae; genus Camellia; species Camellia sinensis. The sequence continues at coordinate 72,046,787 of NC_138970.1, read as the reverse complement.
TAAACACCCAAAGACGAAGGAACCAGGTATGGTCCCAGTCATCTCAAGATCACAGAGAAGAAAAATTCAGCGCAGGTACACCCAATACCAGAAAGATCTGAAGGAAAGTGGAGAAAATTCTTCACCAGTCAAAATGGAAGGAAGGAAGAACCCAAAGTCAGACCATGCTCCAAAGCCGGTTCCACAGAGCAAAGTGGTCTACAGCCGAGAACAATTGGCTAAGGTTCATGCCGAACTAACAGCCAGAGAGAAGTCTAGTCTTGTTGGATTGGAGAAGACTCTGATGGAGACAGATAGCGAGACCGAAGAAGAGAGTAGCGTAAGCCAGAAGAAAGAGGTCGTGGAGGAAGAGATGTTCGAAGCCTTCATGGCTGAGCAAACGTTTCTGACTGAAGAACCAGTTGAGAAAGATCCTTCGAATGGATCAGTTAGCAATGAAATACCAGAATGCATCATGCAGGATGTTTCTGAGGGAGTCGACCAAAGTAACCAAGAAGGGGAACAAGTACAGCCAGCCATCCAGTTTGACTCGTTTCCCCCAGTCTCAGTGAACATGGTACACATACTACCACAGGAATTCCAAGCTGGAGATGAAAACCAAGAGGGGCAGGAAGCTGATCCAGTTCAGATCTCTAGTGAAGACTCGCAAGCAAGCATGGTGCAAGATAACTTCAAAATGGTTACACCGATGGAAGATGAATATGAAAGTGAGGAAGTGGTAAGCATCAATCTATCGTATCCATTCGAGTACCCCTTAGATTCGATGACGCAGCACGTCAGGCCTTTATACATCAAGGCTTTCTTTGATGGAATACAGCTGAACCGAGTCCTGATAGATAATGGGGCAGCAGTAAACCTACTCCCGAAATCTTCTTTGAAGAAACTAGGGAAAAAGAATCCCAGGTTGATACCAACCAGCACAACCATTGCTAGTTTTGCTGGAGATAAGCAAATGGCTCAGGGGATTCTTCCCATTAATTTAAGTGTGGGAACCAGGGATTGTATGACAACATTCTTCGTAATCGACAGTAATGCTAAATACAATGCTTTGCTTGGAAGGGATTGGATCCACACTAACAAATGTGTGCCTTCTTCTTTACATCAGAAAATCATGATGGCTCTAGGCAATGGAGAGACAGAGGAAATCGATGCAGATCCTCAACCCTTCATAGCCTGTGCAGACTTTGCGGAGGCTAAATTGTATATTGAGGGAGTAACACCTCTCAGTATACTGATGAAAGATGACAGCTCAGCCGAAGTGACGGCTGATGAGGAGGTGACACACCTGAAGCACTTAGTCCAAAAAGGTGCTGATGAAGAGGTTGTCCTTAGAGATGACAATGATGCCTGGTTATAGGCAAAGAGAGGAACCGCAAGAAGCCAAGTCCTTGGCTTTGATTAAATTTTCAGCATTGGACATAAAAGCAATAGTCCAGAAAGTTCAGGAGCAAGAGAGAGAGGCCATCATAATTGGCCGCAAACAGCAGAAGCAACAGGCTGGAGTCTTGACTCTTGGTAAGTACTGTGCATTGGACATTGAAACAAAAGTCCAGGAGATACAGGAAGAGGAAGCCTTGTGGACAGACTTTGTCTATGAGGAGGAGGACAGAGATATTGAATTGAAGAACCTTGGGGCAGAACCAAGCTTGAAGATCACTTCAAAGGTAGCAGAAACCAGAGGGAGTTCTCATGCACAAGACCCTTTAGAAGAAGTAAATCTAGGGGAAGGTTCTGTACAACAGCCCACTTACGTAAGTGCTTGTTTGAACGCTCTGGACAGAAACCAGCTTTTGGTTGTTCTGAAGAAATACAAAGATTGCTTTGCATGGTCTTATAATGAACTACCAGGATTGGACAGGTCATTAGTGGAACATAGGCTCCCTATGAAGCCTAATTTCAGGCCATATAAGCAGAAACCAAGAAGGATGAGTCCAGAAGTAATTCAGAAGGTCAAGGAAGAGATCCTTAGACTCCTCAAGGCAGGTTTTATTAGAACAGCCAGGTATGTCGAGTGGCTATCTAATATTGTGCCTGTAGTCAAGAAGAATGGCAAAATGAGGGTATGTATCGATTTCAGAAATTTAAATCTGGCAACTCCCAAAGATGGGTACCCTATGCCTATAGTGGACTTGCTGGTGGACAGTTCAGCAGGTCACCAAGTCTTGTCAATGATGGATGGGCATTCCGGCTACAACCAAATCTGCATTGCAGAGGAAGATATCCACAAGACAGCATTCAGATGTCCTGGGAATATTGGCACCTTTGAATGGGTTAAAATGCCATTTGGTCTAAAGAATGCTGGAGCTACATACCAAAGAGCCATGAACACTATCTTTCATGATCTTATTGGAGGATATCTGGAATGTTATATTGATGACATTGTAGTTAAATCCCAATCCATGGAAGAGCACCTGTTTCACTTAGAAGCAGCTTTTGAAAGGATGAGGAAGTTCAAATTAAAGCTCAATCCTCTTAAATGTGCTTTTGGTGTATCATCTGGAAATTTCTTGGGCTATGTTGTTCACAAGAAAGGAATACAGATTGATCAGAATAAAGCCAAAGCAATCATTGAAGCCAAACCCCCGTCAAGTAAGAAAGAATTACAAAGGTTCCTTGGGCAGGTTAACTTTCTTCGAAGGTTCATTTCTAACACTGCAGGGAAAACTAAAGTATTTTCTTCCTTGTTAAGGCTGAAAGATGAAGAGGAATTTGTGTGGACAACAGAGCACCAAATTGCTTTCGAAGGTATCAAGGCCTACTTGGCTAACCCCCCAGTGCTGATGCCACCAAAGGGTAACAACCCCTTGAAGTTGTACATAGCTGCAGCAGAAGATTCATTGGGAGCTTTCTTGGCCCAAGACAATGTAGAAGGCAAGGAGCAAGCTGTTTATTACCTTAGTAGGTTTTTAAATTCTTGTGAATGTAAATACTCAGCTGTTGAAAAGCTGTGCCTTGCTTTGTATTTTGCTGCAATGAAATTGAGATACTATCTTTTACCTACAACTGTCTTGGTAATTGCAACCACAGATTTGGTTAAATATATGTTATCTAGACCAATGTTGAGGGGAAGAATTGGCAAATGGATGCTTGCCTTATCAGAATTTCATCTAGAATATGTCCCTCAAAGGGCAGTAAAAGGGCAGGTTTTAGCCAATTTCTTGGCAGATCATCCATCTCAAACAGAGAGTCAGGAGATAATGGAACTTGGTATGACCAGTGTTGAGCCATGGCAAATGTGGTTCGATGGGTCGAAAGCAAATGGGTTAATTGGAATTGGTATTGTAATCAAGTCTCCACAGGGGACAGAAACTACCCATGGTTTTAGAGTGGATGAAGCTACCTGTTCCAATAACCAGGCTGAATATGAAGCCTTAATTGTGGGACTAGAGATTCTTATTGGATTACAAGTACATGCAGTTGACATATTTGGAGATTCTCAATTGGTGGTTAACCAAGTGAAAGGAATTTTCAAGTGTCAAAGCATAAGTATCCTGCCATATTATGTTGTTGCATTACATTTGCTTTCTCAGTTTCAAATAGCAAATGTAACCCATGTTCCAAGATTCTTGAACAATAGAGCCAATGATGTGGCTCAAAAGGCTTCGAACGTCAAGGGAAGGGATAATACCCAAAGGGACATAAGCCAAACAACATATCAGAGATTAATACAACCTTTGAATAAAAGGAATGTGATCTTGGAAGTCAATCATAATGACCTACAAGAACAAGACTGGAGGCATCCAATAATGCAGTACTTGGCTGGTCCATCTTCGAAGGCCAGTAGAAAAGTTAAGTTGCAGTCTATGCAATATATAATATATGGTAATGCTCTCTACAAAAGGGGGGGAGATGGCTTATTGTTAGAATGTCTAGGCCCGAAAGAAGCATTAACAGCCATGGCTGAGGTTCATGAAGGCATCTGTGGTGCTCATCAACCTGGTGTAAAAATGAGATGGTTGCTTCGAAGGCATTCCTATTATTGGCCAACCATCCTTAAAGATTGCATAGAATATGCAAAGGGGTGTCAGGCATGTCAAAAGCATGGCACAATAAGGCACGTGCCCATAACTGACCTACATGCAGTAGTGAAGCCTTGGCCATTTAGAGGCTGGGCCATGGATATGATGGGAAAAATACACCCACCTTCTTCGAAGCATCATTGTTTCATTCTAGTGGCCACTGACTACTTCACTAAATGGGTCGAAGCTAAGCCATACAAGGCTGTAGACCAAACAGAAGTTATTGGTTTTATTAAAGACTTGATCCATAGATTTGGCATCCCGCAAACCATAACAGTTGATAATGGAACTGTGTTTGATGGGAAAATGGTGAAGGCTTTTGTGGCAGAATTTGGAATTAGCCTTGTTAATTCCACACCCTATTATGCACAAGCTAATGGTCAAGCTGAGTCATCCAATAAGTCTTTGAAAAAAGGAATACAAAAGGTTGTGGATGACAATCCCAGGGATTGGCATAACCTATTATTGGATGTTCTGTGGGCATATAGGACGTCACCGAGGTCAAGCACAGGAGTCACTCCCTATGCTTTGGTGTATGGACATGATGCAGTCTTACCAGTAGAGATTAATGTTAAATCTTTGAGAGTAAGATGTCAAGATCAATTGAATCCTGAACAATACCATCAAAGTATGTGCTTAGAATTAGAAGGCATAGATGAAGCCAGAATTTTGGCATTAAATAGCATTCTTTTCCAAAAGAAGAAAGCAGCCAAGAATTATAATAAGAAAGTCAAACACATTGGCTTTGATGAAGGTGATTTGGTATGGAAGACAATACTCCCAATTGGGATTAAAAGCCATAAGTTTGGCAAATGGTCACCTAATTGGGAAGGACCATATCAAATTCATAGGGTTCTGCCTTTTGGAGCATACCATTTAAGAAATTTGAATGGTTATGTACATCCCAAAAAGATTAATGGCAGATATTTAAAACCTTATTTTCCAACCATTTGGGAAACACAAGGGATAGAGTGAAACACCATATGCAAAAACACAAGCTTGTTCAAGTAATATTCAAAATATTGTGCTTTCATAAAGAATTAAGTACATCGTGCCACAAATTGGCCCAAAAATCATTACAATGCTTTAGTTGTTTTTGTACAATAGCTTTCCTATTGCTAAGAGAAGGAAATAATTGAATAGCCGCAGCCATGTCTTCTTTTCGATTAGCCAGCCCTTGATTGGTGATGTGCAATTTCTTATCAGTTCGAACCAAGGCTTGGTTTACCGCGGCTAACTCCTCTTCGAGCTGAGCTTTCTTCTCCAGAAGTTGGACTCGAAAGTGGGAGGCAGAAGAGTGTTGTTCTTTCAGAGATGATACTTCGGTATGCACTTGAGAAACAAAACTCTGGTCCTTAGCCAGCTTATCATCCGCAGCCTTAGCAGCATGGCAAATGTTGAGATAAAAATCAATAGTAGCTGCAGCCTGAGATAGATGACTTGAGACACTCATGGCAGACTGCTCAGCAATATTACAGCATTGAAGGAACCCATTCCTGATGATAGGCCTTTGTAAAGCCTCGAAGGGGATCCTTGAAAAGGAAGTCAGCAGTTGCAAGCATGTGTCCAAATCTACTGAAGGTACAAAAGGCTTGTTACTGGAGGAAGGAGAACTCTCGAAGATTTCCAATAAGGAGTTAGTCAAGGCTAATGGCTCAGCTTCAGCAGTAGAGGTGGGAGAGGTAGAAGGTATGTCAAAAAGACTAGCTAGTCTTCCTTCAAAAATGTCTACCTCATCCCTTGACATTAAGGGCATAGAGAGTGTTGTGGTGGAAGACGCAAAGGGCTGCATAGGGATGGGAGGAACGGATGGAGCATCTTTGGCAGCTTCTATGGTCTTGGCCACCAGCAAATCAAGAGAAGAGGGACTGGAAGTGGGCATTGGTGATGAACCATGAATTGAAGGGCTACCAGTGTCTTTTATGGAAGAATCAACTGCCATTGGGGATGGAGTAGCAGTTGGATTTTCTATAAAGGATGGAGAAAGAGCAAGGCTCGAAGGAAAAGTAGATTGAGGTAGGTTACGAGCCAAAAAAGGGAGGTATGGCTTTAATCCAAGAAAAGGAGATGCAGGAATACTGGAGTCTAAAGAAAGTATGACAAATATAGGCTTTTGAAGTGGAAGCACGACTCGAACAACCCTGACATTCTGCATTTGGTCAACCTCAACCGAAATTGATGAAGGTCTCATTGGAAAGGTGAGTGCAGTAGTTGTCGCTGCAAAAGGAGGAAATGCAGAACAATGTTAAACTTCAATACCACAAGCTGACAAAAATAAAAAAACAGCAGAGGTATGAAAGAAATTACTTGTTCCAGAGGCACTGGTACTGATGGGAGAACTGTGGAGAGAATAGTGTCCAGCAGACCGTTGTTTTCTGGCTAGTTCCCTTTGTAATGCATTAGCAGCGGCAGTTCTCTCTCTTAAAATTTGTTGTTGCCGTCTTTTCTCAGCCCTTTCAAAGACGACTATGGCTTTGGAATGTTCTTGTTCCACGGCCTTGGCGGCTGCCTCATGAAGGGGATCTTCAACCAAAGCAGTAGTTGAAGCAGTCATTTTTCTTCTCTTTCCTATGGCTTGGGCAATTGTCTCCGAATCAGAATCCTCATCAAAACTGGAAGGGGAGATATCAAACTCAGAAGGAGAGACAGTAATCTTTCTTCTCCTTTTTCTTTAAATTGGCTTTGTATGCCCCTCAATTGTTTTCTCAGCCCCTTTAGCCTGAGGTTCGGATCCTTTAAAAATAATCTCCTCCTCTACTTTCCTAATGGTTGTCTCTTCTTGGGGCAAATCAATCGCCTTTTTTCTTCTCATCAAAGGTTCAAGCAGTCTCTGTTTCTTTTGTTTCTAATTACCTTCAACTAAATAAACTTCCATATTACTCACCCACCAACTCTGATATCTCTTCAAAAAGGAGCCGTGAGGTATGAAAGGGATATACTCAAAAGTGGCCAGATCATCCATAAACTTGAAGGTTGCCTCTTCTAGCCTTGACTTTCGAACCTTCAAATCCCTCTTGGTCAGAGTTAGGTTGGTGTTGCTGCAGAGAGGTATTGGAACTCCTTGTGTGAGGCCAAATTGTCTAGCAAATTGAGCAGGACAATAAGGCTCAGCTATGCATTTATAGGCTCTGGGGTTGGTGGTCCCAATAAACAGTTCTCTAGGGATCAGTAGGGAAGCCCACATATCTTTGTGAATAGGCAAGGCACAGAGCCTGTCACTAAGGAAGTGATTCAACCAGGCTGGACCTATGCTAGCTTCGAAGGAACGGAAACGATGATCAGGAAGAGCAGCTGGTAGTTGATGAAAGAAGGAGAAATAAAAGGAAAAAGTAGCTGGATAGAGAGAAGCATTGGCTAGTTTTATGCCATGAGTGAGAGAGTGTAGCCCAGAAAATTTGAGGCATTTGGATTGTAGTTCAGTAAAGTAGGCAAAGAGCCAAAGCTGAAGGATCCAAAATGGTCCCCCTTGACTAGCATCTAAAGGTTTCTCACAAAAGAGGGAACAAACTCTGTATACATGACCCAGAATGTATGGGGCTAAGGCCACTCTTTTCTGCAAAACCAAGGCTTTGGCAATAGGAGCAAATTCAGGCATGATTCTTTGGGAGGAGGTGCAGAATAAAATTTGCAAAGCCAATATAATAAAAAGGAAAAGAATTCCCTATCAGTTACTGGACCCACTCTTTTGTTCTCAGCTCTAACAAAATCACTGTAAGATGAATTAAGAGAGGGGAGGGAGAAAGGGACTGCTAAGTCAGGAAAATCTGGTGTTATGGGGGTACCAATAGGAGATACTCCTAATAGATGGCAAATATCAAGAACAGTGGGGACCATCATCCCACATCTGAATTGAAAGAAATTGAAGACGAGGTTCCAAAAGCACAAAGTAGTAGGAACTAGGAAAGGGTCCTCAGAGATAGTTACCCTAGATAGTCGAAGGGCATCGAGGAGGCAGAGCTCCTGGAGATCCAGTGTCTTAGCAGGAATGATCCGATCATACCATTCTTGCCATTCCGGTCTTATCGTGGGCCAGCATCGATGAGGACGATTGCTTTTCCAGTTCTTCCAGTCAAGGCCACCTTCATAAAGAAGACGTTGGTCCACCAGACGCGGATAAAAGGTTGGGAGCTCAGTAAGGACTTCCTTGAAAATTGGTCCGAGCACGTAGTTCTGCTGCTCATGATGACGAGGGACGAAGATACGCCCATCGATGGCGCTTTTCTCTCCAATCTTGTACTTCTCACATTCTGCGTCAATAAGCCTTTTCAAAGCCAAAGATGAGCCTACGCGCTCTGGGGCTGGCACCTTTTGTGGAGAAGAAGCCATTGATGATACACTCTTCAGAAGATGAAGACCAAAGCAAAGAGGAACCAGTAGAGAGAAGGGTTTGTAAAAGGCAAGAGATTTCGGAACACAAAACGAGAGGGTTTTAAAACCTTTGTGTCTGAAATTATACCCCGTAAGTCGTTAAGTACTAAAAGTACGAATGCGAGGAATTTCTTCCAAATTGATAGTTTTGGAGGGAAGAGCTTATTCCGGGGATTGGGGCCAGCTTCGAAATGAAATATTTGGCTTCGAAAACAAGATCTTAGTGTCAAAAAATCAAATATCAACGGCTTCGAAATACATAAGTCAGCTTCGAAGCCTAGTATATGCTTGAAGGTGCTAAATTGCTTGATTTATGGGTCTGTTTAGGGGTTATAAATCGAAGTAACGACCTTCGAAGCAAACCCAAGTATTTCTCTGAGTATGAGAAACGCTGTTCAGAGCATACTACATGCTTAAAAATGCCTGAATGCTCAAAGTATTGGTCTACTTCAAAAATCCAAAGACCCGTTTGAAGGTTATCAGTCAAAATGACAACATTCGAAGCAAACCCTAGGACTCTTTAAGGAAGAGGGGCACTGTTCGAAACATCCAAGACCAATCATTGGTTTCTGTATGAGCAAAAGGGAATTGCCATAAGTTGCCCTTCGAAGCCAAATGAGATCAGTTTAAAATTGATTGGCTATATCAACCATGACCATATATTGGTTACAGTTAGTGTTGAAAAAGTAAAGTCACTGAAATCGAAGTACTAAAATAATATCTGCCAAAATTGTCAATTTTACTCCATGAATTGGAAAAAGACATGATTGGTTCTTTTAGTTCTTCATTAAACAAGTTGATTCGAAGGATGAGATTGTTCAATTCGAAGTTATGAGTTAGCTTTTAGAGATGAAAGGAAACAGAGTCAAACAGCGTTAAGTACATAAAGACTTTGTTTATATTAAAGCTAAGATGATTACATTAAGTAACTCTATCTGGGTACAAATTCAAGCTCATAAAAATAAGGAATAGAATAAATAACAAGGTCATGAAATTTTGTCCAGCAATGGTCAATAAATTTCTGTTCTTTCTTTATTATTTCTTCTATCTCTTCTAAAGTTGATTGCATAAGCTGATGAGCTCTCACTTCATAATAGAGTTCTTCAGCCTTTGCTTCGAAGGCCTCTTCCCTCGATTTTTGTTCCAATTCATCCATAACCAAATCATCCCAGTACGCAGAATCTTTATTCCTGAAGTCATCGAACTCTTCGATAAAATTCTCTGCTTCATATTGGGCATGAATTCGGAGAGATAAGAGTTGATCCAGATTTTGGATGGTGATCTTAGAATTTCGATGCCAGTAGAGGAGCACTGGGAGTTGATCCAAAAACAAATGAAGCTCTGCTTGGGCAATAGGGTTGAGGACATGACCCCTAGTGAGGATATCACAAGCCCATTGAAAGTTCTTATGAGGAATGTCATCCTCAAGAACGTTGAAGGGCAGGTGGGAGAAAGCCGCGAGCAAAAGTTGAGCTTGCTTTCGCTCGGCTGGAGAAGGGGGTGACAGAGGTTGGTAAGGTGGAAAGACTTTGTCCATGGGAAGGACAAGTCTTAGTTTCTCTGTCCAGGAAAGGATGGGAGAAAGAGAAGGAGAAGATGGTTCTGCTTCAGAAGACGAAGGGGAAGGAGCAGGTGTTTCTATCTCAGAGGATGCAGATGTAGAAGAAGGTGTGGATGCTTCTATTATGGGAGATGGCACGGGAGCAGATGGAACAAAGGCATTAATGTAGTCAAGCCAATCAGAAGAACAAATCTTCGCCTTTTTGGCTAAAAATGAAGGGGTGTACCCTTGTGCTTCTTCTGGATGCTGGGCAGGGTGCATTATCTTCGTAGGCATGGAAGAAGTATACCAAGCCACAAGCAGATTCTCCTCCAAGTTACGTCGAAGGTCAATGGGCACGTAAGGGTAGACCACTGAGCTTCGGGCGTAGGAGGGAAACTCCAAGGGGTCAGTAAACTCAACAAAATGGTGATTGATTCGCTCCCTTAGATCATAAGTCTCAGGAGTGGACCAGCTTGTCCAGCCAGAGGCTCCAGAGGATGAAGAGGTCACAGTTTCATCCCATGCAGAGGTCTATGAAGAAGAGTTTCCTAGATCCATATTTGCAACTTGTCGAAGCAAAGGCTCGAGGGTAGTTCGGTCAGAATACAAAGGGAGCTTAGGGGAAGAACTCTTTGTATCTGTAAGTTTGTAAACCAAGGGATTAAAGGCAATGTGTTCATAGTCCAAAGGTTTATAATCTGCAAAAGCCTCCATTACCTGAATATAGAAGGGCGGGTAAAGGTGGCTAATGAATGCGCGGAGGTTCTTTCGAGGGGGAACAACATCACTCAAAGGCTCTTCATATGCTTGATCAATAGAAAGGGAAGTTGATGCAGCCATAGCCTGTTCGAATACTAAGGTATTGGGATGTTCGACGAGTTAATGCAGATGATCTCCGAATGGATGACGGTTGTGTTTCCAGAATATGGACTCCATACACGTTCTAGAAGCGCGGGAAAACTGCAATCCACTAATATCACCAAGTATTGGGTATATTAGTGCGGGGGGTAATGTTGGCTACATATTTTGTAAAAGCCAGTTACAGTTCGACACGTGGCATAGTAAGGGTAATAAAGGATGGTTATTCAAGCCTTTAATCCTGATCGTACACGTGGCAATAAATATTGGTCCTCACAAGATCTGAGTAACACTAGATCAAATAACGGGATGCTAGATGACGTGTCTTCAACGGTTACTCATATTCAAATCCAAGTACAAGAGGGAAGCTCAACTGCCAGTAATGGCGTAATGGAGCTACTTGTAAGGGAGCATGATCAGCGATCATGGAGGAGCAGTTCGACGGTTCGAAGTGCAGTTCGAAGGTCATCACTGACGAGTATAAATAGCAGGACAGCCCCCAGAAAAACGACGGACTCAGATCATACAAACCAGTCATTTACTTCATATATTTTCTTTTCCAGTCATTTACATTTCCAGTCTTTAAATACCTGTTCTTTAAATACCTGCACTTTAAATACCAGCACTGCACTTCGATTCATAGGAGTAGCTTCAAGTAGATTCAAGTAGATTGCTGTTGTAAACCTCTCTGAGGCTGAGTTCGGACCATTGTAAGTGTTCATTTTTATGAAATACTTCAATTGTTCTTCATATTACTGTTATTTTCTATTAACTTCTCCTAAATCAAGCCACCAGTAAAAGTCCTCTTCATTGAGGCTGAAAAGAACTAAAACACAATCGTCTGATAATTGGTTGGCAATCACAACTTCTGTAAGGACTGATTGATCCTTGCTGGCACGCTCACATTCACAAAAATACCCTTCGAAAAGCCAAAAAGCCAACACAAATCTTGTAGTAAAAATCGCCTGTATAAAAAATCAATTTCATTAGATATTGATCAATAGACGAAAAATTATATTTTATTTTATAAAATGGATAGGTTTAAGTTTAAATTCATAATTGTCTATTTAAAAAAATAAAATATAATTTGTTCACGTGTTTAGTGATATATAATGAAGCTACTTTTTTTTACCGACAGTTTTTACAATAAAATTTACAAGATAAACGGTTTAAATTATGGTTGTTAGCCTCAAATGAAACCCATAAAATAGAGTATGGTGAAACATAGAGAATAGTGGTATGGAAAGGAGTCATCCCTATCATTTTATGTATCAACACTATATGATTGTTTGGAATGATCTATATAAGTGTACTTTTTGATTTTTTTAATAAAAAAGTTTTTTAAAAAAAAAATTTTAAAAAAATGTATGTTTAGGAAAAGTTTTTGACTTTATACAAAAAAATATATAACAAAATATTGTAGCAAATTTCAAAATTATCAAATTGCCCTTTCTGTCGCCGTCAGCAACACTGCATTGACTTTCCATGCATTTCAATTTTTATTTTTTTTTTATAGAAATTTGTGGCTTACATTGTGCCACCTTTTCTCTTTCTTTTTTTTTTTTTTGGGAATTTGTGGCTGCATAATGCACTATTTTGTTCTTTTGTTCTTTTTTTTTTTTTTGATCCGGTAGATTTCCCGCCAAAAATAAGGTGAATAGTATGAATTTTTTTTTTAATGATTTTTTGACTTTTTAACTTTTGTAGGTGATATGGAAAAATATGAATGAAGTTGTAAAAAATACTCGTGGAAAGTAGACAACAAACCTTTGAACTTGGACGGATCTATATGAGAGTCTTAGCCTTCGTTTGAGATGTGAGTTATCTTTTTATTTTTTTAGTTAGGGGTTGTTTGGGGTGTCCTAAATAAGTGTACTTTTTGTCTTTTTAGACTAAAAAATTAAGAAAAAAAATATGGATATTTGGATTAACTTTTTGACTTTTTATGGAAAAAAGTATATTAAAAAATTGTATAAATTAGTGTGTAGGAGAAAATTATGATTGAGAGTTGTGCAACCGTAATTTTTGACTTTTGGTGAATAGTGATAACTTTTTAACTTTTTAAGTAATTTTTTGACTTTTTGACTTTTTTTCAACTTGCCAAACTTGGCCTTATTTTAGCCTGGAGCTAAAAAGCCTTGTTTATGATTGACTTTTTGACTTTTTTGACTTTTGTGAGAAAAAAAATGAATTATTATGGTTTAGATGTAACATTTTGTCCTATTGACTTATTTTATTTTTTTTATGATTAAAATAACTAAAAAAACCTTATGCCAAACAAAGCCTCAATTCAAAGTAAAGGGAGAGAGAGATACCACTGAATCAGTTGGTTCAGTGAGACCTATTATATTAATATTAGGGGTGTCCGCGGTTCGGTTTAGGACGGTTTGCGGTTCGGTTTGGACCGGCCCGCATCTATGCGGTTTGCGGAAAAGTCAACCCGCAACCGCCCACAATGCGGTTTGCGGTTTGTGCGGATAGGGTTCGCGGATGTGCGGGCGGTTGCGGGCGGTTTACGGATTGAACTTTTTTTCCAAAAAATTATTTTTAAACCTTTTTTTTTTCTTTCCCATTTTGTCAATCTTTATTTTGAACAACTACAGCAAGCAACAAAGTTTGGTTCCTCCTCAAAAGATTGCTTTTGCCATTAAGGATGTTAATTATTAAAGAGAATGAGAGGGGAAAGAAACTATTAGAATCAAAGTAAATTTCAGGGCTTGAATAAATGAAGTAATCCTGTGTTTAGCATTGTCATACCTTTGCATCAGTTCTGAATAGTACATGGCCATGCTCATGTCAACTCTGCCTCCATACTTGCCACTTGATTTCACAACTGTAAGAAGAATCTGTGAAGACCCACCAACCAATATTGTATTAGATAGTACTGAAAGGGGACACTTCTAAGTGGAAAAATTATTAGATCCTATCAGAGTATTATGGTAGTTGTTTATGTGGTATCTCAATAAACGTGAAATTGCAATACTATTTAATAAAAGTGACTCAAGAAGTCTATTGGTAAAAAAAAAAATTATTATGTGATTGAAATTGCAATACTATTTGTACACTGTCGATGAAATATTTAGATTTCTTGAAATGATTTGGACTATAAATATGGTATTTTCTTTTGCTAATGAGAAATCTCACTAAAATAGAAAACCTCTGAATACAATGCAGAGAGATTCAATGTCAATGGGACAAAAAAAATTTGATGTGAACAATACAATGCATAATATCATACATACCTCTTTAAAATTGCCATTGGTCTTGTGGGCAATGTCTTCCTTAATCTCAAAATTATAGCTAAAGCTGTAGGCCTACTTGATTGAATGGAGCTCCGAAGAAGACCAAGTACTCACCACCTCTATTACAGTGCTGAGATTTACTCTCCATCCCCACAGTGCCTCTCTCACTATCTCTGCATCTATCTCTGAATCAAATTAAATCAAAAAATAATTCCAACAGATTCAGATTTAATTACTAACAGATTCAGATCAAACAAAACTACAGATTCAGATTTAATTTATACAGATTCAGATTCCAAAATTACTAACAGATTCAGATCAGAAGAGACCTTGAAGCTAACAACATATTCTGGGTAAATATGAGTATTCTTATTCATATTCCATACTATGTACTGTCTTGGAGTATGAATATCATCGATTCCAGTATCAAAGTCCTCACCATTGACACATAACACAATCAGAAATGAACAAATAAACTAAGAGTCATAGATCTAAAAAAAAAATCACCATTGACAAAGAAATGAACAAAAAATCACCATTGACAAACAATCTTAGTCACACAGTGACACAGATCTGAATAACACAAAAAAATCAGAGATCGGAGAGGAAAGAGAGACAAAGACAGCGACATAGAGATCCATACCTGCGAGGTCAATCGGTGCGATGAGAGTATGAGGTCGATCGGTCGATCTTGCGATGAGTGAGGGTCGATCTCTTGCGAGGTTGATCGGCCCAGATGAGTGATGAGATGAGAGTGAGAGAGTGAGTGTGAGAGATTGATCAGATGAGAATGAGAGACTGAAAAACGAGAGAGAGTGTGAGATAAGAGCTGCGTAATGTGTTTTTGAGTTTAGGGTTTTTTTCCTTTGTTTGTTTTGTTTAGGTATAGATGAAGTGAAGTGAACGGTCCAAATCTTCTGGAAAAAAAAAAAGTTATGCGGGCGGGTTGGTCGGGTGCGATTCAAACCCGCAACCCGAAAATTAGAAATATTTCAAACCACACCCTACCCTATTGTATTTGCGAAACCGCCCATACATGTGCGGGTAGGGTCAGGTAGGACGGGTTGTGCCGGTCGGATGACCCTATGCCCAGCCCTAATTAATATTGTGTTAATAATGAAAAGATAAAAATAATATGATATAAAAAATAATAAGCTTAAAATTATTGTATAGAAACTAACACAATAAAATGAAGAGAAAATTAGTGAAATGCCTCTTTCTAATTTTGTATAGTAAGGTCCTTCCACATTTTTACAGAGAAAATTTAACTCAGAGAAATTTTGCCCAAGTAGAGAAATTTCGTCCCAACTCAAAGAAAATTTCTTTAAGTTGAATTTTTTCTATAAAAATGTTGAGAGACCTTAACTATTATAAAAATATTATATGTCTTTTATCTTATAAAATCTTAATATCATGAATTTTAAAAAAAATTCCCCTTAAATGAATGGTTCTCCAACAGATATAAATACACAAGGTCCAAGTGAGTATTTTAGTTTTTTATTTTTATTTTTATTTTTTATAGATGATTTTGTGTTCTTATTTTAAAAAATATTTAAATTTAAAATTTGTTGACCATAATTTCAAGTATGGCGACACCACATTAAATTTAAACATATACTACAAATTGAAATTAAATATATGTTATGTTTTATTCTATTATTTATTAAATACAAAAAATTTGTAATTTTCTTGTACAAACTATATGTTGTCTTTGTTCAGTGGTGAATCATCATATAAGCTAAGTAGGCTCAAGTTGGGCCCACAACAGATTGGCCTTTAGTCCCTCACACTCTGCAGCTAAAAACATGAAAGATTGCACCATGGACCCTCCTCTATTTGAAGTCTCATATGTTCCTTTCCAATATTGCATCCAAATCTTAAGTTGCATCATAGATGACCGAAGGGGTTTACTTTTTTAAAATTTTAGGTCTAATTTTTTTTGGGCTAAATTACTATTAGATACTAATAGTTAGACTTAATTACCATCAAATCCTATTGAAAATAAGTCTTAGTAAAATTGTCGCTAAAAATAATTTTTTTGCGACAATTCTTTATATATGTCGCTAAAAATTTACAATTAGTGACTTTTTTCATCATGATTTTTATAAATTGTTACTAAAACTTACAATTAGTAACGTATTTTTATGACATTTTTTTGCATAGGACCTATTAGACAATAAGTCCACTTATTAGGACCTTTACGTAAGTACCCTTTTTTTTGGCCAGTAAAAATTCTTGGGATAATAAATCACAAGGTTTAAAAATCTATTTCAAATAATTTTTTCGAACGGTAAAGAATTAATTTGATGCACACAAGGTGATCTAAAATATCCAACCTAATTTTAAAAAAAAAGTTGCATCATAGATTGAAGTTGGAGCATTACTACATGGAGTAATGTCATCCAAGACCAAGCTGACATAATAGTAGGCCAATAAGTAATTAATATATACTCTATTTAATTGAGGAATTTAGTGAAAAATCTAATGAAATACTTGTATCTTAATTAATTTACAAGGTATTCTTGTACTTTAATAAGTCTCATTCTTTTAGAGATTTCATCCACCAAATTCTAATTCCCATTATTGATGTCTTTTATAGACAATATTACCCTTATAGATATTTTCTCAAACATGATATGCACTAATTTAAACTATTTTTAACTTCTTACATATTAAACTTAAAAAAATCATAACTTTTGTTGTACATATTTATTTTTTTTATGAAATTTGTATTCTTGAAACTTATTTAATGGGATTTGTCAAACAATATCTCATTTGAATATGTAATTATGCAAAATAAAAAAAAAAATTGATTAGATTAAATTTTATTATATAAATATTCACATTAAAATTGTACTCGTTATCAATGTGAGATGATTTCACATTCACTGAATAATGAGAACATTCACAAATGTAAACAATGTGAACATTCACAAATGTAAACAATGTAAACATGAATTATATGTCATAGGCGACTAAACTGTGTAGTAGTTAAACCAGAATCAACCTTTCCGTGACAAAACATTTAGTAGCTAAAAATAACACTATTGGCGACTATTAATTTGGTCGCCGTAGATAATTGAATTTTTTGGCGACAAAAGATTTAGTAGCTGAAGATGTGAGTTAAATGAATTGATGTATCCTTTGGGCAACTAATATGTTAGTCGCCAATCTCACTCATTAGCGACTAAGGAACTTTTAGTCACTAATAGCTGCTACTTTTGCCTACTAAAATATTAGTCGCCATTCTGTTGGACTTTTGGCGACTAAAAAAAATTTAGTTGCCAATACCTTCGCCGACGATGTATCCACAACAAAGCCAACGACCAAAATTTTTGGTCAGGAAAGCATTTCGGCGACTAAAATCAATGCTTTTGGCGATTAAAACATTAGTCGCCAAAAGTGTATTTTCATGTAGTGTCATATGATGGTAATTCACAAATTTTGAAACCCTAGCAAAATTTTATTTGAAACTTCCACATTCACATGGTTGGGATGTTATTGTGACAGCCCTATGGTGAATGTTGACATTGAAAATTGAAATTCTGAATATCAATTACTCTTAAATATGAAGTTCACAAATAATAATTGTGCTTATTGTAGAGTTGAACATGAAGTTTCAGCAATTCAGATATTACAAAATCATTAAGGTTTGAATTGATCACAAAAAATGAATCATATATAAAACTTATGTTTCTACGTATATTAATTTCAACAAAGATGTCCAGCGGAGAAGAAAGACGAACAACGAAGAACAATAAGCTTCAAATGACAAAAAATCACGATGCTGGCAACTTTATCCCAATATGAAACTCTTAATCCAAATTCCCGAGATGGCAATCTTTTGATATGGTATAAATATTCAAAGCAACAGCTAAAGTTTCCCTTTTTATTTGTTTGAATCCCAAAACACACTCTTTTGATTACAAAGTTATTTTTGTGACTTTATAACTTATAGTACTAATTGGATTATAAGAGATCAGTTAAGACTAATATGAATACAAGTACTAGAAATAGGATTTATGAAAAAAAGAAATAGCCTTATTTAATTTATTATGTGATGTATTATTAGTGGGAAATGATTTATAAACATAATTTATCTATTTATACTATATATAAAGTGAAAATTGGAGATGGTGACACAAATATCTCAGATTTTATTATTTTTAAAAATAGCCTTCTAGCCTATTTAAAATACAAAATTATATAGAGGAAGCTGAAACTTGAAACTAAGACCTTCAATTTGATAGACAAGACTCTTACTACTTAAGTAGTACACAATATGTGTACTTTTAAATAAAAATAAAAATTTGGATTTTTCAAAATTAACAGCATACCCATTGGGCGGGCAAATAATACTGGTATACATAAAGTGCGTTAAGAATGATGTGGCATTGGCATGCTTGTAATTATAAGACACAACGGTGGGCGTTTTAGCTAAAAATAAAGGATCATAGAATGTCATCTATATGAAATTTCTGTATAAAATTTTTGTTTGTATAGCATTATCCATCATTCTTTTATTGGTAATAGAAATGAGTGTTGAGAACCCCTTCAACTAATGCATTTATAACCCCCCCCCCCCAAAAAAAAAGGAAAATGCTAGAGGTTCCAAATTTTCTACCAAATGAATGACCAAACCTCTTACATGGGTGTGGAGCCCACAAAAAGTAGACCCCACACCCATGTGAGAGGTTTGGTCATTCATTTGGTAGAAAATTTTGTATCTCTAGCATTACTCAAAAAAAAATGATAAATTTAATATGGTATATAAATATGATCATTCTAGCATAACTCATCTAGTTAATGAGAGAATTATTTTGGAGAATTATTTTGGACTTAGTTTTTCGATTTGTATAGCATCTTCGAATATAAATTTTTTCACATACACTATAAGAAAATACACAATTGGCGACCACTTTTGCCGACTAAAAATATTTTGATTGCCAGAAGTTGTGGAATTGGCGACCAAAAATTATGTTAGCCGGTAAAAGTACAATATTTAGCTACTAAATTTTTTTAGTCGAGGTATATTAATTTTTGGCGACTAAAAAAAAATTTGGTCGCTAAAAATCTCACAATTGGTGACTAAAAAAAATTTAGTCGCTAAATTTGCCACAATTGGCGACTAAAAAAATATTTTAGTCGCTGTATAGATAGTTTTGGCAACTAAAATAATTAAGTCGCCGAAACAAAAATGAAAATTTATTTTTTATCTTTTGGCGACCAAAATTTTGGTCGGCAAAAATGTAATTTCAGCGACTGAAAATATTCTAGTCGCTGTATAAATACTTTTGGCAACTAAAATAATTTAGTCGCTGAAAGAAAAATAAAAATTTACTTTTTATTTTTGGCGACCAAAATTTTGGTCGGCAAAAATTTAATTTCAACAACTAAAAAATATTTTGGTCGCTATGTATATAGTTTTGGCAACTAAATTAATTTAGTCGCTGAAAGAAAAATAAAAATTTACTTTTTATCTTTGGCGACCAAAATTTTGGTCGGCAAAAATTTAATTTCGTCGCTGTATAGATAGTTTTGGCAACTAAAATAATTTAGTCGCTTAATGAAAAATAAAAATTTACTTTTTATCTTTGCCGACCAAAATTTTGGTCGGCAAAAATGTAATTTCAGCGACTAAAAAATATTTTAGTCGCTGTATAGATACTTTTGGCAACTAAAATAATTTAGACGCTGAATGAAAAATAAAAATTTACTTTTTAGGGCAAATTACAAATCCCCCCTCGAGGTTTGGCCAAATTACAAATACCCCCTGAGGTTTGAGAAATTATAAATTCTCCCCTGAATGCTATATTTGCATAACAAATTAGGGGGTTAATTTGTTATGAAATTTAAACCTCAGGGGGCAAATTGTTATGAAAATACAAATCTTAGGGGGCGGGATGTAATTTCCGAAACCTCAGGGGGATACCCGTAATTTAGCCAAACTTCAAGGGAGGTATATGTAATTTGCCCTACTTTTTATCTTTGGCGACCAAAATTTTGGTCGGCAAAAATTTAATTTCAGCAACCAAAAAATATTTTGGTCGCCGTATATATAGTTTTGGTAACTAAATAATTTAGTCGCTGAATGAAAAATCAAAATTCACTTTTTATCTTTGGCGACCAAACATTTGGTCGGCAAAAATTCAATTTCAGCGACTAAAAAATATTTTTGTCGTTGTATAGATAGTTTTGGAAACTAAAATAATTTAGTCGCTGAATGAAAAATAAAAAATTATTTTTATCTTTGGCAACCAAAATTTTGGTCGGCAAAAATTTAATTTCAGCGACTAAAAAATATGTTAGTCGCGGTATAGATAGTTTTGGCAACTAAAATAATTTAGTCGCTGAATGAAATATGAAAATTTATTTTTTATCTTTTGGCGACCAAAATTTTGGTCGGCAAAAATGCAATTTCAGCGTATAGATACTTTAGGCAACTAACCTAATTTAGTCGTTGAATGAAAAATAAAAATTTACATTTTACCTTTGGCGACCAAAACTTTGGTCGGCAAAAATTTAATTTCAGCAACTAAAAAATATTTTGGTCGCTGTATATATAGTTTTGGCAACTAAAATAATTTAGTCGCTGAATGAAAAATCAAAATTCACTTTTTATCTTTGGCGACCAAACATTTGGTCGGCAAAAATTCAATTTCAGCGACTAAAATATATTTTTGTCGCCGTATAGATAGTTTTGGCAACTAAAATAATTTAGTCGCTGAATGAAAAATAAAAATTTATTTTTTATCTTTGGCGACCAAAATTTAGGTCGGCAAAAATTTAATTTCAGCGACTAAAAAATATGTTAGTCACGGTATAGACAGTTTTGGCAACTAAAATAATTTAGTCGCTGAATGAAAAATGAAAATTTATTTTTTATCTTTTGGCGACCAAAATTTTGGTCGGCAAAAATGTAATTTCAGCGACTGAAAAATATTTTAGTTGCTGTATAGATACTTTTGGCAACTAAACTAATTTAGTCGCTGAAAGAAAAATGAAAATTTATTTTTTATCTTTGGCGACCAAAACTTTGGTCGGCAAAAATTTAATTTCAGCGACTAAAAAATATTTTAGTTGCTATATAGATACTTTTGGCAACTAAACTAATTTAGTCGCTGAAAGAAAAATGAAATTTTATTTTTTATCTTTGGCGACCAAAAGTTTGGTCGGCAAAAATTTAATTTCAACGACTGAAAAATATTTTGGTCGCTGTATAAATAGTTTTGGAAATTAATATAATTTAGTCGCTGAAAGAAAAATAAAAATTTACTTTTTATCTTTGGCGACCAAAATTTTGGTCGGCAAAAATATAATTTCAGCAACTAAAAGATATGTTAGTCACTATATAGATAGTTTTGGCAACTAAACTAATTTAGTCGCTGAATGAAAAATGAAATTTATTTTTTATCTTTTGGTGACCAAAATTTTGGTCGGCAAAAATGTAATTTCAGCGACTAAAAAATATTTTAGTCGTTGTATAGATAGTTTTGGCAACTAAAATAATTTAGTCGCTGAATAAAAATTAAAATTTACTTTCACTCATCACTCTTTCTCTCTCTTTTTGTCTGTCTATCTCTCTTTTTCTCTTCGTGTCTCTATCTCTGTCTCTCTCTTTCACTTATCACTCTTCTTTGTCTATTTGTCTCTTTCTCTCTGTGTTTCTGTTTTTGTCTCTGTCTCTCTTCTTTTTCTCTCTCTCATTCATCACTCTTCTCTATCTATCTGTCTGTCTCTTTGTCTCTCTCTCTCTCTGTGTCTCTTGCGCATCTCTCTATCTCTCTCAACTGTCTCTGTCTCTTTCGTTCATCTCTCTTCTCTTCATCTCTCTTGCTCATCTCTCTTCCCTCGCTCTCTCTCATCTCTCTTTTCTCTCTGTCTCTCTCGCCCATATCTCTTATCTCTATCTCTCTCTTTGTCTCTCTCGTTCGTCTCTCTTCTCTCTGTGCCTCTCTCGCTCATTTCTCTTCTCTTTATCTCTCTCTGTCTCTCTCGTTCATCTCTTTTCTCTCTCTGTCTCTCACTCTCTATCTCTTTCTCTCTTTCTCTCTCTCTTATTTTTCTCTCTCTCACTCATCACTCTTCTCTGTCTGTCTGTGTCTCTGTCTCTTTTTCTCTTTGTCTCTCACTCATCTCTCTTCTTTCTATCTCTCTCATCTTTTTTCTGTCTCTATCTCTTTCACTCATCTCTCATCTCTCTATCTCTCTCTGTGTCTCTCCTGCTCATCTTTCTTCTCTTTCTATCTCTCTCTCTTTTTCTATGTCTTTCTCTTGATCATCTCTTTTCGCTCTCTTTCTCTCTCTCTCTTTGTCTATCTCTCACTCATCTCTTGTTTCTCTCTGTTTCTGTCTCTATCTCTTTCTCTCTCTGTCTCTCTCTCACTCATCACTCTTCTCTCACTCTTTCTCTCTCTATGTCTGTCTCTCACTCTTTCTCTCTGTGTGTCTGTCTGTCTCCCCTATTGTGTTCACTTTGCTTACTCTCTCCTTCCCCTCTTCTCTATTTGCCGAGCTCTTTACTAGGCAAAAATGCACTTTTAGCGATCACTCTGTCTCTCTCTCATTCATTACTCTGTCTCTGTCTCTCTCTCACTCATCTCTCTCTCACCACCCACCATTGTTGCCACTCCACCTCTACGACTACCATTATTACCACCATCGTTACCACTCCACTGCCACTACCACCACTACTACTACTATTACCTCTCCTCTACCACCGCCACTCCATCTCCTCTACCACTACCACTACCACAACTTCACCACTAATCTCCTTCGCCATTACCACTCCACTATCACCAGTTCGCCATCACAACTCCACCTCTCTATCTCTCTCTCTTGCTCATTTATCTTCTCTCTCTCTTTCGCTCATCTCTCTTCTCTATCTCTTTTCAAATATATATTTTTTCAATTATTGTTTTTTTCCAATTATTTTTTTTCAATTATAATGTATATGATCCCATCGTCATAAATAATAAAAAAAATAAATATAAATATTTTAGGCCTAGACAAACATGTTTTTTAGTTTATATTTTAAATTTTTTTTAAACATTTTGTTCAAACCAAACGCGTTTGGAGTTGGAAAGGCAAAATAGACAGCTTTGCAAAGTTGTCTCCCAGATGATATTGCCATCAAAATCGCCTCTTCCCTTTAGGTTTCTTCCCTGCAAATAGTTTTTTTTTTTTTTGTTTTTATTGTTATTTGAATGTGATGGTTTTGTTTATTTTTTTTTATTCTTTTTTCTTTTTTGGAATTTCAAGCTATCAGATGTGTAGTCGTTGGGTAGTTGCTCGTGGTTTTGGCGCGCACTGTGTGGGTCGGATTGTGTGTGGGAGAGTCTGTACAGAGACAGATGGCCAGCCCTTGATTGGGGCAGAGACTCTTCTTCAGCTCCACAAATCAAAACCCATCAACTTGACCCACAAATTCAGTCGTCCTCCATGTTTCTCTCTCTCTCTCTCTCTCTCTCTCTCTCTCTCTCTCATATTCAGTTCATTATCTTGTTTGCTCTTTTTATTTTCTTTTTTTTTTGGGTTCAGTTTCTTGTTTCAATTATTTGATTTTAGGAATTTTGTGTTATGTGCTTGAATGAAGTGATTATTAATAGTGCAACATAATTTAATTTATTTGGGTTTGTTACTCTGTCTATTGTTTTTTAGCTGGGTTTGAACTTTGAAGTCTTTATGAGGACTATACCTTTGTCAATTTCTATTGAAATATAGAATGGTGTCCTATGCATTTGCGGTGCAACATCCCCTTTTTAATGAGAACAATTGTAGACTTTAGAATGTTGGGAACACTGACAGTGTCCATGACTTCACGCTTTATTGTACTTTGATTAGGTTCCTATAGTAGATAATACCTTACTAAAAGTGAAAAGTGAAATTCAGTCACAATACATGGATAGAATGGAAGAGACTAGAGGGACCTACCTTACTAAAGAAAATAGTGAGGGGGATATTTCTGTCAAAGGTCTGCCAGGAATACAACTGACAGAAGAAGAAGAAGAAGAGAAAGAAATTGGCAATGTTGGATGGAAGCAATTTTTGGATTACATCCTCGTCTCAAAGGGATCGTTGATGCTTTGTTCAGTAATAATTACTCAGATTGGTTTTGTTGCTCTTCAAGCTGTTTCAAGTTATTGGCTAGCTTTCGGCATTCAAATTCCTAAAATTGGTAGTGGCATCTTAATTGGAGTATACACTACAATTTCGACAATAAGTACCCTCTTTGTATATCTAAGGTCTTTATTCGCTGCTCTTCTAGGGTTAAAAGCTTTGAAGGCTTTCTTTTCAGATTTCACTAATTCTATTTTCAATGCTCCTATGCTCTTCTTTGATTCCACTCCAGTTGGACGAATTTTGACCCGAGTAAGATTTTATTCTTCTTCAATCAATTCTAAAGTAACCATAGTATTTATGTATCGTAGTGAAGTGTAATGTATTGCATAGCTAGTTACTGATACGCACTTTTATATACATGCTTGTTATATGTAGGCTTCATCAGATTTATGTGTGGTGGATTTCGACATACCTTTCTCATTTGCCTTTGTGGTTGCTCTTTTAATTGAATCGGTAGCAATCATTGGCATTATGGCGTTAGTCACGTGGCAAGTTCTGTAGCATTCTTTGCTACAGTGGCTTTAAAATATGTTCAGGTGAGTTTCATTTTCCAACTTAATAGTAATATTTTTCTTATTTTCATTGATAAAAGGAAAATTTTAATTAAGAAAATTCTTTATTGACACAAGGGATATTATCAAGCCTCTGCAAGGGAACTAATGAGAATCAATGGAACAACAAAAGCACCTGTCATGAATTATGCAGCCGATACCTCACTTGGAGTGGTAATTATAAGAGCATTTAACATGGCAAACAGGTTCTTCCAAAACTACCTAAAGCTTGTAGACAATGATGCAAAACTTTTCTTTTACTCCAATGGAACCATGGAGTGGTTAATTTTGAGAGTAGAAGCACTTCAAAATCTGACTTTATTCACTGCTGTTTTTCTCTTGGTTTTACTTCCCAAGGGTTATGTTGATCCAGGTATATCCATGGTTTAGTGGAATAATTCATTTATTGCTTAGAAATTTTCTTGTAGATTCTTAAAACATGTCTTTTTTGCAGGGCTTGTTGGACTTTCTCTTTCTTATGCTTTGGCTTTGACAAGCACCCAAGTGTTCATGATTTGATGGTATAGCAGCATGGCTAATTATATTATTTCAGTGGAACGAGTCAAACAGTTCATACACATACCTCCAGAGCCTCCAGGAATTGTGGAAGATAGAAGGCCACCATCTTCATGGCCTTCTAAAGGGAGGATAGACTTACAGGATCTAAGGGTAAGGGAACTTATTATTAATCCCACTACATATGGAAGGTAAAGATAATCAATTTTACCACTTTATCACACTCCTCATAGTATATGATGAAGTGCCATGGCGGTTATCGATATTCATAATGTAAACGCAATCTTATGCTAGTAAACATATGACAAATCAAATTAATTCTTGATTGCAGGCTCTAGAAAAGTGTCAACTCAAGACTACCATCAACTGTCTTCCAAGTTTGCTAGATTCTTCTGGTGAATTGAACTCTGAAACATGGAAGCAACTTCATTGAAATGCATATTATGATGCAATTTAAAACATGAAAGATTTAGATAAAGTCATTATTCAGTGACGTTGCACTCCATAGTCCATACATAACCTTATATTTATAAACAAAGCATAAATTTTGTTCTTTCTTCTTGTTCCAACAGTGAGTGATGAAGGCGAAAATTGGAGTGTGGGGCAACGCCAACTCTTCTGTCTCGAAAGAGTCCTACTAAGAAGAAACAAATTTCTTCATTGCTCTGTTCTATATATAGGCATTTGTTAATGCCTACCTATTTCCATCATAATTATATCAAAAAACAAATCATAACATTAATAATACATCTAAGACTTGGCAATGCAGATTTATGCTTAGCAATTATGGGTAATTTGTTTCAGTATATTATCATAGACATTTCTACCATTCAAAGTTTTTTTATTTTTTTTATTTTTGTGAATCAGTGGTCATTTCTCCCATTAATGACAGAAAAAAAATGGGATGGATATTATTCTAAACAGTTGTATCTTCTTACAGGAATACTCACCAAATGGATGATTCATTGTTCGTGCTAATCGGGATTTTAAAATTCATGTAACTCATTTTCCTCCCCATTGAAATAAATAATTATTTAGTCAATTCCATTTTATTTCTTTATCCAATAATGTTAATCTTATGACAGGTTACTGTGTTTCCCAAGAAGCCTTTGGATGGAGCTCATGAGATACAGAGTTTTTGCCTTGGGCATACCGAGTGAGTGATTTTTTTTGTTACCACATGTTTATATTACATCAGTGGTAAGAGAAAACGAAGTTGACAGCAGACAGGAATTGGGGTTTTGGCTTATGTCTCTGAGAATTTTGCTGCTTGAGCTAAAAATAAATATTTTGTTTTTGGAAAATTTATTTACATAGTGACATTGAGAATCCGATTGTAGCATCTATATGACATAATGGTCCAGATTAACTTGATACATTTTGTTATAACAGACGGATGTTTTTTGGCTGATGTTTATTTAACTTCACTCAATGCTTGTTAATTATAAGGTTTTGAACTAGATAGCTTTTGAACTACATATTTAGTAATATTCTACATATTTATTAATATTGTACATAGATAGCTTTTGCTGCAAAATTGAGTATCTTATCTTATCTGTTTCACTAATTGATTTGTGAGTCTTTCTCTTTGTTGAATTTCAATATCTGTGGTTCTACTCACACAGCAATGATTACCTTGAAATATGTCATTGTCACAAGGCAATATATGAGATTCCCTCTATCAAAGAAGGCCCTACTCAGTGGATACCAGTATCAAAACTAAACTTGTGCTCTTTTTTTTTTTTTTTTCTTTGTCTGAAGGAGGGAAAAAAATAGAAAAATAAGCTTTCTCCACTGTTTTTCAACTTGTCTAACAATTATTTGATGCAGGTCCTGCGGAAAATATGCCGGTATTTAGTTTTGTCATCGCATGATCCTATGCAGTCAAGCCTTCTTAATTCCACATTGGAGGATAAAGATCCAATAGTAAATTCCTAATTTTAGGTATGTCTATCCAATTAAACTAAAACCAACAGTAATGACCAAAAAAAAAAAAAACCAGAGAGCGTAGTTTTGTTCTATTAACACTATTGGATGCTTGCCCTTTTGTTCTGTCATAGGTTGCTCTTGAAATAGCTTGTTACAATGGAGGTTATTCAGTGGATGACTTTATGGAATACATTCAAGGATTAATTTGAGAATGAAAAGAACATGCTTGGTGGTTCTTTAGGTAACAGAGCAGCTGAAGATTTGAGACAGAGAATAATAGAACATGTAATCTTTCACTCATGTTCAATTATATATTTCAATTATATGCTGCAATGGTTCATCTACAAGACATTATTGTTTCTTGCAGAATATCCTTGTTGTCTCAAAGTATTACTGAAGGATTTCCTTGGCGAGACTTGCTAAGCTGCTTTGTCTCATTGTTCAGGTATGCCAATACTTAATTGTGGTTTAGTCATCATCAAATGTTTGTAATGTAATCATATAAATTTTTGCCCTATGGTTAATTTTTTTTTTTTTTTTATGAGAATACTTCATTTTGGATGTTTTTCTAGATTCTAACTTTTCTTATTTTATTTGTAGGTGACTTCCAAAAACAATCAAGCACGAGGCTGATGCTTCAAAACCATATATATTCCTTCATGTTTTAGAATTTTTTTTGGATTCCTTCATTGATTTTCCTTTTAATTTTTGTTCAATTACTTACTGGTTTTCAATGGATAGATGTTTAAAACTTGTCTCAATTAATGTTTTGAATGGAATGATTGTAAAGTTTGGGATTGAGCAGGAAAATATGATGAATTTTAATGTTATATTTAGGTTAGGTTGAATGAATTTTGTTCAATATTGGATTGAATGTTTATAAACAAAAATTGATTGTTCAAAAAAAAAAAAAAAAGAGATTCGGCGACTAACTAATTAGTCGTTGATTGTTTAATGTCTTTTGGCGACAAAATATTTGGTTGAGAAAAGTTTTGGCGACTCAATAATTGGTCGCCAAATTCTACACTTTTGCGACTGAAGTCATTGGTCGGCAATTCCTTACCTTTTGGCAACTAAATTATTAGTTGGCGATTCCTCAACTTTTGGCGACGAAAATAGTTGGTCGCCGATTTTTTGCTTTTGGCGACAAACATATTTTGTTGGGAAAATATCACTTTTCGTGACCAAAGTGTTTTAGCGACTAAATGAATTAGTCGTGGTAATGATATATTTAGCAACCAAAAATTTAGTCGGCAAATCTAACTTTTTCCCGACTAACAAAAGTTTTGGTCGCCAATTACTTTTGCCGACCCTTAATTGGTGACCAAAGTGGTGACCAAAAAAATTGGTTGCGAATGACTTTTGCCGACTAAAAATGGACTTTTGCCGACCAAATTTTTAGTCGGCAAAAGTGTAATTTTTTTGTAGTGAATATTGTCGACCAATCTTTTGGTCGTGGAATGTGACAATTTGCAACCAAATTAGTTGGTCGTGGAAATGGGCGACAACTGCCGACCAAACTATTTGGTCGTTGAATGTGCGAATTGGCGACTAACATGTTTGTTCGGGAAAATATGAATTTTCGCGACTAAAGTGTTTTAGCTACTAAATGGATTAGTCGCAGTAATTATATATTTAGCGACCAAAAATTTAGTCGGCAAATATAACTTTTTCGCAACTAAAATTTTTTTTAGTCGCTAATTACTTTCCGCGACCCTCAATTGGCGACCAAAAAAATTAGTCGTGGATAACTTTTGCCGACTAAAAATGGACTTTTGCCGACCAAATTTTTAGTCGGCAAAAGTGTGAATTCTTGTAGTGATAGAGCGAGAGCTGTGTAAAAAAATTATGTCTAACTTTATAATCAAATTATGTGCATATAAAAATTTCTTTTGAACTGGACTCTTCTTTTATGCTAAACTTTTTCTTAGGGTAGAATTCAAATGCAATAGCTCATAATATATTAGTCGAAGAACTAGATACAAGTTCATAATATATTTGAAACCAACTGACATGTCAAAGGTTTTGTTTGGTGTTGTTTATTGTAAATTTGATTATAACAACCCCGCCACATATTATACTTTTAATTCTTTAATTTTACATGTATTTATGTGCTTAGTGTGAATTTAAATACTAATTATGTGTTTAATGTGATTTTTGGATTGACATTTGTTAATTGTAGGAATATCTGTTGTGATTTCTGTTATAACATGAAATTGAAGGCCGTGATGGCATCAAAAACTGAAATTGGTTAGTTTATTGTGAATGTCATAATTTCTAGAGCCTAATGCAAAGTTTGATAAAAATTTGATTCAGTTTAAAAGTAATTACATTAACTCAATTTAATTAAGTTTGTTTGGTTAGACTTAAGCTCTAATTAATTAGTTTAATCCTTGATTAGTGAATTAAGCCAACTTAGCCTATATATATATATATATATGTTAATTGGTGCGATAACTCGTAATTTTGGAACTCAAAAATCTGAGAGAGAGCTTTAGAGAGAGAGAACTTCAATTTAGAGAGAGAGAGAAGGCTTGATCTTGGAGATTTGGCTTGAAGGTTGGAGAATTGAGTTGAATAACTCAAGAAATTACTAGTACAAGCTCAATTGAAGACCATCGGTAAGCTTCTAAACCTTAATTTGTGAGATTAAGCTATCAAGTACATGAATTCAAGAGATTATTTATGAGAAATGAGCTTAAGATGAAGAATTTAAAGTCAATTCATACATGCATGCATAATTTTGTTGAATTCCATCGTTTTGAGCATGATTTTTGTCATCAATGTTTAAATTAAGGATAATACCTTACATGCATTCATGAATTATGAAGTTTTGAAGCTTAATTCCATGTTTTTAGAGTTTTGGAAAAAAACTTGAAGTCATTTGGGTCATGCATGATGAATTCATGAGGTTTTGAGCATAAGGTTTGAAGTGAATTTTGAATTCATATTTTTGAAAGTATTTGTGTTTTAGAACATGTCATGAAAAGGTTTTTGGCATTAAATGTAACGCCCCAAAAATGATAACGCCTTTAAAATACATCAATCAACTCCCATTATCAGAAAAGAGTATTTCATCAATCTTTGTATTACATAGTTCATGAGATTTAAACAAAATAATCCTACATGCGTGTCATGACCCGAACCCGCCCCTATAGATTAAGGTCACAACCGGCTAGTAATCAAGGAATTACCTACGACCTTCAACTAGACAAAAGATATTTCATCAGAGTCAAGGGGCCAAACGGAAGCAAACTTAAACTTTTGTCCATGGAGCTATGCTTACGTGGCACATCAAACGTATCAAACAAATGTATTCATTAATAACTCACATCAAAAGGAAAATAACTTAAAGTTTTATACACACAGGATCATTCAAGTCTTAGTCAGCCAAGCCAAACTTATATACAAGGGTGATTCAACGTTTTCACCAACATTTCAAGATTGTAACACAACGAAAGAACAAAAGGGCAAAAACCAGTCTCGTGCGTGAGACGCTAAGGCTGACTCCTCAAAACTTGACTTTTCTCATACTTCACCGAGGCTGGGTTTAGACATCTCTTTGCTCACCTATATACACATGAATGAGTGTGAGCGAAAGCCCAGTAAATAATATCAAATAAAGAAGGTACACGAATGCGATTCACATATATCAAACGGCTTTGGGCCCATTTAGAATTCTATTTAGTGCATTGTTTAGTACGTTAGGCGATTCAAGCCCGAACATATTAAACGGCCTCTGGCCCACTTCATTTCTTAACAAACAACCTTAAGCCCAAATCATTAATGTCCGACAGCCTTTGGCCCAATCATTTATGTCAAACGGTGTTCGACGGCCTTTGGCCCAATCATTCATGTCAAACGGCATTCGGCCTAATCATTCATATCAAACGGCCTCCGGCCCAATCATTCATATCAAACGGCCTTTGGTCCAGTCAATTGTATCCAACGGCCTTTGGCCCAATCAATTGTATCCAACAGCCTTTGGCCCAATCATTTGGCATGACAAATATTCGTCCACAATTCAATTTAACAAACTTATAAGGCTTATATGGAAATAAGCAATTGGACAAATAACATACTTCAAATATCTTTACTAAGATATTACTCACAGTGTTCTGCTGATGGATTTGCCCTCGTGCTTGACCCTACACATTTCATAAACATAATGGGTCACAAACAATTCAATCTGTTCTTAATTCATACATCTCTCTTAGGCTTCTTTCTTATCCTTTTAACTCATTCACACTGCTTGATGTATGCCTAAGAGTGCTTAGAAATGAAGGAGAACAAAAAAATGAAACACAAAACATATTTTCAAAATTTCAGAAACAGGGCTTCCCGCTCGAGCGTGGGTTTGGACGCTCGAGGGGACCCCCTTAGGTCTGCAAAAATACTGGTTGCCTCATTTTTACGCTCGAGCGTGACTTCGGACGCTCAAGCTGAGAGTTCAAAATATGTGACTGACGCTCGAACGTAAATATCCCCGCTCGAGCAGACACACTAGTGTCTGCAAAAGTTCTGGGAGCTAACATTTCACACTCGAGCGGACATGCCAAATTTTGGGTTCTCCAGCAACCATTTTAAGCTTCAAACTTGCATTCAAACTAATGTAACTTGCATATTATGACCCATAGCTCACATATACATTTACTAACATGACACAACACCAGATTTATCACATTATGAAGCCCAAATCTCATGAATTAATTACATGCATGCCCTAAACTACACCAAACTTATTTTGAACATAACAAATTCATGTATTCAAAACTCATACTCCTATGAATTGTACATGCATGTGAGATATAGCTCCCGTTCTCAATTTACATGATGTAGAGATGACCAAAAGCATGAACTTCAATCAAAATTCAACATGGATCATGTATTTCAAGCTCAAACATACAAATTCATGGCAATTTCTTACATGCATGTGTATATTGACTTCCAATTCATCAAAACCAACTCAATTTATGTTCTTGATCACCTTATGACTTGGATTCACAATATTACAAACTTAAGCTCATAAATCTTTGCTCAATTACTCACCTAGGAGCTTCGATCGTCACAACTATGGCCAATTCTTAAGCTAATCCCATTAGTTTCTTGAATTCTCTTGCAATTCTTTAATGTTGACCCCTCTCTCTCTCTCTCTAAATTCGATTCTCTCTCTCACTCTAGAGAGCAAGATTAGATTTTGAGCTCAAAACCAAATGAATAAGAGTGTATATTGGCCCTTTTTATAGTCTCTCACTTAATCAAATTGATTAAGATTAATAATGGTACTTAATTCAATCAATTTACTCGAATTATTTCAATCCGAATCGATTTCTAATTAGATTTCACCATAGGCTCTAAAAATTACACTAATCACAATGGTGTAATCAATTTCGATTTCTATGGCCGATAGGGTCTTCAATTTAAATTCTAAAGCAGAAAATCAAACAGATTTTCCTACGGTAAACAGATAGAAATTCAAAACTACATATATATACATATAAATGGCACACAAAATCATATTAAACACATAATCACATTCATAACTAAGATTAATTATCATAATACGGAACAGGGTTATCACAATACGGGTATATATTCAATGATTCCTAATACATGAATCTATAACATGTAGGATGCTCAATTCAAAAATAAATTATTAAATGCCCTCAAGGGCTTACAGATTCCGAGGCTTAAGCCCGGTTACAAAAAAGGTGGTTTCTCGAACCCATACACAATTAGCCCTTGGCTTGCAAAAATACAATCACAACAAAAGATAATGCTTTGTGCTCTCATTACATATTTCCATGCCCTAGTTTGGCGGGTTCACCACGTCTTTTCCTACACCAAAATCCCATAGGGGTGAGCATAAAGCCCAGTAGAGAATTCTTAACAAAGTATATACATTTATGCAAGATTTCCAATAATGAAATGCACATGCCATGTTACTCCTTTTTAAAAGAAGATCACATTTAAATCTTTTGAAAACCATCATGCTCGATGTTAACTTGAAATCTCAACGATTCAGAAAATTACAATTTAATTCAATGGGGTAGTAAATACGACTCAGGTAATCCCTAGGTTGGTGTCTGCAAGTAGGCATAACTAGCACTATCAAAACCCCACTTTACCAGTTGCTAATCAGAAGGAAAGTGGTACCTCCTCCGCTCGTGTTTTCGGTTTTTCATCCCAGACACTCAAGCCAACTTAATCAATTTCATCTACACCTCCTATCCGGACTTACCAACGTATTTACCCCAAAACATTTCAATAAATTCATTTCACAACATTTCTTTCTCAATGTAAATGTTTTCAAATTTCAACTCAACACTTGCAACAATGCAATGTTAGAAATGCCAATACAATATATGAAAAAGCTAAATAATAATCTTGTAATAATTAATTGAATGAATATGCAATGCAATAATCGTCATCTCTACATAACATTTCTCCATCATCAAATTTCTCAATGATGATTCATCATAATCAAACTTTCCACTTCTATTTCAACATTATCTAGCCTGATTCATCATAATCAAACTTTTGAAAAATCCTATATTCTTGAGCCAAAAGTCAAAACTTTCATAATATCTTCAAGAAAACCTTAAAATCAACATCAACCTTGCAAAAAAAAACATGAATATATAACTCAAAGAAGTCTCTACCTCAATCTTGTTGAAGAGATAAGATGAAACCTAAAATCAAAGGTGTAGAACTTCGATCTCCACCGCACAAAGTGAAGTCCTTGCTTTGTTATCCAAAACTTGTGAAAGATAAAGGATCAAGACCCAAAGGATTGCAAGAAATTAAGGGCTTATGGTGTTTGGTGAGAGTTTTTAGAGAAAATGAGGAGCAAATGTGCTTTTAGAGTGAGAAGGGAGTGTTTAAAAGTGATATACACTCAGCTAAAAAGAGAGAAAAAAATAAAGTTTTCAGACTCAACCTGTCCCGCACGTGCAGCGCTTGCCCCCACACATGCGGAGCGTGCTTCCTGCACATGCGGCCCTCACCCTCGCGCGTGCGGCTCTCTCAAACCGCACCACATCCCGCACCTGTATATAATGTAGTGAGAAGCCCAGAATTTCCCTGATTTTCGCACGTGCGGCCTCACTTTCCACACGTACGACCCCTCTCTCGCACGTGTGGCCTTAGTCCTCCAACCCAGAATTTTCTCAACTCCATTCCAGACATTTCAAACCCGATCTTGCACCCTCTGGGACAAATGGAATTCAACACTGGAATAAACATGAACAAAAATGTTGCGGAAAAACTCCCAAACACAATAAACCCAAACGATTAACAAAGTCCTAAGTTAAACTGACACCCCCAACAAGACAAATCCAAAGTTAAATGAGGGAAAATGAAATGAGTAGCGCACCTGGTCATCACATTAAACTTGTGTTTTGAAGTTCAAACTTTGTTCTGGAAAACCTAGAATTCGATTGCATCGCTCCAGCGAACAAGTTATCGCTCAAGTGCACATCTCATGCATCTAGTATTTTTGTAAACATTGGCAGTTGGCTCGAGCGACCAAGTTATCACTCAAGCAACTACCTTTTTATTTTACACCTTGGCTAGAGCAACCATCAAGCCTAGATTTGGACTATCCAGTACTTTTGCGGACCATATTGTCTGCTCAAGTGACCAATGTTGCGCTCGAGCGAAGTGCCCTGTTTCAGCATCTTTTGAAAAGTCATTCTCTGTTCATAATTCCGTTCTCATTCCTTTCTGAGCATTCTTAGGCATAAATTGAGCAATCTAAATAAATTAAAGCGTTAGAAAGAAGCCTAAGAGAATTGAATAAGTTAGTGAATGTTTCAATTAAGCAATATGACCCAATATGTGTATGTGTTGTGAATTGTGTAGGACCATCCATGAGGACGTATCAATAACCAAATCATTGTGAGTAATGTCTTAATAAAGATATTTTTATGTATCTTATTTTCTAAATGATACCAATATGGTAAGTTTTTTGAACTTATGAATTTGTGTTATGAATGAGCCTTTTATCTATCTGATTCATAAAAGATCTGTAAATATGATTAACAAGCATGAAAGCATATGATGGACCTAAGGTTGTTATGTATATTTGAAATGGACCCAAAGTCATTCTATATATCCGACAAAATAGACCTAAGGTCATTCTGATTATCAGATTCTCTATACATCTAATAAGTCTACATATCTGTTTCATGTTGGCCCAATGGTCATTATACAGTTGTAATTGAATAGACCCAAGGTCGTAATGCCCGAGATCACTCCGACAAGTATGATCTGTTCTACTATGTATCTTTGTATATATTAGACCTGAGGTCATTCTGTCATAAATTGGATCCAAGGTCAATATGTTAAGATACGAAACTATTATGAGAATGATTTTGTTTAATATTAAAAATCATTCATATAACTTCTTTACTTTAATGTTATTCACTCGGCTTTCGCTCACTCTGTTATGTATATGTATATAGGTGAGCAGTGGGATGTCCAGCCCTAGTGAACCTCAGAAGGAATACCGAGTTTTTGTAGAGCCAGCCAAGGATGCCTTACGCATGAGGCTTTTGTTTTAATCTTTTATTTTCTTTTATCTCCTTTTGTTGGTCATGGTTGGCCATGTCTGCGTATAAGTTCTAGTTTGTGTATGACTATGATATGTATATGATCTTGGACATATGATATCTTTTCATGTATATATGGGTATGGGTTATTAATATATATATATATATAAGATGTTTTTGTTCATGCTAATTATACACTAGCTCATTGGACAATATTAAATATGATTTGATTTTTGTCTAAGGTCGTAGGTAATCTCATGATTACTAGCTGGTTATGATCTAAACCTCTAGAGGCGGGTTCGGGTACTGACATTGATGGTGTACCTAATCAAGAACAAGAGAGAGAGAGAGAGAGGGAGAGAGAGAGAGAGAGAGAGAGAATTTAGAGAGTATAGTGATTCCGGCTTTGACCCATCACTTAATGTGTTCCGGACTCGGTTGGTATGGTTCTAAATGGTTATTCATATCTTGTTTCCCTTGTCTTCCCCTTATCTTAGTTATCGGGTTGTAGTTGTGCGTTTGGAACAGGTTGGTTACTTTTTTTCCAAACCTTTGTTGCCTAGATTTTGGCTCTTTCGCTCAAGCAGGCTTCACAAATTTTGCTTCTCCGCTCTAGCGGCCATTCTTGCACTCGAATGGGATTTGTCAACTCTCAGTATTTTTACAGATCTGTAAATTTTGGGAAAGTGCATTGGATGCTCGAGTGGGGTCCTTTGTCTGCAAAACTTCTAGAAGTACGTATCCTACGCTCGAGCGAAACATTGTGTCTGACACCCGAGCGTTGCTTTCCACGCTTAAACGGACTGCATGTATAATAGTTCGTGAAGATGAGATTTTGAATCACTTTTTCATATCTCTCTCTCTCTCTCTAAAACCTCCCAAAAAGATAGATCTTTAGTTTCTTTCTCTAAAACTCACTTTCTCTCTTCGATTTCATCTAGATCCATTAGGATTTCCACCCAAGTGCCTTTGAGGAAAAGGTAGAGCGTCTCAAGATCTTCATTTTGATTTGAATAGAGGTGCGCTTCGGTGTTCTTGGAGTTTCACTCTTGCTTGGCTCATTTTCTCTCTTTGAGGTAAGGATATTGTAATACCCCTGTTCCGTAGTATGCCAATTGGTCCTTAAATTGAGTATGATTACGTGTTTACTATGATTTTATGTGCCATTATGTGAATATATGTGATTTTGAAATTTTATCTGTTCACCGTAGGAATATCTGTTTGAATAATCAGCTTTGGAAATATAATTGAGGGCCTTATCGGCCACAGAACCCGAAATTGATTACGCCATTGTGATTGGCATAATTTTTAGAGCCTACGGTGAAATTTAATTGAAAAATTGATTCGGGCCAGATTAAATTGAATTATTTAATGGCATTGTGCTCAAATTGTTTAATATCTTAAATGTGGCTAGTGGGGCTTCTTGTATTTGAGCACTACACTCCTCATTCTCTCACATACCTTCATTTTTGGCTGAACAAACTCTAAGAAAGGGAGGAGGTCGGCTGTTAGAGAGAGAGTGAGGGAGAAAGTTGTGTAATTTTGGCCCAAGGTTATGAATTTGAAGTCCAACTCAAGAACTGACCATAGATTGAGCTTCTAGGTAAGTGATTGTTTATGAATTCATGAGTTCGAACTTGTGATTTTGTGAATTAAAGGTTAATTGGTGATCAAGAACAAGAGTTGTACTCTACTTGATGAATTTGAAGTTAAAATGCACATGCATGTATAGGATCACCATGTTTTTGCATAATCAAGCATGTATTGGGATGAATATGGAAATATGAGTGTTAAATCCTACATGCAAGCATGTTTTTGTTGTGTTCCATGAGAATGAACACCATTTGCATTGATGGAGTTAAGAATTGACATGCATGCACAAATTGAGAAGATATAAGCTTGAATGCATGAATTTGTTATGTTAATGATTGAGTTTGACACATTTTGGGACATGCATGTAGATAAATTATGAAATTGAGCTTCAATATGTTGTAATCCTATGTTTGTACCATGATAGTATATAATTTTGTGAAGTTTGGACCGAAATCATGCATTTAGAGCCTTTGAATGTCAAGATGAAGCTCAAGAACTCAATCTGGAAAACCCAGATTTTCGATGTCCGCTCGAGCGGGTGAAGTTACGCTCGAGCGGAGAAATCGAGCTCCCAGCATTTCCTGCAGACATGGTTTCTGCTCGAGCGGGAAAGTTGACACTCGAGCGTGGGAGCTATTTTGACGGGCCTTCCGCTCGAGCGACCTATTTAACGCTCGAGCGTAATTTTCAGGCAACCAGTACTTTTGCAGGCCGATAGTGTCCGCTCGAGCGGGGAAGTCTACGCTCGAACGGGGACCCTGTTTTCTGAAATTTTGTTCATGCGTTCTGTGTTTCGTTTTCCATTCTCTTTCACTTATAAGCACTCTTAGGCATATGTTAAGCATTGTAAATGAGTTGATAAGATAAGAATAAAGCCTAAAGAGGAATATGTGAATTAAGGAACGGATTGAACTGTTAATGACCCTTTTGTGTTCATGAAACGTGTAGGGTCAAGCTCCAGGGCAAATCAACAAGCCGATCACTGTGAGTAATATCAACATTCGAAAGCTTGTCAATGTCTAATTGTTTATTCCCTTATAAACCTTATGAGTTGTTAATTGGGATTGTGGCTAAAAGCCGTTTTGATATGAATGAATAGGCTAAAAGCCGTTTTAATATGAATGAATAGGCGAAAAGCCGTTTTGATATGAATGAATAGGCTAAAAGCCGTTTTGATATGAATGAATAGGTGAAAAGCCGCTTTGATATGAATGAATAGGCTAAAAGCCGTTTTGATGTAAATGAATGGACCAAAGGTCGTTTTGATAAGGATGAATGGACCAAAGGTCGTTTTGATGTAAATGAATGGACCAAAGGTCGTTTGATAAGAATGAATGGACCAAAGGTCGTTTTGATGTAAATGAATGGACCAAGGGTCGTTTTGATAAGAATGAATGGACCAAAGGTCGTTTTGATATAAATGAATGGACCAAAGGTCGTTTTAACATGAATGAGTGGGCCGAAGGCCGTTTTGACATGAAAGAGTGGGCCAAAGGCCGTTTTGACATGAATGAATGGGCCGAAGGCCGTTTCGATATAAGTGAATGGGCCGAAGGCCGTTTTGCCATGAATGGAAACCCGAATGGGCCAAAGGCCAGAATGTTTAGAGTTACTTGATTTGCATTTCGTATAGTCATATATCTTTGTTAAAAAGAAGTATAAATTGGGCCCAAGGCCGTTTGGAGCATGTTGTTCTACAAATTGTTATGTAACTGTCATGTTTGATATTATTCACTGGGCTATCGCTCACGCTCATTCATGTGTTTGTAGGTGAGCCAAGGGAAGTCCAAACCCAGCCCCAGTGAAGTCTGCTAGGAAAATCCAAGTTTTGAGGAAGTCAGCCTTGTGTCTCACTCTTGAGACCTACCTTGCCTTTTTGCTATGTACTTATGTTTTGTCTTGTTGGCAAGGGCCTAGTGTATATCTGTAAATAGTCTGTTATAGGATGGCTCATTTTGAATGATCCTGTCTGTAATGAATTTTGTGAAACTGTACCTTTGATGTGGGTTATTAACGTATCTGAATATGGTTTGTTTGATGTGCATATAAGCACGGCTCTATGGACAAAGTTTTTAATTATTGCTTCCGTTTGGCCCCTTTACTCTGACAAATCATCATGTTTTGTTTTGAAGCTGTAGGTGATCTCAGGATTACTGGCCGGTTATGTCCTTAACCCATAGGGGCGGGTTCGGGTCATGATAGAGTGGTATCAGAGCACGAGTTAACAACTCACACACTTGTCCAAAAAGAGCAATAAGCGTCTAGATAAGATCTAGGATGCATTCATGTGATAAGTACGAGTTTGGAAGCATTGATTATATGTTTAAATGTTTTGTTATAAATAATTATATGTGTAAGTTGTGAACTACTTGCATTGCAAATTATCTGGAAATATGTGCTCCTTAGTGTATACGTGCTTGTGTACCTTTTGTATGAAATATAATGCAAGTTTAATCAGATGGTGAGGACCAGAGGTGATGAGTTAGAGGAATCCTCTACTGCCAGACTGGACAGAATGGAAAGACTGATCCAAAAAATGGCAGAAGCCTTGAGACAGCAACAGGAGTGGCAGCAACCACACCCGCCACCTCCACCTCCGGCACCACCTGTGCCAGATAATCAAAATGATGATCGGATAATCGCTCTCACCAAGGAATTCAAGAAAATGAAACCACCACAGTTCCATGGCTGACTGGATCCTTTGAAAGCTGAGGCTTGGGTTCTTGGGATCGAAAAACTGTTTGAGGTGTTTCCGTGCTCAGATACACAGAAAGTGCTTCTAGCCACCTTTATGCTAGAAGATGAAGCGAGAAGATGGTGGATGTTGATGAGGGAAAACCACAAAGATGTTGATTGGGCGAAGTTCTTGGAAATCTTCTACGACAAGTACTTCCCGCAGTGTGTCCGGGATAGGAAAGTGGCAGAGTTCATGGAACTCAAACAAGACAGCATGACTGTAGCTGAGTATGAGGCCAAATTTACTGAGTTGGCCAGGTTTGCACCACACGTAATTGACACTGATTATAAGAAGGCAAGGCATTTTGAAGGTGGGCTCCGAAGTGACATCCTAGAGCGAGTGAATGTCCTGAAGTTGGAAACCTACATTGGGGTGCTTGACCGGGCCATCATATCAAGAGGCTAACATAGCTAGACAAGCTAAGCCAACAACAACATGGAAAGGCAACAAAAGACAAGGCTTCTTTTCAAAGAAGAAATTTCTGAAAAAGCAAAACACGGGCTCCTCAACTACTTCAAGTTCTTCCCGAGACACAGCTCCCATGTGCAACACTTATGGCAAAAGGCACCGTGGAGTCTGTTACCGTGCATCGGGAGCCTGTTTTAAGTGTGGGAAACAGAGGCATATAGCCCGAGATTGTAATCAGAATAGTGGAAAGATAGCTGCTAGCTCCACTGCATCGATCCCAAAGCCGGGAAACACTTTGAGATCTGCTACTACTGGGGATACAGTGCGACAAGGGAGAGTTTTTGCACTCGTTCCGGGCGATACGCGGAACGCCAATGCCGTTGTCTCAGGTACTATCTCAATATGTAATCAGGATGCTTTTGTGTTAATTGATTCTGGATCGACGCACTCATTTGTGACATATGCATTTGCATCTAGACTGAAAAGACCCCTAGAACTGTTGCCATATTTGTTATGTGTGTCTGCTCCGTCGGGGGAATCTGTGTTATGTGACTATATATATCGGTTTTGTGACATGCATATTGAGGATGCTACCCTATATGTAGATTTGTTGCCCTTAAACTTTAGACACTTCGATGTAATTTTGGGCATGGATTGGTTGACCAAATATTGTGCCACTATAGATTGTGTGACAAAGAGGGTTGTGTTTAAACCCCCAGAACAAAAAGAGATTGTGTTTGTGGGAAATGGGGTAATGAAAGCATGTATATTGATCAGGAAAGGGTGCCAGGGTTATTTGTGTTATGTATTGACTGAACAATTCGTGAATATTGAATTGAATGATATTCTCATTGTTAGAGAGTTCCCAGATGTGTTTCCAAATGAATTACCAGGGGAATTGGTAGACAGGGAGATAGAGTTTACTATTGAGACCGTGCCGGGCACCCAGCCTATTTCTAAAACTCCCTACAGAATGGCTACCGCTGAAATGAAAGAATTGAAGGAACAGTTGCAAGACCTTCTTGATAAAGGGTTTATCCGGCCTAGCACTTCGCCTTGGGGTGCACCAGTGTTATTTGTAAAGAAGAAGGATGGTACTTTGCGCCTGTGTATTGATTACCGGGAACTGAATAAGGTAACGATAAAGAAAAAATATCCTTTACCCCGTATTGATGACTTATTTGACCAGTTGCAGGGATCATAGGTGTTTTCTAAGATCGATTTGAGATCCGGGTATCATCAGCTGAAGGTTAAAGCAGAGGATGTTGAGAAAACCACATTCAGAACGAGGTATGGTCATTTTGAGTTTCTTGTTATGCCATTTGGAGTGACTAATGCTCCGGCAGCATTTATGGACTTAATGAATAGAATTTTTAAAACCTACCTTGATGAGTTTGTTGTTGTCTTCATCGATGATATTTTGATATACTCTAAAGATAGACTTGAACAGGAACATCATTTGAGGACTGTTTTACAAATACTTCGGGAAAGGAAACTATTTGCTAAGTTAAAGAAATGTGAGTTTTGGTTGGATGAGGTTATTTTCTTAGGGCACGTGATCAACAAGGAAAGAATCTCAGTGGACCCGCAGAAAATAGAAGCAATTGTGAATTGGCCGACACCAACTAATGTGACAGAAGTTCGCAGTTTCATGGGCTTAGTTGGGTACTACAGAAGGTTTGTAAAAGACTTTTCGAAATTAGCTGTGCCTCTTACCCAATTGACACGTAAGGGACAACCATTTGAGTGGAATAGTGAAAGAGAATCAGCCTTTCATGAATTAAAGACAAGATTGACCACTGCACCAATTTTGACACTACCTTCAGGTACGGAAAATTTTGTGATTTTCAGTGATGCATCTTATAAGGGTTTGGGTTGTGTGTTAATGCAGAACGGAAAGGTTATTGCTTACGCCTCCCGACAGTTGAGGCCACATGAGAAGAATTATCCAACACATGACTTGGAACTGGCCGCAGTTGTTTTTGCTTTGAAAATCTGGCGGCATTATTTGTATGGGGCAAAGTGTGAAGTCTACACAGATCATAAAAGCCTAAAATACTTCTTCACGCAGAAAGAGTTGAATATGCGTCAGAGAAGATGGCTAGAATTGATAAAAGATTACGACCTAGAAATTCAGTATCACCTCGGGAAAACTAATACAGTGGCTGATGCCTTGAGCAGAAAATCAACAGGGAGTATGGCTTGTTTGCTTACTGAACAAAGGGAGATTTTGCACGACTTTGAAAAGTCTGAAATTGAAGTGGTGGTATGTGAACAGGGCGGATTGATAGCCGCTATTACAGCCGAACCGGCAATTGTTGATGAGATCAAGCAAAAACAGAAAGAAGATGAGTCCCTCAGAAAGGTAATTGATGAATTTGAAGTAAGCCCAAAAGCAGAGTACAGTGTCGAGAATGGAATGTTGAAATTTTGAAACCGAATATGTGTCCCAGACGTTCCGGAGCTGAGGAAGAGGGTTTTAGATGAAGCCCACAGATCTGTATTTGCCATGCATCCGGGTAATAATAAAATGTATCGGGATTTGAAACAAACCTATTGGTGGCCCAAAATGAAGAAAGAGATTGCAGAATATGTGTCCAAGTGCCTCCAGTGTTAGCAAGTTAAGGCTGAACATCAGAAACCAGGCGGTCTACTTCAACCTCTCCCTATTCCTGAATGGAAGTGGGAACACGTGACTATGGATTTCGTTGTTGGCCTACCTCGGACTTTCCGAGGTATGGACTCTGTTTGGGTTGTAGTCGACAGACTGACCAAATCTGCACATTTTTTGCCTGTCAAAACTACATTTACTGCCTATAGATTGGCTACTATTTATGTTGATCAAATTGTCCGGTTACACGGAGTTCCGGTGTCCATTGTGTTAGATAGGGATCCGAAATTTGTATCTAGATTGTGGAAAAGTTTGCAGGAAGCTATGGGAACAGAACTAAGGTTCAGTACTGCATTCCACCCACAGACAGATGGCCAGTCGGAACGAACGATACGAACTTTGGAAGATATGCTTCGCATGTGTGCTTTGGATTTTCAGGGGAGTTGGGAAGACTATTTGCCACTTGCAGAGTTTGCTTATAATAACAGCTTCCACTC
This sequence comes from Camellia sinensis, assembly GCF_055761805.1. Classification (NCBI taxonomy): domain Eukaryota; kingdom Viridiplantae; phylum Streptophyta; class Magnoliopsida; order Ericales; family Theaceae; genus Camellia; species Camellia sinensis. Next base: position 72,003,241 of record NC_138970.1, on the reverse strand, counting down.
CAGCATCGGTATGGCACCATACGAGGCTTTGTATGGTAGGAGGTGTAGATCACCTATTTGTTGGACAGAGGTCGGAGACAGAACTTTGCTTGGGCCTGAAATTGTACAAGACACCTCTGAAAAGATCAAAACTATTCGGCAAAGGCTCAAAACAGCCCAAGACCGACAGAAGAATTATGCAGACGTTCGGAGAAGACCTCTTGAGTATGAGGTCGGCGACCACGTGTTCATCCGTGTCTCTCCAATGAAAGGCCAAGTCAGGTTTGGGAAAAAGGGCAAGTTGTCGCCCCGCTACATTGGGCCGTTCCAGATTTTGGAAAGGCTTGGTCCAGTTGCCTACAGGGTTGCTTTGCCACCGGGATTTGAGCAAATCCACAATGTGTTTCATGTGTCAATGTTGAGGGGTTACCTCCGAGACCCGTTGCATGTGATTGATTATCACCGGGTTGCTATTGATGAAAATATGGAATATGCTGAATGGCCGGAAAGAGTTGTTGACCGACAAGTGAAAGAATTGAGAAACAAATCCATTCCAATGATGAAAGTGGAATGGAAGGAACACTATGGGACAGATGCTACATGGGAAAAAGAGGAGGAAATGCGTCTACGCTATCCACACTTGTTTCGCGACGAAGGTAAATTAAGTTTGGAGGACCAAACTTCCTAAATGGGGGAAGACTGTAATACCCCTGTTCCGTAGTATGCCAATTGGTCCTTAAATTGAGTATGATTACGTGTTTACTATGATTTTAGGTGCCATTATGTGAATATATGTGATTTTGAAATTTTATCTGTTCACCGTAGGAATATCTGTTTGAATAATCAGCTTTGGAAATATAATTGAGGGCCTTATCGGCCACAGAACCCGAAATTGATTACGCCATTGTGATTGGCATAATTTTTAGAGCCTACGGTGAAATTTAATCGAAAAATTGATTCGGGCCAGATTAAATTGAATTATTTAATGGCATTGTGCTCAAATTGTTTAATATCTTAAATGTGGCTAGTGGGGCTTCTTGTATTTGAGCACTACACTCCTCATTCTCTCACATACCTTCATTTTTGGCTGAACAAACTCTAAGAAAGGGAGGAGGTCGGCTGTTAGAGAGAGAGTGAGGGAGAAAGTTGTGTAATTTTGGCCCAAGGTTATGAATTTGAAGTCCAACTCAAGAACTGACCATAGATTGAGCTTCTAGGTAAGTGATTGTTTATGAATTCATGAGTTCGAACTTGTGATTTTGTGAATTAAAGGTTAATTGGTGATCAAGAACAAGAGTTGTACTCTACTTGATGAATTTGAAGTTAAAATGCACATGCATGTATAGGATCACCATGTTTTTGCATAATCAAGCATGTATTGGGATGAATATGGAAATATGAGTGTTAAATCCTACATGCAAGCATGTTTTTGTTGTGTTCCATGAGAATGAACACCATTTGCATTGATGGAGTTAAGAATTGACATGCATGCACAAATTGAGAAGATATAAGCTTGAATGCATGAATTTGTTATGTTAATGATTGAGTTTGACACATTTTGGGACATGCATGTAGATAAATTATGAAATTGAGCTTCAATATGTTGTAATCCTATGTTTGTACCATGATAGTATATAATTTTGTGAAGTTTGGACCGAAATCATGCATTTAGAGCCTTTGAATGTCAAGATGAAGCTCAAGAACTCAATCTGGAAAACCCAGATTTTCGATGTCCGCTCGAGCGGGTGAAGTTACGCTCGAGCGGAGAAATCGAGCTCCCAGCATTTCCTGCAGACATGGTTTCCGCTCGAGCGGGAAAGTTGACGCTCGAGCGTGGGAGCTATTTTGACGGGCCTTCCGCTCGAGCGACCTATTTAACGCTCGAGCGTAATTTTCAGGCAACCAGTACTTTTGCAGGCCGATAGTGTCCGCTCGAGCGGGGAAGTCTACGCTCGAGCGGAGACCCTGTTTTCTGAAATTTTGTTCATGCGTTCTGTGTTTCGTTTTCCATTCTCTTTCACTTATAAGCACTCTTAGGCATATGTTAAGCATTGTAAATGAGTTGATAAGATAAGAATAAAGCCTAAAGAGGAATATGTGAATTAAGGAACGGATTGAACTGTTAATGACCCTTTTGTGTTCATGAAACGTGTAGGGTCAAGCTCCAGGGCAAATCAACAAGCCGATCACTGTGAGTAATATCAACATTCGAAAGCTTGTCAATGTCTAATTGTTTATTCCCTTATAAACCTTATGAGTTGTTAATTGGGATTGTGGCTAAAAGCCGTTTTGATATGAATGAATAGGCTAAAAGCCGTTTTAATATGAATGAATAGGTGAAAAGCCGTTTTGATATGAATGAATAGGCTAAAAGCCGTTTTGATATGAATGAATAGGCTCAAAGCCGCTTTGATATGAATGAATAGGCTAAAAGCCGTTTTGATGTAAATGAATGGACCAAAGGTCGTTTGATAAGAATGAATGGACCAAAGGTCGTTTTGATGTAAATGAATGGACCAAGGGTCGTTTTGATAAGAATGAATGGACCAAAGGTCGTTTTGATATAAATGAATGGACCAAAGGTCGTTTTAACATGAATGAGTGGGCCGAAGGCCGTTTTGACATGAAAGAGTGGGCCAAAGGCCGTTTTGACATGAATGAATGGGCCGAAGGCCGTTTCGATATAAGTGAATGGGCCGAAGGCCGTTTTGCCATGAATGGAAACCCGAATGGGCCAAAGGCCAGAATGTTTAGAGTTACTTGATTTGCATTTCGTATAGTCATATATCTTTGTTAAATAGAAGTATAAATTGGGCCCAAGGCCGTTTGGAGCATGTTGTTCTACAAATTGTTATGTAACTGTCATGTTTGATATTATTCACTGGGCTATCGCTCACGCTCATTCATGTGTTTGTAGGTGAGCCAAGGGAAGTCCAAACCCAGCCCCAGTGAAGTCTGCTAGGAAAATCCGAGTTTTGAGGAAGTCAGCCTTGTGTCTCACTCTTGAGACCTACCTTGCCTTTTTGCTATGTACTTATGTTTTGTCTTGTTGGCAAGGGCCTAGTGTATATCTATAAATAGTCTGTTATAGGATGGCTCGTTTTGAATGATCCTGTCTGTAATGAATTTTGTGAGACTGTACCTTTGATGTGGGTTATTAACGTATCTGAATATGGTTTGTTTGATGTGCATATAAGCACGGCTCTATGGACAAAGTTTTTAATTATTGCTTCCGTTTGGCCCCTTTACTCTGACAAATCATCATGTTTTGTTTTGAGGCCGTAGGTGATCTCAGGATTACTGGCCGGTTATGTCCTTAACCCATAGGGGCGGGTTCGGGTCATGACAGATATTCTACACTTTGTTATGATCTTTAACCTAGTTATTTGTTGTTATGTATAAATAGTGAGATTTGGGGTGTTTGGAGAAAACCTAGGGTTTGGGGTTCAAGTCTAGAAAGAGGGGTTTCTATGTGGGGTTACAAAATTGATCATGGGGTTTGGTTATGAGCGTATCTTATGTTAAAATAGTTGATTTTAACCTTTGGGTCAACATTTGGAAAATGGGGAGTTTTGCGATCCCAAACTCAAAGTTGAAAGCCATCGCGATTTGAAGACCCATTGCAAACTTGAAGTTGCTATTGTTCATCGCAATTGCGACCTAGCTCTTTGATTTGAGTTCATGTTCGCTGAAGTTCTTGAATCCTCGAGTTCACAGACTTCGAATTAAACCTAGTCTTATAATTTCAGTTTGGCCTTGTGATCTAACTTGCAAAACGAGATACGATCTGGGTTTGGTCCTTCAACTCCAATTTGTCGTTGAATCAGGTATCACAACACTTTATGAACCAACTCCTTTGGACTTTTTGTATGACTTCAATCCTATATCTTGGATTCGAAGCTGTGAGTCGACCTTGACAATCAATTGCAATTTGCAATTTAACCCTCTATGACATATTGATGTCAAGAGTAGTGAGCTCATCTTCTTTCGATGTTGTGACTGCAGATTACCATCCCCCCCCCCCCCCTCAAAAAAAAGAAAAAGAAAAACAACTCAAAGATTTTGATTTCATAGTTCAGAAATGATTCAAAATTTGACCTAGTTCTGTTTTTCAAGTTGAATGACATAACTCAATTCAATTCTGGTATGTTTGACTCAGTTTTCTTCTTAATTGGAACTATCTTGAATCAATCCTTGATGTGGCCATCTTATTCTTAATTCTTGTTCTTGAATTGGATCTTGATTATCTTATTCTTGATTCTTGTTCTTGGATTGGATCTTGATTATTTGCTGCTTCATACTGCTGTGAATTGATATTAAATTGAGTTGTCCTCAATTGTGAATTTGGGTTTGAAATTGTGCATATTCTTTGTAATCTGCATATTGGGGTTGTTTGTGGGTCATATTGGGTTGTTTGGTTATGACTAATTGGGATCAAGGTCATTGAGATGCATGGTAAAGGTTATGCTCCGACTTTGGGTGAAGAAACCAAGATGAAATTCTCAATTAGAAGAAGCAATGATGCAAATCCAAATTAATCTCATAATTAAAGAGATGAATTGAAACAAATGAGTATCAAATTGTGCCTTGGAAGCGGTGCAATGATATTTTTGGAAGTTTCAAAGAGTTTATTTGAAGCTGTATTCAAGGTTGTTTGAAGCTTTATCATTGGAACTCCTTTCTTGCCTCTTTGGAAAACTGTTTTGAGTTTAGTAGGTTGCTTGTTGTGTGCTTAATTCACATTTGTGTCCGAATGAAAGAAGGAAAGAAGGCGTGCAATGCCGAATTCCAGCTCGTAATAAGCTTTTCTCAAGTTGTGTTGCTTAGTGGATGCATTGTCCATCCTATCATTGTGTCAATGTTCCTACTCTCCTTTGGAAGATGTCATTTACTAGCCCATTGGTCTAATTCCGATAGAATGAGTACTCTTCTGCACGAGTATGCACGTTAGAGGTGAATAGGGTTTGGAAATGGGGTTCTGTCCAAGTTTTAGTGAGAAGGTATGGATACACTTATGGTTGTTGAGCTAAAGATGCAAGGATGGCATTCAATGTATTTGCTGATAGCTAAGTTGTGAGAATCATGTTTGCTCTTAAGCAAGGAAATGTAGCACCTATTCCTTATGGTTACATGAGTAGTGTTCCATTGAGTACACTTAGTTGTTACTTAAACTTAAGGACAAGGGTTTTTTTTTTTTTTTTTAAAAGAAAAAAAGAAAAAAGATGGAGAGTCTGATGTAGTAGAATAAACAAGTTAAGTATCTATTAAATAGTCTATTAGTTGTAATATATAAATAGGTGATGTAATATCAATTGTACTTAGTTGTGGATTAAAAAGAATCCAATCTCAATGTATATTTTTTTAAATCCAAAACTAATTACAATTATACTATGTTTGGGAACCTAGGAGAGAAAAAAAAAAAGAAATGATTACTTATGCTATAAGAGAAAATAAAAGAAACGAAATGATTGTGATTTCTCTTCTTTTTGTTTGGATAAGGAAGAAATAAAAGAAAAGAAATGATTGTGATTTCTCTCATTTTTGTTTGGTTAGATTTCATTAAGAAAAAAGAAAAAAAATCATTTTATGTTATATTACCAAAATAACCTTTTTATATTTTCAATCATTTTATTTCTTTTATTTTTATAGGGACAAAATTGGTATTATGAAAATAGTGGTTTCTTTTCTCTCACAATCTCTCCACTTTTGGAAAGATTGAAAATGAGACTTATAAGAGAATTGAGTTTCTCTTCATTTCTCTCCATTTCTTCACATTTCTCTCCACTTAAGTTATCCAAACAAGTAAGAGAAATACACATCTCTCCATTTCTTTTCTTTTCTCTCCAAATCACTCAATCCAAACATAGCGTTAGTATTACATCACTTATTTATAGATTACAACTAATAGACTATTTAATAGACATTTAACCTATTTATTCTACTACATCATAAAAATTGATCATTAGAAAATAAAAACTAAAAGCACCTCTCTCAACTTTGAGATAATTAGTTTTTTTTTATTATTATTATTATTTTTTTATTTAAAGTTTATCTAAGTTATTTTTTCCTAATAAGCAATAAGTATAAGATGAACCAAATAGTCTAGCATAAACTCTTATTTTTTATTTTTTATTTTTTATAAACAACTCCAATAAATTGCACCAAAAAACTTCAAGCATTGGTTGATCTATTCTATGGGCCAACAGTGATCAATTCAGAACATATCTATTTACGGGCATAACATGTTTTGTTGATTCCATTTATGAGGCTTTTGGAGGTTCCCATACTACAGAAAGCCCAGCTTTGTAAAAGAGTAGCTGAATCTGAGTCCTCAATAGGCCCATTTCAATTTCTAGTCTTTAGCTTTAGACCCTTTGCTTATGTCTATTAGTTCATAACACTGTTACCAAAATTTTACGATTCGCGATTTGATTTACAATTTTATAAAATTGATATGAATTTATGGGTGAATCTGTTTGTTATCAGAATCTTACGATTTGCGATTCGATTCAAATTTTTTGCAAAATCGATACGAATCTATGGGTGAATCTATTTTGAAAGTAAATCTCTAGTGAATCGCACTATTCACAATCGATTCACAATTCAGTTCACTTTTTACGATTCATCTTGACTATTTTTATCTCTATATTTTTAGTGAAAATGACATAATACAACTTCTAATAGCGGTTAATACCAAAATAACTAACACATATATATAATTTTTTGTTCTTTAAAGATCATGAAATTTTTAATAGAATTCAATCAGATTCAGTTAGACCTAACACATTTTTAACATTTTTTCTCATTTTTTCTCTCTTAAAAAACCATGATATATCTTCTAAAAATGTTTAAGATTAAAGTTACACTATGAATTATCTATTATTATTTTATTAAATTGAATATAATTAAATATTACATATGTGAGGTCAGTTATACATATGAAAATGTTTTCGGCTTTAAAATAAAACATTCTAAATAATTCTTTCTTATTATTTGCTCACTGTTACTTAGAAAGTATGTATGCTTATTGTCCAAATATCAATATCGTTGTTAATTATTGTTATTTTGGAAATTGATAATTTGTCTGTTTGATTATTATCTTTATTAAGAATGGTTGATAAGAAATATCTAAAAAGAAAAAAAAGTAAAAGAGTGATCTTACATAAGAATCGTTGTTAGCTTTTTACCTATTAAACTACGTAATTATCTCTCAAAATAACATTTTCATTAATTTAAGTCTAAATATTTCGTATTCATAAGATATATTTAACATCTAAATGTATATATATATACATATATTTAAGTAATTTTAAAAAAAGTGACCGAATCTTTACGATTCATGATTCGATTCGATTCGATTCGATTCGATTCGTGATTCGATACAAAGTCATTTTAATTCACAATACAAATCTCGATTTGACAATTATGGATCATAACAACACAATCGACTTAACTGCTCTATGATTGATTTTGAATTTTTAAATATTTTTTTGAATTTTGAATTTGCATTCTTTTATTTTTAGTGAACATTTTTAATATTTTAATTAGTTTTTTTTTTTTACTTTTTAAATTTACTTAATTTAGATATACTTAAAATGTACAAATTTTGTGATTTTTTTTAAATAACAAAAATAAAAAATAATATATATATAAAATTTCAATGTATTTTTGTATTTTATTGGCTTTTATTAAATATTTTTTAAATTTCTTCACAAATATTTTACTGTCTAAGTGTATCTAGATTAGGTTGATCTAAAAAAAATATATATAGATTAAAATATTAAAAACAAAAAAAAAATACGAATCAAAACTCAAAAAATTATTTTTAAAAATTTAAAACCAGACTTTCAACTTTCATGATATAGCTATTCTATCTGGTACCGTTTATAAGATTGCTTATTATATTATTTTAATTTGATAATTATGTATTTGATGCAATTTTTATTTATAATTTGTAAGGAGAAAAAATTTCATCCATTACACAACTTTTAAGACAAAATAATTTAAATAAATTAAAAAAAAACTAATTATTAAAAAGTTAGAAGGATAATAAGGCCTCGTTTGGGAACAGGCTAATTTAGTAACTTTTTGGCTATTTGGCTAAAAAGGTAGGTAAAAAAAACTTGTATGTTTGGGATGACTTTTTGGCTAATTACGAAAAGATATGCAAAAAGTAGAGAGAAAAGAGAATCTTTGATTTTTTGGTATGAGTTGTTGGCTTTTTAGCTAATTTAGTAACTTTTTTACTTTTTGGCTAAAACAGAGCCTTCCCAAACGAGGCCTAAGTAATCAATTTTGAACTCATGAAACATTGCGTCAAATACAAATGCTATGCGAAGTTTTTGTTTGTTTTGACATAAAATATTTTACACAAAAAATATTTTTCATGCCTAACTTTTTAAGTAATGCTAAAGAATCTAAAAGATTTACTAAATCTTTCGTCAAATGTCTCGCATAAATATGAGGACTCACATGAGATCTATATGGTAAGGGTCCCACAAATATTTGATAGAAAATTTGATAAATCTTTTAGAATCCCTAATATTTTCCAAACATTTTTACTTATAAAATAATTTCAGTAATCATTTTTTTTTTCCTGATATTTAGCAATGAACCTAATAAAAAATTCAACAAGAGTGAAAACAAAAAATCATTACAAGACTGACGGTGCAATAATGATAAATCGATTATTCATTACAAGCCTAATAACATCTTGCTTAAACTTCAACGCCTTGGCGAAAGTATCAGTTGTAAATTAACTTACGTAAATTAACTTACGGAAATCAAATTCGTAAGTCAATTTCCTTCAATTTGTTGAAAAATATTTTACTTAAAAAATATTTTATTTATTTTTTGGTCAATCAAATAATGAAAAATAAATAAAATATTTTATGGCGAAATAAACGGAGTCCAATTTGACAACTATTTAAGGTTATTTTTTAAAGAAAATTTTCTCATTTTTTGCCTTTTGTGTATTTTTGTAGAAAATATATATATATATATATATATATATATGTGTGGGTGAAAATCTGACCACACTGCCCGTTTAGTGATCAGCTGGAGAGCACAAGCAGAATAGATGGCTTAAGTAACCTGAAACAGAAAGAAAAAGCTCCGGCGGTGGTTCTTCCACCCGGGGGCACTCCGACGATCAAGTCAGTATATCTCTCAAAGATAATCAAGTACTAAACCGAATACTCAAAGCATAAATTACATACCTTAGACCCACGGGGGTGCCTCTCTTTTATAGTATACTCAATCCAAGTCCCACTAGAAGTATGACTTCTATGAACTCTAATTCACTGTTTTCTCTGGACTCTTTTAAGTGATAAAGATAAACTCCTTGAGAGTTTTATCCTTATCTTGGTTCAGTCCCCTTTGTGCCTTAGGACTCTTGCCCCTTATCTCGGATTCCGATATCTTCGGAGATGTCCTCGGCTTCTCCGAGATTACCTCGGCTTAACTACCAGGGCACGTGGCACCTCGGCTGACACGTCGGCGTCACCATGCCACGTGTTGGTATTCAGAAAATATATCCCCACAACTGCCCCCTAGGTTCTATTACCTCGGCATTCTGAGGTGATGGAACCTATTCCGAAATTTTGTCACTTCTTTTCTGAGTAATGGCTCAAAAACTATTTAGCCAAGATTATCTACTTTCAGCCGACGTGTTCTCTTCGGAGAACAAGGCTTCGGTCGTACTCTCCCACGTGCATGAGCTGTCATGCATATCTAACTGTTTCTTTTACGTGTTTTGTCTTTATTGGAGCGTGTCAGTGACGTGCCTGAAGCTGTCTGTTCGTTCGTCTGCGCCGTCTGACGCGTGCGTTACCCTAGGCGTAATGATTGCCCTAATTTTGCCGCCGTTTCACATTTTTGACAAAACTTTTCTTTTGCCTCTATCTTTTCTTCACTTTTTCATTCCGTCTTCTTGCTCTTTCTCTCTCTGAAAGCTCATTCTTCTTCGAATCTGCCATCGCTTCAATCTCTGTTTTGGAACTGCTCTTAATCCCTCATTCTTGCAAAGCCTTCTTTGCTGTTGCAACTGGTTTCTGGGTTTCGGCGAGCATTGCCTCGGCTTCATTTGTCCTGGTAAGACCCTTTCCTTTAATTCTTTCATTCTCTTTATGTGCCTTTGTCTGTCTGTTGCCATTACTGATCTTGTTCGAGGTCTTGGATTTATTCGTATCTTGAATTTGTGGCTATACCTTGGACTTCTATGCTTTTTTCATCATTCTCTTTACCGCTGTTCTTGATTTGTTTCTGTATCTCTATTGTTTCTGAGAACTATACCTCTATTCTTGAATCTGAAATTTCGTCTTTGTTTTCTCTTTTTTGTGTCTGCCCCAGATCTGTGCCCTCGATCTTTATCTTCATACTTCATAGATTTGGGATTTGTCTGTAGAACCCTTAATCTTTAGGGAAACCTGAAAAACGCCCATCTTCTGAAACATATTCCTCTTAGTTTAAGCCGACATAATGGGTATGTGGAGGCATAGGGTAAATACCCCAACAAAACTTGAATACTTTAGGCAAGAATTCTCTATCCCAGCCGACGTTCATCTCAAGTTGGCTGGGGATAATGATACCATCGTGCCCACAGACCATACAATGCCTTTTCCAATAGTTGCTTTTACCGAATGTGGACTTCGGCTTCCACTTGATCCCCTTTTTCGTCAAGTTCTCCATTTCTATAAGCTGAACCCCATGCAACTTACTATCAATTCCTATAGGGTAATTAACGGTATTATTGCCTTAGCTAGGCAAGAAAACCTTAGAATCACCCTTGCCGACCTTCAATATTGTTATACCATATGCCCTCTTGATCTGAAGGATAGGGGTTTTGTTTATTACCTTAAGCCGAGATCCACTCAGTACAAAATTATAGCCGACCTCCCAGACTCCAACAAGGGGGCTGGAGATGATTTTCTCATTGCTTCTGGAAATTGGGAATTTGGCCCAGATGAAGATGTCCACCTCTACCCTCTTCCTCGAACAATTACAGAGGGCAAGAGTAAGAGTCCTGAGTCAACACTTAGTTGTTTTTATTTAAGACTTTAATATTTTTTGTTTCTGACGTCTGTTTCTTTGCAGATCTCCATCAGCCACCGAAAAATTTTCGTCAATCCTTCTTCCCAGGAACAGATCTGAAAACACTTCTTGGCCTTCCAATCCATAAACGAAAAGCCCCAGTATTACTAAACTTCATCCCTACATACAAATCCACCTTACCCGACGTCCCAAGGAAAAGGAAGAAGAGTCTTTCTCCACCCACAGCCACAACCTTAACTGCTTCTACATCCCAAACAGATCAAGAGTCCACATCTGACCCAGCCGATCTTCCATCAACTTCGGCCCCCTACTTAATACCAATTCCTGAACGTAAACGTCGAAGAAGGCTTGTAAAGACTGCCGAGATGGTTCGTCCAAGGCCTGTCGTTCAAGACCTTCTCGCCGATCTTCCAACTGACGCCGAAGCCGTACCAACACAATCAATGCTCCCACCCAAACCCAAGAGAGTTAAAAAGGCTCAGCCTAAAGCCAGGGCTACAGATGCCGAGGCTGAGGATGCTCTGCCAATTTCTAAATTAGCAGAAAGCAAAAAATCAGCCTCTACTTCAACCAAGAGGTCTGCTGAGGGCCAACCCTCAGGGTCTACACAAACAAAGAGGGCGAGGTCATCGTCCGCGACGACCTCGGCTTCAAAGAAGCCCGATGTCCCCTGGGCCCCTGATCTATCCCTGGAGGATAGGCCCATTATGGCTAGTGAAAGTGCTGACGACATTAATGTTGCTGTCGCCCTTAGCACTGCTCTTCTTCTACCAAATGAATTGGAGCGAAATGGCAAGCTTAGTGAGTATGAAAATTACGCTCTTATGCTCCAACACTCCGCTCAAGTAAGTATTTCTGTTTGTACTTGTGATTTTTTCTTCCGTTCTTCACTGAGAGTACTGTCTCACATTTCTGTTTTTCTGCAGGCCATTCAGTATGCCCATTCATTTTCAATGCAATCCTTTGAAAATCGTCAAAGATTGGTTGATATGAAGAGGGAAGCATCTTCAATGAAGAGAGAGATAAGGGCCCTTGAAGTAAAAATGAAAAAACTGGAGGATCAGGCCGAGGCTGCAACGAAAGTTCAAACTTTAGCTCTTGAGAAGGCCGAAGCTGCTGAGGCCGTTAGAAAAGTTGCTGAGGCCGAGAAAAGAGAGGCCGAGGTTCAGAAGGCCCAAGCGGAGAAAGAACTTCAGCAAGCTCTGGCCACCAAAGAGGCCGAAATCAAAGAGGCCGATGAAAAGGCCTATGCTCAAGGTATGGCCGACGTCGCAGAAGACTACAAGCTTCAAGTCAGGCAGGCATGCAACAGGGGATTTTCCCTTGGTTGGATGTCCTTGATAAAGAATCTTGATCTTCCTGCTGACTCGCCATTGCGTCAGGCCGACGCTATTCCTTTACCTTTTCCTCCACCTCCTCCTGAAGGTGAATCAGAGTCTGAGGCCGATGCCGTTGACGAAGATGAAGAAAAAGATGATGGGGAGGCCTTGGTGAGAAGACCTAAGGGTGCTGCCGAAGCCAAGTCTCCTCCTCCTGCTGAGCAGGTTATGGACTTAACTTTGGATGAGGAGGGTGATGAGGCCAAGGAGGCAACTAGGGAAACTGCTACTGGGGAGCTATCGTCCAATCTCCTCCTGATAGAAAGAAGTGTTGAGGAGTCATTAGCCAAGATTGATGCCGAGATACAAGCGGAAAAAGTGGCCGACGAGGTTCCTCCAGAATCGTCCGAGGTCCCAGTCCCTGCAGTGGCTAACATTGAAGAAGCTTGACAAAATTGCCTTTTGTATTTTTTCCTTCTTTTTCTGTACTTTGCACTTTGTACTTTTTTACTTTCTGGATAATGCAAAAACTCTTTCTTTTGGCCGACGTGGTTTCTTCAATATATAACTGCAACAGTTCTTTCTCTAGATGTTTTGATCTTGTGATATTCTGTTGACTGCTTCTGCACAGTCTTGTACTTAGAAAAAATCTTTTGCATGTTGCTTCCTTTGTGCAATCTTCTCGGGGTTACATACCTCGGGTATAACCATAAAACTTTTACTTTGGCAAGAAACTGTCCTGCAATCTTTTCATAAATTTCAACAAGTATAGAACATATAATTCGGTATGTAAACTTTTGCAAGTTTCTTCTTAAGTTTCAACAAGTTTTACACGGTTATCTTAGTCTTACCTACTTGTAAATTGCTACAAATTTCAACAAGTAATGAACAATATACTTAGCCTTTACTTTAACCTGTAACTTTCTGTGTACCTCAGCGGGTGATCGTATGTCGGCTTAACAAGTGTTAAGTATCTTCCCTAGGGTTTAAACAACCCATATATTGCTATGAGAACTTAAGCAATAACCTCGGCCTATCTTCGACTTGTAAATTGCTACAAATTTCAACAAGTGAAGATAAGGAATCAGCTTAATTCCAACTTGTAAATTGCTACAAATTTCAACAAGCGAATTAAGGAATAACATCGGCTTAACTTCAACTTGTAAATTGCTACAAATTTCAACAAGTGAAGATAAGGAATCAGCTTAATTCCAACTTGTAAATTGCTACAAATTTCAACAAGTGAATTAAGGAATAACATCGGCTTAACTTCAACTTGTAAATTGCTACAAATTTCAACAAGTGAAGATAAGGAATCAGCTTAATTCCGACTTGTAAATTGCTACAAATTTCAACAATTGAATTAAGGAATAACATCGGCTTAACTTCAACTTGTAAATTGCTACAAATTTCAACAAGTGAAGATAAGGAATCAGCTTAATTCCAACTTGTAAATTGCTACAAATTTCAACAAGTGAATTAAGGAATAACATCGGCTTAACTTCAACTTGTAAATTGCTACAAATTTCAACAAGTGAAGATAAGGAATCAGCTTAATTCCAACTTGTAAATTGCTACAAATTTCAACAAGTGAATTAAGGAATGATCTCGGCTTAACTTTGCCTGAGTTTGATATGTCTTCAATAAACATCCATGCATAACTTTATCAATCGAACATGTTGAAAGGATTCTGAAAAGACTTTATTGATAATATCGGCCAAACAATGATGTTTATCTAATGATAGAAAAATTTCAAATTACAAGTATTCCAAGGTCTGGGCAATGCTTTGCCCTCATTGTCCTCAAGCCGATATGCTCCATTGCCTAATACTGAAGTAACTCTGTAGGGTCCTTCCCAGTTTGGGCCAAGCTTGCCCTCTCTGGGATCCTTCTTGTTCCCGACGACTTTTCTCAGGACTAGGTCGCCAACTTGAAAATCTCTTGGATTAACCTTCTTGTTGTAAGCTCTGGCAAGCTGTTGCTGGTATACTGCGAGCTGAATTGCAGCTTTCTCTCTTCGTTCTTCCAATAAATCCAGGTCTCGGGCTAAGAGTATGTCGTTGGTGCCATTCTCTACTCCCTGGGTTCTGATCCCTGGGATGCCGATCTCTAATGGGATGACTGCTTCTGTGCCATAGGCCATGGCAAAGGGGGATTCTCCTGTTGATCTTCTCGGCGTAGTCCGATACGCCCAAAGTACGTTGGGCAACTCGTCCACCCACTTTCGTTTTGCTGCCTGGAGCCTCTTCTTTATTCCATCCAGGATTACTTTGTTGGATGCCTCTGCTTGCCCATTGCTTTGAGGAAAACTTGGTGTTGAGAAATAATTCTTGATCTTGAATTTTGCACAAAATTTTTTGATAAGTTTGCTGTCGAACTGTGTTCCGTTGTCGGCAACTATTGCTCTTGGAATCCCAAATCTTGTGATAATGTTCTTCCATATAAAATTCTTGACGTCCACATCTCGGATTTTGGCAAGAGGTTCTGCCTCTATCCATTTTGTAAAGTAGTCTGTTGCTACCAACAAGTATTTTCTCTGCCCAGTTGCCTGGGGAAGTTGTCCAACCAGATCCATGCCCCATTGGGCAAACGGCCAAGGGCTGGATACTGGGTTTAGGTCGGCAGCTGGCTGATGTATCAAAGGTGCAAACTTTTGACATTGTTCACACTTCTTTACATAGGCTTCGGCATCCTTTTGCATGTAGGGCCACCAATACCCCTGGGTAATGGCCCTGTGGGCTAACGATCTGCCCCCAGCATGGCTTCCACAGATTCCTTCATGAATCTCGTAAAGAAAATCTTCAACCTGCAAAGGGTGTACGCACCTTAAAAGTGGTCCAGTGAACGACCTTCTGTAGAGATGACCTTCCGCTGTTAGACTGAATCTGGCCGATTTCAGCCTTATTTTATGTGCTTCTTTGTGGTCTTCTGGCAGCTTCCCCTCTTTTAAGAATGCAATGATTGCATCCATCCAGCTTGGTCCAAAGCCCACGCACATTGCTTCTTGTTCGGTGCTCTGTTTATCTATGCTCGGGGCCGACATGTAGTCGATCATAATTGTCCTTGTTTTTCCTGTTTGAATTGAGCTGGCCAGGTTGGCTAACGCGTCGGCGTGGGTGTTGTCATCTCGGCTAACTTGGAGTAATCTGCAGTTCTGGAATAGGGCTGCCAGTCGGATGACTTCCTTTGCATATGCCGACATTCTTTCGTCTCTGGCTGCAAATTCTCCTGTTGACTGGTTAACAATCAGTTGTGAATCACAAAAAACAATTACCTCGTCTGCATCTGCTGCTGCTGCTAGCTTTAGCCCTGCAATTAATGCTTCATATTCTGCTTCATTATTAGAGGCTTTGAACCCCAGACGGATGGACTGTTCTATGATTTCTCCATCTGGAGATATCAGCAGTACTCCTGCTCCTACTCTCTGGCGGTTTGAACTTCCATCGACGAATAGTCTGAATGAATCGCCGATGTAGATGCTACATGGTCTGAGCTTTTCTTTCTCTTGTTTTTTTGTCTTTGACTGGGATTCTTTTTGCTTGTCGGGGCGGTGCTCATCTTGGCTCGACGGAGC
This sequence comes from Camellia sinensis, assembly GCF_055761805.1. Taxonomy (NCBI): domain Eukaryota; kingdom Viridiplantae; phylum Streptophyta; class Magnoliopsida; order Ericales; family Theaceae; genus Camellia; species Camellia sinensis. Next base: position 71,987,317 of record NC_138970.1, on the reverse strand, counting down.
CCGAGGTGTGATGGCTTCAGGTGTGAGTTCTGCGACGAAGTCGGCCAAAACTTGGCCCTTTATTGCTGTTCTTGGCCTAAATTCTAGGTCAAACTGGCCTAGTGTTACTGCCCATTTTGCTATCCTTCCTGTTAAGTCTCCTTGATGTAATAAGGACTTCAGCGGGTGCTCTGTTAGGACCACAATTTTGTGTGCCTGAAAGTAATGGCTTAATTTCTTTGAAGTCATTACCAAGGCTAGCATTAATTTTTCCAGTGGTAGGTATCTTGTTTCTGCGTTAGCCAGAGTCTTACTTACATAGTAGACAGCCTTCTGCTCCCCTTTTTCCTCACGGATTAGCACTGCGCTGACTGCGTGCTCAGAGACTGCTAAGTACAAAAACAATTCTTCCCCTGGAATTGGGTTAGAAAGGACCGGGGTTGTGGTCAAGTATTTTTTTAGGTCGGCTAAGGCAGCTTCACATTCTTCTGTCCATAGGAAGTCTGTGGCTTTTTTCACCAGGTTAAAGAAGGGTCTGCACTTGTCTGAGCTTCTGCTGATGAATCAGTTTAGGGCTGCGGCCCTTCCAGTGAGCATTTGAACTTGCTTTGCCGATGTCGGACTCTGTAGTTCCAGGATGGCCTTGATTTGGTCTGGGATGGCCTCAATGCCTTTTCTTGTTACCAGATATCCTAGAAATTTACCTGACCCAACTCCGAAGGCACACTTTGAGGCGTTGAGTCGGAGCCGATATCTTTTGAGTATGTCAAAGACCTCTTTTAGGTCGGCAAGATGACCTTCGGCTTAATTGGTCTTTACGACCATGTCATCGATGTAAACTTCTACCGTTTTACCAATTAGATGTTTAAAAATCTTTGTCACTAACCTCTGATAGGTTGCTCCTGCGTTTTTCAGCCCAAAAGGCATTACCTTGTAACAGTACAGGCCTTTCGGGGTGATGAACGCGGTCTTCTCCTCATCTGGTGGGTACATAGCAATCTGGTGGTACCCTCTATATGCATCTAAAAAACTCATCCTTTCATGCCCCGAAGTGGCGTCTACCAGTTGGTCGATTTTGGGCAGAGGAAAGCTGTCTTTGGGGCAAGCTTTGTTGAGGCTGGTAAAGTCTACACAAACCCTCCATTTGCCATTCTTCTTTTTTACTACTACTGTGTTGGACAGCCATGTTGGGTACTGAACTTCTCGGATGGCTCTGGCTTCAAGGAGTCTGTCTACCTCTTCTTCTACTGCTTCGACGTGCATTAGCGTCGGCCTTCTGGCTCGTTGAATCACAGGCTTTGCCGATCTGTCGACATTCAGACTGTGGCAGGTGACCTCAGGGTCAATGCCAGGCATTTCATAAGGTGTCCAGGCGAACACCTCTATGTTTGCCCTTAGAAAATCTTCCAGTTCTTTTTCCTCTTCTCTAGCTAAGCCTGAGCCGAGAAGAAAAAATCGTTCTTCGTCGCCCTCCTGGACGAGGATTCTCTTTAGCGCCTCTTCGCTTTTCTCGGTTGGTTCCTTCCCGACGTCTTCTAGGACTTCCATGTCCTCATCTTCAACTTCTGCTTTCTTTGGCTCCCGTATACTACAGGTGGATTTTATTGCTGCCATGGAGCAAGTTTTTGCTTGTAGTTGATCCCCTCTAACTTCTTCAATCCCATTCTCTGTTGGGAATCGGAGTAGTTGATGCAACGTCGAGGGAACTGCCCCCATTGCATGCAACCACGGCCTTCCCAAGATGATGTTGTATGGTGAGGGTGTGTCAATTACCAGGAATTCCGTCCTGATCTTCTTAGTGCCGGCTTGTACTTCTAAGCTTGTTGCACCCAGTGGCCATGTCGGTGTTCCGTTAAAGCCGACCATCGGGCCGCTTGATTGTTCTAGGTCATCGGGGTGAAGGCCTAGCTCTTTGTAACATCTGACATACATGATGTCACAGGAGCTGCCTTGATCTATTAGGATGCGTTTTACTTGGCACTCCCCAACCTGGAGGGATACTACCAAGGCATCATTATGCGGATGTTGGACCAGTTCTAGGTCGGCTTCAGTAAAGGCTATCATTGGCCCTTGGCATTCTTCTGGCTGATGTCTCTTTTCCCCGACTTGATAGATATGCTGTAAATGTCTTACCCTCTGGGTTTCTCCTCTGACTTCGTTTTCGTTGACCCTTGAGTGGATCACATTAACCACCCTCGGTTCTCCTGCTTGTGGTAGCTGTGCTGGGGGAGGGGGTGCCGCTGGTGCTTGAGGCAACCTTGCCTGTTCTTCCCTTGTTCTGGCCTCATCGACCAGGTCCCTCAGAAGGCCTTGTCTTACTAGGTCTTCCAAGTGTGCTTTTAAGGCTCTGCAACCTTGAGTTGGATGCCCTTCTTCATTGTGGTAGGCACAACGTCTACCAACGTTCCTTCCCATGAATTCCCCTGGTGCTCTTGCTGGAGCCCTGAAATAAGGTTGATTTCGAATCCGATCCAAGATTTTATGGATTGGGATCCGGAATACTGTGGTTACCGCCTGTTTATTTCTTAATTCTATTTCTTGTTTGGTCGGCCCATTGTTGACTCGGCCTCGCTTTGGCGAGCCGTTTCCCATTTCCTGTTTCACCTCTTTGTTTCCCGATGTATCTTCTTCGGCCCTGGCGTATTTCTCAATTCTTGCCATGAGTTCTTCCATGCTTTTTGGCAATGTTTTTGCCAAAGACTTCCGTAGAGGGCAGTCATCTTTCAGGCCGTTCTTAAAGGACACGACTGCTACTTCCTGGTTGCATTCGGGTATTCGGTTGAACACCTCGTAGTACCTCTTCGCATAGGCCCTGAGGCCTTCTTCTTTGGTGATTCGTAGAGCCATCAAAGCATCAACCCTCAGGGGTTGTAGCTTGTTGGTCACGAATCTGGCCACAAACATCTCGGCCAAGCCTTCACATGTCTTTATGCTTCCTTTTGGTAACTTATAGAACCAATCAGATGCAATTTCCCCAAAGGACGAGGGGAATACTTTGCAGAGCAACGGCTCGTTCCCGCTATATAGTGCCATTGAATTTAGGTATAGTCCAACATGAAAGTTTGGATCTGACTTACCATCATAGATTTGAAACCTCGGCATACTGAATCTTTTGGGCGGTTCGAATTTGTCCAGTTCCACCGAGAAGGCTGTCTTCGGTTTTATTGGGGAGTTTACCTCGGCTTCTGCATTCTGTTGCCTCCTCTTGAGGTAGTCCCTTAAGTCTTCTTTGCTCCTCCCTGGAGCTCGGTTGTCTTTAGATTTTAGTCTTTTTGGTACACTGCTTTCGGCCTCGTGGTGGGTCCGTTTGGACCTTTCTTCATGGGTTGTGTCAAAGTGGAGTACTTGCCCCTGAACATGTCGATGTTCTTTGGGGTCTGGATTCTTCATGTGGTGTGTCCTTCGGGACTCTTCTTGTCTCGGCTTTTCCCGTCCGACTTCCCTAGAAGGCCGATGAGAATGCTTTCCGCTCCTGGTATGCTGAGGGACCTCGGGGATTGTTTTTCTTCCACCCTTCTGGGTGTTTGTTGCTGGCATCGGCGTATCTTGCAGCGGGTATGGTGGCTGCATAACATTATTCTGCATCATGAAGTTGACGACTGACTGAAGGTCTGACAACTTGTTCGCCAGCTCTTTTACTTCCTCATCCCTCCGTAGGTACCTGTCCCTCCATACCTGGAGGTTATCTTCATTGTAGTACTTTCCTTGGTTTGCTCTTTTTGACGTGTCGCCTTCTGGGATGACGTCGTTCTCTCTGTGGCCTTGGCCACGGGCTTCTGAATTGTGATTGTTTCCTTCAATGTCAAGTTCAGTTGGTCTGTTACTCTCAGAAGGAGCGTCATCCCCAATATTTTCCTGCTGTCCGTTACTGGCCATCTATTCTTCCTTCGTTCCCACAGACGGCGCCAAATTGTGTGGGTGAAAATCTGACCACACTGCCCGTTTAGTGATCAGCTGGAGAGCACAAGCAGAATAGATGGCTTAAGTAACCTGAAACAGAAAGAAAAAGCTCCGGCGGTGGTTCTTCCACCCGGGGGCACTCCGACGATCAAGTCAGTATATCTCTCAAAGATAATCAAGTACTAAACCGAATACTCAAAGCATAAATTACATACCTTAGACCCACGGGGGTGCCTCTCTTTTATAGTATACTCAATCCAAGTCCCACTAGAAGTATGACTTCTATGAACTCTAATTCACTGTTTTCTCTGGACTCTTTTAAGTGATAAAGATAAACTCCTTGAGAGTTTTATCCTTATCTTGGTTCAGTCCCCTTTGTGCCTTAGGACTCTTACCCCTTATCTCGGATTCCGATATCTTCGGAGATGTCCTCGGCTTCTCCGAGATTACCTCGGCTTAACTACCAGGGCACGTGGCACCTCGGCTGACACGTCGGCGTCACCATGCCACGTGTTGGTATTCAGAAAATATATCCCCACAATATATATATATATGAGCTGAAAGTGTAAAATGTATTTATTTTTTAAAATATATCAAGTAGAATATAAGTGTAAAAAATTAAATTGATCGGATATCGATAGATCTTTCATTGAATTGCATTTAAATTTTAAAAAATATTTAATAAATGTGATTTGAAATAAAAAATTGAATATAAATATAATGCAATGAATGGTCGATCAATATTCGATTAACTTAAATTTTTATGAGTATACTCTACTTAATATACTTTAAACAATAAACAATTTAAATTATCAAAATAAACCTTAAAATAGGCCTCAAAACCCGCATGATAGTGGCCGTTATGCCCTTGCACAACAACCAGTCCAAAGTACCAAAACTGGGCCAAACTTTTTGTAACGAGTAATACTAGAAGCGCTACTAACTAATATACTAATAAACACATATTGACTTTTAGACACAAGATATGTATATGTGAGACTTTCTACATTGTATCTAATTAATATATGAAAAATGATATACAAATTTACTTTTTATATTTATTTTTTAAATTCAATAATGTGTAACTGATATGATTAATTGATGATTAGAGAATATATCAAAGAGAGTGTTGCCTTTGATATTCTAATTGATTGTTATATCATTGGATTTGAAAATTAAATCTAATTTTTTTTTGTCTTGAATAGCAATGCTGTTAACATATTTATGAAAAATGCATCATCCCCTCATTTCATCATCCTCAATTACACCTCCAATGAAGTGACAAATATTACCAACCAATTAATTTTCTTCAAAGGAAAATGTTCGAGGTCCCAAATTTTTACCAAATATCTCACATGCATGTAGACCCCACACTCATTGTTTTCAAACCCGGACCGGACCGGCCGGTCGGACCGGTTGAACCGGGAACCGGGCCTTGTTCCGGTCCGGTCAACCCCCTAAACCCGGATTGGGGCCAAAACCGGGAAAACCCAGTGACCCAGTGGTCGAACCGGTAAAACCGGTGACCCAGTGGTCGAACCGGCCAGAACCGGTCTTTTTTTTTTTTTTTTTTCTGGGTTTTACTTTTTTTTTATTTTCTTTCTTTCTTTTCTTTTCTTTCTTTCTTATATATATATATATATATAAATATATTTCAAAATTTTGACTAAAAATTCTTATTTCAAGAGTCTCCTCTCATAAGAAAGAGTCTCATTGAAAGCTTGAGAAGATTATGAAAGTCTATTCCTATTTATAGGAAAAGATTTTTCAAAGAGAACCTACAAAATTCTATGTGGGATTCAATGAAATTATTTGAAACATATTGATTGGAGGGAGAGTTGAAAATTTCATTTCCCTCCAAAATTAAATCTAGCATTCAATCAATTTATTTGGAGGGAATGTTTAAACAATTTAATTTGACTTTTTTTTTTATCAATTATGACTTTATTAAATATTATTAATAAATATTATGCAACAATTTTTATTTTTATTTGATTATTTATATATATTTTTATTTATTTATAATTTATAATTATATTTTTTAATTATATAACATTAATTATGACGTCACGGTTCGACCGCTTTGACCCGACGGTTGAACCGGTGACCCGTCCACCCGGTCCCTTTTCCGGTTCGCTCACCGGTCCGGTTTTGAAAACATTGCCCACACTTATGTGGGACCTACCCAATGTGAGACATTTGGTAAAGAATGCTGCTATTAGCACATACCTTTCTTCTTTGGGCCTCCCATTCTTCTATTTTTTTTAATTACAATTTTGCCCTAACATCAATTTTCATTTTTGACCCATCTCTATCCTTCCAACCCTAACCATAACCCTAACCCCAACCCCAACTCCAACTCCAACTCCAACTCCACTCCGGCCGACAGCCTCATCCAATAATCATCCCAGTTCCTCTCCACCAACGAAGAAATGCTTGTGAACACATTGTCATCGTACCTCATCAACAAAGAAGTCGATTTACTATTAAACCCAGGCAACCCATCGAAAATGTCTTCATCATAAACAGGCTTATCGTACACCGATGATGAAGCCTTGTTCTTCGAATCATTCTTTGCCACCAAAGAAGTCGATGAGCTTTTAAAAATTGAATCGTAATCAAAATCTGACAACGAAAAAACCCACTTATTGTTGTTGGTATTCGTATGTTTCAGAGGTCCACCAAACACATCATTAAACAACATCCTGTCGTGATTGTGATCGTCAATGAACGGTGATGATGATGATGATCGATCATGGCGATCTATATTGTCCGATCCAACGACAAAGATGTTGGATTTGGAAGAAGCCATGGGAGGCGATTTTCCTTGGGGCTTGAACCCAAAGTCTCTGGCCAACATACCAAACTCATCCATTGTTTATTCAAAAAGATTCAATTTTTCTTCAGATCTTAAAGATGGGTTTGAATCAAATTTGGAGAAATTGCCGTTTTGTGATAGGGCAATTAGGGATTAAATGATGCTAATAATTGATAATGTGAAGAGAGAGAAGAATAAGATTAAATTGGAAATTTCAGAGCCAAATATACATACATATGTGTAGAGGTGGCGGCAATGTGACAAAGATGTCAGTGAGGTAGAGATGATGGGGATGATGCGGCAGCAATGGCGGTGAAGATGGTGTTGCGGCGGAGGATGTAGCCGTCGTCTTCAATGGCCACCGGAGATAGTGACAATGGTTGCCGAAATTGGTGGGGATGGGATTAGGGTTAGGGTTATGGTATAGTTGGTATTAAGGTGGGGGTTTAAACAGAAAATGTTAGGACTTTATTTTGTTGGGTGGGGTTCAAAGAAGTGAGGGGGCCAAATGTGAGGGCAAATAGCAGCCCTCTTTGGTAAAACATTTAATAGAAATTTTGGTATCCCTAATATTAATTTGTTCAAACTCTTCTATCTTCGTTCAAAATTGTTTGCTACCTCATTAGAGGCGTAATTAGAGGTGATGAAATAGGGAGATGTAGCAAAACTCATTGTGAAAAATTGTCTACAACTTTTTTAAGATAAAATTTTATTTTACCCCCCAAACTATCCCTTAATGATCAATTTAACCCTTATACTTCTTGTAATTTTAATTTTACACCCAAACTATTCAATTTTGGATCAATTTCACCTTTATCGTCAACTACCGTCCATAATTAGATGGCACTTGCTGCAGTCTTCATTTGAGATTTTATTTTACCTTCCAAAGTATCTCCAAAATATCAATTAGGTCCCTAAACAATATGAAATTTGAGGGTCTAACTGATATTTTTGAGATAGTTTGGAGAACAAAATAAAATTTCAAATGAAATTTCAATGTCACATTAATAACTTTCGTTTGATTATAAACAACAGCTAACGACAAAAATAAAATTGATCCAAAATCAAATAATTTAGTTGTAAAATTAAAATTATAAAAAGTATAAGAATTAAATTGATCATCGAGATATAATGTGGAGTCGAATGAAATTTCCTCCCTCTTTTAAAGTAATTATTCGTCCATTAATAGTTAGGCCAGCAACTTCAGTTGGGACCATTTTTTTTAACCAAAGATCACAAAAATTTTAAACGAAAATAAATGAATAAAGAATAAAAAAAAAAACTAATTACACATTACAAATAAATAATATGCAAGTTTGACATGTATTGAGGTGTAAGTGAGAACTATCCAATTATATATATCTTCCCCATTCAGTTTAAGTGAGAACTGTCAAATATGCAAGTTTGGCATGTATCTTACTTGCATTCTATTATTAATTTGTAAATACTTTCTACATTTTATTTAGTAAAACAAAAAAAAAAAAATCTAATGTTTCACCCATGTGACAAAATAAACTTAAATTTTTAATTTCATTAATTTAAATTCTAAGCATTTGATTTTTTTTTTTTTTGAAGTTAAATTATTTGTCTATATTGTTAAGTAAAATTGATGAGAAAAATGTATTTTACTCATTAAACTTAATGAATTTATTTATTTATTTATTTGTTGTTGTGCATAACTAGATATTTTATCTACACATACATTGAGTTTAATGATAAAAATATCTTCTTCTTCTTTTTTTTTATCAATTTTATTTAATAAAAATAGATTGATAGTCTAAATTGAAAATAAATCAAAAATTTAAAATTTAAATTGATAAAATAAAAACTCAAGATTTATTTTTTCATAAGAGTCAATCTCTTATTTTTTATATTTTATTTGTAATTTTTCCTTTTATTTATTTATTTTATTTGATGTTCACTCTCTCATCTATTTTTCTCTCACTTTAAAAGACAAAATAAAAAAATAATTTAGGAGTGTTTGGGAAGAGAGATAGGTTAAAATAGCCCAACTTTTTTAGCCAGGCTAAAATAATTAAAAAATCAAATCATATATATATATATATATATTAAAAGTGGTGTTTTTCCAAAGCTTAGGTGGCACATTATAAGAGCTTCTTCTTCTTCTTTTTTTTTTATTTTTTATTTTTTATTTTAAGAGAGGCATGTCAGCATATATTTTGTTAATTACATATAGAATTTTACACAAACTCAAATCTAATTTAAATTATACTAACTGTACTTATTTAATATGGACTCTATGTGACAAATATTTCTTTTCCATATATTTTTTATGGTAAATTGAGATAATCCACATTTCACGTTTTTCTTCTTAATTCTTTCAACAATATTAGAATTTTTTTAATGTTAAATTGCCTTTTTTTTCTCCTCCTTATTTTTCTATGCATTATTTGGTATCCAATATCAATTCTGTATTATTCTATATTATGGATTTTTAATTTAAATTTTATAGTGATTATATATATGAAATTATACTCCATTTTCTATATTATTTATATAATCACAACTCAAAAGAAAAAAAAAAAAAAAAAAAAAACCTGCACCACATACTCTCGAGGAACCTCTAAAGTTTGGATTTACTACTTGAGTTACTTTTTCAATTGTTGAACAGTAAATTATTTTATATTTGGACATCATATTACAGGTAATTAATTACTTCACAAACTGAGATATATCTATTGTTTGGATGTTTTCATTTTATTTTTATTTTTTTTTTGGTGTAGATGTTGTTATGTGATTTTTTCTTGGTTAGTCATTATTGATTTTTTTTATTTATATAGTTGATATTTTAATTTAATTAAGAGTGTTTATTTTACATTCTTATAAAATCATTATATGTCTAACTACAACATATTTATATTTAATTTTTTTTTATAAATTTTATATAATTTCTATTTCTACATATTTTTATTTAGCAAATTAATATAAAAGAAAATTAAATAGTTAGAATTACTTTTAAGGGTAAATTACACTGACACCTTCTGAGATTTGATCTAATTACATCCCACCCCCTAACATTCTACAAATTACATTCCCACCCCCTGTGGTTAATAGTCTCATTTCACAAACCCTTTTACTTATACAAAAGTCAACAACTCCTAACAGAAAAACAAAGAAAATTACATTGAAAAAATAAAATAAAATAAAATAAAGCAAAGCAAAGAAAAAAAAATAAAGGAAGTAAAGGAAAGCAAGAAAAGAGAATGTATGAGTTCAATTTTTTCATTTCGTCTAAAAAATTACAATGACAAGGGGGTTAGCGTATGTAGACGTCCCCGAACGTCCCAGGGGGAAGTCCCGAGTTGTTCATTGGGCTCACTACAGTTCAGGACTCAATGTCACGGTCCTGTATCTAATCTCGCAGAGTGCAATGCAAAACCGATGAAATCATCAAAGAGTCCAAATCCGACAAACCGTTTTTGAAAACAGATTTTTTGAAAGAAGTGCCAAACATGGACTGCTTTGCCAGATACAGAGTCGCCACCTAAATATTTATTTTGGGGGAATTTAGGAAACCCTGACTCGTTGCCTAAGGCCACGTGTCCGTCATCACCAAAGTTGCCTCGGCTCGGGAACTTGGGTACGATTGGGGAAGGTCACTTCGTGAGCACCCCCGCTCGCCCGATCAAAGATCGGCCTCTACTAACCATGATATCAGGTTTTGAAAACACTATGCGTTCTTATTCCGGTTATTAGCCTAGATTTACTATGTGGTACGCACAGCATACAAGTATAGACTGGATCGCCTGAATTGGAATAAAACATTTCATGTTTGTTTATTTTGAAAATGGTTTGATGGTGCTACCCGCAAGTAGGCTAAAATGTGGATTTGCCACCCTCGGGTGGGCTTAGGAAACATGGTTTTGCCACTCTCAAGTGGGCTTAAAACTCGCATTTAATGAATTGCTCCAATTCAAATAACCCAACCTTCACCCACAAGCATTCAGGCAGTTATATTATATAAGCACATAGCCTCATGGTAAGCATGCTATCATGGCAGTCACTCACACACATGCAAGGATGCTAAAGCATAAACGCTTACCGAGTACTCCAAGCCAAAACAGAAGCTATGTTAGAAATCCACGCATGATCCTAATTATACAGAAATGCCTAATGCAACACATGCAAAAATGCAACTACAATAGGCTCGGCTATTCTAAACATGGCATATGAAGTGCGACGGATAACATGTATTCAACTCGGAATTGAAATACAAATGCAGTTAGTATGATGCGCCGAGCCCGGTGCATGCAAGACAGATGAATGAATGCAAACATGCTATCATACTCTATGCTAATTGAAACATGCCCTAATCTAACCATCATAAGCTGGTAAATAAAAGGGAGAAAGACGTGGGGTTGGAAGACATACATCACACACACGCACACTTATTACAACATTGCCCTCGCTCGGAGGGTCCAAAAGAATAATACAGTCCGAATAAATAATTACAGTCCGGAATGAATAATTAAATATTACAAAACCCTAATTAATTAACAAATTAACTAGGAAAGCGATAAACTAGCATGTAAGCCTATGGACTGCCTCAGCTCTGTTCCGAATGGTGGAATGATGCATGCTTGAATTGCCTGGCGCGGAAGTCCATTGCGATGCCCCGATTTGCCTTTGTTTGCAATTATTTTCGAAATATTGCGCAACGCTCCAGAAGGCCACTGATTTTTGATTTACTGCAACAGAGAGCAACAAAGGGGCATGGCAAAGTACTTCACATATGTATGCATGACTACTCTTCAGGGAGTGTAGTCCTCGATCCTCGTGCCACCAATCACGCATATCGATGCATGATGGCCGAGGAGTCGAATTGCACGACTCAATATGAAATGAATGCACATGAAAACACAACAAGACCTAAACTCTATCATGGGTAATCCGGAGTGTCGGCGACAGGGAATTGAGACACGTTCCGTCACTCGGAGTACGAAACGTCTCTCGTTTCCCGTGCTTAGGCTAACTCCTATCCCAAACACAATGCAAATGAGATGGCATACACAATGTGACTAACATTTAACCTAGCATACGCAATGCTATGAGATGGCATACACAATGTAATATGGCATACACAATGCACTAACACGCAACTTAGCATACACAATGCTATGAAATGAAAAGGCATACACAATGCATAATGGACTTACACCAACATGAGTGGACCTCAGCCACACTCACATCAGTAGCCATAAGATGAAAATGAGATGACCAAAATGCGTGCACACATGCACGCAAACCGAGGACCGAACCTAAGGCATTAAATGCCACTCTACCAAAACATGGCAAGGATGAAGCATGGCATTCAAACATGTAATTTTTAGCACTGAAACATAATGCTAAATGGTCCCGAAACATGGAAGTATGGCACCCGATGCATGGAATAAGCCCCGAAACTCAAAACTAGTCCAATGCATTGAACCACAAGTATACAAAGCAAGCATTATTTGATCATGAAGTCTAAATATAGAGCCAAGGAAATCCTAAAAAATGCACATTTCTAGTTTAGAGCATGGCCAAAAGATGCTAAGATGATGGACTAAAATAGCATGCAACATTGGCTAGTAAGCATGGTTTACATAGCATGTATATGAAGAAAATGAGAACTCACCAAACCAGCCAAAAACAGTGAATAAAACATGCCAAAATATGCCCAAATAATCATTGAAATGCAGCCAATGCATGTAAAAATGAGGGGCTTCTTTGGAAGGCCATTCAAAGGGTTGTTAATAACATATAAGATAGACACTTAGCATGACCAAACTAACTCTGGAAATGAGTTATAACAGCCCTAAAACTCACAAAATTGGCCCTGAAATCAGTCAAGGAAGCATACAATGAAAGGCCCCCAAAAAGGCCTTGAGTGGAATTGTTCTACACATGCACTATAGACATAAAATGCGACCAAAAGGGCCCCAAACAGACCTAAGGTAGACCTTAAAACCCACAAAATTGGGCCCAAAAAGTGACTTCGATGCATGCAAAATAGAGCCCTTTTGGAAAGTCAATGATGCTAGTAAAGAAAATGAGGGGTGAGAGGGTCACCCCTCTATGATTTTGGAGCTTAAAGACACATCAAGGCCACTGAAAATCTATTGGATTTCAGTGCCTAAGAGGCCAAAACAAGGCCAATGCAAATGCTCACATGCATGGCTCAAAGCATGGGGAAATGAAGCATGCAAGGAAGAAAATGACTCCAAACAGAAAAGTGACCTAACCAAACTTAAAGAGGAGGTCAAAACAAAACTTTCTTCAGTTTAGGTCGAGGTCCAAAAATTCTCACAAATAAAGCTAATATATCATGCAAAATAAGCCCTAAAAGAGAGATAAAGCATACAAGGGGGTAGGAGACCTCAAACAGAAAAGTACTCTTAAACAAACATGAAGAGGAGCTCAAAATAAGACTATTTTTAGTTTCCAGTAAGGCTCAAAAATTCTTACAAATGGAGCTAAGGTATAGAGCAAAATAATGCAAAAATGGGGGAAATGAGGACTTACCCTTGTAGAACCGACCTCCAGCAGCTTTTGGACCAAGTTGGTGAGCTGTCAACCTCTGCAAATGGCTTCCAAGGTGCTGAAATGGATGATGGAGGTGTGGTGCTAAGGGTTGTAGTGTAAATGGGCCAAGAAAGTTAGGGTTTTGGAGCTTGGAATAGTGGCAATGGAGGAGGGAGGTTATAAGCCTTAAGCAAAAGTGTCTAACCTTTAGATATGAAGAGGAGGGCCTCTCTTATAGAGAAGAGAGGCCAAAGCTTCTCTTGGAAGCTTCAAAGATCCTCTATACACGTGTATGGAGGATGCACCAAATGCCCCCCAGTTGGCACAGCTGTAAAGTAAACAGAGAGGGCAAAAAGCAAGAAGCAGGCCGGCCAGTTCAAGTGGCCGGCCGGCCACACCCCATGGTCGGCCGACCAGGGGTCAAAAGGTTCAAGGTCTAAAGCTAGTCAGCCATGAAGCCCTTGAAGTTAGCTTTCCAATGCCGCAAATCTTGCATTAAAATTCCTCCTGTGCAAAAAGTTATGCCTGTTTTAGTGAAGCTACGCAGATTCGGTCCAACCGAACTTCAACCAACCATATCTCCCCCACCCGGACTTGGTTTTAGGAGATTCTTGAGTGTGAAATGAAGCCCCGGAAGTCTCCTTTCCAATGGTAATGGCCTCACATCTAAATTCCCCCTATGAAAAGAGTTATGCCTATTTCGGTGAAGCCGCGCAGTTTTTGGTCCTCCCGGATTCATGCTGAACCACTTTGGACCACCTGATTTTTCTAGTCTTCCATCTGATTTTCTAGTCAGCCATGTGGCCACATTGAATCCCCAGAAGTTAGCTTTCCAATGGCGCCAACCTTGCATCAAAATTCCTCTTATGCAAAGAGTTATGCCCGTTTCGGTGAAGTCGCGCAGTTTCGGTCCTACCCGGATTCATGTCGAACTTCTTCCAAACTAGTTTTCCTCTCTCTTCTCTTCTTTTCTTCAACTCCAAACCCCTAAGTAAGGTGTTTTGAAAGATTTTTCAATGATTTCATCTCTCTTTCATTCATTTCCACTTTGTCCTTGCTCGGTTTACCGAAAAGCGCAATATTTAACGAAATACGAGCGTCGGAACATCGTAGGAACTTTATTTTCAAAACGTTTTGAAAGAGAGGGTTTCAAGTCTAAGATCTTTTGATCAAGATTGTTTCGGTCCAAAAAAAGGGGTATGAAGTTAAGATTTGACTCTCTCCTTGCCAAAGAAACTGAACCTTTGCCCTACACACCTTTCTCCATCATGTAAACCATCAGTTGCGTCCAAGTCTTAAGGGCGGTCAAAAATGGGGTATCTACAGCGTAATTTCTCAAACGTTATTAAATCCAAATCTTAGGAGTTGCAAGTGTAATTTACCCTACTTTTAATTTTATGTTACTAATTCTTTTTTTAATTTAACTATTATTTTTAATATCAAAATGATTATTTATTTTACTATTTTATAATTTAACTGGCGTATGCCCGTGCTTGAAGGCACGGTGTAAATAATGTTAGGATTATAATATAATTGTAATCGCAACACTATTTAAATTTAAGATTAAAATGCAATTATAAAAATCTATTTAATAGACTACACTTTACAATTTCAAACAAATCAAATATAAAAAAAAAATTAAATATCAAACAATGCACACCAGCCAATACTCTGCAATTTAAAAGAAATTAAAATTAAAATGCACATCAGTTAGTGTTACTGGTGCCAATCAAATTCTAACTACATAAGAAAAACAAACATTATATTGTCATACGCCAAAAGAGTGAGTTAAAACTCTATAAAAAAAAAAGTGGGTCGAAGCTTTCCAGAATATGTATGCTTCACAGAAGATGTGCCAATAATGTGTCTTCAAACATGTATTTGCCCAAACTTCCTCTTCATTACTTTCGAAAAAGTCTTTGTATCAACTTGTATGCATCCCCAATGAGGAACATACACAACAATCTGGTAATTTGTGGAAACCAAAAAAAAATATAGATTGGTATATTTGTTAGAAATATACATATCAAAATACTTTGAGATTGAAATTACCTTATTACATCCTCATCGAAGCAAGCTAGTTGTATTTCTCCTTTTAAGCTCCATAAATTTTTCGATCCAATCCTTAAAAAATCCATACTTCCAATTATTATTAGATTGAAATTTTATAAAAAAAATCTATATATATAATCAATAGAAATAAATCTACATGGTTACCTTTTGATAAAACATGATTTAATGAACATGGAACACTACAACAACACTTCAGGATAAACAATATTTGTAGTAGAATCCAAACTATCTTTAGGGAGGAAAATACTTATACGATCAAATGATGTACATCTGGACAACGCCACATATAATTGGCCATGGCTAAACACTGGTATGCGCAAATCAACCCCAATAAATTTCACAGATTGTCCTTGAGATTTATTAATGGTCAAGGCATATGCTAATCGGACTGAAAATTGACGTCTTGTCATTTGGAAAGGCATTTCTGAATGGTGCGTTCAGTTAAAAATGTTGGGGTCGACGTCTCTATCATATTCAACTGTGGGTAAACTGTAGTGAGCAATTCATTCAAATCTTGACATTTGTGTATTGTTGATGGAAGGTTGATGATTTCTTGAGGATTAGTCTCAATCTAAAAAAAGTAAAATCAATTAAAAAAAATATAAGTGTAAAAACAATTTATTAATTTAAAAATCAATCTATTATTTATTTATTTTAAAATTTCATATTCAATATTGATCTTATTATTTGAAAGATATCAGAAAGACAAATCTACCTATATTAATTTTGTTAAAAATAGATTTGTGGAACTTATGTTATGCAATTTTAAATTTTTTTAGGTCAAAATAGAGGATAAAAATGTTAAAAATTATCCCTACCATCACATGTTTTTCCTTACAAACTCAGAAGTGTTATGAGTCTTTATAAACAACAAAACCAAAGCTTTGATCTAATACTTAATGCACCCCTCAACTTGGATTTACTGACAATTTTTCTATTTTGAAAATGTTGTCACTAATTAATTTTTATTTATTGATAGATTACAAAAATATGTTTTATAAAGATGGTTTGCGATATATAAAATTATCAATAATTAAATGAAACTATGATAATATTGGAAATAGCATATTAGTTGCTTTTTAAGAATAATAATTACGAAATTGAGGTGATTCACCTAGAAAGTGGCTTATCAAGTAATGTCAGCTACTTCATACATAAAGAAAATACTAAGAAAAATAATATATAGATCAAGAATTCAAACACAAAACAAATGTTAATAAAAGTAATGTACGTTTTAAATTCACTTCACATGTGAATTTAAACCACACTACTTGATGTTGGTTTTTTTTTTTTAAATTTTTTTGATATATTATTTTAGGCTATATTTGTTTGGGTATACTACATAATTTTTCTTAAGTAGTTTTACGAAAAATCATCTAGGTCAATTGATTGATCCTAAACATTTTTTTGTTGTTTGATCACAACTTTGAGACACTTTTCATAAAACATTTTTATGGTCGTTAACATTTTTGCAATACATAAATTGTAATATAAGAATTTTATTAGATAGTGCCTTCAGGCACGGACAATCTCTAGTATAGATATAACTCAGAATTAAACAACATACATAAACTACTAAAAAGTGACTCGCCTTTTAGTCTTTTACAAACCAATGCAATTAGTAATTTTTTATTTATTTTTGGATGAGCAAAGAAGAGATTTTATTGATGTATAGAAGCATGATTAACACCACCAAATAGAAGCACGATTAAACAACATACATAAACCCCTTCCCCACCAAATTAACACAATTAAAAAAAGCAAGATAGAATTTAAATTAATCAAAATTAGAGAGACCAAATTAGCATAAAGAAAAAATTACAATGACCAATGGCGTAATTCTCTCTTATTTCTTTTAATTTATAATTGTCAAGTTATTATCCTAAAGGAGCATTACACAAGCAGTAGCCTTTTTGGTAACATTTGTTTTTTTATAAGACTTTCAATGTCAGTAAATGTTAGGTAAGTTGTTGAAAACATTGTTGTATTGTATCCCATTGCATTTCAAAAGTTATTTGCCCAAAACAAAGGAAGAGGAATTGGAGAGATTCCAATTCAAAGGTGAACAATACATAGCCAAAAACCCCAACAATAGCTGACAACCAAAAATTCCAATAGAACAAAAACAGCCAGCCCAACCCAGCTATCTGAGTTGCATGAGCCAGCAGCCAAACCAACCCAGACCCAAAGTTGAACAATACATAGTGGGAGCTGAAACATGTCCATCTGTCATCCAAACCAACCCAGGAAGGTATTTGAAGTTTATAGATGCTTACTTCTAGTAGAGTCATGCCATTTTTTTTGTAATA
Source organism: Camellia sinensis (assembly GCF_055761805.1). NCBI lineage: Eukaryota > Viridiplantae > Streptophyta > Magnoliopsida > Ericales > Theaceae > Camellia > Camellia sinensis. Next base: position 71,969,713 of record NC_138970.1, on the reverse strand, counting down.
AACAAACCAAATAAATAAATAAATAAAATACATGTTCTTTCAATTATTGGTTCATTGATGAAACCCATTTACTCATTTCACATAAATTAAAACCCTACAGCATATAATAAAAAATAAAAAAACCTGTAGAGAACAATGGTAATACCATCTTGATCACTGAAAACAACTCAAGAAAACCCAGCAGCACAAACCCATGAAATGGACAGCTCAAGAAAACCCAACTGTCAATTCAGTTAAAAAATGGAACAACCTCTCAGACCCATTCAAACAAACACTTAATGGGTGTGAAGCCTTGGATTGAAAAAGAAGATTAAAATAAGAGAAAGAGAAGCAATGGGTACGGAGACAAAAATAAATAAATAAATAAAATACATGTTCTCAATTATTGGTTCATTGATGAAACCCATTTACTCATTTCACATAAATTAAAATCCATTTACTCATTTACACATTTCACATAAATAAAAACCCTACAGACAGCCCCATAACTAACGGCCAAGGGTAGACGTGTCAAGCAATATAAAAGATCTTTTTTGTGAATCCTCTTTTTGCCTTGTAGTTTTCATAGTTGAGTTCAATTTTTCCATTGAGCTTCTTTGATGCATTTTGAACATGTTGGAACCCTTGGGGTGTTTTTAAAATAGTAATACAATATGGTACAAACTTATTTATCAAAAAAAATATTAATAAAATGTCATTCTGAGCCAAGTCTGTTGCATCAGATGGTCAATTAGCTATCATATATTACATTGCAGAACAACATCTGCTGTCTCTCCTAAAGTTTGTGCTGACTAAAAGGCATTCTACTGGTGGTCTTTTATTTCTTTGTAGTTGAGGTAATAATGCCATTGCCGTATATCTATTATAGATGTAGTGTAATAAGTTGCTTGTTGCTTTGATAATTGTTTCAGATATGTTGAAAATTTGCTGCCTAAGTCTGGGTATGACTTGTATTGCTCATCAATAAATTGCATCTCTAGATTATGCTGGTCCATTTTCTCTTAGAAGCGGGAGTTGTTTCCTGACTACAGATAACTATATATCAGTTATAGAATAAATAGATAACTTATGTTTAGTAAAATTTACCCAAATCTATATATCGTTTTCAATCTATAAGTTTAGTAAAAACATATAAGATTTACCCAAATCTATAAGTTATTTTTTTTATAACCTTTTTTATAAGTTTAGTAAAAAAAAATAAAAATAAAATACGGTGGCTTCAACCAGATCATCATTTATTATGAATGAAAAATGAAGTACAATTCAGAAATTGAAATAGTTTCACAAACACACAACCAAATCAATTTCAATTAATCCATTGCCTAAAATGATCCCAGAACACAACAATTAAGAACAACTACAAAAGTAACATCACAAGTAATGAATAAATTAACTAATACTACCTGTAAACCTTTTTTAACAGAAACCTTATATTATATGAGTGGAAGAAAACTTTCCAACCCCCCCCCCCAAAACAATGATTCCCCCAATTGCAGAGCATATAAATGAACCAGTAAGTTCTGATCTTCCTATACAAATTTCTGAAAGGGTGAGAGTTTTAGAAGTAAACCCAAATTGACATTACTAATGCATACCCATTTACCCAAAAAATAAAGATAGATAGATCGTTTGTGAGATCAATTGGAAGCAAGAACAGAGAGATAATCAGAAAATACCGACAGAGGGAAAATCGTTCTGTTTTCTGCTTTCTCCGCAAGCCTTTGAAGCCTAAATTTGAAATTTCAAGTCAAAATTAATTTCAAAACATGAGACCAAAGATGAGCAAGCAAACGATTTTTTTTTCTTGCATTGCCGAAGAATATTAGTTTCAAATCTCTCCGAATCCCAAACAATACCCCTCCAAAAAAAAAAACAATGATTCCCCCAATTGCAGAGTATATAAATGAACCAGTAAGTTCTGATCTTCCTATACAAATTTCTGAAAGGGAGAGAGTTTTAGAAGTAAACCCAAATTGACTACCAGAGTGATCTTAATACAATCTTTGCCAATTTATTTTTCTAGGTTTTCTTTCTCAAAACCCCCAAAAAGAGAAAAGAATTCGGAGGAAATGGTGGGGCAAAAAAAGGCAAAAGGGATGTAAGGGAAAGGAAAGAAGAATTAAAATCAAAGAGCGAGAAGGGAAGAGGTAGAAAAATGGAGAACTTACCTTGCGATGAAGAAGAAGAACGGGAGGGAGTGGAAACTTGGCACACTGGGTATGGAAGAAGAAGAACGGGAGGGAGAGAGAGATAAAGAGCGAATGTGGTGGGTGAGAACAGAGAAGAGAGAGGGATAAAGATAGAAGGGCGGGGAGACGTGGGCAAGCGGGGAAGTGAGAAGCGAGAGATAAAGATAGAATAGAGGGAGACGTGGGTAAGTAGGAAGTTTACTCTTTCTTTGGGCGGGAAGTAAGTGTAGGTATCTATTGATATATATTTAAGGGTAATCTCAGCCATCTATGTAAACAAGCAAATGAATCTTCACCATTCAAATGTCCTAGTAGGACAATTGTCTCTACTATAAATTCAAAAACCGTTCTGTCTTATTATATAGATATATATATATATATATTTTTAAAATAACATATATATTACACTGGTCAATTATTAGTAACTAAGATCATCTCTAACCGTTCACCAAATTCATCATTAAATTTAAATTTGGTGAAAATTTTGTAATTTTTGTACTCCAACGGTTTCACCAAAATGGTATCAAATTGAGAAAATATCAAACGTTTCATCAAACTGAGGATCGCTTGCGTCTTTCAGCAATTTACTGTGTATAGCCGCTGACCACTGGACGACCCGTCGGACGTCCTCCCGGATGACCACCTCAAGCAAAATTTTGAGTAAATTTTACACTAAAAGGTCGACCCCCTGGTTGACCCCCCAGTCAACCACCAACAATTAATTGCTCTGCTTCCTTGAGATGTCCATGTCTACTTATCAAGTCTACCATAAGAACATAGTGATTCATGTTGGTTCAATCCCATAATTTGTTTTTATTTTCCCAAATTCTCTTTTCTTTTCTTTTAATTTTTTTTAGAGAGCTAAAGTCATGAAATCTATAAATAATTCCATGTTTCCCAATTGCTAAAATTTGGGTTTGTTTTACTTCTTTAGCCTAGATCTGTTTCTAATAGAAGAATGGTTTCTCTGCTGATTGAGCAATTTTGCAGTTGAAAAATAAAAAGAAAAAAGAAGGTTGCCAATGGATCAGATTTGATTCGAATCCAGACCAAATTCAATAAGGAGAAATTTGATCGAATAATTCAAAAAGATACAAACTTAAAAATCTGATAATGAAATATTATTGTTATTCGATTATTAATACAATCCCCAAAATATCTATGAAAATCAAACATGACTAAGAGAGAGTTGCTGAACAATTTCCCCCGGTCATCATCTTCCTTGAACAATTCTCACAATCTTTCATCAGACAAACTGGGCAAGTAGTATGTCGGAGCAAAAAAGTGAATTGTTGAGTTGTTTTGTTGTTGTTGGCCTCCTTCTTTTGCTGTTTCTTCTTGGTATTTTTTCTCTTCTTTGCACCTGATGACATGATTGATGGGTTCTTGTGGTGGGGTGGGGAAGCTAGTAGAAATGGGGTAAGCCCAGGACAGACATGTGAAGCAAAAAAGTAAAATTTAAGAAAAGAGAAGGAAAAAAAGAGAGAAAACCCAGAAAAAAAGTAAATGAACCTTGAGAGTGTCATTGCAAGCACAAGGAGCCTCCATCTGATGCTCCTCATCTTCCTCCTAACAAAACACTCTCGCACAACCTTTTCTGAACAACCTACACCTCCACCATTGCTGTTCTTAACAAAGACCACTTCACTATTATTAACAAAGGACAACGGATCATTATCAATCGCTATTTCACCTTCACCACCACCACCACTAGCACCTCTCGAGAGCCTTTCTCTCTCATTAACAGACTTAAAGCATGCTGATGCTATTAGCCTATCAACACACACCATGAATTTATCCACCATCTCTTCTTTGCTTATATTGTTATTTTTTTATTTTTTGCATTGATTGGTCGATTGGCCGGTTATTCACCGGGTCGATCAATGATTTGATAAAAATTTAAATTCTTCCGCTGAAGCAGTTGATATCAGATAGATAAATTTATCTTTTTTTTACTCGAATTTAATAAAAATTTTGATGAATGACCGGAGATGTTCTGAATAGAATAATCAACTTTCAAAAAAAAGGCGTTAAATAAAAAAATAAAAATAAAAAATAAAATAAAATAAAGAACAAAGAAAGCAAATTAGCAAAGCAAACCCCCAAACCTTTCTTTCCCAACAAGAAAGGGTGCACTTCTCATTATAAATATCCCCAATCTGTCCTCCGGTCTTCTCATTCTCTTCCGCCATAGCTCGCTCGCTCTCTCTCTCTCTCTCTCTCTCTCTCTCTTCAACTCTCTTTCTGTCTCCTGGTGCTCTGTTCTTCGCCTAATTGAAGAAGATGACTGACCAAGCTGAATCGTCCGACCCGTAAGTAGATCTATATTCTATATATTGTATGCTCGCTTTGATTTTTGTTTTGAAGATTTTGGCTTCTAATTGTGTTTTTCGCAGTAAGGGAACGAAGAGAGACTTCAGTACTGCGATTCTGGAGCGCAAGAAGTCCCCCAATCGGCTTGTTGTCGACGACGCAATCAACGATGACAACTCTGTGGTTGCTCTCCATCCCGATACAATGGAGA